>NC_044980.1:132408786-133608786 GCF_008728515.1 Papio anubis | reverse complement strand
GAAACAAAAAATCTGGCACTGATTCTATTTATACAGCATCTCCCAATTAATAGTCTTAAAGATCTTAAAATTATTTAGCTTGATACATAGATAACAATATGTCTTGGTTGATGCCAACTTCAGTTTTTCAGCACAAAACAGGAAAAAAAAATACACAAACTCTCAAATCAATTAACACTCTCTTAATTTGTGACTTTTTTTACTTAACATATATAATGAACTTAGTTTTTACTTAACATACATTATGAACATCCTTTCATGTCAGTATATATAATTCTGATCTTTCTTAATAAAAACTACACAATGTTCATTGTCTATATATTTCATAATTTTTACTCCATGATTGAATATTTAAGTGCATTTCTGAAAGTGCCTGCATGTATATGTCTGTGTGTTTATTCTGGGAAGTGCCTTGTTAAAAGTACAGTAGTCCCTCCTTTTCCACAGGGGATGCTTTCTAAGATCCCCACTGAATGTCTGAAACCAAAGATAATACTGAATTCTATATATACTATGTTTTTTCCTATACATACATACCTATGATAAAGTGTAATTTATAAATTAGGCACAGTAAAATATTAACAACAATAACTAATAATAAATTAGGACAATCATAACAATACACTATAATAAAAGTTATAGGAATGTGGTCTCTCTCTAAAAATATCTTACTATACTGTGCTCACCTATTTTCTGAAACTGCTCAAAGTGAAACTGCAGGTAAGGGGGGACTAGTGCTTACATGTTTAAATTTTAGGTAGACATGCCAAAATGCTTCCCCAAATGTTTGTGCCTATTTATATTCCCAATCAGTGATCAATAAACCAATTTATATATTTATGATTTGTCTCCAAAATTCTTAGTTCATAGCGTGTAGTAAAGAAACACACAGAATCATGTCCATAGCAATATTTCATTTTCCTTAATAAAAAGCCCTTAGTCACATTTATAATTTATTTTATATAACTCCCATAAATATCTAAATGCACACTGAGAAATTCAGACCACTTCCTTGAATTTATTTTACTTAAATTGACTGATTATAGTGTTTTAATGTAAATTTTATCCTATATCCAGCAGGGTTAAAGTTTATACCTTTAAGAATATGCATTCATTGATATCTAACTCTCCACACATTCAACCATTTAACTCAAGATTTAAAAATATTAAATTCGAAATTGAAGCAGTAATAAATAGCCCACCAACCAAAGTCCAGAACCAGACAGATTTACAGCTGAATTCTATCAGAGGTACAAAGAGGAGTTGGTACCAATTCTTCTGAAGCTATTCCAAACAATGGGAAAGGAGGTACTCCTCCCTAACTCATTTAAGGCCAGCATCATCCTGATACCAAAACCTGGCAGAGATACAACAAAAAGGAAAACTTCAGGCTGATATCCCTGATGAGCATCAATGCAAAAATCCTGAATAAGATACTGGCAAACCGAGTCCAGCAACACTTCAAAAAGCTTATCCACCATGATCAAGTAGGCTTCATCCCTGGGATGCAAGACTGGTTCAACATATGCAAATTGATAAATGTTATTCATCACATAAACAGAACTAAAGACAAAACCCACATGTTTATCTCAATGGATTCAGAAAAGGCCTTCGATAAAATTCAACATCCCTTCATGTTAAAAATGCTCAATAAAGTAGGTCTTGAAGGAACATACCTCAAAATAATAAGAGCCATATATACGACAAACCCACAGCCACCACCATGCTGAATGGGCAAAACCTGGACGTATTCCCCTTGAAAACCAGCACAAGACAAGGATGCCCTCTTTCACCACTCCTATTCAGCATAGTATTGGAAGTTCTGGCTAGGGCAATTAGGAAAGAGAAATAAATAAAGGGTATTCAAATAGGAAGAGAGGAAATCAAATTATCTTTGCTTGCAGATGACATGATCCTATATCTGGAAAACCCCATTGTCTCAGTCCAAAAGCTTCTTAAGCTGATAAGTGACTTCAGCAAAGTCTCAGGATACAAAATCAATGTGAAAAAACTGCTAGCATTCCTAAACACAAACAACAGGCAAGTAGAGAGCCAAATTTTGAATGAACTCCCATTCACAATTGCTACAAAGAGAATAAAATACATAGGAATACAGCTAAAAAGGGAAGTGGAGGACCTCTTCAAGGACAACGACAAACCACGGCTCAAGGAAATCACAGTGGACACAAACAAATAGGAAAACATTCCATGCTCATGGATAGAAAGACTCAGTATTGTGGCCATACTGCTCAAAGTAATTTATAGATTCAATGGTATTCCTATTAAACTTCCATTGACATTCATCACAGATTTTGAAAAAACTATGTTAAAATTCATATGTGTATTAGTCTGTTCTCATACTGCTATAAAGAACTGCCTGAGACTGGGTAATTCATAAAAGAAAGAGGTTTAATTGACTCACAGTTCAGCATGGCTGAGGAGGCCTCAGGAAACTTACAATCATGGTGGAAGGGAAAGCAAACATATCTTTCTTCACATGGTGGCAGGAAGGAGAAGTGCCAAGCAAAAAGGGAAAAGCCCTTATCAAACCATCAGATCTAATGAGAACTCACTCACTATCATGAGAACTGCATGGGATAACCACCCCCATGATTCAATTACCTCCCACTGGGTCTCTCCCACAACATGTGGGGATTATGGGAACTACAATTCAAGGTGAGATTTGGGTGGGGACCCAGCCAAACCATATCAATATGGAACCAAAAAAGAGCCTTTATAGCCAAGACAATACTAAGCAAAAGAATAAAGCTGGAGGCATCATGCTACTTGACTCCATATATACCAGAAAACTACAGTAACCAAAACAACATGGTACTGGTACAAAAGCAGATGCATAGGCCAGTGGAACAAAATAGAGAACTCAGAAATAACACCACACACCTACAACCATCTGATCTTCAACAAACCTGACAAAAACAAGCAATGGGGAAAAGATTCCCTATGTAATAAATGATACTGGGAGAACTGGCTAGCCATATGCAGAAAATTGAAACTGGACCCTTCCCTTACATCTTATACAAAAATTAACTCAAGATTAATTAAAGACTTAATTCATAAAAGTATAAAACTATAAAAACCCTAGAAGAAAATCTAGGTAATACCATTCAGGACATAGGCACAGGCAAAAATTTCATGACAAAAGTGCCTAAAGCAATTTCAACAAAAGCAAAAATTGACAAATGGGATCTAATTAAATTAAAGAGTTTCTGTACAGCAAAAGAAACTATCATCAGAGTGAACAGACAACCTACAGAATGGGAGAAAAATTGTGTAGTCTATCCATCTGACAAAAGTCTAATATCCAGAGTCTACAAGGAACTTAAACAAATTTATAGGAAAAAACCAAACAAGCCCATTAAAAAGTGGGCAAAGAACATGAACAGACACTTCTCAAAAGAAGACATTCATGCAGCCAACAAACATGTGAAAAAAACCTCAACATCACTGATCATTAGAGAAATGCATATCAAAACCACAATGAAATATCTTCTCATGCCAGTCAGAATAGCAATTATTAACAAGTTCAGAAACAACAGATGGAGAAAAAGGAACACTTTACACTGTTGGTAGGGGGTGTAAATTAGTTCAACCATTGTGGAAGACTGTGTGGCGATTCCTCAAAGATCTAGAAGCAGAAATACCATTTGATCCAGCAATCCCATTACTGGGTATATACCCAAAGGAACATAGATCATTCTATTATAAAGATACATGCATGTGTATGTTCATTGCAGCACTATTCACAATAGCAAAGACATGGGATCAACCCAAATGCCTATCAATGATAGACTGGATAAAGAAAATGTGGTACATATATACCATGGAATACTATGCATCCATAAAAAGGAACAAGATCTTGTCCTTTGCAAGGACATGGATGGAGCTGGAAGTCATTATCCTCAGCACAATAATGCAGGAACAGAAAACCAAACACCACATGTTCCCACTATGTGTGGGAGCTGAATGATGAGTACACATGAAAGTATGGAGGGGAACAACTCGCACTGGGGTCTGTCTGCGGAGCAATGGGAGGGAGAGCATCAAGAAGAATACCTAATGGATGCTGGGCTCAATACCTAGGTGATGAGTTGATCTGTGCAGCAAACCACCATGGCACATGTTTACCTGTGTAACAAACCTGCACAACTGGCACATGTACCTCAGAACTTAAAAGTTGAACAAAAAAATAAATATTAGATTTAATTCTTGGATAAATGTAATGTTTAAGCAAAAATTTCAAAACACAATGTCTGAAGCTCAGTCTAGTACATCAAAGTAAGCTCATAATAAACAGACCCTTCTAGAGATAACAACTGTAGCCTCTGGCCAAAATACATAAAGCAAATATCTAAGGACTCTGGAGAATAAACAAAAGCAGGCAGTTTTGGGGGAGGAGGGCACTAAAACGGAGAAAGGAATCAGCATGAAGTGAGTTTCCTGTTATTGTTGCTTTGGCCTAATAGCTGATCAAGGTTGTGACATAGCATGAGGAAGCTAAAACTCTGACAGATAATCCCTAGTTTCTCCATCTTAAGGGACAAAGGGAAGGAGCCAGGAGCAACAGCACTGTAATCCACAACTGAGAGGGGTAGGGAATCCTTGAGTGCACAGAACAAAAGAAGGTGAGCCCTAAATTCAATGATTAAATTCTTCCCACATCTCTGCTGTCCCTGAATCACATATAAAGAGCAAAGGCTAAAGCTAAAAGAACTAAATCGAAGTTTGAACTGCTACCCAGCATAAGAAAGAAAGATTTTGCATTTTTAGTCTAATCAAGTTTATTTGCTACTAAAACAAAAATGTTAACACCCTTCATAGAAATATAACAGTGATATGGTTTAGATCTGTGTCCCTGCCCAAATCTCATGTCAAATTGTAATCCCCAGTGTTGGAGGTGGGGCCTGGTGAGAGGTGATTGGATCATGGGGGTGGATTTCCCCCTTAATGTTGTTCTCATAATAGTGAGAGAGTTCTCATGAAATCTTGTTGTTTAAAAGTGTGTACCACCTCCCTCTCTCTTGCTCCTGCTCCTGCCATGTAAGATGAGCCCGCTTTCCCTTTACCTTCCACCATGATTTTAAGTTTCCTGAGGCCTCCCCAGAAGCCAAGCAGATGGCCAGCAACATGCTTCCTACAGCCTGCGGAACTGTGAGCCAATTAAACCTCTTTTCTTTATAAATTACCCAGTCTTCGATGTTTCTTTATAGTAGTGCAATAATGGACTAATACAAACAGAATGATGAATCTCAAAAATAACACATTAATAATATCAGGATAAAATCCAAAATTACCAACCATGAAATACCAGAAAAATGTGATGCATTCTTAAAGGTAAAGACCATCAAGAATCCAACCTGAGATGACACAGATATGGGAATTAGCAGACAACAACTTTAAAGTAGCTACCATAACTATATTCAATAAGATAAAGGAAAACATGTTGGTAAGGAATGAAAATAAAGGAAATATTATCAGAAAAAAAGGAAAATACAAAAGAGCCAATGAAAATTTTAGCAATAAAAATATAATATTTGAAATTAAAACTCACTGCCTGATCTTAGGAAGAATGGAGATAAAAGAGGCAAAAGTCAGTGAATCTGAAAATAGATCCATAGAAATGATCCAATCTGAAGAAAAGTAAAAGGATTGAAATAAAATAAAAATAAAATAAATCTTACAGACCTATGGAACAATATAGAATATATAAGAATATAAAAAAAGTGTATAGTCTTAAAGGACCAAACTTTAACCCTACTATGGTAAAACCAGACAATATTTAAAAAGTACCATATGTATGTAATTGGAGTCCAGAAAGGATAGAGAGAAATTAGGATTAAAAAATTTAAGGATATAAGGAACAAAAATTTGTCAAATTCGGTTAACAATATACATTTACATGTTTGATAAACTCAGCCAACCCTAAACAGGATAAAAATAAAAGCATAAATAAGCACACCATAGTCAAACTTCTAAACCAAAGGTAAGTAGAAAACCTTAAAATAAGTGTCCCCACAGCCATGCAAGAGCAACAAAACAATCATGTAGCACACAGGAAATAATGACTTAAATGACTATACGCTTCTCGTCAGAAACTATGAGCATTAGAAGACAGTAGAATAACATTTTTTTTATGTGGAAGAAAATAAAATCTGTCAATCCCCCAGAATTCTGTATCATTCAAATGCAAGATAAATAGATCTTCAGATAAAGGAAAACTAAGATAAATCACTGCAGCATATATGCATTACAAAAAGTGCTAAATAAAGTTTTTCAGGTTGAAGCAAAAAGACATTATGGAGAAACTCAGCTCTTTAGGAACAAATTAATGGCACTAGAAATGGTAAATGACTAGGTAAACAGAAATGACTATTTTTTTTCCTTCTTAATTCTCTAAAGTACATAATAACTGCTTAAACAAAAATTATAACTGTGTCTTGTGGGTTTTGTATTGTATGAGATTTAGTACAAATGAAAACTACAGCATAAGCAATGGAATAGGAAGAGCTAAATAGTCTTATATGGTTGTAACTTTTCTATATTTTAAAAGGTGGTACACTATTAACTCTAAGTAGACTGAGAAAAGTTAAGTATGTATTCTGTAATACTTATAGCAACCACTAAAAAATGCAAGTAAAAAAATCTAAAAATAGGTATATCTAAAAATTGAAAGAGATTCTGAGGAATACCCAAATAATTCAAAACACAATAGATAAGGGGAAAGAGAAGAACAAAATCAGAGGGGACAAATAGAAAGCAAATCATGTATTGAAGGACACGAATCTAAACATATCAATTATTACACTAATGTGAATGGGCTAAACACTTCAATTAAAAAGCAGGTATTATCAAAATGGGTAAAACAGCAAGATCCAACAATACACTTCTACAAGGCATGCTTTAAAGAAACAAAAGTAAAATGAATAAAAAGTAATATGCCATGAAAACAGAAAACATGAGACTAGAATGGCCACATTAATATCAGACAAAAGCTACTTCCAGAAAGAATGACCAGCAACAAATAGATATTTTATAAAGATAAAAGGATCAATAAATCAGGAAATTATAATAATCATAAACGTGTGTGCCTAATAACAGGGCTTCAAATTACATGAAGCAAAAATGGACACAAAAAGATAAACACAATGATGATAGGTGACTTTTTTTTTTTTTTTGAGACGGAGTCTCGCTGTGTCGCCCAGGCTGGAGTGCAGTGGCCAGATCTCAGCTCACTGCAAGCTCCGCCTCCCGGGCTTACGCCATTCTCCTGCCTCAGCCTCCCGAGTAGCTGGGACTACAGGCGCCCGCCACCTCGCCCGGCTAGTTTTTTGTATTTTTTAGTAGAGACGGGGTTTCACCGTGTTAGCCAGGATGGTTTTGATCTCGTGACCTCGTAATCCGCCCGTCTCGGCCTCCCAAAGTGCTGGGATCACAGGCTTGAGCCACCGCGCCCGGCCAATAGGTGACTTTTAACACTGCTCTCTGGGCAATTGATAGAACAACTAGACAAAAAAATAAAGACAGAAAATCTGGATAACAATAATTTATACTTTTAAATGATTACACCCAACAATTACAGAATATACATTCTTTTCAAGTGCACTTGATATGTTCATCAAGATAGACTGTTGCTGGGCCACAGAACAAGTCTAAACAGATTTTTAAAAGACTGAAATCATGCAGAGAATGTTCTCTGACCAAAAGAGAATTAGATTATAAATCAAAAGCAACAAGATAGCTAGGAAAACCAAAAATATTTGTAAACTTGATCACACTCCTAAATAATGAATGGGTGAAAGGATTAAATCATGGTGGAAATTAGAGCATACTTTTAAATGAAAAAAAAAAAAAAACATCACATATAAAAATTTGTAAAATGCAAATAAAGCAGTTCATACTAATAAATTCGTGGCTTTAATTTTTTTATATTAGAAGAAATGTCAGTTACCTAATCAGTTACCTAAGAATCCATTTAAGATCTAAAAGAGAGCAAAGTAAACCCAAAGTAATATAAGAAGGCAAATAATACAGACAAAAGCAGAAATTAATGAAACAGAAACCAAACAATAGAAAATATATCAACAAAGTCAAAAGCTGGCTATTTGAAAAAAATCAACAACATTGATAAATTCTTAACTAGACTTATCAATTAAAAAAAAGAGGATAGAACACAAATCACCAATATAAAATATGAAAAAGATGTTATCACTACAGATTATACAGACATTAAAAGATGAGAGAATATTATTTACAACTTTGTGGAAACAAATAAGAAAAATTGAATGAAATTGACAAATCCTTTAAAAAATACAACTTAACAAAATTGACAGAGCATGAAGTAAAATATAAATAGTATTTTCATTTTTAATAGAAAGCCTATGAAATAAATTGAATTTCTTATCAGAAACTTTCCCTAAAAGAAAACCCCTGGCACAGAATGTTTCACTCAAGGAAGAAATAACACCAATATTATACAACCTTTCAGAAAACAGAGGAAGGAATACTTCCTAAGTCATTAGGTTAGAAATACTAAAACCTAATGAAAACATTAGCCCCCAAGAAGAAAAGATATTCTTTACAAAATTATTTACAGATATTCTACATGAACACAGATGTTAAAATATTTACTAAAATGCAAGTTAAATCTAACAATGTTTGAAAAGATAATATATCATGACTAAGTGGGATTTATCCTAGGAATGTAAGGTTTTTTCCAACATTCAAAACTCAATTGGTGTAATCCAACATATTAGTAAAATAAAGGAAAATCATATGCTCATATAAATAGATTTAAAAAAATTTGATGAAATTCAGCAATGAATCATGATAAAACTCTGAGCAAACTAGAAAGAAAAGGGTACTTCCTCAATTTAATAAAGCATTTGGGAAATACCTATCAGTAGCATACACTTAATAGTAAAATATTGAACACTTTTCTCATAAGATCAGGGGTAAGGCAAGAATATCTGCTCTCATCACTTCTCTTTATGTGGTACTGGAAGTCCTGGCCATTATAAAGGCAAAATAAATAAATAAATAAATATAAATATTGGAAAGGAAGAAATAGTCTCTGTTTGCAAATTAAAAATCTGTTTAAAATCCACCTACAATAGAATTTTTTAAACCATAAAATACATAAGAATAGGTATTACAAAAAACTTTCAAAACCTCAGTACTTAAAACTACAGAACATACTGAGAGAATTTTTTAAAGACTCAAGTAAATGGAGGTATATATGTTCATACAATCTGATGACTCAATATTGTTAAGATACCAAATCTTCCCTAAATTCATCTATATGTTAAACACATTCCCAATAAAAATCCCAGTGTAATTCTTTGTAGAAATTGAAAAGTTGATTCTAAAATTTATATGAAACTTTAAATGACCTATAATAGCCAAAACAATTTTGACAAGTAGAACTAGGTTGGAGGATTTCACAGGTGATTTTCAAACTTATAAAGCTACAATACCAAGACAATCTACTTTTAGTGAAAGGATAAACGTACAGATCAAAGGAATGAAATAGAGTCCAGAATGAAGCCCATACATTTATGGTCAACTGACTTTTTACAAAGATGTCAAGATAATGCAATAAAAAGAACAAGTCTTTTCAACACATGGTACATTGGATTATCTTACTTGTTTTTCCTGTCATAAATGACAGGATTTTCTTTTTTTTAAGGCTGTGTAGTATACCATGAATATATACCACATTTTCTACCCCCTGGAAGTAACTATACATTTTATTACTTTTATTATTTTAATTGACACATACATATTTATGTGTCAACTGATGTTTCAATACATATATACACTGCGTAATGATCCAATCAGGGTAATTTGCATATCCATTACCTCAAACATTTATCATTTCTTTGAAGTTAGAACACTAAAAATCCTCTTCTTCTATAATAGTTATTTTGAAATATACATTATTCTTAACTACACTCTACTGTTCAATAAAACACCAGAACTTATTATTCCTACCTAATTGTAACTTTGTACCCATTGACCAACCTCTCTCCAACCTCTCCTCCTTACTACTGCCCTACTCATCTCTGGTAATCACTGTTATTTATACTCTCTGCTTCTATGAGATCAGCTTTTTTACATTCCACATGAATAAGATCATGCGGTATTTGTCTTTCTGTGTCTGGCTTATTTCACTAAACATAATGCCCTCCAGATTCACCCATGTTGTCACAAATGACAGGATTTTATTCTTTCTAATGGTTGAAGAGTATTCCATTGTGTGTGTGTGTGTGTGTGTATATATATATATATATATATATTTCACAATTTCTTTATTCATCCACTATGAACACTTAGGTTGATTCTATATCTGAACTATCATGAATAATGCTGCAATGAACATGGGAATGCAGATAGATCTTTGACATACTGATTTCATTTCCTTTGGATATATACCCAGTAGTGGGATTGCTGGATAGTTGTTTCATTCTTAATTTTTTGAGTAACCTCCATATTGTTTTCCATGATTGTACTAATTTACATTCCTACCAACAGTGTGCAAGAGTTCCCTTTTCTCCACATCCTCTACAACACTTGTTATCTTTCCTCTTTCAATAATAGCCATTCTACCAGGTGTGAGGTGATATCTCATTGGGGTTTTAATTTGCATTTTTCTGATGATTCATGATGTTGAGCATTTTTTAGTATACCTGTTAGTCATTTGTGTGTCTTCTTTTGAGAAATGTCTATTCACATCCTTTGCCCATCTTTTAAATCATATTATTTGTTTTCTTACTATTGAGTTGTTTGAGCTCCTTATATATTTGGTATGTTAACTCCTTATCAGATTTATGATTTGCAAATATTTTCTCCCATTCTGTGGATTGTCTCTTCACTCTTGTTTCCTTTGCTGTGCAGGAGCTTTTTAGTTTGATGCAATCCATTTGTCTATTTTTGCTTTCATTGCCTGTGCTTTCAGGGTCATATAAAAAACATCACTGCTCAAATCAGTGTTATGGCTCTTTCGCCCTGTATTTTCTTTTGTTAGTTTTACAATTTCAGGTCTATGTTTAAGTCTTTAATCCATTTTGAGTTGACTTTTGTATACAGTGTGGGATAAGGGTCTAGTTTCATTTTTCCTCATTTGGATATCCAATTGCCCCAACACCATTTATTGAAGAGACTGTCCTTTTTCCATTGTATATTCTTGATACTTTTGTTGCCAATCAGTGGATGGTAACTGTGTGGATTTATTTCTGGGTGCTCTATTCTGCTCCATTGGTCTACATGTCTGTTTTTTATGCCAGTACCATGCTGTTTTGATTATTATAGCTTTGAAGTATATTTTGAAGCCAGTTAGTATGATGTCTTCAGCTTTATTTTTTGTTTGTATGTTTTTATTTATTTATTTACTTTGCTCAATATTGCTTTGGGTATTTGGAATACTTTGTGGTTCCATGTAAATTTTAGGAAAGATTTTTATATTTCTATTAGAAAATTCATTGAAATTTTGATAGGAATTGTATTGAATTTGTATACTGTTTTGAGTAATATGGACATTTTAAACAGTATTAATTTTTCCAAGCTATGAACATAAAATATATTTCCATTTATTTGTGTCTTCTTCAATTTCTTTGATCAATGTTTTAAAGTTTTCAATGTCAAGTCTTTCATCCTCTTGGTTAAATTTATTCCTAAGTATTTTTATTTTCTCATAGCTATTGTAAATAGCATGGTTTTCTTGATTTATTTTTCAGATAGTTCAAAAGTGTACAGAAATGCTATTGATTTTTGTATGTTGATTTTTTATCTTTCAACTTTATCTCGTTTATTAGTTCCAAGAGTGTTTTTGTGGAGTATCTAGGGTTTTCTTTATGTAAGACCAAAGATAATTATGTCTGAGTAAAAAATAATTCATGACCCACAACTATTAAAGTAGACTCACCAGAGAGGTTAAGATGATACTCTTAATTACAATCATCTAAAGAAGGCATAAGCCAATATAAAGATATGTTTCTGGATTTATAGGTATTATAGGAACTGTACAGTGGAGCAGGTGGTTAAGAGAAATAAGGATGATTCTAATATCTCATTTTACAATTATGGGGCAAAGACCACTGTGGACCCTCGACAGACTTGTAAAATACAGTAACAGGAGGAATAAACCCAGCATTTTTTCTATGTAAATGCTCAGACTTACTAAGCTGTTCAAAGACAAAATAACCTGATAATTACTGTTATTAATAGGATACACAGAATAGATAAATAAGGGGTATGGACTCCCAACCCACACTTGCTTACAACACTATACTTCTACAGCACACAACTCTACCCAGGAAAATTCTGAAGTGATCTCTACAGTAAGTTGCCAGGAAAACTGTGATCTTTAAATACTTAAATCATTTAAAATATGAAATATGTTCCTTGCCACAATTTAAGAAGCCTCAGTCCAGTGCCTCACACCTATAATCGCAGCACTATGGGAGGCCAAGGCAGGTGGACCGCTTCAGATCAAGAGTTCGAGACCAGCCTGGCTAACACAGTGAGACTCCATCTCTATAAAAAAGTAAAAATTAGCCAGGTGTGGTGGCACATGCTTGTATTCCCAGCTACTCAGGAGGCTGAGGTAGGAGGATCGCTTGAGCCCGGGGTGTCAAGGCTGCAGTGAGCAGTGATCACACCACTGCACTCCAGCCTGGGCGACAGAGTAAAACCCTGTTAAAAAACAAAACAAAACAAACAAACAAAAAACCAGCCTTGGCCCTTTAATTTTCAACTCTTCTAATCTTCAACCTCTTCTTCTCTAGTACCCTTTTCCCATGACTTACTCAGGCTTCCTTTATCTTTAACAAGAAGCCTTTCTGTATCCCAATCTGGTTTTCCATATTTTGAAGATAATTGCTTTTGGGGGATACTCAACAGTTCTGTCTCTGTTTTCTTAACTCCTTTAACTCTTGAATTCACTGCTTCTCCTATAACCACACTTCTGAAACTGCTCATGCTAAAGTACTCATGACATCATAATGACCAGTCCAATGAACACTTTAGAGACCTCTTCTTACTTGACTTCTGTGAGATCTTACAACTTCAATCAACTCATTTTCTTCAAACTTTCCTCTTTTGCTTTGCATAAAGGACCACTTCCTAGTTTTTTTCCTACATCTCCTACTGCTTCTTAGACTGGACTTTCATTCTCTCAGACCTTTTAATGTGTTCCACAATATTTTGACCTTGTCCTTTTTTTTCACACTTTATATATTGTTCATAGATAGTTTTATCCATACTCCAGCTGCAACGATTTTCCTTATGCAGATGAATCAAAATCTATATTTAGAATTCAGCCCCACTCAGATCAACAAATTCAACTATTGTCTATGTCTATTTACATAACATTTTGCATACTGAACTCAACATTTCCATGAACCTTGATAGCATCTATTTATTATTTTACTGTATCTCCCATATTTAGCCTTATCAATTCTATTTATATCATATTAAAGCCCTTGCCTCTAGTCTGAATTTAAATATCCATAATTTCTTACCTATGTATTTTAATAATCTCCTTTCCTCTACTCTCATCCTGTCCAATGGATACTACACAATATTGCTAATAATGTCTTCCCAAAATTTAATTCTTTCTTTTTTTTTTTTTTTGTGAGACAGAGTCTCACTCTGTCTCCCATGCTGGAGTGCAGTGGCGTGATCTTGGCTCACTACAGCCTCCACCTCCAGGGTTCAAGTGATTCTCCTGCCTCAGCCTCCAGAGTAGCTGGGACTACAGGCACCCACCACCATGCCTGGCTAATTTTTGTATTTTTTAGTAGAGGTGGGGTTTCACCATGTTGGCCAGGCTGTTCTTGAACTCCTGACCTCAAATGATCCACCCACCTCAGCCTCCCAAAGTGCTGGGATTACGTGAGCCACCACACTCAGCCCCAAAATTTAATTCTGATAACAGAATGTTTACATTTTAAAGTCTTTAAATCTTTTTCAATTTTTTTTTCTTCATGCGTAGTCTTAGAGATAACTTTTAGGAAAAAAGTTATCATGCTAAAGTAAAGTAATCATCTTACTGGAATTTTTATTGACACAGGGCCAAATCCAACTAGTTTGTGGAAAACATGCCTCTGTAATATTCTACATAAAAATACATTATGTCATCTCATTTACACAAGATTTTAAAATATTTTTCAACAAAGTTTCATACTTTTACTTCATATTTCTCATTAAAGTTATTCCTAAAAATGTTGTGCTTATTGATTTTCTGAATGAGATCTCTTTTGCCATTTTTTTTTTACAATTGGCAAATATAAACACTATAATTATACATGACATCCTATATAGGAAGATTTTTCTGCCTCAACCCCCCCCCCAACTATACTGAGTTAGTTGCTTCCCTCTGAGTTTCCTAGATAGCATGTATTTATTTCAGTTGTAGCTTGAATTTGATTGTATTATAATTGATAGTTTACTTGTTTATTGTTAGATATCTCTTTTTTTTTTTTGGAAACAGAGTCTCATCTGTCACCCAGGCTGGAGTGCAGTGATGCAATCTCCATTAACTGCAACCTCCACCTCCCCCTGGTTCAAGTGATTCTTGTGCCTCGACCTCCCAAGTAGCTAGGATTTCAGGCATGAGCCACCATGCCCAGCCTTAGATATCTTTTAATGAAATGGATATCTTATTTGCCTACACATTTTAAATATCTTATGCTCAAAAATGTATTTTATATAAAATATCTGGAATAGAGAAATAAGGAAACTGTTTTAGGTCAAGTAAAGTCACAAATATCCCCTTTAATAAAGTTTGATTATGTGAATGTTTTAGGTAAATGCATGTGCTCTCTTGGCTCAATTAGTAAATATTTCATAATAGACCAGGTTTATGAATTATTTTTTCCCAAAATTAATAATAAGAGATATAAATCCCTTATCAAGGTTTAAGGAAAGTAAAGATACTATTGATTTCAAAACAAAAGTAATTCAAATATTTTAAGGTATACATAAAAGCATTTCAATATTATTTAGATGCTAGTCACTGGTTATAGAACTCTGTGATAGGGAATATCAGGCAATGGCAGCCTAAATTATTTACAGCAGTCATCCTACTGAAATCAACTAAATATTCTTGGATAAAATATTAAAACAAATATCTTAAAAGCACTGAAAATCTGACAAGATAATGGGGAACTGCTAGGACAAATTGTGGAGGAAACCTAAGCCCAAAGAGGTAAACAGAATATTGAACTTGACATAAACTTGGACATAAATTGTAGGAAGACAGAAATTAAGAATCAGGATGGGCTGGGAACCATGGCTCATGACTGTAATTCCAGCACTTCGGGAGGCTGAGGCGAGTGGATCACGAGGTCAGGAGTTTAAGACCAGCCTGGCCAAGATGGTGAAACCCCGTCTCTACTAAAAATACAAAAAATTAGCCAGGCGTGGTGGTGGGCACCGGTAATCCCAGCTACTCTGGAGGCTGAGGCAGAGAATTGCTTGAACCCGGAAGGCGGAGGTTGCAGTGAGCCAAGATCGTGCCACTGCACTCCAGCCTAGGTGACAGAGCGAGACTTCATCTGAAAAGAAAAGAAAAGAAATAAAGAAAAGAAAAGAAGGAAGGAAGGAAGAAAAAGAAGCAGGATATTCAAGATGGGGAGTCTTATGGGATCTCCAAACTACATTAAGCTGGAACTCCAAAGGACTAATCTTTCCAGGTAATGGTATGTGAAAACTAAACCCACCTACTCTCCAGCCCAGGAAACTGCTGGGGAATTTGACGTGGCACCAAAAAGGCCAGAAGGAAAATAGGAAAGGAAAATATAATCCTATAAACTTGTAGCTAGATACTAGATATCCTGCATATTTTTAGCTGAAAATATGTAGTCTAAGTAGCCAAGGAGCTTCAAGTCTTGAACTTGATTTAAAGTGGTTTACAAGCAGTAGTATTTACTCACTGGAAAATGTATAAAAATCTATCATGAAGAAAGGCACTTCCATCCAAGATCTCAAGATACCCTGACAAATATCATTTTCAGGATATGGACCATCACAAGTCAAATAAAGGTTGGCACACAGAACATGGAGCTGTCCAGCTGAAACAGCACACAGCAGATACACACTTGCAGACTTCAGACACTGGAATTATCAGATGAAGATTTAATATATTTAAATAAATAAATGACAAGCTTAAGAATATTTGCAGGAGCCAGGCGCAGCGGCTCATGCCTAAAATCTCAACACTTTGGGAGCCAAGGCAGGAGAATCACTTGATCCCAGGAATTTGAGATTGCAGTGAGCTATGATCATGCCTGAGCGATGGAGCAAGACTTGTTTTGAAAAAAAAAAATTGCAGGGAACAGAAACCTATAAAAGATATCATGGCAGACTTGATCAGTAATAATTATAATTTTTAAAATGAAAAACACAATAACCAAAATTAACAACTCAAGGAATACTTTTAATAGCATGTTGGACACACAAAAAGACAAAACTAGTAAAATTGGAAGAAAGACAGTAAGTTACTGATAAAGCAGCATAATGAGACAACAGTGGAATCCAGAAGATAATGAGGTGGTAACTTTAATGTACCAAAATGAAATAAATGCCAATCTTGAATTTTACACCCAGGGAAAAGTATCTATCAAGAATGACATTTCAGGCAAACAAAAACTGTAATAGTTTATCACTAGCAGAAATAGAGTTAAATAATACATAATGCTAAAAGTTTCAGTTTAGCAGAAAGATATCACATATTCACATTTGGTTAAGAATCTAATAAAATAAAATAGCCTTAAAACATATGACACAAAAAATTGACAAAATCCAAGGAAAAAAATTCACTATTCATAGTGGAACACTTTAACATAATTTTCTCAGTAACTGATAAAATAAGCAAACGAAAAGAATAAAAAAGAATGCAGAATATTTGAACAACACAACTAGCAAAGCTGACCTAATGGACATACACAGAACACTACAACAAGCAATGTCGGAATACTGCTTTTTCTTGAATATGCAGAACATTTATAGAAATTGACCATTCACACCCTGAAGTACTATATAATGACAATGAATGATATACAGCTACATACAACAATATAAATGTATCTCACAGATGATAATGTTCAGCAACACACACACATACATACAAGTTGGTTATTCCTATTATTCAAGTTTTCAGTACCCTGATTGATTTTCTTTTGTTTCCTTGTTCTATCTGTTTCTGAGCAAGGTATGTTAAAATTTTCCATTTTGATTAACCAAACTAATACAATGAGAAATAGAGGCTCTTTATAATTCTATAACTATTAATATTATAGACACTGAATTTATAATTTAAAAGATTTTCATGAAGAGAATTCTAGGCCTATAAATTTCACTCTTAATTTTTTAAATGCTTATGGAAGGAAAAATACTGATCGACACAAACTTGCTATGATCTGAATGTTTGTGTGTCCCCTCTTCCTCTGCAATCATAAGTTGAAATGTTAACCCCTAAGTTTATGATATTAGGAGGTAGGGCTTTTGTGGAGATGACTAGACCATGAGGGCACAGCTCTCACAAAAGAGGTTCCAGAGAGCTACCTTGCTCCTTCCAGAAGGGGAAGACACAGCAAGAAGATGATATTCTGTTTTATGAACCAGGGAGTAGGCCATCACCAGACACAAATGTGCCAGGGCCTTGATCATCAACTTCCCAGC
The DNA here is from genome assembly GCF_008728515.1 of Papio anubis. Classification (NCBI taxonomy): domain Eukaryota; kingdom Metazoa; phylum Chordata; class Mammalia; order Primates; family Cercopithecidae; genus Papio; species Papio anubis. The sequence goes on along the minus strand of NC_044980.1, from coordinate 133,591,089 downwards.
TTCCAGAATTGTGAAAAATAAATTTCTATTGTTTTTAAGCCACCCAGTTTATGGTATTTTGACATAGCAGCCCAAATGGACTAAGACAAACTCTTCCTAATAAGTGAAATAAAAGTAACACTTCTCAACTTACTATATAAAGCCAGGATAGCCTTGATGCCAAACTCTGACAAGAGCATTGTGAGAATGGAAAGTTAAAAGCCGATTTATTGTGCATGCGAGTGTGTGTGTGTGTTGCTTTTTAACGTTTATTTTAGGTTCAGGGGTACATATGCAGGTTTGTTACAACGAAAACTCGTGTCACAGGGGTTTGTGGTACAGATTATTTCATCATCCGGGTACTAAGTCTAGTACCCAGTAACTATGTTTTTAAAAATAATTATTTTTTCTGTAGAAACAAATTTCTATTATAAACATATATTTTAAAAATTGTAAACAAAATGTTAGGAAACTAAGTCCAATGATATAAAGAAGGATTATACATCACAAGCAACCTGAGTTTATTCCAAGAATGCAAGATTGGTTTATCATTAACAAATCAACCAATGTAATGCATGGTATCAATAAAATAAAAGGATAAAAATCCATATTATCCATTCAATAACAGAAAATGTGTGATAAATTCAATGCCTATTCATGATTTTTAAAAAACATAGTAAATTAAAAAACAAAGGGAACTTAATAAATCTGATAAAAGATTTATGCAAATAAACCCAATCAAACAATGTATTTAATATTAAATATTTAAAAACTTCCTCTCTGAGACCAGGAATTAGACAAGATTATCCATTAACATTACTTCTATTCAATATTATACTGAATTTCATAGGCAATGCCAGAAAGCAAGAAAACTATATGATTAGAAAGTTTTTAAAAGACCCGGCATGGTGGCCTACGACTGTAATCCCAGCACTTTGGGAGGCTGATGTGGGAGGATTGCTTGAGTCCAGGAGTTCGAGACTAGTCTGGGCAATGTAGTGAGACCCTACCTCTATTTTTTAAAAAATAGAGAGAAGGAAAAAAATACAATAATAAAACTAACAATATTTGGGGATAGCATGACAGTATATGTAGAAAACCTAAAATATAGAAATAGGAGATTTTACAATTTAGCAAGGACATTGTATACAAAGTTAACATAAAATCAGTATTATTTCAATATACTTACAACAAAAACCAATTATCAAATTAAACTTCTTTTTTTTTTTAGATGGAGTATCATTCTGTTGTCCAGGCTGAAGTGCAGTGGCGTGATCCCAGCTCACTGCAACCTCTGCCTCTCAGTTTCAAGCAATTCTCCTGCCTCAGCATCCTGAGTAGCTGGGATTACAGGCTTGTGCCAACATGTCCAGCTAATTTTTGAATTATAAAATTAAAGTTTTAAAATAGCATTAAAATATCAGCTATCTAATAATAGTTGTGCAATACCTCTACATACACATACACACACATAAACATTAAGATAAAATAATAAAATAAATGGAAGAATATACCTTGTTAATGGGTTGTCTGTCTCAATATTGTCAATATGTTAACAAGCCTCATATTTTTATAGATTCAATAAAGATCAAAATAAAATATTTTCAATATACCCCATATTTTCTACAGATTCAATATAGTGCCAATTAAAATCAGAGCAGGGTTTTTTTTTTTTAATAGAAACTGAGAAGCTGAATCTACAATTTATACAGAAATGCAAAGAGCCAAAAATAGCTGAGTTAATCTTGAAGCAGAAGAACAAAGTGAGAGAACTTACACAGTTATATATCAGTACAAGTGAAAAGCTACTACATTTAACACAGAATGGTATTGGCACAAGAATAGACAAGTTGCCCAGTGACAGAATCGAGAGTCCAGAAACAGAACAAATATATAAAGTCACGTGGCTTATGACAAAGGTAGCACTGCAGAGTAGAAGTGAGAAAAGGATGGTCTTTTTATTCAATAGTGCTGTGTATAGACAATCTAACTGGATTTACACATGGAAAATATAAATCTTGACTTCTACATTGCACTGTATTCAAAAACAATTTCAGGTAATTTAATATCTAAATGTGCAAGTTAAAACAAGAAAGCTTCTAGAACTACAGCGACCACTAAACAGATGTGGTTATTTAAGCTTAAATTAAATAAAATTAGTAACATTAAAAATTGAGTAGCCCAGTTTCACTAGCCACATTTCAAGTACTTGGTAGCTACACATTCCATATATGCAGACAGAGAAAATTTATAACATGTCAAAAAGTTCTATTGGTTAGCAATGTTATAGAAGAAAACACAGGAATGTATCTTCACGACTATTTTTTTTTTTTTTTTTTGAGATGGAGTCTAGCCTTGTCACCCTGGCTGGAGTGCAGTGGCACGATCTCGGCTCACTGCAAGCTCCGCCTCCCAGGTTCAAGCAATTCTCCTGCCTCAGCCTCCCGAGTAGCTGGGACTACAGAGGCCCGCCATTACACCTGGCTAATTTTTTTTTTGTATTTTTAGTAGAGACGGGGTTTCACCTTGTTAGCCAGGATGGTCTTGATCTCCTGACCTCGTGATCTGCCTGCCTCGGCCTCCCAAAGTGCTGGGACTACAGCCATCAGCCACCTCGCCCAGCCATCTTCATGACTCCAGAGAAGGAGTCAAGGCAGTGGCTCCACGCTGTACTAGTGGTTATTACATTCATGATTGGACATTTGCAGTAAGAAAAATACCAGTAAGAATGCCCTTGGTGAAGCACTGACTATTATTAATTTTGATAAATCTCCACAATTAAGTACAAATCTTTTAAATATTTTGTGTGAGGAAATAGAAATGAAAAGTATGTTTAAAGTTCTTCTGTTGTACACTTAAGTATAAACATATAAGGAAGGAAATTAATAAAATATGAAAATTAATAAAATAGAAAGCAAATATACAAGAAAGAGAACCCAAACACCAAAGTTAGCCTTGGAAAGACTAACATCATTAATAAACTACTTCCAAGTCTAGTCAAGAAAAATGAGAGGTGACACACCCGGATTGAAAAGGGAAACATCACTACAGATCCTGCAGATGTGAAAAAAAGCCACAACAGGACATTATAAACAACTTTATGCCAAAATATTCAAAAGTACAGATAAAACTAACATACATCTGAAAAAATGAAATGTACAGGAATGAAATAAGAGCAATAAAAATACAAAGAAATTTGATCTCAATTAAAATTTTAGGTACAGAGAGCTTCACTAGTGAATTCTACCGAATATTTAAGAATGCTGTATCACCAGTCTCAGCAAACGTGTCCAAGGAATAGAAAAAAAAATGTAAGAGAGATAGAGCAACAGAGATAGAGACAAGATTTCCAGCTTGATTAACAGGGCCAGCCTAACCTTGATACCAAACACTAATAAGAAAAGAAAAAGACAAATCAACCTAAAAATCCACTATTAAGAACTCTTAATTGGTTGTTTTTATTTTATATGAACATTATTTTGAGTTTAAACAAAACAGCTGTAATCTTTGCTTAACAATTCTAAAGAATAACCATCATGTGTTTGAATTCAGAGTACATTTTGAAGGTATGTCATTAGAGCGCCCCTATGAACACAGAATATCTGTAGATGATAACCAGATGGCTCTAGGAACAGCCAAGGAATTTGGGATGGGTTAGAAATAAAGTGTTTATCTTTCTCTACAGCACAGGAGAATATGAGATTGCATATTTATTTCTAGATTCCAAAACAAGTTCCAAATGAATATATAATAACCTTTGTGTTTATAGTCCTTTCTTTTTCATAAATGCAGTATAAGAGACATGTAATTTATTTATATCCTGAACCATTATCTTACTCCAACATTAAAATTGGGAACAAAATGAGTGGCTAGCTACCTTTATTATTTAGCTTTGCTTCTTAAGAACAACCCTTACCAATAAATTCCTTCCTTCCCATAATACTTTAGTCAGGATCCTAGACTGTAATCCATATTCACTTGAAGTTCTGCCAAATGTTAATATTTCTAATATTCGTATGACACGCATTTGAGCATTGTAAAAACCTTTCAGCAATTTAGTCCACCTTCATTCCAACCTAGCTAAGTGAATTTAGTTGTTGAAATATTATTGTTTCCCTCAACTGAAAATATTGAAGACAACAAAAGTCAATAGGTCACTAACATTATGAGACACATTGTCAATACTTTCCCACTTATATGTTTCCAAGGTATTGTTTTTCTCTTATGTCCACTCAAATTATGTTCTTTTTCTTTCCTTTTTCCTGGTTTGAGGGTCTGCATTATACAAAACTATTGTGTTGTCTACATGAGTTTTTAAATTTGAATATATTTCATATGTCATGCAAACATGCAAACTTCCTTAGTTTCATCATTCTAAAGTTTCGGGGCTTTTTTTTTTTTTTTTTTTGGACGGAGTCTGGCTCTGCCGCCCAGGCTGGAGGTGCGGTGGCGTGATCTCGGCTCATTGCAAGCTCCACCTCCCGGGTTCACGCCATTCTCCTGGCTCAGCCTCCCGAGTAGCTGGGACTACAGGCGCCCGCCACCACACCCGGCTAATTTTTTTTTTTTTTTTTTTTTTTTTTGGTAGAGACGGGGTTTCACCTTGTTAGCCAGGATGGTCTCTATCTCCTGACCTCGTGATCCGCCTGCCTCGGCCTCCCAAAGTGCTGAGATTACAGGCGTGAGCCACAGCGCCCGGCCTCATCATTCTAAAGTTTTTAAAAGTATGGTTATCAGCTTCAAAGTCAAAATAGATACACAAAACATCTAATTACCCTATGGGAGAGTCTACTTGTGGAATGTATGTTAAATAAAGCACCTTGAATGCCATAAACATTCTACTACTGTTAACAAATGACATTGCAAAGAGGAGATACCCTATTTCCTATATACCCTGGCAAAAAAGAAGATGCTTTAATTACAGGTGAACAATACACCAATATAACATTGGTATGTTCAAACTATGCATAACTTTCATGTGGAAATTTAATAAGGCCAGTTGTACTGTAAGTATTTCATGCATTTTTGCTACATTAATATATTTATACCTTTAAAAATTATCAATGCAATCAGTTTTTAATAAGTAGAAATTTATATCTCAGAGGTACCATCTTACATACCATTCTAAAAAATTTAAATTGCCCATCAAGAATGTTAACAGAAAAAGATGGACATGAAGTACACAATGTCTAGTTGTTATACAGTCAGTGGATCAATTTTGTTTATATCTTAAATATTATCAATTGGAAATATAGAGATAAAAACCATGTTTTCCTGAATTTCTTAAACTGATCATTTTACATAGTATTACAAGCTATGTTAATATATACTGTAAACTTACTGTAAACTAAAATGAAAGAACTTAGAATTTGAACAAAATATAAACACATATGCATCAACATGATTCTATAAGACTCAGATACACATTATAATCATTGTTAAATATCATGCTTTTCAAATGATTTGAAATAAAATGAAAGCAATAAATATTTTATTTCTAGAATTCTGTTGTTATTAAGGCATTCAGGATACTATGACAAGAATTCTTTTCTAAAGAATTAAGATCAGATCAATAGGTAATTGAACAGGAGGAAGTAAATAACAAATGCCTTTGTGAATTACAAATACCCCATATTTATAGAAGTTATTTTATTCATGTTTTTATGAATCATACTTCATTTATTTAGAAGGAAATATCCAGCCCACAACAATTATTAGCAGACCAATGAGCTACCTAAAAAGCAAAATATCAACAATGATGGAAAAAGATTGTTCAACTGAATGAATGGGATGGTACAATATTCCGGCACATATGAACAGTATATCTCTATTATTTTGTTAATCATATAAGTTTAAAAATTTGGTTTGAAAGTTTTTTTTCCTCTGTTATTTCCTATACTTTTCCTTTTAAATCGCTAATTTTCCTTCTAACTTCTAGATTAATCGGCCTTCCTATCGCTTACTTATATTTCCTTTCTAGTCTAGTCAAAATGTGTTTCTAAAAAAAATTCCTCACTCCCAAACTTTATAGCCATTACTGGTATTCTCATCTCTTTTTGTTACAGAAAGCAATGAAATAAAAGAAATAAATAGTGAAATTTCTTGGTAGAAAAAATGTTCACATATTAAGTGCTCTGATACCTGAAATATTAGCATTGTAGCACACCAATTTTCTTCCCTAAAATTAACTGAGATTCTATTAAATAGTATCCACTGCAAATTTCACAATGTAATGATGTGCACACCTATTAATTCCTTTGTCATCTATAGAACTGGACTCATACTTAGTCCTAGACACGGCATTGAAGTTTTTCATGCTAGCTCTAGAACCGGAAAATTCCTCTGTTATGTTATTAGTGTATATCATGAGGAAGAAAATAATCATTGAAACAGTACATTTGAAAGTGACCTTTAAACTATTAACCACATATACACATCTAAAGTAGAAAAGTAAGTTAAAGTTTTTCCCTCTGTGTTGAACAGTGTTACCATCCAATTCATATACGCACATATTTATTCAGTCAGTCAGCATTTACTAAGCATATTTTATATGCTGGATTCTATTATATCGTGGAAATATTAAGTATGGAAAATTTTAACATATGTAAATTTATTTTATTTGCAGCTGCCATCATTACTTGAGGAAAAATAACTTACAAGCCACTTTTCCCCCTATTGCCTAGAGTAGTAAAACAAGGAATGCTTCATTTTCCTCCCTTAATTTCTACACACCTCCTTCTTTTGCATCTAGGATTTCTATGAGAAGTCAAAAGGTAATAATGTAGAATTGCTTCAAAATGTTATCCTAACAGCACTCAAGAAGTTTGAGGGCCAGCTGCAGTGGCTCATGCCTATAACCCCAGCACTTTGAGAGGCTTAGGTGGGAGGATCACTTGAGGCTAGGAGTTTGAGACCAGCCTAGGCAGCATAGTGAGACCCTTGTCTCAAAAAAAAAAAAAAGTTTTGAAATGCCAAGGGCCACTAACAGATAAATTGAAGTATTTGAATCACTTAACTTTTATTAGATACATTACTCTCAAATATGATATTTACTTATTTGTTAAATGTATTTGTCCTCTAAAATAAAAGAAATTAAATTCAAGTTGAATGGACTTTGGATGGTAAGTGCACCTTTGAACACATAAATATTTCTGACATAAAAATTACTCATCTTTCCTCTTTGTAAAATATTATCAATAGAAACACAAAACAAAAGGTTGTCAAGTTCTATATCCAACAATATGATCTCCTATCAGTATAAATAGATGTTATGAGACAGGCTTACAATTTCTGTGTACTTACAAAACACTGCTATGGAGCTATTAGCTATGTTTTAGGGTGCATTCCCAAAGAAGACACCTTCACCAAAATGGTATTCATGAAAAGTATAGGCTAGAGAATACACTGTTTTTTATTAAATGGTGTATCATATTAAAGATCCAACTAAATCTGTGATCTCTATCACAAAGCCTTCTCTGACTTCTTCCTCCCCACTCAGATGTTCTCTTATGTTCCCTTTCTCCCTTCTTTTAACCCCCATTATAATTTATTTTTACATCTTTTGTGGTTATTGTCATCTTTTAATAATGCATTGCAATAGTTTAAGTAAATGTCTCACCTTTCATATTATATTCATATTAAGTAGACTCTTACATATTTTTCATTCTTCAGTTTAAATATTAGAGTGCCTTACATATCTGTTGCTTATAAAATATTTTGGTACTTTATTTTTAATTTTAGACCTTCATGCCATATTACTTTTATTGTTCTTAAATAGGTTTTAATTTTTACCCTTGTTTCTCAAAAATAAACTATAAGTCCCTTGAGGCCTAGGGCAATCTTCTAATACTTCTATACTTTCAGATTTCTTGGCACAGGAAGTGCTAAGAAGGAGTGTTTAATTCAATTGATGAAATGTTGTGAAAGGCTTGTCTAACAAATATTTCAGAACACAGCTAGCAGCCATCTCCTGGTCAAAGGAATCAAATTCCATAAAATTTGCTTACCATGGCATTGACATTAGTGTGATCCCCTTTCCTATTCCGAATCTGAATACAGGATATTGGCAAATTCAGTCCTACCCCAGTGGCAAGATTTCGCAGGTCAGCAGCATTGTACTCCCCACGCAACAGCAAACTGTTATTATCAGAACCAAGTCCCAGAGAGGCCCGATACAGATAAGTCTGAGAAAGTCTCTCAACTGTAGTGACATCTACGGTGGCTGATGTCATGTAAGGATTTGAAACCGTCTTCCTTCCATACCTCAGATCCTCTGTAGAGCAACAGCAGCTCTGAGAGCAACAACCTGGGCTCTGGTGCAACTTGGTACACACGAAGAAAAGTAAGCACCCCAGAAATAAAAAGGAAATACAAGCCAAGGCAATTACTAAATACAAGTTCTGGGCAGAAAGCTGCCCTCCTGGTTCCCAGACATCTTCAAAGTCTGGAAGTAACTGAGGAACAGAGTTACTCAACAGCACACCCAGAGTGACAGAGGAGGAAAGTGGTGGGTCTCCATGGTCCCGAACCACTACCACCACGCTCTGCTTAACTGCATCAGTGGGAAGAACTAAACGAGCAGTACGGAGTTCACCTATATTGGCTGAAATTCTAAAAAGACTAGAGTCAGACGCCCGGGAGATGTGGTAGGAAAGCCAGGCATTAGAACCACTGTCTGCATCCTCTGCTACTACTTTTGTGACCAAGTGTCCAGTCCTGGCAGAGCGGGGCACAATTTCCACAGGGACAGAACCATTTCTGGGCAAGGGAAACAAGATAACTGGATAATTATCATTCCTATCAACCACAAACAAGTTTATAGTCACTGTTGCACTTCTGGGAGGAATGCCACTGTCCCGGCCTTCTACTTGGAAGTGAAACCCCCTGAGCTGCTCAAAGTCAAAGGAAGTTTTGGCAGTGATAGCCCCACTGGATGATTCCACTGCCACCAAGCTAGAGGCTGGTGGCCCTTCAGAGATAACATCCAACAGCTCATAAGAGACAAGGCCATTCTTCCCCAGGTCAGGGTCCTGGGCAAACACTTGGCCTAGAGAGGCCCCAGGGCCATTGTTTTCAGCAACGAAAAGTTCCTGCTGCGGTTGAGGAAAGCTTGGTGTATTGTCATTCACATCAGCAACTGACACAGTGATTGTCCTTCGGGTGCTAAGTGGGGGTGAGCCACTATCTGAGGCTGTGATCAGGACTTGGTATTCACTGATCTGTTCCCGGTCCAGGGGCCCATCAATCAGCAGGCTGTAGTAGTTGTCAAAGGAAGCCGTCAGCTGAAAAGGGCCTCCACTAGACATGCCACAAATGACCCTACCATTAGAACCGAGGTCTTCATCCTTTACATTAAGGAGAGCAATCACTGTGCCAGGAGCAGCGTCCTCCGGTACTGGGTTCCAAAGAGTCATGAAGTCTAGTTCGGGGGCATGATCGTTCACGTCAGTCACCTCCACCAGCAGTTTAGCGGTGCTAGCTAAACCAAAGACACCTTCGTCCCTCGCCTCAATGTATGCCTCCAAGAGCGTTTCCGGCGGACCTAGTGAAGCAGCTACTTGCACCTCTCCACTTTTAGGGTGCACATGAAAGCGGTGTCGCAACTCTGCTTGCGTGCTATTGCTTAGGGAGTATCGGACTTCCCCATTGGACCCTTCATCTGGATCCAAGGCTTGAACTTGGAATAACACAGTCCCATTGGGTGCAGTCTCTGGAACCTTGGTGCGGTATACGGAGCGCTCAAATACAGGCGCGTTGTCATTTGTGTCCACCACTATGATGGTGACTTGTGCGTCTCCTGAGCGGGCAGGTAGCCCGCCGTCCCGAGCTGTAAGCACCAGCAGGTGGGTGGCGCGCTGTTCGCGATCCAGTGCTTTCTCCAACACCAACTCCGGGTATTCGCTGCCGTCAACCCGCGATCCCATGTCGAGGCGAAAGTGCTGACTGGGGCTTAGGCTGTAGCTTAGTATCCCATTGCTTCCCTCGTCGTCATCTTGGGCATTCGGGAGAGTAAAGCGGGCTCCGGGCGTCAGGAACTCGGGGATGTGCAGCTGCACGTCGCCGGCAGGAAAGAGAGGTGAGTTGTCATTGGTGTCCAGGACGTGAACCCGAATCTTGTGCAGCTCCAGCGGGTCCTCGAGCACCACGTCGTAGGTCAAGACGCAGGCAGCTTTGCCCCTGCACAGCCGCTCGCGGTCCGCCGGTTCTCTGACCACCAAGTTGCCGCTGGCTAGGTCCACCCTGAAGTAGAGCTCGCGGTGGCTGGAAAGGAAGCGAAAGTTCCGCGAGGACAGAGCGGCCGCTGGCAGCCTCAAGTCCGCGGCGACATTGCCTACAGCTACGCCCCGCTCCGTCTCCTCCGGCACTGAGTACTCGAGCTGTCCCGCGGCAGCGCCGCAGGAAACCCACAAACATAGAACTGCCACCCCCCAGCCCACCATCCTCCCTCTGGGCGTCCACGTTCCACCAACACGCTATACCAACGGTGACCCAGGACCATGCTCCGGACTCCTGGAGAGCACGAGCCGCGGGGAAGAGCACGCTCCTGCCGGCCGTCACTGCTGCGGGCTAGATACTCAGCGACCGCCGACGTTGCCGTTCCCGAACGCCGGCATTGCCGGGGCTGGCCAGCTGGGAGCAGGGCTTGCTAGGCTGGAGGCTGGGTAGCCGTCTGGGAAAGCGGAACCGGCCGAGTGTTGAGGAGCGCAGCGCCGCCTAGGGGTGCAGAGACGAGGCTGCCCGCCCAGGCGCGAGAGGTGCCCACGTCTCCAGTAGCAGCCGGCTGGGGTCTCGCCCACAGCGCTGGCCGCGGGCGCAGGGCGGAGCCTGGGAGACGCCCCGAGACACTAACTCGTCTCTGCTTAAACGGTGTTTTCTAGGACAACGCCCTGAGGCTGCCTGGATCTTAACCTCCACAACTTCTGCCTGCAGACTGCTGGTAACTGAGGCTGAGCCCCGCTGGGCTCCTCCTGCCACCCTTTGGGAGCCGCGCGTCGGAGCTGGACGCTCTCATCCCTGCGCACCTCTCCCGCGGAGAGGGCGGGACTCCGCGTGGAGCTGCCGGGCGAGAGGCGGGACCGTGAACGTGAGCTACCACACCTTCTAGGCTTAAGGAAACAGGAGCCCCCCAAAACAAGTGCTGCGGGGCTTTCTGCGTTGGATCCTGCTGCGGAGCTTTCCGCGCTGGGTCCTGCTGCGGGTTGAAGTCTGTCCTGCACCCTCTTGTATCCCAGGAGCCGCCAAGAGTGCAATAGAGACGACAAGGAGGGGAAGAAGGTTGGGGAATAGTGTCTGCATCAAACTGCCTCCGGACTCTGGTTTTTCGAGGCAGCGGAGTCAGCGAGCTCAAGGCTGTTTTGCGTGATAGCAGTTTCTCCTTCTCCAAGAGGCTCTATTTGGGAGTGCTTTGCAAACGGCCCTTGACGATCTGGGTGAAAGAGGAGGTTATAAACCAGTCAATACCAATAACTAGAAACTCAAAGACTTGACGACCCGTCCCCAAAGAGGACGTGAGAAGAAGGGGAGGGAAAAGTACTAAGATACTCATCAGAGTTTGACCAGGAAACTACTCTGTACACTTTCTTTCTGTAAATATTTAGAAAACACCATGAGGCGGGATAAGAATAGGCTAGATATCCATCCTTTCTCCAGCCTCGCTTTTTTTTTTCTTATTATACTTTAAGTTCTAGGGTACATGTGCACAACGTGCAGGTTTGTTATATATGTATACGTGTGCCATGTTGGTGTGCTGCACCCATTAACTCGTCACTTACATTAGGTATTTCTCCTCGCTTTTAATTTGGTCTTCTGCATGGATATTGGGACAGTGATCAGTTCTGTGAGAAACATCTCCGAGCCACAACTGATACACCCAAATTCTGCCTAACATCCTACAGCCAGTTCCTTTCCCTAAGAAGGAGGCAAGCCAAAAGGAGACTCACTGACTATTGACTCTTAAGCACTAAATTCCTCATTCAAATCCTTCTCTTAATACAATTGCAATATGTTCAAAGCCCCAATAATGAAAAATTTGGAAGGCAAAACCTGAACACAGATCAAGAATTAAAGTTTCCAGGACATATTTTCTGGTAGAAACCTGCCTAAAAGTATCGATAATTATTGAAGCTGGGTGATGGTGCATTGGGGTCAATTACACAATTCTCTCAACTTTTGTGTATGTTTCGAATTTTTTTCCCTCCCTCCCTCCCTCCCTCTTTCTTGCCTGCCTGCCTGCCTGCCTGCCTTCCTTCCTTCCTTCCTTCCTTCCTTCCTTCCTTCCTTCCTTCCTTCCTTCCGAGATGGGAGTATTGCTTTGTTGTCCAGTCTGGTCTCAAACTCCTGTGCTCAAGCGATCCTTCCATCTCAGCTCAGCCTCCTAAAGTGCTAGGATTACAGACATGAGCCAATGCACTCACTGCATTTTTTTTAACTTTTTTTTTTTTTTTTTTTTTTGGAGACAGGGTCTCGCTCTGTCACCCAGGTTGGAGTGCAGTGGCGCGATCTCGGCTCCCTGCAACGTCCCCCTCCCAGGTTCAAGCGATTCTCTTGCCTCAGCCTCCCAAGTAGCTAGGACTATAGGCGCGCACTACCACGCTTGGCTAATTTTTGTATTTTTATTATAGACGGGGTTTCACCATGTTGCTCAAGCTGGTGTCCAACTCCTGACCTCAAGTGATCCGCCGGCCTCGGCCTCCTAAAGTGTTGGGATTACTGGCGCGAGCCCCGCACCACCTCGCTTGGCATCAGCCTGCATATTTCTACGGGCGCGGTGGCTCAAGCCTGTAATCCCAGCACTTTGGGAGGCCGAGACGGGTGGATCACGAGGTCAGGAGATCGAGACCATCCTGGCTAACACGGTGAAACCCCGTCTCTACTAAAAAATACAAAAAACTAGCCGGGCGAAGTGACGGGTGCCTGTAGTCCCAGCTACTCGGGAGGCTGAGGCAGGAGAATGGCGTGAACCCGAGAGGAGGAGCTTGCAGTGAGCTGAGATCTGGCCACTGCACTCCAGCCTTGGTGACAGAGCAAGACTCCGTCTCAAAAAAAAAAAAAAAAAAAAATTTAAAAATTGCTGATTAAAATGGTGGGGAGAGGGGTAGCTCTGGTATTCTCTTTTTAACATTAAGAGTGGGATTGATAACTCCAGTGTTCCACTAAAAACCAGTTACCTCCCTGAACACACAAACCCATTCCTTATCTCTTCCAGGGAACTAGAAAGGGCACACTGTGATATAAGGCAATGTAAGTAGTAAATGCCCCCTGGCTAGTTTACCTTTTTGAATTAAGAAATCAAAAAAATCATTGACACCAAGTCTCAGATAAAATTAAAGGAGGAAAGATGTCAGCCTATTAGGTAGAGTCAAAAGTACAGACCTCATTAGATCTCACCAAGATGCAAAACAGCCCATAAAAATTGAACTTATTCTTCACCAAATTTCAAAACCAAAACTAATTTTCTGCTTCAGTGCCAGAGATTAGGATTTACATTTCTTCATTTTAAATTAATGCTGCTAAGCAAGCTAACTGCTTTGGAATGAAAGTTTATTCTTTCTGCCTTAAACAAATGAAATACAACTGTAAAGATGTGCCCAACTTTTAGGCCCCTTACTTTTAGGTCTGCAGCCAAGCCTCCAATTATACCAGGTTTAGAAATTCTGAGCAGCATCTAGAGGGATAGTATGTGTGGATACACATTAGGGCATGAGGAAAAAGGAAAAATGCATACAGAGAACAGCATGGGAAATCTTCACAGAAACTCCTCCTTCACACACTTCTCAGATTTTTGGCTTCCCTTTTTCCATTTCTCTATTTAAACTGCCACTGATGTCTATTTTCAGAAGATTCCATTTGTGGAAAGAATGAAGAAAGCATCCACCCAGTAGGATTTGTCCCACCATATGCCTCCTTAACTTTTGGCATAACATTACATTCTTATTCAAGTAAACTGGGATTTGTGAGAAAGCAACATTTAAGAGAGAAGGATATCCCAAAGATAAGGGAGGCTAAAGATTTTTGCCTTTTGGATAAAATGACCAGATAAACATTAAAATTATGAATTAACAAAACTTCTCTTTAGCAGGACTTTTCATTGCTGATATTTCATTTTGTCCTTTTTTTGAGGCAGAATCTCACTTCATCGTCCAGGCTGGAGTGCAGTGGTGTGAAGATGGCTCACTGCAGCCCCTACTTCTCTGGGCTCAGGTGATCCTCCCACCACAGCTTCCCAAGTAGCCAGGATTACAGGCACACACTGCCACATCCAACTAATTTTTAAAAATATTTTGTAAAGACAGAGTCCCACTATGTTGCCCAGGCTAATCTTGAACACCTAGGCCAAGCACCCCCATGCCCAGCTAATTTTTTTTTTACTTTTTGTAGAGATAAGGTCTCACTATGTTGCCCAGCTGGTTTCAAACTCCTGGGCTCAAATGATCCTTTCACCTTAGCCTCCCAAATTGCTGCAGTAGATGTGAGATACTGCATCTGATCAAAAATTTATCTTTCTATAAATTTTTTTTTTGTATTTCACCTTCAAAATGTGACCCTACAAACTTAAAATCATACTCCCATTGGTCAAATAAGTGCTGACATGAGAAGACCTAGCTCTTTTATCCTAAATACTACACATGTAGTAATAGAGTCCAAAACTGCAGTCCAACAACCGTTCTTATGGCCCACCTGTTATCCTTGATATGCCATTGGCTAAAGACAAACTAGACTTCCACTACTGGAAGTAAAAGTCTGAAGTTTATTTGTATCTCAAAATTTTTTCTTGAATGATGTCTTTGGATTTTTTCCCCCTTATCCATGTATTTGGTCTCTTTGAAGACATCTATTAGTAGCATGTTGTACCTCCTTTTTCTGTATTCCAAAGCTATAGCTTTCCCTCCAATTCTTTTAAATTCTTTATTCTTTTCCACTTTTTTTTCTCAACCTTGTCACGTGTTTCTTTTTGTTCTTGACTGTATGGAAGCAGAGGCTGTTCACTTTTTTACTGCTTGCAGTATAGCCATATTTACTGTTTGATGGAATGGCTTATGTGTGCCATAGTTTTAATATATCTTCAACTGATGAAAACTGGCGGCTGCAGGGCAACTTGTCATCCCGACTTTTCCCCTTACCTTGCCACATCCTTAGGTTCAATCTTGAAATAATGGTGCATCTGCTCACTATCAGATTTAGTCCTGCCTTCTCTTCTATTTTGTGTTGACAAATAGGATTATGACAGAGTCCTGCCTTTAGCCTCTGTACCTAGATCTTTTTGTTCCAAAACTAGGAGTCATTGGTTTTGCATCTCAGTGAGAATCACTACTCTAGAAAACACCAATCTACCAGCCCTTTCCAAGATCTCCAGTGAAAGGCATCCTCTCCTAGCATTTTCATATCTTGGTCCAATCTTCATGGCACTTAGTAGCTTATCTTCATGTACATCATGGTTGAGGTTCAAGTGTTTTACAGAGTTTCATCAAAGATGTGACTTTATTTTTTTGTCTGCTGTACTTTTTGTTGTTTTTGATGAGTTTCATGGAGGATAAGAGACATTTAAATATGCATTTTCTTTTATCTATATTTGGTAGAAATACCACTTTTTGCTTAGTGGGATTTCTACACTTTGAAGGTATGTGGGAAAGTTACAATCTTTATACTTATTTTTTAAACTAATCATTTTATTGAACTCTTTTTTAGGTCTATATTGGTTCTCTGGGATTTTACAAGTGTAAAATTATATTGACTGTAAGTTTTATCATGTAACATATATTTATCCTCCTTTCTAAAATCATATATATACTGTATATATACACGGATATCTATAAATATATATGTATAGATATTCACATATATATCGTATCTTGTGTTATCTAGAACATCCAAGTCAGTATTGAATAGTAGCCAAAAAGTGTCCTGTTATGCTTATAATTTTTATGGGAGTAATTCTTGTGCTTACTGTTTAAAATTGAGGTGGCCAGTGTTTCATGATAACTGTCAAATTTTTATTAAAGTCCCTTAAATAGCTACCATAGTGATGATCTGATGATACGTTTCTTATTACCTTTGAAACCATAATATAGTATGAGCTCTCTTATAACATAGTAGAGCTTTTTTTACAGAATGTTGTATCAGCATATTTTTATTTCAGGTTAGGCACTATCTAATAATCTAATCTCAGGTAGAGTGGTTTGGTAGTGGTGGCAGGCCTCCCTTTTCAGACACTGTTGAGGAAAATTTTTATCTGCAGCACAGAGGAAAATCTAGTGTGAAGGTTTATCAAAACGTAGAAATACGAAACTTGAATGTAGGCAAATATATTATGTGATTGGACCAGACAGATTAGCTCTTAATACAATGACGTTCAGCAAATTTGAGGTTTTTTCAAGTAAGTATAAAAGTCTAGGACTTTTTGATCTGTGGCTTAATATCATTTAGCAAAATTATATTTTTGCTTTATAGTTGTCCATCTATTGTGAAAAAACTGTGCTTTATGTCTGTCAAAAAAAATGCATTAGCTGGGTGTAGTGGTGTGCATCTATTGTCCTAGCCACTTAGGAAACTGAGGCAGGAAAAGTCCCTTGAGCCCAGGAGTTCAAGGTTAGAGTGAGCTATGATTGCCCCACTGCACCCCAGCCTAGACAACATAGCAAGACCCTAATTCTGAAAAAATAAACAAATACAATATTGTACTCTAGTACTACACGTGTAGTGTTTAGAATGAAAGGGCTAGATCACCTACTCTTGGAACTGATTTGATGAACCAAAGTATGACTTTAAGTTCACACCCATAATTCCAGCACTTTGGGAGGCCAAGATGAGTGGATCACTAGGTCAAGAGATAGAGACCAGGCCGGGCGCGGTGGCTCAAGCCTGTAATCCCAGCACTTTGGGAGGCCGAGGCGGGCGGATCACGAGGTCAGGAGATCGAGACCATCCTGGCTAACATGGTGAAACCCCGTCTCTACTAAAAATACAAAAAACTAGCCGGGCGTGGTGGCGGGCGCCTGTAGTCCCAGCTACTCGGAGGCTGAGGCAGGAGAATGGCCTGAACCTGGGAGGCGGAGCTTGCAGTGAGCCGAGATCGCGCCACTGCACTCCAGCCTGGGTGACACAGCGCGAGACTCCGTCTCAAAAAAAAAAAAAAAAAAAAGAGATAGAGACCATCGTGGCCAACATGGTGAAACCCTGTCTCTACTAAAAATATAAAAATTAGCTGGGTGTGGTGGTACGTGCCTGTAGTCCCAGCTACTCAGTAGGCTAAGGCAGGAGAATCGCTTGAACCTGGGAGGTGGGGGTTGCAGTGAGCCAAGATCAGGCTACTGCACTCCAGCCTGGTAGCAGAGCAAGACTCTGTCTCAAAGAAAAAAAAAAAAAAGACAACTTTTCACAACATAGTTAAAAAGCAGGAGGATAAAGTTAAAGTGTAGAACTTTTATTAGTTTTCCTTTTGTGTGTTTGTTTTTGTTTATGCTATCTGTTAAGTTGCCATCAATTTAAAATAATGGGTCATAAGATAAGTCATAAACCTCATGTAACCTCAAATCAAAAAACATACAATGGATACACAAAAAACAAAAAGCAAGAAATTAAATCATACCACCAGAGAAAATTATTTTCATGAAAAAGAAGATGAGAAGAAAAAAAGAAGGGAGAGATGACCATGAAACCACAAGAAAACAAGTTACAAAATGGCAGGAGTAAGTTCCTACTTAAATGAAAATACTGAATGTAAATGGACTAAACCCTCCAATAAAAAGACATAAAGTGACTGAATGGATGAAAAGACATGACCCAATGATCTGTTGCCCACAAGAAATACGTCACCTATGAAGATACACGTAGACTGGAAAATAAAGGGTTGGGAAAAGATATTCCTTGCTAATGGAAACAAAACAGGAGCAGGAGTAACTACACTTATAATAGATAAAATAGATCTCAAGACAAAAACTGTAAGAAGAGACAAAGAAGGTCTTTGTATAATGATAATGGGGTCAACTCAGCAAGAGAATACAATGATTATAAATATATATGCACCCACCATTGGAGCACCCAGATACAAAAAGGAAATAGTATTAGAGCTAAAAGAGATAGAGAGATCACAATACAATAATAGGTGGAGACTTCAACACCCCACTTTCAATATTGGACAGAACTCATAGACAAAAACTCAGCAAAGAAACTTCAGACTTGATCTGCACTATAGAATAAATTGACCTAATAGATATTTATGGAACATTTCATCCAACAGCTGCAGAATACACATTCTTCTCCTCAGCACATGAATCATTCTCAAGGATAGACCATACGCTATCCACAATACAAGTCCTAAAACATTTTTTTAATGATATCATATCAAGAATCTTCTCTGACCACAATGAAGTAAAATTAGAAATAAAAAATAGGAATTTTGGAAACTATACAAACACATGGAAATTAAACAATATGCTCCTGAATGACCAGTGGGTCAATAAAGAAATTTAAAAGGAAATTGAAAATTTGATTCAAACAAATGATAATGGAAACACAACATACCAAAACCTATGGGATACAGTGAAAGCAGTACTATTAGAGGGAAATTTATAGCTGTAATTGCCTACATTGGAAAAGAACGAAAACCTCAATTAAATAACCTAACTGTATATCCTAGAGAACTAGAAAAGCAAGAGCAAACTGAATCCAAAATTAGTAGAGAAAATAATAAAGATCGAAGCAGAAACATTTGAAATGATGAAAATACAAGAGATCAACAAAACAAAGTCAATCTTTTGAAGAGATAAATAAAATTGACAAACTTTTAAACAGACTAATGAAGAAAAAAAGAGAGAAGACCCAAATAAATAAAATCAGAGCTGAAAAATGAGCCATTACAATGGATTCTGCAGAAATTCAAAGGATCATTAGTGGCTATGATGAGCCACTATATGCCAATATATTTAAAAATCTAGAGGAAATGGATAAATTCTTAGACACATACAACTTACCAAGGTTGAACTATAAAGAAATTAAAACCTAACCAGACCAATAACAAGTAATTAGATCAAAATTGTAACAAAAATCTCCCAGCAAAGTAAAGCCTGGGAGCCACTGGCTTCACTGCCAAATTCTACCAAACATTTAAAGAAGAACTAGTACCACCCTACTCAAACTATTCCAAAAAGTAGAGGAGGGGTTAACTTCCAGACTAATTCTATGAGGCCAGTATTATCCTGATGCCAAACAACGACACATCAAAATAAAATAAAACTGCAGGCCAATATATCTGGCATATTGATGCAAAAGTCCTCAACAAAATACTAGCAAACTGAATTCAACAATACAGTTAAAAGATCACTTATTATGACCAAGTGGGATTTATCCCAGGGATATGAGGATGATTCGGCATACACAAATCAATTAATATGATACATCATATCAATAGAATGAAGACCAAAAACCATATATCATTTCAATTGATGCTGAAAAAACATTTGATAAAATTCAAAATCCTATCATGATAAAAGCCCTCAAGAAAATTGGCATAGAAGGGACATGCCTCAAAGTAATAAAAACCATCTATGACAAACCCACAGCCAACATCATACTGAATGGGGAAAAGTTGAAAGCATTCCCCCTGAGACCTGGAATAAGTCAAGGATGTCCATTTTCACCACTTCTATTCAACATAGACACTGAAAGTCCCAGTCAGAGAAATCAGACAAGAGGAAGAAATAAAGGGCATCCAAATTGGAAAAGAGGAAGTTAAACTGTTGCTGTTCACGGACAATATGATCATGTACTTTGAAAACCCTAAAGACTCATCCAAAAAGCTCCTAGAGCTGATAAATGAATTCAGTAAAGTTCCAGGATACAAAATCAATGCACACAAATCAGTAACACTGCTATACATCAACAATAACCAAGCTTAGAATCAAATTAAGAACTCAATCTCTTTTACAACAGCTGCAAAAAAAACCCCAAAATACTTAGTGTGATGGTAATACTGACTGTCAACTTGATTGGGTTACAGGATGCAAAGTATTGTTCCTGGGTGTATCTGTGAGGGTGCTATCAAAGGAGATTAACATTTGAGTCAGTGGACTGGGAAGGGCAGATCCACCCTCAATCTGGGTGGGCACAATCTAATTAGCTGCCAGCGCAGCCAGAGTAAAAACAGGCAGAAGAACGTGGAGAGATTGGACTGACTTAGCCTCCCAGCCTACATCTTTCTCCTGTGCTGAATGCTTCCTGCCCTTAAACATTGAACTCCAAGTTCTTCAGCTTTGGGACTTGGATTAGCTTGCTTGTGCCTCAGCTTGCAGATGGCC
Organism: Papio anubis; assembly: GCF_008728515.1. Lineage (NCBI taxonomy): Eukaryota > Metazoa > Chordata > Mammalia > Primates > Cercopithecidae > Papio > Papio anubis. Next base: position 133,570,819 of record NC_044980.1, on the reverse strand, counting down.
TATTGTGGGACCTTGTGATCATGTGAGTTAACATTCCTTAATAAACTCCCCTTTATATATACATCTATCCTATTAGTTCTGTCCCTCTAGAGAGCCCTGACTAATACAGATTTTGGTCCCAGCAGTGGTTCTAGAGGAACAGAATATTAAGGATGGAGTTCTTTCATTGGTTTTGGGGTTTCTGGAGTTGGCTGCTTAATATGATTAGACCCAAAAATGCTAAGGACTGTACTTCTAATAGTATGGAGAATACCGATAGTCCTTGGCATGAACTGTTTACAGAGTTATGTAAAATAAATTCATCTGATGCTCCTGATTCACCGCTCATGAGAGGCAAGTTTAGTAACTCTATAGATAATACTTTTGACCATATGTGGGGAACCAAGGAACATAATGAAGTTGGTTGGTTGCTCCTAAGTTCACTGGACAAAGTGAGGTAAGAAAATGATGTACTTAGGGATTCTAATTCCTGGCTTCAGAAGCAGATACTGAGCCTCAAATCTGCTAAGATTTCCCTGAGTGAGAGTCTTATCTCCCGTAGAGAAAGAGCTAAAATTGCGGGAAGTCAGACACAAGTTCTTATACCAGTGGCTGACCTGAAATGAACGGTGCATGCACAGCCTTGCCAGGTGTCCACTGTTGAAGTGGGGATATTGATTGGAAAAGAATGGGACCCTGAAATTTGGAATGGGGACATGTGAAAGGACCCTGATGAAGCTGGGGACACTGAGATTGTAAATTCTGATGAACCTTTTTTTTGCCAGAAGAAACTGTTTTCTCATCCCCAGTAGTGGCAACATGCCCTCCCCAACTCACACTGCTATCACCCTTTTCACTGATGTCTGAGGAGATAAATCCTGCACTGCCTGAGGCAACAGTGATGGCCTCCCCTGAGGCGGTTGCCAGGCAAGATAATGTTGATTCTTCTCAGGACCCACCCCCTACCACCACTGTTTGCTTCTAGACCTATAACTAGACTAAAGTCCCAGGAGGGCCCTAGGGGTGAGGCTCAGAGTGTGACCCACGAGGAGGTGTGCTACACTCAAAAAGAACTGCTTGAGCTTTCTAATTTATATAAGCAAAAATCTGGAGGACAGGCATAGGAATGGATATTAAGGGTGTGGGATAATGGTGGAAGGAATATAGATCTAAGGCATTGGATCAGGCTGAATTTATTGATTTGGGCAGATTAAGCAGGGATTCTGCATTTAATGTTGCAGCTCGGGGAGTTAAAAAATGTTCTAATAATTTATGTGCTTGGTTAGCTGAAATATGGATTAAAAGATGGCCCACTGTGAGAAAGCTGGAAATGCCCGATCTCCCTTGGTTTAATGTAGAGGAAGGGATCCAAAGGTTTAGGAAGATTGGGATGGTGGAGTGGATTAGTCACTTTAGACCTACTCATCCCAGCTGGGAGGGTCCAGAAGATATACCCTTAACTAATACTTTGCAAAATAGATTTGTGAGGGGAGCACCTGCATCCTTGAAGAGCTTTGTGATTGCTCTTCTCTGTATACCAAATTTTACAGTAGGAACCACAGTTACTCAACTACAAAATTTAAATGCAATGGGAATAATTGGATCTTGGGGTGGCAGGGGCCACTCAGCTGTCAAAGGCAAGGTGAACGTAACTATCATAATGGACAGCAGAGGCAAAAGAGCAATCAGAATAGTCTGACTCATGTAGATCTCTGGCATCAGTTATTAATCATGTGTTCCTAGAAGTGAAAATGATAGGAAGCCTACTGAGTTTTTATTTAATTTATATAAGCAGAAAACTTCCAGGTCAAGTGGACAAAAGACTAATTTGAATTATAAAAACAGAGAATCACAGCCCCTCAATCAATTTCCAGACTTAAACCAGTTTACAGACCTAGAATCCCTTGAATGAAGGGGAGGCTGGGTCCCCTTGAGGAAGGACCCCACTACACTGACAACAATTTATGCTGTTAATCTTTCTCCCATCCTTCCCCATGGAGACCTATGGCTTTTTACCAGAGTAACTGTGTATTGGGAAAAGGGAAATGATTGACATGTCAGGGATTACTGAACACTGTCTCTGAGCTGACGCTGACTCCAGGGGACCCAAAACGTCATTGTGGTCCTCCAGTTAAAGTAAAGGCTTATGGAATTTTAGCTCAAGTCTGACTTACAGTGGGTCCAGTGGGTCCCTGGACTCGTCCTGTGGTCATTTCCCCAGTGCCAGAATGCATAATTGGCATAGGCATACTTAGCAGCTAGCAGAACCCCCACATTGGCCCCCTGACTGGTAGGATGAGGGCTATTATGATGGGAAAGGCCAAATAGGAAGGCCAATTATGGCTGCCTCTACCTAGAAAAATAGTATATCAAAAACAATGTCACATCCCTGGAGGGGTTGCAGAGATTAGTCACCATTAAGGACTCAAAAGCTGCAGGGGTTGTGATTCCCACCACATACCCATTCAGTTCTCCTATTTGGCCTGTGAAGAAGACAGATGGATCTTGGAGAAAGACAGTGGATTATCATAAGCTTAATCAAGCAGTAACTCCAGTCGCAGTTACTGTACCAGATGTGGTTTCATTGCTTTAACAAATTAACACATCTCCTGGTACCTGGTATGCAGCCATTGATTTGGAAAATGCCTTTTTCTCCATTCCTGTCCATAAGGCCCACCAGAAGCAATTTTACTTTGGCTGGCAAGGTCAGCAAAATACCTTTACCATCCTACCTCAGGGGTATATCAACTCTCTGGCTTTGTGTCATAATCTTGTTTGGAGAGACCTTGATTGATTTTCCCTCCCATAGTATATCACACTGGTTCATTACATTGATGACATTTTGTTGATTGGATCCAGTCAGTGAGAAGTAGCAAACACACTGGGCTTATTGGTGAGACATTTGCATGCCAGAGGATGGAAAATAAATGACTAAAATTCAGGAACCTTCTACCTCAGTAAAATTTCTAGGGGTCCAGTGGAGTGGGGTCTCTCAAGATATTCCTTCTAAGGTGAAGGATAATTTCCTGCATTTGGCCCCTCCTACAACCACAAAAGAGGCTTATTTGGGCCTATTTGGATTTTGGAGACAACACACTCCTCATTTGGGTATATTACTCCTGCCCATTTATCGAGTGACCCAAAAGGCTCTCACTTTTGAATGGAGTCCAGAACAGGAGAAGGGTCTACAACACGTCCAGGCTGCTGTGCAAGTTGCTTTGTCATTTGGGCCATATGACCCAGCAGATCCAATGGTGCTTGAGGTGTCAGTGGCAGATAGGGATGCTGTTTGGAGCCTTTGGCAGGCCCCCATAAGTGAATCACAGTGGAGACCTCTAGGATTTTGGAGCAAGGCCCTTCCATCTTCTGCAGCTAACTACTGTCCTTTTGAGAGACAGCTCTTGGCCTGTTACTGGGCTTTGGTGGAAACTGAATATTTGACTATGGGTCATCAAGTCACCAAGCAACCTGAACTGCCTATCATGAACTGGGTGCTTTCTGACCCATCTAGCCATAAAGTGGGGCATGCACAGCAGCATTCCATCATCAAATGGAAGTGGTATATATGTGATCGGGCTCAAGCAGTTCCTGAAGGCACAAGTAAGTTACATGAGGAAGTGGCTCAAATGCCCATGGTCTCCACTCCTGCCACCCTGCCTTCTCTTCCCCAGCTTGCATCAATGGCCCCATGGGGAGTTCCCTATGATCAGTTGACAGAGGAAGCAAAGACTAAGGCCTGGTTCACAGATGGTTCTGCATGATATGCAGGCACCACCTGAAAGTGGACAGCTGCAGCACTACAGTCCCTTCCAAGGACATACCTGAAGGACAGCAATGAAGGGAAATCTTCCCAGTGGGCAGAACTTCAATCGGTGCACCTGGTTGTGCACTTTTCATGGAAGGAGAAATGGCCAAATGTGCAATTATATACTGATTTATGGGCTGTAGCCAGTAGTTTGGCTGGATGGTCAGGAACTTGGAAGAAGCATGATTGGAATTTTGGTGACAAAGAAATTTGGGGAAAAGGTATGTGAATGGACCTCTCTGAGTGGTCAAAAACTGTGAAGATATTTGTATCCCATATGAGTGCTCACCAATGGGTGGCCTCAGCAGAGGAGGATTTTAATAATCAAGTGGATAGGATGGCTCGTTCTATGGACACCACTCAGCCTCTTTCCCCAGCCACCCCGTCATCACCCAATGGGCCCATGAACAAAGTGGCCATGGTGGCAGGGATGGAGGTTACGCATGGGCTCAGCAACATGGGCTTCCACTCACCAAGGCTCACCTGGCTGTGGCCACTGCTGAGTGCCCAATTTGCCATTAGCAGAGACCAACACTGAGCCTTTGATATGGCACCATTCCTCAGGGTGATCAGTCAGCTACCTAGTGGCAGGTTGATTATATTGGACCTCTTCCATCATGGAAAGGGCAGCGGTTTGTCCTCACTGGAATAGACACTTACTCTGGATATGGGTTTGACTATCCTGAACACACTGCTTCTGCCAAGACTACCATCTGTGGACTCATGGAATGCCTTATACACCATCATGGTATTCCACATAGCATTGCCTCTAACCAAGGCACTCACTTTACAACTAAAGAAGTGCAGCAGTGGGCTCATGCTTATGGAATTTACTGGTCTTACCATGTTCCCCATCATCCTGAAGCAGCTGGGTTGATAGACTGATGGAGTGGCCTTTTGAAGTCACAATTACAATGTCAACTAGGTGACAATACTTTGCAGGGCTATGGCAAAATTCTCCAGAAGGTTGTGTATGCTCTGAATCAGCGTCCAATATATGGTACTGTTTCTCCCATAACCAGAATTCATGGGTCCAGGAATCAAAGGGTGGAAGTGGAAGTGGCACCACTTACCATCACCCCTAGTGACCCACTAGCAAAATTTTTACTTCCTGTCCCTGTGACATTATGTTCTGCTGGCCTAGAGGTCTTAGTTCCAGAGGGAGGAATGCTACCACCAGAAGACACAACAATGATTCCATTAAACTGGAAATTAAGATTGCCACCTGGACACTTTGGGCTCCTCCTACCTTTAAACCAACAGCCTAAGAAGGAACTTACAGTGTTGACTGGGGTGACTGTCCCAGACTCTCAAGATGAAATCAGTCTACTACTCCACAATGGAGGTAAGGAAGAGTATGCATGGAATACTCGAGATCCCTTAGGTGTCTCTTAGTATTACCATGCCCTGTGATTAAGGTTAACGGGACACTACAACAGCACAATCCAGGCAGGACTACAAATGGCCCAGATCCTTTGGGAATGAAGGTTTGGGTCACTACACCAGGAAAAAAACCACTACCTGCTGAGGTGCTTGCTGAAGGCAAAGGGAATACAGAATGAGTAGTAGAAGAAAGTAGTCATCAATACCAGCTACAAACTACACGACCAGTTGCAGAAATGAGGACTATAATTGTCATGAGTATTTCCTCCTTCTTTGTTAAAAACATGTTTGTGCATTTATATACTTCTACTAAGAAAATATCTGCATTTTATCTCCTTTTTCATTTATCATGTGACATAAGATTTATTGACTTCATATCAACATTTAAATGTTAACTTTATGTAATAGCATTTGGGTTAGGAATTAGTGCACTCTTGGTTGTATGAAAGATAGTTGTATTATGTTGGGAATAATTATGACCTTGTTGTCTTAATTTGAAGATTATCTGTAATTTCAGGAGGTGTGTATGGGTTCACGTTGACAAGGGGTGGACTTGTGATGGTTAATACTGAGTGTCAACTTGATTGGATTGAAGGATGCAAAGTATTGTTCCTGGGTGTGTCTGTGAGGGTATTATCAAAGGAGATTAACATTTGTGTCAGTGGACTGGGAAAGACACACTTACCCTCAATCTGGGTGGATGCGATCTAATCAGCTGGTAGTGCAGCCAGAATAAAAGCAGACAGAAGAACGTGGAGAGATTAGACAGGCTTAGCCTCCCAGCCTACATCTCCCGTGCTGGATGCTTCCTCCCTTTGAACATCGGATTCCAAGTTCTTCAGCTTTGGAACTCAGATCAGATTCCTTGCTCCTCAGCTTGCAGATGGCCTGTTGTTGGGCCTTGTGATTGCATGAGTTAATACTCCTTAATAAACTCCCCTTTATATACACATCTAGCCTATTAGTTCTGTCCCTCTAGAGAACCCTGACTAATACACTTAGGAACACACTTAACCAAGGAGGTGAAAGATCTCTACAAGGAAAACTACAAAACACTGCTGAAAGAAATCACAGATGACACAAACAAATGGAATATATTCCATGTTCATGGATGGGAAGAATCAATACTGTGAAACTGACCATAGTGTCAAAAGCAATCTATAGATTCAATGCAATTCCCAGCAAAATGTCATTATCATTCTTCACAGGACTAGAAAAACACAGTCCTAATGTTCATATGGAACCAAGAAAGAGCCCACATTCCCAAGGCAATACAAAATAAAAAGAAGAAATCTGAAAGCATCACATTACCTGACTTTAAATTATACTAAAAGGCTATAGTTATCAAACCAGCATGGTACTGGTATAAAAATAGGCACACAGACCTATGAAACAGAACAGAGAACCAAGAAATAAAGTCAAATACTTACAGCCAACTTATCTTTACAAAGCATACAAAAACAAAGTGTGGAACGGATGCCTTATTTAAGAAATGGTGCTGGGATAACCAGCAAGCCTCACGGAGAAGAATGAAACTGGATCCTCATCTCTCACTTTATACAAAAATCAACTCAAGATGAATCAAATACTTAAATCTAAAACCTGAAACTATAAAAGTTCTAAAATATAACAGCAGACAAACTCTTCTAGACATTGGCTTAGGCAAAAAATTCATGACTGAGAACCCAAAAGAAAGTGTAACTACAACAAAAATAAATAAATGGGACCTAATTAAACTAAAAAGCTTCTGCATAGAAAAGAATTAGCAAAGTAAACAGACAACCCACAGAGTGGGAGAAAACATTCACAATCTCTGCATCAGACAAAGGACTAATATCCAGAACCTACAAGGAACTCAAACAAATCAGTAAGAAAAAAAAATCCCATCAAAAAGTGGGCTAAGGACATAAATAGACAATTCTCAAAAGAAGATATGCAAACAGCCAACAAACATATGAAAAAAATGCTCAACATCACTAATTATCAGGAAAATGTAAATTAAAACAATAATGTGATACCACCTTACTCTTGCAAAAATGGCCATAATAAAAAAATAATAGATGTTGGCCAGAATGTGGTGAAAATGGAACAGTTTTACACTGCTGGTGGGAATGTAAACTAGTACAACCACTATGGAAAACAGTGTGGTGATTCCTTAAAGAACTAAAAGTAAAACTACCATTTGATCCAGCATTCCCATTACTGGGTATCTACCCAGAAGAAAATAAGTCATTATATGAAAAAGACACTTGAATACACATGCTTATAGCAGCACAATTCGCAATTGTAAAAATACGGAATCAGCCCAAATGGCCATTAATCAACAAGTGTATAAAGAAATTGTGGTATATATAAATATATATAATACACCATGAAATACTAGTCAGCCATAAAAAGGAATGAAATAATGGCATTCTCAGCAACCTGGATGGAACCAGAGACCATTATTCTAAGTGAAGTAACTCAGGAATGGAAAACCAAACACCACATGTTCTCATTCATAAATGGGAGCTAAGCTATGAGGATGCAAGGCATAAGAATAATACAATGGACTTTGGGGACTCGGGGGAAAGGGTGGGAAGGGGGTGAGGAATAAAAGACTACAAACTGGGTACAATGCATACTGCTCGGGTGATGGATGCACCAAAATCTCAGAAATCACCACTAAAGAAAGAACTTATTCATGTAACCAAATACTGTTCCCCAAAAACCTATTGAAATAAAAAAAGTTAAAGTATACTATAATTTTTTAAAAGTGTATCATATTTGTAGCTGTTACATTGTGAATAGGACAAAAATAATCAAATAATTTTCCATTATTTAAGAGATATTATCCAATGCAGCAAGGAAGTCACATCATTGACAAACAGGTCAAGATTCAATGTCTTTGTCATTTTACTCTATATTATTTGTTAAGATAAATGAAAATACTAACAGACATTCATGTGAGAACTACACTTGTCAATTACAACCATAGATAGGTCATGGATAGAAAAGTTCAGCAAAAATCGAGGAAAACATTCTATGATAATTGATAATAGGGAGAATTATATGTTTTATTACTATTTTTAAACTATTTACCAAACATCCTTTATATCAGTGAAATTTATAATATATGTATATGCATACATATATATGCACATATATGTGTATTAAGCATTTACCAGGCCAACATCAGCATCCCAATTCCACTTATTAGAAAAGTTTCTTGCTCTAGTTTAAAGTGAACAACACAGTAGAACTATTATCTATGGTACCTTCTCAGAACTATAATGCAAGGAATAATATTTTAAGTTTGATCAGATGAATTCCACTAATATGTATTGTGCTGAATTTTTCCAACTGTACTACTGTTTCTATAAGTAACCACAATCCTTCCTATATTTTTGAAAATACTTGTTTTTTAAAATGCATCCTTTCTTCAATAAAAATGCTGTCTTTATTGTATACTAAAATTCCTAATGCATAATGAGACACTACCTTACTCCTGCAAGAATGACCATAATTTAAAAATCAAAAAGGAATAGTTGTTGGCATGAATGTGGTGAAAAGAACACTCTTTTATACTGTTGGTGGGAATGTAAACCAGCACAACCACTATGGAAAACAGTTTGGAGATTTCTTAAAGTTATAGAAGTAGAGCTATTATTTGATCCAGCAATCCCACTATCAGGTATCTACCCGAAGGAAAAGAAGTCATTATATGAAAAAGACACATGCGCAAGCCATGTTGATAGCAGCACAATTCACAATTGCAAAAATATGGAACCAACCTAAATGCCCATCAACCAACAAGTGGATAAAGAAAATGTGGCATATATACACTGTGCAATACTACTCAGCCATAAACTAAATAAAATAATAGCTTTTGCAGCAGCTTGGGTGGACCTGGATGCCACTATTCTAAGTGAAGTAACTCAGAAATAGAAAATCAAATATTGTATATTCTCACATACAAGTGGGAGCTAAGTATGAGAATGCAAAGACTTAAGAATGATATAATGGATTTGGGGGACTTGGAGGGAAGGGTGGGAGGGGAGTTAGAGATAAAAGACTACACATATTAAGTATGGTGTACACTGCTTGGGTGACAGTGGCACCAAAATCTCAGAAATCACCACTAAAGAATTTGTCCATACGACTGAAAACAACCTGTTCCCTAAAACTGTTGAAATTTTAAAAACCCTAAAAAATCTGGGTATAAAAGGAACATACCTCAACATAGTAAAAGCCATATATGACAGACTCACAGCTAGTATCATACTGAGTAGGAAAAACTCAAAGCCTTTTCTCTAGGATCTAGAATATGACAAGGATGCCCACTTTCACCACTGTTACTCAACATAGTACTCTTAGCTAGAGCAATTAGACAACAGAAAGAAATAAAGGGCTTCCTAGGCCAGGCGAAGTGAGTTACACCTGTAATCCCAGCACTTTGGAAGGCTGAAGAGGGAGGATTGCTTGAGCCCAGGAGTTCGAGACCAGCTTAGGCAACAAAGCAAGGCCTCATCTCAAAAACAGAGAGAGAGAGAGAGAAGACATAAAGGACATCCAGATTAGAAGGGAAGAAATCAAATTATCCTTGTTTGCAGATGATATAATCTCATTTTTGAAAAATCTAAAGACCCCAAAAAACTATTATAACAATAAATTCAGTAAAGTTGCCAGATACAAAATCAACTAAAAAAAAATTAGTAGTATTTCTATATGTCAACAGTGACAATCTGAAAATGAAATTAAAAAGTAATCCCATTTAAAATAGCCATGAATAAAATTAAATACCTAGGAATTAATCAAAGAAGTGAAAGATCTCTACAATGAAAAATGTAAAACGCTGATGAAAGAAATTGAAGAGGACACCAAAAAAGATATTCCATGTTTACGGATTGGAAGAATCAACATTGTTAAAATGTTCATACGACCCAAAGTAATCTACAAATTCAATGCAATCCCTGTCAAAATACTGTGGACATTTTTCACAGAAATAGAAAAGACAATCTGAAAATTTATATGGAACTACTAAATAGCCATAATACCTAAAGATATCTTGAGCAAAAAGAACAAAACTGGAAGAATCACATTACCTGACTTCAAATTATATCATAGAGATATAGTAACCAAAACAGTACAGTACTGGCATAAAAACAGACACATAGACTAATGGAACAGAATAGAGAACCAAAAAATAAATCCACATACCTATAGTGAACTCATTTTTGACAAAGGTGCCAAGAACATACACTCGAGAAAAAGCAGTCTGTGCTGGGAAACGAGATAGCCATATGCAGAGGAATGAAACTAGACCCCTATCTCTCACCATATACAAAAATTGAATTAAAATAGATTAAAGACTTAAATATAAGACATTAAACTATAAAACAACTACAAGAAAACATTGGGGAAACTCTCCAGGACATCGGTCTGGGCAAAAATTTCTTGAGTAATACCCCGTAAGCACAGGGAACCAAAAGAAAAAATAAATATATGGGATCACATCAACTTAAAAACCTTCTGCACAGCAAAGCAAGCAATCGACAAAGTGAAGAGACAACACACAGACTGAGAGAAAATATTTACAAACTACCTATCTAACAAGTGATGAATAACCAGAATATAGAAGGAGCTCAAACAACTCTATAGAAAAAAAAAAATCTAATAATCAATTTTAAAATGGGCAAAAGAGTTGAATAGATGTTTCTCAAAAGAAGACATACAAATAGCAAACAGGTATATGAAAAGACACTCAACATCACTGATAATCAGAGAAATGCAAATCAAAACTACAGTGAGATATCATCTTACCACAGTTAAAATGGCTTTTATCCAAAAAACAGGCAATCAAAAATGCTGGAAAGATATGAAAAAGAGGGAACGTTTGTACACTGTTCGTGGGATAGTACAAGCACTATGGAGAACAGTTTGGAGTTTCCTCAAAAAGCCAAAAATAGAGCTACCAAGTGATCCAGAAACCCCACTGCTAGGTATATAACCAAAAGAACGGAAATCAGTATATTGAAGAGATAACTGCACTCCCATGCTCCTTGCAGCAATGTTCACAACAGCCAAGATTTGGAAGCAGCCTACATGTCCATCATCAGATGAATGGATAAAGAAAATGGGCCGGGCGCAGTGGCTCACGCCTGTAATCCCAGCACTTTCAGAAGCTGAGGTGGGCAGATCACCTGAGGCCGGGAGTTCGAGACCAGCCTGACCAACATGGAGAAACCCTGTGTCTACTAAAAACACAAAATTAGCCAGGTGTGGTGGCACAAGCTTGTAATCCCAGCTACCTGGGAGGCTGAGGCAGGAGAATCGCTTGAACCCACGAGGCAGAGGTTGCGGTGAGCCAAGATTGCACCATTGTACTCCAGCCTGGGTGACAAAAGTGAGACTCCGTCTAAAAAAATAGAAAAGAAAATGTGGTACATATACACAATGGAGTACTATTCAGCCATAAAAAAGAAGAAGATCCAGTCATTTGCAACAACCTGGATGAAACTGGATGTCATTATGTTATAAGTGAAATAAGCCAGGCACAGAAAGACAAACATCATATGTTCTTACTTATTTGTGGTACCTAAAAATCAAAACGAGGCCAGGTATGGTGGCGCATGCCTGTAACCCCAGCACTTTTGGAGGCTGAGGTGAAAGGATCACTTGAGCGCAGGAATTCAAGATCAAACTGGGTAACAAAGTGAGACCTCATCTCTACAAAAAAAAAATCAAAAAAGTAGCTGGGCATGGCAGTACATGCCTGTGGTCCCAGCTATTCAGGAGGCTGAGGCAGGAGGATTGCTTGAGCCCAGGAGGTCAAGGCTGCAGTGAGTTCTGTTCATACCACTGCACTCTAGCCTGGGTGACACAGCAAGACCTGTCTCGAAAAGGAAAAAAACAAAAACAAAAACATTTGAACTCATGGAGATAAACAGTAGAAGAATGGTTAACAAAGGCTAGAAAGTTTAGTGGGGTGTGGATAGAAGGTGGAGATTTTTAATGAGGACAAAAAATAGAAAAAAATGAATAAGACATAGTATTTGATAGCAGAATAAAGTGACTATGGTCTAAATAATCTAGTTGTATATTTTAAAATAACTAAAAGAGCATAATTGGATTGTTTGTACAAAGAATAAATGTTTAAGGGAATGGCCATCCCATTTTCCATGATGTGATTATTGTGCATTGCATGCTTGTATCAAAATGTCTCATATACCCCATAAATATATACACCTATTATATACCCATAAAATTAAAAAAATTAAAACAACTATGAACACAGTAAACAGACAACCTACAGGACGGAAGAAAATATCAGCAAACTATGCATCCAACAAAGGTCTAATATCCAGAATCTATAAGGAACTTAAATAAATTAACAAGCAAAAACCAAACAACCTCATCAAAACATGGGCAAAGGGCTGGGCGCAGAGGCTCATGCCTGTAATCCTAGCACTTTGGGAGGCAAAGGCAGGTGCATCACTTAAGATCAGGAGTTCGAGACCAGCCTGGCCAACATGTCAAAACCCCATCTCTACTTAAAATACCAAAAAAAAAAAAAAAATAGCTGGGCTTTGTGGCATGTGCCTGCAGTCCCAGCTACTCAGGAGGCTGAGGCAGGAGAATTGCTTGAAACCAGGAGGCGGAGGTTTAGTGACAGAACAAGACTCTGTCTCAAAAAAAAGAAAAAAAAAAAAGGCAAAGGACATAAACAGCCACTTCTCAAAAGAAGACATACACATGGACAATAAGCATATGATAAAAATGCTCAGCATCACTAATCATTAGATAAATGCAAATCAAAACCACAATGAGATACCATCTCACACCAGTCAGAACGGCTATTACTAAAAAGTCAAAAATAACAGATACTGGTGAGGTTGCAGAGAAAAGGGAATGCTTATACACTGCCGGTGGGAATGTAAATTAGTTCAGCCACTGTGGAAAGCAGTTTGAAGATTTCTCAAATAACTTACCATTCAAGCCAGCAAATCCCATAACTGTGTACATAACCAAAGGAATATAAGTCATTTTACTATAAAGACACATGCATGTGTATGTTCATCATGGCACTATTCACAATAGCAAAGACAGAGAATAATCCTAAATACCCATCAATGATGCACTGGATAAATAAAATGCAGTACGTTGGCCAGGTGCAGTGGCTCATGCCTGTAATCCCAGCACTTTGGGAGGCCGAGGTGGGCAGATCACCTGAGGTCAGGAGTTCAAGACCAGCCTGGCCAACATGGAGAAACCCCGTCTCTACTTAAAATACAAAACTTAGCCAGGCAGGCGCCTGTAATCTCAGCTGCTCAGGAGGCAGGAAAATTGCTTGAACCCACAAGGTGGAGGTTGCAGTGAGCCGAGATCGCACCATTGCACTCCAGCCTGGGGGACGAGAGTGAGACTTCGTCTGAAGAAAATAAAATAAAACAGAATAAAATAAAATGCAGTACGTATACATCATTGAATACTATGCAGCCATAAAGAAAGAAAAAGATCATGCCCTTTGGAGCCCATTGGATGGAGGTGCAGGCCATGATCCCAAGTGAATTAATATAGAAACAGAAAACCAAATGCTGTATGTTCTCACTTATAAGTGGGAGCTAAAAGAGAATGTGAAAAGACAACACCCTCAATGAGAAAATCTTTGCAAATCATATATCTAATAAAGTAATTGCATCTAGAATACATAAAGAACTCTTACAACTCAACAATCGAAAAATGAATAAACCAATTAAAATTTGGGCAAAAGATCTGAATAGGTATTTCTCCAAAGACGATATAGAAATGACCAATAAGCACATGAAAAGAGGCTCAGGAGGAAGCAAAAGAAGGTTATGGGGCTTTTGATGGTGTTGAGAATTGAAGAACTCCAAAAAGTGCCAATAAGTACTCACTGGAAAGCATAGTAAAACAATTTGAGAACAACAGTCATCAGTGGAAGGGGGGAAATCGAAGGTCCTAATTCAATTATCCCTCAGTAAGAGGAAAAAATGCTTTGAAAAGAAAGATGAGAAAACACAGTAAAATATTAGAAATACAAGCAAATTCAAAACTTAGTGGAAGGGACTACAAATAGATTGGATTGTGCTAAACCTGTCTTAGCCCTATGAACTTCTCAACTAACGAATGTCTTCTTGCAGCAAAAACCCCTATACTGAGGAGGAACTGATAGGAATGGAGTCCATATGAAGCAAAATGGTGGGGGTGGGGGACAATTAAACAAAGGAAAAAGGTCCAAGTAAAAAGGGTAAATGGTGTCACAAAGTAAGATATTAAAAAATTATATTTTTATCATTTCAGGACAATAGCTGAATAGAAATCTATAGAGCAACAAAGATAGGAAAATTATCCTGGTCTGTTTCTTCTAAAATTATGGGGAAATGCTTTTCATACAAACATGAACATAAGAAAAGGATTATGGGCAAATCTGACACAAAATTATTTTTAAAGGTGGGGAAAAATAATTATACTAAAGGAAATAAATACACACAAGAAAGAAAATTCCACAAATTGCTATATAATATTTGAAAACAACTTAAACATTTTTGGAAAATAATGAAAAGCTATGCAAGGACACATAAATCAGAATTAGAGATACTCAGTAATGATATGATTGGAGGAAAAAAAAGCTTTGCAAAGAGAGATGAGAAAACTCAGTAAAATATTAGAAATAAAAGCAAAATAATTTTTTCAGAAATAAACACCAAACCAGAAGGCACATAACAGCAAATAAACACTATGGATAATGCCTAAAGAAAGCTATAAAATGGAAAAAAGAATAAAAAGTAAAATTGTTTTTAAAAAGAGCTAGGTAGGATTTAGAAGTGTCAGCTACAAAAGAAAGGCAAAGAATATCTCATACAAATATAAATGGAGTCATTGAAGAAGAAATCTGAAATAATAAAACAGAAGAAATACTAAAATCTATAATTTTAGAAAACTTTCCAGGAAAATAAACCTCAAAAATACTTGTATATAAACTAAAATAAAATTACATTGTCATTCAACATCTTTAAAATGAGAATATAATAGCATAGAAAAAATTTATAACTATGGAAAGAAAGTCAGAATCAGGGATAATTATATAGAGGGGAATTATTTCAAGTTATTTGAAACTTCTCATCTGTAACACCAGGAGCCATAAGATACTGGAATAAAATAAGTGTATTTAAAAATCAATTCAACAGAGGACTTACATTACCAGTATGCAGAACTGGTAATTCGAACCAACCATACCATTGGAGATATTTTAAAATGATAAAAGTATCTAACAACTAATAAAGTCACAGCGAATTAACAGGTAGAGATTCTGAAAAAGACCACAAATTCAGAAGGTAAAGTAACTTTCTGGCCACTTTGGATCTGGGTTGTTTCTATATAAGAGGTAGGGCATCAGGATGGCTGAGTAGTCTAGGGTACCAGACTCAAGACAAGGAGTGAATTCTAAAAACAGTAAAAGAAAAGTGACAAGTCACATATAAGAAAATTCCCATTAGACTAACAACAGATTTCTCAGCAGAAACTTTACAGGCTAGGATAGAATGAGATGATATATCCAAAGTGCTGAAATTTTTTAAACTATCAGCCAAAAATACTATACCCAGCAGAGCTATACTTCAGAAATGAAGGAGAAATAAAGTATTTCCCAAACAAGCAAAAACTGAGGAAGTGCATTACCACTAGACAAGTCCTACAAGAAATACTTAAAGGAATCCTACAACTGTTTGGGTTTTTTTTTTTTTTTTCCTTTTGTGAAGAACAGGGTCTTGCTATGTTGCCCAGGCTGGTCTTGAACTCCTGGACTCAAGAGATCTTCCTGCCTCTGCCTCCCTAAGTGCTGGGATAACAGGCATGAGCCACTGTGCCCAGCCAAGAGTCCTATAAGAATCATCTGAAAGCTTAATGAATGATGTCTACCACCATGGAAATGCATGAAAGTATAAAACTCACTAGTAGAGCAAATACACAAAAGAGAAAGAGAAAGGAATTAAAATTTATCATGACAATATACCACCAAATTGTAAAGGTAAACAATAAAAGAAGAACAAAGGGTATACAACACAATCAGAAAACAATTAACAAAATAACATGAGTAAGTCCTCACCTATCAATAACAACCTTGAATGTAAACAGGCTATACTCCCCAATTAAAATAAATACACTGAATGGATACAAAAAACAAGACTCAAGTATATGCTGGCTACAAGAAACTCATGTTAGCTGTCAAGACGTATAGACTGGACTTGAAGGGACAGAAAAAAATATTCCACACAAATAGAAACAAAAAGCATGTGGAAACTTCTATACTTATATCAGACAAAATAGACTTTATCTTAAAAAACATAAAAAGAGACAAAGAAGGTCATTATATAATCATAAAGGGATCAATTTAGCAAGAGAATATATGACTGTAAATATATATGTATTCAAGACTGGAGCACCCAGATATATAAAGCAAATTTTATCAGTGCTAAAGAGAAAGATTGATTCCAATACAATACTTGTTAGATACTTCAACATCCCACTTCTGGCACTGGACAGATAGTGTAGACAGGAAATCAACAAAGGAACATTGGACTTAATCTGCACTATAGACCAAATGTAGCTACCATTTACAGAACATTTCATCCAACAGCTGCAGAATACACACTCTTCTCATTATCAAATGAAACATTCTATAAGATAGACCATATTTTAGGCCAGAAAACAAGCTTCAACAGCTTTAAAGAATCAAAATTATATCAAATATTTTCTCAGATCACAGTGGAGTAAAGCTAGAAATCAATAACAAGTAGAACTTTGGAAACTGTACAAATACATGGAAATTAAACAACATGCTCCTGAATGACTATTGGGTCAATGAAGAAATTAAGAAGAAAATTAAAAAAATTTCTTGAAACAAATGAAAATGTAAGCAAAACATGCCAAAACCTACAGGATACAGCAAAAGCAGTACTAATAGGGAATTTTATGGCAATAAATGCCTACATCAAAAAAGTAAAAAGGTTTCAAATAAACAACCTAATGATGCACCTCAAGGAACCAGAAAATCAAGAACACACCAAACTAAAAATTAATAAAAGGAATGAAATAATAAAGGTCACAGCAGAACTAAATTAAGTAGAGACTAAAAACAAAATTAAAAGGATCAATGAAACAAAAAGTTGGTTTTTGAAAAGATAAACAAAATGAATAAACTGCTAGGTAGACTAACCAAGAGAAAAAAGAGAGAGAATATTCAAATGAAACCAGAAACAAAGGAGACATTACACTGATACCACAAAAATCCAAAAGATCATTACAGACTATTACAACTACACAGTAACAATTGGAAAGCACAGAGGAAATGTATAAATTACTGGACATGAAGAAGTCACCAAGATTGAACCAGGAAGAAATAGAAAACCTTGCACAGACCAATGAGTATTAAGATTGAATTAGTATTAAAAAGTCTCCCACAAAGAAAAGCCTAGAACTGGATGGTTTTACTGCTGAATTCCACCAAGCAATTAAAGAACTAACACCCATTCTTCTCAAACTATTCCAAAAAATTGAAGAGCAAGGAATTCACCCTAACTCACTCTATGAGGCCAGCATTACCTTGATACCAAAACTAGACAAGGACACAACAGAAAAAGAAAACTATAGGCCAATATCCCTGATGAACATAAATGCAAAAATCCTCAACAAAATGTTAGCAAACCAAAATGAACAACACATCAAAAAGATAATATACTAAGGTAAAGTGGGACTTATCCCAAGATGCAAGGATGGTTCAACACACACAAATCACAAGTACATCACAGCAACATAATGAAGGAAACAAACAATATGATCATCTCAATAGATGCAGAAAAAGCATTTTATAAAATTCAACTATTCTGTTACCAGAAATGAAAGCAAAATAATATTTCTATTTTCCCTTCATGACAAAACTGTCAACAAATTAGGCATAGAAGAAACATACCTCAACATAATAAAGGCCATATATGACAAATCCACAACTAACATTATACTGAATGGGAAGAAGCTGAACACCTTTCTTCTGAAAACTGAAACTAGACAACGATGCCCACTTTCACCAATTTTATTCAACATAGTTCCAGAAGTCCTAGGCAGAGCAATTAAGCAAGAGAAAAAATAAAAGGAATTCAAATTGGAAAAAAAAGAATTCAAATTGTCCCTCTTTATAGACATGATCTTGTACATAGAAAAACCTATAGACTCCACCAAAAAACTTTTAGAACTGATAAGTGAATTCAGTAAAGTTTCAGGGCTGGGCATGATGGCTCACACCTGTAATCTCAGCACTTTGAGAGGCCAAGGTGGGTGGATCACTTGTGCCCAGGAGTTCCAGACCAGCCTGGGCAACATGGCAAAACTCTGTCTCTACTAAAAATACAAAAAATTAGCCAATCATCGTGTTGCACACCTGTAGTCCTAGCTACTCCTGAGGCTGAGGTGGGAGAATCAGTTGAACCTGGAAAGTTGGGGCTACAGTGAACCATGATCATGCCACTGCACTCAAGCCTAGGTGACAGGAGTGAAACTCTGCTTCAAGAAAAGAAAAAAAGTTTCAGAATACAAAATCAACATACAAAAATGAGTAGTGTTTCTATACACCAATAATGAACTAGTGAAAAGGATATTAAGAAAACAATCCCATTTACAATAGCTACTAAAAATAAAATATTTAGGAATTAATTTAACCAAGGAGGTGGAAATCCTCTACAATGAAGACTACAAAACACTGATGAAAGAAATTGAAGGAGACAGAATCAAATAAAAAACATCTCATGCTCATGAATTGGAAGACTTAATGTTGTTAAAATGACCATACTATCCAAAGCAAGTTGCATATTCAATACAATCCTCCTGGTATAAAAATACCAGTAGCATTATTCACAGAAGTAGAGAAAACCATTCTAAAATTCATATAAAACCACAAAAGATCCTGAATAGCTGAAGCAATACTCAGCAAAAAGAACAAAGCTGGAGGCATTACACTACCTGACTTCAATATATACTATAAAGTTTTAGTAACCAAAACAGCATGATATTGGTATAAAAACAGACACATAGACCAATGAAACAGAATAGAAAATCAAAAAGTAAATCCATGTATTTATAGCCAACTGATTTTCAACAAAGGTGAAAGAACACCTTCAACACACAATGGGGAAAGAACAGTCTCTTCAATAAATAGGGCTAGGAAAACTGAATATTCATATGCAGAAAAATGAAACTAGACCCCTAACTCTCATCATATACAAAAATCAACTCAAAATAAAGACTTAAATGTAAGACAAAACTATAAAACTACTAGAAGAAAACGAAGGGGAAACACTTCAGGACATTACTAGGCACAGATTTTATGGCTAAGACTTCAAAAGCACGGGCAACTAAAACAAAAACAGACAAATGAGATTATATCAAACTAAAAAGCTTCTGCACAGCAGGAAACAACAGAGTGATGGAAAAACTTGTAGAATGGGAGAAAATATTTGCAAACTATTCATACAACAGGGAACTAACACAGAATACACAAGGAATCCAACTCAACAGCAAAACTATAATAATAATAATAATAATGTGATTAAAAACCAGGCAAAGGAACTAAACAGACATTTCTCAAAAGAAGACATAAAGATGATCAAGAGGTATATAAAAAAATGTTCAACATCACCAGTCATCAGGGAAATGCAAATCAAACCACAAAGAGATATCATCTTACTGCAGTTAGAATGGCTATCGGTAAAAAGCAAAAAATAACAAATGCTGGTAACAATACAGAGAAAAGGAAACTCGTAAATGCTGTTGGTGGGAATGTAAATTAGCAGTGCCACTAGGAAAATAGTATGGGAGTCCCTCAAAAAACTACAAATAGAACTACCATATCATCCAGCAATTCCAATATTGGGCATTTATCCAAAGAAAAGGAAATCAATATGTCAAAATGATACCTGCACCTCCCGTGCTTACTGCAGCACTATTCACAGTAGCTACTATGTGGAATCAACCTCAGTGTCAATCAACAGATGAGTGGATAAAGAAAATGTGGTGTATATGCACAACAGACTGGTTAGTAATTTTTCTATCCATTTGGCTTCTCACAAGTCCAGCTTGAGCTTCTTTACAGTATGACAATCTCAAGGTAGTCAGAATTCTTGCATGGTGACAGGCTTCCCCCAAAACAAATATTCTCAGAGACCAAAGCATACTGTAAGACTTCTTGTGACCTGACTTCATAAATCCCAGAATGTAATTCCAACATTAAGACCGGTCAAAGTTAAAGGAGAGAAAAATTAGACTCTGCTTCTCAGTGAGACAGTAGCAAAGAATTTGTGGAATATGCCCATAATACTAAAAGGTTTAAAATAAAAGGCTGGGAAGAGGACATCTCCTGCAAACACAAATAAAAAGAAGAGAAATGAATCAGTATAATTAATATAAAAATACTTCAAAGCAAAAACAAAAATCGGAAAGCAGAATTCTGAAGAAAGTAAATTCATAACAGTAAAATGTTTAATTTACTAAAAAGATATACTAATTCTAAATTTGTATGCACCTAATAATATAGCTTTAAAATAAATAAAGCAAAAACCGAATTCTAATATCTAAACAAATATACATTTATGGTGGAAGATTTTAACACACCTCTGTCAATAATTGATACAGTAGGCAGCTTTTTAAATGGTTACAGTATAAATTTTAATAACATTACTAACCAAGTTAACCCTGCACCTAATAATTGCGTCATACACAATTATATTCAAGCACACATAGGATGTCCACAAAACGTACATATTTGTTTGTTTGTTTTTTTTGAGACGGAGTCTCGCTCTGTCGCCCAGGCTGGATTGCAGTGGCCCGATCTCGGCTCACTGCAAGCTCCGCCTCCCGGGTTCACGCCATTCTCCTGCCTCAGCCTCCGGAGTAGCTGGGACTACAGGCGCCCGCCACCACGCCCGGCTAGTTTTTTGTATCTTTTAGTAGAGACGGGGTTTCATCGTGTTAGCCAGGATGGTCTCGATCGCCTGACCTCGTGATCCGCCCGTCTCGGCCTCCCAAAGTGCTGGGATTACAAGCTTGAGCCACCGCGCCCGGCCAAAACGTACATATTATGCCACTAAGCAAGTTCCCACAAATTAGAAAGGTTGAAATTGTATGTTCTCCAACCATACTGAATTTTAATTAAAAAAATTAAAAGGTAATTGGAACATTGTTATATAGTTAAAAGTTGGCCGGGCGCGGTGACTCATGCCTGTAATCCCAGCACTTTGGGAGGCCGAGGTGGGCGGATCACGAGGTCAGGAGATGGAGACCTTCCTGGCTAACACGGTGAAACCCCGCCTCTACTAAAAATAAAAAAAAAAAAAAAAAAAAAAAATTAGCCAGGCGTCGTGGCAGGCGCCTGTAGTCCCAGCTACTCGGGAGGCTGAGGCAGGAGAATGGCGTGAATCTGGGGGACAGAGCTTGCAGTGAGCCGAGATTGCGCCACTGCACTCCAGCCTGGGCGACAAAGCGAGACTCTCTGTCTCAAAAAAAAAAAAAAAATTAAATATGACATAAACTGTAAAATACTTGGAACTGAAGGATAGTGGAAATGCTGCATGTAAATACTGGTGGGATGCAGCTAAAACATTAATTACATAGAAATTGATTACTTTAATACATATAGTAGAAAAGAAGAGCTAAAGAGTAATGACCTAAGCATTCATTTCGAGAGGTTATAAAAGTAAGCTAAAACAAACAAAAGAAAATTGGCCAGGAACGATGGCTCACACCTGTAATTCCAACACTTTGGGAGGCCGAGGCGGGCCATCACTTGAAGCCAAGAGTTTGAGACCAGCCTGGGCAATGCAAAAATCTTAAAATGTTAACTCGTTTCAATTCCTCTTGAGTCATATGCTATTTTGTCACATTTTAAATATCATAAGAGATGATTATTTTGTTTATACAATTAATATTCTTTTAAATAAACATACAAAACAGATTCAACAAAGCTAAAAAGTGGGCTCCTTTTTGAAATAACTGATAATATGACAACCTGTTGTGCCATTTATCCAGAAAAAAGAGACAGGAAGCAAAAATAATATCAAGAACGGAAAGGGAAATATCACTATAGTTTCTGTAGAAAGTATGAGCATATAACTGAGAATTTAGATTAAACAGGAAAATACCTGAAAAAATATTGTCTACATAACTGATTCAAGAGTAAATTAAACTCTGAATGGTCCTTATACTATTAAAATTGAGTCAGTAATCAGAAATATTCCCACCAATCAAAATCTTGATACAGATAACTTCAACAGTGAGTTCTCCAATCAAATAAGAAGTAATTCAAAGATTATACAAACTTTTACAGGAAACAGAACATTTTCTGGAAGTTTTCAAAGATTATTCTTCTTTGTTAAGTATTCAACTTATGCTAGATTCTTATTTATAACTTGAATACTTAACAGAGAAGAAATTAGGAAGAAAAACAAGGACATATCAGTATCACCTGGAATAAAGATGCAAAAATATTTTGGAAATTTAACAAAATAAGTAGTATATAAAAAGGATTATAAATTATAATCAAATTATGTTTATCCAAGGAAGTAGAGGTTGATTTGCCATAAGAAAACCACAAATCATAAATTCAACACATGAACATTGCCAAAGAAAAAATTTATACCTCCCTCAAAAGATGCAGATAAAATATTTGATAACATTCAACCTCAATTATAATGTTTTAATTTTTATGTTGAGACATGGTCTCACTCCGTCACCCAGGCTGCAGTGCAGTGATGTGATCACAGATCATAGATCACTGATCAACCTCCCCAGATCAGGCTATCCTTTTAAAATAAAAAAAAAAAATTGGATAGAATAATTCCTAGAGCTCACAAAGGGCTGGAAATATTTCACATTCCTACCAGTCAGAGAAGAGAGACCTGTTAATGCACAGGGCATTAGGTGGTGTCCTCAGGAAAGTATTGCTGTAATAGAAGGCCAAATTAGTGCTGCACTAAAAGCTGCTCTGAATGTGTGCTAACAAATCTTAAAATGAAGCCTTGAAAGGAATAAATTGGTACCAAGCAACTTCAAGTCAGAACTAAGTCCAAGACTCTTTAAAGCAGAGTTTCTCAACAGTTTTGGAACTACTGACATTTTGAGCTGACTAATTCTTTATTGTTGGGGGACTGTCTGTGCACTGTAGGATGTTTGGCAGCAATTGGATGGTGTTTAGCAGCATCTCAGAGCTCCATTATTAGATGCCAGTAACAATTCCCTAGTTGCAACAACCAAAAATGTATCCCAGCATTGCCAAATTATCTCCTGGGTGGGAGTAGAGGGGGCAAAACTTTCTTATCGAGAACCACTGCTTTAAAGGAACACACACACACACACACACACATACACACACACACAAATTCCAGCATCTGACAATGTAAAATTAACAATGTCTAGCATCTTATCAGAGATTACCAGTCATGCAAAACAGCAAGAAAATATATCCATATAAGAAGATAGATCAAAAAAGCAAACTAAGGACAAAAATGTTGAAATTAGCAGACAACAAAGTTAAAACATCTATTATACAGTCACCAATACCTTTTGGAAATCCCTGCAAACTTCGGAAAAGAAATAATAACAAAAAACCTACCAGCTCTCTCTATATATGTATTATACATGTGTTAGTAATTATCTGAATGCAAATAAAAAATTGAAAGAAGAATCACAAGATATTTTGCATGGGATACATGAGAGGGGAACACTGATGTGCCTAGAGAATAAAAAAGTAGAGACCAATCAAAACAGGTTTAAAAAAGAAAAAAGAAAGAAAAGTGCACTTAAAAAAAGTATTTATGTGAAAAGTTATGGAGCTCTTTAAAATAATATCTGTGTGGGTAAATGTATAAATTAAATTTTAAAAATTTAAATTTAAGATTATGATTAGCCTCATTAAAACAAACATTTTCTAAATGTTTAACTTTTCACAACGTGCAGAATTTTTTGTAAATGCTCAATTGCACAATAAATACTTAGAACTATTAAGAATACAACAGAAACAAAATATTCTTGTTTTGCACATTTCATTATGGTTTCTGAGTTAAGATTTCACTCTGAAGAATAATCCAACACATAATGTCCGGAGCAGAGTTGTTAAATCCGATAACAACTAACAAAATTAAAATAAAAGGGAAGAATAATTTGAAATTGGCAGGAAAGATGTCTTAAACAACTGCAAAGAAGGCTAAAGTGTTTACTAAGATAATATTTAAAAAGATAAGCTTACCTCTTTCAAGCATTCTGAGTCCTCCCTCTGGCCTGTTCCCTCTGCAGAACCCAGACAAGGAGGAAGGCTGGGACTGAAGGCCATGAGGTCCGTCTTAGGTGGGCCCTCCCCAGAGCACACCCTCTGCTGCCTCTGCTGCGAGTACGACCAACTCCCTACCGCGCTAGAGCACACCAGAGTGGGCTTGCCCAGGGCGCACGCGCCCTCAGTGTGCGGCGACGAGCACCGCAGCGCAGTATACGGTAGCAGCGTGAGCACCAACAGGCTGGACACTGCGCAGATCGCAATGATCAGGTACACGTTGACATCCACCAGCGCCGCTTCCTGACCCACAGCGCCTGCGGACGCCCTCGACGACGCCTTTGGCTGTTGGCCGCTCTCCACCAACGACAATAGCACCGTTGCCGTGGCCGTCAGCGCGGGCTCACCGTGGTCCTTCACCAGCACCAGAAGGCGGTGGCGCCGGGCGTCCACCTCGTCCAGAGTGCGTGTTGTGCTGATCTCGCCAGTGTACAGCCCCACACGGAACGGGATGCGCGAGCCGACCGCCGCCGGTTGCAATTCATACGAAAGCCAAGCATTGTAGCCGGAATCGGCGTCCACTGCGCGCACCTTCGCCACCACGTGGCCTGCACCCACCGACCGCGGCACCAGCTCGCTCACTGTGCCTCCAGCGCTGCCAGCTCCGGGCGTCAGTAGAGCCGGCGCGTTGTCGTTCTCATCCAGCACGAACACCTGCAGCGTCACGTTGCTGCCCAGAGGCGGCACGCCCGCATCGAGCGCGCTCACCTGGAACTGCAGCAGCTCCAGTTCCTCGTGGTCCAGCGGCTGCAGCACGTACACCTTGCCGCTCTGCGCGTGCACAGACACGTAGCTCGACAGCGCGCGCTCGCCCACCCGCCGCTCCACCAGCGAGTAGGACACCAGCGCATTCTCCTGCGCGTCCGCGTCCCGCGCAGACACCGTGAAGATGTGGCAGCCCGGAGGGTTGTTCTCTTTCACGAACACCGTGTACTCGGACTGCGCGAACGCCGGCGCGTTGTCGTTCACGTCGGCCACTCCCACGGACACGCTGGCGGTGGCCCACAGCGAAGGCGAGCCCCCATCCCGCGCGGTCACCACCAGTTCATAGGCCGACACGCTCTCTCGGTCCAGGGCGCTGTCCAACACCAATGAGTAGTAATTCTTGTAGGTGGACACCAGCTTGAAGGGGACGTGCGGCGTCAGGGTGCAGGTGACCTGTCCGTTTGAGCCAGAGTCACGATCGGACACACTGATGAGGGCAATGATGGCGCTAGGCTGAGTGTCTTCTCTGATGGGGAGTGACAAAGAAGTGATGGTAACCTCTGGGGCGTTATCATTTACATCTAGTACTTCCACCAAAAGGGTACAATGACCCGCCATTGGAATATTTCCTTTGTCAACTGCCTCTACAGATATTTCATACAATTTCTTTTCTTCGAAATCTAGTTTGCCTTTTGTCCTAATTTCTCCGTTGTTGGGATTTATGGTAAATGCATATACCACTGCAGGCGATACAGGCCTTCTAAATGAGTAAACTATATCTCCATTTGTACCATCATCAGGATCTGTGGCATTTAGTTTGATCACTAATGTTCCATTGAATGCGTTCTCTAACATCGTCACTTTATAAACGGATTGGTAAAATTCCGGGGCGTTATCATTCACGTCCAGAATCGTGATGAGCAGTTGAACTGTGCCAGTCAGTTCGGGTTTACCTCCATCACTGGCTGTCAGTAATAAAGTATGTTCCTGAATTTCCTCTCTGTCCAGTGTTTTCCTCAGTATAAGTGATAATGAAGACATTTGCTCACGACTATTTTGTGTGTCCAAAGCGAAATAATCGTTGGGATAGAGTCGGTAGGTCAATGCCGAGTTTACTCCAATATCTGCATCGGATGCGCCATCTAGTGGAAATCGAGTTTCTGGAGGTCTAGATTCTGCAATGGTTATTCGTTTCTTGCTTTCAGGAAATACGGGCGGGTTGTCGTTAATGTCCCTCACCTTCACCTCCACATGGAAAACCTGTAGCGGCCTGTCCACGATCACCTCCAGGTGGATGCTGCACTCCGCGCTCCGCCCGCACAGCTCCTCGCGGTCGATCCGAGAATTCACAAACAAAATGCCACTCTGCAGATTTACCTCCAGAAGGTCCCCGTGTGTTTTGGACGCCACCCGGAATAGGCGCGGCACCAGCTCTGCCAGCTCCAGCCCCAGGTCCTGAGCAATGCGCCCCACGAAGGTGCCGTGTTTTGCTTCCTCAGGGACGGAGTAGTGGAGCTGGCCACTACCCGTCTCCCAGGCTGCGAGGATCAGAAGCCAGAGCAGTAGTTGCCGCTGTCTTGGGCCTCCTTGCCAGGAAAACACCATGATACACTCCAAAACCCTCAGAGATATCTGCAATACATACAATGCCTTACCTCAAACTGCCTCTCAACGCCCAAGTTTTATGGCTTCCTAGTGCGGGAGGATTCGCAAGAGGTATTCCGCTTTCTGCTATGTTTTCTGCAGGAAGAAACAAACGGCGGCTCTTTCTTCGCGGAAACGTTCTCAGTGAAGAGCGACACCATGCGCATGAACGTGTAAGTGTAAGTATGACTCAGTCTTCATATTTTCCATTGATGCAGGATTTTTTGCCTGCATTTCCTGACATTTTCACTGCAAATACGTAATTGAAGATTAAATGTTTACCTTCCCAGAAGCAGCAAATCACTGCATTCTGCTCAGTATTTGATATTAGTTGACAATTGGTTGATGAGTTTCATCTTGCCACAAATTTATTTTTCCATGTGTAAGACTTCCATGCAGAACTTGAAAAGACAAATATTCGACGTTCATTGTGGGACAATTGATCTGTAGTTCTGCATAGTCACGTAGGTTTTTGTGGGACTGTCCTTTTCCTGTAATATTTTTCAAGACCTCCTCACACAACAGCCATTGACTCCAAAAGGAAACAACAATCACATAAGAATAAAATGGGTGACGGTGAAAAATATTGATAAGCGATATATCAGACTTTGAATAAATACACCATATTTATAAATTTCCCTCAATGTTACTTGAGATGTGGATACAATATTTATATTCAAAAGAAAGTGTTCAGTCAATATGTGTGTGATTTTGTATGTCAGTGTGTGTATGTGCATAAACACAATAATTTAGACACAACAATGATTTAAGGTTTTGGATTCTGTTTTTATAAAATATTCCTGGAACTAGTATTCTATTTATTTAATAGAATTTAACTTACCGCCCCCGGCTGCAATTCATACAAAAGCCATGCATTGTAGCCCGAATTGGCTTCCTAGTTAAATAGAATTTAACCAGTAGGTTAAATTTTCCATTTTCTCTCTCCATCTTACTTCATCATCACTGAGTAAAACCTTGCCATCATTTAAATTGACTCTAATTTTCCAAGAAACAATAGCTAGACAAAGATGTTAACATATCTTTAGCAAGGAAGAGAAGAAGAGGATCTCACTTTTATCTATTGTTATAACTCAAGCCACAAAATCCCAGGCCAAATAGTGTAATGAAAAATATATCATCGCTCCAATAATTATCTGGCCTATTCTGTGCACAACTCTACAGGAAATGACTGTTGGATTTATTTCCATAACTCTGCTCTCCTCTAAAAATTTAGGCCGAGAATTTGGTATTCTCTTACCCTCATCATCCTCTCCTGCTCCATTACTTTTACCAACATAGTATTCCTCTTATAATGGAAATTGTTCATCGACTCTCTAATTCTTCCTATCTGGCTCTACATTTCTTTATTTACCTCTTCACATAATTAGACTACATAGTCAACCATTTAAAATATGCCCTTCCAGACACTCTAGAGTCATTCACCTATTTGTATTACTTATCTAACATTTTTTTTAGCCTCCAACACACAGTTACCCTGACAATCCATTTTCTCTATTCTTCCTATTAAGCTGCTCAATACTGTCACTTAACCATGACTATTCTCTTCAAGTTTACTCTTACCTTTACCTCAGTTGGGCTCTCAAGTAAATTAACTCCTCCCTCTTGCTTACAGATTCTTCTGTATTCTCTTCCCTTTCTTCTCAAATTCTCAACCTCATTTCCATCAGTTCACTTTCAGATGATGCACACATTGAGAGATGTCACCAAACAGAAATTCAATAGCTCTCTTCTCAAGTCATTTTCCTTATATTATCTGTTTTCATTGTCTACTAATTGTAAGGAAAAACTGTTCCCACTTTCAAGGTCAACCATACGCTCTTAAGAATCATTTTCTATTCTCTCATAGTTTTCATCTAAATTCTCCTGCTGCCTGTCTTATTTTTAGTATCTTATTTTTTACTTGTTTCTTTCACTCACACTATGAAGATATTCAAACATCTTTAACTAAAATATGTATACACACACACACACACACATTTAAACGTTCTACTTCTGGGGGAAAACCTATTCTGTTTATCTTTTTCCCTTCATGTTTAACTTCTAACATATACTTGATATATTGCACTTTGAGCTTTATTTCAGCTTCCTGTTGTCTGTCCTCCTATGATTTTAAGCCTACTATAATAGGTTGAATTGTGGTCCCCAGAAAGTTATGCCCACATCTCAATCCCTGGAACCTGTGGATTTTACTTTATTTGGTGAATGATATGATTAAGTTAAGGATCTTGAAAGGACTTTATCCTGGATTATCCAGATGGGCACTAAATACAATCACATGTAACTTTGTAAAACCAACACAAAGAGAGAGACATGGAGAGGAGGAGGCAATGTGACTGTGAAGGCTGAGAAGGCTGAGATTGGAGTGGTTCAGCCACAAGCCAAGGAACACCAACAGCCATCAGAAACTGGAAGAAAGAAAAACCAGATTCTTCCCTGGGGCCTCCAAAGAGAGTATAGCCCTGACAACACCTTGATTTTGGACTTCTGGTCTCCAATACTGAGACATAATAAACTTTTGTTGTTTTACAGCACCCAGTTTGTGGTCGTTTGTTATAGCAGCCACAGGAAGTGACACACTTACCCACCTAAGTACCTGGACACATTGTTTTTCACTTTTCAAATGTCTATCTTGACAATTTTATTCTTTCATAGATTTATTTTTTCCCTAAAGGAGTTGTTCCCAAAATCTATATCAATAATCTCTTCTGAGATCCAGACCCATATTTCCAATCACAATGGTATTCTCTTAGGACCTCAAAGTAACATTTTCTTAAATGTTCATCTCCATTCCCTACCTGCTCAAATATGCATAAACTGTTTCTCCAACACTGTTCTGCAAGTTGGTTAACGGCAATCTCATCTTCTCAGTTGAACAAACTAAAAAAGTGAGAGTCACCTTCTACTTTTGTTTTTCTCTTATCATTTGTATTGAGTCTGTCATTATTTGGCTGCTTTTACTTTGTCAATGCCTCTTGTCTTTTTCAATTCATTTCTACTGCCATAATTTAAGTCTCCATTACTTGATACCTAATTTATTAAAAAAGAAATAGCTTTCCTGCTTTCACAATCTCCCCTGCTCTAATCCTTCAAGTACACATTTATCACCATATACTCTGCAGTTGTTCATACTTATCTCCCCATATGTAATACTTTCTTGGTAAAATGTTATCTATCTTTCAAGACACTCTTCAATAAAAGATCTGATTTCTAGGGCTTACTCCCATTTCTAAGATAGAGAGGAATGCCCAGGTAATACATTTCAATACCATATATTTATTTAAAATTATTGATTGAAGCTGGGAGTGGTGGAGCCTGCCTGTAGTCCCAGCTACTTGGAAGGCTGAAATGGAGGATCACTTGAACCTAGAAGTTCTAGTCCAGCCTGCACAACATAGCAAGATCCCCATATGTTTTTAAAAAGTGATTGAACGTATACTATATTCCAGATCCTAAACTAAAGATATGTAAGAAAGTAGATATAAGGCTGGAAATTTTAATACCTTTACTACCAGGCTGGGGTATGTAAGATTTTATTCCCTGGTTAAAGAGAAGCCTCTGGATACTTTGTAGAAACAGAAAGTTAAAACATGTAAAATGCACATTAGAAGATTCACTTGGTAATAGGCACAGTGCAGTAGTATACTATGATAAGTTTGGGATCATCCAAAACCGGGTTTGAGCCACAGTTGGTTGCCAACTGTACTGTATGGTACAGATGGTTAAATATTTTTAAATTGAGAAATGATTTTACTATATTTCATGTAAATAAGAATAGTACAATAGCTATTCCTACTTGAAATAAAGAAGGTATTGTGTGAACAATGAAGAAAATCATTCATCATATATCAGACATATATTCATATTATTGTGATAATACCTGGAATATAATGTGAAAATATCTAGATTGTACTGAAATTAGAATAGTGATCAAGAAGGCTGTTTTAAAAGCCTAAGCACATGAGGAAGAGTAAAAGAATCCATTAATGGCATCTAGTAACTTTTTGTACTATTATTGCAGCTCACCTGTGATCTTGAATAATGAACAAATTAAAATAAAATTTTAAGTTATCAAACATCTGGCCAGTTTTTAATCTAATATACTATTATTTTTCAAAGTTAATCAGTCATATAAAATATTATAGAAAAAGAAAAATATTAAGTGTGGTGATCCATGGCCTCCATTGTATCTACATATTTCCTTCATGAATGTTAGACAAATACACAAAAGTTCAAAATGAGTAAGAATGACGAAGAAAGATGAGACATTCGATAGTTTAAAGGATAAAATCACAAAGAAAACCGAGACAATGTAGTTATAACCTAAACGGAAGTTCTTCAAGGAAACAAATATATCTAAATAATATTAATAACTTACTTCACTGGGAGGATTTAAACAATCTTCTCGAGACAGCTGAAGGCTTGGACTGAAAGCCATGAGGTCCGTTTTGGGCGGGCCCTCTCCAGAGCACACCCTCTGCCTCCTCTGCTGCGAGTAAGACCAACTCCCCATGGCGCTGGAGTACACCAGCGTGGGCTTGCCCGGCGAGCACCGGCTCATGGTGGGAGGTGCTGAGCACCGCAGCACAGTGTACAGCAGCAGTGTGAGCACCAGCAGGCTGGACACTGCACAGATGGCGATGATCAGGTACACGTTGATGTCCACCAGAGCCGCTTCGGGACCCACAGCGCCCACTGAGGCCCGCGACGACACCTTTGGTGCCTGACCGTTCTCCACCAGCGACACCAGCACCGTGGCCGTGGCCGTCAGCGCGGGCTCACCGTGGTCCTTCACCAGCACCAGCAGGCGGTGGCGCGGAGTGTCTGCCTCGTCCAGGATGCGTGTCGTGCTGATCTCGCCAGTGTACAGCCCCACGCGAAACGGGATGCGCGCGCCACCCGCCGCCGGTTGCAACTCGTAGGACAGCCAAGCGTTATAGCCGGAGTCAGCGTCCACTGCGCGCACTTTCGCCACCACGTGGCCCGCACCCACCGACCGCGGTACCAGCTCGCTAACTGCACCGCCCGCGCTGCCAGCCCGAGTCGCCAACAGCGCCGGCGCATTGTCGTTCTCATCCAGCACGAACACCTGCAGCGTCATGTTGCTGCCCAGAGGCGGCACGCCTGCGTCGCGCGCGCTCACCTGGAACTGCAGCAGCTCCAGCTCCTCATGGTCTAGCGGCTGTAGCGCGTACACCTTGCCACTCTCCGCGTGCACCGACACGTAGCTCGACAGCGCGCGCTCGCCCACCCGCCGCTCCACCAGCGAATAGGACACCAGCGCGTTCTCCTGCGCGTCCGCGTCCCGCGCAGACACCGTGAAGATGTGGCAGCCCGGCGGGTTGTTCTCCTTCACGAACACTGTGTACTCGGGCTGCGCGAACGCCGGCGCGTTGTCGTTCACGTCGGCCACACCCACAGACACGCTGGCCGTGGCCCACAGCGAAGGCGAGCCCCCATCCCGCGCGGTCACCACCAGCTCATAGGCCGACACGCTCTCGCGGTCCAGGGCGCTGTCCAGCACCAATGAGTAGTAATTCTTGTAGGTGGACACCAACTTGAAGGGAACATGAGGTGTCAGTGAGCAGATAACCTGTCCATTGGCTCCAGAGTCACGATCCGACACGCTAATCAGGGCAATGACGGTACCCACCTGAGCATCCTCTTGCACAGGGAGTGACAGTGAAGTAATCATTACTTCAGGGACATTGTCATTCACGTCCAGAACTTCCACCAGGACCATACTGTGACCTGCCATGGAAGGAATCCCTTTATCAATGGCGTTAACCTGAATTTCATAGGCATTATTCTCTTCAAAATCCAATTCACCATAAATTCTAATTTCACCTGTGTCTGGATTTATTGAAAACATACATTTCTCACTCACTGGCAAAATCATTTTCATCCCATAGGAAATTTCTCCATTAAGTCCTTCGTCTGGATCGGAAGCGTTTAGTTGGATCACTCTTGTGTCGTTTTGGACATTTTCAGACAACACCACTCTATAGCTGGGCTTATCAAACGCCGGACCATTGTCATTCACATCCAGGACGGTTATTTGAATCTGAACAGACCCTGTTAGTTCTGGTTTACCGCCATCGATTACCATCAGCAAGAAATTGAGTTTTGGCGTTTGTTCTCTGTCCAATAACTTCCGAAGAACTAATTCAGGCAATACACTTTTATCTTTTTTTGTTTTTATTTTAAGCTCAAAATGCTCATTTAGACTTAACGCATAGGTCAAAAGAGAGTTTACGCCGATATCCGCATCAGAAGCGCCCTCTAGAGGAAAATGAGAGTCCAGAGGCGCAGATTCAGAAACAGGTACCTTTTGTTCCCTTTCTCTGAACACTGGCGGGTTGTCGTTAATGTCCTTTACCTCCACGTCCACATGGAAAACCTGCAGCGGCCTGTCCACTATCACCTCCAGGTGGATGCTGCACTCCGCGCTCCTCCTGCACAGCTCCTCGCGGTCGATCCGAGAATTCACAAACAAAATGCCATTCTGCAGATTTACCTCCAGAAGGTCCCCGTGTGTTTTGGACGCCACCCGGAAGAGGCGCGGCACCAGCTCCGCCAGCTCCAGCCCCAGGTCCTGAGCAATGCGGCCAACAAAGGTGCCGTGTTTGGACTCCTCGTAGACGGAGTAGTGGAGCTGGCTGCTCCCCACCTCCCAGGCTGCGAAGAGCAGAAGCGAGAGCAGCAAACGCTGAGATCCCGGGCCTCTTGGCCCGATAATCACCATTGCAGAAAATGAGGGCCTCTGAGTTGGGACAGTCAGTTTTGAGGGTTCGCTTGCCTGAGGTATTTCATGAGCAGTCACCCTTTTCTGTAAGTACATATTTAGTACATTTTTTCCAGCATCACAGTCAATATGGAGTCGATCCTATTCCGTGAATGGTTGGAATGTGGGTGCGGAGAAAAAATTTTCCTGTTTCACCTTTTGAGTGTAGAGCGACATCATGTGACCGATTATGTAAGTGCAAGGAAGATCCTGAGGTTCTTTTCGGTTTAGCCACTTTCTGGGTCACTCTAAATTCTGTTGTTTCGACTTTCGGATATTTTTCACAGATAATTTATAAATGCGGGTTTAGTTAATACACATGATAGTAACAAAACATCAAAAATTTTATTACACTGTAGTTTAAAAATGTTTTCTGCTTAAAAGTAGAAATCTTTCAAATACGGTAGGTTAGAAGCTACACTTTATCATGGAAAATGATATACAGAATAATATACATCACCCCTGCCCTTATATAGCTTGCAATTCATACTGTTTCAGTAACTTTTAACCTTTACAAGCACTCCATCATAAGATTTTAGAGAAAGTTAGGAATTTTGTATTTAACAAAGGATAAGAAACTAAAATATCTAATACCAAACAATATTTCATTTATATAAATTGTCTTATTCATAAATCTGATGAAAGTTAGAATTCATCATAAATATGGGGAGTGTTATTGTTTTTGGTTCCTTGATGCTTGAATGTAATAACTTTTCACATAACTGCTCTCATTTCCATAACATGCTAAAACAAATCTCAGGAATAGATTCTGGAAAGTTTTACTCTAGCAAAAGTAAAGCACTTTCATGTTAAATGTTTTATTGAAACCTCCAAATTTAATGCTATCCCAAAGTAACAATGGAGCACTAATATGAGAAAGATCTCTTAAAAGGTTTTGAAGCCTAATCTCATTGACTAAAGTCAAGAGAATGTGAACTTGATATCAACCTTTTGCTTTTTCTCTAAAACTTCCCTTATAGGTCATTTAGTAGTTAGGACATGTTTCTCTTCAGAAAATCAGAATAGTGACTGTGATGCAAGGGGGAATCAAAAGACCTTTAGTGAGTTTATTCATTAATTCAAAATCAGCTTTAAGAGAAAGCAAAACACAGATAAGATCCTACAACTCATTGTGAACAACTACACATAGATTTTGTAAGTCTATTAATACTCAAGGTCAAAATCTTTAAACCAATAATTTGATGCAATTCGTTGCTATTACATATAATAATAAAGGCAACTGAAATACGACACCTTTACAAAACTAGGAAAGAATAACCAAGAATGGCTCTACAAGTATAAGATAACTTAAATCAACTATAAAACGTTAAGTAATTAAAAATATATTTGAATTTTGATGCCATCAGGCTAATTATTTAAATTGTCTAATATTACCACCAAATTTCTTTCCTATTTTTCATTTTCAAAAGTAGTCAAGGTACCATACGAGCTAAGGAACTTTAATTTTAAAAAATAGGCTGGGTGCAGTGACTTACACCTGTAATCCCAGCACTTTGGGAGGCTGAGGCAGGCAGATCACCTGAGGTCAGGAGTTCAAGACCAGCCTGGCCAACATGGTGAAAACCCGTCTCTACTAAAAATACAAAAATTAGCCAGGAGTGGTGGTGCATGCCTGTAGTCCCAGCTACTCGGAAAGCTGAGGCAGGAGAATCACTTGAACACGGGAGGTGGAGATTGCAGTGAGCCGAGATCACACCACTGCACTCCAACCTGGGTGATAGACCAAGACTCTATCTCAAAAAGAAACAAATAATAATAGTGTATTATGTAGTTCTCACACACTCTTTGACCTAAACAATTTGTTAAGCCAATAGGAACATCTAAGTTCAGCTTAATACTTAAACAACCAAACTAGAAAATAAATTGAAATTATAATTTTATGCCATAGAATGCAATCTTGGCATTAAGAATAAGTATAAAAGACACAACTTTTCAGAAATCAGTCCAAGTAATCTAAATTATCTAAAATGCAAATTTGTTATTTATGTGATATAAAATAATAATTTACAAAATTTTAACCTGCACTGAAAACGTTCCCAAGTCTTTAAAAGTTCTTGAGTTATTCCAAAAACTTTATCTGGAGATGGGTAATGTATTCCCTATCTAATATTCACATTTATTATATTTGTAAAGTTTCGTAAGTGGTATGATGGTTTAATCACTTTCGAGTCTGAAATATTTTATATTTTTATCTTGTTGCCTTCTCTTTAATACTTAAAGAATGTTTTTAGCCAATGAATACTAAGGTACAAAAGTTCTTGATCTAAAGTCTATGACTAGGCTTCAGCATAGACTCTTTGAATATTGTGCCAAATGGTATGTTATGCATCTATAAGGGGGGAAATAACTAGATATGATTCTCAAGAAAGTCTGTAATTCCACCACTCTACGTGTAGTAAGAATAACTAAATACGAAGAATGACTCAGAAGTAAATGATCTTTGCTCAGATCTTCAGATGGAGTGATACCACGTGGAAAGAAAATTTCAAAAACATTAGAGATAAGGCACTACAAGATAGAGCAGTTAAAATGTGAGATGAATGAAAAATTGTCAGTAGGTACTCACATTAATATATTTAATTTTTTCTCTGCTACATGAATCTGAAAAACCTATGGAAGAATGCCAGCTAGCATATATTGTAGATAATATAGCCCTATATGCAAGTCTTTAGCATGTTTGGATAATTTGAATAATTTTATTTACCTAGTTTCCTTTGGAATCATAAATCATGCCATTTTGTTTGAGTATCCAAAAGTTGAAAAATCTCTTGCCTTTGTATGGAACAAAATCAAGAACAGGCAAAAAAAAAAATTATTTTTTCAGATAGGGGTCTCACGATGATAGCTCACTGCAGCCTGCAGCCCTGAACCCCTGGGTTCAAGGGACCCTCTCATGTCAACCTCCCAAGAAAATGGGACTACAAGCGTGCACCACCAGGTCTGGCTAATTTTTAAATTTTTTATAGAGACAGGATCTCGCTATGCTGTCTAGGCAGGCCTCAAATTCTTGGGCTCAAGCAGTTCTCTTGCCTCAGCCTCCCAAATAGCTGGGATTACAGGCCTGAGCCACTTTGTTTGGCAAGAACATGTAGAATTTTAGTTATATTATTTCCATAAAGCAGCATATAAGAATGCAAGGTTTAACTTTTTTCTTCAAACAATATGACAACAAGTATTATCACAAGAATAAAGACAAAAGTAAAGATTGTTTCATATATAATGAATTTATGATGAATGTTTAACACTGTAAAAATAAAAAAAGTAAAGTAAATCATGTCATACTAATGGAGTATTCCAGTTTTGATACAAGCCTGAAGTTAGAAAAGCCAATGGACTAAGTGTAGTGGCACTGCATTCCCAGCTACTCTGGAGGCTGAAGTGGGAGAATCC
This sequence comes from Papio anubis, assembly GCF_008728515.1. NCBI lineage: Eukaryota > Metazoa > Chordata > Mammalia > Primates > Cercopithecidae > Papio > Papio anubis. The sequence continues at coordinate 133,533,721 of NC_044980.1, read as the reverse complement.
TTTGAGCGGTCACCTGTGAATAGCCAGTGCAGTCCAACCTGGACATCATGGGAAGACCTCCTCCCTTTAGAAAAACAAAGCCAATTGATTTAACAATGTGGAAATATCAAGGCAAAAATCTACTAAAAGACAAAGAGGAGCAAATTTAAATAATCCTTAGTTATTATGGCCATAACTGAAGTTTAGAGATAAAGGAGCATGGGTACTTTAGTGAAAATAGTAATTATTTCTACTCAAGTGACTACAGAAGAATCATTCTTGCATCTCATTTCTTTTAATATTTGCTAACCAAATATTAAGAGAAATAGTACATTTATTGGTTAAAGAAGCCGAATTATTCATATGACTAAAAGACTGAAGATGTGTATCATTTGGCATTTCATGAACAGACGTTGTTATCTAAAACAATATTCAAAATACTGATCATAAAACTTTCCCTTAAAAAATCCGTAAAAAACACTGGATTTTAAATAATTTCACATACACTTTCTGATAGGTGGAATCTGTAGAAAACTCACCTGTCCGGGGTGATTTGACCCTGGTTCCTGTCTTTCCCCTTCCTCCTCTTTATTCAGACCTAGAGGAAGACTGGGGCTGAAGGCCATGAGGTCCGTCTTAGGTGGGCCCTCCCCAGAGCACACCCTCTGCTGCCTCTGCTGCGAGTGCGACCAGCTCCCCATCGCGCGGGAGCACACCAGAGTGGGCTTGCCCGGCCCGCACCTGCCTTCAGTGGGCGTCACCGAGCACCGCAGCGCAGTATACAGCAGCAGCGTGAGCACCAGCAGGCTGGACACCGCGCAAATGGCGATGATCAGGTACACGTTGACATCCAACAGCGCAGCCTCTGGGCTCGCGGCGCCCACCAAAGCCCGCGAAGAGACCTTTGGCGCCTGTCCGGTCTCCACCAACGACACCAGCACGGTGGCAGTGGCCGTCAGCGCCGGCTCACCGTGGTCCTTCACCAGCACCAGAAGTTGGTGGCGCGGTGAGTCCACCTCGTCCAGGGCACGCGTTGTGCTGATCTCGCCCGTGTACAGCCCCACGCGGAACGGGATGCGCGAGCCGACCGCCGCCGGCTGCAATTCATATGAAAGCCACGCATTGTAGCCTGAGTCCGCATCTACTGCGCGCACCTTCGTCACCACGTGGCCCGCACCCACCGACCGCTGTACTAGCTCGTTAACTGCGCCTCCCGCGCTGCCAGCCCGAGTCGCCAGCAGTGTCGGTGCGTTGTCGTTCTCATCCAGCACAAACACCTGCAGCGTCACGTTGCTGCCCAGAGACGGCACGCCAGCGTCACGCGCGCTCACCTGGAACTGCAGCAACTCCAGCTCCTCGTGGTCCAGCGGTTGCAGAGCGTACACTTTGCCGCTCTCCGCGTGCACCGACACGTAGCTCGACAGCGCGCGCTCGCCCACCCGCCGCTCCACAAGCGAGTAGAACACCAGCGCGTTCTCCTGCGCGTCCGCGTCCCGCGCAGACACCGTGAAGATGTGGCAGCCCGGCGGGTTGTTCTCCTTCACGAACACTGTATACTCGGGCTGTGCGAACGCAGGTGCGTTGTCGTTCACGTCAGCCACCTCCACGGATACCCTGGCCGTGGCCCACAGCGAAGGCGAGCCCCCATCCCGCGCGGTCACCACCAGCTCATAGGCCGACACGCTCTCGCGGTCCAGGGCGCTGTCCAGCACCAACGAGTAGTAATTCTTGAAGGTGGACACCAGCTTGAAGGGAACGTGGAGAGTCAGAGAGCAGGTCACCTGCCCGTTGACACCTGAGTCACGGTCAGACACGCTGATCAGGGCAATGACCGTGCTGGGATGAGTGTCCTCTCGTATTGCGAGGGACGCGGAAGTCACGGTGACTTCAGGAGAGTTATCGTTGGTGTCCAAGATTTCCACCCAGACTGTACAGTGACCTGCCATTGGGGGAGTCCCCTTATCTGTAGCCTGTACTTCAATGTTATAAAACTTGTTTTCTTCATAATCTAAAATTCCATTGACCCTCACTTCTCCATTATTTTGATCTAGTGTAAATAAGGGTCTTCCATTGGGCTTAATTGACATTAAGGAGTATGTTAACTCTCCGTTGACTCCCTCATCTCGGTCTGTGGCGTTTAGTTTTATCACAAGAGTTTCTTTAGCAGCGTTTTCCATAAGGCTCACCTTGTATTCTGATTTATCAAACTCTGGATCATTGTCGTTGACATCCAAGACTTGGACCAACAGCTGAACAGTGCCAGTAAGCTCCGGTTTTCCCCCGTCTGTAGCCGTTAGTAACAAATTAAGTTCCGGAGTTTTCTCTCTATCCAGAGACTTCTTTAAAATAAGTGACAGTCTTTTAATCTGCTTACTATTCGTTGGTGAATCTAAAGAAAAATACTCATTTTGACTTAGCCTGTAGGTCAATAGAGCATTCTCTTCAATATCAGCATCAGAAGCTCCCTCTAGTGGAAAACGCGAGTCCGATTGCTTAGATTCCGCAATCAGCAGCTTTTGTTCTCTGAGCGAGAACACCGGCGGGTTATCGTTAATGTCCTTCACCTCCACATTCACGTGGAAAACCTGCAGCGGCCTGTCCACTATCACTTCCAGGTGGATGCTGCACTCCGCGCTTTGCCCGCACAACTCCTCGCGGTCGATCCGAGAATTCACAAACAAAATGCCATTCTGCAGATTTACCTCCAGAAGGTCCCCATGTGTTTTGGACGCCACCCGGAACAGGCGCGGCACCAGCTCCGCCAGCTCCAGCCCCAGGTCCTGTGCGATGCGGCCCACGAAAGTGCCTTGTTTAGACTCCTCGTAGACGGAGTAGTGGAGCTGGCCGCTTCCCATCTCCCAGAATTCGAGGAAGAGAAGCCAGAGCAGTAGTCGTGGGGGGCCCAGTCCCCTTCTCTGAAAATCAAACATCGCATACGAAATTGGATTCCAAAATAAGCTTCTTTAGACTTACAGTACCAGATTCTTCAGTTTCAGGTTAAAAATCTCGCTGAATTCTTGAGAAGTTTCAAAGGCTCCTTAAACGGTGGCATCCGGTATGATGGAGTCCCTTTGTATGCGAGTGCCTGACTATTCAGATCAACCTTTGAAAGAACTTTCCACCAAGTAAAGAGCGACACCTTGCGCCTAAAACTGTGAGTACTGTGCACTACATTTACCACCGTAGAATTTCACGTGTTTTGGGTTTCTTCCCCTAAATATTTCCAACGTGCTTATTTATGGAATATTCAGATTATAAGTCATAATGAAACTAAATATATATGGAAATGGCATTTTATTTCTTGATTAACGTCAAATTTAATTATTGTGTCTATGTTTGACAGCATTATAAAATTGTTCTTTTACTTATCTAAAATACATATACACTGAGAGAGTGAGAGAGAACGAGAATTCAGTTGTTAACGTGGCCTCATGAAAAACTAGGGCTAAACATTTCCTGAAAGTGTTGTTCCTCATATAAAAATATTATCAAATTTGAATTGTTTTACTTTCAGTCTCCCATGTTACTTTGGCTGCTACGGAACTCAAAGAAAAAAATTGAAGTTTTATAAAAGCAGCTCTTTAGTCTTTATGTTTCACATGACCTATTCTCATCTCTGTGGGCTTGCCTTTTCATACCTGTTTTCTATAGTTCTGATTCTTTACTGTTATTGACATTTAATTGCTTTCTGATTATAAGTGACTTTATATCCATTGCAGAACAATATGAAACACAAGTATATTCATATTCTCAAACTTAGTAGTTTTAAAAAAGGATTCACAAAGGAAAAATCTATTGATCTAGACGAATTTTTATTTGACATTTATTATTTCTAACGTAAGCCATAGTAGCATAATACGAGATATCAAAATTGATCACTTTATGTAATAGAGTCAATGATATGACAGAAATAGGCTTTTCAACTATAAAATAAATTTTAGTATCATTCGATAAAATAAATAAAATCACCCTAAAAATCTTTGTGCATTGGTATTTCCAAGTCACCAACTTTGGTTTCCTTAACCTAATTCAGTTATATTCATGAAAATAGTTTGTTTCTTGTTTAAAGAATTTTGGGTTTGAGAGCATAAGTTCATGGAAAACAAGAGATGTGATTTTTAATTATATCTTCTCTAAGTACCTGCTACTGTGCTTAAAACACAGAAAATTAATCAAACAATTCAACTAAATGGTAAATTACCTTAGTGTTTGTGGAAATGGAATTTCATAGAAAATACTGAGTAAAATACAGGAATTGCTTATGAGAGTTTTCATTGCCTGAAGTTGTAATTTGTTTGAATTTTCTTTGTTTTTTCATATACTCTTAGGATTTAGGAGGAAAAAAAGAAGATGCAACAAAATTTTAGAGTAGAAAGTGATTTCGAATAAATACCAGTCTAGCTTAAATATTTTGTTGTATCATTTTGATGGTTTATCTCCAATCTAAAAATACTGCAATGACATATGAAAAAGTTATCATATGTGTATGCTAATATTTTATATATATTCAACTATTAATTTGAGATTTTGTTCTACTTTTTTCATATTTACTATTTTCCCAATGTTGTCATAACACTAGAACTCTAATTAAGATGAATGTAAAATTCCGTATTAAAAAATTAAAGGAGACATATCAACTTTTATGACAGTTCCATCATGCATCTGTAAAATAATCAATCATAGTAGCTTCTAATCAAAATAGAACATTAGACCAGATGACAGTATATTCAACATGATATTTGAAGCACATCAGGTTTATTTTGAACAAAAGGAAACAACAGATCCTCAATCACCTTATTACGGGAATTGGGGATGAAGATGTTACATGGAATGTAGAGTCTTCCAAGGTAGGAAAATGAACCTGAGAAGGTTTACCCTGGAAAGATGATAATATCACATATTTGAGTTAAAACAAGATGTTAATTTAGGTATTAATTTCCAATTATATAGCATTTTGTGAATATATAAAGTAGTACTGAACAAACGCCAAGTCATAATAGAGTTTGATAGAGTTTATGAATCAATGACCCATCTTTTGCATTCTGGCTGTGATATTTCAGGTGTCACCAACTCAACCAGCCCCTAGTGAAGAGATTATGCTCCCTTTGAACTCATCTTTGAGGATCAGCCTAATATCAGGGTATAGGCTAATGCCAAGAAGTCATTTCAATACAGTTATTGTTAACTGATTTTGTAAAATCAATTGAAGATTAAGGAACTATGTGCCTGACTTTTACTATATCAATCAGGACGTACAATCTGCCTGTATGTCCTGTTAGTCATATATGTATTAGAGTGCATATTTTAATGTCTTACTAGTGCACATCATCCACTGATATTCTATAACAGACCTGGCGCTATTATTTCTTGAAAACACCTAAATAAATTTTGACACGGTTGTCAGAACCCCAGGAGGTTCTCCAAAATCAACAGATTAGAATTACATTATCCAACCACTGTATTAACAAAATTATAGGATTTACTCAGTAATGCTAATTCTGCTCTATCATGGCTTATTCAAGTAAAAACAGTTATTTGGTCACAAATTGTTTGTCAGTGGTACAAGCTTCCTAGACAACAGTAAGACTGAAGAAGACTGAAAGACCTACACACATTTGAAGATTTTGATGGGAATCTATGTCTCTAAAATTGTTATTGAAGTATGCAATATTGTAAACGTTTCTTGAATCCTTTGGCCATGTTCAGGGTCCCTGAAATAATAATATCAACACCTATGCTTGTCCCAAACACTGTCTTTATTCACAGTAACGAAAGAAGGGTGTCATTTTTGGTATAAGTGTTTAGTTTGGGTGTTCCACAAGGATATTGGAAACCACAGTTTTCTGACTTTTCTTGCATGTTAAATGATTCTTACTTATATCACTTCCAAACAACAGAAACGTAGTTCTTATAGAGCAACTCTTAATTATTTAACAATTACATAACCAAAATACCTATCTCAATGTGGCATTGATTAAAACAAATGATAATGATGATCATGAACTCTTATAAGAAAAAAATCACTTAACATAAAAAAACTTAGTGTCATCTCAATCATGCATTGTACAAAATTAATGATGAAGACAATCGTGAAGTTTCTTCTAAGCACAACAGAAAGAAAGATTTGCCTGTACACAGCTTGTGCTTGATTTTCCTAGCCAAGACTAGGTTTGAGTAGAGAAAAGACTTACTGAAGAAAGCTCTACATTATAGTGAACAAAGAATGAATCTGAAGTCTGAAAGATATGCATTTGAATAATATCTCCACCATGTACTGGCACTGGATAAAATAGATAAACATCTCAGCTTCTCTTAATTTATCTTTCAGATTGGAGTGGTCATATGTACTTTAGAAATTGTTATAAGGATTAAATGAAATAATGTATTTAAGCCCCTTACTTGATGTCTAACAAATATATTAATAAACTGCTCAAACAGTGGTGATTTATTATCACGAAGTTACTGATCAGTGTTGGCTCTTGTTCTATAGTTATGGATGAAGAGAATTCCAGCACCATGAAGTAGGACAGGGTTTTCCCTTTTCTGAAATTTCCTTAATGTTTATCTTCATAGAAATCATCCTCTCAGAAGTTATTTTTCTAGGTAGACACCACTAACTCCTTTTCAGCATTTATATTAACTTTACCCTATCTATAACATGATTATCCTCCCATATGTAAATATACTATTTCTTTACACAGAATTAAAGGCCATCTCATTTGTAATTAGAGCCAAAAAGAGCAAAGTAATTTTACATATAATTTGATACACATCCTTACAGCTATAAATACATGTTCTCTGGGATCCCTTTAAAGAAAGCAATTCACATGAATATGGTGTGAAGGCAAAAAATATTTTGCATCAAATATATCAAGAGCATACAATGTTAAATTCTAAGGTATAATTAACACCACAATTGTCAAGTGAAAGTGCCTTTATTAATATCCCATGATTCTTATACTTAAGTTATTAAAAGCAATGACATTTTTTGGTAGAGATGGGGGTCTCACTATGTTGCCCAGGCTGGTCTCAAACTTCTGGCCTCAAGCAATCCTCCTGCCTCGGCTTCCCAAAATGCTGGGATTACAGGCCTGAGACACCGTGCCAAGCTCAGCAATGCCATTCTGAAAACCATGCAGTTTAATGAACACAGACAATGGTATCACTCTTCATCATTTATGGGAAGACTCTCTTATACTTAAAACCCAAATAAGTGTGAATTTTCCTACCCTAAAATATTTTCATGCAGCCAGGTACCAAAAATGAAAGAAAAATGAGTATAATCAGTGCTCAAAGAAATCTTTCCAAAATAGTAGAAGAGCTCAACAACTTAAACTGGAGGACAGCAGCAATTAGTTCAACAGGTTATTAAGCAGAGCTGACTTAAAAAAAAAAAAAAAAAAGAACAAAATTGTTGGCTATCTGAAGTAGCTGAAGATTGTGAAGACAATGACCTAAAATGAAATTATAAGATTGAAGACAAAAATTAAGAAGTAAAATCACCTTTAAAGGCAAAGCTAAAACTCCACCCACTGCAATCACCATCTCAAAAAAGACTGCTATTGATCGTGAAGAAACAAAATTGTTTGTGAACGAAGCTGCCTCAACCCTGCTGATCACCGTTTGTGAAAGATAAATTTACAGATTATAGAAAGATAAAAATTTAAACATGTTTTAAACTCAAATAATTATGATATTAAATATTGTCACGGTATTTTTTTTTTTTGAGACGGAGTCTCGCTCTGTCGCCCAGGCTGGAGTGCAGTGGCCGGATCTCAGCTCACTGCAAGCTCTGCCTCCAAAAATAATAAGGAGTGGAGGACACAAATCAGAATAAGAAAATGAATAGGAATAAAGAACTTGCTTCAAAATTTAGAAGATTTGACCTTCTCATAAGGATCATTATTCATCATTATCCTTCCTGTAAGATTTAACTTTCTCATTTACAGGAAACAGCCAGTCAGTCTAATTCATTAGTAGTATTATCATTATACTTACCAACTGAAGAATATTCCTAAAGAATATTCATGGCGACTGTAGTAAAATGTGATGAAGATGGCTAGACTTCCCATGTACTTTTTTTTTTGAGACACAGTTTCACCCTGTCTCCCAGGCTGTAGTGCAGTGGCCTCAACTTGGCTCACTGCAACCTCCACCTTCTGGGTTCAAGCAATTCCCGTGCCTCAGCCTCCTGAGTAGCTGGGATTACAGGTGCGCACCACCACACCCAGCTAATTTTTTTGTATCTTTAGTAGAGATAGGGTTTCACCATTTTGGCCAGGCTGGTCTCAAACCCCTGACCTCGAGTGATCCTCCTGCCTTGGCCTCCCAAAGTGCCGGGATTACAAATAGGCACGAGCCACTGCGCCCGGCCCCAATGTACTTTAAATAAACCATCTCAAAAGAAAAACAAAAGCAAAATAAATAAAGCAATAGAGTTAAACAATAACTTGGTAAACATTATCAATGTAACCATGAGGGACACTAATAGGAATGAAATACTTTCCAGGATTACAGTACTTACATTCTCAAAAATTTTCTATTGAAGTCTGTCTCCAAAACCTGAACCACGGGGAACAGTAGGACTGAAAACCATAAGGTTGACCTTGGGCGGCCACTCTCCGAGGTAAGATCTCCTTTGCTGCAAGTAAGACCAGATCCCACTATACTGAGGCACACCAGCCTGGGCTTGCCTGGCGTGCATGAGCCCTCGGTGAGCGGCACCAAGCACCGCAGCGTCGTGTACAGCAGCAACGTTAGCACCAACAGGCTGGACACCACTCAGATGGCAATGATCAGGTACACGTTGACATCCACCAGCGCTGCCTCCTGGACCTCGACGCCCGCCAACGCATGCGATGAGACTTTCCTAGCCTGTCTGCTCTCCGCCAGCGACACAACCACGGTGACTGTGGCAGTCAGCGCCAGCTCGCGGTGGTTCTTCACCAGCACCAGCAGGCGGTGGCGCGTAACTTTCACTTCTTTCAGGGTACTCGTGCTGATCTCGCCCAAGCACAGCCCCACGTGGAACGGGTGCTGCCAGTTGACAGATGCAGCTCTTGTGACAACCAGACGTCTGTAGCTGGAGTCCACCCCGCGCACCTTCGCCACCACGTGGCCTGCACCCACTGAATGAGGGACCAGCTCATTCACAGCGCCGCCAGCCCACCCAAGGCGCCAGCAGCGCCGACAAAGTTGTCGTTCCAGCACTAATACCTGCAGCGTCACGCTGCTGCCCAGAGGCGGCATGCCAGCTTCCCGCGCTCTCACCTGGAACTGCAGCAGCTCCAGCTCCTCGTGGTCCAGTCGCTGGAGCGCGTACAACTTGCCGCTCTCCGCGTGCACCGACACATGGCTAGACAGCGAGCGCTCACTCACCCGCTGTTCCATCAACAGCACATTCTCCTGAGCGTACCGGTCCCGCGCGGACACTGTGAAGCCGTGGCAGCCCCGCGGGTTGTTATCTTTTACGAACACCATGTACTCGGGCTGCCCGAACGCCGGTGCGTTGTGGTTCACTGTTCGGTCACTTCCACGGACCTGATGGCTGTGGCTCACAATGAAAGCGAGTCCCCATTCCGCACGATTACCACCAATTGATAGATTTGCTCTCTTCGTCCAGGGCGCTGTGGAGCACCAACGAATAGGTTCTCGGCAGGGCCTATTGAAGGTGGACACCAGCTTGAAGAGACGTGAGGCATCAGGGTGCGGGTCACCTGTCCCTTGGCACTGAAGTTGGGGTCAGTTACACTGATTAGGGCTATGACGGTACCCAGCGGAGCGTCCTTCTGTACAGGGAATGATAGCGACTTACTGCTAACTCTGGAACACTATCATTGATGTCCAAGACTTCTATCAAGTCTGTGCAGTGACCAAACAATGGGGAATTACCTTTGTCAACTGCCTGTATTTGAATCTTTCATTATTTAGTTTCCTCAAAACCTATCTTTACATTTACTTTTATTTCTTCACTGTCTGAATCTATGCGAAAAAGGGCTTCTATGTTAGGGAAGACATCAGTTGCAAAGAAACAATGTGGCTGTTTGAACCCTCGTTCAAATCCAAGGGGTCAAGTCTAATAACCAGTGTACTTTCTCCTGCATTTTCCAGTAATTTCATATGATAGACTGCTTTGTCAAACACTGGGCATCATCATTTACATCCAGCGCTGTGATATGTAATGCTTTGGTGCCTGTCAGCTCAGCTTTGCCCCCATCAGTTGCTTTGAGCACCAAGAGTAGCTCTGAAGTAACTTATCTATCTGAAAGAATTTTTAAAATACACCTTCGAGTGGTTTTACCTGCTCTTGGTTGGTATTTCCAGGGAAAAATAATCATTGGGGTACAGTATGTAAGTCATCAGAGCATTGGCCTCGATGTCGGCATCCCAGACATCCTCTAGTGAAACATGAGAATCAAGAGTCCTAGTTTCAGAAACAGATTCTTTTGTGTTGCTGAGAACACTGGCAGGTTGTCTTCAATGTTCTTCACTTTCACCTCCACATGGAAAACCTGTAGCAACTTGTCCACGATCACCTCCAGGTGGATGCTGCATTCCGAGATCCTCCCACACAGCTCCTCGAGGTTGATCAGAGAACTCACAAAAATACCATTCTGCAGATTTACCTCCAGAAGGTCCCTGCAGCCTTTGGAATCCAACTGAAACAGGTGAAGTATCAGCTCCACCAGCTCCAGACCCAGGTCCGGCGCGATACGGCCCACGAAGATGCCATGTGCCGTCCTTGGCCTCTTCCAGGATGGTATAGTGGAGTTGGTCCTTCCCTGCTTCACAAAATTCAGGGAGCAGAAGCCAATGCTGTAGGCTCCAGGATTCCTGGCCACTTAGTCTGGCAGCTGTTATCATGCCTCTCTTTTGGTTAGTAAAACAATATTTCATGACTAGAAAGACTTAGTTCCTCTGAGACCTTTCGATTCCTTGTTCCTGAGGTTCCACATGATCTTAATGGGTGTTTGTAGTTTTTAAAGCACGGGAACAATGGAGCTTCTTTCTGATCTAAGAATAATCTGATTTTCTTCTGTTAAAAAATACTTTTCTTGGAGAACAACAATATCCTGTGGCTCAAAACATAAGTGCATTTGGTTTCATATTATTTCACTTACCTTCTTCCTTCCTGATTCCTGCATATGTTTATGTTTACGATTTCTTTCTTTCTTTCCTTTTTTTTTTTTTTGAGACGGAGTCTCACCCTGTTGCCCAGGCTGGAGTGCAGTGGCGCCATTTCGGCTCACTGCAAGCTCTGCCTCCCCGGTTCACGACATTCTCCTGCCTCAGCTTCCTGAGTAGCTGGGACGACAGGCACCCACCACCACACCCGGCCAATTTTTTGTATTTTTCAGTAGAGACGAGGTTTCACCGTTTTAGCCAGGATGGTCTCCATCTCCTGACCTCGTGATCCACCGGCCTCGGCCTCCCAAAGTGCTGGAATTACAGGTGTGAGCTGCCGCGCCAGGCCTGTTTATGTTTTTCTTTGTGAGCTTTCAACTCCTTTCCTATACTTTCTTGTGTGTGATCAGTACCTCTTCAAAGGTGAGTTTGTCTTACAAATCAGAATTCCAGGAAGAGTTTTATCTTGTATGTAGACATCTTAAATAAAGTACTACTGCATCAACTGTATTATCATGTGAATTAATATGAAAAAAGATCATATTTGCAGGATACTGATGTTACTATTGCTTTTGCTTTTTTCAGTTTTTGAAATAGGGTCTCACTTTGTCATCCAGGCTAGAGGGCAGTGGCATAATCATGGGTCACTGCAGCCTTGACCTCCTGGGCTCAAGCCATCCTCCCTCCTCACCCACCCAAGTAGCACTACAGTAGGGACTAAAGGCATATACCACCATGCCTGGCTTATATACACATAAGTACATATATATATGTAAGGAGAGCCCATCATATATATATATATGTATACACACACACAGTACAAGGTATCCCTACGTTGCCCAGGTTGGTCTTGAACTCCTGGCCTCAAGCAATCCTCCCACCTTGCCTCCCAAAATGCTGTGATTACAGGTGTGAGCCACCATGCCTGGCCTTAAATGAGTATTGATGGAGAGATTAATGCACCTGTATACCTGAGACTTTTACAATTGATATGAGTTTTTACTAAGTTTTTTATATTATAAGACATTCGGGAGGATTTTTTTTTCAAATATCAGAGGGGGAAGTATATAGTTTATAAACCTATTTGATATAATAACAAATACACGTCTAAACTCTGCATTAACTTAGCAGCTATAATTTCTAACAGCTGGAGACGGGGCATGGAGAGTATTAACACTGAAAGAATGCCATGCTTAAATTCTTGCCACAGTTTTTGTTTTGTTTTGTTTTGGTTTTTTTGGTGTTCCTAAACTTGAACAATAATTTTAACTTTTATTTGAAGCTATTTGTGAAGTACATACTGAGTAACAAATTCAATCTCCATACTCAAAGAGAAAGGGAAAGAAAAAAATAATTGCTAAGAGCCATAGGCAAGATGATAAATTCATAGCATTGGTGTTCGGTAACACTAGAATTAATAAATTTTTTTAAAAAATGAAATCATGGGTATCAGGTAACAACCAATTTCAGGAAAACACAATTGATAGTGTAGTTTTGTCACTATGCAACTAAATTAGCTTTCATTTCTGAGTATGTATCATCCAACCCTACCCTGTTTAAGATGACTAGAGAAGCTATTAAACTGCAATATATCAGATCAGTAGAAAACACTAATTTAATTTTCTCCTCAAACTTTTAATATTCATCTGTACTAAAGTATTTTCAATCTCAAAATTAAAAGTGTTCAAATTCTCTTCATTTTTAAGCATAAGCATGGCTCCTTCCTCAAAGTGAAAGAGCTAATACGTGAATATCATAAGCAATGCCTAATACTGATAAAGGAGCAGATAATGAAGAACTACTGAATAAAATTATGTAAATAACTGAAACATACATTTTCTTCTGCTAAATGAATAATACACACTGACACAGGTAACACTACAACTAAAATAAAGATGGAAAACATTTTTAAAATTCAAAGCATTTAACTTAATTGCTAAGATAAAGACATTTTTACCAATGAACTGCCCACCTACTTACTGCACTATTAAGGAAAAGCTGTAATCACTGAACATAGAAATCTGCTGTGGCAGTATAAGCTATGGTACACTACACATATTCTACGCATGGGGGAAAACACATTTTCACTTAAGAGATACAGATCAGTGAAATTTTTTGTTAATGCAAATACAATCAAATAAAAATTTAGATTGGAAATGAAATAACATGAAGTACTAACCTTACAAATACTTGTAATAAAAAGTGATTATGAAAGTGAATCATCAGAACTGCAACCTATATCACATATCTGTATTGGAAAATATTAGTGTATTCAGAATAAATTATTATTTTTAAAAATTTAAGTACCAAACAACGGCTGACCCACTGGGTAGGATAAAAATATTCAAAAACTCCTGGAATAAATTATATTACAAAGGTATCACTAGAAATATTCCAGCATAAATGGAATGTAAACAAAAATGAAATATTCTGATATATATTTGAGAAAATGCGGTAAGAGAAAGAATTATTCATAAAGCACAAAAAGAAAATGAAAACGTAATAACCCACCTTCCTAGAGTGGTCTCCTCCAATAGACTGATCTTCCCCGTCCACATCTACCACTGGGCACGGTGGAAGGCTGGGGCTGAAGGCCATGAGGTCAGTCTTGGGCGGGGGCGGGGGCGGGGGCGGGCCCTCCCCAGAACACACCCTCTGCCGCCTCTGCTGGGAGTAAGGCCAGCTCCCCATCGCGCTAGAGCACATCAGTGTGGGTTTCACCTGCCCACGTGCGCTCTCGGTGGGCTCCGCCGAGCACCGCAGTGCAGTGTACAGCAGCAGCGTGAGCACCAGCAAGCTGGACACCGCGCAGATGGCAATGATCAGGTACACGTTGACGTCCACCAGAGCCACCTCGGGCGCTACGCCCACTGAAGCCCGCGACGAGGCCTTGGGTGCCTGGCTACCCTCCACAAGCGACACAAGCACAGTGGCCGTGGCCGTCAGCGCCGGTTCGCCGTGGTCCTTTACCAGCACCAATAGGCGCTGGTGTGGCAAGTCATCCTCATCTAGAGTGCGCGTCGTACTGATCTCGCCCGTGTACAGCCCCACGCGGAACGGGATGCGTGTGCCAACCGCCGCCAACTGCAATTCATAAGACAGCCACGCGTTGTATCCCGAGTCAGCGTCCACTGCGCGCACTTTCGCCACTACGTGGCCTGCACCCACCGACCTTAGCACCAGCTCACTGACTGAACCTCCCGCGCTGCCAGCGGGAGACGCCAGCAGCGCGGGAGCGTTGTCGTTCTCGTCCAGCACGAACACCTGCAGCGTCACGTTGCTGCCCAGAGACGGCACGCCAGCGTCACGCGCGCTCACCTGGAACTGCAGCAGCTCCAGCTCCTCGTGGTCCAGCGGTTGCAGCGCGTACACTTTGCCGCTCTCCGAGTGCACGGATACGTAGCTCGACAGCGCGCGCTCGCCCACCCGCCGCTCCACCAGCGAGTAGGACACCAGCGCGTTCTCCTGCGCGTCCGCGTCCCGCGCAGACACCGTGAAGATATGGCAGCCCGGCGGGTTGTTCTCCTTCACGAACACCGTGTACTCGGACTGCGCAAACGCCGGCGCGTTGTCGTTCACGTCGGCCACCTCCACGGACAAGCTGGCCGTGGCCCACAGCGAAGGCGAGCCTCCGTCCCGCGCGGTCACCACCAGCTCATAGGCCGACACTCTCTCGCGGTCCAGGGCGCTGTCCAGCACCAACGAGTAGTAATTCTTGTAGGTGGACACCAGCTTGAAGGGGACGTGGGGCGTCAGAGAGCAGGTGACCTGTCCGTTGGCTCCTGAATCGTGGTCAGAAACGCTGATCAGGGCAATGACGGCGCCCACTTGAGCATCTTCTTTCACTGGGAGAGACAGAGAAGTGACAATCACCTCAGGTGAATTATCATTTTCATCCAGTAGTTCCACTAGGACTGTGCAGTGACCAACCATAGGTGGGTTTCCCTTATCTGTAACATCTACATGAATTTCATAAGTGTTACTGTCCTCAAAGTCAATAGCATCATTTACTTTTATTTCTCCCGTCCTTTCGTTTATCCAAAACTTCCTTCTTATCATGGGTGGGACCAAAGGGCTAAATGAATACATCATTTCCTTGTTTATTCCTTCATCCGAATCAGAAGCGTTGAGCCATATAACTAATGTTTGGTTCACTTGATTTTCATACATCTTAACTTCATAAACCGGTCTGTCAAAGATAGGAGCGTTATCATTGGCATCTAACACCAGGATCAGCAAAGAAACAGATGCGGTAAATTCAGGTTTGCCTCCATCAGTTGCTGTCAATAACAACTTTAGCTGAGGATTTTCTTCACGATCCAGCAGCTTCCGCAGAACAAGCACTGGGAATTTGTCCTTGTCTTTTTTGTTTATAGTATCAAGAACAAAATACTCATTTGGACTGAGTTCGTAAGTAAGCAATGCGTTCTCTCCAACATCCGCATCAGATGCGCCTTCTAGTGGAAATCGAGAGTCAAGCAGTCTGGATTCAGGTATTGAGAGCTTTTGTTCTGTTACGGAGAACCTGGGCGGGTTGTCGTTAATGTCCTTCACTTCCACGTCCACATGGAAAACCTGCAGCGGCCTGTCCACGATCACCTCCAGGTGGATGCTGCACTCCGCGCTCCTCCCGCACAGCTCCTCGCGGTCTATCCGAGAATTCACAAACAAAATGCCATTCTGCAGATTTACCTCCAGAAGGTCCCCGTGTGTTTTGGACGCCACCCGGAACAGGCGCGGCACCAGCTCCGCCAGCTCCAGCCCCAGGTCCTGCGTGATACGGCCCACGAAGGAGCCGTGTTTGGCCTCCTCGTAGACGGAGTAGTGGAGCTGGCCGCTCCCCACTTCCCAGGCTGTGAGGAGAAGAAGCGAGAGCAGCGCACACTGGACCCCCAGGCAGCTACATCTGGAAACCATCTTACGCTTCTCTTGTTTTACAAATCGACGAATCAGCGGTCTAGAATGCACATACGATCTGACATTTTCTGTCCTATTTCTTACATCTATTTTTTATCAAAATGGCTGAGATCTCAGAATGAAGCTACTTCCTAGTCCTTGAGAAACTGGCAGATGCCTCTGTTCTAAAAAGCTATTTTGTGGACCACAGCGACATCCGGTGGCTTTAGGTGTAAGTACAAGTCCATGAGTTCACAACTTTTCTTTCATTCGTATGTTAATTCTTTTTTTTTAATGTATTTTTATGTCTATGAACTTTCAAAGCCTCACATTACGTCTCTTTATAGTTAATAATAATAAATATTGATCCCACGTGCAATGTTTTCTTAAATGTAGAATCTCAGAGTAGTGATTTCTTCCCTAACCACATGATTATAAATACCTGAATTTCAAAATGCCCTTAGTATTTGCATGCTACTGAGTATACTAATAGTTTATTAAATGACAAGTTTAGTTCCCTTTAAGTTCTGACACTTAACTTATTCTCTTTCTCATTATTTTGAGTTTAATAAAGTTTGTTTAGACACTAATGTCAAGCATCAACTATCTGTGAGGTGTTTATAACTCCGAAGATCTAGTCATCACTAGAATTTACAGATCATTAGCTTCAACATCAGACATTTCTCATTTAGATTCCTGTTATCCTACTCGCTAGCCACATGACTTGGGAAAATCATTTAACCTCTTCCTGCTCCACGTTCCAGTTTTATAACTTTGGCCTAATACTAATATGGTGGTTGTGTGAATTATAATATATTAAGTGCTTGCAATAGTACCTTAAGGAGAGTGAGTGATTCATAAATGGAAACTATTCTCAGGCCTCAATTTGGCCACATTTGTTTTGATGAGGCTCAATACTAAATTTGGCTCATCAGGCAAAATTATTACCTATAGAATGCCTTAATTATTGCTACTGCACAGGCTGAGAGTGGTGGTTTCCGTATTTAAGAAAAGAGAAAAGTGCTGTTACAGAAAAATCCTTTATACAAGGAGAAGTTTCATTTTATAATATCTTACATGGGCAAAAAGAATCTTAATTATAATTCTAAATAAAGTAATTAACAAATTTATTATATCTGCTTTCAGAGACAAATGCTTTCAACCCTGTTATATTTACACTTTTCAAATGCTCAAAAGACACAGTTCTGAAATGTATCTAATAATTTTATCAGTGTCAATGAAGTTTTTCATTACCACTTGCGGTAAAAATATTTTTTCTCTCTCAAAGTTCTTGAAATCAAATATTCAGGAATGAAAATGTAATATATCTGTGCTGCTGAAAAAACTTGGGTTTTCTATCTTTCCAAGAAAGGAAAACTTAATAACAGAAATTCTGGTCCTATACAAGTGTTAATTTATTTTATTTAATGATGTTTTGGCTTTTCTAAAGAATATTTTTAAATGTGTCAATAACTTTAAACTTTTTTATTAAAATCTGAATGACAGAGCAACAATATTTATGAATAAGAAAACTGACAGAAATGGGTGTCACTTAATCCATCAGTTTACGTGTCCTACTAAATTCTGTTTCTATACTTCTCTACTCCTTTGGCATGCCTCTTGCATCAAAATTCATTCGAATTCTGATTTTAGAGATTACTTTTTTATAAACCTTGAATTAAAATGTAATGAGCTACGTACCAAAATATCAACGTTTGTTTTAGCTATCTGGAGTGTAAAATAAGTTTGCCATTGATCAATCATCTCCACACACAAAATAATAAAAACTAAACTCAATTTCTACTAATGTACATTTTATACCAAGTAATAACATAAATATCCCAATGTAGATGTCTAACATTGAATAAAAAGTAGGGAGTAGTTAAATTAATCTTTTTTTTTTTTTTTTTTTTTTTTTGAGACAGAATCTTGCTGTCACCCAGGCTGAAGTGCAGTGGTGTCATCACAGTTCACTGCAGCCTCAATGCCCCAGGCTCAAGTGATTCTCCAACCTCAGCCTCCTGAGTAGTTGGGACTACAGATGTGTGCCACCATGCCCGGCTAATTTTTTTTTTTTTTTTTGGTGGAGACGAGTCTCACTACATTGGTCTCAAACTGCTGGGCTCAAGGGACCCTCCCACCTTGGCCTCCCAAAATGTTGGGATTATGGGTGTCAGGCCACCACATCTTTTTAGATTGCAGAAACTTGCACATCAAGTATTAAATAGGGCTACGGATCTAAATTTTCAGTTGTATGAGAATCATCTCAGGTGTGCTTTAAAATGAAAATTTGCTCATACTACCCATTTCAGAATTTCTGAGGTGGTCTTAAACCAGAACATTCAATGAGGACTTAGGTGCTGCTAATGCAGTAGCATTAGTAAGTCTAAGGATAGGTTGACCATAGGCCCCAATTTGTCTGGGACAGGCTCAGTTTAGGTCTGTGATCTTGTATACTTATTTACAGCACCCCCTTTGCTCTCAAAGTGTCTAAGATATTGGGTGATAACTTAGTTTTCCCTATATAGTAACCACAACTTGAATAGAGCTGGCATAGGAGGAGCTTCATTATTGTTTCATGATTCTGACTTGAATTGAGGAATGTTAACTACAGATGCATATAAGGAGAGCTATTATGCAGAATAGGAAAGTGTCTGTTCTACTCTCACCTCTCTGTTTTGAATTTGACAGCCTGTTTTGAATTTTACCTTCTCTGGATCCCAGTGCGTTCATGTTTGCTAATGACCTCAAAAGATAAATTTATTACTAAGGTATTCACAGCCTTTCTGAGAATTTGCGTATGATGAGAGCTTATAGAATAGAGATTAATATGAAGGACTAAATTACCAATTCCATCAACACAGCCATCAATAATAAAGAATACATTTTATGATTATTGATGACATAGTAAATGCTTAGTAAGTACTAGCTCTAAGGAGACTGGAGGACTTAGGGCGGGGGACAAATGACATCTGTAGCATCCCTCTATTCACATCAAATAATCCAATACCTGGGCCCAAGTTTAAATGACACATGAAACTTGAAAATGTGCAAAGACAAAGATACTTGAAAGTATAAGCCTATATTCAAGGTGAGTTGTGCTGCTAGATAGATGTAGATAGGCTTAATGACAGGAGCTCAGAGACCAAGTTTTGAAAGAAAATGACAAAAAAAAAACTAGGCACGGTGACTCACACCTTTAATCCCAGCACTTTGGGAGGCCGAGGTTGGAAGATCACAAGGTCAGGAGTTCAAGACCAGCCTGTCCAACATGATGAAACCCCATCTCTACTAAAAATACAAAAATTAGCCGGGTGTGGTGGCACATGCCTGTAATCCCAGCTATTCAGGAGGCTGAGGCAGGAGAATGGCTTGAACCCAGGAGGCAGAGGTTGCAGTGAGCCGAGATCATGCCACTGCCCACCAGCCTGGGTGGTAGAAAAAGACTCCACCTCAGAAAAAAAAAAAAAAGAAAGACAAAAAACATGTAATATTGTAGCATATTCCAAATGTGTGTTTTAAGAGAAAATTTTAAATTTAAAATATTTTGATTTAAATAAATGTTACTTGCATTTTCATAGTTATTATTGTGGCTCTATTCTCAAGGCCATTCTGATCTTTCTCCACTAAGTTTTTAATTAAGTAATACCTTGTAAAATATCTGACACAATATTAAATAAAATAGCTGAAAGAGAAAGAAAAATATAAACTACATAACAAAAACTCAACAGGCGAAATTTTTAAAACCGTAAATTAGAAAACAAACAAATAGCTTGCACTAAAGATAGAGTGTGGAAAACCACCATTTTGAAAGTCACATACTACAATTCAGGAAATATAACAGGTAGTGACATTAAAGAGGCAAATCTCATATCCAGATTTCTGCCTTGTGTTATGTATGAGCTGAGAGGAGAAAAAGAGTTTTTTAAAAACCGGATTTCTGTCTTATAGATTACTGACAGAAAAAGTTAATTCTCATCTAAACTGGTAAGGGTAATGTTTTAAGTTACAGACTATAAATTTCAAAAGAACCCAAAGTTTGGAATCTTTACATGACTGATCATTTTACCACTAACTGGAGAAAATTTCAATTAAAAGGAGAATGTCTTCTTGAAGAAAGAAAACATTTGTTAAAAAAGTATTTTCTCCAATTTCTGTAAACAGAATTTCAAAAAATTTTCTAAATGTAGACAAAATTTCAGTCAACATTTCCCGAATTATCTACATTGTCAGGCATTTAAAAACATGTTTTATGCAAGTTGAAATGAAGGCTGTGTTTATAACATTTATTGACATAATTTGATTCCTAAAGTGGAACAACTGTTCTCTAAAGTTTAGGGGAAGTTTCTTATCAAAATGATAGATACTGAGGGATGCTGAACAATCAGATGTTAACAACGTCTCCATCCAGAGAAATGTAGAGAACTACAAACTTAACAAGGTAACAATTGCTATATATTTTTGCTTGGGTTTCTTATAAACAATACAAGTAGACTAAAATACTATGCATCATTTAGAAATAAATAAATGATAGTGATGTTAATGTTTAATGAATGACTAACAACTAAATTGGTTTTCAAGTGTTATGGCAGCATAGCATCAGAAATTCAATGTCACTTTAATCACAAATTTAAATAAAATTGATTCAGCACCCAATAAATACCTATTTAATATACGATTTATAATTCTCACTAGAAGTCAAGATAAAGTCGGCTCCAATATTAAGGGGTTTACTTTATAAGAAAAAAATCTGCTGGATTTCTAGAAAAATGAATAAAACTATTAGAATGGCCCCTGGGAGTAACTGAAAACATCTTTCAAGAAAAAATAAATAATTATATAAATAAATAAAATACTAGAACAACCCACCTTCCCAGATAAATCTGAAGAAGCAGAGGGTTCTCCCGTTCGCTCTGTAGATCCAGCACAAGGAGAAAGGCCCGGGCTGAAAGCCATGAGGTCAGTCTTCGGTGGACCCTCCCCAGAGCACACCCTCTGCCTCCTCTGCTGCGAGTATGACCAACTCCCCACCTCGCTGGAACACACCAGCGTAGGCTTGCCCAGCGCGCACTCTCCCTCGGTGGGCAGCGCGGAGCACCGCAGCGCAGTGTACAGCAGCAGCGTGAGGACCAACAGGCTGGACACGGCGCAGATGGCGATGATCAGGTACACGTTGACATCCACCAGCGTTACCTCGGCGCCCGTGGCGCCCACTGACGCCCGCGACGATGCCTTTGGCGCCTGGCCGCTGTCCACCAGCGACACCAGCACAGTGGCCGTGGCTGTCAGCGCTGGCTCCCCGTGGTCTTTCACCAGCACCATTAGGCGGTGGCGCGGTGCGTCCGTCTCATCTAGGGCTCGTGTCGTGCTGATCTCACCAGTGTACAGCCCCACGCGGAACGGGATGCGCGCGCTGACCGTTTCTGGCTGCACCTCGTATGAAAGCCACGCGTTGTAGCCTGAGTCGGCGTCCACTGCGCGCACCTTCCCCACCACCACGCCGGCGCCCACCGACCGCAGCACCAGCTCGCTGACTGCGCCGTCAGTGCCCCTCGTCCGAGGTGCCAGCAGCGCCGGCGCATTGTCATTCTCGTCCAGCACGAATACCTGCAACGTCACGTTGCTGCCCAGAGGCGGCACGCCCGCGTCGCGCGCGCTCACCTGGAACTGCAGCAGCTCCAGCTCCTCGTGGTCCAGCGGCTGTAGCGCGTACACCTTGCCGCTCTCCGAGTGCACCGATATGTAGCTCGACAGCGCGCGCTCGCCCACCCGCCGCTCCACCAGCGAGTAGGACACCAGCGCGTTCTCCTGCGCATCCGCGTCCCCTGCCGACACCGTGAAGATGTGGCAGCCCGGTGGGTTGTTCTCCTTCACGAACACCGTGTACTCGGACTGCGCGAACGCTGGTGCGTTGTCATTCACGTCGGCCACCTCCACAGACACGCTGGCCGTGGCCCACAGAGAAGGCGAGCCCCCGTCCCGCGCGGTCACCACCAGCTCATAGGCCGACATACTCTCGCGGTCCAGGGCGCTGTCCAGCACCAACGAGTAGTAATTCTTGTAGGTGGACACCAGCTTGAAAGGGACGTGGGGCGTCAGGGAGCAGGTCACTTGCCCGTTGGCATCTGCGTCTAGGTCAGTCACACTAATCAGGGCAATAACTGTCCCCAGTCGTGCGTCCTCTTTTACAGGAAGCGAGAGCGTTTTGATAATCAACTGTGGAGCATTGTCATTTACATCCACAACTTCCACAAGAACTGTACAATGACCAGCCAGTGGTGGGAAGCCTTTATCGACAGCCTCTACTGGGATCTTGTGTGCTCTACTTTCTTCAAAATCCATGTGTCCTATCACCGTGATTGCCCCACTTAAGGGGTCCACGTGGAACTTGGATTTTATATCTGGAGAAACGTCACTGGAGAAGGAGTAAATAATATCCCCATTCAAGCCTTCGTCTAAATCTGAGGCATTGGGGTGAATCACCAGCGTTCCGATAGAAGCGTTTTCTGGTAATTTCACCGTATAGAGGGTTCTGTCGAACACTGGGGCATTGTCATTGACGTCCAGTACTGTGATGAGTAACTGAACGGTGCCAGTCAGTTCAGGTTTGCCTCCATCGGTGGCCGTGAGCAATAAATGAAGCTCCGGAGTTTCTTCTCTGTCCAAAGGTTTCCGTAATACAAGCCCAAGAGGTTTTACCTGCTGGTTGCTGGTTGGCACGTCCAGGGAGAAATACTCATTGGGGCTCAGTCTGTAAGTGAGCAAGGCGTTCTCCCCGATATCTGCATCGGACGCGCCCTCTAGTGGAAACCGAGAGTCAAGCGGCCTGGATTCCGCGATGAACAGGTTCTTTTGTGTCGCTGGGAACACGGGAGGGTTGTCGTTAATGTCCTTCACCTCCACGTCCACATGGAAAACCTGCAGCGGCCTGTCCACGATCACCTCCAGGTGGATGCTGCACTCCGCACTCCGCCCACACAGCTCCTCGCGGTCGATCCGAGAATTCACAAACAAAATGCCATTCTGCAGATTTACCTCCAGAAGGTCCCCGCGGCCTTTGGAATCCAACTGGAACAGGCGCGGCACCAGGTCCCCCAGCTCCAGCCCCAGGTCCTGCGCGATGCGGCCGACGAAGGTGCCGTGTTTGGCTTCCTCCGGGACGGAGTAGTGGAGCTGGCCGCTCCCTACCACCCACATCGCCAGGATCAGAAGCGAGAGCAGTAGAGGCTGACCCTCTGGATCTCCTCGACTTGAGTACAACATTTCAAATACTAAGTCTTCTTCTAATTAGTGAAAACTGCCTTCAAATTAGGAGAAATCATCTGATTTCGTCAGTCCCCTTCTGCTGTGTTCGCCATTGTTCAGCATAGAGAGAGTGAAAAAGAATTGAGCCTCTTTCCCGTGGGAAAAGGGCTGTATTTGTCTGGATTCAGAGAGAACATCGCGGCAAAGAGTGACATCACGTGGCCCAAAGTGTAAGTACATATTTTATGAATAAAATTTTCACAACTATTCTGCAAAACTTATTTCATTTTCTTAATTTTTTCTTAAGTAATCATTGTTGAAACAGAAGATCCCGTTTCTCTTGCTGGAGCCTTCTTAGCAGACTGACCGCCTCTAAAAGTTTTGTATGACCTTGATTGTGGTTTTCTCACCCCTGAGAAAACTCTCCACTTAAGTTTTAAATAACGACAGAAATGAAGTAAAAATTAAAATGATTCCATTGAGCAATCATGAATTTAAATTACAAAATTCCTTTGTTCTGGAATTCAGAATCTCCCATATGACTCGAAATGGGATTCTGGTGTAAGAGAAATCCAGGAGTTGCAATCTCTAGTGAATATAGGAGCCCAGAAATCTACTGATGAAAAAGAAACTTGGTCATTTCTGGGGAAAGGAATCAAGAAAAAGGAGCAACCAACTGAGGTAGTTTTCTTGAGTAATTCTATGAATTGAAAAGGTAGAAAATATTGCAAGAAAAGCGAGAATTGACTTTAAGGTCTTGCATTGCGTGGGGAGAAAATATATTTTTCTCTTTTGTAGCATTTATACAATCTGTTTCCAGAAATGTGTTTGTTTGATTCTTTCCAAGCGTTATCATTTATGAATAATCTCTTCTTTGTAATCTCCAATATAGTTTGTATTATATGTTATTACAATATGTTTTGATTTCATTATTACTCATCCTTGGTACTCAGGGCAATTTCTGTTTTTAAAGTTATGCTTGAGATTATTTACCTGCCTAAGTTCTACAAAGTTCTCTTGTGAGTTTTACTATCTTATTCCAACGTGCAAGTCGATTAATTAAATCTAGATTTTAGTGTATCTCAAGCCTAAAGGCAAAATCGTGACAGTTTATTGTGCCATTAATGTTTTTGCATGTTTATCTTTTATTTCATATTTCTACTGATAACAGCCTAAGAGGTGCTTTTAACAATTGCTTCTGGCCTTGATTATTGCAGTAGCTTCTGAGTTTGTCTTCCCGTTCAACCTTCTTTTAAAAGTCGTGATTTATTTTGCTCCAAGTAGTTTAATAGTTCCCAAATACTTCTAAAGAATGGCCAAATTCCTTAATCACTCGCGGCCATTTAGTTTATTGCTCAAAAATCAAGAGATCTTCTTACATTGGTTTTCCTGCCTTCATTCTCTGCAGACTGTGTGTTTTAAAAAGGGGACCTTTCTATGTGTCATATTGATGCTTTTCTGTGTCTTCCATTTTCCTTATGTTTTCTCCTTCCAAGAAATGTCTATTATTCTTGATATTCTCCCAGGGGGAAACTTACTTATTTAAAAACCACTGAAACACATCATGCCCCTTCAAGTATTTCTTCAAAAATTCAAATAGGAAATGATTGTCTTTCAACTTCAACTTCACTCTGATTTACCTCTTTTGTACCTGTTACATTATCTTGCCTTGCATTGTTGTGACTCTTATTCTTTATTTGACCTCAAATTTTAAAGCCAGAAGCTGGGTCTCAATAATAATTCCGGACATGGAGATATGCTGTTAGAAATCTATAAGGGTCCTATCTAATGTTTAATGAAGACTGGTTATTACAATCTTCTCTACTTGCTAAGAAAGCATTTTAGGCTGGACGCAGTGGCTCCTGCCTGTAATTCCGGCATTTTGGGAGGCCGAGGTTGGTGGATCACGAGGTCAGGAGATGGCGACTATCCTGGCTAACACGGTGAAACCCCATCTCTACTAAAAATACAAAAAATTAGCCTGACATGGTGGCCTGCGCCTGTAATCCCAGCTACTCCGGAGGCTGGGAAAGGAGAATCACTTGAACCCAGGAGGCAGAGGTTGCAATGAGCCGAGATCGCGCCGCTGCACTCCAGCCTGGGCGATAGAGCGAGACTCCGTCTCAAAAAAAGAAAGGAAGGGAGGGAGGGAGGGAGGGAGGGAGGGAGGAAGGAAGGAAGGAAGGAAGGAAGGAAGGAAGGAAGGAAGAAAGAAAGAAAGAAAGAAAGAAAGAAAGAAAGAAAGAAAGAAAGAAAGAAAGAATTTTAAAAGGCTATTCTACAACACTCTACATAAATGGTCTACTTAATTCATAGAACTACAACATAAATTGACTTCAAATCATCATCAAAATATTATCGTATACTTCTTTTTAAGAAAAATACTATTAATGGAAAGAAACATACAAAGATCTCAAACACCTACTCAGCCCTCTGCAAGGTCTCAGGCAACTTTTAAATATGGGAAACATACAACTACCAATGTAAGATAGTCTACACATTCCTTGGAAGGACTTTAACCATTCCAGAAAATTTTTTTCCACATAGGTGGTATTAACTTGACTTTCCTAAACTCATAACAACCTTTAGATTTTTTTCATTCCACCACACAACACTCAAAGTATTGAAACATCCTAGGTTAATCTAAAAATGACTTTATAAAAGATAATTTTACATAAAAATAAGATTAGTATGGACGGTCATAATGACTTTCTGACATTTTAGGTTTCCTTCTTGCAATCACTAACTTCTTTTCTCTTAAGAATGATAACTAAATTTTATTATGTACCTATCACTTGCCAGACTTTATTCTTGATAATTTATAACTATTAACTTACTTGATACAAAAAGTACATGCAGTAGAATTCACATTTATCATGCATACATATAAAGCCAAGGAACTGAATAACAAATCCTTTACCAAAGACTACATATACAAAAATTGGTAAAGAGAGGACTTGATTTAGAGAGCTTCAGAATCCACAATACTTAATAACTAACTTCTGGCACATTTCAATCCCAGAAATACTTAATAGCTAAAAGCATCACCATAATTAGAATAGTGAAAAGTATTAATGTACAAGAAACAGGTTTAGACTTTCTCATTGTGAAAGCACAACCCCAAATTCAAATATCAATTAGAGAGATATTTGAAGAAACACAGAACTAAAATGATTTAAATGATAAGCTGCCAAATACAATGCTACGTGGCAGAAAGAATCCTTTTATTTATGATATTTTGTAAAAGTCAATTAAATGTTTAGGAGAATTCAGTAATTAAAGTAATACCTGAGAACCAGGTAGACATAGACAGGATGGGAAATATTACTTACACAAAGGAAAAACTCCACATACTATTCAAACAGGATAATAAAGATAAGCATATTTTTTAAAGTCCTTGAAGGACTAAAATGAAAACCATTTGCTTTTATGTAATGTGTTCTAATAGTCAAATAAAATGTTAAACATGGACAGGCATTAAGAGAACATTAAAATCAACTACAAAATAATTCTGCTTTGAGGTTACCTTCAGGTGGACAAAGGGGATAAAACATGCCCATAAATGATTACATTATTGGTTCTTAAGGGATTAAAAGATTTAAAATAATGCTAATAACAAACTGTAAGAATTCAGAGTCCCAGAAATCCTTCATTCCCTTCCATCAAGTTCCACCATTTCCTCCAAAGCAACATGCTCAAAGTCTAATGGGTATTTAATATCAAGGCAGGTGGAACAGTCACAAGAAGCAAAGGTAAAAAGACAAGAGGAAAGAAAAGAAAGAAAACATTGAAAGACATCAAAATAAAGTATCTTGGATTTTTCAAAGATTTATCCCATAAAGCTAAATATTTTTACACAAACTAATGGGCCATGATAATCCCAAATATTCTGTATAATAAAGATTTATAAATTATGTTTGGTTTGCAAGAATGAAATTACCATGTATAGTTTTTCTGATGAAAACATTTTTCTAAGTCATATTAAATATCACTTTAATGTGGAATATTATTGAGACGATTCCAACTCATGAACAAAGGATTGAATGATAAGAGTTTAGAAGATACTTGCAAGAGTAAAGTAATCATTTTCTAAACATAGAGGCTCAAAAAATGTTAAGTTGTCGACACCCCAACTGTAAAAATCATGTAGAATAAAAAACACATCTCCAAACAGTAAAATGGTCTAAATAATGACTTAAAAGAAGCATTACAAATCTCTTCTCTCTTGATTTTACTTTTTTACTAGTTTATAAAAAAATTAGGAAGTATATGAAAACTATCAAATTTTGAAAAACACTATTATTCTGTATTTTATCACTACATTGCTTAAAACGGCAATAGTGAAACACCAAAGATATTTGTGACTACTAGACACCAGAAAGTCAGATAATAAGATGAATAAACTGAGATGTTAAAGTGAATAAGAGTAAACATAACGACAACATATTTAAAACATGCATTTCAAAGTACAGCATATGGAGTAAGATTAAGAGTTCAGTGCCTAAGGACAAAAGAATAAATGTGTTGGGGGAATACATTCACCAAAGATCAAAATACCCTGGACGTTGTTAGAGCATTGTTCAGAGAAGGGGGCTGTAAGGCAGGCCAAAATAAATGGTCAGTAAAAAAAGGATATCATCCAACCATAACTTGAGTTTCCAGACAGACCCAACTTGTGGAGAATGATTAATACTGTATTATGCCACTGAGAAAATTCAATTAATTATAAAAGGTTTCTAAAAACTAAAACAATGTTTAAATTTTCACTATATAATACGGTGAAAAATACATATGAAACACTTTTAAAGTAATTACAATTTCCACAAATAGAATTTATGAGTTCTAAATTTAAATGGACTTACTTTGAGGCCATGATCAACATTTAAACCTTGCTGTTCGCCTACATCAACTGATCCCAGATCAGGAGGAAGGCTGGGGCTGAAGGCCATGAGGTCCGTCTTCAGTGGCCCCTCACCAGAGCACACCTTCTGCCGCTGTTGCTGCGAGTATGACCAGCTCCCCACCGCACTGGAGCACACCAGAGTGGGCTTGCCCGCCGGGCACCCACACTCAGTGGGCGGAGCTGAGCACCGCAGCGCAGTATACAGTAGCAGCGTGAGCACCAGAAGGCTAGATACTGCGCAGATGGCGATGATCAGGTACACGTTGACATCCACCAGCGCCGCTTCGGGACCCAGAGCGCCAGTCGACGGCCTCGAAGACGCCTTTGGAGCCTGGCCGCTCTCCACCAGCGACACCAGCACTGTGGCCGTGGCCATCAGCGCCGGCTCACCATGATCCTTCACTATCACCAGCAGGCGGTGGCGCGGAGAGTCCGCTTCTTCCAGGACACGAGTCGTGCTAATCTCTCCCGTGTACAGCCCCACGCGGAACGGGAACCGAGCGCTGCTTGCCACTGGCTGCAGCTCATACGAAAGCCACGCATTGTAGCCCGAGTCGGGGTCCACCGCGCGCACCTTTGCTACCACGTGGCCCGCACCCACCAACCGCGGCACCAGCTCGCTCACTGCACCACCAGTGCCACCCACCCGAGGCGCCAGCAGCACCGGCGCGTTGTCATTCTCATCCAGCACGAATACCTGCAGCGTCACGTTACTGCCCAGAGGCGGCACGCCTGCGTCGCGCGCGCTCACCTGGAACTGCAGCAGCTCCAGCTCCTCGTGGTCCAGTGGCTGCAGAGCGTACACCTTGCCGCTCTGCGCGTGCACCGACACGTAGCTCGACAGGGCGCGCTCGCCCACCCGCCGCTCCACCAGCGAGTAGGACACCAGCGCGTTCTCCTGCGCATCCGCGTCCCCCGCCGACACTGTGAAGATGTGGCAGCCCGGCGGGTTGTTCTCCTTCACGAACACCGTGTACTCGGACTGTGTGAACGCCGGCGCGTTGTCGTTCACGTCGGCCACCTCCACGGACACGCTGGCCGTGGCCCACAGCGAAGGCGAGCCCCCGTCCCGCGCGGTCACCACCAGCTCATAGGCTGACACGTTCTCGCGGTCCAGGGCGCTGTCCAGCACCAACGAGTAGTAATTCTTGAAAGTGGACACCAGCTTGAAGGGGACATGGGGCGTCAAGGAGCAGGTCACCTGCCCGTTGACACCTGAGTCAAGGTCGTTCACGCTAATTAGGGCGATGACAGTACCGAATTGAGCGTCTTCACGTACAGGCAAGGATAAGGAAGTCAATGTTATCTCAGGGACGTTATCATTTTTATCCAAAATTCTCACTAAAACGGTGCAATGACCCACCATGGGAGGATGGCCTTTGTCCGTTGCGTCAACGCGGATTTTATATAAATTTACTTGTTCAAAATCCAAATTACCCCGAATCACTATTTCTCCTGTATTTAGATCTATGCTAAAGTGGTCAATAATCATAGTTGCAACAAGGCTATTAAAAGAGTATGAAATGGCCCCATTCGCTCCTTCATCCCGATCAGAAGCATTCAGTCTGATAACTGTTGTTCCGTTGTCTGCGTTTTCGAATATTCTTACTTCGTATTCAGGCTGCTCGAAAGTGGGAGCATTATCATTCACATCCAGCACTGTGACCAGCAGGTGAACACTGCCTGTAAGCTCAGGTTTGCCGCCATCTGTGGCTGTCAGGAATAAGTTGTGTGCAGGAGCGTCCTCTCTGTCCAAGGATTTTCTTAATACGAGCTCAACCAGTTTATTCTCATTGTTCTTTGAATTCACATCTAGCATGAAGTAATCATGAGAGCTAAGCCTGTGAGTTAACACGGAGTTAGCTCCAACATCTGCATCAGACGCGCTCTCTAGCGGAAACCGAGAGTCTGGCATTCTGGATTCTGAAACAAATAGCTTTTGCTCTTTTACCGGGAACACTGGCGGGTTGTCGTTAATGTCCTTCACTTCCACCTCCACATGGAAAACCTGTAGCGGCCTGTCCACGATCACCTCCAGGTGGATGCTGCACTCCGCGCTCCTCCCGCACAGCTCCTCGCGGTCTATCCGAGAATTCACAAACAAAATGCCATTCTGCAGATTTACCTCCAGAAGGTCCCCGTGTGTTTTGGATGCCACCCGGAAGAGGCGCGGCACCAGCTCCGCCAGCTCCAGTCCCAGGTCCTGCGCTATGCGGCCTACGAAGGTGCCGTGTTTGGCCTCCTCGGAGACAAAGTAGTGGAGCTGGCCGCTCCCCGCCTTCCAGGCTGCGAGGAGCAGAAGCGAGAGTAGTAGTCGCCGGGATCCCAGGTCCCCTCGCCAGTGACAAACCATGTTAAATAGTCGTTTCCTATCAGAAAATCTTATCTTAATATGAAGATGAACGACTGTACTTTCCGGCGTCTTTTAATTCAATTCCGCTGCATCTCCCATTGTTCAGCCTTTAGAGACAGATGCTGTCAGAGGAACGACTTTGAACCTTGGCTAACCAGAACTTCTTAGTAGACAGCGACATCATGTGGCTTCAAAAGGTAATGATTACATGAATTACTTCCGCAATATCTGGGTTCTTTCATGCACCTTCTATTTCTTTATCATACTTTAATAGTAAGTCCTTAACTTCATCAATTGCAGAGGTATTCATACCGTCTGGCTCTTTACATTAGTTTCATCTAGGGATTTCTTCTTCATAAGGAAAGGAATTTCTTCCCAATATTTTAAATATCGTATCAATTAATAATAAAGTATGACCTGTATGTCATGGATATCAGAAATGTAAACTGTCCTCCATAGTTTCGTGTGGAAGAAATGCATTAATATTTATTTGGTCACCAGAAACACTGGCATATATTACCCTGAGGTGAGCATATAATTCTAACTTTTCTACATTTTATCTTCTTGTGTTCTTATTGTTAAATTTCTGCTTTTCTTTATTCAATAAATGTCAAATTGCCTGAACAGTTTTACTTACTAAAGTAATAAAAATGTATGTGCATATTCTTTACACTATTTCCTGATATCTCTATAGCTTGTTAAATTCAGCCTCTCACTTAAAACATTTTCCTCTATGATTTCTCTGACATGTCAAACTCTAGTAGTATTTCCACCATTGGCTTGTTTGTTAGTTCTTCATCTTTCTTCTGCTCCAAAAAGTGAGTATTTTCCAGAATTATGCCTTTAACCTTTTTTCCCAAATCTTTTTATTTAACATTTCTATTTCCAGGGCTTTAAATTAGCCTATTATTTGAAGTATTCTTAGCTCCATATCTGCAACCCCCTATTTTCATTTTCTACCTGACATTTTAACCTGTATACCCTAACATTGCCTAGAAAATGAGTCAACCAAAGTTAGAAGAATATCTAATCAATAATCACCCAAAACCCAAATCATTAAAAACTCACAATTTTTATAGCATGGCAATTCTCCACACTTACTCATATGTATTTTTATGATTTCTTTTCCCTTGCCTACCATATTTAAAGTTTGTATACATCCCATCTCTCCTTTCATGTGA
This sequence comes from Papio anubis, assembly GCF_008728515.1. Lineage (NCBI taxonomy): Eukaryota > Metazoa > Chordata > Mammalia > Primates > Cercopithecidae > Papio > Papio anubis. Next base: position 133,502,040 of record NC_044980.1, on the reverse strand, counting down.
GATAATTTCTGTCTTTATTAGTACAGCTTTCACTCGATTGCACTAAAATCTTCAGCAAGTTTATCTTTTTATTGACCAATTGTCAAGACATTAGACTTCCATCTGGGAGATAGGCTACATGACCATGAGCCAATCTTCTCGGTGCTAAGGCTAACCACTTTCCAATATGAGTCATATTTTACAGAAAATACGTTGTCTCTTTCTCGGTACACTCTTTGTTCAAGGTTTTTCTTCTATTACTTCATCTTTATGTGTCAAAATTTTATTCATCTTTCAAAGTCCACCTCAAAAGTAAATTCTCCATGAATGCCTTCATTGTAGATGATTAAGAGCTCCTCTGAATTTCTACAAAATTCTTACCAAAAACGTAGGTAAAATAGGAAAGGTGAATAAGGGCATTTTCTGTGAAATGATTTAAATTTCTCATCACATTATTTACACAAAAAAATATTTCTGTAGTTGACTCTAAATAGTAGCAAACAATTTGTAAAGAAAATAGTATTTCTGGATATTTCAGGAGTTTGAGACCAGCCTGGGCAACATGGTAAGACCCCATCTCTACAAAAAATACAAAAATTAGCTGAGTATGGTGGTGTGCGCCTGTAGTCCCAGCAACTTCGGAGGCTGAGGTAGGAAGATCACTTGAGCCCAGGAGGCAGAGGTTGCAGTGAGCCCAGATTGTGCCAGTGCACTGCATCCTGGGCTACAGATTGAGACCCTGGCTCAAAATAATAATAATAATAATAATAATAATTGATGAATACAGTTTGGGTGGCTAAGGAGGATAAATCAACTTCAAGTATTTCCCAATTTAGGGAATTCCTATTTAGGGTATTTAAAACTTTCTTAATAATACACTAGGAAGGTTTTAAATATACATGCATGTAACCATAAAAACAAAGCAATGAAAACAGAATTACAATTACCATCTTTGAAGGTCAAAGATATTTATAGATTTTTCCACAAAACAATATTCTTTCAACAAGAGCAGCAAACTTGGTCTGCTTGTGGTGAATGACATATTACTGCTCAATGGTAAATAATTATATTGATTACCAAACAGATTTTTGACTTTGTATACCTCTACCCTTATTCACATTGAAAAGAAAACAGTAACATATCCTAAAATGATTTCCTAAAGTATATTAGAATATTAGGAACAGTGAAAATTGATCATCAGTTCTGGGTTTTATTTTATTTTATTTTATTATTTCATTTTATTTTATTTTTGAGGCAAGGTATTGCTCTGTCACCTAGGCTGGAGTTCAGTGGCATGATAACTGCAGCTTGGAGCTCCTAGGCTCATGTGATCCTCCCACCTCAGCCTCTTGAGTAGCTGACACTACAGACACACATCACCATGCACAGCTAATTTTACAAAGTCTCTACAAAAGATGCACAAGCTGCTCTCAAACTCCTAGACTGAAGGAATCCTCCTGACTTGGCCTCCTGAAATGCTGGGATTAGAGGTGTATGCCACCACGCCCAGTTAACTATCTTTTTTTAACTAACCAAATTATTTGTAAAAATTTTTTAAAAGTCTGGACAATTAGGTTATTGTTTCATTAATGTCCCTAATACAGTACTGGATTAATAAATCATGATATATCCATAAAACAAAATAAGATGCAAATACTTTTTAAAATAAGAAAGCAAATAATCAAAAAGAAGGAATAAGCGCTAATGAAATAATATGCCACAAAACCCAATATATAATTTAGGCTGGATGCGGTGGGTCATGCCTGTAATCCCAGCACTTTGGGAGGCTGAGGCAGGCAGATCACTTGAGCCCAAGATTTCAAGACCAGCCAGGGTAACATGGTGAAACTCTGTTTCTACTAAAATATATATATATAGAGAGAGAGAGAGAGCCCAGCATGGTTGCCAGCGTCTTTAATCTCAGCTACTTGGGTGACTGAAGCATGAGAATCGCTTGAACCAGAGAGGCGGATTTTGCAGTGAGCCAAGATCGCACCACTGCACTCCAGCGAGGGCGACAGAGTAAAACTCTGTCAAAAAAAAAAAAAAAATACATAATTTAAAGTGGAAAAACAAACAAAAAGTGCAGAAGGGTAGGTTTCTACTGTAATCACTTCTTTTTTTAAAAAAAGGAAGATGAAAGGCAGGCTGGGTGTGGTTGCTCATGTCTGTAATCCCAACACCTTGGGAGGCCAAGGTAGGAGGATCACTTGAAGCCAGGAGTTCAAGACCAGCCTGGGAAACAAGACGCCACTCTGTCTCTACAAAAATAAAACAAAATTAGCTGGGTGCAATGACATTCAGACTGTATTTCCAGCTACTCCAGAGGCTGAGACGGGAGGATCCTGTGAGCCCAGGACTGCAGTGATCCTACCACTGCATTTCAGCAGCCTAGGTGATGGAGTGAGATCGTTGTCTCAAAAGAAGAAAAAAGAAAAGAAAAGGAAAAGAAAGAAAAGGAAAGAAAGAAGGAAGGAAGGGAGGGAGGGAAGGAAGGAAGGAAGGGGCAAATTCTAAAATACATATATAGGTAATTTACAATTTGGTGATTGTAAATACACACACATATATATATAATTTGGCAATAATAATCTTGGAATATACAAAAAAAAAACTAAAACCGCTTCAGAAATTCGAAAAGGTAAAGTGAATGGTTTGGAGTTGGAGGAGACAACGAGATTTTTTACTATGTACTAGATTTCCCTCTTTGAAATTTTCAATGTGAATATATTTCTTATACAGACAAGGAACAAAATAAAAAATACTATTGAACTGCTATTTAAACTATTTTTAAATTGTTCATACTGATTCATCAAGAACATGGCAAATACATTTCAACAAAGTAAGTGAAAAAGAAGTCCGTACTACACAAATATGATAAAAAGAAGATACATCGATATAAAAGAAATGTTTAAAATTCAGGTTCTAAATATAAAAAGGCAAAATTGAACAGATGATTTTGACACATATATTTTATAAAATGAGGACAATACATAGAATAAAATATTAGGTAAAATAGATATATTGAAATTTGTTTATTATAGCATTTATAAGTATTATCAAAATATGGAAATGTAAATACTTGATTTTGTAAATACACTATAGAAGAAAGGTGAATCCATTGATCCAGTTAGCAAAGTCTTTCTCCAAAAATAGAGAGTAGCCAACATAAACCATAGATTTTGATCTACAGTATTACGTATCCCAAAAGTGTATATTAAAAGTACTTCCAAATAATTAGTGCAAATACAACATAACACTAAAAAGTAATAATTAAATTTAAGGAGACAAATTGAACTAATTATTTTTAAAGTGTTGAAAGCAAGATTATTTACGACTCACATTGTCTGAAGAGGAGGGACCCTGAGGAAGGCTGGGACTGAAGGCCATGAGGTCTGTCTTGGGTGGGCCCTCCCCAGAGCACACCCTCTGCCGCCTCCGCTGGGAGAATGACCAGCTCCCCACTGCACTGGAGCACACCAGAGTGGGCTTTACCAGACCACATGCACCCTCGGAGGACGGCGCTGAGCACCGCAACGCCGTGTACAGCAGCAGGGTAAGCACCAACAGACTGGACACGGAGCAGATGGCGATGATCAGGTACACGTTGACATCCATCAGTGCCACCTCTGGGCCTGCAATGCCCACCGACGCCCGCGACGATGCCTTTGGCGCCTGGGCGCTTTCCACCAGCGACACCAGCACGGTGGCTGTGGCTGTCAGCGAGGGCTCTCCATGGTCCTTCACCAGCACCAGAAGGCGGTGGCGCGGTGCGTCCATCTCATCTAGGGCTCGGGTAGTGCTGATCTCGCCAGTGTACAGCCCCACGCGGAACGGGATGCGCGAACTGGCGGCGACAGGTTGAAATTCGTACGAAAGCCACGCGTTGTAGCCTGAGTCAGCGTCAACTGCACGTACCTTCGCCACAACATGGCCCGCGCCCACAGACCGCGGCACAAGCTCGCTCACAGCGCCACCAATGCCACCCACCCGAGGCGCCAGCAGCACCGGCGCGTTGTCGTTCTCGTCCAGCACGAACACCTGCAGCGTCGCGTTGCTGCTCAGAGACGGCACGCCCGCGTCGCGCGCGCTCACCTGGAACTGCAGCAGCTCCAGCTCCTCGTGGTCTAGCGGCTGCAGTGCGTACACCTTGCCGCTCTCTGCGTGCACCGACACGTAGCTCGACAGCGCGCGCTCGCCCACCCGCCGCTCCACCAGCGAGTAGGACACCAGCGCGTTCTCCTGCGCGTCCGCGTCCCCTGCCGACACAGTGAAGATGTGGCAGCCCGGTGGGTTGTTCTCCTTCACGAACACCGTGTACTCGGACTGTGTGAACGCCGGCGCGTTGTCGTTCACGTCCGCCACCTCCACAGACACGCTGGCCGTGGCCCACAGTGAAGGCGAGCCCCCGTCCCGCGCAGTCACCACCAGCTCATAGGCCGACACGCTCTCGCGGTCCAGGACGCTGTCCAGCACCAATGAATAGTAATTCTTGAAGGTGGACACCAACTTGAAGGGGACGTGGGGCGTCAGGGAGCAGGTAACCTGTCCATTGACTCCAAAATCTCGGTCAAACACGCTAATCAAAGTGATGACTGTACCTGGCTGGGCATCCTCTGAAATAGGGAGAGACAGGGAAGTGAGAGTCAACTGTGGAGCATTGTCATTTACATCCACAACTTCCACAAGAACTGTACAATGACCAGCCAGTGGTGGGAAGCCTTTACTCCACAGCCTCTACTGGGATCTTGTGTGCTTCTACTTTCAAAATCCATGTCCTATCACTGTGATTGCCTCCCACTTACTGGGTCCATGTGGAACTTGGATTTTATATCTGGAGAACATCACTGAGAAGGAGTAAATAATATCCCCATTCAAGCCTTCGCTCTAAATCTGAGTATTGGGGTGAATCTCACCAGCGTTCCTGGCTGTGAAGCGTTTTCTGGTAATTTCACCGGTGATAGAGGGGGTTCTTTGGCTCTAACACTGGGGCATTGTCATTGACGCCCAGTATTGTGGGATGAGTAACTGAATCGTGCCACAAGTCTGTGGCTTGCCTCATCGGGTGGTCATGGAGTACAAATGAAGTCTGGAGTTTCTTCTCTGTCCAAAGGCTCGTAATGCTTCCAAGAGGTTTTGCACCTGCTGGCTGCTGGTTGGCACGTCCAGGGAGAAATACTCATTGGGGCTCAGTCTGTAAGTGAGCAAGGCGTTTCTCCCCGACATCTGCATCGGACGCGCTCCTCTAGTGGAAACCGAGGAGTCAAGCTGCCTGATTCAGCGATGAACAGGCCTTTGTGTCGCTTGGGAACAATGGAGGGCTTGTCGCGCACGTCCTTCACCTCCACGTCCACATGGAAACCTGCAGCGGTCTGTCCATGACCCAGGTGGAGCTGTACCCGGCGCCCGCCTCTCACACAGTCTGCCCATCCGAGAATTCACAAACAAAAATGCTATCTCCTGCAGATTTCCATCTCCCAGAAGGTCCCCACACCTGCGTACTCACCCCCACTTCTCTCGGAACAGGCCAAGTACCCCTAGCTCCCGGGCCAGCTCCAGCCCCAGGTCCAGCTGAGCGCCCAATGGCGGTGCCGTAGGTTTAGCCTCCTCGGGGACCGAGTAGTGGAGCTGGCCTCTCCCCGCCTCCCAAGCAGCTAGAATTGTAATAAACAGCAGTAGATGTCGGCGCCCTGGGTCGTATCCACTCCAGCACACCATTTCAGATTATTGGCGTTTTATTTTTCTAGTCAGCAAAACCTGCCTCCGAATTTATAGGAATGTTTTTATCCCTTCATTTCAATCTCGATGTGTGGCCATTGTTGTGCATCTGAAGAGTGAAAGAGAGTGGAGCGTCTTTCCAGTGCGAACAGGAATGACTTCCTTTTGTTGATTATGAAAGAATTTGCGGTAAAGAGCGACATCATGTGGCCCAAATGGTAAGTAAGAATTACAAACTATTAATCGGTTGAAAAGTTTTATTTCAAACTCTGAATTTTTTTCTTCATTGTTGTTAAAGGTTAAAATAGCATTTCTCATGCTTGTTAGAAGCATTCTTAGGCGACTGATGGCTTTTGAATACTTAGTGTGAACATAATTGTAGCTTCCTCATGCCTTAGAAAAACTTTTTTTCACATAGTTTTAAATAAAGACAGAAACCTAAGTGACAACATGAATCTAAACAACTGCAAGTTTAAATTCCTTTGATCTGGATCCCAGGAAACTTCATATTCTTGATTCAGTACCCCTTGTTAAGAAAAATCCTGTACTCTTTTAGGGACCCAGGATCTCAAGAATCTACTGATTGATGAAAGAGAAACTTAGGGGTGTGTGTGTGTGTGTGTGTGTGTGTGTGTGTGTGTGTGTGTGTGTGTTTTCTTTTTAGGAGGCAAGAAACATTAGCACCTATCTAGACACTTTTCTTGGGAAAACAAAATAAGAGAAGGTTTGGGGAATCTTTGAAGGGGAAGAATTTGTATCATGTGAACTTTCTGAGGAGGAAGTATTCTGAATTTTTTGCTTTAGCAGAATCTAAATATACTGTTTCAGGAGTTCATGATTTTATATTTGTTTCCTCATTCTATCCTTTCAAACACTTGTGTGTTATGATATTTGCCTATTTATACAATCTCAAATATTATTTGTATTATTTCTTTTATAATATAAGTTTATTTTATTAGATAAATTTCAGTGCTCAGCCATCTCACATAAAGCAGCCCCTTGATCAAGTCTTGAGTTATTTCATCCTTTTTGGATCTACCTTACTGTGTTAGTTTTCTTGAATGTTTCACTCCAATGTTCCCAACGGCAATGTAAAATAATTATGTCTGTATCCAGATGTTTTCCTAAATAAGTTTTCATAATTGCTGCTTTCCTGGAGTATTGCAGTGGCTTCTTATTGTGTAACCTGTCCATTCCTATTTCATTCTCCTTCATTTAATCCTTGCAGTCATTTTCCTAAACACTTTTGATTCCCATTGCTTCACACTTTTTGACAGCTTTCAAACGACTTTTGAAGAGTGTCAAAATTACTTGTCTAGTACTCAAAGTTACCCAAAAGGTTTTTCTCATATTACTTTTCTTGCTTTATATCACAGTCTGTCTTATAGGAACCATGTGCTTTACCCAAAGTTGACTATTCCTTATTTCTAGGTACATTTGGAATTTTCCGTGTACTCACTTAAGTTACTCTCTTCTCAAGAATACCTATTAGTCTCCATATTCTCCCAGGAAAAACTCTTTCCATTTTATAACCAGTAAAACATCATGACTCTTCAAGGACTCCTTCAACAAGGGAAAAAGGCAAATACTTTTTTTCTATTCCAATAACACTGTGAAGTACCTTTCTAGCACCTCTTACAATATTCTTCCTTTTACTATCATCATATTTATGTAGGATATTTATCTTTATTTATCTATGAAATTTGAAGCCAGGGACTGGGTGTTGTTAATTCGATGATTCTCAGCAGGCACAGTGTGATACTCTTAAAGATCCCCCTAGAAACTCTTAAAAAAACATTTACTCACTAGCAACGCTGCAGTTCTCTACTTCCTAAGAAAGTATGCTGTTTTGAGATTGTTAGATATCATTATCTACACAAATGGTGATCTTCGGTATAATCAGAGACAATTCCATAACTCTTAAGTATGTAGAGGTAGTTTTTTAAATTTTGGTGCAATATCAATTATATGCTTAAAAATTATCATGTACTTCTTTTAGAAAACAGAAAATACTACTAATGGTTTCTGCCATTTCAAGAATGGAAAATGCTCACATTAGGGAACACAAACCTCAACTCAGTCCTCTGATGGCCCTTAAGCAACTTTTAAATGTGGGCAAATACACCATTCAGGCTTAACATAGTCTAATATTTCCTGGGAACGTGGACAACACAAAAAGTCAAAACCACCTTCAGGAAATCACTGAGGACTCAGCAGTTTAAATGTCTTTTGAATTCATAAAACTTTTCCACTGTCCAAGTCTTAATTCAATTTTCAACTTTGAAACACACATTTTAAATTACTTTTGATGTGGAACATGGCATTTAAAATGTTAGAGACATCTCGGATTAATTTGGTAATTATGGCCTCACTATGAATAACAAAAACTCAATCTTTACATAAAATGAAAACAATATGGAATCCATAATGAGAGCTTCCTAACATACAATGACATAAAGTTTTTATTTTCCTCTTTGGAAAACTAGTAGCAAATTTTATCAAGCACTTACTATTTGGCAAACACAGCTATAAGCACCTTACAGTATCAACTTACTAAAGCTTTATGAAAATTCTATCATTGAAACTAGTGTTTATCACTCCAGCTTTACAGAAGAAACTGAAATGGAGGTGAAACAATCCATCCACAAAACAAAATTGGTAGCAATGAAGTTTAGGCAAGGTAGGATAGCAACAAAAGTCACACCTAATCACTACTTTTTGCTGCTTTTCATTTAAAGAAATAATGAATAGCCAAGCATAGTGACTCACACCTATAATCTTAGTACTCTGGGAGGCCAAGGTGGGCAGATCACTTGCAACTAGTAGTTTGAGACCAGGCTAGGCAACATGGAGAAACCCCATCTCTACAAAAAAAAAAAAAAAAAAAAAGTCGGTGGGCATGGTGGTGCTCGCGTGTAGTCCCCGCTACTCCAGTGGCTGAGGTGAGAGAATCACTTGAGCCCAGGAACTCGAGGGTGCAGTGAGCCATTATTGCACCACTGTACTCCAGCCTGGGTGACAGAGCAAGATCCTGTCACACACACACACACAGAAAATAGTGAATAGTTTAAATTACTGTGTAGAAACAGTGAAAACATTAAAACAAAAAATAGATTTAGACTCCATGAAGAGAAGACCATCAAATGAAATTGAAACAGAAATAAGAGAGCTGCAATGCCAGAGGAATGCAGTTTTCATATAAATTTACTTGATCACAAGGTCCAAAATCTCTTGAATCACTATTTTTCCAGTATTTAGATCAGTAGTAAGTAAATCAACCATAACAACCAGAAGTATTCAGGCTGATAATTATTGTTTTTGTCCTTTATTCCTCAATGGTTTAAAAGGGGGACAATAAATAAACACTATTGTCTCCTGGAATCACAAGTCTGAAAGGGAACCACAGATAAAAAGTATGATGATCAGAGTTCTTACACAAAATGGATAAAATCAAAGTGTTAACTTAATAAAAGTCTCAGCAGAAAAACATTGAAATGGAAAGTGTAAAAGCATAAGTGATACAGTGGTGCTCAAATATCAATATATGATCAAAACAGAGTATATGTAAAAAAAAATTTCCTACAGCTCAAAGGCAAACAAATGAAAATCCTATATAATTAATCAGAAAAACATGCTACTAAGAATCTGAATTACAATGCAACAGAAAACGACATGTCCCAGAATATTTTGGTTTGAAGACAAAAATTCTGAGGTGCAGATTGTGGACAATTATTTCTAATTCCACTTAAATTACAAATATTAGAGAAGCAAAGAGATTATAATAAGAAACAGAATAAAATGAAAATACGTAAATTTTGTAAAATTAATTAAAATTAAAAACAGAAATATAGAAAACAAATCTGCGGAAAAATTATGAATTTAAAATAAAAATTAACTATTATGAAAATTCACTTACTTTGGCATCATGATCTTCATTTAAAGCCTGATTCTCCGCCCTACCCATAACAGGACAAGGTGAAAGGCTGGGGCTGAAGGCCATGAGATCCATCTTGGGTGGGCCCTCCCCAGAGCACACCCTCTGCCGCCTCTGCTGCGAGTATGACCAGCTCCCCACCGCGCTGGAGCACACCAGCATGGACTTGCCCGCCGTGCACGCGCCCTCGGCGGGCGGCGCCGAGCACCGCAGCGCGGTGTACAGCAGTAGCGTGAGGACCAGCAGGCTGGATACCGCACAGATGGCGATGATCAGGTACACGTTGACATTCACCAGCGCCGCCTCTGGGCCCGCGGCGCCCACCGACATCCGCGATGACGCTTTTGGAGCCTGGCCATTCTCCACCAGCGACACCAGCACCGTGGCCGTGGCCGTCAGCGCCGGCTCACCGTGGTCTTTCACCAGCACCAGCAGCCGGTGGCGCGGAGAGTCTGCTTCGTCCAGGACACGAGTCGTGCTGATCTCGCCCGTGTACAGCCCCACGCGAAACGGGAAGCGAGCGCTGCTTGCCACTGGCTGCAGCTCATACGAAAGCCACGCGTTGTAGCCCGAGTCGGCGTCCACTCTTGGCGCTTGCTGCATCACCACGCCAGCCCACATCCACCGGCGGCAACGGCTGGCTCACTGCCACCAGTGCCACCCACGAGGCGCCAGCAGCACCAGAAGCGTTGTGCGTTCTCGTCCAGCACGAATACCTGCAGCGTCCACATTGCTGCCCAGGGCGGCTTACGCCAGCGTAGCGCTCACCTGGAACTGCTGTAACTCCTGGCTCCTCATGGTCCGGCTGGCTGCGCATTTTACCTGCCGCTCAGCGTGCGCTTTCGACATTAGCTTTCACGACAGCCAGCTAATGCCGCCGCTCCCGCCAGAGTAGGACACCAGCAGCACGTTCTCCCCTCGCGGCGATCCGCGTCCCGCTTACCGAACACCGTGAAGATGTAATGGCAGCCAGGCGGATTGTTCTCCTTCACGGCGAATACCGTATCGCTCCCGGACTGCGTGACGGCTAAGTGGCGTTAATGGATTCACGTCGACCCACCTCCACGGACACGCTGGCGTGGCCCTGGCGGCCCCTGTCCCTTGCGGTCACCACCAGCTCGCAGGCTGACCGCGTTCACAAGTCCAGGGGCTGTCCATGCTCAGCGAGTAGTAATTCTTGAAGGTGGACACCAGCAGACGGGACATGGGGGCGTCAGGGCAGGTTACCCGTTGACACCTGAGTCAAGGTCGTTCACGCTAGTGGGGCGATGGCAATTACCGAATTGAGCGTCTTCACATTACCCAGGCAAGGGATAAGAAGGAAGTCAATGTTATCTCAGGGCGTTATCATTTTTATCAAAATTCTCACTAAAAGCGGTGCAATGACCGCCATGGGAGGATGACTTTGTCCCGTTCGTCCAGCCTTGCGGATTTTTGTATAAATTTACTTATTCCAAAATCAGAATTACCCCGGAAATCCTTTCTTCTCCTGTATTTCGATCTATGCTAAAGTGGTCAATAACCATGGCTGCAACAAGGCTATTAAAAGAGTATGAAATGGCCCCATTCGCTCCTTCATCCCGATCAGAAGCATTCAGTCTGATAACTGTTGTTCCGTTGTCTGCGTTTTCGAATATTCTTACTTCGTATTCAGACTGTTCGAAAGTGGGAGCATTATCATTCACATTCAGCACTGTGACCAGCAAGTGAACAGTGCCTGGCATTCAGGGACACCGCCATCTGTGGCTGTCAGGAATAAGTTGTGTGCAGGAGCATCCTCTCTGTCCAAGGATTTCCTTAATATGAGCCCAATTTGTTTATTGTCATCCCTGTTTATTTTCACATCTAGCCCAAAGTATTCGCTAGAACTGAGTTTATAGGTTAAGACGGAATTTGAGCCCACATCTGCATCTGACGCGCCCTCCAGTGGAAACACAGAATCTGGCAGCCTAGATTCGTAAATCAGCACTCTTTGTTCCTCTACCGGGAACAAGGGCGGGTTGTCGTTAATGTCCCTCACCTCTACGTCCACATGGAAAACCTGCAGCGGCCTGTCCACGATCACCTCCAGGTGGATGCTGCACTCAGCGCTCCTCCCGCACAGCTCCTCGCGGTCTATCCGAGAATTCACAAACAAAATGCCATTCTGCAGATTTACCTCCAGAAGGTCCTCGTGGTTTTTGGAGGCCATCCTGAACAGGCGCGGCACCAGCTCCGCCAGCTCCAGCCCCAGATCCTGCGCGATGCGGCCCACGAAGGTGCCGTGTTTGGCCTCCTCCGGGACGGAGTAGTGGAGCTGGCCGCTCCCCACCTTCCAGGCTGCGAGGAGCAGAAACAGGAGGAGCAGACATTGCTTTCCCAATCTGTCTTCCAGGGTAAACACCATGTCAAATACCTCTTGTTTTATTTCCATTAGAAGATCTTCCGCATAAAGATAAAATACTGTAAGTTCCGGAATTTATTAATCCAATTCTTCTGCGTCCGCCATCATTCAACAGTCAGGGAATGATGCAGTAATAGAAGAAATTTGAATGGTGGCTAGCTATAACTTCATGGTAGACAGCGACATCATGCGGCTCCAAAAGGTAAGAAATTAATTCACATAACAGTGCTATACTATATATTTTTTAAATGTTATCTTCTTCTCTCTACTTTTATAGTAAATCCTCCTCACGTTTGTAATTTGCACAGGCAGTGGTATCTTAGTACCCTTAGAGTAAGGGATCTAATTATTCACAGCTAAACAATTTTTCTACCAGTATTTGCAACATTAGTATTAGCCAGTTTAGCAAATTTAAGTGTTTACGAAACTACTCTTTAAATCAGAAATGTAAACTATTCTACAAACTTTTAGAAAAGAAACTTACCCACATATGTCTGTCATAGGACATGCTATTATATAGTGCTCTAGGGAAAAATGTAACTTAAAATCATCAAATTTTGGTTGAATTTGTAAAGCTTTATGGATTGTTGAAGTCCATGCTTTCTTTGTTCAACAAATACCAGACGCTCTTAAGGTTCTTTTGTGTAATGATGGAAGATAAAATTCTAGAGCATATTCTTTATCGCATTTAATTTATCTGCAGCTTATATTAGGATTCGCGCTTAAAATATTCTTTTCATATACTTTACCACTTCAATTCTAGTGGAATTTCTACCCATTGTGCTTTGCTGTTTTTGATTCTACAGCTGTCCTTAAATGATCTCATTCTTTTCTCTCAACTTCAACCCTGTCCTATATCCTTTCCTTTAATTGTTCTCACTCACTTCCAAGTTTTGAATAAGACTTTTATTGAGGTACTTACAAATCCATATCTTCATCCCTTCTTTCTATGTTTCTAATTGTCATTTTCACCTATACATGCTGACTCCTAGAAAACAACTTGTTAAATATCAAAGCATGACCAATTATTAATAATCCCCAAATTCAAATTTTCAAATTCATATTTTTAATAACATGAGTATTTCCCATGTCACTTATATTACTTTTTAAATTACTCCTTTTCCCTGGCTTGCCTTCTTCCACATCCACCTAAGTCCATCTGTCTTTCACATGTTATCATATTTATCTTTATGAGTACAGCTTTCATTGAATTTTACTAAACCTAGAAATTCCAAGACATTTTAGAAACTTCTAGTAACCTAATATGTAATCACATATTAGGTGATCAACTTTTTGAAGGTTATTTTCAATTACTCTCCAACATGAATCTTATTTTTCTGACAATACAGACCACTTGCTCTTCCTCTTTCCCAATACCGTGTTTGTTTTAGCTGGATTTTTAAATTACATCTACATTTACCTGCAAAAATGTTACCCTCACATAAAAGTCAAGGCCAAATATCAACTTCACCCTTAATTTAATTTAACCTTAATGTTATCTATTGGAAGTGATTGAACCCCTCCTTGAAAGAAAATTAGAGTCACCAATAAGACTTTTCAAATTACATGATCATCTTCACCTTACTCCGAAATTCTGATATACAGTAAAATGCCTCACAGATTATTGTAACACAAAAGCCTTTTCTTCCGTGTGAAATTCTATCTTAAAATAATTAACCTGGATCTATTAAGTAGTTCTTATCACTGACTTTCTATTGCAGTTATTTTGGGCAAACAAAGGGTTCAATTTCCTAACCAAAAACAATCCCCAAAACAAGAGGTTTCTATAAAAAAGATAAACTGCACAAGATATATATAAAGACTTGATATGTAAAGAGATATATAAATAGTTTATATCACAGAATAAGATAACTTGATTTTTAAAAATTTGACCGTGGTTAACTGTAGATTTACAGAGTGATAAAAACTATTTCTCAATTTCTAGGACTTCCTCAGAGTAGCTCAGGATATTAGGAATATATAAATAGCATCATAGAAGGGTATTTATAAAATTAAATGCATATGAGAATAAAAGAAACAGACAAAGCAACAGAAAGAGGGAATTCACATTTTATCATGTAAAGTGTAGACTAGTTATTACCTATAAACCCACACTTTTCCCCTCAAAAGAGTAGAAAAACGGTTCTCATTATTTCAGATGGAGAGGACACTTGTCTAGAGTAGTCTCAAACATACAGCTTTAACAAACAACTCTTTGTAAACAACTCAAGAGGGCAGTTTGTATCATGGTATATATTTTTTTTAATCTAAAAATGAAAAGTAACAACAAGCAGTAAAATTTCCCAACCAAAATATAGCAGAATTTGCACAACTGAGGGGGTTCACAATTACTTCTCATCAATATAATAATTTAGGCTGGGCATGATGGCTCATGCCTGCAATCTCAGCACTTTGGGAGGCCGAGGTGGGTGAATCACCTGAGATTAGGAGTTCAAGACCACCCTGACCAACGTGGTGAAACCCCATCTCTAGTAAATACAAAAAATTAGCCGGGTGTGGTGGCACATGCCTGCAATCCCAGCTACTTGGGAAGATAAGGCAGGTGAATTGCTTGAATCTGGGAGGCTGAGATTGCACCATTGCACTCGTTTGGGCAACAAAAGGAAAATCCTGTCTCAAAATATCTAATATATATTAGATATATAATTTATAAATTGAAAAATATGCAAGTTTCCAGAAAATTAAATCATTGTTCTACTAAATGTTAATGTTAAGATAAGGGAAAAATAACCGATCGTATTTCTACACAATGGAACACCATAGATCCAAATAAAAGAAAAACAAATCTACTTCAGTAATGATAATTCATGATCATCAAGATATATTAGTAAATGAAAAAAGCAAGATTAAAATCAATACTCATATGTTTTTTAAGGGGGTAGGGAAGTTTATTAGCATATGATAAAAATCTCTAGAAGGATACCCAAGAATGTTTTGATTCATGAAGGAGGTGAAAGGGAAAATTTCACTGTCTTCTTTTGCACCTTTAGAACAGTAAACTATGTATATGTGTTTCCTATTCAAAAGATCAATAAAATGAAAAATGTAATTTTTAAATTACAGTTATCAAATTCATCATGGGTATACAGGTGAACTGCTTAGGCAAAGTTGAAATAAACCATATACTGCAAAGATATAATTGAAAACAGAAACTAAATTAGTGTAATAAAATAATAATTTAAATTCAACAGAAACAAAAAGGTAAAATTGGAAGGGTGGTGTTAAAACATTTTTATAGGCCAGGCACTCTTGCTCAATCCTGTAATCTTAGTACTTCGGGAGGCTGAGATGGGAGCATGGCTTCTAACTAGGAGTTCAAGAACAGCCTGGGCAAAGTAGCAAGACCCCTATCTCTAGAGAAAAAAAAAAACTTTAATTAGCATGTGCATGTAGTCCAGCTACTTGGGTGGCTGAGATGGGAGGATCACTTGAGCCCACGAGTTTCAGGCTTCAGTGAGCTATGATCAGGCCACTGCAGACTGAGCAATAAAGGGTCTTTAAAAAATAATAATGAAATAAAATAAATTTTCATGGAGTCATAAACTGAGACTTTGAGAATGACTCCAAACTATGTCTTACAATTATTATCCTACATTTTTAGAGATGCGAAATTCAAATGCTAATATAAAATATAATTTTAAAAATACTTAATATCACAGAAAGTTGGTGAATCTATTACCCTAACAGAAAAACATCATAAAAAGCACATAGTACATGAATTAGTGCAATAATTGTGTACTACAATATTTATGTACTAGGGCGTAATTTAAAAAAAAAAAACTGGGTGAATGTGACACTTAATATTTAAAAATTGGGAGGGAAAGTTGGATGTTAATATCAGAAAACTCACGTTGTCTGCAGAGGCGGGACCCTGAGGAAGGCTTGGACTGAAAGCCATGAGGTCCGTCTTGGGTGGGGCTTCTCCAGAGCACACCCTCTCCCTCCTCTGCTGTGAGCAGGACCAGCTCCCCACCGCGCTGGAGCACACCAGAGTGGGATTGCCCCGCGTGCACACGACCTCGGTGGGCGGCGCCGAGCACCGCAGCGCGGTGTACAGCAGCAGCGTGAGCACCAACAGGCTGGACACCGCACAGATGGCGATTATCAGGTACACGTTGACATCCACCAGGGCAGCCTCGGGACCCACAGCGCCCGCCGACGCCCGCGATGAGGCCTTCGGCGCCTGGCCACTTTCCACCAGCGACACCAGTACTGTGGCTGTGGCTGTCAGCGCGGGCTCTCCATGGTCCTTCACCAGCACCAGAAGGCGGTGGCGCGGTGCTTCGGTCTCATCCAGAGAGCGTGTTGTGCTGATCTCGCCTGTGTACAGCCCCACGCGGAACGGGATGCGCGCACTGCCAGGCTCTGGCTGCAGCTCATACGAAAGCCACGCGTTGTAGCCTGAGTCGGGGTCCACTGCGCGCACCTTCGCCACCACTTGGCCCGCACCCACCGACCGCGGCACCAGCTCGCTCACTGCGCCGCCGGTGCCACCCACTCGAGGCGCCAGCAGGGCCGGCGCGTTGTCGTTCTCGTCCAGCACGAACACCTGCAGCGTCACATTGCTGCCCAGAGGCGGCACGCCCGCGTCGCGCGCGCTCACCTGGAACTGCAGCAGCTCCAGCTCCTCGTGGTCCAGCGGCTGCAGCACGTACACCTTGCCGCTCTGCGCGTGCACCGACACGTAGCTCGACAGCGCGCGCTCGCCCACCCGCCGCTCCACCAGCGAGTAGGACACCAGCGCGTTCTCCTGCGCGTCCGCGTCCCGCGCAGACACCGTGAAGATGTGGCAGCCCGGCGGGTTGTTCTCCTTCACGAACACGGTATACTCGGACTGCGCGAACGCTGGCGCGTTGTCGTTCACGTCGGCCACCTCCACAGACACGCTGGCCGTGGCCCACAGCGAAGGCGAGCCCCCGTCCCGCGCGGTCACCACCAGCTCATAGGCCGACACGCTCTCGCGGTCCAGGGCGCTGTCCAGCACCAACGAGTAGTAATTCTTGAAGGTGGACACCAGCTTGAAGGGGACGTGGGGCATTAGTGAGCAGGTCACCTGCCCGTTAGCACCTGAGTCACGGTCAGACACGGTGATCAGCGCAATGACCGTGCTGACTGGAGCGTCCTCTTTCACAGGCAGGAAAAGGGAGGTTATGGCCATCTCTGGGGTATTATCATTCACATCCAGGAGTTTCACTACTACTTTACAGTGTCCTGTTAATGGGAATGCACTTTTATCCATGGCATCAATATTAATTTCATATGAGTTACAGACTTCATAATCCAGTTCCCCCTTAACTTTTATTTCACCAGTATTAGAATTAATTATAAATTTGGACTTTACATCGTCAAGAACAAGATTACTAAAGAAATACCCTATGTCTTTATTGATGCCCTCATCTGCATCTGAGGCGTTCAGTTTAATAACTAATGTCCCACTCGGTGCATTTTCCAACAATCTGACATTATAAATGGATTTATCAAATTCTGGGGCGTTATCATTAGCATCCAATACATTGATCAACAACTGAACTGTACCTGTTAGTTCGGGTTGTCCTCCATCAGTTGCAATCACTAATAAACGATGTTCTTGTGTTTCTTCTCTATCTAAGGATTTCCTCAAAACTAGCTCTAAAAAGTGCGTTTCTTCTTCATTTGTTTTAACATCTAAGTCAAAATATTCGTTAGGATTTAACCTGTATCTCAATTGTGCGTTTGCTCCGATATCCAAATCCGACGCGCCCTCTACCGGAAACCGCGAATCTGGCATTCTTGACTCTAAAATGAATAATCTTTGTTCTTGTCTGGGGAACCTGGGCGGATTGTCATTAATGTCCTTCACTGCCACCTCCACATGGAAAACCTGCAGCGGCCTGTCCACGATCACCTCCAGGTGGATGCTGCACTCCGCGCTCCGCCGGCACAGTTCCTCCCGGTCGATCCGAGAATTCACAAACAAAATGCCATTCTGCAGATTTACCTCCAGAAGGTCCCTGCGGCCCTTGGACGCCACCCGGAACAGGCGCGGCACCAGCTCCGCCAGCTCCAGCCCCAGGTCCTGCGCGATGCGGCCAACGAAGGTTCCGTGTTTGGCTTCCTCCGGGATCGAGTAGTGGAGCTGGCTGCTCCCTGCCTTCCAGTAGACGAGGAGAAGCCACAGCAGCAGGAGCCGGGATCCCGGACTTCCTCTCCGGGAATATACCATCTCAATCTCCTTCCGATTATCAGCTCTCTATTGCATCACCACACAATGTATTTTGTAAATTCAATTCCCAATTACCTATATATTTTTATATTATCACCTTTTTGAGCTTCTTGGCAGAGCCAAAAATGGAAGGTTCTTTTCCTTTCTGTCTAAGGAAAATGTACTCACTGTACTCCTTTGAGGTTGGGAAGGGAGAAAAACCTTGCGGTGTCCAGCGACATCATGCGGATGAAAGGGTAAGTGTTTTACTTTGTTTTGCTTTCTTTAGCTTATATTCGTCAATATTTCTCAAGTATTCTCACTTTCAATGACATGATTCTTACCATTTTTTAAATCACTTATCTCTAGTCAAAATATATCATTAAACTGTGTCTTCAAATGCGTCAATATAAGTGCATCATTAAAATATTTACAGAAACATGCATCTAAAGTCATGGAAACCCAATCCTTACTAGAGAAGTTTGTATTGGTGTATTTTATATAGGCAGGAGTTTATGTATTTCCAAACTGATAAAAATAACTTTTAAGAGTTAAAGTTTTGACTTTTCTCATCTCTATTTAAACATATCTAATTAAAATTTTTGAGTTTTTCTGTATTAATCAATGGAATGTTTGTATGCTATCTCCGTGTTACTCATAAACCAAATTTTTATTCCAATTTCAGTGTTTAATAGTGACATTCTGTTTATGTTATTTTCAAAAACAACTGAAACTATTTTAATGGCATTCTCACCTGAGTTTCTTCTTGAAAGTCTAATTTTCAAATCGATGAAAACCTATTTCTTTATCTATAACACCTATCTACTTTTTATATTATCCCAAAAACTGTAATGGGGATATTTCAACTTTCTAGAAATCAAAAGCATAATAGAACAACTTTGGTAAACATCTTTGCACTATTTTCAAATTAGTAGCATCTAGATAGCATTTCTTCAAGTTGCTATTACTGATAAAGCAATTATTAAAAATTGTAAAATACATAGCTTTGCACTTACATAACAAGTCAAAATCCTAACATTTTCTATACGACATACTATTTCACAAAATGTTTAGGTTCCAGTAAATATAATCATGTTGAAAAGAATATCATTTTATTAACCAGGCTACCTTTATGTTAGTTTAATGACTTTTTAATCTCCCAAATCTTTACTGGATGGTATCATTTGAACACGACCTAGAAAATATAGTAAACACTTAATAAATACGGGCAAAAGAAACGTTGCCAAGTTTTCTATTGAAGAAATAGCTAACATTCTGCTTGTACATGTACTCCTTAAAATCCCTTAAATATTACAAAATATCCCTTACCTGTGAAGACAAGAGGGACCACGAGATCAGCAATTCTATTGTTGGATACTTATACATTTAAAATATAGCTTGATAAGAAAAACGAAATTACCAGAAAATGCAAAGTCAGTGGAAATTCACTTGATTTCTGGAATTCAAACTTGTAAAGAAATAAGATATTGTCACAGAACTGTTTCTGATACAATCTTTAAAGATGTATTTACCATTTCCCTTATAAGATTCTTACTATCTCTATTATCATGACTTTGCAGTAATACTTGGATCATTGAAACACAAATCAATTTCCAAGACTATTTGCCTAATAGTTGTCATACTGATAATTTTAAAATATTTTAATACGCAATGGTTAAAAACATAAGAAAATGATAATAAATGTTTAGAAAATAGCATTAGCTGACGTTAGCCACTTTCTACTATATAACAGTAAATAATGTAAAACTACAAGGCTATGGAATAAATTACAGTAGAATTTTATACAGAATACACAAATATAACCTTTGAAAAAAGTAAATATTAAGTATTTAAAAGGCAAATTAACAGTGTAGTATTAACAATGTGTACATTGTAATCTGCAGAGTATTATGGTAAATACTGAGTATTTTAAAAAATACACTCAATGGAGAAAAAGTAATCAACAATATCAGTTCACATGCTCTTCTCAGTCTGGAAAAAAAATCTCATGTACTTATATAGATATTTCAGGAGAAAACAAGACTCTTGACTTTGGATTCATTTTCATATCTGTTAAACTATATTTAATTATATTTACTTTTTGAATTATCACTCGCATATGTGCTACAGTGATCAACTCTTATCTTGAATATTCCTTTCTCAATAACTATAGATTATCTAAGCTCAATTTCATAGGAGACTTCATAGAAAATACTTTTTTTCCTATGGAAAAGAAAGTAGCTGGGACTACAGGCGCCCGCCCCCACACCCGGCTCCGTAGCCCAGGCTGGAGTGCAGCGGCGCGATATGGGCTCACTGCAAGCTCCGCCTCCCGGGTTCACGCCATTCTCCTGCCTCAGCCTCCGGGATAGCTGGGACTACAGGCGCCCGCCCCCACACCCAGCTAATTTTTGTAGTTTTAGTAGAGGCGGGGTTTCACCGTGTTAACCAGGATGGTCTCAATCTCCTGACCTTGTGATCCGCCCGCCTCGGTCTCCCAAAGTGCTGGGAATACGGGCCTGAGCCACTGCGCCCAGCCAGGAAAAGAACATTTTAAAAAATCTTCTTCTAAGCCATTTTTTTCAATCAAATATTACAGATTATTTTCTTGACTGATCCAGTTAAAGGAGAGGTTTCTCCTTTAGATATTTCAGTCATGTTTAAGCACCATTGTGTAAACAGAACTTCTTCCTTGAGAAAAAAATTTAGATTTAAAACTGTGTAGTATTTAAAGTGTCTCCAATTAATTCACTAAAAGCCTTTAGAAATACACTAACACAAGAAAATTTAATCTTCATAAGGGTACAAATGTCCTTTATTCCTTACAAAACCCAGAATAAAATTTTAATAAGCTGTTATTTTTCTTCTGTAATCTGTAGAAATTATATAGATATACCAGATTGCAAAGAAGAGGAAATGTTGAAGCAATTGTATAAAAATGTATAAATAATTTATGCACATATATCATTTGATCCTTCAAAAATTCTGTATAAAAGTTCATTTATTCTATTATAAGGATAGTAAGAAAGGATACCATGTGCATATAATACACATCTTAGCACTGCCTGTATAATGATTCACAGAGGAAGGTACAACTGCCCTATAAGGGAGTGTGCTAAAATATCCATATTATATATCCTCTTTGGATAGAAAATATGAGAATAGTTCTAGCATATCCCTGAGATAGTGAAAAATTAAATTAATCATTTTTATGCAACTATATTGCATTCATTAATGTCAGATTATCTCACTTAGTGGAAAGGGACAATGAAGCTAAATTTAGGAGCTGTAATCTCAGGCATCTTTTTTATGGCTCTACCTATAGTTGTTTCTATACAACTGGGTGACAAAGAGTCTCACTCTGACCCAGGCTGGAGTGCAGTGGTACAGTCAAGGTTCACTGTAGCCTCAGGCTCAAGCCTCCAACTTCAGCCTCCCAAGTAGCTGGGACCACAGGTGTGCACCACCACATCTAGCTAATTTTTTTTTTATTTTTTGTAAAGATAGAGTCTCCCTATATTGTTCAGGCTTATCTTGAACTCCTGGGCTCAAGCAATCCTCCTGTCATGGCCCACAAAAGTGTTGAGATTACAGGCAGGAGCCACCATGCCTGGCCTGATTCATTATCAAATGGAGAAAAATGATAATCTCTCAGGTTATATCTAATTTTAAAATCCAAGATCAAGTGAGGGAAAACTTGGTGGGAGGAAAGTTTCTTTTAACATTAGCCAGTACCCAAGTTAGAAATCTATTTTTTAAAAGGAAAATTAAATTCTAAAACTGAAAAATGCCATGATTGAAATTAAGAATTCAATCGTTGATTTTGACAGTGGCCTAGAATAACAAGATAAAATTCCTGAAGTAAAAGATGGGTAAGAATAAAATATAGATTATGAAACAAAGAGAAAAAGTGATTTAAAAATAGAAATGGCATATAAAAGACAAGGGATATGATGAAAAGATTTAACATACATATACTTATAGTCACAGAAGAATATAAGAGAAAATATGAAGTAGGAGCAGTATTTGAAGGCATACTGCTATATCTTCTCTTAAACTGATAAAATATTATCAACCCACAGATATAAGAAGCTTTCAAAACTGCAAGCGAGATTAAAAACAAAGCAAATTAATACTGGGCACATGATAGTAAAGCTGCTAACAGTGAAAAACAGAGTAAGTATACAAAGTAGCTAGAGAGAAAAAAAGACACACTAATTGAACAATAAACTTGACAGCCATCACTTCAAAAGAAGACCATGGAATGTCATCTTAAAAGTGCTGGCAAAAAATAACTTTCATTCAATACCCAAAACTGTTTCTCAAAAGTGATAGTAAAATTAAGACATTTCCAGATATATAAAAACTTAAAGGTTGCTTTACTAGCAGGCCACACTAAAGGAAATGTTAACGTCTTCAGAAGGAAAACGATCCCAGAAAGAAACACAAATAGGTGCTAACAAAACAATGATAATAATGTACTGTGTGTCTAGAATACATAAATAATTGAAAGGCATATCAGTAACAAAAATTAGGGTACAAGTAAATGGTATAATGATTCAAGGTCTTAGCATTGCCTGGAAGTAGTAAAAGTATTGATTTAATTGAGGTAATAAGTCAAGGATGTGTGTTAATAAAAGAGGAAGTAAAAGAGGAAATCAATAAAATAATTTGTAAAAGCGTATATAACTTAAAAAGATAACAGAGGTAGTGACATCAGCAAGATGCTGTTATAGGAATCTCCAGACCCTCCACAGATATAACTCAACAACAATACAAGGACCAACTCAACAACAATTAACTCTACAACTAACTCAACAACAATACAAGGACCAATTCCCATGGTGATAAGTGCAGAAACCAGTTAAGAGGATCCTGGGTTCCAAGCAAGTGTAAAACTAGCTGGGCACTTTTCTGGGGCACTTTTCCTATAGTTCCATCCAGCAGCACCATCCCATTCAAACAGGGGGAAACTTCCAGCTCCTGGCTTCTCCCTGAGAAGGGAAAGAGAAAGTAAAGCGAGCATTCAATGTTCTGACTTTTCAAGGGGGCTGTCTTGCATATCTCAGAGCACTGATGGAGCCTGGCATATTCTAAATTCCTGAGGGCAGCTGAGAATAATAAAGAGCTGGGTGGTGGGCTGATGTTCCTCAGGACCTATGACACAGCACACAGAGCACAACTCAGCTCAGCACTCTCTCCCTCATGAAGGAAAGAGAAGAGTAAAATGCATCCAAATTTCCTGAATTTTAGTGGGCAGTCCAAGTTTCTGTCTCACTTGACTCCAGGCACTGATAGGATTCAGCAGAATCTGTAACTGAGGGCTTCTCAGAACCTAAAAGAGCTGAGTGAATACTGCTGCTCCAGAGGGCCCACAGTACAGCACACAGACACCACAGAGAGAAAAAGATTAGAGCTTTAAAAAAAAAAAAAAGCTGGCAGATCCCTTTAATTAGGAATTATACACACAAGTCCATAGAAGATGTATCCACAGAAAAGGTTTGAGAGGTCCCTAGAATCTCTAGCCAGCCTGATTAGTAAAAGATCTTTCCATGTACAAATCCAGGCCATAAAGACTGGGAGAGGTAGCTGGGGTGTTTTTTTGTTTTGTTTTGGTTTGGTTTGGTTTGGTTTTGGTTTTTTGAAATGTATAGATAACAAAACAAGGTAATAAGGAATATGAGAAAATAGGAAACATGGCCCAAATAGTGCATGCACACACACACACACACACACACACACACACACTCCAGAAACCAAACCTAAAGAAATAGAGCTATATGAATTACTTGATAAAGTATTCAAAATAATTGTCATAAAGATGTTCAATGAGCTCAGGAAAATAATGCATAAGCAGAATCAGAATTTCAGCAGATAGAAAATATTTAAAAGAACTAAAAAGAAATTTTGGAACTGAAGAATACAATAATTGAACTGAAAATTTTACAGACATGTTCAACAGCAGACTCAATCAAGTAGAAGAATGAATCAGTGAACTCAAGGACACATCATTTGAAATTATCCAGATGAAGTAGCAAAAAGAACAAGAAATGAAAGCGTAAAGAAAGCCTAAGAAATTGATAGGACATCCTCGAACAGGCTGCTGTACTCATTATGACAGTTTCAAAAGAAGAAGCAGTGAGATAAAAGGACAGACAGCTTATTTTTTAAAATTATGTCTGAAAACTTCCCAAATATGAGGAAAGAAATGGACATCAAGATTCAAGAAATATTAAGAATTTAGAAAGCAGCAAAAGAAAAATGACTCATTACATACAAGAGAACACCCCAACTCTACCAGTAGATTTCTCAGTAGAAACCTTGCTATCCAGAAAGGGGTGAGATGTTATACTGAAAGTGCTGAAAAGAAAAAGAACTGCCAACCAAGAATACCAAATCCACCGAAGTTTTTCTTCAAAAATGAAAAAGCGATAAAGACCTTCCCAGTTAAACAAAAGCTGAAGGTGATCACAATTAGACCTGCCTTACAAGAAATGTTAAGAGGGAGTCTTTCTAGTTAAAATTAGGGGATGCTAAACAGAAATACATAGGTATTTTATTAAAGTATAAAGCTCACTAGTAAAGATAAATATATAGACAAAAACAGAATACTATAATACTGTAATGGTGGTACATAAGTCACTTTAAAATCTGATATTTTAAAATCTGGTTAAAACACAAAAGTACAGAAAAACTAACTATAAAAGAATGTTAATGTATACACAATATAAAAAGATGTATTTATGACATCAATAATATAAAATTTGGGTGGGGAGAAGTAAAAGTAATGAGTTTTGTTTTGTGATTGAAGTAAAGATGCTATCATTTTAAAATAGATTTTTATAAGAGTTTTAAAATGTAAGCCCCATGGTGACCACAAAGAAAATACTTATGGAAGATATACAAATGAAAACAGGAAAGGAACAAAAACATAGCATTACAAATCTCAATAAAACACAAAGGGAGAAAGTAACAGAAGGAAAGAGGAGCAAAAAGTCTACAAGCTGCAAACAACAATTAACAAAGTGGCAACAGTAAGTCATGCCCTATCAATAATTACTTTAAATAAAAATAGAATAAACTCCCTCAATCAAAAGATACAAAGTGGCTGAACTGATTTTTTTAAAGACCCAATCACATGCTAACTACAAGAGATTTACTTTAGATTTAAAGACCTAGATAGGCTGAAAGTTAAAAGGATATTTTAAAAATTTCATGCAAATTATAACCAAAAGAGTGCAAATGTGAAAAGAGCTACTACATCAGACAAAATAGTCTTTAAGTCAAAAAGTGTCATAAGAGACAAAGAAGAACATTATATAGTGATAAAAGGTCAATTCACCAGAAAGACATAGCAATTATAAATATATATGCACCCAACATTAAAACACCTAAATATATGAGGCAAACATTCACAGAAATGGAGAAATAGATAGCAATACAATACAGTCAAGTGTTGTATAACAACGTTTCAACCAATAACAGACTACATGTACAAGAGTAGTCCCATAAGATTATAATGAAGCTGAAAAATTTCTATCACCTAGTGATGATGTAGCAGTCATAATGTTGTAGCACATTACTCACATGTTTGTGATGACGTTGGTGTAAACAAACCTATTGCACTGCCAGTCATATAAAAGTGCAAGATAGCACATACAATTATGTACTGTTATATACAGTACATAATACTTGATATAGATAATAAATGTTGCTGCTTTATGTATTTACTATACTTTTTAGTAGTATTTTACAATGTACTCTTTCTACTTATAAAAAAATACATTAACTTAAAAAAAAATTCACCATAAAACAGCCTGAGGCAAGTCTTTAGAGAAGTATTCCAGAAGAAGACATTGTTATCATAGGAGATGAGAGCATCACATGTGTAATTATCCCAGAACACCTTCCAGTGGACAAGATATGGAGGTGAAAACGATATTGATGATTCTGACCCAATACAGTCCTAGGCTAGTATGGGTGTTTATATCTTCATTTTTAACAACAACAACAACAACAAAAAACTAAGAAAAGTGAAAAAAATTAAAAAAATTCAAAATCAAAAAAAGCTTGTAAAATAAGGATATAAAGAGAAAATATTTTTGTACAGCTGTACAATGTGTTTGTGTTTTAAGCTAAGTGTTCTTGCAAAAGAGTCAAAAGGTTTAAAATTTTTAAGTTTATAAAGTTAAAAAGTTGCAGTAAGCTAAGGTTAATTTATTACTGAAGAAAGAAAAAAAATTGAGACAGAGTCTCACACTGTTGCTCAGGCTGGAGTACAGTGGCATGACCATGGCTCACTGTAGCCTTGACCTGCTCAACTCAAGGATCCTCCCACCTCAGCCTCCTGAGTAGTTGGAACTACAGGTGTGTGTCACCACACCTAGCTAATTTTTAAAAATTATTTTCTAGAGACAGGGTCTCACTATATTGCCCAGGTTGGTCTTGAACTCCTGGGCTTAAGTGATCCTCCTTCCTCAGCTTCCCAAAGTGCTGAGATTACAGGCATGAGCCACCATGACCAGCCTATAAAAAGAAAATTTTTGATAAATTGAGTGTAGCCTAAATGTATAGTGTTTTAAAGTCTACATTAGTGCACAGTAATGTCCTGGGCCTTCACATTCACTCACCAATCACTCTTTGACTCACCCAGAGAAATTTCCAGCTCTGCAACCTCCATTCATAGGGTAAGTACCCTATTCAGATGTACCATTTTAAAAATCTATACAATGGTTTTACTGTACCTTTTAGATGTTTAGATATGTTTAGGTATACAAATACTTACCATTGTATTACAATTCCCTATAGTATTCAGTACAGTTAACATATGTACAGGTTTGTAGCCTAGAAGCAATAGATCATGTAGCCTAGGTCTGTAGTAGGCTATACTATCCAGATTTGTGTAAATATTTAAGTACACTCTCATGTTTGCACAGTGATGAATTCCTAGAATGATACAATTCTCAGAATGTATCTCCATTAATAAGTGATATGACTGTAGTAGGAGATTTTGGTACCCTACTTTCAATAAGGAATAGAACATTCAGACAGCAAATCAGTAAGGAAGCAGAGGACTTGAACAACACTATAGCTGAAATGGAACTGACAGACACATACAGAAAATTCCACCCAACAGAAGCAAATACAGTCTTCTCAAACATACTCAGAGCATTTTCCAGGATAAATCACACGTCAGGTCACAAAACAAGTCTTAACAAATTCAAGAAGGTTGAAATCTTACTGAATATCTTTTCTGACCACAGTGGAATAAAACTGGAAATCAATAGTGGAATTAAAACTGGAAAATCTGCAAATACGTAGAAATTAAACAACAGAATTTTGAATGACTAGTAGGTCAAAGGGGAAATCAAAAGATAAATTAGAAAATATGTTAAGATAAACAAAAATGAAAACACAACACATCAGAACTTACAGGATACAATAAAAGCAGTACTAAGAAGGAAGATTAAGCTGGGCAAGCTCAGTGGCTCACGCCTGTAATTCCAGTGCTTAAGGAAGCCAAGGCACAAGGATCACTTACAGGGAGCTATGATCGTGCCTCTGTATTTCAGCCTGGGCAACACAGCAAGATCTTGTCTCTTAAAAATGAAAACAAAACAAAAAAGGGAGTTGTAAATGCCTACACTAAAAATGAAGAAAGAAGAAAGATCTCAAATAAAAAACTTAACAACTCAAGCAACTAGAAAAAAAAAAGAAAACGACATCAATCTAAAAAAAAAAAAAAAGAAAGAAAAAGAAAAAAAAGGACAAATGAGGAAGCCCAAAGCAAAGAGAGGAAATACTATAATAAAGATTAGAGCAAAAATAAATGGAAAAAAAGTTTAAATTAAGTTTTTAAACTTAGTTGAATTTTTGAAAAAACAACAAATTTGACAAGCCCTTAGCTAAACTAAGAAAAAAACAAAGAGACTGGAAGTCAGAAACAAAGAAGGTGGCATTACAACTGATGCCACAATTATGAGGCTATTAAAATTATATACCAACAAATTAAATAACCTAGAAGAAACTGATTAATTCCTAGAAATATACAAACTACCAAGACATAATCATGAAGCAATAAAAAATCTAAACAAAATGGTAACTAGTAAGGAGATTGAATCAGTAATCCAAACCTCCTAACAAAAAATAAAAATAAAGAAAGCCCAAGACCAGATGTCTTTCCTGGCTAATTCTACCAAACTTTTAAAGAAGAATCAATGTTATTTTTTCTCAAACTCTTCAAAAAAAAAAAAAATTGAAGGAGAAGGAACACTTTCAAACTCATTTTAAAAGTCCAACAAAAATGGTAGTAAAAAATAAATCTTCAAAAGAAACTACAATCAGAGTGAACAGACAACCTACAGAATGGGAGAAAAGTTTTGCAATCTACCCATCTGACAAAGGGCTAATATCCAGAATCTACAAAGAACTTAAACACACTTACAAGAAAAAAAAACCCCATCAAAAAGTGGGCAAAGGATATGAACAGACACTTCTCAAAAGAAGACATTTATGCAACCAACAGACACATGAAGAAATGCTCATCATCACTGGTCATCAGAGAAATGCAAATCAAAACCACAATGAGATACTATCTCATGCCAGTTAGAATGGCGATCATTAAAAAGTCAGGAAACAACACATGCTGGAGAGGATGTGGAGAAATAGTAATGCTTTTACACTGTTGGTGGGAATGTAAACTAGTTCAACCATTGTGGAAGACAGTGTGGTGATTCCTCAAGGATCTAGAACTAGAAATACCATTTGACCCAGAGATCCCATTACTGGGTATATATCCAAAGGATTATAAATCATGCTACTATAAAGACACATGCACACGTATGTTTATTGCAGCACTATTCACAATAGCAAAGACTTGGAACCAACCCAAATGTCCATCAGTGATAGACTGGATTAAGAAAATGTGGCATATATACACCATGGAATATTATGCCATCATAAAAAAGGGTGAGACATGGATGAAGCTGGAAACCATCACGAGCAAACTATCACAAGGACAGAAAACCAAACACCACATGTTCTCACTCATAGGTGGGAAATGAACAATGAGAACACTTGGACACAGGGTGGGGAACATCATACACCAGGGCCTGTTGAGGTGTGGGGGATTGGGGGAGGGATAGCATTAGGAGAAATACCTAATGTAAGTGATGAGTTGATGGGTGCAGCAAACCAACATGGCACACATGTATACCTATGTAACAAACCTGCACATTGTGCACATGTACCCTAAAACTTAAAGTATAATAAAAATAATAAGAAGAAATAAAAATAAATATTGATCCCTACCTCACAACAATGATAAAAATATGTGTATTCCAAATGGATTATAGATGCAATGTAAACAATGAAATAAAAGATACCACAGAGAATTATCTTTATGAAATAGGATCAGAAGCAAAAACTGATGAATTGAGTTTAACCAAAATTACAACTTTCTATTCACCAAAAGACAAATAGAATTAAAAACAAGCCATGAGGTTGAAAACTACTTAAAAAAAAAAGGAGTTATGTTCAGAATATAAGATTTGTTTAAGTAATAAGAAAAACACAAGATAAAGAAAGAAAGAAAGTTTTATGGAAGCAAAAAAGAAGAGAAAAAAGAAAAGAAAAACAACAGACTAGAGAAATAGGAGATTTGAACAGCTATTGCACAAAATAAGGTATAAAAATTGCCAAAATAAAATAGAAAGGTACTCAACTTCATTTAAACATAAAATAATTTCAAAATGAGATTACAAAACTTGCCCAGTAAAATGGCTAACATGAAAATAACCTGACAAATGTAGAGATGATGTGGAGTAGCAGAAAGCCTTATACACTACTAGGAATGTAAATAGGTAAAAACATCTTGGAAAATTGGTTGGTGTTAGCTACAAAAGACAAAGATACACACATATTCTGTGACCCACAAACACAACTCTTAGGTAAAAACCTAAGAGAAATCTGTGTACATGGGCATCAAAGAAATGTGCAATATATTTATGATGGCATTATTTGAAATAGACATTGAGGCACAATGCAAATTCCTAAACAGTAGAATAAATAATATATAGTATATTTATGAAATAGTACTAGAAATAGAATTAAATGAACTACAACTACATGTAACAACATGGATAATTTCACAAACAATGAGTGATAAATATAAATAACACACAAATGCACAGACAATACACGTTGTGCAATTCCAATTAGAATACGTTCCCAAAACAGGCCCAGAATAAACACAGATATAAAAGGCAAATGTGCAGTTACACTGGAGGAAAAACAAGGGAAGTGATTTGGCAAGTGCATGTGAGGGACTTCAGCGATGGAGGCAATAGATGTTTTCACTTTCATACAATTTATGGAGCTTTATTATTTCAGCCTCTGCACATTTGTTTATGTGTTATAGGTTAAATAATAGTAAAATGTTTTCTAAATGTTCGTATTACCAAAAATAAAGAAGGTGAATATAGTGAAAATTTACTAGAAATTACAGTCCTGTTAATATGCATTGAATAATGCAGCATACAACGAAGGAAGGCAATATATATTACTTTGATGTCCTGTAATTCCAAAAGACTTTAGTTAAAACGGATATGTAAAAAGAGGTAAAATTTTAACCCAGGGAAATCTGATTCTTAGAAATAAATTTACGAAGAAGTTGATAGAGAAAAACAATACGAAAATTAAACAAAAGGATGTTATACACTAACCTTTGCAAAGGATTCCTCACTTGTCTGCAGCTGATCTTCTCTGTCCCTAGAGTCAGGTAAACTGGGGCTGAAGGCCATGAGGTCGGTCTTGGGTGGGCCCTCACCAGAGCACACCCTGGGCCTCCTCTGCTGCGAGTATGACCAGCTCCCCACCGCGCTGGAGCACACCAGTGTGGGCTTGCCCGGAGCGCATGCGCCCTCGGTGGGCGGTGCGGAGCACCGCAGCGCGGTGTACAGCAGCAGCGTGAGCACCAAAAGGCTGGATACCGCGCAGATGGCGATTATCAGGTACACGTTGACATCCACCAGCGCAGCCTCAGGACCCACAGCGCCCGACAACGCCCGTGAGGAGGCCTTTGGCGCCTGTCCACTCTCCACAAGTGACACCAGCACGGTGGCCGTGGCCGTCAGTGCGGGCTTGCCGTGGTCCTTCACCAGTACCAGTAGGCGGTGGCGCGGAGCGTCCGCTTCGTCCAGGACACGCGTCGTGCTGATCTCGCCCGTGTACAGCCCCACGCGGAACGGGATGCGCGTGCCACCAGTCCCCGGCTGCAGCTCGTACGAAAGCCACGCGTTGTAGCCTGAGTCAGCATCCACCGCGCGCACCTTTGCCACCACGTGGCCCGCACCCACCGACCATGGCACCAGCTCGTTCACTGAGCCGATGCCACCCGCCCGAGGCGCTAGCAGTGCTGGCGCGTTGTCGTTCTCGTCCAGCACGAACACCTGCAGCGTCACGTTGCTGCCCAGAGATGGCACGCCCGCGTCGCGCGCGCTCACCTGGAACTGCAGCAGCTCCAGCTCCTCGTGGTCCAGCGGTTGCAGCGCGTACACCTTGCCGCTCTGCGCGTGCACCGACACGTAGCTCGACAGCGCGCGCTCGCCCACCCGCCGCTCCACCAGCGAGTAGGACACCAGCGCGTTCTCCTGCGCGTCCGCGTCCCGCGCCGACACAGTGAAGATGTGGCAGCCCGGCGGGTTGTTCTCTTTCACGAACACTGTGTACTCGGGCTGCGCGAACGCTGGCGCGTTGTCGTTCACGTCGGCCACCTCCACAGAAACACTGGCCGTGGCCCACAGCGAAGGCGAGCCCCCGTCCCGCGCGGTCACCACCAGCTCATAGGCCGACACGTTCTCGCGGTCCAGGGCACTGTCCAGCACCAACGAGTAGTAATTCTTGAAGGTGGACACTAGCTTGAAAGGGACGTGGGACGTCAAGGAGCAGGTGACCAGCCCATTGACACCCATGTCTTTGTCGGACACGCTGATCAGGGCGATGACTGTACCCAGTGGAGCGTCCTCTCTAATTGGAAGTGATAAAGACTTGAATTCCAAATCTGGGACATGATCGTTGTTGTCTTCTACTTCCACAATAACTCTACAATGGCCAGAAAGTGGGAGCTGTCCCTTATCAATGCCCTCTACAATAATTTCATAGGATTTGCTTTCTTCAAAATCAATATATCCCTTTACAATAATTTGTCCAGTAATTGGATCTATGTGAAACTTGGATTTCACATTTGGCGAAACATCATTTGAGAATGAATAAACAATGTCCCCATTCAATCCTTCGTCTAAATCTGAGGCGTTAAGTTTAATGACCAGTGTTCCATTAGGAACATTTTCTGGTAATCTCACCTTATAAAGGGTTCTGTCAAAAGCTGGGGCATTGTCATTGGCATCCAGTACTGTGATGAGTAACTGAATAGTGCCAGTCAACTCGGGTTTGCCTCCATCAGTGGCTGTGAGCACTAAAAATATCTCCGGAGCTTCTTCTCTGTCTAAAGATTTCCATAGTATAAGCCCAAGACCTTTTACCAGCTCATCATCAGATGGTTTTTCCAGAGAAAAGTATTCATTTGGGCTCAGTGTGTAAGTGAGCAGGGCGTTCTCCCCGATATCGGCATCCGAGGCGCCCTCTAGTGGAAACCGAGAGTCAAGCGGCCTGGATTCCGCTATGGACAGGTTCTTTTGTGTTGCTGGGAACACCGGCGGGTTATCGTTAATGTCCCTCACCTCCACGTCCACATGGAAAACCTGCAGCGGCCCGTCCACGATCACCTCCAGGTGGATGCTACACTCCGAGCTCCGCCCACACAGCTCCTCGCGGTCGATCCGAGAATTCACAAACAAAATGCCATTCTGCAGATTTACCTCCAGAAGATCTCCGCGGCCCTTGGACGCCACCCGGAACAGGCGCGGCACCAGCTCCGCCAGCTCCAGCCCCAGGTCCTGCGCGATGCGGCCCACGAAGGTGCCGTGTTTGGCCTCCTCGGAGACCGAGTAGTGGAGCTGACCGTTCCCTGCCTCCCAGGTTGCGAGGAGAAGAAGCAAGAGCAGCAGACGCCGGGATTCCTGGCCGCTTCCCCAGGAAAACTCCATCTTTAGTGCACAGTGTTTTGTTCTGATTAAATATCGTTTCTCAAAGTCAAGAGAAATCTTTTGATCGGTCGGTCAAGTGCAGCTGCATCCTCCATATTTCAGACTCCAAAGAATGCATATAGTTCCTTCCAGTAAGAATAGAAGGAATTTTCCCCTCTTCTTTCTTCTCTCATGTATTTTGTGGTAAAGAGCGACATCATGTGGTTCCAAACCGTAAGTAGCAATTGTGGAAATCCACACACACTCTACTATAAACTACTTGGTTTTATTTATTCTTTCAGCCGTTTTGGAAAATAGGAATACATTTTGTACTATTGTGGTACACATTGTACCACTGATTGATTGAGTGTGGTCCTTAGTTTCACCATAGGGGCACCTTTTACTTCAGTAGAAATAATTTTTTCAACACAGGCTTTAAGTATTACAGAGACCTAACTACACACTTTGTAAACATGTAACCGTAAAGTGTTGATTACAAAAATTCATTAAAGATTCCTGTATTCCCAAGAATTCCAGGGTTTTTTATTAATGATAACACCCTCTTCGCCCTAGTATTTTTGGTGTTGTAGACTTAAGGGGACTGGTCTCTAGGGAACTTCTAGTCCCAAGAACAAGCTATTGAAAGGGAAATTTTCAGATGTTTTATAAAAGAATCAAAGACCATCAGCATTTAATTAAATGTCTTCCTTGAGTCATGTCAGGGCTGAAAGTGCAAGGAAGCAGGAAGTTATAGCAAATAGCTTGCATGGAAAAGCATTCCAAATAATTTTATTCATTGGAACTCATTTGCTCCCATGAGCGAGGCTGGTATTCTCATTTTGACTCTTACAGTTTATAAGTACTTGCTTGTTCTCCAATAGGTAATGTGCCTAAGCTTCTATTTTCTCCTATAGTGCTTATACATTTTAGCCAAACTGAATATTTCCTGCTTCCAATAACATTTTTCAATAAACAAACATGTTCATTTTGTCCTGTCTATAAGTAATCCACATCATTTCTAAACTCTTCTAAAGCCAATTTTTATAACCACTTAAAAGTTCCCTGACCCATGAAGAATGTCATGATTAAACCAATTAACAGGTATTTTTTCTTCTTTTACAAACTGCAGCACCAGGGTAGAATCGTGTGGGCCATTTATTACATTAATTTATCTCATAAGCATTTGAGTATGTGTGTCCTTTTTTGGAATATATATTTTAAAGGGAATAGTTGTATCTTAATTGTTTAATAGCTCAAAGGGACTTACTTAATATTTGCTAAATATTTACCCTGTAGAAAAGATTTGGTTTCCTTCCATTTCCTAATAAAATGCATTAATTTAAGGTGATCGCATAGCTAGTTGGGAAAATGTGGTGTTTCGGCAGCCTGTATAATTTTCTAAAGACACAAAAAAGTCTCTAGACATTTCCCCAATTAAGATGTATTTCAAGTTCCATGTTGAAAAATTGGGTTTTAGCTTAATTTTTATTCTAATTCTTGGTAATCACGATCTTTGAATCATCCTGGGTATTAATGGGGAATGAAGACTTCCCAATAAATAAACCACAATACATTTATTCTTACATAAAGAAATTTAACATATAAAGACATAATGGTAGCTATTTAAAAACTTTCTTTGCCTCCTGTATTCATAAAGTTCTTCTCATCCTGTTTGTCTAAACAAAAAATCAATCTAGTGAAAATAGCTTTATGCTCCCTCTCTATCGAAGAGCTACATTCACACAAACACACACAAAAATCAAAACAACAACAACAAAAAAACCCACCAACTTTCTGAATCAAACAGAAACCAGAGTACTTTCACTATTTGGGGACCCAAACTAGATTTTTACAAAATGATCATTGACATCAAGCACATTGGAAAAAAAGAGGAAGAATTCCATTTTCACACATTTCATTTGTAATATTTTCATTTGCCAGATATTTTAATGTACAGATGGGGAATGCAGCAGAATAGAAAAGGATGTTTATTTGGTAGCTATTCAATATTTATTTGGCATAGCATCAATATATCTGCGAAGCAAAAATTCCAAAGTCTTCAAAATGTCTTTGCCAAGAGTCTTGTTAGACAAGAATTTCAAGAGGCAAGCTGGATTTGAAGATTGAAGTTCCATATCTGGGAGGACAAGTACTTTGGCTGACTCTATTATATTCAAGAAGCTGATAACAGAACTAAATTTTTAAAATATTGACCTGAGTTGGACACACTATGGCTACTACTTCATGGACAAGGGAGCAACAAAGGATAGTGGCAAAAAAGGAAATAAAGAAAATGAAAGTTGGGAGAAGGAGAGGAGTCAAGAAAAGTATCTATTTTACATGTTAGACCTTCCACACTGTCAATGAGTATTGACCAGGTTTCAGCTGGTTACTATTTCTCTCCAGTGGTAGGGAAACTTAAATGGGAGTCCAACTAATTGCTAGAGGAGATAACCAAATGTGTGGGGGGAGTGATTAGAAAAAAGTCTAACTTCAATTTTATTTGGTTCTGGTTATTTGGAGTTTTCTACTTACTGCATGGCACACATTAATAGGCAGGATGCTATTCAGAGAAGGTAACCAGTAATAATATTAAAACATTGGCTTATCAAACTTATTTCATATTGGCATCCTTAGTATGGTATGTAAAAGACACTAATGAATAAAAAGTTTTGCTAGTAGGGATAGTTTTAAAATTAGATACCATAATTATTTTCAAGATATTGTTCAGATTGAAAATTATTGTTAACAAGGTTTAAAACATTCTTTTAAAATGAATATATAAATATACTACAGAGCTATTAAATTTTCACTTCATATTGATATTTGAGTTATTAGTAATAAATGAATTTGAACACATAATACAGTAGTATTATTAAAGTAGTATTAAATAAAGTAGTGATAAACTAAAGATGAACAAAAATACAATTCCAAATGCAATTGTTATTCTCGATTTTTCTCCCAACTGGGAAATCAACAAACAATAAACAGTATTGCCAAATAAGAGCACAAGGCCTAAAATGAATCACATTCAAGTGAAAAAGAAGGATTGACACTCCAAACAAATGAATAAGAGAATAAAAGAGGTTCCATAAAAGACAACAGGTGTAATGATCTAATTTTTGAAACTGAAGGTGGAAAAGCATAATCAATAGGGAATTATAAGCATTTAGGTGAACTCATAAAATGAGCAAGTAACATTCGTACTAACAGGTAGTAGGAAGTCCAAATGAAAAGTGGCAAAAGATATTGAAGTAGCATTGTGTAGGGAGGGATAAGTATAAAACGAGTCCAAATCAAATTCTCTAAATAATGAAACTCATCTAAGAAAAAATATTTGTCTTATACCCAGGCATTTAGCAATAAAATAATCCTACTACTGCACCTGCTAACAAACAAAATTACAAGTGTGGATCTCATGACTTACTGCTGATTTGGTTCAAAAATTAGCAACAAAAATCTTAGCATTTTAACCACAAAACCAAAAAACTGGAAAAGTCTAATTATGAATCACATAATTCATACTTAACTATTAACGTATTTCCAAAATAGTGGAAACATTGAGGAATGAAAAGACATTTTGGAAAGAATAAATAAAAATTACTCACTTTGACTGAGTGATCAACGTCCACATCCTGTTTCTCCTCTCTATCCCGGCTAATTGGACAAGGAGGAAGGCTAGGGCTAAAAGCCATGAGGTCGGTCTTGGGCAACTCCTCTCCAGAGCACACCCTCTGCTGCCTCTGCTGCGAGTATGACCAGCTCCCCACCGCGCTGGAGCACACCAGCGTGGGCTTGCCCGGCCCACACGCGCCTTCGGTTGGCGGCGCAGAGCACCTCAGAGCAGTATATAGCAGCAGTGTGAGCACCAACAGACTAGACACTGCGCAGACGGCGATGATCAAGTACACGTTGACATCCACCAGTGCAGCCTCAGGGCCGGTGGCGCCAGCGGACGACCGGGACGAGGCCTTGGGTGGCTGGCCACTCTCCACCAGCGACACCAGCACAGTAGCTGTGGCGGTCAATGAGGGTTCACCGTGGTCCTTCACCAGCACCAGTAGGCGGTGGCGCGCGGCATCCACCTCGTCCAGGGCACGCGTCGTGCTGATCTCGCCCGTGTACAGCCCCACGCGGAACGGGATGCGCGCGCCACCAGTCCCCGGCTGCAGCTCGTACGAAAGCCACGCGTTGTAGCCTGAGTCAGCATCCACTGCACGCACCTTCGCTACCACGTGGCCCGCACCCACTGACCGCGGCACTAGCTCACTCACTGCACCACCGATGCCACCCACCCGAGGCGTCAGCAGTGCTGGCGCGTTGTCGTTCTCGTCCAGCACGAACACCTGCAGCGTCACGTTGCTGCCCAGAGATGGCACGCCCGCGTCGCGCGCGCTCACCTGGAACTGCAGCAGCTCCAGTTCCTCGCGGTCCAGCGGTTGCAGTGCGTACACCTTGCCGCTCTCCGCGTGCACCGACACGTAGCTCGACAGCGCGCGCTCGCCCACCCGCCGCTCCACCAGCGAGTAGGACACCAGCGCGTTCTCCTGCGCGTCCGCGTCCCACGCAGACACAGTGAAGATGTGGCAGCCTGGCGGGTTGTTCTCCCTCACGAACACCGTGTACTCGGACTGCGCGAACGCTGGCGCGTTGTCGTTCACGTCGGCCACCTCCACAGACACGCTGGCGGTGGCCCACAGTGAAGGCGAGCCCCCGTCCCGCGCGGTCACCACCAGCTCATAGGCCGACACGCTCTCGCGGTCCAGGGCGCTGTCCAGCACCAACGAGTAGTAATTCTTGAAGGTGGACACCAGCTTGAAGGGGACGTGGGGCGTCAGGGAGCAGGTGACCTGTCCATTGACACCTGAGTCACGGTCAGACACACTGATCAGGGCGATGACTGTGCTAACTGGCGAGTCTTCTAATACAGGTAAAGATAGTGATTTAATAACTAACTCAGGTAAATTATCATTGATGTCCGCAATTTCGAGTAGAACCGTGCAGTGATCTGACATTGGAGGATTTCCTTTATCCGTGGCTTCTACCTGGATTTCATATGACTTACTTTCCTCGAAATCTATGTTACCCTTTACACTGATTTGTCCATTGACTGGATCTAAATGGAATTTTGACAGAATATCTGTTGACATGTCCGTATTGAAAGAATATACGATATCCTTATTTACTCCTTCATCCAAATCTGTGGCGTTAACGGTCACCACTAGGGTACCATTTGGTGCATTTTCGAATAATCTGACTTTATAGATCGTCCTCTCAAACACTGGGGCGTTGTCGTTTACATCTAAAACAGTGATCTTTAGTTGAGTCGTGCCAGTGAGCTCTGGTTTCCCACCATCAATTGCTGTTATTAGTAAATAATGCTTAGGAGTGTCCTCTCGATTTAAATTTTTTTTCAACACGAGTCCAAGGGATTTAATTTCCTCATCATTTCTTTTAACGTTCAAGGTAAAATATTCAGTGGAATCAAGACTGTAAGTCAACAACGAATTAGTTCCGATATCTGCATCTGATGCGCCCTCTAGCGAAAACCGAGAGCCAGGCTGTCGGGATTCGGAAATAAACAGATTCTTTACAGCCATTGGAAAAACTGGCGCGTTGTCATTAATGTCCTTCACTTCCACGTCCACATGGAAAACCTGCAGCGGCCTGTCCACTATCACCTCCAGGTGGATGCTACACTCCGAGCTCCACCCGCACAGCTCCTCGCGGTCGATCCGAGAATTCACAAACAAAATGCCATTCTGCAGATTTACCTCCAGAAGGTCCCCGTGTGTTTTGGACGCCACCCGAAACAGGCGCGGCACCAGCTCCGCCAGCTCCAGCCCCAGGTCCTGCGCGATGCGGCCCACGAAGGTGCCGTGTTTGGCCTCCTCGGGGACGGAGTAGTGGAGCTGGCCACTCCCCACCTCCCAGGCTGCGAGGAGCAGAAGAGAAAGCAGCAGGCACTGGGCTCCAGGATCTTCTCGCCAGGAGAATATTGCAAGCATTTTCCAAATATTAGATTGCCTTTACATTGATCCAAACTTTAAAAATAATTCGAGTTCCCTATCTTCATTTCGTAAACTCCTCGGTGTTAAATTTTAGAGAGGATGAAGCAAAGCAGTATCTGAATACGTAATGCACGCTGTCTTTTATGGAGAAAGACTTTGTGGTGGACAGCGACATCATGTGGCTAAATGTGTAAGTATTAAATATGTAAATATATCTTCTTTTCCTTGTATGTCGTTTGAACGTTCCCAAAATTTGTAGTTTCAGTTGTAATATCCTTCGGTCACTCCTCAAAGTCCTTACATTTTACCTAAATATTTCCTTAGAACTTTTATACTAATTCACTATCAATTGTGCTAATTCATGACATATAGTAAAATACTGTGATTCCTGTTTTAACAGTGGACATCTATTGGAAATGTTTCCCACGTGACAGCCACTTTTCTACTTGTCTTAATGGAATTATCCCGTTAAACTCTCACAATCCTCTGAAATAAGTTTTAATATTATTCACTTTTTATAAACACATAGAGGTTAAGTAAAACAATATTAACTGTTGGTACGATGGGATTTCAATCTGATTCAAGACAACTTACCATTAACCTCTTTATCTCCCAAGCTACATTTTACAGAAAAATCAGATCCTTTCAGATTTATGATCATCAAAACATTGAGACATTTAAGTATTTAAAAGTGTGTGTGTGCTGTGTATATTAAAACATACATGTATCTATTTTATATTATTACAGCAACTGTTAATTTTTTAAAATATGTACATTTATGGTTTTTTTAATTTGTAGAATGTCTATAATTCCCTCCCATGCCCCTTTTTCAAGAACTACAGCCTCATCAACTATCTTGACTGTTACTTACATAAAGATTTCAGAAGTCAGTCCTTTACAGAGAAATTCAAACAGGAAATTTGTTTCCTATTGTGGGAATGTGATTTGTATATTTGCTACATTCATATCACATCAATTAAGAATATATTAGGTTTAATTTTCTCCACACTCTTTATGTATTTGAATTTACCTGTATATACTAAAATGTTAACAATATAAAATAATTATGTTTTTGATGATCTCCACTCCTGATGAATTTCTAGATTCCAGCTTCTTTAAAAGTTGTTAATTGAAAGAATTGATGATTTAACTAATCAGTGAAGGGAGAAAAGTAACCTAGGAACATAAGCCAGTATTTATTCAACATATTTAACACTAAGTAATAAAACATTCTAAAGATCTCTGTGAATTCAGTGAGAAGCATGAATTATCTCAGCATTTGGAAGTGGGGCAAAGAAAATTCATGGAAAGAGGTCAAATTTAGAGAAATAAAAGAATGCACAAATTTTTGCTTATAGCCAGACCATTTCAAAATAAAATCAAACATGTGATTTAAATATTTGGGGGAAAAGTTTTCATTTCAGCTTTTGTTTCCTGTGTACTCATTAAATGGAAGCCAGGACTGCAACTTACTCAGATTTTATTATTCATATTTAGAATAGGATAAATTATCAATTGTTGTTTTTGTGAATAAATAAATTAATATTTTGAATTAATTTTTTCAAGCAAGATCAATAAAAATGTAAGTTAATGATATTTGTTAATATCAAACTTACATAATTTCTAACTGATTCTATTGTGCTATATTATGAAGTAAGTAAATATTTAAGAATTATTTCTGAAAAGCATGGAACTAAGAAATAATTATAGCTATTAATATTCCAGTTACCACTTTGCTGAATTTTGAAAGATGGTAGCTAGTTTGAAAATGAGAGATAAACTTAAAAGTTTTTAATTTCATGGACTTTATATTAATGAGATGTCTTTGACAACTTATTGTAATACTATGCTTTTCAGTACCTTTAAGAGTTATATTCATTGCGAAATGGGATGTCACATGGGAATTTATAACAGAGTAGACTCCATACTGATTATTAAGAGATAAAGGTAATATTAAAGGAAATACAATTTTAAAAGATTGAGCCATTTTGTAGATAAAGTATCAGTGAATAGTTTCTACTACCACCTAGACATCTCTTAGATAACCAAGAAAAAAATGTAAATAAGAATTAAAAAAAAAAAACTTATAGAGCAACAGATTGTGATTCCTGGAGATCTGGACATATGTGAATATAATTTTAAAAGTGTATCATTTACGCTTTTAACATAGCGGTCAAGTATAACTTGGAAATGGATATTCTGACCTAACTATGGAATGGCTAAAGGTACGATCACTAATGGAAGTTATTTCTATGATTTATCAATATACACGTATATTTAGAATAAACAGCAAATAACTAAGAACCAAGCAGTAGAGGACTGTTTAAGACAGTTATTTTATTGCAATACATCTTCTTTGGTTGGAAAAGCTAAAAAAATTCTTTCCAAGGGTAGCATTTACTTGTAGAGTTCAGTGTTTTAATTACCCAAAATAAATGTTTCAAATGAAAATGTAGTCATCCAAGACCAGGCCTCACCTTTTGGAAAAACTCCAATTCCATTAGGAATATGGATGCTTCCAGGTAAAATTGAGTGAGCTCACATTAATAGGAAATGTATTCCCACGCATAGAATTAGACGCCAGAAAAAGGTAGTCATTCTCTGCAGTGAGAGGCCTGCACACATTGGCCTAATGATAATGATACTGAAAGGATGATTTATCAACCATTAACATAAAGACTGGGTAGTCTCCACTTAAATGAAGAAAAAGTCCCACCACCTGAACAACCCCAGTGTGA
Organism: Papio anubis; assembly: GCF_008728515.1. Lineage (NCBI taxonomy): Eukaryota > Metazoa > Chordata > Mammalia > Primates > Cercopithecidae > Papio > Papio anubis. Next base: position 133,459,992 of record NC_044980.1, on the reverse strand, counting down.
TTTTTAAATGTTAAGATTTTCAAATTAAACAAAATAGAGAGGGTCTCTTTTCTCAATACTCTCTATTTTTGCCTGATAACTCAAAAATTTTATCAGTGTGAAATCTTTATACCAAATAATGGGTTATTTTACTTACAAAAAACATACTTAAGATTAGCAATTATTCCTAAGTGCTGTCATTTTGTTGTAACAACCTGTGCTACATACTTTTGGAAATTCTGGCATTAAAACATCCACTCAGTCTACTTTCAAATACAAATAAAAAGGTCAGGTGCGGTGGCTCACTCCTGTAATCCCAGTACTTTGGGAGGCCTAGGAGGGTGGATCACTTGAGGCCAGGAGTTTGAGATCAGCCTGGCCAACATGGTGAAACCCCGCCTCTACTAAAAAGAAAAAAGAAAAAAAAAAAAAAAGCCGGGTGTGGTGGTGGGCGCCTGTAATCCCAGTTACGCAGGAGGCTGTGAGGCAGGAGAATCACTTGAACCCAGGAGGCAGAGGTTGCAGTGAGCTGAGATCACACCACTGCACTCCAGCCTGGGTGACAGAGCAAGACTCTGTCTCAACAACAACAACAACAACAACAACTAAAGAAAAAAGAAAAATATAGAAAAAAATGTAACTTATTAACTATTACATAGACAAGGGCATTGTTGATCCAAAGCTAGTTTGAAAATCTAAGAAATGTCCAGGATATAGGTTATTCCAAACACTATCTGACAGATTGGATAGACAGTGTCAACTGAAAATATATATTATATAATCAAATTCTTTAATATCTTCCGATTGTGATTTTCAGTTTTTAAAAGAGAGCAATGTTTAATTTACAAATTTTGCTGAGGTGTTTTTCAGGCTTTCATGGTCTATTACTCATGACTTAATGACGGAAATGCCAAAATGTAAAAATAAGAAAACAGTTATGTAGATTGTTTAAGTAAATTGTTCAGTAAATGCAAGAAATTGATCTCTAATTCATATTCAATATTGCACAGTAGGATGATATAAAATAAATGAAGAACTATGAATCTAAATAACTAGTAGAAATCATATAGAATTTTTTAAAAAGAATAGTTTTAGAATTGGCAAGAAAAATTAAGAGACTCACCTTTCCTACGTATTCTGATTCTGAGAGCTGTCTCTCTTCTGTGGAGTCTGGACCTTGAGATAAGCTAGGGCTGAAGGCCATGAGGTCCGTCTTGGGCGGGTCCTCCCCAGAGCACACCCTCTGCCGCCTCTGCTGCGAGTAAGACCAGCTCCCCACGGCGCTGGAGCACACCAGCATGGGCTTTCCTGGCACACGAGCACCCTCAGTGGGCGGCACCGAGCACCGCAGCGCCGTGTACAGCAGCACCGTGAGCACCAACAGGCTGGATACCGCGCAGATGGCGATGATCAAGTACACGTTGACATCCACCAGCGTAGCCTCTGAGCCCGCGGCGCCCACCCACGCCCGCGACGAGGCTTTGGGTGCCTGGCCACTTTCCACCAACGACACCAGCACGGTGGCCGTGGCTGTCAACGTCGGCTCTCCGTGGTCCTTCACCATCACGAGTAGGCGGTGGCGAGGCGAGTCCGTCTCGTCGAGGGCACGTGTCGTGCTGATCTCGCCCGTGTACAGCCCCACGCGGAACGGGATGCGAGCGCTGCCAGTACCCAGCTGTAGCTCGTAGGAAAGCCAGGCGTTGTAGCCTGAGTCCGCGTCCACTGCACGCACCTTCGCCACCACGTACCCTGCACCCACCGACCACGGCACCAGCTCACTCACCGCGCCGGCAGCGGTGCCAGCCCTAGGCGCCAACAGTGCCGGCGCGTTATCGTTCTCGTCGAGCACGAACACCTGTAGAGTCACGTTGCTGCTCAGAGACGGCACGCCCGCATCCCGCGCGCTCACCTGGAACTGCAGCAGCTCCAGTTCCTCGCGGTCCAGCGGCTGCAGCGCGTACACCTTGCCGCTCTCCGCGTGCACCGACACGTAGCTCGACAGCGCGCGCTCGCCCACCCGCCGCTCCACCAGCGAGTAGGACACCAGCGCGTTCTCCTGCGCGTCCGCATCCCACGCTGACACCGTGAAGATGTGGCAGCCCGGAGGGTTGTTCTCCTTCACGAACACTGTGTACTCAGGCTGTGCGAACGTCGGCGCGTTGTCGTTCACGTCGGCCACCTGGACAGATAAGCTGGCTGTGGCCCACAGTGAAGGCGAGCCCCCGTCCCGTGCGGTCACCACCAGTTCATAGGCTGACACGCTCTCGCGGTCCAGGGAGTTGTCCAGCACCAACGAGTAGTAATTCTTGAAGGTGGACACCAGCTTGAAGGGGACGTGGGGCGTCAGGGAGCAGGTGACATGTCCATTAGTACCAGAGTCGCGATCCGACACCGTGATGAGAGCAATGACCGTGCCCAGGGAAGCGTTCTCTGAGATGGGAAGTGAGAGAGACGTTATTGAGACTTCTGGTGTGTTATCATTGATGTCCACAAGTTTTAATGAAATTTTACAATGTCCTGACATTGAAGGGGTTCCTTTGTCAGTTGCAGTGACCTGAATCTCGTAGGATTTTGCTTCTTCATAATCTAATTTTCCCATAGTTCTGATTTCCCCTGAGCTGGGATCTATGGTAAACTTAGTCTGTATAGTGGAGAACACATCACTACCAAGTGAATACACAATCTCGCTGTTTGATCCTTCATCTGCATCAGAAGCGTTTAATTTAACCACTAAGGTCCCATTTGCAGTATTCTCTAACAATTTTACTTTGTAAACTGATTGGGCAAAAGTTGGTTCATTGTCATTTACATCTAATACCTTAATAAGTATTTGAACGGTGCCCGTGAGCTCAGGTTTGCCCCCATCAGTAGCCACCAGTAACAAATTAACCTCAGCAGTTTCCTCTCTGTCCAGCGATTTCCCCAGCACGAGAGACAAAGATTCGCTTAGTTCATCATTTGTCTGTATATCCAAGAAGAAAAACTCACTGGAGCTGAGCTTGTAGGAGAGAAGAGCATTTACTCCTATATCTGCATCAGATGCTCCCTCTAGAGGAAACCGAGAATTAAGCAGCCTCGATTCGGGAAACCGGATAATCTTTACTGTCATTGGAAATACTGGCGGGTTGTCGTTAATGTCCTTCACTTCCACGTCCACATGGAAAACCTGCAGCGGCCTGTCCACGATTACCTCCAGGTGGATGCTACATTCCGCGCTCCGCCCACACAGCTCCTCGCGGTCGATCCGAGAATTCACAAACAAAATGCCATTCTGCAGATTTACCTCCAGAAGGTCCCCGTGTGTTTTGGACGCCACCCGGAACAGGCGCGGCACCAGCTCCGCCAGCTCCAGCCCCAGGTCCTGCGCGATGCGGCCCACGAAGGTGCCGTGTTTGGCCTCCTCAGAGACGGAGTAGCGAAGCTGGCGACTCCCCACCTCCCAGGCTGCGAGGAGCAGAAGCGAGAGCAGCCATGTCCAGGCCTCTCGGCCCTGTCTGATAGAAGACGCCATTACCAATCCTCAACGATTGGATCAAATTAGAGGAGCATGTTTTGCAAAAAATTTAAATATTCTAGTCTTCTGTTAAAGTCCTGCTGCTTCTCTTATTCTTCCGCTTCTCTGAAGTAACAAAGGGGCTCTGGGTATTTTTCTTCCTAGAGAACACTCTATGGTGGACAGCGACATCATGTGGCTAAAATAAAGGCTCTACTGTTTATTCTGTAGATTGAAAACTAGTCAATTTTCTGGTTTAAGTTTACTCATAGCTTTCATCTTGGAAAAAATACCTGTTTTAAGCCCTAAAATATATTACCTTTTTACCCTTTTTTACTCTGGTAAAAAAAACACACAACATAAAAATTAAAAACTACCATATTAACTATGATTAAGTGTACATTTCAGTAATGTTAAGTATATTCACGTTGTTACGAAATTTTCATCTTGGAAAACAGAAACTCTATACCCATCAGACAACAACTCCCCTTTTCACCCTCACTCCAGTCTCTGGTAACCACAGTTCTATTTTCTATTTCTATGAATTTCACTACTTTAGATATTTCATGTAAGTGGACTCATACAGTATTTGTCTTTTTGTGACTGGCCTATTTCACTTAGCACAATGTCCTCAAGGTTCGTCCATGTTGTAGCATGTGACAACATTTATTTCCTTTTTAAGGCTGAATACTAGTCCATCGTATGTATACACCACATTTTGTTTATTCATTCAAACATCCGTGGACGGTTCCTCAAGGTTCATCCATGTTGTAGCATGTGACAGGATTTCTTTCCTTTTTAAGGCTGAATAATAGTCCAACATATGTTTACACCACGTTTTGTTTATTCATTCAAGTATCCGTGGACATTTGAGTTGCTTCCATCTCTTGACTGCTGTGAACAGTGCTGCCATGAACATGGGTGTGCAAATATTTCCTTGAGACCCTGCTTTCAATTCTTTTGGATATTTAGCATTTTTCAGTTTCTTCAAATGAAGAACATAGTAACCAAAGGTATTTTAGTCCATTGAAAATATATGTGTATATATACTGTTGTTTTGTGATTTAATTTTGATTTTTGAATTGTTTGCAGATGTTTTGAAATTAATAATTTATTTGTTTCTCATTTGGATAATGTATTATTAATTTAGAACATTTCCTTTTCCATTACATTTAGACTTTTATGCAAGAACAATACAAGTTATCTCTTTTTTAGTGTTAATTACTTGAGAATATCTTGTTAATTTTTAGCTGATCCCTTCACAGTAAAAAAAAATGAAAATAGAATAAAGATAAGATGAGGATGAAATAAAATGAATCAAGGAGTGGGATATCATACAAAATGCATAATAAAGGGTCACTTTCAGTTACTCTAACCATGTCACAAATTTTGTTTTCCGCTTCCTAGAGCAAAGAGAAAAGTAAGATTAATTGCAAAATTTGCAATGTCCATAAGAGAAAAGCAAAGCTCTTGTTAAGAAAAGCTGGCTTTTTTCCAATAACAATTTTCCCCCTCATGTACAGTATCTTAAGATACTCATTTGTACCATCTATGGAAGTGTGTATTTATATTAATCATACTCTAACAATGAATCCCAAGTTAACTGATTTAAGCAAAAATAAACCAGAGAATCTTTTACTGACTTGTACATGGAAGTGGGTGATTAATTACTGGTTTCAGGCAGAACTGGGTCTACACCCTTCCATAATTCCATAAGGAAAATAATCTCCACATTTTTTTTTTTTTTTTTTTTTTTGAGACGGAGTCTCGCTCTGTCACCCAGGCTGCAGTGCAGTGGCCGGATCTCAGCTCACTGCAAGCTCCGCCTCCCGGGTTCACACCATTCTCCTGCCTCAGCCTCCCGAGTAGCTGGGACTATAGGCGCCCGCCACCTCGCCCGGCTAGTTTTTTGTATTTTTTAGTAGAGACGGGGTTTCACCGTGTTAGCCAGGATGGTCTCGATCTCCTGACCTCGTGATTTGCCCGTCTCGGCCTCCCAAAGTGCTGGGATTACAGGCGTGAGCCACCGCGCCCGACCTAATCTCCACATTTATAATTCCTTTTCCCCTGCTGACCTTCTTCTCAGGTAGATTTTTCCCAATGTGCTGGCAAAATGGCCAAAGTAGCTTTCTAGACTAAAAATTACCAGTTTATTGACTCTTACCAGAAAGTGCCCTTTTCTAACAGTCCAGCAAAAATCCTGGATATTACTTCCCACAGCCCAGTTTGTATGATATAAATTTTCTTTAGTCAATAATTGTGATTTTTCTCACATTGGCTAGACATAGGTCCATTTGTTCATTCTTGAAGCCAGGAAATGAAATCAGCTCCACCTAAATTATGTGAAATGAAAAGTGGGAGGTTGGTTCTTATGTGAACTGAAAAGTGGAGGTCATGGCATGTACCCAAATTCTCCTGGAGCTTAAACAGATGGCAGATAGCTATAGAACTGGTCATTACAGCATTATGTAGTTGCAAAGCAACTGCATATGTGTGACACCCAGTAATTATTGTTTAATCTATGGCCAACATTGACCACTGTTGACACATAGAAGGAATTATACCTAGAATCCAGATGCCAGCTTCAGGAAACATGACTTGCTTGAGATAATTTCTGCAATCATATAAGGTAATTATACTGGATTTTCAGAATGACATATGTGGGGGTGTAAGAGGCATTTTGTGCTGTTATTTAGGACTTCTGAGAATATAGAATATTTCCCCTTTCCCTCGGAGATAGAATACTGTTGCCAGATATGCAAGTATATTTCCCCCACAATGAAGAAAAGAGACTAAGAAGCCATGCTCAGCAAATCATCCTTCCTCTCACTGCACTTGATATCTCTTGGTACCTGTTTTGGGTCAAAGATACCCCAAAAGACATCACTTTTCTGAGGTTCAAATAAGTGACTTTATTTGGAATAAAGATCTTTGCAGTTGTAACAAAGATGAGGATCTTTATATGAGATCATCCTAGATTAAAGAAGGCCATAAATCCAATGATGGTTGCCCCTTATAAAAGACAGAAAAAGAGAAGGCATATAGTAACACAGGAAAGAAGGAAATGTGAAGACAGAGGCAGGAACAGGAGTTATGCTGCCACAAGCCAAGCAATGCCAAGAGCCACCAGAAGCTGGAAGATGCAAGAAAACGTTTTCCCCTAAAGTCTTCAGAAGAAATGTGGCCCAGGCAACACCTTGATTTTGGACTTCTGGCCTCTGTAAGAAAGAAGAAATTTATTCTTACAGAGACTCTGTAAGAGAATAAATTTCTGCTGTTTCAAGCCACCAAGTCTGTGGTAATTTGTTGCATCAGCCCAAGGAAACTAATATAGTACCCATTGCTAAAATTATACCCTTTGCACCTATCTACGCAACTGTATGTCCCTTAACGTTTACATGTCCAAGCACTCATTCTTGCAAAACCTTCAACCTAGTCTTTCACAAAACTACTAGAAGACCCTAGAAGAAAAAAACAACAAAGGGAATGGATCCTAAGCAAGAAAAAAGAAGGAATATCTATGACATTTTAAATTTCAGTTTATTATTTTTCTTCTGCTACCTTCTATATTTAAGAAAAAGTAGTCAAAACACAGTAGATTTTTTCCATGGAATTCAAGTTATCTAATCTGCTTAATGGTCAGATGTCTTAGTAGAAAGTGTCAACAATAATGTTCTCCTACAGTTGTATTTCCTGTTGTAAAAAAAAATGCCCTCCTCTTAAAATTTGTTCTGTTCATATTAGCTTAATGGCAGTGGAACCCCAATACATATGCTGTTGTGAGTTAACATTCAGTTTTTCCTCTAAAGTAAACCTAATTTTATTTATTGCTCCTACAGAGTCCTTTGTAGTTTTGGGGGACTTCCTATGACAGCTTTTCTCCACATGTTGGCTCAGCATCCTGGATTGCTTTGACTTTATGGCATCTCAGTATCAATGTAATTGCTGTACAATTACTCAGTGCTTATGTAATTGCTGTAACAGGAAAAGATAGCAGAAGAGTCTTTCACTGGCAGTTACATAATTCTGCTTGGAAGTGACACACCATTCACATTTCATTGGCCAAAGGAAATAACGCAATCGTGCTACTTCAAAACAACAAAAAAATGAAATCCTCCAGCATTCTCAGAGGAATATTGGTAGTGGCTACCAACACAAACCATTTCACATTTTAATCTATTTGCATCCTTCACTGACCACAAGTCTCTAAGGTCCCTCAAATGATACCTTACTAGTCTGTGGAAGAAATCTCATGAAGAAAGATAAGCCTGTTGAAAGTTGTGTTAACTATATGAAGATTTGGAATGGAGGAAGAACTTTAACTACCAATGGGAAATCCATTCATATTTACATTAAAATAAATACTAAGTGACAATACCACTCCACAATCATCTTTTCTTCCATTCTAGAATTACCTTTTCATAAAATTACTTTTCAAATTTTGCACTCCTACACCCATTTATTTTGGTTTAATAGTAATTCACTATTATTTGTGATTCACTTTCAAGTTAATAACCTCAACTAACCTAGAAAACTAAATAAGGAAATATTGAATGTATCTAAAGGCAATCCTAAGCCTGGACATTAATATTGTTAGCAAATGAAGCTCTGGGGACATAGTAATGTGAATTGGAAAGAGAAATTATTTTGTGATTTTTCTGATCTATTTTTTCCAATTTTATAATCCTACAAAGTTTGTCTCATATTTTGAGGAACTGGGACATTTTCTTGGCAACATGATCCTAAGATTTTTTTTTTCTGATTCTTGCCAAAAGGCTGAGTATGATAATATATTAAAAGTTACAGAACATGCTTACAGCCTATTTTTTTTTTACAATACTCTAAGCAACAACTCTGTATCAACTCAAATCTCTGGAAACTTAACTAGCAAATTATATTAATTTCTCATAGAATGTCTTCACAATGGGACATTCACATATGTTTGAATGTTTGACAAATAAAAATATATTCATTTAATATTTAAGTAACTTCAGAAGTAAACATAGGAAATAAAATTTAACATTATGCCCATGACTGAATGACTAGCAAACACAATGATGTCTACATCAAGGATATTTCTGTGGGTTTTGCAAAACTGCTATAAAACATGCTGCCCAGTATATTGCTCAACCTTTACACAATCATCAGTAATCAAACCTTCCTTGATTTTATAGCAGAAAGAGGCTATTGTTTTCTCTCTTGAAGAAATAGTATAGAGAATTTCCTTTTATTGTTATTTTTCATACTCCTATATTGACTTACAGGACGGTAAGCATTGGGATTTGCACTCAGCCTAAGCTTGATTTTTGAAATAATGACTCCCATCTTTCTCTTGATCTTTTACTTTGGCCTTAAGCAGATTTTTAAATAATTTGCTTTTGCAAATTTCTTCCACTGTAAGCTACCTTAAACATTTTAGGAAAGGTAAAGAACTGTATGACAGCAAGCAAGTTTTGGATATCCTCAGGAAATTTGAAGAAAACTTAGTAATAATACTGAACTTAGTTTTTCCGAGCCTCAGCACCTTTATCCACAAAATGTGACTAAAGTCTTCATAAAATCGTAGGAAGGATTGAATGAGCTAAAAAGTAAAGGGTTTTAGAACATTTGTGAGTGAATGGGAGGAATGGGAGGTGCTTAATAAGTGTTTCCTAACTGGATCCCCCAAATAGCAAATACATGCAACATTAAGCCTTCTAGACCCAGGGGAACTCAAGGCTAATGGCATCAGGAAATTGTTCACAATGACAATGAAGTCGTGGTTGTGTGTTGTCATAAAGAAATTAAACAACTCGCCCAATAAATGGTGTTTTTGTTTGGTTGGTTGGTCGGTTTTGGTTTGTTTTTGTTTTTGTTTGTTTTGACAGAGTCTCACTCTGTCGCCCAGGTTAGAGTGCAGTGGGGCGATCTCGGTTCACTACAACCTCCACCTCCCAGGTTCAAGCGATTCTCCTGCCTCAGCCTCCCCAGAAGCTGGGATTACAGGCGCCCCCACCATGCCTGGCCAATTTTTTTGCATTTTTAGTTGAGACGGCGTTTCACCATGTTGTCCAGGCTGGTCTCAAACTCCTGACCTCAGGTGATCTGCCCACCTCGGCCTCCCAAAGTTTTGGGATTACAGGCGTGAGCCACCGCCCCTGGCCAATTAATGTATTTTAAATTACATTTGCTTAAAACGATTCAGTTTATTGTTCACTTTGAAACTTACCCACATAAAGGAAAGGCAGATGATTTCTGTAACTTTGTCTAGAATTGTTCGTCCGGGGCTTGACATTTTACAAGAAAAGATAACATAATAAGTTACCCTGAATATATCACTGTTATTTTACTACATTGAGATCCTGTGTTAAATATGATCAACGTTATCTTATATTGTACCTTGTATTGTAGCTTTTTTTAACCTGCCGGAAATAACCGGAGCTGCAGGGTACAGTTGAGCTGCTGATCATCGTCCTCGACGTTAGTGATAACGCCCCACTGTTTGACCAGGCCGTATTTCTTGATTTAAATAATCAAGAGCCAGCACGTGTCAGGCTCAGCCTGCTGTAATCCCAGCACTTTGGGAGTCGAGACGATGGATCACGCAGGTCAGGAGATCGAGACCATCCTGGCTAACACGTGAAACCCCGCCTCTACTAAAATACAAAAACTTAGCCGGGCGCAGGTGGCAGGCTTCAGTCCTGGAAGCTACTCGGGAGGCTGAGGCAGGAGAATGGCGTGAACCGGGAGGCATGGAGCTTGCAGTGAGCTGAGATCCCACCCACGCACCAGCCTACATGCATGGAGACTGCTCTTCAAAAAAAAAAAGAAATATGACAATTTATCCTTACTTTTTTGCTTAGCTCCATTCGAGACAAACTGGTACGACAGGATATCTACATTCAACGGTACGATTTATTTCAACGTTAGTGAACACCTTAATATTTCAGGAGCTTTTTGAGATCGAGTCTCGCTGCTGTCGCCCCAGGTTGAGTGCAGGGCGCCATCTCGCTCACTGCAGTTCGGCCCGGTTCACGCCATTCTCCTGCCTCAGCCTCCTGAGTAGTTGGGACTACAGGCGCCTACCTCCACCGCCTCGGGCTAATTTTTTATTTTAGTAGAGACGGGTTTCACTGTGGTCTCTGATCTCCTGACCTCAGGATCCGGGCTCACCGCCTCCCAAAGTGCTGGGATTGCAGCGACCACCAGCCCGGGTCAAGACATTGTTTTAAAGTGATATTTGAAAAGATGATTAGACAAGTTAAATGTGAAAACTATTTAAAGCCAAAACTCGAAAGTTGGACTTACATTACCAGAAAGATCCAAATTTGCTTCTGGTTGTTCATTTCTTTCTGACGTGTTAAGACTTGGAGGTAGGCCTGGGCTGAAGGCCATGAGGTCGGTTTTGGGTGGGCCCTCGCTAGAGCACACCCTCTGCTGCCTCTGCTGTGAGTTCGACCAGCTCCCCACCGCGCTGGAGCACACCAGAGTGGGCTTGCCCGGCGCACACGCACCCTCGGTGGGCGGCGCTGAGCACCGCAGCGCCGTGTACAGCAGCAGTGTGAGCACCAGCAGGCTGGACACCGCGCAGATGGCGATGATCAGGTACACGTTGACATCCACCAGCGCCGCCTCTGGCCCCGCGACACCCACCGACGCCCGCGAAGAGGCCTTTGGCGTCTGGCCGCTCTCTACCAGAGTCACAAGCACAGTGGCCGTGGCTGTCAGCGCCGGCTCACCGTGGTCCTTCACCAGCACCAGAAGACGGTAGCGCGACAAGTCAGCCTCGTCCAGAACACGAGTAGTGCTGATCTCGCCCGTGTACAGCCCCACGCGGAACGGCATGCGCGCGCCGCCTGCCGCCGGCTGTAGTTCATAGGACAGCCACGCATTGTAGCCTGAGTCGGCGTCCACTGCGCGCACCTTCGCCACCACATGACCCGCGCCCACCAATCGCGGCACCAGCTCACTGACTGCACCGCTAGTGCCACCCACTCGAGGCGCCAGCAGCGCCGGCGCGTTGTCATTCTCGTCCAGCACGAACACCTGCAGCGTCACATTGCTGCCCAGAGGCGGCACGCCCGCGTCGCGCGCGCTCACCTGGAACTGCAGCAGCTCCAGCTCCTCGTGGTCCAGCGGCTGCAGCGCGTACACCTTGCCGCTCTCCGCGTGCACCGACACGTAGCTCGACAGCGCGCGCTCGCCCACCCGCCGCTCCACCAGCGAATAGGACACCAGCGCGTTCTCCTGCGCGTCCGCGTCCCGCGCAGACACCGTGAAGATGTGGCAGCCCGGCGGGTTGTTCTCCTTCACGAACACTGTGTACTCGGGCTGCGCGAACGCTGGCGCGTTGTCGTTCACGTCGGCCACCTCCACGGACACGCTGGCTGTGGCCCACAGCGAAGGCGAGCCCCCGTCCCGCGCGGTCACCACCAGCTCAAAGACCGACAGGCTCTCGCGATCCAAGGCGCTGTCCAGCACTAACGAGTAGTAATTCTTGAAGGTGGACACCAGCTTGAAGGGTACATGGGGCATTAGGGAGCAAGTCACCTGCCCGTTGGCACCTGAGTCACGGTCAGACACGGTGATGAGGGCGATGACGGTGCTGAGTGGAGCGTCCTCTCTGATAGGCAAATACAATGAAGTGACCGCCAGTTCTGGAGCATTATCATTTACATCCAGCACTTTCACCAAAACCTTGCAGTGGTTTGACATCGGAGGACTTCCTTTATCAACTGCCTTTACTTGAATTTCGTAGGATTTTGTTTCTTCATAATCCAGTTTATCAATTAACCTGATTTCTCCTGAGCTGGAATCAACTTTGAATTTTTCTTGAATGTCATGAGAAATACCACTGTCAAAGGAAAAGACAACTTCACCATTTACACCTTCGTCAGCGTCGGAGGCATTTAATGTGGTCACTAATGTTCCATTTGCTGTAGTCTCTAATAAGTGGACTCTGTATACGGCCTGGTCAAACAGTGGGGCGTTATCATTAACGTCGAGGACGGTGATCAGCAGCTCAACTGTACCTTGCAGCTCCGGTTTACCCCCGTCAGTGGCTGTCAGTAATAAGCGAAGTTCTGGTGTTTCTTCTCTATCCAAAGATTTTCTCAATTCAAGCCAAAGAGATTTACTCAGTTCATCACTTGACTGTACACCCAAAGAGAAATAATCACTCGGGCTGAGGGTGTACGCTAGAAGAGCGTTAACACCAATGTCTGCATCAGCAGCTCCTTCTATCGGAAAACGCGAATCCAGGAGTCTAGATTCAGGAATAAATATTATTTGTTCTCTGCCTCTGAAGACGGGTGGATTATCGTTAATATCTTTCACCTTCACCTCCACATGGAAAACCTGCAGCGGCCTCTCCACAATCACCTCCAGGTGGATACTGCACTCCGCGCTCCTCCCGCACAGCTCCTCGCGATCAATTCGAGAATTCACAAACAAAATGCCATTCTGCAGATTTACCTCCAGAAGGTCCCCGTGTGTTTTGGACGCCACCCGGAAGAGGCGCGGCACCAGCTCCGCCAGCTCCAGCCCCAGGTCCTGAGCAATGCGGCCAACAAAGGTGCCGTGTTTGGCTTCCTCCGGGATCGAGTAGTGGAGCTGGCCGCTCCCCATCTCCCAGGCTGCGAGGAGCAGAAGCGAAAGAAGCAGATCCTGGGCTCCCAGGCCTCCTCTCCTAGAAAACACCATTGCAAAAGGACTACACCTTTTTTATGCTATCCCCTTACTTCAAAATCATGCTATTTTTATCTAATATTTCCAATCATTTATCTCTTTACCGTTTCTGTCTTCTTCAGGCAGTGACAAAATGGAGCTTCCTCCTTTACTTTTAGTGATCAGTAGCTCCTTTTGACAAGACTTTGTGGTGTACAGCGACATCATGTGGCCAATGTAAAGTTTAGATCCATTCATTGATTTTCAAAATGCAATCTCTATATCCGTCTGCAATTTATTCAATGCAATCATTTTCAACTTTATGTCCTTTGAAGACCCACGACATTTCAAATGTCATTGGAGAGTGTGTAATCCAGTATTTTCCTTTGGTAATGATTACAAACATATTACAATTGAATCAGAAACTTTAAGATATACTTAACCTCTCCTTACATCATTTTATTTAAAACAGTTTATCAGCTCATATATTTTTATCATTAAATATTTGCAGCTGAATGTCAAAGTTTTAAAATAAGATACTTTGACTGATATGATTTACCTTATTCTAGGATAGCTTGGGTGTTTATTTTTTAAATATTATACACACACACATACATATGCACATGTATATATAGTTATCAGGTACTTACAGATGACATTTTGGAAAATTTCTGAACACATGTAAAATTCCTTTAATGTGGTATGAACAACTTCATCATTTTCTGATACTTTAACTGTTAGAATAAAGATATTTGTGACATTTTCCTTTGTTGCTTGTTATATAACATGACCTATGTATTGAACTTATAACTCTAACTTCCAGAAATCAGTACTCCTAATTGAATCAGTGTCCACTAGATCATTTATTCCTATGTTAAATTTTCAGCCATGCTTTTTTCTTATCAAGACTAAACATTGTCATATTATAACAAAAATCATATGGATATTGAATCACAATATCAAAGACACATACTGAGAGTATTAATATAGTCCATAGTCAAAAGAAAAATGTAAATCTAATGCAAAGATAGATTTAAAAATAATTTGAGAATAACCTACTTATTAATAAACCTCTCTTTCATTTTCAGTCCGATTCATAATCAGAATCCCATAGCTACATCTTAGTTTGACTAAGAAATGTGATCTGAATAAGCTATCACTAGTTATTTTTCAAAGGAATAGCCATAATGTTTATATTTTAAGTACTAAGAATAGTTAAGGATATTAATGTGAATAAGGATTATTTAATCCAGTATGTCTTCATAATCAGAAAGCCTAAATCCTTGTTTACTTGATAATTAAGATATAGATAAAACATGGAGCTATTTTATTTTTAACAAGTAGTTTATATTTTTTAACAGTTCAATGTAGTAATTACTTTATTACAAAAGATGGAGCAATATAAAATACATGAATATTCTCTTAGTCCAAAAGTGAAGCAAACTTTGAACTTGGAAACATTCTAAAGGTTAGTAGATTTAGAGAACATTGTCAACATTTGGAAGTGCAAAATACTTTAATGTGTTATACATTTTGAAGAATGACACAGTGGTGAACTCTGGGTTTTTGCCTTATCTATTCCAGACTTGGACCTGAAGAAGCCAACAGCCAGAAACATTATTAGGTACTGATGCAAAAAGCTCAAAAAAAAAAAAGCATGCTCTTTCTAGACAAAGGACCAGGAAATAGGCAGCCTAGCAAGACAAAAAGCTCCTAGATAATAATTTACTCCAGATAATCACCACAAAAAAACACTGTGGCCCCACACCAGCAAAAGTTGACTGGGGAATCTAGATTTACACTCTTGCAAAGCTGTTAATGAGGAAACCCAATACTTCTGGTGGTGTCAGAATGAAACTGAGACTTTCATTCCCCCAACTGCTAACATGCTCCACAGCTGTGGTATCAGAGGAGACCATGTGGGCAGCCTGGACTAGTACCCCTATGCAGAAAATAACACGCTGCCACCTCCCACTCTCTGCTGGGGTGGGGCATTAGTCCATTTTGCATTGCTATAAAGGAATACCTGAGGCTGGGTAATCTATAAAGAAAAGAGGTTTATTTGGCTCATGGTTCTCCAGGCTATGTAAGAAGCATAGTGCCAGCATCTGCTTTTGGTGAGAGCCTCAGGAAGCTTCCAATCACAACTGAAAGCAAAGAGGGAGCCAGCATATCACATGGTAAGAGAGAGAGAAAGCAAGAGAGAGAGGGAGGAGGTGCCACACTCTTAAAAGAAAATCTCATGTGAACTCATAAAGTGGTAACTCACTCATTATCAAGCACCAAGCCATTCATAAGGAATCTGCCCCCATGACACAAACACCCACAACTAGGTCCACCTCCAACATTGGGGATCACATTTCCACAAGAGATTCAGAGGAGCCAAATATCCAAACCATATCATTCCACCTCAGCCCTCCAAATCTCATGTCCTTCTCACGTTGCATAATCCAATCATTCCTTACCAATAGTTCTCCCAAAATCTTAACTTGTTCCAGCATCAACTCAATCAAAAGTCCCAAGTCCCATCTGAGACTCAAAGCAAGTTTCTTCTACCTATGAGCCTGTAAGATTAAAAAAAAAGAGATACAATGGTGGTACAGGCATTGCATTGGGTAAACATTCCCATTCTAAAAGGGAGAAAACAGACAAAAGAAAGGAACAGGTCCCACACAAGTCTGAAACCACACAGGGCAGACATTAAATCTTAAAGCTCCAAAATAATTATTGACTCCATGTCCTGCACCCAAGGCACACTGGTGCACAGAGCAGACTCCTAAGGCCTTGAGCAGCCCCACCTCCATGGCTTTGTAGGGTGCAACTCCCATGGCTGATATCATGGCTTGGAATTGAATGCCTGAAGTTTCTCCAGGCTCAGGGTGCAAGCTGCTGCTGGCATTCTTAGATTATTCTCGGATCTAGAGGATGGTGACCCCCTTCCCACAGCTCCACTAGAAAATACGCTGGTGAAAACTCAGTGGGAGAGCTCCAGCTCCACATTTCTCCTGGGAATTGCTCTAGTAGTTCTTTATGGGAGCTCCATCCTAGGGCAGGCTTCTGCCTAGGCATCCAGGCTTTCTGATACATCCTCTGAAATCTAGGTGGAAGCTGCCAAGCCTCCTTCACACTTGCATTCTGTGCACCTACAGGCTTAACACCATGTGGAAGCCAACAAGGTTTATGGTGGCCTGAACTCTCCAACGCAGTGGCCAGAGCTGTACCTGTGGCCCTTTGGGCTCCAGCTGGAGCCAAAGCAGTCAGGATCCTGGGAGCAGTGTCCCAAGGCTCACATGCCAGCAGGGCCTTGGGCCTGGTCCTCAAAATCATGAGGATGAAATCATTCTTTCCTCTACTCAGCAGAGTGAGGTAGGAGGACAACTTGAGCCTGAGAGATCAAGGCTGCAGTGAGCCGACACCATACCACTGCACTGTAGCCTGAGTGACAGAACAAAGCCCTGTCTCAAAACAAAAACAAAAACAAAAACAAAAACAAAAAAAAAAGAAAAGAAAAGGAAAGAAAAAGAAAGAGAAAGAGAAAAAAAACTGACAAAGTGAATTAAAAAAAGACCCAATTACATGCTGCCTACAAGTATCTCACTTGAAATATAAAAATACAGGGAGATTCAAATAAAAAATGTAAAAGCTATGTCAACAAGCAAAATGCCTTGAGCATCCCCAAAACCTGTTGCCATGACCTTTGCTTTTTGTGTATGTTAGGACCTTTGCTTTTGACCAGTCTGCTTTTACTTTGGCTAGATCATTTACACCTCCTGGTAGCATTGCTTTGATTGTGCTTTGTCTTCAAGATCATACTGCTAAAGCCATGTTTCATCTCCTGTTACAATTCTCCAAAGAAAGTATTCAGAATCTTGATCCCATTGTTTAAAATTTCCATGGAAACTCAGCTCTTATCTGCAGCTGATCTGGGTGCAATGGTTTTGGCACCCATTGAGAAGAAATTTGCTCAACTTTAATTTTTTAGTCAGAAGTGATTAAAGGAAAGAAGAAGTATTTATCAAATAGAGTTCAGGACAAAGAAAACTACTGGGATATAGAGGAAAATTAGGCCGGGAGCAGTGACTCATGTATGTAATCCCAGCAACTTGGGAGGCCAACACGGGTGGATCATTTGAGGTCAGGAGTTCAAGACCAGCCCAGCCAACATGATGAAATCCCGTCTCTACTAAAAATACAAAAATGAGCCAGGCGGTAGTGGTGCGTGCCTGTAATCCCAGCTACTTGGGAGGCTGAGGCAGGAGAATCACTTGATCCTGAGAGGCGGAGGTTGCAGTGAGCCCATATCGCACCATTGCACTCCAGTCTGATGACAGAGTGAGACCTGTTTCAAGAGAGGCTGGGCGCGGTGGCTCACACCTGTAATCCCAGCACTTTGGGAGGCCAAGGCAGGTGGATCATGAGGTCAGGAGATCGAGACCATCCTGGCTAACACAGTGAAACCCCCGTCTCTACTAAAAATATAAAAAATTAGCTGGGCGTGCTGGTGGGCGCCTGTAGTCCCAGCTACTCAGGAGGCTGAGGCAGGAGAATGGCGTGAACCTGGGAGGCAGAGCTTGCAGTGAGCCAAGATCACACAAAAAAACAAAAAACAAAAAACAACAAAAAAAGAGAGAGAGAGGAAAATTATAAATGATAAGGAGTTGCCGGGCACGGTGGCTCAAGCCTGTAATCCTAGCACTTTGGGAGGCTGAGACGGGCGGATCACAAGGTCAGGAGATCAAGACCATCCTGGCTAACACGGTGAAACCCCGTCTCTACTAAAAAAATACAAAAAACTAGCCGGGCGAGGTGGCGGGCGCCTGTGGTCCCAGCTACTCCGGAGGCTGAGGCAGGAGAATGGCGTAAACCTGGGAGGCGGAGCTTGCAGTGAGCTGAGATCCGGCCACTGCACTCCAGCCTGGGCGACAGAGCCAGACTCAGTCTCAAAAAAAAAAAAAAAAAAAAAAAAATGATAAGGAGTCAATCCACCAAAAAGACATGGCAACCCTAAATGTGTATGCACCAAACAACAGAGCTGTGAAACAAAATCTCATAGAACTAAAAAGGGAAACAGATAAATCCACAATTATAATTGGAGACGTCAACACTTCTCTCTCAACAAATAACAGAACAACTAAAGAGAAAATCAGCAAGAATACAGAAGAACTCAGCAACATCACTAACCAATGGAAACTAATTGACATTTATAGAACACACTATTCAACAATCACAGGCTGAGCACAGTGGCTCACACCTGTAATTCCAGCACTTTGAGACACTGAGGCAAGCGAATCCCTTGAGGTCAGGAGTTCGAGATCAGCCTGGCCAACACGGTGAAACTCTGTCTCTACTAAAAATACAAGAATTAGCCAGGTGTGGTGGTGCATGCCTGTAATCCCAGGTGCTTGGGAGGCTGAGGCAAGAGAATCACTTGAGCCTGGGAGGTGGAGGTTGCAGTGAGCCAAGATCATGCCACTGCACTCCAGCCTGGGCAACGGAGTGAGACTCTGTCAAAAAAAAAAAAAAGAGAGAGAGAGACTCCATCATCTCAAAAAAAAAAAAAAAATTACAAAATACACTCTTCCAAGCGCCAGTGGAACATATTTCAAAACATATCTTGCCCTGAGTCATAAAACAAGTCTCAGCAAATGTAAAAGACATGAAATCATACAGAGTGTGTTCTGGGACCACGATGGAATCAAAGGAGAAATCAATAACATAGAGATAAAAGAAAAGTATTTGGGCCGGGCGTGGTGGCTCATGCCTGTAATCCCAGCACTCTGGGAGGCCGAGGCGGGTGGATCACAAGGTCAGGAGATCGAGACCATCCTGGCTAACACAGTGAAACCCCGTCTCTACTAAAAATACAAAAAAAAAAAAAACTTAGCTGGGCATGGTGGCAGGCGCCTGTAGTCCCAGCTACTTGGGAGGCTGAGGCAGGAGAATGGCGTGAACCTGGGAGGCGGAGCTTGCAGTGAGCCAAGATCGTGCCACTGTGCTCTAGCCAGGGCAACAGAGCGAGACTCTGTCTCAAAAAAAAAAAGAAAAGAAAAATATTCTAACACTTGGATGCTAACATATCTCTAAATAATCCATGAGTCAAAAATGATGTCTCAAAGGAATAAAAAAAAAAATACATTGTATTAGGTAAAAAATTTTTTTAATTTAAAAAATAACACCAATACAAATCTCTCCCAGAAAATACAAGAGGTCTTCAAAAAGTTCATGAAAAATGCATACTATGAAAAAATGATGCATGAATTTTAAAAAGTTTGCATCAAAATAAACTTGTATTAACTTGTTGTAATATGTCTGAGCAGTATCTAGTTTAAGCCACAAAGAAGGATAGGACATCCGTTTGAAAAGACTCCCTATTAGAGCAACATAAATTCTACTAAAATTGAAGCAAGCCAAACATCAGATTTATGGTGAAGCTTGGGTGGAAAAACAGTGAAATCATTGACACTTTATGAAAAGTTTATGAGGACAATGTCTCACAGAAATAAGTAGTGTACAAATGGATAACTCATTTTAAGAAGGGATAAGATGATGTTGGAGATAAAGCCTGCAGTGGCAGGCTATCCATATCATTTTATAAGAAAAAAATTAGTCCTGTTCATAACATAATTGAAGAGGGCCAATGATTAACAGCAGATACAATAGGAAATACCATAGACATCCAAAATGGTTCAGCTTACATACTTCTGACTAAAAAATTAAAGTTGAGCAAACTTCTGCTCAATGGGTGCCAAAACCATTGCACCCAGATCAGTTGCAGATAAGAGCTGAGTTTCCATGGAAATTTTAAACAATGGGATCAAGATTCTGAATATTTTCTTTGGAGAATTGTAACAGGAGATGAAACATGGCTTTAGCAGTATGATCTTGAAGACAAAGCACAATCAAAGCAATGCTACCAAGAGGCGTAAATGATCTAGTCAAAGTAAAAGCAGGCTGGTCAAAAGCAAAGGTCCCTACACACACAAAAAAGCAAAGGTCATGACAACAGGTTTTGGGGATCTTCAAGGCATTTTGCTTGTTGACTTTCTGGAGGGCCAAAGAATGTTTTAAGAAAGTGAAGCTTTAGCAGAAAAATAACCAGGAAAGCTTCACTATAGAGTTCTTCTCCACCACAACAATGCTCATGTTCATTTCTCTCATCAAACAAGGGCAATTTCGCAAGAATTCTGACATGGAAAATCACTGGGCATCCACCGTACAGTCCCAATTTGGTTATTTCTTTTTTTTCTTTTTCTTTTTTTTCGAGACAGGGTCTCACTCTGTTGCCCAGGCTGGAGTGCAGTGGCACGATCTCAACTCACCGCAACCTCCACCTCCTGGGTTCATGTGATTCTCCTGCTTCAGCCTCCTGAGTAGCTGGGATTACAGGTGTGTGCCATCTTGCCCAGGTAATTTTTATATTTTAATAGAGATGGGTTTTCACCATGTTGGCCAGGCTGGTCTCGAACTCCTGACCTCAAATGATCCGCCTGCCTTGGTTTCCCAAAGTTCTGGGATTACAAGTGTGGGCCACCATGCCCTTGCCCCAATGTGATTATTTCTGACTTTTCTTTATTTCTCAATCTTAAAAAGTCTTTAAAGAGCATCCATTTCCCTTCAGTTAATAATGTAAACAATTCTTCATTGACATGGTTAAATTCTTAGGACCGTCAGTTCTTTAGAGATGGACTAAATGACTGGTATCATCCCTTATAAAAGTGTTTTGAGCTTGGCGGGACCAAGATGGCCAACTAGAAGCAGCAGCAGTTAGAGGCTCCCACTGAGAAGAAAGAAAACAGCATGTGAATCCTGCACTGGCAATCAAGGTATCCAGGTTCTAGCATCAGGACTGACTAGGCAGTTGGTGTGACCCACAAAGAGCAAGAAAAGGCAGGGTGGTGCGTCGGCCCACACAGAGCAAGGGCAAACCCCACCCACAACCAAGAAGGTGGTGAATGAGCATGCTACCTTGCCTGAGAAACCATGCTTTTTCCACAGATCTGCGCAACCCACAGATCAGAAGATTCCACTTATGAGCCCACATCACCAGGGCCTTGGGTCCCAACCACAGAGCTGCACAGACTCTCAACAGCCACTCTGCTGGAATCTGCCTAAGACTAACGAGTTCCCGGAGGAGAAGCCGCCATCATCACTGCAGTTGCCTGCTGTCTAAGCCATCTGAGCTCCCAGGGCGAAAGATGGCAGCCATCACTGTGGCTGTCAGCTGCCTAAGAAAACTGAGCTCCCTGCGGGAGGGATGGCAAACATTACTCAGGCTGCTAGCCACCTAAGACACTGAACTGGGGGTAGCGGGGAGGGTGGCAGCCATCACTACAGCTCTAGACCACATTTTTCCCCTCCTGGAACGGGAGAGACATGACAGCTTGGTTCCAAGAGGTAATCCCCAGGGTGCAGTACACAGTTTGTGGCGGAAAAATGCTGAAAACTCAAAAGGCCAGAGTGCCTCTTCTCCAGATGATCACAACACCTCTCCAGCAAGTGCACAGAACTGGACAGAGGTACCATCCTGATACCAAAACCTGGCAGAGATACAACAAAAAGGGAAAACTTCAGGCAAGTATCCCTGATGAACACTGATACAAAAATCCTCAATACAATACTGGCAAACTGAATCCAGCAGCACATCAAAAAGTTTATCCACCATGATCAAGTCTGCTTCATCCCTGGGATGCAAGGCTGGTTCAACATATGCAAATCAATAAACATAATTCATCACATAAATGGAACTAATGACAAAAACCACATGATTATCTCAAAAGATGCCAAAAAAGCCTTTGATAAAATTTAACATCCCTTCATGTTAAAAACACTCAATAAAGTAGGTATTGATGGAACATATCTCAAAATAGTAAGAGCCATTTATGACAAACCCACAACCAATATCATACAGAATGGGCAAAACCCAAAAGCATTCCCCTTGAAAAGCAGCACAAGAAAAAGATGTCCTCTCTCACCACTCCTATTCAACATAGTGTTGGAAGTTCTGGCCAGGGCAATCAGACAAGAGAAAGAAATAATGGGTATTCAAATAGGAAAAGAGGAAGTCAAATTGTCTCTGTTTGCAGATAACATGATCTAGAAAACCCCATTGTCTCAGCCCAAAAGCTCCTTAAGCCGAAAAGCAACTTCAGCAAAGTCTCAGGACACAAAATCAATGTGCAAAAATCACAAGCATTCCTGTACATCAACAATAGACAAGCAGAGAGCCAAATCATGAATGAACTCCCGTTCACAACTGCTACAAAGAGAATAAAATACCTAGGAATACAGCTAACAAAGGATGTAAAGGACCTCTTCAAGGAGAACTACAAACCACTGCTCAAGTAAATAAGAAAGGACACAAACAAATGGAAAAACATTCCATCTTCATGAATAGGAAGAATCAATATCATGAAAATGGCCATACTGCCCAAAGTAATTTATAGATTCAATGTTATTCCCATCAAACAACCATTGACATTTTTCATGGAATTAGAGAACATGATGTTAAAATTCATATGGAACAAAAAAGAGCCCATACAGCCAAGACAATTCTAAGCAAAAGAACAAAGCTGGAGGCATCACACTACCTGACTTCAAACTATACTATAAGGCTACAGTAACAAAAACAGCATGGTACTGGTACCAAAACAGACACATAGACCAATGGAACAGAATAGAGATCTCAGAAATAAGACCACACATTTACAACCATCTGATCTTTAACAAACTTGACAAAAACAAGCAATTGGAAAAGAATTCCCTATTTAATTAATAGTGCTGGGAAAACTGGCTAGTCATATGCAGAAAACTGAAACTGGACCCCTTCCTTACACCTTTTACAAAAATTAACTCAATATGGATTAAAGACTTAAAAATAAAACCCAAAATCATAAAAACCCTAGAAGAAAATGTAAGCAACACCATTCAGGACATAGGTATGAGTGAAGATTTTATAATGAAATCATCAAAAGCAATTGCAACAGAAGCAAAAATTGACAAATTGGATCTAGTTAAACTAAAGACCTGCTGCACAGCAAAAGAAACTATCATCAGAGTGAACGGGCAACCTATAAAATGGGAGAAAATTTTTGCAATCTACCCATCTGACAAAAGTCTAATATCCAGAATTTACAGGGAACTTAAACAAATTTACAAGGAAAAAAATACAAACAACCCCATCAAAAAGTGAGCAAAGGACATGAACAGACACTTCTCAAAAGAAGACATTTATGCAGCCAACAAATATGTGAAAAAAAGCTCAACATCACTGATCACTAGAGAAATGCAAATCAAAACCACAATGGATATCGTCTCATACCAGTCAGAATGGCATTATTAAAAAGTCAAGAAACAACAGATGCTGGTGAGGCTGTGGGGAAATAGGGATGTTTTTACATTGTTGGTGGGAATGTAAATTAGTTCAACATTGTGGAAGACAGTGTGGCGATTCCTCAAAGATCAAGAACTAGAAATACCATTTGACCCGGCAATCCCATTACTGAGTATATACTCAAAGGAATGTAAATCATTCTCTTATAAGGATACACACACACGTCTGTTTATTGCAGCACTATTCACAATAGCAAAGACATGGAATCAACCCAAACGCCCATCAATGACAGATTGGATAAAGGAAATGTAGTACATATACACCATGGAATATTACGCAGCCATAAAAAAGATTGAGATCATGTCCTTTGCAGGGATATGGATGAAGGTGGAGGCCATCATCCTCAGCAAACTAACACAGGAACAGAAAACCAAACACCACATATTCTCACTCATAAGTGGGAGCTGAACAATGAGAACACATGGATGCAGGGAGGGGACCAACACATATTTGGGCCTGTCATGGGAGTGGGGACAGGGAGAGCATCAGAAAAAACAGCTAATGCATGTGGGGCTTAATACCTAGGTGATAGGTGCAGCAAGCCACCATGGCACACATTTACCTGTATAACAAACCTGCACATTCTGCACATGCATCATGGAACTTAAAATAAAACAAAATAAAATAAATTGTAAAAGTGTCTTGAACTTGATGGAGCTTATGATGAGAAATAAAATTGATAATTTTTATTTTGATCTTTTAATTCCATTTTCCATGAACTTTTGGAAGTCCCCTCATAGGAAGGTAATCCATCTAAGTAGAAGGAACATTTCTCAATGTATGCTATGAAGATAGTATCACCCTGATGCCAAAACCAAAGACAATACAAAAATAAAAAGAAAACACAGAGTGATAACTTTCATAAATTTAGATTTCAACATTTTTTTCAAAATACTAGCAAATAAAATTTTACAACGAATAGAAAGAAGTATACACCACGATCAAGGGGGCTTTTTTCATATATTCAATATTTGAAAATCAGTGATTATAATCTACCATATTAATGGGATAAAGAAGAAAAGACATATGTTCATAACGATCATGTCAATAAATGCAGAAAGACATTCAACCAAACTTCAATATCAATTGATGGTTTTAAAAAATCTCAGAAAAATAGAAATACAGGAGAACCTCCTCAACACAGTAAGAAGCATCTATGAAAAACCTATAGACAGATTTATATTTAATTGTGAAGGACTGAATGCTTTTATCCCAAGATCAAGAAAAAAGCAAAAATATCTGTTCTCACCACTCTTATTCAACATAGCACTGGAAGTTCTACATGATGCAATGAGGCAAGAAAAGTAAATAAGTGGAATACAAATGAGAAAGAAATAAAATTGTTTTTATTCATGTTTGACACAACTGTGTACTTTAAAATCCCAAGGAATAGACAAAAAATAAATCACTTCTAGAATAAATGAATTCAGCAAGGTCTCTAAAAAAAAGATGAACATAGAAAAGTAAATTGTATACCCATATACTAACAATGAACAAATGGATACCAAAATTTAAAATATAATACCATTTCCATTAACTCAAAAAGAATACTTAGGTGTAACTGTGAAAAAAAAAAAATGTACCGGACTTGTGTTCTAAAAACTACAATAACTACACAACACTGATGAAAGATTTTCAAAATCTAAATAAATGGAGAGACATACGCTGTGCTCATCAGTTGGAAGACTCAAAAAGTCATGGAGAGATATCAATTTTTCCTGAATTGATATATAATTTTACACAATTTCTACCAAAATACCAGCAAGATTTTCTGTGGCTATAGATGAGATTACTGTAAAATTTATGTGGAATACCAAAGGAACTAGAATAATTAAAGCAATTTTGAGAAACAAGAAAAAGGTAGGAAAAATCAATGTACTCTAAGATTTTTACTAAATAGCTACAGTAATCAAGACTGTAAATAAGAAGTAGATGAATAGACATGTAAATCAATGGAACAAGATAAAATAAACAATCCAAAAGTAGACCCATGCAAATATGCCCACCTGAATTTTGACAAAGGTGCAAATGCAACTAACTGTGAGAAAGATAGCCTTCCAAATAACGACATTGGAGCAACTGGACTTCCATGGGCAAAAAAATGAACTTCAACTTAAGTCTCGCATCTTATACTAAAATTAATGCAAAGTTTATCACAAACTTCAAAGTAACATAACATTCTAAGACTTTTAGAAAACAACATAAAGGAAAATATTCAGGATCTAAGGCTAGGCAAAAAGCTCTTAGACTTGACATCAAAAGCATAATCTGTAAAATGAAAAACTAGTAAGTTGAATTTCTTAAACATTTTTAAACCTCTTTGCTGTGAAAAAACATATTAAAAGTATAAAAGATAAAGCTGAAATTTTGGAGAAAATGTTTGCAAGCACATATCTGACAAAACACTTATATCTAGTATATATAAAAAACAGTCAAAACTCAACAGTAGGCCGGGCGCGGTGGCTCAAGCCTGTAATCCCAGCACTTTGGGAGGCTGAGACGGGCGGATCACGAGGTCAGGAGATCGAGACCATCCTGGCTAACCCGGTGAAACCCCGTCTCTACTAAAAAATACAAAAAACTAGCCGGGCGAGGTGGCGGGCGCCTGTAGTCCCAGCTACTCGGGAGGCTGAGGCAGGAGAATGGCATGAACCCGGGAGGCGGAGCTTGCAGTGAGCTGAGATCCGGCCACTGCCCTCCAGCCTGGGCGACAGAGCAAGACTCCGTCTCAAAAAAAAAAAAAAAAAAAAAAAACTCAACAGTAAAAAACCAAACAGCCCAATTAGAACCTGGATATGAAAAGACATTTTACCAATGAAAATATCCAAGATGGCAAAGAAACACATGAAAATATTTTCAATGTCAGTAGCTATTAGGGATGAACAATAAAGCTACAATTAGGTATTATTAGATACCTATCAGAATGACTAAGATAAAATGTTGAAAACACCACATGTTAGAAAAAATTCAGAGAAACTAGATTTCTCACACATTCTGGTGATAATGCAAAATGCTACAGCCACTCTGATAAAGAGTATGGTAGTTTCTTCAAAAACAAAACAAAACAATCAACTACCCATGGACCTCTCATATAAAACTATAATTGCATTCTTTGGCATTTATTTAATAGAAGTAAAATCTTGTGTTCACACAAAAACTTTTACACAAATGGTCAAACAAGTTTCATTAATAATATTCCTGAACTTAAAACATCCCAGCTGTCCTTCAATGGATGAATAATAAACAGGGGAACATCTATATAATGGAATTCTATTCCATTATATTAATACATTCAATAACCTGGATGAATTTCCAGAGAATTATGCTGAGTGAAAATGACTAATCCCAAAATGTTTTATACTGTATGATTTTATTTATATGTCATTCTGGAAATAACAACATTTTAAAAGTGGAAAACAGATTAGTGGTTGCAAGGGTTAAGAAAGAGGTGGGCCAGGTGAAAAAGTGAGTATGGGCATAAAAGGGCAATATAAGGAATCCCTGTAGTGATGGAAATGTTCTGGATCTTAACTGCATCAATATCAGTATTTTGGATGTAATGTTGTACTATAGTTTTGGAAGATGTTACCATTGTGGAAAAGTGGGTAAACAGTACAGAGGATTATTATTTCTTATAATTCCATGTGAGCCTACAATCATCTTAAATAATAAGTGTGTTCATCTGATTTGCATTGCTATAAAGGAATACCTGAGGTCAGTACTATATAAAGAAAATACGTTTATTTGGCTAATGGTTTGGCAGACTGTACAAGAAGCATGGTGGCAACATCTATTTCTGATGGCCTCTTATTCCTGAGGCCTCAGGAGCTTTTACTCATAACAGAAGGTGAAGGGGGAGGCTGGGCCCAGTGGCTCACACCTGTAACCCCAACACTTTGGGAGGCCAAGGTGGGCAGGTCATGAGGTCAGGAGTTCGAGACCAGCCTGGCCAACATAGTGAAACCCCGTCTCTACTAAAAGAAATACAAAAATTACCCAGTGTGATGGCATGCGCCTGTAGTCCTAGCTACTCTGGAGGCTGAGGCAGGAGAATCACTTGAACCAGGGAGGTCGAGGTTGCAGTGAGCTGACATTGCACCACTGCACTCCAGCCCGGGTGACAGAGTGAGACTGTCTCAAAAAAAAAAAAAAAAAAAAAAGAGAGACAGAGAGAGAGGTGCAGGGGGAGCAGGCATATCACATGGCAAGACAGATGTCAGGCTCCTGTAAACAAGTAGCTATCATGTGAACTAATAAAGTGAGAATTCATTTATTACCACAGGGAGGGCACCAAGCCATTCATGAGTGATCTACCTCCATGACCAAAATACTTCCCACTAGGCTCACCTCTGATCACATTTTAACATCACATTTGGAGGATACAAATATCCAAACCATATCGACAAGTTTAATTATAAAATCAGAAGTGAAGACAGAAAAATCATGAACAAGGAAGCTCCAAACTTTTGTCCCCCAACAGAAACATCAACAAAACAAAAAACAAACCAGAAGCAGTCTGAATAAAGTCTGTGGGAGCTGTGGAAAACAGTCAAAGGTCTACAACAACCAAGTAAATGCCCAATCAAGAAAAAAAAAACCTATGAACATAGACTGTAAGAAAAAGAAAATCTAGCCAGGAGCTGTGGCTCACGCCTGTAATCCCAGCAATTTGGGAGGCCAAGGTAGGAGGTTTGCTTGGGCCAGGAGTTTGAGACTAGCCTGGGTAGCATAGTCAGACTTCACCTCTACAAAAATAAAAAATAAAAATGAAAAATTAGCTGGATGCAGTGGTGCACACCTATAGTCCCAACTACTCAGGAGGCTGAGGTGGGAGGATCACGTGAGCCTGGGAGGTCGAGACTGCAGTGAACTTTGTTCATGCCATGGCACTCCAGCCTGGGAAGCAGAGAAAGACCCTGTCTCAGAAAGAAACATTTGGTGATGTTTTTACTCTTCTTTGCCTCACCTTCTTCCTAGCACAATATCAAACATGGTCTTGAATTGGTGACAGCACAGTTCCCAGTTCCCTCCCTAGAACCAATGAGTGAAGAGCAGACTTCATTTACAACTTTTTTTGTTTGTCTCTTCTAACCTATCTAGGGAAACCACTGAAGGACTGAAGCAAGGTGTTTGATTGTTTGAAGGTTAAAGATTTTGCTGGTGGCTATAACTTTAATGTTTGTCCCCTCCAGGTTTCATGTTGAAAGTTGATTCCCAGTGTGGCAATGTTAGGAGGTAGGACCTGGTGGGAAGCATTTGGTTCATGAGGGTGGATATCTCATGAATATATTAATACCTTCCCTGCTGGGTTAGTGAGTTAATGCTCTAAATAGTTCCTACAAGAGCTGGTAGTTAAAAAGAACCTGGCATGCACACATAAACACCTGCTTCCTCTCTGACCATTTGATCTCTTTGCACACTGGCTAACCTTCCACATTCCACCATGATATGTGGCAACCTGAGACCCTCACCAGATGGAAATACGCAATCTTGAACTTTCCAGTCACCAGAACCATGAGACTAATCATTTCTTTATAAACTATGTGGTACCACTAGACTGTTATAGCATTACTAAACAGACTAAGACACAGACACTGTTCCTAAAAGCTACAAGGTGACTACAAACCCACAGGCATCTGGAGGAAGATATTATGCTTGGGGACATACAATATACCATCTAAGACCTTTAAGATAAGCTGGGGTGCCACTCTGTGGGAAATTAGGATATTCAAATTCAGCCACATGTATAGGGAAATTTAAAAAGCCATGTGCATGTCCAGGCAAGACACATACTTAGAAAAATTCCACCCTGGCCGGGCACGGTGGCTCAAGCCTGTAATCCCAGCACTTTGGGAGGCCGAGATGGGCGGATCACGAGGTCAGGAGATCGAGACCAGCCTGGCTAACACGGTGAAACCCCGTCTCTACTAAAAATCCAAAAAACTAGCCGGGCGAGGTGGCGGGCGCCTGTAGTCCCAGCTATTTGGGAGGCTGAGGCAGGAGAATGGTGTAAACCTGGGAGGCAGAGCTTGTAGTGAGCTGAGATCTGGCCACTGCACTCCAGCCTGGGTGACAGAGCGAGACTCTGTCTCAAAAAAAAAAAAAAAAAAAAAGAAAAATTCCACCCTGAGATAATCCCTAAGCTTAGAACAAGCCTATGTATGGTGAAGAAGTGCTCCAGTACACAGGTAATCTGAAAAGACTGGGAGAAATGGCTTCTCTCTTTCTCTGATTTTGATCTGTTTGTTTAAGTTCATGACACTCAAGGGAATCCATCAAATAACTAGATGAACACAAGCTAGAGGATCAGAAACTTCAGTGATCACATTTGACAAGGAATAGTCTTTGCAAAACATGCTTGGAAAAGTCTCAGAAAAAAAGAACTACTACAACCTTCAACAATTTAAAACATTAAACTCTGGGAAAGTGAGATAATCTCATTTTCAAAGTTTTCACAAAATATCAAAATGTCTAATTTTCAAGAAAAAAATCACATCATACAAAGAAACAGGAAAACATGTGTTATTCAGAGAAACGTAATACATGGACAGTAGTCATCCCTAAGGTTTCTCTGACCTTGGACTTAATGGACAAATAATTTAAAATAATTGTCTTAAATATGCTCAGATAGCTAAGAAAAAATATGAACAAAGAAGTAAAAAAAAATCAAGAGATAATATATGAACAAAATCAGAACACTGACAAAGATATAAAAATTATGAAAAGAAACCAAACAAATTCTGAAGCTGAAAAATACAATCACTAAATGAAAAGTTCACTAGAGGGGTTCAAATACAGATTTAAGTAGACAGAAGAAGCTGAGTGTAATGGCTCATGCCTGTAATCCTAGTACTTTGGGATGCCAAAGTGGGAGGATTGCTTGAGCCCAGAAGTTCCAGACCAGTCTAGTCAACACAGTGAGATGAGACCTCATCTCTGAAAAAAGTGAATTAACTAGACAGAATAAATAATCTGCCAATTTGAAAATAAGATAATTGACATTACCATTGGAAGAGCAGGAAGGAAAAATGAATAAAGAAAAGTGCAGAGAGCCTAAAGGACTTGTGGGATATCATCAAGTATACAAATCTATGCATATGAGAGTCCCATAAGGAGAAGAGAGAGAGACAGAGTGAGATAAAAATGGTTGGAATGAATATTTTTAAACAATAGTGTTTGAAAATTTTCCAAATTTAATGAAAGACATCAATCTACAAATCCAAGAAGCTCAACAAAGTCCAAGTGGGAAACCACAAAGAAACCCACACTAAGACACATTGTAATCAAACTATCAAAATCCAAAGAAAAAGACAGAATCTTGAAAGCAAGAGAAAAGCAACTCAATATGTATAGGAGATGCTCAATAAAATTATCAACCAGCTTCTCATCAGAAACCTTGCAGGCCAAAAAGCAATTGAATTATATATTTAATGCATTGAAAGAACAAAACTGTATACCAATAATTTTATATCCACCAAAACATTCAAATATGAGGGAAAAATTAAGATATTCCCAGATAGGGCCGGGTGCAGTGGTTCACGTCTGTAATCCCAGCACTTTGGGAGGCCGAGGTGGGCGGATCACAAGGTCAGGAGATTGAGACCATCCTGGCTAATACGGTGAAACCCTGTCTCTACAAAAAATACAAAAAAAAAAAAAAAAAAAATTGGCCAGTCATGGTGGCGGGCAACTGCAGTTCCAGCTACTTGGGAGGCTGAGGCAGGAGAATGGCATGAACCCAGGAGTGGAGGTTGCAGTTAGCTGAGATTGTGCCACTGCACTCCAGCCTGGGGGACAGAGCAAGACTCCATCTCAAAAAAAAAAAAAAAAAAAGATATTCCCAGATAAACGAAAGATGAGTTCATCATCACTAAACTTCGCTACAAGAAATTCTAATGGGAATCCTTCAGTTTGAAATACAAAAATGCTAGACAGTAGCTCAAATCTGAATGGAGATATACAGATCACCAGTTAAGGTAAATATATGGGCATATGTAAAAGCCAATATTGTGGTAATTTTGGTTTCTAAGTGGTATAGCTTGGCTCCTTGTCCCCACCCAAATCTCATGACAAATTGTAATTCTCAAAGTTGGGGGAGGGATCTGGTGGGAGGTGATTAAATCATGAAGGCAGATTTCCCCCTTGCTGTTCTCATGATAGTGAGAGAGTTCTCATGAGATCTGGTTGTTTAAAAGTGTCCCCCTTTGCTCTTTCTTCTGTCACCATGTGAAGATGTACTTGCCTCTCCTTCACCCTTATGCCATGATTGTAAATTTCGTAAGGCCTCCCCAACCATACTTCCTGTACAGCCTGCAGAATTGTGAGTCAATTAAACCTCTTTTCTACATAAATTACCCAGTCTCAGCTAATTCTTTATGGCAGTGTGAGAATGAACTAATACAGTAACTCTACTTTTTGCTCTCTACAGAATTTAAAAGACAAACGCATAAAAATAATTATAAAACTATGTTATTTGACATAGTGTATAAAGTGTATAAAGTGTATAAAGATGCAATGTGTAACAACTATTACACAAAGTGAGAAATGGAGCAGTAGAGAAGCAGAGTTTTTATTTGTGATTGAAGTTAAGTTTGTATCAACCCCAATTAGATTTTTATAACTTCTTTTTAGACAGGGTCTTGCTATGTTGCCCAGGCTGCAGTGCAGTGGTGCAATCTCAACTCACTGCAACCTCAACCTCTCAGGCTTGAATGATTTTCATGCCTCAGCCTCCTTAGTAGCTGCCATTAAAGGTATGTGTCACCAGGCCCAGGTAATTTTTGTATTTTTAGTAGAGACAGGGTTTTGCCATATTGGCCAAGCTGATCTTGAACTCCTGACCTCAAGTAATCTACCCACCTCAGCCTCCCAAAGTGCTGGGATTACAGGCATGTTCCACCATGCCTGGCTAGATTGTTATAACTTTAGGATGTCATGTGTAATTCCCATGGTGATCCCAAAGATAATATCTATAGGATATAAACAAAAGGAAATGAGAAGATAATCAAAGTATATGACTTTAAAAAAATCAACTAAAAACAAATGAAGGTAGTATTGTAGTAAATGAAGACAAATATATGACATATGCAAAACAAATAATGAAATGATGAAAGTCCTTTCTCATCAATAATCACTCTAAATATAAATCAGTTAAACTCTCCATTCAAAAGGCAAAGTTTGGAAGAACAAATTTTAAAAAACACAAAGCAACTATATGCCATGTACAGGAGACACATTTTAGACTCAAAGAGAGAAGTGGATTAAAAGTAAAGGGTTGGCAAAAGATAAATTATGAAAACTGCAACCATACAAAAGCAAGGGTGGCTATACTTAGACATAATGTAGTTGAAAATAAAAATGTCATTAGAATAAAGATGGATATTTTATATTGGTAAAATGGTCAGCTTATCTTGAAATTATGAAAATTATATAATTTTCTGAAACCGAAACATCAGAGCCCCAAAATACATGAACCAAAAGCTGAAAGAATTGAGGGGAGAAATAGATAACTGAGCAATAATAGTTGGAGACTTCAACATTCCATTGTCAATACTGAAAACAACAACTATGCAATGATCAGCAATGAAATCAAAGACTTCAACAACAGTATATGCAAGTTACACCTAACAGATATCTATAGAGAACTCCATCCAAAAACAGCAGAATACCCATTCTACTCAAGTACATATGGCACAGTTTCCATGTTTGATTATATGCTAGGCCATAAAGCAAGCCTCAACAAATGTAAAAGCATTGAACTCATAAAAGAATAAACAATCAGAATGAAAATTGGAAATTAATAACATAAAGAAATTTGGGAAATGCATTCAGAACATATATCCAGAACATATCTATGTATACATATATTCTGATAAATATCTGATATATATGTGTTAAGCTTTTATTGTACTTCTTATATTCATAAAGATTCTTACCAGTATGAATTCTCTAATATGTAGTAAGGCAGAATTAACTCTATATATTTTCCTACATTTCTTATATTCATCAAGTTTCTCATCAGTTTGAATTATCTGATATTGAGCAATGTGTCTAGACACAATAAAGGCTTTACCACATTCTTTACATTCATAAAGTTTGTCACCAGTATGAATTATCTGGTTTTCAGAAGAACTCAAATCAGATTAAAGACCTTATGTTCCTTACATTCATGAAATTTGGCACTTATATGAATACTCTGATGTTGAGTACATTGTCTGAATACAAGGAAGGCTTTATTGCATCTCTTACATTCATAGTTTCTCACCATATGAATTCTCTGATACATAATAAGGATTAGAATTTAAATGCCCTTCCACAGTTCTTACACGTTTTCAGGTTTTTTTCAACAGTATGAATTCTCTTATAGTGAGTGACTTGCCGGCACACAAGAAAGAATTTCCAACATTCCTAATACTTATAAAGTGTAGAATCAGTATGAATTCTAATTTGCAGAATAAACTCAATTCATTCTAAAGACCTTCCCACATTCCTTATATTCATAGAACCTCTTACTAGTATGAATTCTCTGGTGTTTGCTATATAGTCCACACAAATAATAGCTTTCACTTATTCTTAACATTCATAAAGTTTTTCATCAGTATGAATTCACTATGTCTGTGATAAGGACTAAATTGAATTGTAATGTCTTCTCACATTTTTTTACATCTATTTTGTTTTTCACAGTATGAGTTCTCGGTTGTTGAGTAAATTGATACCCACTACTGGCCATCTCAAATTGTTTATGATCATGCCATTTCTAAACAGAACAAATTTTCTTTCAATGTGTAAGTAATATAATATTACTTCTGTTTATAATATAATAATAGTTTCTGGCTTTTATAAATTATGTGATATAAAATTTGAAATTTCTATAAGTTACTATTGTAGATAATAATTTAAGTAAAATCCTCCTTCTTCAGCATGCTCTCACAATTTCAGTTATTTCTAAAAACAGAGGCTTCAAGGTCAATTGTATTACCTCTTAGCCTGATTCCTTAATTCCTGGATTACATATTTAGTGTCTACTCTCCAGAATTCTGGGTCCAAAGGCTGTTGCACTGATAGAATATTATCCAGAAATAGACTGGCATATCTCTAATGACAGCCTCATTTTTAAAAATTTTGCTAGTAAGTTAGGTATTGTTTTGTTTTGTTTGTTTTGTTTTGTTTTGTTTTGTTTTGAGATGGAGTCTCACTCTGTCACCCAGGCTGGAGTGCAGTGGCATGATCACAGCTCACTGCAGCCTTGAACTCTTGGGCTCAAGCGATCTTCTCACCTCAGCTTTCTGAGTAACTAGGACTACAGGCACATGCCATAGGCAGCCAGCTAATTTTTTTATTTGTAGAGATGGGGTCTTGCTATATTTTGCAGGCTGGTATTAAACTCCTGGGCTCAAGCAGTCCTCCTGCCTTGGCCTCCAAAAGTGCTGGGATTACAGGCGTGAGCTGCTACACCCAGCTGGTAAACCAGTTTTGTTCAGCTTACTACTTAAGCCCTTCCAATAATTTTGTTAGCACAAAATCAAATAATAAAGAAAAGCATTTGTATTAATTTCACAGGGCTGCTGTAACAAATTACCTCAATAAGGTGGCTTAAAACAAATTTATTCTCTCACAGTTGTAGAGGCCATATGTCTGAGATCAGGGTGTTAGCAGAGTTATCCTTCTGCCAAAAGGCTCTAGAGGAGAATGATCCTTCTTTGTTCCAGTTTCTGGTGGCTGTTGACATTCCTTCTAGGTGTATCAGCCCAATATGTTCCTCTATATTAATTTGCTTTTCTTTTCTTTGTCTTTTTCTGTGTCTTATATGGACACTTATTGCTGAATTTAGTGTCAACCTTGATAACCCAGAATGATCTCATTTTAAGATGATTAACTTAATTACATCTGCAAAGACCCCTTTTCCAAATAAGGTCACATTTCCAATAAGGTCCATATATTAGGACATGGACATATCTTCTTGGGGGCCAACATTCAAACAACTAGAGCATTTAATAAGGTTCAATACATAATTCTAATTAAAAATAACTTTTAGGAAAATTTCTCTACTTGGTAAAACTACACATTAAAAACCTATAGTAGACATTAACTTTATATAGAAAACTTAAATGCATTACCTTTAAAACTGAAAATAAGGCCAGGCGTGGTGGCTCACGCCTGTAATCCCAGCACTTTGGAAGGCCGAGGAGGGTGGATCACCTGAGGTCGGGAGTTCAAGACCAGCCTGACCAACATGGAGAAACCCTGTCTCTACTAAAAATACAAAATTAGCCAGGCATGGTGGCACATGCCTGTAATCCCAGCTACTCGGGAGGCTGAAGCAGGAGAATCACTTGAACCCGGGAGGCGGAGGTTGTAGTGAGCTGAGATTGCGCCATTGCACTCCAGCCTGGGCAAAAAGAGTGAAACTCTGTCTTAAAAAAAAAAAAAAAAAACTGAAAATAAAATATGGATGTTTGCCATTATCTCTGTTGTTTAATATGGTACTATAGGTCCTGGTCCCAATACTAAAAGTCAAGAAAAATAATAGGCCAAGTGTGGTGGCTGAAGCCTGTAATCTAAGTACTACAGGAGGCCAAGGCAGGAGGATTGCTTGAGCCCAGGACTTTGAGACCGTGAGCAATATAGGGAAACCACATCTCCACACACACAAAAAAATCTTAAGTTAGTCAGGTGTGTATGCACACACCTGTGGTCCCAGCTATTTGGGAGGCTTAAGCCCAGAAAGTCAAGGCTGCAGTGAACCGTGATTGTACTACTGCACTCCAGCCTGGCTGACAGAGTAAGTCCCTGTCTCAAAAAAAAAAAAAAAAAGAGAAGAAAAGAAAAGAAAAAAGTTGAAAAAGGAAGAGATAAAACTCATTCATTATTTATTATTGATGCAATAATCCATCTAGAAAAACAAAAATAAGTCATAAACTCAGAACTGATCAGAAATATCAGCAAAGATGCTAGAATCAAGAGAAATTTTAACTTATTAATAATATTTCACTATATTATCAATAATCTAACAGAAAATATAAATAAAAACTAACATACCATGCACAACATTAAGAAAGCTATAAAGATGGCTGAGCATGGTGGCTAATGTCTGTAATGTCAGCACTTTGGGAAACCCATAATGGAGGACTGTTTTAGCCCAAGAGTTTAAGACCAGCCTGGGTGGGGCACGGTGGCTCACACCTGTAAGCCCAGAACTTTGGGGGCTGAGGCGGGCAGATCACGAGTCAGGAGATTGAGATCATCCTGACTAACACAGTGAAACCCCATCTCTACTGAAAATACAAGAAATTGGACGGGCATGGTGGCACATGCCTTTGGTCCCAGCTACTCAGGAGGCTGAGGCAGGAGAATCGGTTGAACCCAGGAGGCAGAGGTTGCAGTGAGCCGAGATTGGGCCACTGCACTCCAGCCTGGGCGACAGAGCAAGACTCCATCTCAAAAAAAATAAAGAGACCAGCCTGGACAACATAGTGAGACCCCATCTCTACTAAAAATTTAAAAACTTAGCCAGGCATGGTGGCACATGCCTGTTGTCCTAGCTACTTGGGAGGCTGAGGCAGGAGGATCACTTAAGCCCAGAAGTTCAAGGTTACAGTAAGCTATGATTATCCCACCTCACTCCAACCTGAACAACAGAGCAAGACCCCAACTCCAAACAAAAGCTATAGAGAATCTGGGAATTAACTAAGAGTACACAAGATCGCAATGAAGAAAGATACAATATGATTTTACAGTATAGAGAAGATTCTAAATAAATAGACACATTCTATGTGCCATTCTAATAGCATCAATTGGATGCCATTAATTAATATGAAATACAATCACCTCAAATTAGTCCATAAATTAAAAAGCATTGACATCAAAATTCTAGTAGTATTGTTTTGGGGTTTTGGTTTTTTTTTTTTTTTTGAGACAGGGTTTCGTTCTTGTTGCCCAGGCTGGAGTGCAATGGCACAATCTTGGCTCACTGCAATCTCCAACTCCCGGTTTCAAGTAATTCTTCTGCCTCAGCCACCCCAGTAGCTGGGATTACATGCATCCACCACCACACCTGGATAATTTTTGTATTTTTAGTGGAGACGGGGTTTCACCATGTTGGCCAGGCTGGTCTCAAACTCCTGACCTCAAGTGATCCACCCACGTCAGCCTCACAAAGCACTGGGATTCAGGCATGAGCCACTGCCCCCAGCCTCCAATGGTATTTTTAAGGTGATAGATAATCTTAATCTAAAACTTTAAAAGAAGTATAAAGATCATAGGTATTTTATTCTCTTTGAAGCAATTGTGAATGGGAGTTCACTCATGATTTGGCTCTCTGTTTGTCTGTTATTGATGTATAGGAATGCTTGTGATTTTTGCACATTGATTTTGTATCCTGAGACTGCTGAAGTTGCTTATTGGCTTAAGGAGATTTTGGGCTGAGACAACAGAGTTTTCTAAATACATAATCATGTCATCTGCAAACAGGGACAATTTGACTTCCTCTTACTAATTCAATACCCTTTATTTCTTTCTTCTGCCTGATTGCCCTGGCCAGAACTTCCAACACCATGTTGAATAGGAGTGGTGAGAGAGGGCATCCCTGTCTTGTGCCAGTTTTCAGAGGGAATGCTTCCAGTTTTTGCCCATTCAGTATGATATTGGTTGTGGGTTTGTCATAAATAGCTCTTATTATTTAAGATACGTCCCACCAATACCTAGTTTATTGAGAGTTTTTAACTTGCAAGGGATGTGAAGGATCTCTTCAAGGAGAACTACCAACCACTGCTCAATGAAATAAAAGAGGACACAAACAAATGGAAGAACATTCCATGCTCATAGATAGGAAGAATCAATATCGTGAAAATGGCCGCACTGCCCATGGTAATTTATAGATTTAATGCCATCCCCATCAAGCTACCAATGACTTTCTTCACAGAATTGGAAAAAACTACTTTAAAGTTCATATGGAACCAAAAAAGAGCTCGCATTGCCAAGACAATCCTAAGACAAAAGAACAAAGCTGGAGGCATCATGCTGCCTGACTTCAAACTATACTACAAGACTACAGTAACCAAAACAGCATGGTAATGGTACCAAAACAGAGATATAGACCAATAAAACAGAACAGAGCCCTCAGAAATAATACCACACATCTACAACCATCTGATCTTTGACAAACCTGACAAAAACAAGAAAAGGGGAAAGGATTCCCTATTTAATAAATGGTGCTGGGAAAACTGACTAGTCATATGTAGAAGGCTGAAACTGGATCCCTTCCTTATACTTTATAGAAAAATTAATTCAAGATGAATTAAAGACTTAAATGTTAGACCTAAAACCATAAAAAAACCTAGAAGAAAACCTAGGCAATACCATTCAGGACATAGGCATGGGCAAGGACTTCATAACTAAAACACCAAAAGCAGTGGCAACAAAAGCCAAAATTGACAAATGGGATCTAATTAAACTAAAGAGCTTCTACACAGCAGAAGAAACTATCATCAATGTGAACAGGCAACCTACAGAATGGGAGAAAATTTTTACAATCTACCCATCTGACAAAGGGCTAATATCCAGAGTCTACAAAGAACTTAAACACATTTACAAGAAAAAATCAAACAACCCCATCAAAAAGTGGGCAAAGGATATGAACAGACACTTCTCAAAAGAAGACATTTACGCAGCCAACAGACACATGAAAAAATGCTCATCATCACTGGCCATCAGAGAAATGCAAATCAAAACCACAATGAGATACCATCTCACACCAGTTAGAATGGTGATCATTAAAAAGTCAGGAAACAACAGGTGGTAGAGAGGATGTGAAGAAATAGGAACACTTTTACACTGTTGGTGGGACTGTAAACTAGTTCAACCATTGTGGAAGACAGTGTGGCGATTCCTCAAGGATCTAGAACTAGAAATACCATTTGACCCAGCCATCCCATTATTAGGTATATACTCAAAGGATTATAAATCATGCTGCTATAAAGACACATGCACACGTATGTTTATTGTGGCATTATTCACAATAGCAAAGACTTGAAACCAACCCAAATGTCCATCAACGATAGACTCGATTAAGAAAATGTGGCATATGTACACCATGGAAGGCTATGCAGCCATGAAAAAAGGATGAGTTCATGTCCTTTGTAGGGACGTGGATGAAGCTGGAAACCATCATTCTGAGCAAACTGTCGCAAGGACAGAAAACCAAACACCGCATGTTCTCACTCGTAGGTGGGAATTGAACAATGAGAACACTTGGACACAGGGTGCGGAACATCACACACCCGGGCCTGTCATGGGGTAGGGGGAGGGGGGAGGGATAGCCTTAGGAGATATACCTAATGTAAATAACAAGTTCACGGGTGCAGCATACCAACATGGCACATGAATACATATGTAACAAACCTGCATGTTGTGCACATGTACCCTAGAACTTAAAGTATAATAAAAAAAAGAAGCATAAAGATCAATAAATTTTATGTAAGCATTACAAATGAAGTGGAAAGATGGAAGATTCTGCCAATTAGGTATTACCATAAAATATATATATGATGTGTGTGTGTGTGTGTGCAGCATGTGTGTGTATACACCATAATAATCAAAGGTGGACTCCAAGTAGATTAAACACAATGTGGAGGTAAAGCAGTAATGTTGATAGAAGGAAATATAGGGTGATACCTTTTAAACATAGGATAGAAGGAAATATAGGGTGATACCTTTAAAACATAGGACTTTTAAAATGAAACTTCAAACATAAGGCAAAAACAAATACATAAATCTCATTATAATTGTATATTCAAGAGTATGTATTAAGCACTTCTTATATGCTAGGCACTAAAGCTGTATATTAATAGTACATATAGATTATAAATAACACTCCTCACTAAAAGGAAACAGGGATTTTGGGAGAAATTACTCACCTTAAGATACTGGTGACAAAAGTGCAAGATGAAATGAATATCTTTTTTTTCTTCAGAAAGTAAGAAACTGCTCAAAAATTATGGGAATACCTGTAAAAACACCACAGGAAACATGAGAAGGGTCTCCCACTGGGAAAATGTGATACCATTTGAATGCCACAATGAATACTGAGAGTAATGCATTATAACAAAATGTATAAAACAGAATCCATGATATTAATGACTAATAATGGATACTAATGAATACATTAATATGAATAGATATAAATATGGCTTAAACAGGGGTAGGGAAAATGGGAACATTTTTTACAGAAGATTGCCAATTAATACATGTAGAATAAATGACCATTTGAAAGTTACTATTTTTTAATAATCATACGAATAATTGATTCAGACAAGAATCATCAACAAATACTAAAACATTGGGGTAAAACTTTGTTGGTGATTAGTTTCAGCGTATCTCCCCACAAATCAGTTATTAATTACAAGGAAATAATGGTACCTTTGCAGTTGAGAAACTTGGTGAACACAACACTAACCAAGTTACATCACCAATAATGAGACAAACTGACATGAATGAGACAAACTGATATTATGTACCTTTTCCAATGTGATATACTGAGAAGTCATAATATTCGTTTCTGCTGCAATTATAAGGAAATAATCAGACAAGCTAAAACTCAGGATCATTCTATAAAACCATTGGTTTTTGTACCCTTTAAAAATTGTTAATATCATCAAAAGTAAAGAAAACCTAAGAACCACTTCAGATTAAATATGACTAAACAGACATAGGAACTAAGTGCAATGTGTGATTCTAAGTCAGAGAAAAAAAATTCATAAAATATGGCCGGGCGCGGTGGCTCAAGCCTGTAATCCCAGCACTTTGGGAGGCCGAGATGGGCGGATCACGAGGTCAGGAGATCGAGACCATCCTGGCTGACACGGTGAAACCCCGTCTCTACTAAAAAATACAAAACACTAGCCGGGCGAGGTGGCGGGCGCCTGTAGTCCCAGCTACTCGGGAGGCTGAGGCAGGAGAATGGCATGAACCCGGGAGGCGGAGCTTGCAGTGAGCCAAGATCACGCCACTGCACTCCAGCCTGGGCGGCAGAGCGAAACTCTGTCTCAAAAAAAACAAAAACAAACAAAAACAAAAAAACAAAACAAAAAAAATTCATAAAATATATTATTGGAAAATTTGTGAAACTTTAATATGGGCAGTATAATAGATAGTCAAATTATAGTAAGATTAAATATTCTAATTTAATAATCATGCTGCCATTTTGAGGAGTATATTCTTGTTCTTGAGAGTTACATGCTGAAGTATTTCAATATGAGGATTTAATAGTTGTAAAATTGTTTTAACATTGTAAAAACCATTTAACAA
Organism: Papio anubis; assembly: GCF_008728515.1. Lineage (NCBI taxonomy): Eukaryota > Metazoa > Chordata > Mammalia > Primates > Cercopithecidae > Papio > Papio anubis. Next base: position 133,418,182 of record NC_044980.1, on the reverse strand, counting down.
TTAACATTTTGCCACACACAGTCTTTCTCTGTGTGTGTGAGTGTGTGTGTATCTATAGATAGGTATAAATAGATACAGATCTATTCCATATATCTCTAAATGAATATACATAGAGAGAAAGAATGTGGCAAATGGTAGCTTAGGTTCACCAACTATATAAACGTTCATTGTCCTGTTTTTGTAAGTTTTCCATGGGTTTGACATTTTTCAACATTTGAAAAACTATTCATAATCTGATAATTTTATTTTCCCCACTGCTGCCACCCTGGTCAAAATTATCATAACCTTTCATTGAGGTTATTGAAATAGCCTCTTATTGTATCCTCCTGCTTTTACCCTTTCCTCCTACATCATATTTCTAATATGGCAGCCAGAGTAATCCTTTAGCCACATCACTCCTGTGCCAAAAAGAGTAACTCTAGCTTCCTATTTCCCTCAGGAAAGCAAAGACTTACAGTGACAAACAAAACCCAAATTATCTGTTTCTTTTATTACCACCTTGGCCTCATTTCCTCCTAATAATTATTATCTCTCTGATCCAACCACACAGACGTCTCTGCTACTCCTTGAACACACCAAGCATTCTTCTTCCTTAGGGCATTTGCTCTAGTTTTTCCCTCTGCCTTAAATGTTTCACCCCAAGAAAACAGCTTGGCTAACTCCCTCACATCCTTCAAGTTAGATAAAATTTCTTCATGAAGTCTATCCTGCTTATTCTATATAGCTCTTTAATATTGTGACATATTTGTCCCATCTCTCACAGATTTCTGATTCTCTTAATCTGTTCTACTCTTTCATTATGCCAAAGCACATTTTATCTTCACCTTAATAAATAAAATTTTCTCATTATTTTCTTGCTTATTGTCTGCATCTCTTCATAATATAAGTTCTTCAAGAGTTAGGCTTTTTGTCCATTTTGTTCAGTGATATACACCTTTGCTATAAGAGTTCCTAGTATACAAAATGTGTTCAATACATATATGTTGACTAGACAACTTATAACAAAATTTAAATACTAGTTTTGGCCTGAGATTTGCAAGGTGAGCCAAGAATAACTCAATGGTTTACTGCTTCAGCAACTAATATAAAAGAATTGTCATCAGTATAAATGAAGAAGATTGTAAGAGAAGTAAGTTTGTGGGAGAAAAATCAAGAGTGCAATCCACATATACTAAGTTATAGATGTGTATCAGTCATTCCAAGTGGAAATGTCTAATATGCAGTTGGACATACAAGTCTGGAGTTCAGGAGTAATATATAGGCTGGAGTTAAAAATTTAAGAATTGTCAGCATACCAATACCATTTAAAATAATAAGACTAGGCTGGGCATGATGTCTCACGCCTGTAGTCCCAGCATTTTGGGAGGCCAAGGTGGGCAGCTCACTTGAGGTCAGAGGTTCAAGACTAGCCTGGCCAACATAGTGAAACCCCACCTATACCAAAAATACAAAAATTATCTGGGCATGGTGGCGGGCACCTGTAGTCCCAGCTACTCGGGAGGCTGAGACAGGAGAATTGCTTGAACCCGGGAGGCAGAGGTTGCAGTGAGCCAAGATTGCACCATTGAACTCCAGTCTAGATGACAGGGTGAGACTCTGTGTCAAAAAAAAAAAGAAAAGAAAAGATAAAGAAATGGAAAGCCAAAAGGAAAGGTGCTCATACTTCTTAATAATCACAGAAATAAAAATTAAAATTAATGGAGATAACACTTTACACCTATCAGAATGTCAAAATACAAAAGCTAGTAATTTCAAATGTGGGAAAGAATGTTGACAGAAAGGACCCTCATGCTTCATTCTTGGGAGTGTAGTCTGATGCAGCCATTCTAAAGACCAACTGAAGACCATCTGGAGCTATTTTATCAAATTAAGTACAATACTCTAGGAACCATCAGTTTTATTCCAGAGTTATATCCAAAAATAAATTATCATTCAGGTACAAGGGATATAAATATAAAGATGTTAATTGGCAACATTCTGTCAAAGTGTGATTCTCAAAATGTTAAAATATAATTCTCATAAATGTATAATAATATAATAAGCTGGCCTAAGTGTTACTTCATTTATTAATAAGGGAATCAGCAAAATGATCAAGCTAGTTCTGACTGATGTTCACTAGAACAACAAAACTTTGGTGGTTAATTGCTCTGTTTGACTGATAAAAAAATAATCATGCAACTACCACTTTTGCAGAACTGAAAAAAGTCTGAGCCCTAATCAATTGTGCAAAATAATTTATATTCCTGTTCAGAATCAAATGATTACTAGAGAAGATTCTAGGAAATACTCTAAAATTATTTTTAAAGGTCATGTAGTTATCTTTTTTGCTTTGTTTCCATGTTTTGGATATTTTTTCTTATTATCCTTCCATGTGATTATAAACAATTCCAAAATATTATTTTTCATCATTAAAAGGCCACCTTGTTGCAGGATTTTTTGTTGGTTTTCTTGTGGTGGTGGTTTGACTGGATTCATAGGTAAAGCAAAGATTACCCACTAACACACATAAGCCTTCTTATTGTATGGTAAATAAATCCAGAACCATACAGTTCTGAGCAACTACTATGTCCACAGAATCAACTGCTGTCTGGAGATTATGTAAGGAGTCTAAGATTGCATGTTCAGCAGCCGCTATCTGTCAGAGATGTTGTTATTACTCACACTTATTCATTTAATCCAATTCTAGAAAACCAAAACAAATATGTTAATCTCAGTTGGATTATTTTAAGGACCAGCAATTTTTTAGTAAATTCATCTTTTCTCTAGGTCTCTAAAATTTGCTAAAATTCATAGCCTTCTAACAAGTAACCTTTTTATTCCCTGTAAGGCTAGAATTTACAAGATTAAAATAACATAAACCAGATTAGATTCTTAGATGGGCTTCCTAGGCATTGGCTCCACATGTAAAATACAACTCATATTTCTTAACGATGATAATTTCATACTTAATGAAATTAAATCTATTCTCAAATATGACACTTCCAGTGTGGTTGCACAAATGATTTGTCCAATTCTATAGTGGTTTTGTTTAAAGAGACAGATTCTTATGAAACCTATTGACATAAAAACTAAGGGAAGTTCTGATTTCAGAGAGGATGGAGGATTCTACCGTGTTTCTTCCACTGCTGGACAGAATATATGAAGCAGCTATCTGAAGTGCCTGAAAAGTTAATAGTAGCAGGAAGATTTGAGAAGGAGTCCAAAAATTGAAGTTTCTTTAAACCAGTAAGAAATATATCATTTTCTCCCCAAAATTGACTAGTTTGAACTCAAAGGCATCCTGAATCCCAGAAGTCCACACCAGCTGCAAACAAAAAGAGTTCCAACAGAACCTTTTCGGCCAGGCACGGTGGCTCATGCCTGTAATCCCAGCACTTTGGGAGACCAAGGCGGGCGGATCACGAGGTCAGGAGATGGAGACCATCCTGGCTAACAAGTGAAACTCTGTCTCTACTAAAAATACAAAAAACATTAGCTGGGCGTGGTGGTGGGCGCCTGTAGTCCCAGCTACTCGGGAGGCTAAGGCAGGAGAATGGCGTGAACCCGGGAGGCGGAGCTTCCAGTGAGCCGATATTGCGCCACTGCGCTCCAGCCTGGGGGACAAATCAAGACTCTGTCTCAAAAAAAAAAAAAAAAAAAAGAACCTTTTCATTTCTGGTCTGGTAATCTGAAAGGAAAGTATTAGAACTCAGAGATAGTGGAGAAATCCTCTTTTTTTTTTTTCTTTTTCTTCTTTTTACCCTTCTTTCCTGATCTATTCTCCAGGTACCAAGAAGATGCCTAAATCTCTGAGGATGTGAAACTCTTCTTTCTGAGCAGAGAATCTGTGTTCCCAAGAGCATGAAGCAGATCCCTGCTACTTTTTAAATTTTTTCTGTCTTCTTTCTACTTGATCCTGAATTCAGACACATTCATAAGAAGTTTGAGGCAGAGACAGAAAGCTGAAACCTCTGTTTTCAGACTGAATGACCAGAAGTAGAAGCCCCAAGGAGCCATGGAGACATAAACGGATCAGAGGAGTAACCTCATAAAGTTGTGTATAAACTCTTGAGATCATTGTCAAAGGTATGTGAATCTCACTGTAAACACCACACCACAGGCTTTAAGAGTTGAGCTACCAAGAAGAGTGACCGCAGCAAGAAGGAAGATTAGGAGTTCTCCAGCTTGACTCTTTCCACTCCCACAGAAATCCGACTAGCAACTAACTACAGACAAAAATACCATCCTAAACATCTCAGAACTCAGGAGTGAGGCTGATACAATCCCTTGGACTCAGGAACCAAGAAAAGCCACAATCAGACAGTAAGATTAATACTTCTTTTTGACTGGAACATCCCTCCTCCAAGCCTGCACAGCACCACACACAGGGAATTCCACTGGACCCATGGTTTCTACAGTGGGAAAAGTTAATTCAAGGCAGATATTCAGCTTCTCCGCCATTTGGAACCTCTCACAGGAGACTCACACCTGTCTTGTCCCACACGAAATAGTGGGAGTATTGGCAGGACTGGACCACCTGGAGTTAGTTAGAAACACAGAATATGGGTGGGCCTCACAGTGATTAGCATTCAGATCTTGGTGGCTGGTCCGCATTCCACCCAACAGAGGCACTACACCAAAGAAACTAGCCAACAGCAATTCCAGCCAGGGCTACACCAGACAGGGTTATCCTGGCCCTAGAGCACCCACTAATACTGTATGGGTGGTGTGTAAATCATTCATACTCTTAGTCTGAAGGTTAAAAGACAATAATGAAAACTACAATAACTTGTAATATTATTGTAAAATACAATAACTTGTACCTTGTAATATGCAAAATAAAATGACATAAATTAGGGCATTGAAAATTCAAAATGTGAATGGAAAGTGAGTTAAACAGAAGTCTTTTTGCTATCAAAATAAGTTGTTGGCCAGGCGCAGTGGCTCACGCCTGTTATCCCAGCACTTTGGGAGGCCGAGGCAGGTGATTCACTTGAGGTCAGGAGTTTGAGACCGCCTGGCCAACATGGTGAAACCCCACCTCTACTAAAAATACAAAAATTAGTCGGGCGTGGTGGTGGGCGCCTGTAATCCCAGCTACTCAGGAGGCTGAGGCACAAGAATTGCTTGAGCCCGGGAGGTGGAGGTTGCAGTGAGCCGAGATCATGCCACTGTACTCCAGCCTGGGCGACAGAGTCAGACTCTGTCTCAAGAAAAAAAGAAAAAAAAAAAGTAAGTTGTTATCAGCTTAAAATAACAAGCTATAACTATAAGGTTTTTTTGTTTGTTTGTTTTGTTTTGTTTTTGTAAGCTTCATGGTAAGCACAAAGAAAAAACCTATAATAGATATACTAAAAATAAAAATCAAGGAATCAAAACATACTACTAGAGAGAATCACTTAACCACGAGGAAAGACAGTAAGAGAGGAAGAAAAGAAAAAAATCCACAGCACAACTAGAAAATAATCAACAAAATGGTGGTAGTAAGTCCTTACCTATCAATAAGTACTTTGAATGTAAATGGATTAAATTAAACCATCCAGTTAAAAGTGATAGAGTGGCTAAATTGATAAAATAAAATACCCAACCATATGCTATTTACAAGAAACTTACTTCACCTGTAAGGACAAACACAGGCTGAAAGAGATGGAAAAAGAACTTCCATGCAGCCAGGCACAGTGGCTCACACCTGTAATCCCAGCACTTTGTGGGGCCAAGGCAGGTGGATTACTTGAGGCCAGGAGTTTGAGCCCAGCCTGGTCAACACGGCAAAACCCCGTCTCTACCAAAAATACAAAAATTAGCTGAGCGTGGTGGGGCATGCCTGTAATCTCAGCTACGTGAGAGGCTGAGGCAGGAGAATTGATTGAACCCAGGAGATGGAGGTTGCAGTGAGCCGAGATCATGCCACTGCACTTCAGCCTGGGTGACAGAGCAAGACTCTGTCTCAGAAAAAAAAAGGAATTTCCATGCAAATGGAAACTGTAAGAGAGCAAGAATAGCTGTACTTATATCAGATAAAATAGACTTCAAGTTAAATACTCTAAAAAGAGACAATGAAAGTCATTATATAATAATAAAGGGTCAATTCAGCAAGAGGATATAACAATTGTAAATACAAAAGCATCCAATATTGGAACACCTAAATACATAAAGCAAATATTAATAGATCTAAAGGGAGAACAAGACTGCAATACAATGATATTAGGGGAATTTGCTATCCATTTTCAGCAATGGACAGGTCATCCAGACAGAAAATCAACAGAGAAACTTCAGATTTAAACTGCACTGTAGACCAAATGGACCTAGCAGACACTTACAGAACATTCCATCCAACAGCTGCAGAATACACATTCTTCTCAACTGCACATAAAATGTTTAACAGAATAGATAATATGTTAGTCCACAAAACAAGCCTTGACAAATTTAAGATTGAAATCATATCAAGTGTCTCTTCTGACCATAATGATAGAAAACTAAAAATCAATAACAGAAGGAACTTCAGAAACTTTATACATTCATAGAAATTAAATATGCTCCTGAAAAACCAAAGAGTCAATGAAGAAATTGAAAGACAAATTTAAATATCCCTTTTGGACAAATATAAATGGAAACACAATGCACCAAAACTTATGGGATACAGCAAAAACAGTTCTTAGAGAAAAGTTTATAGCTATAAACACCTACATCCAAAAAGAAGAAAGGTTTCAAATAAAGAATCCAACATTATACCTCAAGGAACTGGAAATACAAGAACAAACTAAATCTAAAATTAGGAAAAGGAAGTAATAAAGGTCATAATTTAGGTGAGATGCGGTGGCTCACGCCTGTAATCCCAGCACTTTGGGAGGCTGAGGTGTATGGATGACTTGAGCACAGGAGTTCAAGACCAGCCTGGGCAACATGGTGAAACACCATCTCTTCCAAAAATGAAAAAAAAAAAAAAAAAAAAGCCAGGCATGGTGGCAGGTGCCTGTGGTTTCAGCTACTCAGGAGGCTGAGGTGGGAGGATCTCTTGAGCCCGGGGGGTGGACGTTGCAGTGAGCCAACATCACACCACTGCATTCTAGCCTGGGTGACAGAGTGAGACCTCGTCTCAAAAATATCAGAAAACAAATAAATGAAATAGAGGCTTGAAAAAAAAATACAAAAGAACAACAAAATTAAGAGTTGGTGTTTTGAGAAAAAATAAAATCAACCAACAGTTAGCTAAACTACCTAAGGAAAATAGAGAGAAGACAAACAAAATCAATAATGAAAAAGGAGACATTATAACTGATACCACAGAAATAAAAAGGACTGTAAGAAATTCTTATAAACACTTTTACACTAACAAATGGAATAACCTAGAAGAAACAGATAAAATTCCTGGACACATACAACCTACCAAGATTGAATTATGAAGATATAAAAAATTTGAAGAGACCAATAATGAGTAAGGATATTGAATCAGTAATAAAAAGTCTCCCATCAAAGAAAAGCCCAAGACCTGGTAGTTTCACTACTGAATTCTACCAACATTTAAAAAAGAATACTACCAATTTTTCTCAAAATATTTTAAAATACTAAAGAGGAGAGAATACATTCAAACTCATTCTACGAGGCCAGCATTATTCTGATATCAAAACTGAAAAAAGGCCCCCACTTACTCCAGGGGAAGGAGTGAGGTGAACTGGAAGGAAGTAACCTGCCCTCACCACATGCCTCTGGAATCCTGGCAGGAGGAGGCCCCTCAACCACCATGGACACTTGAGTTGGTGGGGAGAGCTGCTTAGAGAAGTGGTAGGGGAAGCACTCCAGCTGGTGCGGAGTCCAGAGGGTTTGATGTGATAATGTCTGTAGTGAAGCACAATCAGGGATGCCCATTCCCCTACGCTTGATTTGCTCCCACAAGAGACTTTAGCCCTAGGGGAACTGTTGGACATGAACTCTGCAGGGCAGTCTTGCCCATCAAATGAGGCCAGTCTGACGTGAGCATCCCTTTGTCTGCTGACCTCTCGCAGGGCCCCAGCCTGGCTGCAACTGCTTGCAGTGCAGCCTCGAGTGCCCTCAGGGGTCTGCATCATAGTTCCTGTGCCGGCAGACTGCCCCAGCCCAGCTGCTACCTCCCCTCATTGCAGCTTCCTCCAGGCCCACAACCACCCCTACACTGCTGGTGCATATGTGCATGGGTGGATTTTACCTTCCCTGTCCTACCAGCATGTGTGTGCACATGAACCTTCTGCTGCCACTGCTGCCGAGGTAAGTGCAGTCTACTCCACCCCCTCCCCCATCATACTTCCATTGTAGTTGGAGTGCAGCCCAGCCCCAACCAGCACCCTGCCCCAGCACCAACACTGTCACCAGAGTGAAACTAGGCACAGAGAAGAGTGGACCCTCCACTGCCCTAAGTGGCCACCTCCACCTACATGAAAACACACAGAAGATGCACATAGTCCTGCACCTGCCAGCATCTTGCCCCCATGCTAACACCACCACCAGCAAACAACACACACAGTCAGTCGCCAGCAGGGACCCCAACCCCTGGGCCATGCTGTCTCTGCCACTGCTATGAATGCCCGAACACTCATGAGCACCTGGCTACAGCCAATAAGCATGTACCCTGCCATGCTGCTTCTGGCACATGCAAATGAGGATGGACCCCCCTGCCACCGCCCTATGAAATGCTTTGGCTGTCACCACCCATAGGAATGCTGAAACCAAAGATGTGGGAGCACCTCAGTCTACCCAGTGCAGTGGGTTCCTAACCTCAAGGAGCCAGAAAACAAAGTTGGGGCCCAATATTGGTCCCCTAGAGTTAGAGCACATAGTCCAGGAGTTGTGAGCTGAGCCTTGGCGCCCTGAAATCTTCCAGAAACAAAGCCAGTCAACTGAGCCCACCTTATACCACAATCAAACCCTTGAGGTCATCAAACGGGATAAAAGAAAAAAAAAAAAAGCCCATCCAAAGGACAGCAACTTCAAAGATTGAAGAAACATCAGCTCACAAAGATGAGAAAGAACCAGCACAAGATCTGATAACTCAAAAAGTGAGAATGTTTTATTCCTCCAAATGACTGCACTAGCTCTCCAGCAAGAGTTCTGAAAGAGGCTGAGATGACTGAAATGATGGAAACAGAATCCAGAACATAGATAGGCATGAAGATAATCAAGATGCAGAACTACATTGAAACACAATCCAAAGAAGCTAAGAATCACAATAAAACAATGCAGAAGCTGCCAGACAAAATAGCCAGTATAGAAAAGAACATAACCAACATGACAGAGTTAAAAAAACACACTATAAGGATTTCAAACAAAGAATTTCATAGTGCAATTGCAAGTATTGATAGCAGAATAGGCCAAGCTGAGGAAAGAATCTCAGAGCTTAAAGACTAGCTTTCTGAAATAAGACAGTTAGACAACAATCAATAAAAAAAAAAAAAGGAATGAATAAGAACTCTAAGAAATATGGGATTATGTAAAGAAACCAAACCTATGATGTATTGGTGTCCCTGAAAGAGATGGGGAGAAGAGGACCAACTTGGAAAACATATTTCAGGATATCATCCATGAGAACTTTCCCAACCTAGCTAGAGAGGCCAACATTCAAATTCAGGAAATGAGAGAACCCCAATAAAATACTTCGTAAGAAGATAATCCCCAAAACACATAATCATCATATTCCCCAAGGTTGAAGTGAAAGAAAAAAATGTTAAAAGCAGTTAGAGAAAAAGGTCAGGTCACCTACAAAGGGAAGCCCATAAGACTAACAGTGGACCTCTTAGCAGAAACCCTGCAAGCCAGAAGAGATTGGGAGCCAATATTCAACATTCTTAAAGAAAACAAATTCCAACCAAGAATATCATATCCACCCAAACTAAGCTTCATAAGCGAAAGATAAATAAGATCCTTTATGTACAAGCAAATGCTGAGGGAATTCGTTACCACCAGACCTGCCTTACAAGAGCTCCTGAAGGAAGCACTAAATATGGAAAAGAAAGACCATTACCAACCACTACAAAAACACACTCATGTACACAGGCCAGTAACACTGTAAAGCAACCATGCAAACAAGCATCTATGATAACCAGCTAACATGATGACAGGATCAAATCCACATATATCAATACTAATCTTGAATATAAATGGACTAAATGCCCCAATTAAAAGAAACAGAGTGGCAAGCTGGATAAAAAAGCAATACCTAATGGTATGCTGTCTTCATCTGACCATCTCACACACAATAACACCCGCAGGCTCAAAATAAAGAGATGGAGGAAAATCTACCAAGCAAATGGAAATCAGATAAAAGCAGGGGTTACAATCCTAATTTCATACAAAACAGACTTTAAACCAACAAAGATCAAAAAAGACAAAGAAGGACATTATATTTTGGTAAAAGATTCAATGAGAAAATCTACCCAAATATGTATGCACCCAACACAGGAGCACCCAGATTCATAAAGCAAGTTCTTAGGGACCTTCAAAGAGACTCAGACTCCCACATGATAATAGTGAGAGACTTCAACACCCCACTGACAGCATTAGACTAAGCATCAAGTCAGAAAATTAACAAAGCTATTCAGGACCTGAATTCAGCACTGGATCAAATGGACCTGATAGACATCTACGGAACTCTTCACCCAAAAACAAGAGAATATACATTCTTCTCATTGTCACATGGCACATACTCTAAAATTAACCATACAATTAGACATAAACCAATCCTCAGCAAATGCAAAAGAACTGACATTATACCAACTACTCTCTTATACCAACCATAGTGCAATAAAATTAGAAATGAAGACTAAGAAACTAGCTCAAAACCATACAATTTCATGAAAATTAAACAAACTGCTCATGAATGACTTTCGGTTAAATAATGAAATTAAGGCAGAAATCAAGAAGTTCTTTGAAACCAAAGAGAACAAAGTTACAACATACCAGAATCTCTGGGATACAGCTAGGCAGTGTTAAGAGGAAAATTTATAGCACTAAATGCCCACATCAAAAAGTTAGACAGGTCTTGGCCGGGCACAGTGGCTCACGCCTGTAATTCCAGCACTTTGGGAGGCTGAGGTGGGTGGATTACTTGAAGTCAGGTATTTGAGATCAGCCTGGCCAATATAACAAAACCCCATCCCTACTAAAACTACAAAAATTAGCCACGCATGGTGGTGTGTGCCTGTAATCCCAGCTACTCGGGAAGCTGAGGCACAAGCATTGCATGAACCTGGGAGGTGGAGGTTGCAGTGAGTCAAGACTGTGCCATTGCACTCCAGCCTGGGTGACAGAATGAGACTCCAACTCAGAAAAAAAAGTTAGAGAGGTCTCAATTTAATAACCTAACAACACAACTAAATGAACTACAGTACCGGGAGCAAACAACCCCAAAACTAGCAGAAAACAAGAAGTAACCAAAATCAGAGTTGAACTGAAGGGTACTGAGACATGAAAAACTATTCAAAAGATCATTGAATAAACAACAAAAAAAGAACATTGAATCCAGAAGTTGGTTTTTTTGAAAAAAGTAATAAGATAGGCCACTAGCTTGACTAATAAAGAAGAAAAGAGAGAAGATCCAAATAAACACAATTAGAAATGACAACACGGATATTACCACTGACCCCCCAGAAATATAAATAACCATCAGAGAATATTATGAATGCCTCTATGCACACAAACTAGAAAATCTAGAAGAAATGGATATATTCCTGGATATACACACCCTCCCAAGAATGAACCAGGAAGAAACTGAATCCCTGAACAGACTAATAATGAACTCTGAAATTGAATCAGCAATAAGTACCCTATCCAAAAAAAATCCCAAGACCAGATGAATTCACAGCTGAACTCTACCAGAAGTACAAAAAAGAGCCGGTACTCTTCCTAATGAAACTATTCCAAAAATTGAGGAGGAGGAATTTTTCCCTAATGCATTCTATGAGGCCAGCATCATTCTGATACCAAAACCTGGCGGAGACACAACAACAACAAGAAAGAAAACTTCAGCACAATATCAGTGATGAGCATCAATGCAGAACTCCTCAACAAAATACTGGCAAACTGAATCCAGCAGCATATCAGAAAGTTTATCCACCATGATGAAATAGGCTCCTAGGATGCAAGGTTGGTTCAACATATGCAAATCAATAAATGTGATTCATCACATAAACAGAACTAAAGACAAAAACCATGTGATTATTTCAACAGATGCAGAAAAGGTGATAAATTTCAACCCAACTTTATGCTAAAAGTTCTCAATAAACTAGGTAGTGAAGAAACATATTTCAAATAATAAGAGCCATCTCTGACAAACCCACAACCAACATCATATGGAATGGGCAAAATCTGGAAGCATCCCCCTTGAAAACTGGCACAAGACAAGGTTGTCCTCTCTCCCCACTTCTTTTCAACCTAGTTTTGGAAGTCCTGGTCAGGGCAATCAGGCAAGAGAAAGAAATAAAGGGCATCCAAATAGGAAGAGAAGAAGTCAAAACTATCCCTGCTGCAGATGACATGATTCAGTATCTAGAAAACCCCATAGTGTGGGCCTGAAAGCTCCTTCAGCTGATAACTTCAGCAAAGTTTCAGGATACAAAATCAATGTACAAAAATCACTAGCATTCCTATACACCAACAACAGCCAAGCAAAGAGCAAAATCAGAAATGCAGTCCCATTCACAATTGCCACTGAAACCATAAAATACCTAGAAATGCAGCTAACCAGTGATGTGAAAGATCTCTACAAGGAGAACTATAAAACACTGCTCAAAGAAATCAGGGATGACACAAACAAATGGAAAAACATTCCATGGCCATGCTCATGGATAGGAAGAATCAATATCATTAAAATGGCCATACTGCCCAAAGCAATTTATAGACTGAATGCTATTTCTATCAACTACCAATTACATTGTTCACAGAAATAGAAAAAAAACTATTTTAAAATTTATATGGGGCCAGGTGCGGTGGCTCACGTCTGTAATCCCAGCACTTTGGGAGGCCGAGACGGGCAGATCACGAGGTCAGGAGATCAAGACCATCCTGGCTAACATGGTGAAACCCTGTCTCTACTAAAACTACAAAAATTAGCCAGGCGTGGTGGCAGGTGCCTGTAGTCCCAGCTAAATGGGAGGCTGAGGCAGGAGAATGGCATGAACCCGGGAGGCAGAGCTCGCAGTGAGTGGAGATTGTGCCACTGCACTCCAGCCTGAGCGACAGAGTGAGACTCCGTCTCAAAAAAAAAAAAAAAAAAAACTTTTATATGGAACCAAAAAGGAGGCTGAATAGCCAAGGCAATCCCAAGCAAAAAGACCAAAGCAGGAAGCATGACACTTCTTGACTTCAGACTATACTACAGGGCTATAGTAACCAAAACAGCATGGTACACATAGACCAATGGAAAATAACAGAGAGCACAGAAATAAGGCCACACACTTACAACCATCTGATCTTTGACAAAGCTGACAAAAACAAGCAATGGGAAAAGCTGACAAAAACAAGCAATTCAACAAATGATGCTGGGATAACTGGCTAGCCATATGCAGAAGATTGAAACTGGACCCCTTCCTTACACCATATATAAAAATCAACTCAAGATGGATTAAAGACTTACATGTAAAACCCAAAACTATAAACTAGAAGACAACCTAGGCAAAACTATTCTGGATGGAGGAACTGGCAAAGATTTCATGACAAAGATGCCAAAAACAGTCACAACAAAAGTAAAACTTGGCCAATGGGATCTAATTAAAGAAACTCTGCACAGCAAAAGAAACTATCAACAGAGTAAACAGACAACCTACAGGATGGCATAAAATTTTTGAAAACTATACGTCTGATAAAGGTCTAATACCCAGCATCTATAAGGAACTTAAATTTGTAAGAGAAAAAAAACACCACTATTAAAAAGTGGACAAAGGACATGAATGGACACTTTTTAAAGGAAGATATACATGTGGTCAGCAAGCATATGAAAAAAAGCTCAGCATCACTGATCATTAGAGAAATGCAAATTAAAGCCACAATGAGATACCATCTCACACAAGTCAGAATGGTTATTACTAAAAAGTCAAACAATAGGCCAGGCACAGTGGCTCATGCCTGTAATCCCAGCACTTTGGGAGGCCCCAAGGAGGGAGGATCACTTGAGCCCAGGAGTTTGAGACCAGCCTGGACAACATGGCAAGACCCCATCTCTACAAAAAATACAAAAATTAGCCAGTGTGGTGGTACCTGCCTGCAGTCCCAGCTACTCAGAAGGCTGAGGCAGGAGGATCACTTGAGCCTGGGAGGTCAAGGCTGCAGTGAGCTGTGATCATGCCACTGCACTCCAGCCTAGGAAACAGAGTGAGACCCTGTCTCAAAAAAAGTCAAAAAATAACAGATGCTGGTGAGATTGCAGAGAAGATAGAACACTTACACACTGTTGGTAGAAGTGTAAATTAGTTCAGCCATTGTGGAAAACAGTGTAGTAATTCCTCAAAGAGCTAAAAACAGAACTACCATTTGACCCAGCAATCCCATTACTGGGTGTATACCCAAAGGAATAAAAATTGTTCTATCATAAAGATACATTCATATTTACTGCAGAACTACTCACAATAGCAAAGACATGGAATCAACCTAAATGCTCATCAGTGGTAGGCTGGATAAAGAAAATGTAGTACATATATACCACGGAATACTATGCAGTCATAAAAATAATGAAATCACCTTTTGTCAGGACGCAGAGTTATGAATGATGCTTGACATACTGATGCCTTCTAATAGAGCTACTCTCTACCCTGAATACAAGAGACCCAAATAATTAGGCAGGAATATCATTGCCCCTATTCAACCTGAAGAAGTTACAAAACATGGACCTTCATCCTGCTACAACCCTTAGGATTAAGAGTTTTCTTATAAAAGGGAGGGAGGGGCCAAGCGTAGTGGCTCACACCTATAACCCAACACTTTGGGAGTCCGAGGCCAGTGGATCACTTGAGGTCAGGAGTTTGAGACCAGCCTGACCAACATGGTGAAACCCCATCTCTACTAAAAATACAAAATTAGCTGGATGTGGTGGCACACACCCGTAATCTCAGCTACGTGGGAGGCTGAGGCAGAAGAATCACTTGAACCTGGGAGGCAGAGGTTTCAGTGAGCCAAGATCACACCATTGCACCCCAGCCTGGGCAAAAAGAGCAAAACTTTGTCTCAAAATAAAATAAATAAATAAATAAATGGGAGGGAGGAAATCTGTCAGAGGCCTTTGAATCAGAGCAACTCCATCTTGAATGGAGGCTGGGTAAAATAGGGCTGAGACCTACTGGGCTGCTTTCCCAGTCACATTCTAAGTCACAGGATGACATAGGAGGTTGGCACAAGATACAGGTGACAAAGACCTTGTTAATAAAACAACATGTGCTAAAGAAGCCAGCCAAATCCCACCAAAACCAAGATGGCAAGGAAAGTGACCTTTGGTCATCCTCACTGCTCATTATATGCTAATTATAATACATTAGCATGCTAAAAGACACTCCTACCAGTGCCATGACAGTTTACAAATGCCATGGCAACATCAGGAAGTTACCCTATATGGTCTAAAACTGGGAAAAACCCTCAGTTCTGGGAATTGCCCACCCCTTTTCCAGAAAACTCATGAATATTCCACCCTTTGTTTAGCATATAATCAAGAAATAGCCATAAAAATAGGCAACCAGCAGCCCTCGGGGCTGCTCTGCCTATGAAATAGCCATTCTTTATTCCTTTACTTTCTTAGTAAATTTGCTTTCACTTAAAAAAAAATACCCAACATCGTTTATCATTAGAGAAATGCAAATCAAAACCACATGAATATCATCTCACACCAGAAAGAGAGAGAAAATAAGTGTTGGAAGGGGTGTGGAGAAATTGGAACCTTTGTGCACTGTTAATGGGATTGTAAAATGGTGCAGCCTCTTTAGGAAACAGTAAGGCGGTTTCTCAGAAAATTAAAAATAGAATTACCAGTAGGGCACGGTGGCTCACGCCTGTAATCCCAGCACTTTGGGAGGCCGAGGTGGGTGGATCACGAGGTCAGGAGTTCAAGACCAGCTTGACTAACGTGGTGAAATGCCAGCTCTACTAAAAATACAAAAATTAGCTGGGCATGGTGGTGCACACTTGTAATCCCAGCTACTAGGGAGGCTGAGGCAGGAGAATCTCTTGAACCTGGGAGGCAGAGGTTGCAGTGAACAACGATCATGCCATCACACTCCAGCCTGGGCAACAGAGGGAGACTCCGTCTCAAAAAAACAAACAAACAAAAACAAAAATAGAATTACCATATGATCTAGTACTTCCACTTCTGGGTATACGCCCAAAAGAATTGAAAGTAGGCTCTCAGAGAAGTATTTGTATGTAACTTCTTCATAGCAGCATTATTAGCACCCATCTTCATAGCAGCATTATTCACAATAGCTGAAGGGGTGGCCTGCCCCTCCACACCTGTGGGAGTTTCTCGTTAGGTGGAACGAGAGATTTGAGAAAATAAATGAGACAAAGTATAGAGAAAGAAAAAGTGGGCCCAGGGGACCGGCGCTCAGCATACAGAGGACCCATGCCAGCACCGGTCTCTGAGTTCCCTTAGTATTTATTGATAATTATCTTTACCATCTTAGAAAAAGGGAAGTGGCAGGATAATAGGATCATCATAGGGAGAAGGTCAGCAGTAAGACATATGAATAAAGATCTCTGTGACATAAGTTTAAGGAAAAGTGCTGTGCCTTGATATGCATATGTAAACATCTCCATAAACCTTTTTAGTGCATAAAGAGCAGCACTGCGCTAGCAAGTCCCACCTTTCGCCCTAAGGCAGTTTTCTCCTTTCTCAGTAAACAGAACATACAATCGGGTTTCACACCAAGATGTTCCATTGCCCAGGGACAGGCAGGAGACAGATGCTTTTCTCTATCTCAACTGCCAAGAGGCCTTCTTTCCCTCTTGTACTAGTCCTCCTCAGCACAGACCCTTCACAGGTGTCAGGTTGGGGGACGATCAGGTCTTTCCCTTCCCACGAGGCCATATTTCAGACTATCACATGGGGAGAAATCTTGAACAATACCTAGCTTTCCTAGGCAGAGGTCCCTGCAACCTTTGGCAGTGTATGTGTCCCTGGGTACTTGAGATTAAGAGAATGGTGATGACTTTTAACCAGTATACTGCCTCCAGGCACTTGTTTAACAAAGCACATCCAGCACAGCCCAAAATCCATTAAACCTTGAGTCACCACAGCACATGTCTCTTGCAAGGACAAGGTTGGTGGTAGGGTCACAGATTAACAGCATCTCAAATACAGAACAAAATGGAGTCTCTTATGTCTACTTCTTTCTATATAGACACAGTAACAGGCTGATCTCTCTTTTTTTCCCCCACAATAGCCAAGAGTAAAAGCAATCCAAAGTCCATTGATGGATTCATGGATAGACAAAATGTAGTATATACATACAATGGAATATTACTCAGCCTTAAAAAGAAGGAAATTCTGACACATGCTACAACATGGATAAACCTTGAGAACCTTATGCTAAGTCAAATAAACCAACTACAAAATGACAAATACTGTGTGATTCCACTGATATGAGGCCCCTAGAGTAGTCAGATTCATAGAGACAGAAAATAGAATGGTGGTTGTCAGGAGCTGGGGGAGGAGAAAATGGGAAGTTGTTGTTTAATGGGCATAGAGTTTCAGTTTTGCAAGATGAAGACAGCCCTGAAGATTGACTGCCCAACAATGTGAATGTGACTAACATTACTGAATTGCACACTTAAAAATTGTTAAGATGGTAAATTTTATATTATGGATTTTACCACAACTTTTAAAAATTATTTTGGCCAGGCGCGGTGGCTCAAGCCTGTAATTCCAGCACTTTGGGAGGCCGAGACGGGCGGATCATGAGGTCAGGAGATCGAGACCATCCTGGCTAACACGGTG
Organism: Papio anubis; assembly: GCF_008728515.1. Taxonomy (NCBI): domain Eukaryota; kingdom Metazoa; phylum Chordata; class Mammalia; order Primates; family Cercopithecidae; genus Papio; species Papio anubis. Next base: position 133,400,262 of record NC_044980.1, on the reverse strand, counting down.
AAACCCCGTCTCTACTAAAAAATACAAAAAACTAGCCGGGCGCGGTGGCGGGCGCCTGTAGTCCCAGCTACTCGGGAGGATGAGGCAGGAGAATGGTGTAAACCCGGGAGGCGGAGCTTGCAGTGAGCTGAGATCCGGCCACTACACTCCAGCCTGGGCGACAGAGCGAGACTCCGTCTCAAAAAAAAAAAAAAAAGAGACTAGGGAGATATTACAACTAAAAGCAATGCATGATCTACAATTGGTTCCTGACTTTAAAAAATATTTTATATATATATATTTTTTTATATATGTGTATATATATATATGAGTCCAATTGTCCAACCAAGTACCAAATGTCATTCTTCATTTCTTGCAGGCACTCACATTCTCCACAGAGGCCTACTGGATTGTCTCTCATCACATGGCTCCCTAGATGAAAGGAAAGGTCTCACACTGTGACAACCTTCCCCCAACCCACTATCAAAGATTCTGACAACTCTCCCTTTCCCTAGTACCTTCTTTATATGAACTGGGGGTTGGGGGAAGGTAAGGGGTGATATTGTGATTGGTTATCAGAAAGCTGGCTTGGCCACTAACTCTTGGCAGTCAGGTGGAAGCTACTTTTAGAATTACTGCTGTTTTCAGCATAGCTCAAATTCCTGGGTAAAAGAAAAACTCTTAACCAGACGGGGCAGTTCATGCCTGCAATTCCAACATTATGGAAGGCCAAGGTGAGAGGATTGCTTGAGCTCAGGAGTTTGAGACTAACCTGGGCAACATAGTGATATCCCCTCTGTACAAAAACTTTTTAAAAATTAGCCAGGTATGGTGGCATGTGCCTGTAGTCCCAGCTACTCAGGAGGCTGAGGTGGGAGGATGGCTTGGGCCTGGGAAGTTGAGGCTGCAGTGAGCTGTGATTGTGCCATTGCACTCTGATCTGGGCAACAGAGTAAGATGCTGTCTCAGAAAAAGAGGGGAAATCCCTTGCGTATCACCCTTTTGCTTATTACGGCAGTTATTATTCTCTTTTGTTTTGCTTTTTCAGGCTGGTCAACTATGTGTTCATTTGCTCTCTTCTGTATATGGGTGTAGGGGCATGGCTCTGCCATGTTGACCTGTCAACCTTATATGTATTCACATAGGCCACACAGGCAAGACCTAACCATAATTAATCAAAGTCTTGGCAGGACATTCTATGATCCTTGGGGAACAGGCTTATGAGGAACTACCACAAGGCCATTTTCAACTCACCCCTTTATCTTCTTGGGAGGCTATCATGAGGCAGTTCTTACCACTTCCCAGGTTCTGATAAGGTATGAGGCGTTCTGCCTCATCTTTCTTAGGGCAGAACTGCAAACCATAAACTTCTTAGTTGCAGATGGACTCAGCTCCTCAGCAACAGGGTGTCTCATTACTCAGGTTGCCATGCCCTTTAGTATTGGTGCTGTCCTGTGGGAGAGCTGGAAATTCTGCTCATTTCCTTTTGTGTCTATGTAAGTAACAAACTGTCTGAATCAAACAAGGACTGCTATTTCTTTACTAATCAAAGCTGCCACGATTTGCCTGAGAATGGGTTCTTATTTTTCCTTGAAGTTCTGTTTCAAAATAGTTTCTTTTTCAAACCTTGTCAACTTGTTTTGGCAACTAGGGATTTGGTTCATACCTGGGAGAGATGACAGTAGTGAGAAGCTGCTTAGAGGAACTGTGGGGATCTGGAAACCTGGTAAAGAGCAGATTTACTCATGGAGTAGGTCTCAAAAGACTCACCAAGGCTAGCCTCCAGAGTTTCTGTCCCAACCTTAAACCTCTTCAGCTCCTGACCCAGCCTAGTTTTCTCAGGAATCCATGCCTTTTTAGACCCCTCCTTGAAAAAGGGCTCTCCTGCATCTCCAAGGAAATGATAAGCTTGGTGGGGACATACAAAGAGGACTAAAGAGGGACCATCGACATCAAACCTGCCCCCAAAACACAGACAGGAAGAAGCATGCAAATATATCACTGAGATAATGCAGAAAGTAGATTGAATTTGGAGTTCCTTGACAGATAAGTGTGATGAGTTGGTATTCTTTGGGCAGTGTGGTCAGCCTAAGCGTGAATGGTTCAGGAATGATGCTGAGTTTGAAGTTTCCTTCTACCCACCACAACCAGGACACACAAACCTGGGAAGCCTCCATTTGAGGATGCACACCACTGAGAGAAACCCATGTCTTTCCTTCCCTAAAGAACTGTTCCCCAGTTGTGTCTAGGCTCACTCTCCCTCCTCCCACTCAGTGGCTACCTGCCACAAGTCTTGGCCCAGCCTCAGTGCTTCCCAGATGACCAAACTGGGGTCATTTTAGCTCAAATCAACTTTCACAGCCAGTACATGAGTCAGACCCATGAAATCCTCACAAACTGCCAAATGCCAGCCTTGGGTCTTTAAAGCTACCAGAGCTTCATTGTTACCTGGTTCCTACGTAATAACCCACAACCATTACCCCTCTCTGGATCTAGGTCTAACCACTCTGGTATCTTATAGCTCTTTTGTATTAATACTTTCTCTGATTACCTGAAATGATATACCACATAGAAAACTGTACTAAAAATTATTTTAAAATGTGCAAAGAATTAACAAGAGGTCCAAAGAAAACTAAGCACATGAAGAAAAGTCAATCATTAACTTCAAGAAAAGTAGAAAGAAGAAAAGGAGACAATCATGGTATACTACCATGTTCTGCTGGGAATTATGTTTGCAAACACATAACAATGTTAACATGAATAGTCATCTAACAAAGAATTGTTAGGGCCAGGCACAGTGGCTCACGCCTGTAATCCCAACACTTTGGGAGGCCAAGGTAGGAGGATGGCTTGAGCCCAGGAGCTCGAGATCATCCCATGCAACACAGTGAGACCTCATCTCGACTAAAAATAAAAAAGTAGCCGGGCTTGTGGTATGTGCCTGTGGTCCCAGATACTCGAGAGGTTGAGGCAGGAGGATCGCTTGAGCCCAGGAGGTTGAAGGTGCAGTGAGCCATGATCACACCACTGCATTCCAGCCTGGGTGACAGGGCAAGATCTTGTCGCAAAAAAAGAAAAAGAAAGAAAGAAAAGAAAAAGTAAATCATTTCAATCATATACAAACTATCCTAATTAATAAGAAGGAACACTTCCTAAATGATCTTCTAATGCTAAAATAACCTTGATAGTGAATCCTATTTTTAAAAAATATACACAAAAAGGAAAAGCCCAGTCTAATGTCCATTAATGTAAATAAATGCAAAAAAAACCCCATACTAATTATTAGCAAATGAAATCCAGTAGTACATAAAAAAGAATAATACAGCATAAGTAGTATTTCCCCAAGATATGAGATTGACTTAACATTATAAAAGTAATTTCTATATATGCAACATTAATGAAGTAAAGGGAAAATCATGATTACCTATGTACATGCAGAAAACTTATTTAATAAAATTCAACATCCTTTCATGATTTTAAAATAATCTTAATTAATCTTAAGATTTTTAGTAGATCTTAGTTGTATCCCTAAGCATATAAGAGAACATTTTTAACTTGGTAAGGGTATCCAGGAAAAAAAAAAGAAAGCTAAAGCAAACATCATACTTAATGGTGGTAAAATGATGAAAGCTTTCCCTGTGAAATCCAGAACAAGACAGGGATGTCTGCTATCATCACTTTTAATCATCACTGTCATCATTGTTCCAAAGGGCCTAACCAGTGTATACAACAAGAGAAAAATATAAAGGTCTGAGGTGTTTACATGGCATTCTCCATGGTTAGAAAAAGAAGGGGAAAAGGTATAAGGAGGTGATTCCATAGGATTTTGGGGAACAGGTGGTATTTGGTTACATAAGTTCTTTAGTGGTGATTTGTGAGATATTGGTGCACTCATCACCCGAGCAGTATACACTGAACTCAATTTGTAGTCTTTTATCCCTCACCCACTTCCCACCCTACACCCCTGAGTCCCCAAAGTCCATTGTATCATTCTTATGCCTTTGCATTCTCATAGCTTAGCTCCCACTTATGGGTGAGAACATACACCTTCTTATATAAAACTTTCTTTAGAGTTAAAACTCTCTTTATTTACATTATAAATGTTATAATGTCCAGAAAATTTACAGAAAAACTAGTAGGTAATAAGAATAGCAAATTTTCTGAACACAGAAGTAAATATTCATGAAAGATCATTTATAAGAAAAGCAAACCTGAAGCTTCATTATAAAAACAAATATTAATTACATCTCATGGGTCAGAAGTAAAATTTTTAAAAATAAAATATATTTTAAAATTTTTAAATATTAAATTGGCAGTGAGAGAGCAATTCACAAATTGTTTTATAATGACAAACATGATCATAAAGGCCCATAACTTTCTGACAATCAGGCTGAAAGTTGCTTGCTCTGGGCCAGGGGTGGTGGCTCATGCTTGTAATCCTAGCACTTTGGGAGGCCTAGGTGGGTGGATCATTTGAGGTCAGGAGTTCCAGACCAGCCTGGCCAACAGTGGTGAAACCCATTTCTACTAAAAATATAAAAATTAGCCAGGCATGGTGGCCCACACCTGTAATCCCAGCCACTAGGGAGGCTGAGGCAGGAGAATCGCTTGAAACCTCCAGGCAGAGGTTTCAGTGAACCAAGATCGCATCACTGTACTCCAGCCTGGGAAACAGAGCAAGACTTTGTCTCAAAAAAGAAAAAAAAAAAAGTCGATTATTCTGCAGAACTTGGAGGTGATCCCAATGGTATCTCTGAGAAGCCACCCTGTCAGTCTGAAAAGGATGAATACAATTAAGAAACATGTTCACCAGCCTGGACAACATGGTGAAACCTTGTCTCTACTGCTACAAAAATTAGCTGGGAGTGGTGGTGCGCACCTGTAATCCCAAGAAACTGAGGCATGAGAATCGCTTCAACCTGGGAGACAGAGGTTGCAACAAGCCGAGATGGCGCCACTGCATTCCAGCCTGGGTAACAGAGTAACACTCTATCTTAAAAAAAAAAAAAAAAAAAAACAAAGAAAGAAATATATTCAGAGAAATCCTATGAAGAAATAGAAAGTAAAACATCTAGTATTTCATCATTAGTAGGTAATCATAGAGAAGAATAAAAAGAAGAATGAGGAAGGATATGAGAATTGTTACTAAAGGAAATCTATGTTGTATTTTACTTACTGTTCATTTTGGGGTTTTTTTATTTTTATTTTTTTGTAGAGACAAGGTCTCACTATGTTGCCCAAGATGGTCTCAAACTTCTGGCCTCAAGTGATCCTCCTACCTCGGCCTCCCAAAGTGCTGGGATTATAGGTATGAGCCACTACACCTGGCCTCCTGTTCATTTGGATTTTCACTTCTCTGTTTTATTCTTTGTGCCTTCATTTTACTTTAATATTCTCTAAAATTCTATTTTGAGTTAATACTATGTTTTTGAGTGCATCTCTTTGTATAACATGTTAGTGGTTGCTCTGTACATAAGTTATCAAAGTCTGTTCATCTTTTTCGGTCTAATTTCTCTCTGTTGTTTAGGTTGGATAATTTTTATTATTCTCTTCTAGTTCACTTATTTTTTCTGTCCCCTCCATTATGCTGCTGAACCCATCCACTGAGGTTTTTATTTCAGTTATTATATTTTTCAGTTCTAAAATTTCCATTTAGTTCTTCTTTTATCATCTATTTCTTTGCTTATGCTTTCCACTTTTCATGCATTCCAAAAATGCTTATAATTGCTTGTTGAAGCATTTTTACAGTAGCTAACTTAAAATCTCTGTCAGAGAATTCTAATATCTCTGTCATCACCATGTTGGCATCTGTTGATTGTCATTTTTTCATTCTGTTTGAGATCTTCTGGTATGATGAGTAACTTTTCATTAAAACCTGGATATGTTCATATTATATTCTGCTACTCTGGATCCTATTTAAACCTTCTGTTCTAGTTGGATTTCTCTGATACCATTCAGGCAGAAGTGGGAACAGAGAAAGAAGGAATTACTGCCAGGTGCAGGCAGAAGTCCAGGTTCCCTGCAGAGCCTCCACTGCCACCTGAAGAAGGGAGCTCATTGTTACTGCTGGGTAAGCAGGGAAGTTCTGGCTCCCCTGACACCACAGTGAGGATGGCCACATTACCACTGGGTAGAGGTCTAAGTCCAGTCTTCTCATATAATCTCCCCTGCTGGGAAGGGAAGTATTAACAAAAGATCATGAGATTTGAGGAAGAAGAAAAAAGAGTTTTATTTCCTATAAAAGGTTACAGTCTGCAGGTTGGGAAATGAAACATCCAGCCAAAATGAAAAGCAACTCCTTCAGAGACAAAAGGGAGAAGCTGGGATTTATGCCCAACAAGATGAGCTATACGTACATATTCAGTAGCTTACAAGAGAATCTATGAATATTTGAGAGAACCCTAATGCATGCAAAGAGAATAAACATATATGTTATATATGTTCCATGTTCATTTTGGGGTGGAGATTTAATATTAAAGTGAAGTGGAACTTGGCTCTTTATATATAACAAGGTGAAACAGAACACAAAGGCATCTTGTGCACAGCCTGTGTGGACTAGGTGCAATCAGTCTGTGGTCAGAAGTCAGTATCACGATGGAATGTTTAGTAAGGCTGGTCAGTAGTCATGGTGAAACCACGATAAAAGGGGAGGTCAGCCACAACATCAAGAGGTCTCTTGAGGTTGAGGGAGAAATCTTCCACTTTTTCAGGAATTTGTTTCTGTTTAATTGTAGGAAAGAAAGTTTTGAGGCATTTAACAGGGTAGGGGAGTGTTGAGGTGTGACTGACCTCTTGCCTTGCCAAAGCCATAGAATCCAGTTTTCAAAGTTTTCTGGGGTCTCTTTTGCAACAAGAAGTCCGTTCCGTTTCACCCGGGGGCTTAGGGACTTTATTTTTATTTCACACTTTCCAGCTTTAGGCTGAAATCTGCCATAGGCAGCATTGATGGCTAAATGTTTTGCCTTGTTCCATGTCGTTCCCAGGATGGTGTGGATACCTGCCCCAGGTCTATCTAGTCTCTCAGTGGGACTCATATGGCTAGGAGACTTACAACCAGTTGAATATTTTAGGCCAGGCAAAGAAGGAGGCAGACAGCTATTAAGACCCTTTGAACCTTTGAGACTAGAAAAACAATAATAACAGAAAAGTTGGGAAGGTCAGTTTATGTTTATGTTGTCTGTCATTTCTATGCATTGTGCTACCATAACTTTGGTTTTAGCTACAGACTTGAAGTAGCTGGTTATGGATCTTATGAGTACTTTGATTATCAAAAATAGGAACAAGATAGTGATATGATAATGACAAGGATTTGTAAGATGGATTGGAAGTAATTTCTAATTCTGCAATGAGTCAACTGAAAATGTCATTAAGGGGATCTGCGGTTTGTACCTCCTGTAACCTGGCAGCCTGTTGGGTGATCTTACCTACACGGGTTGTTATATCTCCTGTAGTATTGATATAAGTGCAACAAGTGGTGTGGGCTATCATGCAAATTCCCCCTTGTTTAGCAATGAGAAAACCTAGTGCAATTTGATTGTCTAAAACCACTTGAGAGAGAGAATTTAAGGACTTTTGTTGTGTCACAATACTTATTGCAGTATTTTCAGCAATTTGTCCTATGATGGCGGTCATATTTTTTTATCATATCTCTGTTAGCGTATACTCCATAGCTGAGAAAAATTATACCCCAAAGACTATGCTACCACATATCCTGATATCCTCTTGGTAGCTCTCTTTTAGCTTATTGGAAAGCAAGATTTTCTTTATGATTGAGATGGATGGAAAAGACGGCTACATAATGACCTAGAAGGCAAAGCCCTTCAACTTGTCAGCTGTTTATGCATCTGTGTGCCTGTTCTTGAACTGGGGGATCTGACTCGATTCTATATAGGAAAGCGTATCCTCAAGGGGCACAAGTTATACCTCCAAGGGTATGCCCATTTGCATGTTCATTTATGAACAAGATATTTATTATGTGAGCGAACCACGAACTGGTTTTGTTGCAAGCCTTCTAGAAGCCTGCAGAGGCATTATACCTAACAAACAGGAGCTGCTGTCAGTGTTTGATATTTTTTTCTTTGGGCATTCAGTGGTTATGTACAGTAGCAAGGGTGAGAGTCCCAGAATCTAGGGAGAAAGCTACATAGACATAAAAATCTTAATCTTTTTAAAACTCAGTTTTCTGAGTTGGTGCAGTGGCTCACGCCTGCAATTCCAGCACTTTGGGAGGCCGAGATGGGAGAATTGCTTGAGCCCAAGAGTTTGAGACCAGCCTGGGCAATATACTGAGACCTCATCTCTACAAAAACCTTTAAAAAAAATTAGCCTAACATGGTGGCACACGCATGTAGTCCCAGGCGCTTAATTGTAGGAAAGAAAGTCTTGAGGCAGTTAATGAGGTAGGGGAGTTTTGAGGTGTGACCGACCTCTTACCTTGCCAAAGCCACAGAATCTAGCTTTTAAAGTTTTCTGGGGTCTCTTTTGCAACAAGGAGTCCATTTCATCTTGCCTGGGGACCTATAGGCTTTATTTTTATTTCACAAGGGGGAAAAGGGGAACCTCATTACTGGTCAGCATGGATAAAAATCTTGTCCCCTATTTGGCCTTCTTTAACACCACCTTGGTGGGGTCTTGAGGCAACTTCTTATAGCTGCTCAATGGTGGAAGTCTAGGCTCCTACTCAGCCTTTGCTGAAGTGGGTGGGGCCATAGTTGTTGGAGAGTGTGTGTGTGTGTGTGTATGTGTTTGTGTGTGTGTGTGTTTGGTGTTTGACTGGGGTAGAACAGTTACTGTCTAAGAATTTTATGTCCTGCTAAGCTGTCCCCTTCCTGATCCTGGTCCTATGAATAGAGAAAGCAGACTTTTGCTGGGGTTTTTAAAAATCTGCATCCATTGGCATTTCCAGATTGCCCGCTTCTTCAGTTCCAAGTCTGGGATACAAAAGGAAAAAAAAAAAAAAATCTTACGACTGTGTTGTACCTTGAGTCTTGAGATCCCTAGCTGGTCTGCCTTTGGTCTGCCTTTCATAGTATTACATTAGTTTTATATATAATGCTTTGGGGTTTTAGTTGTACTTTAGCAGGATGAATAGGGAATATTACATTTACTCCATCTTCCTGGAAGCAGAAGTGTGTGTAATATTTTGAATAAATACCATAAACTACTCCATGCATTAATAAAATATGCAATTTCTCATTCACCAGTGTAAACGGCTTGATTCACCATTATAGAACCATACATAAGTACAACAAGGAAGTTTTATTTAGGGAAACTCAAGCAAAAATAAAAAGGCAATTTGTCAAATGTAAAAAGATATTTGCCTGCAAATGTAAGAAGTATAGGCCAAGCGCAGTGGCTCACGCCTGTAATCCCTACATTTTGGGAGGCTGAGACAGATGGATCATCTGAGGTCAGGGCTTGAGACCAGCCTGGCTAACATGATGAAACCCCGTCTCTACTAAAAATACAAAAAATTAGCTAAGCATGGTGGCACGCACCTGTAATCCCAGCTACTCAGGAGGCTGAGGTAGAAGAATCACTTGAATCCAGGAGGCAGAAGTTGCAGTGAGCCGAGATCCTGCCACTGCACTCCAGCCTGAGCAACAACAGCAAAACTCCGTCTCAAAAAAAAGAAGTACAATAAACACTTTCTATGTTCCAAACCTCTTGCCAAGCACTGTAGTAGCTCTCATAACCTATACTATTTTGAGGAGCCCAAATTGCTTTCCAAAGTATTTCTACTTTCAAAAGTATTAAGTCTTTTGACTTAATTTCCATATAGCAATGCAAATAAGCAACTGCTACACACAACAAAATAGACGAATCTAGAAACATGATGAAGGTCTATGGCCATACCACCTTGAACGTGCCCGGTCTCGTCTGATCTCGGAAGCTAAGTAGGGTCGGGCCTGGTTAGTACCTAGATGGGAACACAAGGAGGAATGAGAAAATCAGTCACTTATTATTCCATTAATATAAAGTTGAAAAAACAAAACAATCATAATATTAGAAGTCACCTTAAGGCTTTCCTCTGAGGCAAGTGTGAGAGAAGTGACTACAGGAGGCTCTAGAAGGGCTTTATGGAACAGTCCTATTTATAGACGTGTGGTGATTTCATGGTTTTGTTTACTTTGTATTAATTCATAGAGCTGTAAATTTATGATTTGGGTACTTTTTTGAAAATACACTGTTTTATCTAAAGATGTATTTTTTAAAAAAGATGCACACTATTCAGCATTCAAGGTTAAATAAGAAAATACATTATGTGAATTTATTCTATACACTTAAAATGAATATTTTGTCTTTTTTCATGAAAACACAATGAGGTACCAAATTACAGCCATAAAATTGGCAAAAATTTTTAAAGTTGTACAATGCCAAATATTGGGGACATGATACACTGCTGGTAGATGTGTAAGTTGGTACAAATACTTTGGAAAACCACTGCACAAAACTAGTAAAACTGGAGACATGAATCCACTAAATACTTAGCAGTTTGACTCCTAGGTATGTCCCCTGGAGAAATACATGCTGAAGTGCCACAGTATATATATATATAAGACGTGAATATCTGTTTTTTCTGGGTTTCAGTTAGTATGAACAATGAACCAAAACTAGAAACACTACAAATATCCATCAATATTTAAATGAATAAATAAATCATCCTATATTCATTAAATGGAATAGTAAGCCACAACAAAAACAAAATGGATAAATCTTACAAATGTATTATTGAACAAAAGAAGCAAAACAAAACAAACACTTCAATATAACTATATTTATGAAACTAATCAAAATAGGAAAACTAAATTATAGCACCCAGGCATTCATATATAAGTGATAAAGATATAAAGAAGAGTGAGAAAATTATTATTATAAAAATCAGGTAAATGGAGGGGGCATGCACAGTGGCTCACACCTGCAATTCCAGCACTTTGGGAAGCTGAGGTGGGTGGATCACTTGAGGTCAGGAGTTCAAGACGAGCCTGGCCAAAATAGTGAAACCCCGTCTCTACTAAAAACACAAAAATTAGCTGGGCGTGGTGGCACATGCCTGTAATCCCAGCTACTCGGGAGGCTGAGAGAGGAGAATCACTTGAACCCGGGAGGCGGAGCTGGCAGTGAGCTGAGATACCCCCACTGCACTCCTGCCTGGGTGAAAGAGCAAGACTGTGTCTCAAAAATAATAATAGTAATAGAAATATTAATAAATAAATAAAAATCAGGTAAATAGAGCTGGGCACGATGGTGCATGCCTACGGTCTCAGCACTTGAGAGGTTGAGGCAGAAGGATCACCTGAGCCCAGGAATTCAAGGCTGTTGCCGCTATGATTATACCTGTGAATGGCTACTGTACTGCAGCCTGGGCAATATAGCAAGACCCTCTTCTCTAAATAAAATAAAAATAAATAAAATAAAAAATCAGGTGAATGGTTAATTCCCAAAGAAAGTGACGGGGTTGTAAAAATCAAAAGAGAGAGAGGGTTTCTGGGATGTTGGCAATGTTTTCCTAACCTTAGTAGTGATTATATGGATTCATTTTATAAGTATTTATTTAAATCTATGTATATACCTCATAAATTTTCTGCATGTATGTTATATCTCAGTTTAAAAATGTTTAATTAGTGAACAGTAGAAAATTGATATAATCATCACAAGCATACATGCATCCACAATACAATCTTGAACTACATCAAACAAATAGGAAAAAATACATAAATCAACAATTGTAGTTGGAAATGTTTTAGCATACATCTCTAAGATCACATAGACCTGAAAATTGCATGGATATGAATGAGCTAAAAAAATTTTTTTAATTTAAAAAATATAGCCGGGTGTGGTGGCTCACGCCTGTAATCCCAGCACTTTGGGAGGCCGAAGCGGGAGAATCACGAGGTCAGAAGATTGACACTATCCTGGCTAACACAGTGAAACCTAGTCTCTACTAAAACTACAAAAAATTAGCAGAACGTGGTGACACTAGGCTGAAGTCCCAGCTACTTGGGAGGCTCAGGCAGGAGAATCGCTTGAACCCAGGAGGTGGAGGGTGCAGTAAGCCAAGATTATGCGACCGCACTCCAGCTTGGGCGACTGAGCCAGCCTCCGTCTCAAAAAAAAAAGAACTTTGTACTAAGTGAAATAAACAAGTCACAAAAAGGCAGCTACTGTATGATTCCACTTCTATGAGATACCTAGAGTAGTCAAATTTATAGAGATGGAAAGCAGAATGGCGGTTGCCAGGGATTAGGGATAGAGGGAGGTGAAGAGTTATTAGTTAATGGGTATAGAGTTTCAGTTTTGAAAGATGAAGAGTTCTGCAGATGGATAATGGTGATGACTGCATAACAGTGTGAATGTACCTACCACCACTGAACTGAACACTTTAAAAAGGTTCATATGCCAAATTTTATATTCTGTATATTTTACCACAATTAAAGTTTTTTATAGAAAACAAAAACAAATGTTCTGGCTTCCAGATTCCTATAGATTCATGCCAGTTACCTAATTTTGAACCTCTCCACACATCCTATAAACAAAACTAAGGAGAACAAATAAAACCATCTATGGCTACAATATAATTTATAGGCAGAGAAAATTATAAGCTCCATTTTATACAAAAGCAAGTATATGCACCAAAACCAGCAGATCCAGTTACAGAGCCATGCTCTAGAAGAGAAGCCAAGATGGCACAGAAAGTCTAAACCACCACCAGAAAAAGAGAGTCCCATCTTGAGTGGAGAAATACTGACAATATGTCTGAGGTCTGGTAGATGAAAGAACTGAGACGTATTTTTAAAGGGGGTGAAATTGTTTGAGACTGGAAATGGCAATGTTGCAAAGGCAAGAGGAAAGGGAGGAGGAAAGAGGCAACTTGAAGGGGAGGTACCCCTTCAGGGCTTCATGGTGAAGAAAAAGGAAGCAAGCAGTGCATAAGAGTCCCAGGCTGGGCACAGTCGCTGATTCCTGTAAACCCAACACTATGGGATGCCGAGATGGGCAGATCTCTTGAGCTCAGGAACTCAAGACCAGCCTGGGCAACATGGCGAGACCCCCATCTCTACAAAAATAAAATAAAATACAAAATTTAGCCAGGCGAGGTAGTGCGCACCTGTGGTCCCAGCTACTCAGGAGGAGGCTGAGGCAGGAGGATCGCTTGAGCCCAGGAGACAGAGGTTGCAGTGTGCCAAGATGGCACCACTGCACTCCAGCCTGGGAGACAGAGTCAGACCATGTCTCAAAAAGAAAAAGAAAAAGGAAATTAAGAGTTCCACAGAAATGAAAGAGAATCAGAAAATCACAAGACATCAGCCGGTGCGCCACTCTAAAAAAGGGCTATTTCGGGGGGAAAATGCATTTTGTTCTACCAACAAAAGAGGGCACTCTTGAACTAAGAAAGCTGGTAAGGCACCCAACCTTCTGCTTCATTTGCAATTGCTGAAACTGGAAAATAAAATATTACAAAATGCACAGAAAATTGCAGACGTATTATATAGAAAAAGTTTAAGTGAAAATCTATATTTTCTAAAAAACAAAAAACATGAAACCGGAAAACTGAAACACAATATTCCAGCCAAAATTAAATAACCTTAAACAATCATTTGGTAACATGAAAAAAACGTGATGAATCAGAAAAAGAACTCAGAACAGAAGTGGACAAAGAAAAAAATAACTAAGAAAACAGTTTGTTAAAAAAAAAAAAAAAAAGGAGAAATAGAAGAATAAAAAAAAAATTATAAGATGTCCAAAGAGGAAGAGCTTTTACTTAAAATATAATAACTAGTATTGAGGAAAGGTATTAACACAGCCAAAAAAATAAAAATAAAATCAAGAAAGCAATTCAGCCGAGTGCGGTGGCTCATGTCTGTAATCCCAGCACTTTGGGAGGCCAAGGCGGGTGGATCACAAGGTCAGGAGTTCAAGACCAGCCTGGCCATTATTATGAAACCTCATCTCTACTAAAAATGCAAAAATTAGCCAGGGGTGGTGGCATGCTCCTGTAGTCCCAGCTACTTGGGAGGCTGAGGCAGGAGAATCGCCTGAACAAAGGAGGCTGAAATTGCAGTAAGCCGAGATCGCACCACTGCACTCCATCCTGGGCAACAGAACGAGACTCCATCAGAAAAAAAAAGAAAAAAAAAAAAGAAAGAAAGCCATTCAAAGAATCAGACAGAAAGCGGTGTGGAGGCAAAGATCCAACATACATTGCAGTCCCTGAAGAAGAATAAAATAATGGAACCGATGTAATCTTCAAAACTATAATAAAGGAAAACTTGGGTCTACATATCGAAAGGAAACCTAGGAAAATTTATATGAACGATCAAGTCTGAGGTATATCTTAGCGCATCCATTCGATTTGAAAGAAAAACTCCCCTGGGCCTCAGGCAAAAAGGACAAGAAAATACAAATATACAGGTAACTGTTAGAACAAACACGTGAACATTACTGAACACTGAAAAAACTTTAAAAGTTAAGAGTTAGGTTGATTTTGGATTTTAAGCACTTCCTTGCTTTCTAGCACTACGAGGTGCTCTGCGTCCATTTCTATATTTCCTGCCCACTACTAAAATCAGCCATTTCTCCAAGAAACCCTGGATCCTTTTATTATGGAAAGGGAGCTGAACTTCAGCAGTAAAAGGACTGGAGAGTGCCCGCGGGTCTCGAACAACCCAGAGAGGTGGTTTGCTGAACTGCGAAGTAACCGCTGAGCTAAAGCCAGCCCAGAGGTTGCTTCCGGATTATATTTTCTTGACTGGTGAGAAAGACCTACGTCACAAAGAGTGAGTCAAAACAACAGTGCTTTAGCATGACTCAGCGACCCAGACTGTCCAACCTGCCACCACCTCCAGACAATTGCAGAGTGTCCATCTGGGGACATACAAGAGTGACAAGTACTCAGCCTTCCTCTGACCCCTGGAGAGCTCTTCCGTGGTTGTGTTCCTGGCTTATTCTCTCCTTCTCAGCAGTCACCTGGTCCACAACTCTCAACAAGCCCCCACCTCCTTTGCCTCCAGTCTCTGAGCTCCCAAAACACCACGCAGGGTCACTTTGTGATCAAATCAACTTTTACAACTAGTGCTTGGGCCAGGGGAGTGGAGTCTTTACAAGGTGTAAATTGTATTTCAGACCTTATCTTAGAACTTCGCTGCTAAACTAGATAAACTTTACAACTCCTGTCCAGGTGAAACTTCCTGTTACGCTTTTTAATTTTTTTTTGTTAGAGACAGACTCTCCCTCTGTCACCCAGGCTGCAG
This sequence comes from Papio anubis, assembly GCF_008728515.1. Lineage (NCBI taxonomy): Eukaryota > Metazoa > Chordata > Mammalia > Primates > Cercopithecidae > Papio > Papio anubis. The sequence goes on along the minus strand of NC_044980.1, from coordinate 133,385,032 downwards.
TGCAATGGCTCCATGTAGGCTCAACCCATACGCCCCTCTTAACCTCATGAGTAGCTAGGACTACAGGCACAGGCCACTATGCCCAACTTTTTTTTTTCTTTTTTCTTTTTTTCTTTTTTGAGATGCAGTACCTACTCTGTCACCCAAGCTGGATTGCAGTGGCACCACCTCAGCTCACTGCAGCCTCCCTCTGGGGTTCAAGTGATTGTCGTGCCTCTCCCTCCCAGGTAGCTGAGACTACAGGCATGTGCCACCACACCCGGCCAATTTCTGTATTTTTTTAATAGAGACGAGGTTTCGCCATGTTGGCCAGGCTGGTCTTGAACTCCTGACCTCAAGTGATCTGCTCCCCTCGGCCTTCCAAATGGCTGGGATAACAGGCTTCAGCTACTGTGCCCGGCCTTTTTTGTTGTTGTTGTCAGAGACAGAGTCTTGCTATGTTGCCAAGGTTGACCTGGAACTGGCCTCAAGAGATCCTTCTACTTTGGCCACCCAAAGTGCTACCGGATTACCGTGGCACTCAGCGCGGCCTCAAAGTTCCACCTGGAACATCATTTCGCCGCTGCCGAAGCGGCCAGCACCAGCACCAGGTCCTACTTTTCTCAATTAACCACTGTTTGCTCCAGTAATGTATCCTTCTAGCCCTTTTTCCTCAATCTGTATATTTAACTCTGGAACAAAATCAATGTTTTCGCCAGCATGGGAATCCGGTTGTTGGATATCATTTATAACAGCGTATCTTGGAGATCCTTCCAGTCCTGCATATAAACCTAATTCGCCTTATTGTAACACCTGTATTACTATATTTCGAAACCCATAAATGTACTGTAGTTTTTAAGTTTCATTATCATAAAGCTGCAGTAATACACATCTTGGTATATATGTGCACATACACAGAGTATGTTGGTAGAATATATGCTGGATTAAGAATCTGCACACATGTTGGAGAGAGTTATGGGAAATACAGAGGCTTTGAAAGTGCCTGGAAGCCACAGGATCATCTTTAAGTAATAAGGATCATCTTTTGTTTCCAGGTACTCTGAAGGGCAATTCCACCAAGTCATAAATTCCATGACATCTGGGACTTTTGATGCATGCCCCAGAGATAGCTCTACCAGTACCTACAGCATGTTCACTAAGCTGCTGGTCAAGTGGATTTTCCTCAACCAGAATGCAAACATTTCCATTGGTTTTAGAAAGACCTGAAGAGGCAGACGCGGTAGCTCACATGCCTGTAATCCCAGCACTTTGGGAGGCCAAGGCGGGAACATCCACCCAGTCGGAGATCAAGACCATCCCTAGCTAACATGGTGAAAACCGTCTCTACTACTAAAATACAAAAATTGGCCGAGGGGATACTGGCGGGCGCCTGTAATCCCAGCTATTCAGGATGCTGAGTCAGGAGAATCATATGAACAGGAGGTGGGTGCAGCGAGGCTGAGATCATTACCACACTGCACTCTAGCCTGGTGACAGTGACACTAAAAAGAGGCAGGCTGGCGGTGGCTCCAAGCCTGTAATCCCAGCAGCAGCAGCACTTTGGGAGGCCGAGGGGCAGGCTGAGGATCCTGCGAGGAGTCAGGAGGTCAGAGACCATCACAAAAGCAACACACAGTGAAACCCGTCTCCTAAAAATACAGCAGGAGGGGCAGAATTGGCAGAGGCGCCTGTGATCTGCTACTCGGGAGGAGGCTGAGGAGCAGGAGAATGTGGCTTTCGGGAGGCCGGAGGCTGCAGTGATGAGCTGAGATCCGGCCCTGCACTCAGGCAGGCGGGGGCTCATAAAAAAAAAGAACAAACACATGAACATACTGAACACGGAAAAAACTTTAAAGTTAAGGAGTTGAACTGGAGCGAACGGCATATTACTTTCTTGCCTACGGGGAGATCCTAGCACTGCGAGATCTAGCACTGCTCCACGTCCGTTTCTATATTTCCTGCCCAGTACTAAATCAGCCATTTCTCCAAGGAGCCCTGGTTTCTTTTTCCATGGAAAGGGACCTGAACTTCAGCAGTGAAAAGGACTGCAGAGCGCCCACGGATCTCGAACCACCCAGAGAGGTAAAAAGGACTGGAGAGCGCCCGCGGGTCTCGAACAACCCAGAGAGGTTGGTGTAATCATAGTAGGTGTCGCCGAAGTAACCGCTGAGCTAAAGCCAGCCCAGAGGTTGTTTCCGGATTATATTTTCTTGACTGGTGAGAAAGACCTACGTCACAAAGCGTGAGTCAAAACAAGGGTGTTTTAGCATGACTCAGCGTCCAGGACTGTCCAACACGTCCCCCACCTCCAGACAATTCAGGAGTTGTCCGTCTGGGGACACACAGCAGTGACAAGGACGCAGCCTTTCCTTAAGCCCTGGAGAGCTCTTCCGCAGTTGTGTCCTCGGCTTATTGTCTCCTTCTCAGCAGTCACCTGCTCCACAACTCTCAAAATGCCCCCACGTCCTTCGCTTCCAGCCTTTGCGCTCCCAAAACAACCACGCAGTATCCCTTTGTGATCAAATCAACTTTTACACCTAGTGCTTGGGCCAGGGCAGTGGAGTCTTCACAAGGTGTAAATTGTATTTCAGACCTTATCTTAGAACTTCGCTGCTAAACTAGTTAAACCTTACAACCCCTGCCCAGGTGAAACTTCCTGTTACGCTTTTTTTTTAAAGACACATAATCATCCTCTGTCACCCAGGCTGCAGTGCACTGGCTCCATCTAGGCTCAACCCCTACGCCCCTCTTAGCCTCGTGAGTAACTAGGACTACAGGCACAGTTCACTATGCCCAACTAATTTTTTTTTTTTTTTTTTTGAGGCGGAGTCTCGATCTGTTGCCCAGGCTGGAGTGCAGTGGCACGATCTCGGCTCACTGCAACCTCCGCCTCCCGGGTTCCAGCGATTTCCGGCTAATTTTTGTGTTTTTAATAGAGACGGTTTCACCATGTTGGCCAGGCTGTTCTCAAACTCCTGACCTCAAGTGACTCGCCCGCCTCGTCCTCCCAAAGTGCTAGGATTACAGGCGTGAGCCACCGCGTCCTGCTTTTTTTTTTTTTTTTTTTTTTTCTTCTTCTTTTGAGACGGAGTCTTGCTCTGTCGCCAGGCTGGAGAGCAGCGGCACGATCTCCCATTACTGCAACCTCCGCCTCCCGGGTTCAAGCGATTCTCCTGCCTCAGCCTCCCGAGTAGCTGGGACTATAGGCGCGCACCACCACGCCCAGCTAATTTTTGTATGTTTAGTAGAAACGGGGTTTCACCATGTTGGCCAGGATACTCTCGGTCTCTTGACCTCATGATCCACCCGCCTCGGTCTCCCAAAGTGCTGGGATAACAGACGTGAGCCACTGCACCTGGCCAATTTTTTTTTTCCTTTTTCTGTTTTGAGATGGAGTCTCCACTCTGTTGCTCAGGCTGGATTGCAGTGGCACTACCTCGGCTCGCTGCAGCCTCCGCCTCCCGGGTTCAGGCGATTGTGGTGTCTCAGCCTCCCAAGTAGCAGGGACTACAGGCATGCACACCACACCCTGCCAATTTTTGTATTTTTTAGTAGAGATGAGATTTCACCAAATTGGCCAGACTGGTCTTGAACTCCTGACCTCAAGTGATCCGCTCCCCTCGGCCTCCCAAGGGGCTGGGATTACAGGTGTGAGCCACCATGCCCGCCTTTTTTATTTTCTGTAGAGCCAGGATCTTGCTATGCTGCCCAAGTTGACCTGGAACTGGCCTCAAGAGCTCCTTCTACCTCGGCCACCCAAAGAGCTAGGATTACCCGTGTGAGCCTCCATGCCTGGCCTAAAAATATTTCCATTTTTAATACCACAGGAACATCTATTCCTTTTATGTACGCTGTAAACAGCTAACCTTTCTTCCCCAAATTCCTACTTTTCTCCAATTAACCACTGTTTATATTTCAATGTGTATCCTTCCAGTCCTTTTCCTCAATCTGTATATTTAACTCTACACAAAACATAGTTTTTCTTGGCTTGCTGGGAATCCAGTTGTTGGATATTGTTTACTTAACAGCATGTCTTGGAGATCCTTCCGGTCACTGCATATAAACCTAATTCCCTTGCATTGTAAACAGCTGCATTATATTCAAGTATAAATGTACTAGTTTTAAGTTTCATTATCATAAAGCTGCAGTAATACACATCTTGGTACATATATGTGCACATACACAAGTATGTTGTTAGAATATATGCTGGATTAAAGAATCTGCACACATATTTGGAGAAAGTTATGGGGGAAATACAAGAGGCTTTGAGGGTGCCTGAAGCCACAGGATCATCTTTAGTAATAAGGATCATCTTTTGTTTCCCAGGTACTCTGAAGGGCAATTCCACCAGAATGTAAATTCCATGACATCTGGGACTTTGATGCATTGCCCCAGAAGATAATACCAGTACCTACAGCATGTTCACCTAAGCACTGGTCAAGTGGATTTTCCTCAACCAGAATGCAAACATTTCCATTGGTTTTAGAAAGACCTGAAAGAGGCCGGGCACGGTAGCTCATACCTGTAATCCCAGCACTTTGGGAGGCCAAGGCGGGCAGATCACGAGGTCAGGAGATCAAGACCATCCTGGCTAACATGGTGAAAACCCGTCTCTACTAAAAATACAAAAAAAATTAGCCGAGGATACTGGCGGGCACCTGTAATCCCAGCTATTCAGGATGCTGAGTCAGGAGAATCACTTGAACCCAGGAGGTGGAGGTTACAGCGAGCTGAGATCATGCCACTGCACTCTAGCCTGAGTGACAGTGACACTCAAAAAAAAAAAAAAAAGGGCCGGGCGCGGTGGCTCAAGCCTGTAATCCCAGCACTTTGGGAGGCCGAGACGGGCGGATCACGAGGTCAGGAGATCGAGACCATCCTGGCTAACACAGTGAAACCCCGTCTCTACTAAAAAAAATACAAAAAACTAGCCGGGCGAGGTGGCGGGCGCCTGTAGTCCCAGCTACTCGGGAGGCTGAGGCAGGAGAATGGCGTAAACCCAGGAGGCGGAGCTTGCAGTGAGCTGAGATCCGGCCACTGCACTCCAGCCTGGGCAACAGAGTAAGACTCCGTCTCAAAAAAAAAAAAAACAAAACTGAACCATGGAAGGAACTCACTGAAACCTCCAGCCTGCCTTGAAAGGGGTAACAAAAGACCTAGTCAACAAGAAGACTGTCACCCAAGGGACCTGAAGTGCACATAATCCTGCCAAGAAAAGCACCCACCAATCTGCCCCCATTGCCCAATACTTACTGTATCTAAAACTTTGAGCCAGGCCTTGAGCCCACAGGTGAAGATACATTCATGGTGTTCCCAGTGGTAAGATTCAGCATCACATGTTTACAGTAAGGGAATTTTGTACAAAAGTCCAAAGGGAGGTGTATGGTGCTTTGTGGTTCAGATACTACAGAAAGGTGAAGAACTTGATGGGGCAGAGAATGAATACCAGCTATATGGTGGCAGCCTTGTTAACCCAACGGATCCATTTTTTCAGGGTATAGAACCAGCAAGAGTTACAGGTTTCATCTGCTTGAAGTTAATGTGTTAAAGTTAATAATTCTCCGTGTATGTATGACTATTTTTTTTCCTCTGCATCCCCTGGACTTGGTACAGTACTTGATCCAGTGGATATCAAAGTTTTGTGAGTTTCTGTACTGAGTTTACCAGTCTGTGCCATCTAATTCTCAAATTAGACCAAGGTAGGGAAAACAGCTAGCTGCTTCTCAGTGGATTTCCATGTGGGTAGGGAGGGATTTTGCCTTTCTCAGGGGCATAGACATTTTTAGTTGTCACAATTGTGGAAGAGGGTGCTACTGGCATCTAGCAGGTAAAGGCCAGGGATGAAGTTAATCCTAAATCAAAATCAAAATCATAAACACCCTACACTGCACAGCATTGGTTTCTACAACAAATGATAATCTGGCCCAAAATATCAACAGTGCCAAGATTAAGTAATCCTGTCTCTAGCAGACAGTAAGAAACACACTAAGGGCAGGGTGCAATGGTTCACGCCTATAATCCCAGCACTTTGGGAGGCTGAGGCAGGTGGATCACCTGAGGTCAGGAGTTCTAGACCAGCCTAGCCAACATGGTGAAACCCCATCTCAACTAAAAATACAAAATTAGCCGCTTGAAGCCAAGAGGCGGAGGTTGCAGTGAGCCAAGACCGCGCCACTGCACTCCAGACTGGGCGATAGAGCAAGACTCTCTCAAAAAAAAAAAAGAAAAAAAAAAGAAAAAGAAAAAGAAAAACACTAAGTTCAATCCTGAGTTCTACTGTTCCAAAAACAAAAGATCAAAGGAGTCTGAAATGATAAGAATAGTTTTGGTTCAGGCTCCTCTGGACACAGATCCCTTACCAGAGGAAAACATAACTCATGCTAAAAAAAAAAAAAAAAAACCCTAGGCAAAAATAAGATATAAAATGGAAGAATAAAACACTCTATGGAAATCCTCAGCATGAGAAGGAAAAACAAATATTCACAGGCAAAATTATGGAATGTTCCCACCAAATGTAAAACAGGCCCAGTCAATGCCATTTATTATACATGTTGAACAGCTTCTAAGACCCAAGGGCTCCCATAATAAGGTTTTGGGGATTTTTTGTTTTGTTTTGTTTTTCATTTTCTTCTTTGCATCAAACAGGTTCTTCCAAAAGCCTGCTCACAAGGAAGACAAAAACAGAAATCCTCAGGAAAATGAAACGAGAACCTGAAACAATCTACACCTGAATGTTAAAAAACTCATCAGACACAAACCACACCAAACACTCATCCCATTTAATTTCCTGTTACATGCTCTGAGGAAGCCAAGAACATCAGGCCCCAGGGCAGCAATGCTCTAGGATTCCAGCTCAGGCCCCCTCTATGTGACAGATTCATGCACACACATCCACACACCATAGAACCAGGCAGAAATACACATGCATGCACAGGTAGCTAGAGAACCATAGGGCAGGATGGGAAAAAGGGCCGGTCAAGGATATGCAATCAACTGGAAACTGGGACCTAGAGAATGCTTCTGTTGCAGGCTGAACATGAGTTAAAATTAAAACAAAGGCATAACACAGGATAAAGGTGGGATGCTCAGACAAGAGGCTGGATAGATGGAGAGATAAAGATGCAAGGGGAGTTTTGGGAAAGCAGCCTCAGAAGGGGAGGTTTTTCTTTATTGGAAACTCAGGTGGGCAGGGGTCCTATGACTCCAGCGATATACTGAGGCTGAAGCAATACGCCACAGCATTACCTCTGCAATCTGTGCCCTCTCCCAAAGTAGAGGGAAACCATGAGCCCCACCCTCTATCCCTCCCCATTGACACTCTTAAGAACTTTCCCATCACCCAAAAAGAAATGACCCCCGACTACACACACACACACACAAAGTTAGGTCCAGCATAGGCCCAAGTTAGGCCAAGCATAGAAAGCCTCAGTAACTCTTCTTGGTGGAACCAAAGCCAGAGAAGCCCATCACAGCTGCCATCTCATCGTCCTCCTCAAATGTCAAGTCCTCCTCAGCCCTCCTTTTCTTCTCCTTCTGTTTCTCTTTCTTGTATGCTTTGGCCTTTTCTTCCTGGAGGGAAAAATCACTCAGAATCAGTTTAGACTCCTCAGCCAAATGTTACTGAAAAAGACATGAGTTTCAAGACTCCTTTCTATCTTCAGGAGAAAGTACTTAAGACAAGTAAAATCTCAAGGACAGAGTAAAAGCCAGAGTAAAAATTATAAAGGATAACAAAAAGAAGTTTTAGCCTCTAGAGAGAAGTTCTCAAGCCTGCACTCTAGTTCATTTTTTTTTTTTTTTTGAGAGAGTCTTGTTCTGTCGCCTAGGCTGGAGTGCAGTGGCACAATCTCGGCTCATCGCAACCTCCACCTCCTGGGTTCAAGCAATCCTCCCACCTCAGCCTCCCAAGTAGCTGGGACTATAGGCGTGTGCCACTGCACCCAGCTAATTTTTGTATTTGTAGAGACAGGGTCCCACCATGTTGCTGGGGCTGGTCTTGAACTCCTGGTCTCAAGTGATCCATCCACCTTGGCCTCCCAAAGTGTTGGGATTACACGCGTGAGCCACTGCATCTGGCCCCATGTCATTTCTAGTTCCTGACAGGGTTATGACAGCAAAACCATATAATAGCAACTGACATTCTGGGGCATGCAGTACATGCCAGAAATTGCTCTGAGTACTTCATGCATATTATACTAAGATCTCTAATATGGGGATACTGAGGCACAAAGAGGTTATATAACTTGCCCAAGATTCACAGCCAGTAAGTGGAAGAAACAGAATTCTGACCCAGTCAGCCTGATTTCATGGGCCTCCTTAGGACTAGGTACATTTAGTTAATTCCTCTTGTAGTTAAAAAAAAAAAAGTATGGCCAGGCGCAGTGGCTCAAGCCTGTAATCCCAGCACTTTGGGAGGCCGAGACGGGCGGATCACGAGGTCAGGAGATCGAGACCATCCTGGCTAGCACGGTGAAACCCCGTCTCTACTAAAAAATACAAAAAACTAGCCGGGCGAGGTGGCGGGCGCCTGTAGTCCCAGCTACTCGGGAGGCTGAGGCAGGAGAATGGCATAAACCCGGGAGGCAGAGCTTGCAGTGAGCTGAGATCTGGCCACTGCACTCCAGCCTGGGCGACAGAGCGAGACTCCGTCTCAAAAAAAAAAAAAAAAAAAGTATGGAGGAGGCTATACATGTTGTGGGGGACAGTGGGTATATGGGAAATCTTTATACCTCCCTCTCGATTTTGTTGCAAACCCAAACTGCTCTAAAAAAAGTTAAGTCTTTTAAAAAAATTAAATCAAAGAATACAGATGAGACAGTCCTCAACTTACGATGCTCTGACAAGATTTTTCAGTTTTACAATGGTGCAAAACTGACATGCATTTGAAACTGTACTTCAAGTATCCATATAACCATTGTTTTTCACATTCAGTACAGTATTCAATAAATTAATGAGATGAATACTTTATTATAGAATAGGTTTTGTGTTAGATAATTTGGGTCAATTGTAGGCTAATGTGTTCTGAGCACATTAAGGTAGGCTAGACTAAACTATGGTAGGTTAGGTGTATTATGCATTTTTGACTTAAGATATTTTTAACTTGATGATGGGTTTATCGGTAGGTAACCCTGTCAGAAGTTGAGAAATATCTGTATCGCCAAAATAAATAAATAATAAGGCCCACAGAGTCCAGGACAAAAAAGTCGTTTCAGAGCCAGTTCCTTCAGATCATGAGAATCCTAAACAAAGGCAACAAATGTTTCCGCTAATATACAGAACTCAGGAGATACAACTCTGGGGCTGGGAGTAGGAGTGGGATGAGGACAGGGTCTCCCATAATTCATAACATAAAACTCAAATCTGGGGCAGAGGGGAAGACTAGGAGAGGCTTACCTCTTCTCTGAGCTCCTTCATCCTTTCCTCAAAATCATAATCCTTCTGCTTCTCTTCCATCTTCTTCTTGTTGACCTCAAAACGTTTCTTCACCTGATCCAGGGTGGAACGTTCCACACGCATAGACATGCCCAGGTTTCTCTGATCTGGATGGGGTCAACAGTGAAGAAGGCAAGCTCATTAAAACATCCTCAGCCCCTCAAAAAGTATTTTTCTGACTTCTCTGACATCTTCTCATATGACATCTCATAAAACACACAGCACAAATAATTACGGCTAAAAGAAACTCCCTTGGTCAGCTGGGCCCAGGAGCAGCACATGGTTTGGGTGCTGTTAAAAGTCTCATGGCCTCCAGAATAAGGCCTCTTACCCATTGCCTCCAGAAATATTACATAATGAAGTAAAAGATGGCCTGTGCTGAAACAACTGGAGAGTTCTAATAGGGGCATCAAAAAAGAGCCCAATAGAAACTACCTTTCTTATTCCAGCCTTCTTTTGATCAGTAAAAAGAAACAGGAAGAAAAAAAAAAAAACCTACCCTTCCATTCCACCCCACCTCCAAAACCCAATTCCAGCCCTAGTCACAAGCTACCTCCAAGCCTTACGTTTCTTTCCATTAATGTGATCCAGAAAGTTGATGGAGTCCTTCACCACACAGTCACAGACATTGCAGTAATATCTAACAGGAAGAAACAGCACCTGAGTCAAATATGGTTTTAAGGATCTTATCATTTTCAACCAAGAAACACAAATTTTTAGGTAAACTTCTTTTTAGAAGTGTTAAGCCTTCATTTCTATAAAGCCTTGGCTCTCGAGAGAGTATAGCAGTCATCCTCAAAGACAGCCTCAGGAGGAGCCCCACCCTCTTGGTATTCCTACTCTGTGTAGTCTCTTCCCAATTTGTACTAGAGTTGGTCTGTGTGGCCAACAGAATATGTCAAAAGTAATATCTTCCAAAATTAGGTTATTTTAAAAACCATGCCTTCTGTCTTTGTTTGGGTTACTTGCTCCGGGGAAGCCAGTTGCTCTATTGTGAGCAGTCTTATAGAAAGGTCTATGGGGCAAAGAACTTAGGCTTCCAAACAACAGGCATGTGAGAGAGCTTGGAAGCAGATCCTCCAGCCCCACTTAAGATTCAAATGAATGCAGACCTACCTTGCCAACTCCTTGATTGCAGCTTCATGAAGAGACCCTGAGCCAGAACCACCTAGGTAAGCCACTCCCACATTCCTTACCCAAAGAAACTGTGAGTGGTGTAGTTTATGCTGCTAAGCTTTGGGTTAATTTGTTAATTTACATAACAATAGATAACTAATACAGACAGGAATGGACAACAGTGGGTTTACTAAGCAGCTCAGAGAAGTGTCACTCATTGCTATCTGTGTTGCTCTCCTGCTAGAAAACCTAACTGGAGAGAGAAGCAGTGGGGGGCAAAAGGGTGACAAGCTGTTGTGGGACCCTTCTTCCTACAGGTTACAGTCTTGGAAGAAGGTGTACAATCAGGCATCCATAACAACTACAGCCTTTGCAGCTAGTCTGGAACCTCACACCCCGCTTCTTCACCATTAACAACTCCTAGGCTCTACCTAATTTCTCCCCTAGAAATCTCCTCAGTAGCACCTTCCTTCATTTCTTCCTCTGACAGATCAAATAATCCCTTTTAAAATATTAATAGTAAATCAGAATTGATAACAAGTATAATGGCAATAAAAAAATTTTTTTTTTTTTTTTTGAGAGAGTTTCGCTCTGTGGCTCAGGCTGGAGTGCAGTGGCGCGATCTCAGCTCACTGTAAGCTCCGCCTCCCGGGTTCACACCATTCTCCTGCCTCAGCCTCCAGAGTAGCTGGGGCTACAGGCACCCGCCACCAAGCCCAACTAATTTTTTGTATTTTTAGTAGAGACGGGGTTTCACTTGTTAGCCAGGATGGTCTCAATCTCCTGACCTCGTGATCCGCCCGCCTCGACCTCTCAAAGTGCTGGGATTACAGGCGTGGTGAGCCACCGCACCCAGCCAGCAAAAAAAAAAATTTAAAATATGTATTAAGTAGTAGTTGTAGTGCTACTACTAGTAGTTGCAGTGCTAGTATGATTTTTGTCTGTTTTGTTTTTTTAATTGAGACAGGGTCTCACTGTGTTGCCCAGGCTGGTCTTGAATTCCTGGGCTTAAGCAATCCTCCTGCTTTGGACTCCCAAAGTGCTGGGATTACAAGCATGAGCCACCGTGCCCAGCCAATGCTAATAATATGAAGAAGCCCACTGAGTGACCACTCCTAGAGACACTATCATGTCAACCTGAGACCTTGGGAGACACAGAAAAACAAATATAAAGATGGAATTGCAGGCAAGAAGAACATAATCCTGGGGCCAAGGACCTTCCTCAATAGTTCCTAAAACCAAAATCGGTGGCTTAATAGATGCATTCTTGGCTGCACAGAAAAATGATAAGCAACTTACCCTCCCATCTCAGATTGAGGGGTTGTCTTGGTAATGACAATTGTCTTCCCAAGCTTGGATTCCAAGTCCACCTTGTAGTCCCTATGCCGTAAAAGCTCTCGCTTGACAGGCTGCACTGGTTTTCCTGAAACATAATGGGGAAGGAAGTCCCTTCAATATTATAGCTCCTCAACCAGAAAGGAAAAAAAATGCATGAAACCCAAAATTCAGGTCTACTCTCATTTCAAAATGATTCCTGAAAGAAAGGACGCAACAGACACTTAAAGTAGCAGCTGGGGAGAATCTCAACACAGGAAAAAATCATAAGCAATCCCCAATTCTCTACAGCTTTTCTCCACTTCAAAGCCAGCCAATCCAAAAGCAGTATGTTTTATTTTCATTGATTAACTGAATTGTGGGGGAGAATTTCTGAAGTGTTACTAGAAGCAACTTTTTCAAAACAGAAGCAAGGATATTCAAGAATGCTTTCAGGCAGATACCCTAGGCATAACAGAAAGGAACCTTCTGAGAGCTGGGCAAATTTATAAAAGGTGACCAACATTTAGGAAATGCCTGTTACATGTCAAGCACTATTTATTTTACATGTTACATAAAAACTGAAAGAGTTAGTGAATGCAAGGTGGCCTGGAGGTAAAGGGAAAGAAGAATGTACACGTTTGAAACAGATGACAAAACAAGACATTTCTGTATGCAATCTCTTAACCAGGAGAGAAGCACCAAGTCCCTGACGTCCAAGGCACAGAGAAACAGCACTGCTAAGCACTAGCTGAAACAATCACAGATCCTGGAAAGTACCCCGGCTTTTCTCAGACTATATGGGAGGGTCTTGATTGGGCCAGGAATGTTCTCTCCCTTAAGAAATTTCAAGGGAAAGAGGGGAGTCACTGACAGCGGTAATGCACAGTAGCAAAATACTCCACACTTCTCTGTCACTACAAAGGATTCCGTTATCGTCTCTGTACTTCAGGAAAGCATTAAACGAGCCAAGCAAAGGGTGGGCAAGGAAGCGGAGTAAAATAGAGCTGAAGAGCATTTCAAAACTGCTTACTTCAGCCCACCTCCTCGCTCTCATTTTGTAAATGTAGAAACCTAGGCCGAGGGAAGCAACACTCTGCCAGAGCTTAACCGCGTGGGAAGGCAGCGCACTTCAACTCCCACCCGCTCTCCATCATCGCATCGCCTCTGTGATACCCTTAGCCCTTGATGTAGTTAGCACCCACCATCTTTCTTTTCTCTCTCTTCCGTGAGCCTCTTCTCGGCGAGTTTCTCATATTCATCTTTGTCCCACTTTCGGCGAAAGTCCAAGTTTTTTGTCTGTGGAGGGGAAAAAGCGTCAAGATCCGTCGCCGTGTCCGGACCCCTAAAGAAGCAGGGAACCGCGCCCTCGCAGTCCAGGCAGCTACAGGACCTTTTGAAAGCGAAGCCTCTTTGGACTGCATGAGAAGGCTGGGGTAGCCTCAGGACCCCCAACCCGAGAAACCTCCATGATTCCACTGACCCTTTGCCAAGGCCTATACTGGGGAGTTCTTGAACCTGGACCCTGCGATCTCGAGGAGATATCGGAAAGCCGGTCGGGTGCAGGAGTTTGTCTCTATTCAGGTCTGAAAAACCATTCCCCACCCCGCAAAACCTCCTCTTCAGACACAACACCTACCCCGCTGCCCGACGCCATCTTCACAGCGAAGTGAATGGCGAGCTGAAAAATGCCGTAAAAGGCGGCTTGGAGCCGTAAGGCAAGATGGCCCTCCAATAAGCTTGGAGTCTTGTGTTCCAAACGAGCTAAGGACTGGAGGGTTTCTAAAACAGGCTTGTTGGCCCCGCCTCTGCTCCAAGGAGACAGCGCAGGCGCAAGAGGAGTATGAAGCAACACGGAAGTAAGGGCGCCTGCAAGCGTTTTTTGCCTTGGGTTTCAAAACAAGCATTGAAGGGTCAAGATTTAGTTCAACTATTTTACAAACAAGGAAACTGAGGTTCGAAAAACTGTGGTCTCTGATCTAGTCTAACAACTTTGCGTCCACTGCCAAGAATTCGTAAACCTTTTTTAAGGCTGAAGCGCCATTAGGGGGTCTAGCTGCCTCTCATTCACCTGCATGCACTAGCGATATGACCCTAAACTACACTGAAGCGTTTGCAACAGAGGTACCCTTCCCGACGCACATATAAAAAGCATGTTTTGCACTTGTGCTCTTTTCCTTGAAGCAATGCTATCACACTTTACTTCACTCATTTTTCCATCACCTGGGGAACTTTATAGTAGAACATAATTTAATCAGCATTAATTGGATTTGGAAAGGCCAGTCATCAACAACACTCTAGAGTGAAGCACTGTGGCATACCGGCTCACTATATGTTGATTTTAGCAATAAAACTACCTCTTGGCCAGGCGCGGTGGCTCATGCTTGTAATCCCAGCACTTTGGGAGGCTGAGGTGTGGATTATGAGGTCAGGAGTTCAAGACCAGCCTGGCCAATATGGTGAAACCCTGTCTCTGCTAAAAATACAAAAATTAGCTGGCTACTTGGGAGGCTGAGGAAGGAGAATCTCTTGAACTTGGGTGGCGCAGGTTGCAGTGAGCCGAGATCACGCCACTGCACTCTAGCCTGGCTGACAGAGCAAGACTCCATCTAAAAAAAAAAAACAAAAAACAAAAACAAACAAAAAAAACTACCTCTTGAGCAGACGGGGAAACAGGGAGAAACTGGCTGCTCATCACTGAATACAGAAGCATCATCCCAGGGAGGTTACTCCTACCTCACACAATTCTCCAGTATACACTCAAGCATTTTCTACAGTCTATGCAAACCCAGCCCTTGATAACAATAACAAATTACCCAAACTACTACACTTAATATTTTATTTAACATGTTATCCAACCACTTCTAGAACAGCCTCCATGGCATGGCATGGAATAGTTAGAGCAGTGATTCTGGCACAGGAAATGGTCTCCAAAATCTCAAAATATCAGATCTCCACCTTGTCAAGTCATCTATTAAGTTCAATGTTCAAGATTATTAAGCATACAGCCCCACTCTTCTATTGTTAGCAATGCATGGGCTAGAGAGATGTCAAATCAACATGGGTACTGCCATGCCCTTAGGATAGCATCTGTCCTCAAACAAAGCTGAAAGCAGCCATTGCCCCTCTTTGCTGTCTTCCAAAAACTCCCCAGACAGGCCAATGGCTGGTTGTGGACAAATTCACCAGAATCTGGTTCCGTAGCTACAGTAGAAGGCTGAGTATCTGGCTTCTGATCTCAATGGTTCAGAATCCTCAGCCTGAGGTGACTCTCCCAGAGCCTTGCTCACAGCAACAATCTCAGTACCTCTTGACAACATTCGGTGGCACTTCAAATTTGCCTCTGCAGCTACAGCATGTCTCTTTCACATACCAGCCATCTGCACCCATGCAGAATAGCTGCTCACACTACCCAAGGAGTCCTCAGGGTCTTCTACAGTTCTGTACCCAGGAAGGATGGAGGAGGCAGAAGGTACTTGTCACCCATCCTGGCCAGTTGCTGTGAAGTCCATCACTCAATTCCAGAGGAACTCAGTTCTAGAGGAAACCTTTTCTACAAAGAGCAGCAGACGGGAATCAGGCAAGGATCAAGACTCAGACAGTCGCTTCTGAATTTCAGCCACAAGATTTTCCCGTTTAATGGCCACCTGAAACATAAGAGAATCCTCATGTGAAACTAGAAAGTGATACCAGCTCCTTAGCCACTGTTTTTCCAGATTTGTTTTACTCTGCATTTGCTCCATTACTTACACAACCAGAAGGGAGTAGTGTGGGTTGACCTGAAGAATGTATACCCTCAAGACGAAAGGGATTCAAACACCTGATTTATGTCTATTATGTTGATTAGTTTCAAAATACCCATTCGGATTTCATTTGTCTTTCTTCTGGCCACACAGCCAATACTCACAGGCTGCAGTGGTCATCTGGAGTGGGTGCTTGTTCATCTCTACCACTATTAACCATGAAGATAATTTCTCAGCCAGAAGATGCATATTTCTTACAAAATCTGGGAAAGGCAGAAACAATTCGTCCCTTCTATTTCTGCTGCTGCCACTCACCTCCTCTCTGCTGGCCACCGAACGGATCTTGATGATCCCTTCTTTCAGTTCTTGCTCACCAATAATGACCACCAGTGGAATGCCTGTGCTCTCACAATAGTGCAGCTGGGTTAATAGTTTGGGGTTGTTCTTGTATAGCATCTCTGCCTGAAAAGGATCAAGACAGAGTAAAGGACTTAGAAGCGAACACAGCAACAAACCTCAGGAACATGGATATCCAAGGAAGTCAGAGATAAATGGCTAGTCCTCCCACCCTAAAAAGCCACTCTAGTAGCTAGTAGACTAAAAAGGTCTTGAGTTCCATTCTAGACATAAGGAAGACATAGCCCTGGGTCCTAAATTCCACACATACCCAGATGGCTCAGATATCAGCTCCACCATACCTTGATTCCAGCATCCCAAAGCTCTGTAATAAGTTTCAACCGTTCTTGGAGAAAGTTCTTCTGTGGTGTGGCCACAAACACTTGAGTCTCTGTAGTCCGCACCTTCTCACCTTTGGTCTAATAAGAGTGAAGAGAGTGAAACTAATAAAAACCTCCTTTCCACCAGCAATTCCAAAAATCAAGACAAAAAGAATCATCAGAAAACCACTCCAACTACACCTCCAGAAACAGGAGGGATTTTAGGCCTCCAGCCCCATCTCACACCTACTTAGGACCTACCTTCATCCTCTGCTCCACAATGTAGAAGATGCGTTCAACCCCAATGCTGAGTCCCACACATGGCACCTTGTGGCCCTTGGGGTCAAACATGCCCACCAGCCCGTCATAGCGCCCACCAGCAGCCACACTGCCCACATTCAGGGGCTCCTCCCCAGCCTGAGTTGGGGTCTGCAGCAGCACTGCTTCATAGATCACTCCTGTATAGTAGTCTAGGCCCCGAGCCAGGCTGAGGTCAAATGAGATCTGTGGGAACAAGGCTACAGTCAGTCCCAAACTAGACTCAGGACCCTGAGAGCCCTAGAGCTCAGCAGGAGGTCCATCTGCAATTCAGCTTACCTTCTCAGCAATTCCAAATAAAGTCAGGTATTCAAATAGCAGCTTCAGGTCTTCCAGGCCCTCCAGGGCCTGCTTGTTCTGGGATAGTCTGGGATCCTGAAACATTTGCTCTACCAGGGATACCCCACCTGAAGAGAAATAAAGTATCTGCTGTTCATTCAGATGTGTTTCATTTAAAATTATCCCTGATGTGCTCTAGCTAGTCTTCCTCATTTTCTTAAAAAAAAAAAAAAAAAAAAAAGATGATCCCAGTCTCACATGACAAGATCCTCCTCCTTTAGCTCTAGCTTTGCCATCTGAAGACATAAAGTCCTTACAATAAGTAAAAGAGAAATTAAATTCAGGACAGGCCCTAGAGCTTAGCATATCTACAGAAAAGGGTTGTTTCAGAGGTAGAATTTGAGCACACGTCACCTTCAGCCTGGTTCTATCACAGCTCTGAAAACCCTGGTTCTTACCATGACATTGGACATAATCCCCAATTCGATCAGCCACCTCAGGAGCCAGGCCTTTCTTCGCCACCATCTCATGTCTCACATCTTTCCAAGCCATCTGCATAAACACCCAAACATTAGCCCAGCCCCAAGATCTTTCTCTCTCAAACTGGAAAAGAACAACTCACTTCCATTCAGTATATACATCACAAGTAGCTAACTGTATTCTCTGCAAAGTCAGAGACAGCTTAAGAAATCCAGTCACGGCCGGGCGTGGTGGCTCAAGCCTGTAATCCCAGCACTTTGGGAGGCCAAGATGGGAGAATCAGGAGGTCAGGAGATTGAGACCATCCTGGCTAACATGGTGAAACCCCGTCTCTACTAAAAAAATACAAAAAAACTAGCCGGCCGAGGTGGCGGGCGCCTGTAGTCCCAGCTACTCGGGAGGCTGAGGCAGGAGAATGGCGTAAACCCAGGAGGCGGAACTTGCAGTGAGCCGAGATCCGGCCACTGCACTCCAGCCTGGGCGACAGAGCGAGACGCCGTCTCAAAAAAAAAAAAAAAAGAAATCCAGTCACAATCCCACTGTATAGCACGACTCAGATCTTCCTTCATATGCCTCCTTACCTTCCTCCCCAAAATAGCCCACTTCCAGCCACAATATCCTTATTTTTCACTAGTGGTATGGATTTGAGGGCAGGGCAGAAACTAGATAGGGTCTACAGAAGCATGTCTTCTTTGTTACCTTGTCTAGTTTATCTATGGAGGAGCAGATGGCACGGAACTTGCTTTCAGGAACACCACAGGCAGCAAACATCCCATCCACAATCCGCCGGTCATTTACCTGAGAACTCAATGTCAGTGACCCAAGTGCTTGTCAATGCCCTTCCACGCAAAACAATGACAGTACCTACTTTCCTGACATATAAAAAGGATGGAAATTTCACAGGAAGAGTACAGACATACAGGAAATACAACAGCTTTACTAGGAAAGTCCTAGAGTTGCAGGCTTAAGGGTTGGAGTCACCCAAGTTTGGGACTTGCATAAACAGTATTAGGCCAAATCCAGACTTCTCCCACAGTTCTCAGCCCTGGCCTCACCTTAATGAGAAAGTCTCCCAACTGCAATCCACTTAGGATTTCACACATGATCTTCAAACACTCTGCATCAGGGATCATAGGGTCAAACTGACCAGCAATGTCAAAATCCTACAGCAAAGAAAAAGATGGGAAAAAACTTCCATTATCCAGCCAATTTCAAGGTTGTGGCCCCTAGAACTATCAAACTGTGCTGCTCCCATCAGGTCACTTACACACTGGCAGAACTCCCTGTAGCGGCCTTGGACTATGCTTGGGCTCTCTCGCCGCCACACCTTTCCAACATGATAACGTTTCATCTTCTTCACCTTATTCATGGCCAAATAACGAGCAAAGGGAACCTCACATAAATGGGTTAAGGAAGAGGGATACTGCATCCAAAGCTTAGGCCCAGTATACAGACATTAGGGAGGACTGGGCCTTTATCAACTGGATCTCATCCACTAGGGTGAGAACAAGGACCTTCCTTTTTTCCACTATCCCCAAGGTCTAGCAGTGCTTGGAATTCAATATATATTGAAATCCCAAATGAAGGAATCTCACCTAGCATAACTGTAAGTTCAGCAGAAAGCAAGGGAAGTAGAGACAGAAGTGACCTAAGAACTAACTTCAGGTCTGGGCCATTTCTGCCCATTCAGATCAATTCCGAACCATCTAAAATAGTCAAGCTTCAGAACCTGGATTTGCCTAACAACTTCTAAGCTACTGTTTCTGAAAGTGCAGGGAAAGGATTACATGCATCTTAATTACCCACGATGCTTGTTTAAAATGCAGATTGTAGGCCAGATGCGGTGGCTCACACCTGTAACCCCAGCACTTTAGGAGGCCAAGGTGGGAGGATCACTTGAAACGAGGAGTTTACAATCAGCCTGGGCAACAAAGACACCCATCTCCACAAAATCTTTTTTTTTTTTTGAGACAGAGTTTTGCTTTTGTTACTCAGGCTGGAGTGCAATGGCACAATCTCAGTTCACTGCAACCTCTGCCTCCTGGGTTCAAGTGATTCTCCTGCCTCAGCCTCCCTAGTAGCTGGGATTCCAGGCGCCCACCACCACGCCTGGCTAACTTTTTAGGTCAAAAGAGATCTGTGGGGACAAGGCTATAGTCAGTCCCAAACTAGACTCAGAACCTGAGAGCCCCAGAGCTCAGCAGGACCTCAGTAGAGATGGGGCTTCACTATGTTGGCCAGGCTGGTCTTGAACTCCCGACCTCTGGTGATCCACCTGCCTCGGCCTCCCCAACTGCTGGGATTACAGGTGTTCGCCACCATGCCTGGCCTAAAACCAATTTTTAAATACAAATTATTGAGCCCCATTCCAGCTACAGAATTAGCTAAGAATCTTTGAGACTGGAGCCAAATGTCTGTGCTTCTGCAAGCTCCCCCATAGGATTATGATACACATTAGAGTTAAATGATAGGGCTCCAGGCTAGGCTCCTGTAGCAGAACTGCCTTCTGGGAGAAACTAGAAGTATAGGCTGCTGCCAATGGACCTCTAAGATCCCAAAGTCACTCTCTCTACTTTCGTCAGAGAAAGCCCTCTGGATTTGGAAAGAGAGAGGTGAGTCTCCAGTATTCAAAAGGATACAGTAAGGTCATAGCGGAGGGACAACAGCTCTCCACCTTGATCCTTCAGATCATACATGAGCCCAGAGTCCTCTCCATACTTCTCAGTCAGTGTTTCCTATAGGGGTCAAACAGAATGAGCAACAGTTCAAAGGATGACTCCAAAACACAGATGAGAAGCCCTTTGGGACACTTAAGGCCAGTGAAGAAGTGAATGAGGTTGCATGTACTCTTTCTTCTCCCCTTACCTTCAGCTCAAATGCTGGGGTATCCATCCCCTTTGCTCCATGACGTTTAAAGCAGCTGATAACCAAATCAAGAATTTTCTCCCTCACAACCATATGCTGAGGACTAAGATCCCTGGTACCCTGGAAACCGAAAGCAGCCCCAGTGAAAACAAAAACAAAAAATAAGTCCATTTCAGACAAGGAGTTAAAGGACACTTATTATGTAATCTCAGGTCTGGAGCTGAAATCTACTGAGTTCAAATGACTGTGAGCCCCACCTAGTATCTCAAGAATAGTACATATTTTTAAAATGTAAAGGACATTAAAAGGGGTCAGAGAGACATGCAAGGCAGAGGTCACTCCTCCAAGGCACTCTAATGGGATAGGGTAGGCAAAAAGTATTACCTTTGGGATCTTGATAATAAAATTTGGTTTCTCTTGATGTGCTTTCAGTTGGGATGTTAACACTGCCTCTGCAACCTGGCAGAAGAATGAATGTGAGAAGTGGCTCCTCTGGACACTGGCCAGACCTGTGGCATTTCTGACCCCATTGACCATCAACCTGCAAAGACTCTTCACCCTGAGCAACAGGAAGCCAAAGCACCATTTCATCTGTCCCAATCTCAGTCCCACCCCAAAGAACCCATGTTGTATCTACAATTACACGTGTAATATATATGAGGTCCGGTCTTCACCACACAAGATTCCTCATTGTATATGGATTTTTTTTTTTTTTTTTTTGAGACAGAGTCTCAGTCTGTTGCCCAGGCTGGAATGCAGTGGCACGATCTCGGCTCACTGCAACCTCCACATCCCGGTTCAAGCAATTCTCCTGCCTTAGCCTCCCGAGTAGCTGGGACTACAGGCGTGCCACCGCCACGCCCAGCTAATTCCTGTATTTTTAGTAGAGATGGGGTTTCACCATGTTGGCCAGGCTGATCTTGAACTCCTGACCTCGTGATCCACCCACCTCGGCCTCCCAAAGTGCTGGGATTACAGACATGAGCCACTGCGCTCAACCGGATTTTTAATATTCTCAAATACTTTAAGAATCTGAGAATAATGAAGGCACTGAACAACCCACTACTACCACCACCAACCATTCAGGGGTAGGGATTGTGATGATCTTCTCCAGGTCACGGTTCCTACTGAAACAGCAAAAATAATTTTTTTTTTCCAGATGGAGTCTTGCTCTGTCGCTCAGGCTGGAGTGCAGTGGCACGATCTCAACTCCTGCAACCTCTGCCTCCCGCATTCAAGCGATTCTGTCTCAGCCTCCCGAGTACCTCGGATTACAGGCGTATGCCACCATGCCCGGATAATTTTTGTATTTTTAGTAGAGATGGGGTTTCGCCCCTGGCCAGGCTGATCTTGAACTCCTGACCTCGTGATCCACCCACCTCGGCCTCCCGAAGTGATGGGATTACATGCATGAGCCACTGCACCCGGCCAAAAAAATAAGAATTTTTAATAAGGTAACACTAGTTATCAGGTTTAGAAATAGGAAAACTAACTTGAAGACAGGGGAACCAGCTCAAGGACACAGAACAAGCCTGTGGAATGAAAAGATACGGATTTCTTGAATGAACTAAAAAACTCAGACTGGTAAGATACTGTGATTGAATATTAATAAAAGACCTGAGCCGTATTGTTCACGATAGCGCAAAGCATCTGCTAAGAGGGCATCAGAATCTTTCCGAAGTAAGGCAAAACTTAATCAGTGGCATTACCAGCAAGCTGTATGCCCTTCCAAAAATAGAGGATGTGGTGGTTCCATACTATGGCGATTATCTGTCCCAAGGGAAGTCCAAGTTCAAGTCCACAATCCCTTATCTGCAATTCCAAAATCCCAAACTCTCTGACATCTGAAAATGTTTTTCTGAGATTCATTTTGAGGTAAATTCTAAGGCGAACTCAGTCTACTTCTGATCTTTAGTCATCTCATTTATTAGGAATATTCATACATTTTGCTTAAAAATATTACTGTTTGAGTCCAAGAGTTTCAGGAAAAAGTGTGGATATGAATTAAAATACTCCCTTACTACATATCCATGTATAACTCATTCATTTAATCTTGCAGCCTCCGTTTCCTCAACTGCAGAATGGAAATAAGAACTCCAACCTCTCAAGATTGCTCCAAGGATTAAATGACCAGGCATCCAACTCGCTTAGTTCAGTGTCAGTACATAGTGGGCACT
This sequence comes from Papio anubis, assembly GCF_008728515.1. NCBI lineage: Eukaryota > Metazoa > Chordata > Mammalia > Primates > Cercopithecidae > Papio > Papio anubis. The sequence continues at coordinate 133,362,613 of NC_044980.1, read as the reverse complement.
CGATAAAAACCGATTGTAACACTACTGGAATACACGCTGCGAGTCTATGCTTTCAGATCTGGAGGCCCTGCTGGGACAGACCAGAGATAATTATGTCTCGCTCACCTGGCTTTGGCAACGGACCGCCCCGGTGCAAGAAGCGCAGGGCGGTCGCAGGAGCTGGCTGAGCAGCGCAGCCCAGGCCCTCCTGGGAAGAAGTCCGAGCAGGGGCATCGCGCGGCAGGACGCCAGCTTTCAGGGACAGGAACAAAAGGCCTGGGAAGGAGGCGGGTCGGACTCCAGGAAGGGTGGAGGGCACGCGAAGGCTGAACCCGGGCACCACGCAAAACTCGGGCGTTTGCGCACCTCACCAGTCACGGAGGCTGAGGTGGGATCCTCCCAAGCTCCCTTAGTAGCCAGCTTCGGCACTTCCGGCAGGAGCCGGAAATAATTTTTGTGCTCGGCGGAGGCTCTCTAGGCGTGCGACCCGGCGACTCGATAGCCGGAAGTCATCCTTGCTGAGTCTGGGGCCGCCGTCGCTGGTCTAGGCAGCAGTGGGTTCAAGTGGACAGCCGGGATGGCAGAGCGTGCGGCGCTGGAGGAGCTGGTGAAACTTCAGGGAGAGCGCGTGCGAGGCCTCAAGCAGCAGAAGGCCAGCGCCGAGCTGGTAAGACTTAGGCAGCAGGGGAGGGCCAAGGCAAAGCCTGGGAGGACGGTAAAGCCAGGGTGTTCGGGACATAGGATAGGGATGTGAGGGAAACGACCAGGCTTGTAGGGAGGAGAGTGGGCTGCGTGGGGAGGTATCCGGGGTGGGTCCCGAGAGAAACAAAGCTAGGCCTGAGCAGAGAGATCCTGATTAGGGAGGAATATTGAATGAATGGCGGGGGAGGCAGGAGACTGACAGATGGTTAGCTCAGCGCCTTCTTTCCCTCCACAGATCGAGGAGGAGGTGGGAAAACTCCTGAAACTGAAGGCACAGCTGGGTCCTGATGAAAGCAAACAGAAGTTTGTGCTCAAAACCCCCAAGGTAATATCATTCCTGTAGGGAGCCACTGAGAAAGTCTCTAACTCTACTCACGGGGCGCTTATGTCTGCCTCCTTAAACCAGGTCATTGAGGAGGATCTGAAATACTGCAGAGGAGAGGACAGTCGCTCTGGGCGCTGGGCTGGACTGGACTCTACCTGAGTCATTCTGGGATGGCAAAGTGATGGCAGAAGCTAGGCCAGCTGGGTGATCGGGGAGTCAGCCTGCTGCTGCTACTCCTTCGTTCATTCAGTAAATGTGTATTTAGCACTGTGTCTCTAGCACTATACAAAGCACTGAATATATACCATGGTGGACAATATAGCCTCCCCTCATGGAGCTTACATTCTACTGAAGGAGAGAGACTTGGAACAAATAATCCCACACAGATTTTTTTTTTTTTTTAAACGGAGTATCCTGTATTGCACAGGCTGGAGTGCAGTGGCACATCTTGGCTCACTGCAGCCGCTGTCTCCTGGGTTCAAGTGATTCTCCTGCTTCAGCCTCCTGAGTAGCTGGGACTACAGGTGCCCACCACCACGCCCAGCTAATTTTTATATTTTTAGTAGAGACAGGATTTCCCCATATTGGCCAGGATGGTCTTGAACTCCTGACCTCAAGTGATCCGCCCGTCTCAGTCTCCCAAAGTGCTGGGATTACAGACGTGTGCCACCGCACCTGGCCACCACACATGGTTATGTAATTACATATTGTGAAAAATGATATAAAGACATTAAGGTTGCTCTGAGAAAAATAAGGGAGAACTGGGGAGTCTGAGAAAGGCTAACTGAGGAAGTGATATACTAACCGATCTAGTGAATGAGTAGGAGATAGCCAGAGGACAAGTGTGACAAAGATAAGTCCAGGTAGAGTATGGAAACCCTAAAGTGGGAAAGAACTTTGGTAGTTTTGAGGAACTAGAGGATGATCTACATGGCTAGAACTAAGTAAAGGAGAGTCGAGTGGAATGAGGTTGGAGATTCTGAGCTCATCCTCCAGTTCAGTTCCACTTTCTGTAAGTTCTATAAACAGAACTGTTTACCCTTTCATCTAGGTTCTCTTGGCACTTCATACATATTTCTGTTATTGCACCAACTTTAAGTAGTTATTTTTGTGGTTTATATACCCTGAGACAGACTAGGTGCCTAAATAGATATAGTCAGCCCTCCATATCCCAAGGTCCCACATTCACAGATTCAACCACCTGTGGAGATCAAAACCATTCAGAGGAAAAGAAACAATTAAGAAAAAAAATCTGGCTGAATGTGGTGGCTTACACCTGTAATCCCAGCACTTTGAGAGGCCGCAAGGGGAGGATCATTTGAGCCCAGGAGTTTGAGACCAGCCTGAGCAACATAGTGAGTCCCTATCTCTACAAAAAAAAAAAAACAAAAAACCTTTTAAAATCTAACAATAAAAATTTCAAATAAAAAATATAGTATAACAACTATTTACACAGCCTTTACATTGTCTAAGGTATTATAAATACTCTAGAGACTATTTAAAGTATATAGGAGGATGTGCATATATTTTTATATCAAGGGCTTGAGCATCCATGGATTTTTGGTATCCACACGGGGCCCAGAACAAATCTCCTGCGGATACTGAGGGATGACTCTATTTAATAAATGTATTTGAAATTGAATTCCAAAGGAGAGGGGAGATGTCTGTTTTCCTTGTGTTAAGGTTAATTCTTTGGGCTCCTAAATTCATTGAGCTGTTTCTTTCTACATATAACTCATATTCGGAGGTTAAAGAGACAGTGTAAAATCCCAAAGTGGTGATGATCAGTGATTATTCAAACTATTAGATGAAAAGCTTACTGTGGAATTTATAATGGATCAGTCCTCACCAGTGATGAGTTTTAACATCACTAAAGTAGGACAACTAGACATGTTCCTGCTGATGTGATGCAACAAGAAGTACACAGCACCACCTGTGAAGTACTCTTGCCAAGTAAATTGAATTTGAATCTAATCAGATCTTTGGACTAACTATCAGTTTACAGGAAATACTAGAGATGGAGAAACATGTTAAATGACACATTAAGCATATTGTTTACCAAATCTAGAATGTGAAAAATTTTTTTAGGACAAATGAACCAATTTTCCTAGTTAATAAATGACCTTTTTAAAATAAAAAAAAAAGTGGGGGAGGGAAGGAAACTATTGTAGATTAAATAGACATATCAGCTGATTACAACGCATAGACTTCATTTTGAAGTTGATTCAAATAAATCAACCATAAAAAGATATTATCGAGGCAACAGGGAAAAACTGACCATGGCTTAGCATTAGATAATATTAAGGAGTTGCTGTTAGTTTTGTTAGTTATAATAAAGATAGAGTCTTTGGGGTTTTTTAAATGTCCTTATGTGTTAGAGATTCATATTGAAGTATTTATGGATGAAATGATATGACGTCTGGGATTTATTTCAAAATATTTAAGAAAAACATGTAAGGGCTTAAATAAGAATAGCAGATATTAATGGTTGTTGGAGCTGGGTAATGGATAAATGGTGACCTGTAATACTATTCTCTATATTGTGTCTTTGAAAATTTCCATATTATAGCATTAAAATAAGATTATGCTAGAGAGTTAATATCCATTTTAGTATTAACAATAGAAAACTCAGTATTGTGAGACAAGACTCTTTCAAGGGATCTTCATGGTCAAAACTATTTCTATAGTAATTCATTTGTTTTGTTTGAGACGGAGTCTTGCTGTGTTGCCCAGGCTGGAGTGCAGTGGCGTGATCCTAGCTCACTGCAACCTCCGCCTCCTGGGTTCAAGCGATTGTCCTGCCTCAGCCTTCCGAGTAGCTGGGACTACAGGCATGTGCCACTGCACCCAGCTAATTTTTTGTATTTTTAGTAGAGACGGGGTTTCACCGTGTTGGCCGTGCTGGTCTTGAACTCCTGGCCTCAAGTGATCCACCCACCTTGGCCTCCTAAAGTGCTGGGATTACAGGCGTGAACCACTGTGCCTAGCCCTTCTATAATAATTCTAAGATGTTATCTGCCTTTTCTATTGTGTTAACATTTGCACCAAAGGCACAAAAGCACTGATGAGTAGAACTGCTGGTGCCTTAGCATAAATTAAGACAGTGACACTAAACTGTACTAATAGCCAGTATGTTCTTCACTGCCATGCACTCACAGTAAGTAAATAAATAAATAAAATTTAGTTTTACTTAACAATGTCATTGATAAAATGACATTGTTAATTATTGGGAAGCTGTCAAGCTTATGATGGAAGATACAAGTTTTCTTTTTTGGGGTTTTTTGTAGACAGAATCTCACTCTGTTGCTCAGGCTGGAGTTCAGTGTCATGATCTTGGCTCACTGCAGCCTCCACTTCCCGGGTTCAAGCAATTCTTGTGCCTCAGCCTCCTGAGTATCAGGGATTACAGGCGGGTACCACCACACCCAGCTAATTTCTTATATTTTACAAAAAACACAAGAAATCTACAACATGTTTCACCATGTTGCCCAGGCTGGTTTTGAACTCTTGAACTCAGGCAATCTGTCCACCTTGGCCTCCCAAAGTGCTAGGCGTGAGCCACCATGCCTGGCCAAAAAACTTACTAATTTTACTGAATCTTGACCCTTGAGGACCCTATTTTTAAATATTTGCTATGACAAAATGGGAAGCACATATAAAGCACTTCTGCACCCCAAGGTAGGGAAAATGCTTATGCCATTGTTCAAGTTGCAAGCTGATCTAGCTACTTTTTTCATAGAACATCTTGTTTTATTTGAATTAACAACTGAAAGATAAATTATGGTTTTTCAAATTTAAATATTTGGCAGACATTTTTACAACAATGAACGAAGTGAGCCTTGTCACCTCAAGGAAGACATCTGACAGTGCCTGTAGGCAGTGATAAAATTCAAATATTCAAGTGAAAGTTAGAATTTTAGAAAACTTGGGCTGGTGGTGACTCATGCCTATAATCCCAGCGCTCTGGGAGGCCAAGGCGGGCGGATCACCTGAGGTTGGGAGTTTGAGACCAGCCTGACCAACACAGAGAAACGCCATCTCTACTAAAAATTAGCCGGGTGTGGTGACGCGTGCCTGTAATGCCAGCTACTAGGGAGGCTGAGGCACAAGAATTGCTTGAACCCGAGAAGTGGAGGTTGCCGTGAGCCGAGATCGCACCATTGCACTCCAGCCTAGGCAACAAGAAACTCCATCTCAAAAAAAAAGAATTTTAGAAAACTTGTATCTTCCATCATAAGCTTGACAGCTTCCCAATAATTAAAGAGTTTTCTGCTGGGTGTGGTGGCTTACGCCTGTAATCCCAGCACTTTGGGAGACCAAGGTGGGCAGATCACTGAGGTCGGGAGTTTCAGACCAGCCTAGCCAACATGGTGAAACCCCGTCTCTACTAAAAATACAGAAATTAGCCAGGTATGGTAGCGCATGTCTGTAATCCCAGCTCCCTGGGAGGCTGAGGCAGGAGAATCATTTGAACCTGGGAGGTGGAGGTTGCAGTGAGCCGAGAACATGCCACTGTACTCCAGTCTGGGTGACAGAGCGAGACTCTGTGTCAAAAACAAACAAAAAACCAGGCTGGGCAAGGTGGCTTACGCCTATAATCCCAGCACTTTGGGAAGCTGAGGCAAGCGGATCATGAGGTCACGAGATCGAGACCATCCTGGCTAACATGGTGAAACCCCATCTGTACTAAATATACAAAAAATTAACTGGGCGTGGTGGCACACACCTGTATGTAGTCCCAGCTACTCAGGAGGCTGAGGCTGAGGCAGGAGAATCATTTGAACCCAGGAGGCAGAGGTTGCAGTGAGCCAAGATCGCGCCACTGCACTCTAGCCTGGGTGACAGACCGAGACTCCATCTCAAAAAAAAAAAAAAAAAAAAAAAAGACTTTCTTGATGAGATCTGAGGTGATGTAAATAAATAAGGCTTCCTGATATTGTATAATGAAATGTATCAACATTTGAAAGACCTGTTATAAAGTTTCACAGGGTTTGCCAGGATGGTCTTGATCTCCTGACCTTGTGATCTGCCCACCACGGCCTCCCAAAGTGCTGGGATTACAGGCGTGAGCCACCATGCCCGACTGGTTGGTTTTTTTTTTGTTTGTTTGTTTTTTTGTTTTGAGATGGAGTCTTGCTCTGTCGCTCAGTCTGGAGTGCAGTGGCGCAATCTCAGCTCACTGTAACCTCCGCCTCCCAGGTTCAAGTAATTCTCCCTGCCTTCAGCCTCCCGAGTAGCTGGGATTACAGGCACCCGCCACCACTATTTGTTTGTTTTTTTTGAGACAGAGTCTCACTCTGTTGCCCAGGCTGGAGTGCAATGGCACGATCTCGGCTCACTGCAACCACCTCCACCTCCCAGGTTCGAGGATTCTCGTGCATCAGCCTCCCAAGTAGCTGGGACTACAAGGGGCGAGGTGTCACACCCGGCTAATTTCTGTATTGTTTAGTAGAGATGGGGTTTCACCATGTTGGCCAGGCTGGTCTCGAACCCCTGACCTCAGGCAATCCATCCGCCTCGGCCTCCCAAAGTGCTGGAATTACAGGCATGAGCCACTGTGCCCGGCCTCAGGTTGGTGTTTGTTATTAGGCCAGGAAATGTTCTGTTATCCCAGAAAGAGTTTTTAGGAAAATGACTTAAAGAAAAGAGTTCTAAGAATTTTAGAAAATAGACCCCAAGCTTAAAAGGGAATGGAAGGCCGGGCGCGGTGGCTCAAGCCTGTAATCCCAGCACTTTGGGAGGCCGAGGCGGGTGGATCACGAGGTCAGGAGATCGAGACCATCCTGGCTAACATGGTGAAACCCCGTCTCTACTAAAAATACAAAAAAACTAGCCGGGCGTGGTGGCGGGCGCCTGTAGTCCCAGCTACTCGGAGGCTGAGGCAGGAGAATGGCGTGAACCTGGGAGGCGGAGCTTGCAGTGAGCCGAGATCGCCCCACTGCACTCCAGCCTGGGTGACACAGCGCGAGACTCCGTCTCAAAAAAAAAAAAAAGGGAATGGAGTTTGTAAGGCAGATAGCAAATGGTGTGGGAATTAATAGGGAATTATTTGTACTTGTTTTAAAACTCAGTGGACTGTAGGAAAATCTGTTTAGAGCAGGATTTGCTTTTTCATTATTGAAGTCATCCTTTTATATTTTCAAAATGTATTGTTCTTGGTTTTCAAACCTCATTTCTGGTTCTCTGGCTGATTTCAACTTCAAGGGCACAAGAGACTATAGTCCCCGGCAGATGGCCGTTCGTGAGAAGGTGTTTGACGTAATCATCCGTTGCTTCAAGCGCCATGGTGCAGAAGTCATTGATACACCTGTATTTGAACTAAAGGTGAGGAAAGGGCAAAAAGAAACTACAATTGTAGATGAGTGGGCATTTGAATAACAAAGAAGATGACAACAAGAGAGTGAGGGTCCAAAGGGCCCACTCCTGTTGTGGACACAGACCAGTCTTCTCCAATAACAAGCGGGACAAGAATGGCTTGGAGGGAGAGGCCCTGTCTTTTATTATGTTGGTTGTGGCCAGCAGCTTTCAAAAGAGAGCCATTCTTTGGAGTGGTCTGGGTCCTGTCTACATTGTATTGCAGGGCGTTTGTACTTGGGATGTTTTCTAGATTCGTCCAAACCATACATACATAAATATGCAACCACTCTCCTATTGATGGACTCTGAGGTTGTTACTAGTTCTTTGCTATTAAGAACCAGATTGCAACTGGGCACACCTGTAGTTCCAGCTTTTCAGGAGGCTGAAGCAGAAAGATCACTGGATCCCAGGAGTTCAAGGCTGTAGTGTGCTATGGTGGTGCCTGTGAATAGCCACCATACTCCAGTCTGGGCAATGTAGCAAGACCCTGTCTCTAAAACCAACCAACCAACCAAGATTGCATTACTACCTGCTTCAAACCCAGTGATTCCCACTGCACTTATAGTACAACTCAAACTCTTTACTCAGGTTTACAGAGCCTTAGGTGATCTGGCCACTGCCTCTCCTACCTCATCTCATGCTAATGCTATTTTTCCTCTTGCCCACTATGCTACTCTGGTCTTCTTCCAACTCTTGGAACATAATCAGTGTGTTTGTACCTCTGGACCTTTGTTCTTGCTCTTCCCTTTTCCTGAACTCCCTTTCCTTAGCTCTTTGCATGATTTATTTCAGATTATACTAGAGACTGCAGATTTTAATTCCTTTTTTCAAAAAACATAAATACAAATAGAGACAGAGGTCTTGCTATGTTGCCCGGGCTGCTTGCAAACCCCTGGCCTCAAGTGGTCCTCCTTCCTCAGCCTCCCAAAGTGCTGACATTACAGGCATGAGCTACCATGTCCAGCCAGCCAGATTTTAATTTCAGAGCTCAGCTAAAATGCCACTCCTCAAGTAGTCTTCTCCAACCACCTATTTAAAGTAGCTGTTCTCCCTCTATCACAATGAGCTGGTTTATTGCCTTTAGTCTATAAACCTGTCTGAAATTATCTGTTGTTTCCTTCATCAATGTAGTACCTGTCTCTTTTTATTGATATATAATTGTACATATTTATGAGACTGTTTTTACCTATTGTATTAGTTTGCTAGGGCTACCATAACAAAGTACCATAGACTGGGTAGCCTAAACAACAGAAATGTATTTTCTCACAGTTCCAGAGGTTGGACGTTGACATAACATGCTGGCAGGCCTAGTTCTTTCAGAGGCCCATAAAGGAAGGATCTGTTCCAGGCCTCTCTTCATGGCTTGTAGATGGCCATCGTCTCCCTTTGTCTTTTTTTTTTTTTTTTTTTAAATTGAGACAGAGTCTTGCTCTGTTGCCTGGGCTGGAGTGCAGTGGCACGACCTTATCTCACTGCAACTTGCACCTCCCAGATTCAAGCGATTCTTCTGCCTCAGTTTCCTAAGTAGCTGGGATTACACGCGTGCGCCACCACGCCTGGCTAATTTTTCTATTTTTAGTAGAGACGGGGTTTCACCATATTGGCCAGGCTGGTCTTGAACTCCTGGCCTCAAGTGATTCGCCCACCCCAGCCTCCCAAAGTGTTGGAATTACAGGCATAAGCCACCGCGCCCAGCCTCCCTTTGTCTTTACATCGTCTTTCCTCTGTCCCTGTCTAAATTTTATCTTCTTACAACAACATATTAGATTAGAACCCAACTTGGAGACCTCGTGTTAGCTTAATCATCTCTTTAAAGATCCTATCACCAAATGTAGTCATGTTCAGAGGTTACTGGGATTTAGGACTTAAACAAATGAATTGGGGAGGGTCGGGCAGGGGGATACAGTTCAGCCCATAACACTAGTGTGTGACTGTTTCTGATACTACGTACTGGGAAGTTTCAGGCTTTTTAATCTTTGCCAACCTAGTGAGCAAAATATGCTATTACCAATTATAGACATCACAGGGCAAGGACTGCTGTAATGCCCTTAAGACATTCCTCGGCCGGGCGCGGTGGCTCAAGCCTGTAATCCCAGCACTTTGGGAGGCCGAGACGGGCGGATCACGAGGTCAGGAGATCGAGACCATCCTGGCTAACACGGTGAAACCCCGTCTCTACTAAAAAATACAAAAAACTAGCCGGGCGAAGTGGCGGGCGCCTGTGGTCCCAGCTACTCGGGAGGCTGAGGCAGGAGAATGGCGTGAACCCGGGAGGCGGAGCTTGCAGTGAGCTGAGATCCGGCCACCGCACTCCAGCCTGGGCGACAGAGCCAGACTCAGTCTCCAAAAAAAAAAAAAAAAAAAAAAGACATTCCTTAGTTTTTACTTTTGACATTATTCGAATCTCAGGCATCATAAAAACATTTATGTTTGTAGGTCTGATAACCCATTCCTAGTAGTTTATCATCAAGAAAAACACTTTTTTTAAAAAAAGAGCTATATACCTAAATATTAGATATTGAAATGTTATGGGGCATTTTTTTTTTTTTTTTTTTTTTGAGACGGAGTTTCATTCTTGTCACCCAGGCTGCAGTGCAATGGTGCAATCTCTGCTCACTGCATCCTCTGCCTCCCAGGTTCAAGCGATTCTCCTGCCTAAGCCTCCGAATAGCTGGGATTACAGATGCCCACCACCTCCCCCAGCTAATTGTTGTGTTTTTAGTAGAGACAGGGTTTCACCATGTTGGCCAGGCTGGTCACGAACTCCTGACCTCAGGTGATCCATCCGCCTTGGCCTCCCAAAGTGCTGGGATTACAGGTGTGAGCCACCATGCCGGGCCTAAAACATTTTTTTCTAAAATTAGAATAACCTAAACATCTAACAGTATAACATTAGGGAGGAAGTAAGTACAGAGCTTCTTCTCACTGGAATTTATGCATCTTTTAAAAATACTTCAGGCCGGGCGCTGTGGTTCACGCCTGTAATCCCAGCACTTTGGGATGCCGAGGCGGGCAGATCACGAGGTCAAGAGATCGAGACCATCCTGGCCAACATAGTGAAACCTTGTCTCTACTAAAAATACAAAACTTAGCTGGGCATGGTGGCACCTGCCCGTAGTCTCAGCCACTCGGGAGGCTGAGGCAGGAGAATCGCTTGAACCCGGGATGCAGAGGTTGCAGTGAGCCGAGATCACGCCACTGCACTCCAGCCTGGCGACAGAGTGAGACACCATCTCAAAAAAAAAAAAAAAAAAAAAAATTCATGCTGAGAAGTTGAGTCTGAAGAAAAAAAGATTTTTAAGAGAAAAATATGTAAAAAAAAATACTACAGCTCTGTTACAAAATCAAAATACAAAAAACACAAAAATTGATGTTTCCTTTCAATGATAACTACATCAGACACCTAAGAATTGGGATAAAGAGCAGAGGGAAATGTAGACAAGTTGGAATCAGTCATGTTTGTTTTTAAAATTTCCTTTTAAATTGTGATATTTATTACTATGACCACATTTATTTATGTTTTCTCTAGGAAACACTGACGGGAAAGTATGGGGAAGATTCCAAGCTTATCTATGACCTGAAGGACCAGGGCGGGGAGCTCCTGTCCCTTCGCTATGACCTCACTGTATCTTTCTAAACTTGGGCACTTGAGACTTTGGATGGATTGGCACTCACTTGGCTCAGGTTTAAGAATGGTAGGGTAGGTAGGATCAAATATGAGGCCTTTGGCGATTAGGGGAATTATTTCTCTAAACCAGGAGTGGGACTTTGGCTAAACAGAGCATACACACCCTTAGAAATCTTCTGAATCCTGAGTGAGACCTCAGCTTGATGTCAGGGCCCAGTTCCAACTCTACAGTCATCCCCTGGCTCCAGAATACCTCTCCCCTGCCCTGTCCAGTGGACAAAATTCGCCTTAATGGACCAGCAACACATTTCCCTTGTCTCCAAGCTACACAGAGAATCATCTGCTTAGAAATCCCATATGGGGGCCTTTTTCTGGTCTGTGGCCAACCTGCCCAGCCCCTTGCCATGCTCAGAAAAGTCAACACTACAAAAGAGAAAGGTGCCTTAATCTTTTTTGAGCCTTCAGCTGCCTCATGTGGTAGCACAGCTGGTGCTTTCTGATGTTCGTAAGTGCTATTAATCTTATGGGTGGCAGTTTTACCCACATAGGGAGGGGTTAGACCCCAACTTCTGTTGGTGATGATAATCAACTTGCAGACAGTGATAGGAGGGGCTTTCTCCTTAACTCTTTGTCATCAGGTTCCTTTTGCTCGGTATTTGGCAATGAATAAACTGACCAACATTAAACGCTATCACATAGCAAAGGTATATCGGCGGGATAACCCAGCCATGACCCGCGGCCGATACCGGGAATTCTACCAGTGTGTGAGTGTTGGGAAACCGTGGGGCAGGATGGGTTACTTGGGGCTTTCTCAAGCCAGCAGAATCTATTGAGTACTCAACAGTGTCCTGAGCAAATTGGATGACCCAGATAATGCTCTTAGGTTTCTATGGTGGTTTTTTTTGTTTGTTTTTTGTTTTTTTGAGGAGTCTCGCTCTGTTGCCCAAGCTGGAGTGCAGTGGTGCAGTCTCGGCTTACTGCAACCTCTGCCTCCTGGGTTCAAATGATTCTCCTGCCTCAGCCTCCTGAGTAGCTGGGATTACAGGCACCTGCCACCACGCCCAGTTAATTTTTTGTATTTTGAGACAGGGTTTCACCATGTTGGCCAGGCTGGTCTCAAACTCCTGATCTCGTGATCCGCCTGCCTCAGCCTCCCAAAGTGCAGGGATTACAGGTGTTAGCCACCGCGCCCAGCCTCTTCTATGGTGTTTTCATGCAGATTTCACAATGTCCCTGTGGTGGAGGAGGAGAATAAAGTCTCTCCATTTTACATATGAGTCAACTTGATACCCGCAGATGAAGAGATCATAGGGGTAAGAAAGGCAAAGTCAGGACTAGAACTCTTGGTCCAGTGCTCTTTATTTTAAACCACAGTGGTAGGATCACAGCAGAGAATAAGGAAATTAGCTTTGATACATCAAATCATCCAGACTGATGCCAGGGCTTCTGGATGAATAGGGAAAATGGCTAAGCACTAAAGCCATATAATCACCCCACCCAGTAGGAGGAGTTAAGATGATGAAGTAGAAAATGAAGGAATAGCCCAGTAGATAGAAAGGAAACCAAAACTAGTGAGAAGCCCAAGGATGCTGGGTTTTACCTCTGGGCTGATGATAAGAAAATGAAAGAGAAAGTCTATGCTTGAGTGCAACCAGGCCTTCCTAGAGGACAGAGCTCCCAGAGTCCCCCCTTCAGAAAGGTGAATCCCTGAAGACCTCTGGCTAACCCTCTCCCTGCAGGATTTTGACATTGCTGGGAACTTTGATCCCATGATCCCTGATGCAGAGTGCCTGAAGATCATGTGCGAGATCCTGAGTTCACTTCAGATAGGCGACTTCCTGGTCAAGGTCAGTGCTGACAAGGCTGGGAGGGCAAAGTTGGGCCTGGCCTCTCACAAGATCCTTGTGCAGAGGGACCAGTAGCCCAAGTGACCATGACTATCGCAGGTCATGTAAGAAAAGAGATTCCCTAGCCGGGCGCGGTGGCGGGCGCCTGTAGTCCCAGCTACTCGGGAGGCTGAGGCAGGAGAATGGCGTGAACCCGGGAGGCGGTGCGGGGGAGGGGAGCGGGGAGTGCCCCCCCCCACACCAGCGGGGGGGAGCAAAGAGGAAAGCCTAAAAAAAAAAAAAAAAAAAAAAAAAAAAAAAAAAAAGAAAAGAGATTCCCTCTGCACTATGCATTGATTCCTTGCAGGTAAATGATCGACGTATTCTAGATGGGATGTTTGCCATCTGTGGTGTTTCTGACAGCAAGTTCCGTACCATCTGCTCCTCAGTAGACAAGCTGGACAAGGTAACAACCCAAGTACTTGACTTCTTTTCCCAGATCCCACCCTGCCTTGGGAAATGGAAAACAAGATTGAGAGAGAGAGGTGCATGCCTTTATACCCACCAGAAGAAGGTTAGCCCCAGGATGTAGGCTCATGGGCAGCTACTGCTCCAAGACTGTTCCCTGAGGACAGTACATACCTGCTCTGTGGTGCAGAAGCTGCACAGAGGTCCCTGACTGGTGTCTGTCTGCCTAGGTGTCCTGGGAAGAGGTGAAGAATGAGATGGTGGGAGAGAAGGGCCTTGCACCCGAGGTGGCTGACCGCATTGGGGACTATGTCCAGCAGCATGGTGAGGAACAGAACCAAGCCTCCTCAGCAGCCATCCAACTGCCCTCAGTCCTAAAGTTGAAACTCTTCTGTGTATGTACGTAGGAGAGTGAGTGTGTGTATGTATATGTACACACACATGTATGGGCAACTAGAGTCCAGGCAAGAAGATCAACCCCCCTTACCTTTTTTGTTTGCTTGTCAGCCTCACTCACAAGTCTGTCTCCCCAGGTGGGGTATCCCTAGTGGAACAGCTGCTCCAGGATCCTAAACTATCCCAAAACAAGCAGGCCTTGGAGGGCCTGGGAGACCTGAAACTGCTCTTTGAGTATCTGACCCTATTTGGCATTGATGACAAAGTGAGTCAAGTTGGGGATGGGATCCCTTCTGAGCTCTGGGGCTTCAGATCCCTCATCTTAATCTGGCACTGACCATGTTCTTATCTCCACAGATCTCCTTTGACCTTAGCCTTGCTCGAGGGCTGGATTACTACACTGGGGTGATCTATGAGGCAGTGCTGCTACAGACCCCAGCCCAGGCAGGGGAAGAGCCCCTGGGTGTGGGCAGTGTGGCTGCTGGAGGGCGCTATGATGGGCTAGTGGGCATGTTCGACCCCAAAGGGCGCAAGGTGCCATGTGTGGGGCTCAGCATTGGGGTGGAGCGGATTTTCTCCATCGTGGAACAGAGACTAGAGGTAGGTCCTACGGGGTGGGTAGAAGACAGTCTGAGCAGGTGGTGGCACCTAAGCTATCTGATCTCCAAGGGAGTGAGTGGTGCTGCTTTGGGTAGGGAACATCTCACAGAAATGGAGAAAAGATTATTGCTCTTTTTCACAGATTTCTACCCCATTATAGGTCAGTTTTATGGATCTTTAATCCATCTTTCTCCACTAAATCCTCTGCTCTGGGTCTCTGCTTCCTTCAGGGCTGTCACAAACGTGGGCTGCTGTATCCAAGACTTAGATCTTCCTCATGATACAGAATACTTAACATTTTAGTGCCTTGTGCCAGGCACTGTGCTTGGTGCTTTTCATGCATTATCAAAATATAATTCTTACCACAGCCCTGTGAGAGTAGCTAATTTTATTAATTGCATTTTCCAGATGAGAAAACTGAAGCATTATAGATCAAATAATTTGCTTAAGGCCATGAAACTTGTAAGCGGTAGAGTCAGAATTTGAATCCACGCGGTCTGACTCCAAAGTCTTGCCACTAACCACATTGCAATATTGTCTCTAAATGGGAAGCATGTGTCTGAGGCCCTGGGATCCCTCACATGGCTACCGTGACTCTCCAGCACCTAGAGTAACACCAAGGAAGCCTCTCGTGGCCTCAAGCCCTCCTTTGTTGCTGCTGGTCTTAAGTGGCTGGTTGCATTTCATCCTCTGGGAAATGCTCTGGCAACCTCCCCACGGTCTATGCCTTTTCTCTAGGGTGGAAACCACCCGTTTTCCAGTTGAGATCATTCTTCCAGTAGGCATCTTACATTGTAAGAACTATGAAAATAGTTTTCCTGAAAAAGACAAGGGAAGCAGCAGCAGCATTCTCCTTTCCCCATACCCATATACACGCCTGTGCCCTGTAACTGAAGTGCGAGAGGCACAGTGTCATAAATGGGTAGATAGTAAGTGGGGACTAAAACTGCCAAGGGTGATCTAGTTGGGGTAGGCTCATAGTAGTACTTCTGTGTGAATGCTTTGATGGACCCTTAAGGTACTACATGGACCAGTCTGGGCAACATGGTGAGACCCTATCTCTACAGATTTAAAAAAAAAAAAAAAAAAAAAAGCTGCAGTGATCATGCCACTGCACTTCAGCCTGGGTGACAGAGACCCTGTCTCAAAAAAAAAAAAAAAAAGTACTACATGGAGATAAGCTTGAAGTTACTGTAAAAAAGCTACCTTTACTCTTACCCTAAGTTAGTTATTCTGACACATCCTATGTACAAGTTAGTTCAGTCCTCATATCTACTAAAAGCTACCTTATGCCCAAGGTGCTAGATGAGAAGACAGGGCCCCTGCCCTGGTAGAGCTGAGTTGGGCCTGGTCTCAAAATCCTGACTAGAGCCTGCTTTGTTTGCTCCTTGAAGGTGTTAGCCCA
This sequence comes from Papio anubis, assembly GCF_008728515.1. NCBI lineage: Eukaryota > Metazoa > Chordata > Mammalia > Primates > Cercopithecidae > Papio > Papio anubis. The sequence continues at coordinate 133,346,927 of NC_044980.1, read as the reverse complement.
GCTCTCTGACTCTTATCTGCCCCTTCCCCAGGCTTTGGAGGAGAAAGTACGGACCACGGAGACACAGGTACTTGTGGCATCTGCACAGAAGAAGCTGCTAGAAGAAAGACTAAAGCTTGTCTCAGAACTGTGGGATGCTGGGATCAAGGTATGGGAGGCAAGCCCCAGGGTGGCAGCAAACTTGGGTGTGCTGGGCACAAACTGAATAAAAGCTCACCCATAATGGATCCTGCCATTAATTCTCAAAAGTGGAGCTAAGAACAAGGTGCCAGCTTGGACACCCTCTGTCCCTGAGGACAGCAGAAGCCAGCCTTCCTCTTCTGCTCTTGTCCCCTGCAGGCTGAGCTGCTGTACAAGAAGAACCCAAAGCTTTTGAACCAGCTGCAGTACTGTGAGGAGGCAGGCATCCCACTGGTGGCTATCATTGGCGAGCAGGAACTCAAGGATGGGGTCATCAAGCTCCGTTCAGTGACTAGCAGAGAAGAGGTAAGGGAAGCGGGCAGGAAGGCTAAGGGACAGAGAATGTATGCCATTTTGGCAGGCCCATGCCCATTCAAGACCTGAGAAAAAGCCTGGCATTGATATTAGTACAACCATAAAAGACTTGAGAGCTTAACCTGTTACTGTAGTCTTAGTAGGGTGAGATCTCCGTCCCTGCATATACCCTATGTTTTGTTGGCTCCCCCAAGAGGCACACTCTAGCCTGAGGTGTTTAATTAGGTTCCTGCTCCCAGCTGAGACTGATGCCTAGAGGGCTAGAGGAAACTAGGCACTCAGGCAGCAGTGGAATGGAAGATGCTTATACCACCTTCTTCTCCCATCCTGGCCAGGTGAATGTCCGAAGAGAAGACCTTGTGGAGGAAATCAAAAGGAGAACAGGCCAGCCCCTCTGCATCTGCTGAACTGAGCAATCTATCAGAGGAAAGGAAGTGGGACTGGTACTATTTGAGGTTAAGACAAACTGCATATGTACTTCAACTGCTTTGCACTTTTCCGTTTCAGCAGGAAGACCTGAAGACTGGTCAGAACAGAGACTTTAATTTTTATTATGGTTATTTTATTGATTATTACTGGCAAAAATGGCCAGATACTACACCTTTTGCATACAAGGCCCTGGGGGCTTAGTCCAGTCTGTGCTCCTGGGCTACAAGGACCCAGCCTGAGATGGTCTCATCTACAGGGCCTCGCACCAGTTGGAGCAGATGCCTCCCTACCAATTGCCAAAGGTCCAATAAAATGCCTCAACCTCAACCAGAGCCTGCGTGTCACTGATGCCTAGCCCCACCTTCCCCGGCAGACCAATGTAGGGATGGAAAAGGGAGAAAGACAGTAAACTTGTGACCCTGAGGTTCTTGTCTCCAGCGTCCACCCTGCGGCTTGGGAGCTCCTCCTCCTCGGGAGGCAGTCCCCGTAGGTACTCACCCACTAATTTGCAGCTTTCACCTGAGGGTCTGAGCGAAGCCCGGGCGGCGCACGTGCAGTGGATACCTCCACCCCCTTGGGAGGCGGGGTCGCGCTCAGAGCCAATGAGAGCTTGCGGGGTGGAGGGGTAGGGAAGCTTCCAGAGGCTGGTGGGGAGGAAGTTATAAAGAGGGTAGGAGGGGGCCAGCGGGAGGGCCATGCAGTCCAAGCGGGATTGTGAGGTAAGCGGCTGGCGACTTGGGGGCCGGCGCCAGAGCGGGGGTCGGCTTTAGGGACCCCAGTACCCACAGAAGAGGTGGGGGGCGGACTTGGCGATCCGCCATTCCAACCTTCCTTTCCCTCTCAGCTGTGGTGTGAGAGGGTGAATCCAGAGAACAAGGCGGCGCTGGAGGCGTGGGTCAGGGAGACAGGCATCCGCCTGGTGCAGGTGAACGGGCAGAGGAAGTATGGCGGGCCACCCCCAGGTACGGTAGTCCCAGCCCCTCTGCCTGTCCGGCTACACCAACCCCATTTGGGGGAGGGGCTGCCCCAGCCTTCACTGTCAGGAACTGCAAACTACCCGGATTTATATCCCCCAGCAAAGGAGGAACTGTGGCTCCACGCCCACCCGCCCCGTCGAGGGAGGGGGCCAATCTCAAGGTGTACCTGCTCTGTGCCAGCCCCTTCGTTAGCGCAGTCACCTAATTATGCCAACCACCCAGGGTACGGGTGTAAGCCCATTTCACAAACCTTGGTTCACATCGCTTCCCACCCCCGCGCGCTGGGTCCGTGGGCTCAGAATTTGAAAGCGTCGCCTGACGGTGGCCTTGCATACCCCCTTCCCACAGGCTGGGTGGGCAGCCCGCCGCCAGCTGGGTCAGAGGTATTCATCGGGCGGCTGCCTCAGGACGTGTACGAGCACCAGCTTATCCCGCTGTTCCAGCGCGTGGGCCGCCTCTACGAGTTCCGCCTGATGATGACCTTCAGCGGCCTGAACCGCGGCTTCGCCTATGCCCGCTATAGCTCGCGGCGCGGCGCGCAGGCCGCCATCGCCACGCTGCACAACCATCCGCTGCGGCCGTCCTGCCCGCTGCTCGTGTGCCGCAGCACCGAGAAGTGTGAGCTGAGCGTTGACGGCCTGCCGCTGAATCTGACACGCAGCGCGCTGCTGCTCGCGCTGCAGCCGCTGGGTCCCGGCCTGCAGGAGGCGCGGCTGCTGCCCAGCCCCGGACCGGCGCCTGGGCAGATCGCTCTGCTCAAATTCAGCTCTCACCGGGCCGCTGCCATGGCCAAAAAGGCCCTGGTGGAAGGTAGGCTGTGGCCGGGGGCTGGTTGGGGCCAAACGCGTTCTGCCAGGCACTTTACACTGAGCATAGCTGTTAAAGTTACAAGATCTTAGAGTCAAACATGCCAGAATTTGCAACCCTTTACTATTTGATCTCAGAGTTTTAAAACTTCCAATGGTGCTACCACCACCTACCTAAATTGGTAACACTTCCCGAGCATTATCTCCTGACTTAATCCTCAACATTCCCCCACACCCACACCGCATAATAGGCACAGGACCCTCGAGCTGTGAGGAAACTGTTAGAGAAATTGATTTGCTCAAGGGAACCCAACTGAGCCTTTTACTACAGTATTTGTTTCCTCAGACTGTTGTGAGAATAAGTAACATAATGGGTGTATGGTATTTAGCATACTGACTGACTTAACAGCAACTTTTGGCAGTAAAGATTAGCCATTATGATGGTTATGAGGCAGACAAAGCCTGCATTAACCAGTACTTCTCCAAGGAAACTTGTAAGGTAGCAGTTGTGTTATACTCCCTTTGCAAATAATGGAGCCTGAAGGCTTGTCTTTTCTTACCCATGGTCACACTACCAGGAAATGCGAAGGCTACACATTACAGGACTGTGTAGCTCCAAAGGGCTCACAACCTGGAGGCTTGGGCCCAGGGTTTGGACCTGCCCTTATCTTTACCTTTTTCCTGCAGGGCAGTCACACCTCTGTGGAGAGCAGGTGGCTGTGGAGTGGCTCAAGCCAGACCTGAAGCAGCGACTCCGCCAGCAGCTTGTGGGTCCCTCCTTGCGGCCCCCACAACCAGAGGGCAGCCAGTTGGCCTTGGCAAGGGACAAGTTAGGGTCCCAAGGGGCTCGGGCTACCCTGCAGTTGCTGTGCCAACGAATGAAGCTGGGCAGCCCTGTGTTCCTCACTAAGTGTTTGGGCATAGGACCTGCTGGCTGGCACCGCTTCTGGTATCAGGTGGTGATTCCTGGGCATCCGGTGCCTTTCAGTGGCCTCATCTGGGTTGTGCTGACCCTAGATGGCCAGGATGGGCATGAGGTGGCCAAGGATGCTGTGTCTGTTCGGCTGCTGCAGGCACTCAGTGAGTCTGGGGCCAGCCTCCTGTGGTCTGCTGGGGCTGAGGCAGGTACCATGGTTAAACAGTGACTCCATTCTCTCTCCACAGGCAGCCTGAATGGGCAGGCAGAGCCTGTGTCAGGCCCCAGCCCAGCAGGCCTGGGTGGCCACTATCTGACTCCCAAAGGTGGGGAGAGGCATGGGCCCAGGCCATCAGCCTCCCTGCTGGGACAGGGACCTACGGCACCTGGGGCAGCTTAGGTTTGGCTTAAGTTGTGGTGAGGGGCCTTGCTCTCCCCCTCCCAGCCCAGGGTCCAAGCTACCCTGTGGTCTTCCATGGCCATTCCTTGTCCCACACCCACCCGATCATACCTTCCCCCCCTCTGCCACAGCTTAGCATGAACCTTCTTTATTGTCCTGATTTGTCTTCTTTGTTGGTTTTTATTTGCGGGGAGGGGCAGCTGAGCCACAGGGGTCAGAAATTCTGCCCTTTGGCTCCACCACATGGCATTCTGGTTTTGGTTTCTGTGTAGTTTTGGGTCTTTCTATGCTGGTTGTATTTATATTAAACCCCTGGTTAGTATATACTTGTGTCTGTGCTATCTTGCCCTAGCTTAGAGTTTGTCTTATACTGATAGAGTGAATAGCTGCTACGGGGCAAGTACTTCCTCATATCAGCGCTTTGAATGCATCTTCTTGTGCTACACTGTAGGGTATTATAAATATATATCCAGTCCAGGCGTGTTGGCTTTTGCCTGTAGTCCCAGCACTTTGGGAGGCTGAGACGGGTAGATCACCTGAAGTCAGGAGTTCGAGACCAGCCTGGCCAGCATGGAGAAACCCTGTCTCTACTAACAATACAAAAATTAGCCTGGCGTGGTGATGGACACCTGTAATCCCAGCTACTTGGGAGGCTGAGGCAGGAGAATCACTTGAAACCCAGGAGGCGGAGGTTGCAGTGAGCCGAGATCATGCCATTGCACTCGAGCCTGGGCAACAGGAGCGAAACCCTGTCTCAAAAAAAAAAAAATTCATATCCAGCCAGGCACGGTGGCTCATGCCTGTAATCCCAGCATTTTGGGAGGCCAAGGCAGGAGGATCACTTGAGTTCAGGAGTTCTAGACCAGCTTGGTCAACATAGTGAAACTCCTAGTCTCTACCAAAAAAAAAAAAAAATCACAAAAATTAGTCGAGCATGGTGGCACATGCCAAGTCTCAGCTACCAGGCAGGCTGAGGTGGATCACTTGAGCCGGGGAGGTCAAGGATGCAGTGAGCCATGATCAACCCACTGCACTCCAGCCTGGGTGACAGAGTGAGATCCTATCTCAAAAAAAATGTTTTTTGGCCAGGTGTGGTGGCTCATTCCTGTAATCCCAGCACTTTGGGAAGCAGAGGCAGGTGGATCATTTGAGTCCAGGAGTTGTAGACGAGCCTGGACAACACAGACCCCTGTTTCTACCAAAAAAAAATTTAAAAATTAGCCTGGTGTGGTAGTGCACACTTGTAGTTCCAGCTGTTCCAGAGGCTGAGGTGGAAGGATACCATGAGCCTGGGCACATTGAGGCTGCAGTGAGCCATGATCAAGCCAGTGCACTCCAGCCTGGATGACAGCAAAACCCTGTCTTTTAAAAAAATAATATCTTCTCTGGGGATGCAGCTCAATAAGCAAGACTCTTGCCTGGTGAGGACCTGTCTTGAGATTCAATTCATTCCCTCAGTCACTGTCATCCCCAGTCTCCTCCTTTTCTTCCTGAGCCATGGAGTCTTCTCCCTCTTCCCTCAGTCCTGCGAAGAAGTCATCAGTGCTCCAAGTCTTGCTGCTCAGAGCCCGCAGTGGTCCTCCCTTTTTTTTGCGCCGACGGTAGTCATCCACCACCACAGCTCGCAGCTGGGCCATGTCCCAAAACTTGAGGCGCTGGTCATGGCCGCTACTGGCCAGGAAGCGGCCACAGTGGGAAAGGGCCAGCTCCTCCACAGGCTCCCCAGGGTGCTGGCCCACACTGCCCACCACTCGGTTCGGTAGGATGTTCACAGCCCTGGGCAGGGAAACAACAGTGTTGAGTACTGGCTAACTGGGTCTGCCCTTCCTGTGACCTAAGGGCTGTCCAGGTTTCCCTCACCTGATGACTCCATCGGTGGAGCCAGTACACAGCAGACTCTCAGTGACTGGAACCATGCAGTCAATAGATTCAGCTCTCACGGCAAAGCGGTCACTTGTGGCCCCAAAGCCATTCCAGTTGAAGAGGTAGATGGTACCTTCACTGGAGCCACAGGCCACCTTCTTCCCACACTGCAGGGAAATAGGGAAAACGATGTGGAAGCTGCCTTAGACTAAGCCCCCAGCATACACCCCTCCATCCCACCATACCCAGCTATACTTTCATAAGGGTGACAGAGGTCAGATCCCCAGACTGAGGCTCTGAGAGCAGCTCAAACCGACGCCTCTTAACATTGAAGATTCCAAGGCAGCCATCCCCACTGTAGAGAGTAGAGCAATAGGCTTAGACACAAGGTCCATGTGAGGAAGACATTTCACAGGGAGAGGAGGGGAGGCAAGGCAGATTTGAGGTTGTACCTGGCTGTCAGCAGCAGCTTCTTGGCTGGATCCAGAGCCATGTCTGCGATGTACTCTTCATGTTGCCTCATATCCATTAAGGGGCCTTCCTTCCGCTGGTCCCAGAGACGGATACCACCCGTGTCATCCCCAGTGGCCAGAACATTCTCATCCACCAGCAGAAGACTGTTGATGGGGGCACTAGAGACACAGATGTAGAACTTCTTGGAGCATCTCTGTCCCAGTGGGGACCTCCTGGTCCTTACCCTTCACCTCCATGCACATACACAGAATTGGCTGTTCTCCTTACCCATGAGCCTTGGAAACACGTCTTTCTAGTCGGCCCTGCTCCACATCTAGAACATGGATGGCTTTGTCCTTGGAGACAGTAACAAGCTCTGGGGAAAAGGTGCCCAGGTCATGGTGCTGCTCACTGCTCCCTTCCACCACATTGCTGGTTGTCTTCCCCAGTACTCACTCTGCCCATCTTCAGAGAAGGCCACAGCTCGGCAGGCCTTGAGATGGTGACCCGATGACCATAGCTCCTTGGTTTCTCCCTCTTGGCAAGAGTAGGAAAAGCTGGGGAGAGGGGAAGGAGAGTAAATGACTCCAGACCCATCCTGGGTTGCACTGAGTGCAGAGACCAACTAGACAGAGCAGCCTTCCCACCTACCTAGGAGTTCCTGCTTCTACACCTCCAAGCCCAAAGTTTACCATCTCATTTCTCCATTTTCAGTGAGTTTGAAATGTTAGGTCTTGCTTTTTTCAATATATATTAATTCAAGGTATATTTGCTCAACATTTCTTTGTGATCCCACCCAACCCCTCTTTATCATCTTTGAAAGCCCCAGCCTGGACAATGATTGGGTCTGGACCACTGTGAAGGAAATATTTCTTACATCAATGACAAAAAACCAGCCCCAGAAGTTAGAAATGTAAAAATCAGTACGGTAGAGCAGGCTCTTGCACTTCAGGTCTGCAGGAGCTACAGAAAGCCACAATTACAGTACATTGAGAGTACGTGCTAAAAAAGAGGCAGGATCAAAATGGAGGTGGGGAAGAGGCACCAGCCTGTAAACAACTTTGAGGTGAGTACTGTTTACAGAATACTCCCAGTGCCTGCCTCAGAGCAGATCCTCAAAAAGGGCAGAATGAATACATGCTTAATTGCCAGTGAGTTCCAGGTGGGCAGAACTGAGCCTGCTCATTTTCTCTGTCCCAGTGCCGAACATGAAAAAGTAGCTTAATAAACATTCACAGATTGAATGAATACTTGGGAAGGGAGAAGAGAGCCCTGGAAAGCTAAGGTGGTGACATGTGGGTTGGATCATACAAGAGTAGAGTTTACCTGGCCGAGAGCAAGGGCCAGATACTGGAGGCAGCAGAGATAAGGAATGAGGAGGGTTCCTTGTAGCAGGAGAGTAGCATGACCGAATCTGGAAAGATGGGCTGGGGTGGGCATGACACCACGTGAGCCAAGTAGAAGTTTGAATTTAATCCTCCGAAAAGGAACCTCTTCACAATAGTCATGGCTGAGGGTGGGGAAGGGAAGAACCAAGAATTTTCCTCCAGAACCTTTTTTAAGACAAGGGAAGCAACAAAGTTGTGTGCAATGTGAAGAAAGGTGGATGTCTAGGGCAACTCCCAAGTGCCTGGCACCATAAATATGGATAGTAGTAGAAGGGAACTGTAAAATTGCACTGTACTGCAAATTTGTCCCCTCTGCAAGGGTAGGTATAATTCCCCTTCAAAGATGAAAATACAGAAGTTAACACGCTCAAGGCCATTACAGCTAACGGGGGGTTGAGGTTTAAGTTCATTAAGTAAATCTGATAAGTACAGCATCTTCAAGTTTTCCACTGCCTCTAACTTGTATCTTTTGTTCAAAGTCAAACACGTATTGAGCACCTACCCTAAACTAGAGGCTGGAGATAAAATAGAGAACAAAACCGACGACAGATTACACTCCAGAACAGTGTTTTTTCACATTCTAGTCATATAACAGACTGGTAAGCTACAATCAGCATTTTGTGTACATGCACACAATAATAGAATAAAATCAGAAATTGTATCAGCATATATAATGTAAAAGGTATTTCTCTGAGAGGCAAGGTCAAAGACATTTGAAAAACATTAGTGAAGGAGACAGCATTCAAATAATTACACAAACGGATATATGGTTACCAACCATTCATTACTAAGGGAAAGGTACCATGTCACCTGGTGTCATGGCAGCATCTAATAGGTAACCAATTTTAGTCTGGGGATAGAGGAAGAGGGAAGAGATCCTGGGAACTCAGAGATAGTAGGTAAAAGTGAGGAGAAAGGAGTTTTCCGGACAGAATAGCATGTGCAAAGGGGCTGAGGTTTCGAGATTTTTTTATTTTTATTTTTCTGAGACGGAGTTCTGCTCTTGTTGCCCACTGGAGTGCAATGGCACCATCTCAGCTCACTGCCTCCCAGGTTCAAGCGATTCTCCTGCCTCAGCCTCCCGAGAAACTGGGATTACATGCGCCCGCCACCACACCCAGCTAATTTTTCTATTTTTAGTAGAGACGGGATTTCACCATGTTGGCCAGGCTGTTCTCCAACTCCTGACCTCAGGTGATACCCCACCTGGTCTCCCAAAGTGCTGGGATTACAGGTGTGAGCCACCACGCCTGCCCCAAGATATATTTTTAAAAGGTATGGATGAATGAGCACAGATGGTCAGGGCGTTGAAAGCGGGATTGAGAAATTTGTACTAAATCCTAAAAGCAGACCATTGAAGGGTTTTAATCAAGGGAGTGTCTGCTCAGATTTATGTTGTTTTCTTTTTTGTTTTTTTGTTTTTAAATGGAGTCTCTGTCGCCAGCCTGGACTGCAGTGGCGCGATCTCAGCTCACTGCAACCTCTGCCTCCTGCGTTCAAGTGATTCTCCTGCCTCAGCCTCCCAAGTAGCTGGGACTACAGGCGTGTGCCACCACGCCCAGCTAATTTTTGTATTTTTAGTAGAGACGGGGTTTCACCATGTTGGCCAGGCTGGCCTCGATCTCTTGACCTCATGGTCAGCCCGCCTCAGCCTCCCAAAGTGCTGGGATTACAGGCGTGAGCCACCGCACCTGGCCTATGTTGTTTTCTTTTTGAGTCTCACTCTGTCGTCCAAGCTGGAGTGCAGTGGCGCGATCTTGGCTCACTGCAACCTTCACTGCCCGAGTTCTCCTGCCTCAGCCTCCCACATAGCTGGGATTACAGGCCCGCGCCATCACACCCGGCTAATTTTTGTATTTTTAGTAGAGACGGGGTTTCACCATGTTGGACAGGCTGGTCTCGAGCTCCAGCCTCTCAGGTGACCCGCCCACCTCGGCCTCCTAAAGTGCTGGGATTACAGGCGTGAGCCAAGATTTGTGGTTTGAAAAATCAATTAAAGGAGTCTGCTGAGCCTATTTCGGGCGCAATATAATAATCCGGTAGGAGGCCGGGCGCAGTGGTTCACGCCTGTAATCCCAGCACTCTGGGTGGCCGAGGCAGGTGGATCACGAGGTCAGAAGTTCAAGACCAGTCTGGCCAAGATGGTTAAACCCCGTCTCTACAACAAATACAAAAAAAAATTAGCCGGGCATGGTGGCGGGCGCCTGTAATCCCAGCTACTCAGGAGGCTGAGGCAGAGATTTGCTTCAATCCGGAAGGGAGAGGTTGCAGTGAGCCCAGATCGCGCCACTGCACTTCAGCCTGGGCGACAGAGCGAGACTCCGTCTCGAAAATAAATAGGTAAGTAAATAAATAATAATCCGCTGGGAAATAACAAGGCCTTAAAGGGCTTTTTGTCCTACTACGGTCTCTGGGCTCTGTCACGACATTCCAGTTCTTTCAACAGATTGGTGTGATATAAGAGCTGAATGTTACTGAATGAATCGGACCCAATCAATCACGCAAAATTTGTCTCCCTGCAACTTTCTCTCCTCTCTCCTGTTCCCAGCTCCATCCCCGGGGAGCTTCCAGACCCAGCGCCCCCGGCCCTGCCTCGCACTCACACGAACACGTCCCCGTCCACGTCCCCTGCAGCCAGTAGGTCACGGGCCGGATGGAACGCCAGCCCACTGGCCGGAGCTTCCAGCACGATGTCTTCCGGAGTGTCCCGGATGCGGGTAGGGGCTTCTATGGAGTCTGGGTCGTCCTCGTCGCTCCCATCCTCAGCGGGCCTCTCCTCACAAGTGCGGTCCATGCTGACGACTGCGAGACACGCCGCCGCAGGGCAGTCAGCCTCGGAACCACCCTCGGAACCAGTCCCAGGCACCGGAGGAGCAGCCTGGGACTCTGCTTCCGCCTCAGGAGGCGGGGCCGGAAGTGTCGCCGGACGTTCTCCCTCTTGCAGGAGAGGTCGGTTGGCCGGTGCTGGTGTGGGTGGAGCGCAGCGAAGGAACCGCGCTTGAGAGATCTGCTACTTCCTTGTCCGGCTGTGGCCCAGTTTGGCCTAGGTAAACTGTGCGACCGTCAATTCCCTCCCTAGTCACGACACGTAAAGTTGGGAACTGCGTGTAAGTTTTTACTCTCCTACTTCAGACAGGCTTAATGCCCTTGGGATAGGAGAGAGGGACGCTAGTCCTTCGTGGCTTGGTGAAACTCAAGATCAAGTCAAGCGACAGCCAGGGCTGTCAGGAAGCCGCAAAATCCCACGCTGCGCGATGACATACAGGAGTCTCGGACAGCAGGCAGCTCAAGCAGCTGCTATCCACGCCCCTAACATCTTTGTGGCCAGTTTGCTGTGCCAGTTCCTACAGTTTGTCTACAGAAACTCAATGAGCTGGACAAGCAGTGCTCAGTTCCCAAGAATTTTTTGTTTTGTTTTGTTTTGCTTTGTTTTAAGACAGGGTCTTGCTCTGTCGCGCAGGCTGGAGTGCAGTGGCAGGATCACCTCTGGGCTCAAGCGATCCTCCGGAGTAGCTGAAACTAGAGGCATGCGGTACCACGCCTTTTTTTTTTTTTTTTTTTTTTTGGAGACAGAGTCTCGCCCTGGCTGGAGTGCAAATGACTCGATCTCGGCTCAGTGCAACCTCCTTCTCCCAGGTTCAAGCGATTTTCCTGCCTCAGCCTACCGAGTAGATGGGACTACAGGTGCATGCCACCACGCCCAGCTAATTTTTTGTATCTTTAGTAGAGATAGGGTTTCACCATGTTGGCCAGGGTGGTCTCAAACTCCTAACCTTGTGATCCGCCCACCTCGGCCTCCCAAAGTGTTGGGACTACAGGTGTGAGCCACCGCGCCTGGCCAATTTTTGTATGTTTTATAGAAACTTAACTCTCACTGTGTTGCCCAGCCTGGCCTTGAAGTCTTGACCTGTCTTCCCGCCTCAGCCTCCCAAAGTGCTAGGATTATAGGCGTGAGCCACTGCGCCCAGCCTCTTCTTTTTTTAAATCAAGGTTTTGCTGTCACCCAGGCTGGGAATGCAGTGGTGTGATCATAGCTCACCACAGCCTTGAACTCTTCGGTTCGATCCTCCTGCATAGCTATAGGCTCACGAACTCCTGGTCTCAAGCGACTCTCCTGCTTTGGCCTCCCAAAGCACTGAGACTGTGGACATGAGTCATCGAGCCTGGCCTCAGAAACTGAATTTTAAACCAACAGTCAACCCCCAGGTCTTGCTTTTAGTGACTCTCCAGATGTCGTCTTCTGTGCCATGTCTCTGTGACCATTTTTAATAATTGGGACTGCTGCCTACATCCATGGAACCATGGTGTCATTTGTCTGAAATTAGCCATTCTAGGTGCTAGTGCAGCAAGGCCCAATTTCAGCCTCTTATGTGCAATGCACAATGCTGGCTTCCTCAAAAATATCTGTCCTACCAAGGTGAATACAGTCAAAGACAAGGCAATGGCTAAGGTGACTTTCTAGCTTTCTTGGATGTGGTGAGGCCACAAATCTTGGGCTCAGGGTAAACAGTGGCAGCCTGGCATCCAGCCAGGAAGCAGTAGTGACACCTAATGATGCGCACCAGACCAAAGTGCTGGTAAGGAGCAGAAAGGAAGAACAGGGAAAGGAATGGTGTGATTCAAAGGCCAACAGACCTATTCTGGGCCTTGGCAAATGTTTCAGGGTGATGAAGGGCACCAAACCCTTCTGGCCTAGGATAGGAATTCCTGTACCTGCAGGGCCACACTATATCAGCTCTAAACCGGAAGCACTTCCCTAAGGTTACACCTTTAGCCAAGGAGGCAGTGATTTGTACTCAACATTAATAAAGCTCATAGGAAGACATAAACTCATAAAAGGTTTTGGTTCTCACCCATAAGTGATTTTCATTAGATGCCTTCATCCAGAGCCCAGTCCTTCACAGCCTGGGGATCAGATTAGCAGCCCATTAGGCTGACTGCAGGATCCAGGAAATCTTTGTCCAGGGACTAGGCCTGAAGATGGGCCTGAATGAGTCTTACATTTGAAACCAATCATCCTTACATTCCTCTATCCACCTCTTGCCCATCAGTGAGGATCATTATTCCCTTCTCTACTGGGCACACTGGCTAGAAAGCATCCTTCATGTCTAGCAATCTAGAACCACAGCTCAGGAAAGGACTGATGGCTTTCTGCATGTGATTCTATGTAACCAGTGGAATTAGTGTTCTTGGTGCTTCAAGGGCACTGGAGGGGGCATGCTCAACAGAGAAGCTAGCAAGTTAACCAATTTTAATGGAACCAAGTAATTACACAATAAAATTTTATATTCATCCACCAAAAAATATCTTGCAACCTTTGGAAATTGTAGAAAGAAAACAGTGGGAAGCATATCCTTGTGGAGGGTCTCCGGTTGTAACTGGTGATTAGTATTTTGGTCTTTTGACTTCAACCCTGCAATGAAAGGAGAAATGGGTCAGCATAAGATCAATACACTAAGCAATTCCCACCAGTCCCCCAGAGGAAGAATAATGCCGCTCACCCATCAGCTTCCATCTTCTTCCTCTTCTCAATGATCTGCAAAAGGAACAGGATAGTCTATCACCAAGCTGCCCATCTAAGCTCACCTGAGGCCCAAGGCTGACCTCTCATTTCCATGGCTCTCCAGCCCCTTGCCTGTTCCTGAATCTGTAGGCTAATGTCTTCTCCCACCTGAAACCCTCCCACCCAAGGGACCATCCTACTTACTGCACTAATCTTCTTCCACTGGCGATCAAGCTCTGCTTTGTCATTGGTTTCCTTGAAGCGCCTGGTTTTCCGCCCTTCAGACATTTTGATACCATACTGGAATGCAGCCCTGAAAAAAAGCACAGTTGGCAAAGAATGCATCAGAGACTGCATAGCAGTGGCGAGGTTTTCCCAGGGTCCTGTGGGCAAAGAACTTAATTGGGAATATCTCAGCCAGACCATACCCTCTAACCTTATGTGCACTATTCCACCACATCCCCACACCCCTCCTCACACCTTGCCCATATTCAGTACCGACTCACTTCGGCAAAGCCTCTTTGTTGTTCATATACTCGCTGTATTCTTCCTGGGTATCAAAGTCCCAACGGCCTAAGGGCCCCTTCTTGTTACCCTGTTGCAGGACAGAATGGGGGGATGGGGAAGGAAGAGATGTCAGTGGAAATGGAATTTCAGCCCTTGATTGAAGCCAGACTCTCCCATAATCCCAGGTTCCACAATTCATAAATCATACCCTGATATGTAATAATAAATGCCTATTACATACTATGTGACAGGCATTATTCTATACACTAAATGCATTATCTCATTTAATTCTCATTAAAAAATCTATGAAGAGGGAACTACACTTCTCTCCATTTCCTGATGAGGAAATTGAGGCATAAACAGTAAAAGAACTTGGCAAGTTCACAAAACTAATAAATGGTAGAGGCAGGATTAAACAAGGCTCCAAGATTAAACTATGCTATTTCAATACAAAGAACTCAGGGGACGAATAGAGATTTCTTCACTATTAGTGGCATTAGTGGTTTTTTCTTTTTAATTTTGCTTAAGACTTAGAGGAAAACTTCAATCCCGGCTAAAATAAAATTTAGTTATTTTCCAAAGACTGCAATTTTTTCTGCCCTTTCTACTTATGCACTGATGCTTGCTTACTGCCTACCATGGGAATCAAAGCGTGGCACTTTGCTATAGGAAATAAAAAATAGATTTTTGACCCTATGTCATTTGATCTTGTGCAAAGACTCTGAAATAGTTAAGCTGCTCATGACCCTCAATGCTGCTGTTTCTACTGCTGCAACTAGAGGAGGGTGGAGCCCAGTAAATGAGACAGATTTTTTAGGAGTGGGGAAGGAGATATATGTAAAAAAATATAATAACTACCCAAAGGCGCCCACCATCCTTCTAACTACATACCTGGTCCATTTTGCTATAATCCACCTCCTCATCACTATCCACAGCCATGTCATCCATCCTAAGGAGAAGCAAGAGTTAAACAGTTAAACACCCTGACCCTATGCTTCATCTGGAAACCTACCCGACTAAGAGGCTATCTGCATAGGAATGACCACCCCCTTGACCTCCCACTCAAAGCCTAATAAAGTAGTTCATCCAAGTAAGAAGTAGCCTTGGGCCAGGTGCAGTGGCTCACTCCTGTAATCCCCACACTTTCGGAGGCTGAGGCAGGCAGATTACTTGAGGTCAGGAGTTCAAGACCAGCCTGGCCAACATGGTGAAACTGCATCTCTACTAAAAATACAAAAACTAGCCAGGTGTGGTGATGCATGCCTGTAATCCCAGCTACTTGGGAGGATGCGGCAGGAGAATTGCTTGAACCCGGGAGGTGGTGGTTGCAGTGGGCCGAGATTACGCCATTGCATTCCAGCCTAGGCAACAGAGTGAGACTCTGTCTCAAAAAAAAAAAAAAAAAAGTAGCCCTGGAACTTAGCAAATCAAATTTCCATTTCACCCCCAACTTGTTCCCCAATCATCCAGCCTCCTTCCTTAACCAGGTTTCACATACGTGGCTGGGTAGCACTCTGCATAACTGTTGGACATGCCAAAGAAATCTCCCAGCTGCTTTTTGTCTTCTGGTTTCTTCAGCATATGCTATGTTAAAGAAAACACTAGACAGGATTCCACCTATTGCTGTAAAGCTTCAGCGAGGAGGGACCAAGGGCTAGAAGCCCCAACATGAAAATTCTGAGAGGGCTGTGAGCTGTTACGGGTGCTCTGGGAAGGAACAAGGGATGGTTTCATTCTGTCAAAATTCAGCATAAAAGGGAAGGAGTGGGGCAGGGTAGAAGGGAGCAGGCAGGCAGAGGGGGTTGGAGTAAACAGATCAGTTCTCTGGAACCCAGGAACACATTAAAATAAAGGATATGATTCTGTGCCTTCCCAGCCAGTAGACCCAGCAAACTTTTCATTGATGGACTTGATCAACTCCTTGGCAGACCCAGGTCCTAGGAGAAAAAGAGAACTCTGCCCAGACCTTGAACTGAGGCTCTCACAACCTCCTCCCCACAACACACTTAAGAAACATTTTTTTTTTTTTTTTGAGACAGAGTCTCGCTCTGTCGCCCAGGCTGGAGTGCAGTGGTACGATCTTCACTGACTGCAAGCTCCGCCTCCTGGGTTTATGCCATTCTCCTGCCTCATCCTTCCGTGTAGCTGGGACTACAGGTGCCCGCCACCACGCCCGGCTAATTTTTGTATTTTTAGTAGAGACGGGGTTTCACCGTGTTAGCCAAGATGGTCTTGATCTCCTGACCTCGTGATCCGCCCGTCTCGGCCCCCCAGTGCTGGGATTACAGGCGTGAGCCACCACGCCCGGCCTAAGAAACATTTTTTAAGGCATAGAACCCGTTTGTCTGACAAAGTCTTAAACAAACTCCAATAAATAATGAGTTACTCTGGTTGAGATTAGGGTAGGGTATCCAGAACATTCCATACTTGACCTCTACCTCACCTCCTCAGAACCCCAGGGCCACAGGAATTATATCTAAGACCAAATATGCCCTGCCATGGCCCAGGAAGGTGGAGGGAACTCCACCTATTCCATAAAGCAAGACACGGTTCTTAGGAGAACCCAGAACCAGGAAGTCCCCAAATCCTACCGTTGCCAGCTCTGAGCCCTAGGTCAGACTCTCAGCCCAGGGGAAAGCAGGACTGCTAGAGCAACTGTGAGATGCTGTGGATACAACTCACCTTTGTCAACATCCATGGGCTGGAAAGAACACAAAATGTAAGGTTAGTGTTACCATGAGAGATTCATACTCATCCCTCCCTCAAGTTTGAATCAATTCCTTACCCAACCTTGCTCACATTTCCAGAGAGGGGCAACTCCATCATCTGGTACTAAGGGCCCACATCTCACCTCATCATCTACTTTTGGCTTCTCAAAGTAGCTGTGTCTCTTCTTTTCCTCTTCTCTCTCCCGGTCCCGCTCTCGCTCTCGTTCTCGATCTCGTTCTCGCTCTCGCTCTCGGTCACGGTCTCTGTCTCTCTCCCGATCACGCTCCCGTTCCCGATATCTCTCCCGCTCCTTGTCCCGCGGTGTCTTGGTTGTGGAGGGTACGTAATCCCCAATATCTTCAAAAATACTGGGAAAATGGAGATCACTAGCTGGCCAAATTCACACACACAGCTTCGCTTCCCCTGACCATTTCTCCAGATTCTCATGTCAATGCCTCCCTAAAATGCCAGATGCAAGAAATGCAGAGACCCCCTCCCTCTGATCAGATGCCAGGGGCTAGGATACATACTTCATGTCGGCCTCAGGAGGTTTCTTCTCTTCTAGCTTCCCTGAAATTTAAAGAGGGGAGTCAGGAACATACTCCTCAGTTAATTTCCACTGAACTTCACCATCCTCTCCAGCTCTTAATGCCCTTTTAAACATCTTCTGTTTAAAATGTGGGTCAAGGCTGAGTGCGCTGGCTCACGCCTGTAATCCTAGCACTTCGGGAGGCTGAGGCGAATCTTGAACTTGGGGTCAGGAGTTCAAGACCAGCCTGGCTAATATGGTGAAACCCCATCTCTAATAAAAGTACAAAAAAATTAGCCAGGTGTGATGGCAGGCACCTGTAATCCCAGCTACTCAAGAGGCTGAGGCAGGAGAATTGCTTAAACCCAGGAGGCAGAGGTTGCAGCGAGTCAAGATGGCATCACTGCACTCCAGCCTGGGCAACAGAACGAGACTCATCTCAAAATAAATAAATAAATATAATAAAAATAAGGCCAGGAGCAGTGGCTCATGCCTGTAATCCCAGGACTCTGGGAGGCCGATGTGGGCAGATCACGAGGTCAGGAGTTCGAGGCCAGCCAGGCCAATATGGTGAAACCCCATCTCTACTAAAAATAAAAAAACTAGCCAGGCATGGCGACGCGTGCTTATAGTCCCAGCTACTTGGGAGGCTGAGGCAGAAGAGTCACTTGAACCCAGGAGGCAGAGGTTGCAGTGAGCCGAGATTACACCACTGTACTCCAGCCTGGGTGACAGAGCGAGACTCTGTCTCAAAAATAAATAAATAAAATAAAATAAAATGTGGGTCAAGTGTTAGAGCCTTTTTTTTTTTTTTTTTTGAGATGGAGTCTGGCTCTGTTGCCCAGGCTGGAGTGCAGTGGCCGGATCTCAGCTCACTGCAAGCCCCGCCTCCCAGGTTCACGCCATTCTCCTGCCTCAGCCTCCCGAGTAGCTGGGACTACAGGCGCCCGCCACCTCGCCCAGCTAATTTTTTTTGTATTTTAGTAGAGACGGGGTTTCACCGTGTTAGCCAGGATGGTCTCGATCTCCTGAACTCGTGATCCACCCGTCTCGGCCTCCCAAAGTGCTGGGACTACAGGCTTGAGCCACCGCGCCCGGCCAGAGCCTTTTTAGAATTTGTCTAGGTTTTCTGGTTTTCACCAAAATATATCTTTAAAAAAATAAATAAATAAATGGGACATAAGCTACCCATTCTCCATCCCTCATGCTTCAGACCTGACCATTGCTTCTTAGGTAGATTAAGGAGACAGAATCTGGCTGTAACTGTCTCCTTGCCAATGCTCCAGTACTCCCATTTTTCTCTGCTTCCCAGGAGCCTCTCAATATTCTGGAGACAGAAAGCTCCAGGAGACCTTGGTTTTACCACCAAATGCCCTCTGTAGGTAAGGTTTCTCTCTCTAACCCTCCAGGTACCTTTATCCTTCTTCTTAAGCTTCTTGTTACGGGTTCCCTGCCTCAGGTATGAAAGGATCTGGGTAAGCTTGCTAATGACAATGTCATTTGTGGTCAGTGTGGTCTGGGCCTGAAAATAGCAAGAAACAAGAATGTTAAACCACTGAGCAGGAATCTCTTCATTTATTCATTCACTTAACAAACTAAAGACTGAATTACAATACAGTAGGTGAAGGGACGGAAAGGAAGTGCTGTGAAAGGATATTTCAGAGAGATAAAACAGCCCTGCACAAAAGTCCTGCATCAAAAGTGAATCAAGAACATTCAAGAAAGGAGTCTAGAACATTCTAGAAAGGCCAGATGTTGCAGAGGCTCACAGGTACGGTAAAGATTTTGCTCTTTATCCTAAGAATGAGATACCACTAAAAGCTGCTAAACTGTAGTGAGACAAAAATTTACGTTTTATTTATTTATTTGGAGACAGTCTTACTCTGTCACCCAGGCTAGAATGCAGTGGCACAATCTTGGCTCACTGCAACCTCTATCTTCTGGGTTCAAGCAATTCTCATGCCTCAGCCTTCCGAGTAACCGGGATGACAGGCACATGCCCCCAGGCCTGGCTAATTTGTAGTAGAGATGGGGTTTTACAATGTTGGCCTGGCTGGTCTTGAACTCCTAACCTCAAGTGATCCTCACGCCTCAGCCTCCCAAAGTGCTGGGATTACAGGCGTGAGCCACTGCACCCAGCCAAACTGTATATTTTAGAAGGGTAGGGGAGGTAGGGGTAGTTAATAGGTAACAAAAAAGAAAGAATGAATAAGGCCTACTATATGATAGCACAACAGGGTGACTATAGGCAGGAATAATTACACATTATAAAACAACTGAAAGAGTATAAATGGACTGTTTGTAACATAAAAGATAAAATGTTTAAGGGGATGGATACCCCATTTTCCATGATGTGATTATTATGCATTATATGCCTGTATCAAAACATCTCATGTACCTCATAAATAAATATACCTATAATATACCCACAAAAATGTTTTTAAAAAATTCTTTTTAAAGGATGAATTATATGGCATGTGAAGAACACCTCAATAAAAAGATAAAATAACAAATCAGAGTGGAAGTGCGGAAACCAATTAGAAGCCTTCCTAATAGTTCCAGAGGCCTGGTGCAGTGGCTCATGCCTGTAATCCCAGCACTTTGGGAGGCCAAGACGGATGGATCACTTAAGGTGAGGAACCGCCTACTCAACATGGTAAAACCCAGTCTCTACTAAAAATGAAATTAGCCAGGTGTGGTGATGAATGCCTGTAGTCTCAGCTACTTGGAAGGCTGCGGCAGGAGAATTGCTTGAACCTGGGAAGCAGAGGTTGCAGTGAGCCGAGATAGCACCACTGCACTCCATCCTGGGTGACAGAGTGAGAACTGGTCTCAAAAAAAAAAATAGTAATAGTTCTAGCAAATGATTATAGCTTAGACTGGAATGTTATTGGTGAAGAAGTAGAAAAGTGAATGGATTCAGCTGAGATTTAAGAGGTAAAAGTGAACAGGACTTGGTGACACGGTGGATGAGGGACATGGGGCAGAGGCCAGGCTGATTCCCAGGCTTGAGACTCACATGATAGGCTCTTAGGATTCCATTCACTCACCTCCATGGTGGGGCAATCAGCCTTGCTGCGGATAAGAGTGGTGGGGATATCTGTGTCAGCATATTCATCATCCAGGTCTACCACATAGGCCATGCGGCCTGGCAGGAACAACTCATTCCGCTCATATGCTTTGCTCTTAAAAAGCATTCGGTAAACATTGCGGCCTACAATAAGAAGAGCAGCAAGTAGCCAAGATCTACAAGAACAGCTGTCACTTATGTGCTTACTCTGTGCTAGCCACCATGCCAAGTGCTATGCAAGCTTTGTTTCACTTAATCTTTACAACAGCCCTGTGAAGTGGATATCATTATCCTTTTTACCGATAAGAATACTATGGCTGAGATTTAAGTAATTTACCTAAAGTCATGTATCTACTAAGTAATGGAGCAAAGAATGGAACCAGGCAGTGTAACTCCAAAGCCTGGGCTCTTGTCCACTCTTCTACATTGCCTCTTCAAGGGCACTATGCACCTATATTGTATTAAGTCTTGAGGAAGAAGGATGAAGTTTAAGGTAATATTGATGATGATGGAAAAAACAGCTATACTACCTGCTCAATATGATAGGCATGTTATAGATTTCATTTTTCTTCATCCCTACAATAGTGATGTGGTAAATAATAACCCGAGTTTTACAGATGAACAAACAGAAAGCAAAGTCAGTTGCCTAACATCATACACTTAATGCGGTTTCATCATCAAGGTTTAAACTCAGGTCTCTCCGATTCCAAATTTTGAACTTTTAATCACTAACCATGTTACTTCTTTTAATTCATAAGCCCCAAACTGAAAAATCTTTCAATGTACCTGAGGAGACATAAATGACATATGAAATAATTAAGTCTATGTCTGAGTCCTATTAGAGTATTTTATGAGAGTTAGTTGTTTTGGGGCCAAGAAAGACTCTTACAGCTCTTTGGAAGGTCAAGGCAGGAGGATCACTTGAGCCCAGGAGTTTGAGACCGGCCTGGGCAATATACAGAGAGCCCCATCTCTGCAAAAAATAAAAATTAGCTAGGTATGGTGGCACATGCCTGTGGTGCCAGCTACACAAGAGGCTCAGTCCAGGAGGTCAAGGCTGCAGAGAGCCATGATCACACCACTGCACTCCAGCCTGGGCAATTAAGTGAAACCCTGTCTCAAAAAGAAAGAGAAAAGGAGGTTGGGGGAAAGGAGAAGCATATCCTTCCCAGAGCATTAAATTCCCTACATTTCACCTACAATGCAGAGTCACTAGTATAGAAACTGTACTCACCCAGACGTGTTTTAAATTCAATTTTATTTTCAGGATCCTCATCTTTCCTGAAAAGACAAAAAAGTTTTATTTTTGCCAAATGTGCTCCAACTTTAAGTCCCACCTTTCTAAACTCTCAACCCTTCTGTAATATTTACTTACTTGGTTTCTTTCTGGGGCTTTTCCATCAGTTCCTCTTCCTCTTTCTCTTTGCTGGCAATCTCAGCTCGTACCTAACAGGAAAGCAAGCAGCGTTAGGACATTCAATCACTTTATATATTTATTGAACATCCACTACACCACACTGTACCAGGAACTAAGAATATAATATTAAACATGACAGATATTGTTCTTACCCTAATGGAGCTTACAGCGGATGAGACAGACAAATTAAACAATTTCAACAAAGTGCAATAATTGCTGTGGTAAGTGAAACAGAAGGGCTATGCAAAGGTACAGGAAGTGGGAGGTGAAGGGAGGCACTTAACCACACCTGGGTGATCAGGGAAGGCTTCTCCAAGGAAATAAAATTTGGCCTGATACTTGAAGGATAAGTAGCAATCAGCTTTTCAGAGGGCCCACCTTTAGCCCTTCTTCTACTCAGTCTGAACTCTCAGGAATCTCCCTCCTCATCTTGCCAGACCCATACAAGAGCATTCAGCACGATAGTATGACTCCCCACTTGACCACCAGAACTCACCTTTTGAAGCAGAGCAAAATCCAAGCCTTTTACCAAATGGGTGTGTTCCATGTCACCACCCAAGAATTTGGACTCCTGGATCAACTGTCTTCTCTTCTCTGCAGCTGATTTGTCCCTGTATAATGAAAGAGGCCACATAAGAACAGTACTGGCCAGGCGTGGTGGCTCACGCCTGTAATCCCAGCACTTTGGGAGGTCAAGGCGGGCAGATAACAAGGTCAGGAGTTTGAGACCAGCCTGGCCGAAATGGTGAAACCCTGTCTCTACTAAAAATACAAAACTTAGCCGGGCATGGTGGTGGGCATCTGTAGTCCAGCCGGCTACTTGGGTGGCTGAGGCAAGAGAATCGCCTGAACGTGGGAGGTGGAAGCTGCAGTGAGTTGAGATCGCGCCACTGCACTCCAGCCTGGGCAACAAGAGCAAGACTCCATCTCCCAAAAATAAAAATAAAAAAGTGAGGGGGGGCAGGTGCAGAGGCTCACACCTGGAATCCCAGCACTTTGGGAGGCCGAAGCGGGGGGATCACGAGGTCAGGAGATCGAGACCAGCCTGGCTAATACGGTGAAACCTTGTCTCTACTAAAAATACAAAAAATTAGCCAGGCGTGGTGGCAGGCGCCTGTAGTCCCACCTACTCGGAAGACTGAGGCAGGAGAATGGCATGAACCTGGGAGGCGGAGCTTGCAGTGAGCCGAGATCGCATCACTGCACTCCAGCCTGGGTGACAAAGCAAGACTCCACCTCAAAAAAAAAAAAAAAAAAAAAAGAACAGTCATTTGTGGGTGGCAAGTGCTTCCGAAATCGCTTATTGTAGGCTACAGGGCAGGAAAGTAAGAGGAAGAGTTCACATTGTATTTGCATACTCTGGCATGCTGAGGGAACCATGCCCTGGTCCCTCAGTACTCACGCCTCAGCAGTGGGGCCAACAGCCCTGTAGTTAGCTGTGGTGCTGATAAGCTCGGTTTCTTCATAATCTTTGTTCACTCCATCCCTACGTTCCTTGGCACGATCCCGGTACTTCTCTGCTAGCTCTCTCTCTCTCTCAATTTCTTGTTGGCGTAGCTTGGCATAATAACTATGACCAGAGAAAGGCAAATGTGTAAAGTTCATCAGCTGCTACCTCAAGGTCAACAGAACTGTTCCTGCTTGCTTCCCTACATCTCCATCCTACTCTCTATGGAGAAAAGCTCATGTCTGTCCTGATAGAACTGCTGGCCACCTCTTCATAGTTACTCAAAAATCAGAACTATGCCTTCTTCCAGTTTATATACTTTTCCAGTGGCAACTTGGGACACCCCATCTGTCACTTCAGAACTTTTTAATACCACCCAACTCTACTAATTCTCTACAGATATAAGACTTTTCCACACAAAAATCAGAAAATCTTCTGAATTTTTACCACCTTCTAATTTCAGCTGAAAAGAACGCATTATTTGCTGGTCCACCCTCAGAATAAAGGAAAAGCCAAGTACCAAGTCCAGAAACTTTTGTATCACGTAAATAACGATGATGATATAATGATGATGATGGCAGTCAAGATTTATTGGGTGGTTACCATATGCCAGGCATTGGTGCTAAATGTCTACATGTACTTTCACAGCTGATCCTCATGACATCCTGATAAAAGTTATTATTGCTACTATATCTCCATTCTATCCATGGATTAGAGAGGCTAAGCAAATGCCTAGGTTATCCACCAAGAAACTAGTGAAGATGAGATTAAAATATAGATAGGCCTATTCCAAAGCCCTCTATTGCCCTCTAAGTATCACCATGCTTCATTAAGAAAATAGAGAGCCTCAAGACAAAATCTTAGTTTCTGGCCTCACAATTAGCCCCTACTTCTTTCCCCTAAACACTGTCTATCCTAAAATCTAAAACCTTTCACCCTTTCTTCACCTTTTCTTTTTCCTCCTTCGTGCAGCTGGGTCTTCATCCTCATTGTACTCCCTTGGCATCCTAGAACAGACGAGAAATTCACTGATAGCAAAATATTGCCACAGCCCCAGAAACCCCAAGAAGTCTCCTTGAGGATTTTTAGAAAGACTTAGAATACTGACCAAAGTAACAGTTTCAATCAAGCAGAAATCCATATCAGTATTTGTAGGTGGGCAGTTCTCAAACTTTAGAGAGCAGCATAAATACCTGAGGGACTATTAAAAGTCATTCTACTTCAATAGAAAGAAACAGGAAGGAGCAAGAAAAAGGCTGGGAGACAGGCTGGATCACGGAAAGACTTACTCATGGTGACGTGACTTAGAAGGTGGTGCAGAGGTAGGTGCAGCCCTGGGGGTCATGAGAAGTTTCCTGAAGTCTTCATTGGTGAGTTTTGATCTAGAAGGAAAGGCAAAGATTTTAAATATTAGGACTCAGTAAGAAATGAAAAAGGAACACGTAAAAATCATGATTAAATTAACAGAAATCAGGGAAATACAAATCAAAACAAAGATATGACACTTTTTTTTTTTTTTGAGATGGAGTCTCGCTCTGTCACCCATATTGGCCAGGCTGGTCTTGAACTCCTGACCTTATGATCCGCCCACCTTGGCCTCCCAAAGTGCTGGGATTATAGGGATGAGCCACAGCACCCAGCTTTTTTTTTTTTTTTTTTTAAGACAGAGTCTCCCTCTGCTGCCCTGGCTGGAGTGCAGTGGCATGATCTTAGCCCACTACAACCTCTGCCTCCTGGTTCAAGTGATTCTCCTGCCTCAGCCTCACAAGTAGCTGGGATTACAGGTGCCTGCCAACACATCCAGCTAATTTTTGTATTTTTATTAGAGGTGGGGTTTCACCATGTTGGCCAGGCTGGTCTCAAACTCCTGACCTCAGGTGATCTGCCCACCTCGGCCTCCCAAAGTGCTGGGATTATAGATGTGAGCCATCGCGCCCGACCGGATATGCCACTTTTAATGCATCAGAGTGTTAACTACTAAAAAGTTTGATAAATCAAGTGTGAGTGAGAATTTGGGAGGGGGATACTCTCATAAAATGCTGATGAGAATGTAAACCAGTATAACCAATTTGGAGGGCAATTTCGCAGTATTTGTTAAAATTTAAGAATATATCTCCTACGAGTCAGCAACTCCATTTATTTATATTTAACCAGGCCAATTACTGACATATGTATATAAGAAGGCCTGTAAAGGAAATTCAACTATAGCCTTGAAAATAATCAGTCTGGCCGGGTGCAGTGGCTCACGCCTATAATCCCCGCACTTTGGGAGGCTGAGGCGGGAGGATCACCCGAGGTCAGGAGTTCGAGACCAGCATGGCCAATACGGTGAAACCCCGTCTCTACTAAAAATACAAAAAAATTAGCTGGGCATGGTGGTGGGCGCCTGTAATCCTAGCTACTCGGGAGACTGAGGCAGGAGAATCACTTGAACCTGGGAGGCGGAGGTTGCAGTGAGCCAAGATCAAGGTATTACACTCCAGCCTGGGCAAAAACAGCAAGACTCTGTCTCAAAAAAATAAAAAAAAGAAAAGAATCAGTCTGAAACAGTCTAAGTGTTTATTAGCTGGAGACTAACTAAACCATGATGGTGTTTCCCAAAGAGGGAAAGACAGCACTAATGGTACAAGAGATTATTTTAATTGGTACACTGACAAAGACTGACTCCTCTCTTGATCAAATTAAAGTCAGACTCCTTTGAAGCTCTCTTCTGACTAGGGCTCTTCCTTGGCCTGCTGACCTCGGTTTTAAAAAGGAATTCTAAGTCAGTTCACAGAAAGTTTTCCCACTTTTGATATCCAACTCAGCTCCTCTTCTCCCACCCTTGATATCTAAGCAAGTTCCTCTTCCCCTCAAGGAAGACTTTATTGAAGACTATTGTAACAGGAGTCAAGATCATTGTAATAGAGACTGAACTTAATTCCAAATACAACAGGGACAAGTGAGAATTTATAGAAAATTACTAAAAGCAACTTGGTTAGGTATGGGGGTGGAGCAGGGGTTTATTTCCTTGCTAAAACTGTGCTCAGCAGGCCAAGGATGAATCCCGCTGAAAAATAGGACTCTTTGGGGAACCTGACTAAAGTTTAGCCAAGACAGAATGCTTGTCACTGCTATAAAAGATAATCTCAGAAACACTGAGCAGGGTTTAAAAAGAAGCAAGTTGCAAAAATGATATATACAGCCTAGTATCATTTAACTCAAATATTTTAAATCACAAAGCAATGTTGTGTTTTCCTCAGATATGCATGTATGCATATAAATGCATTTAAAAAAAGAGTAGGAGGGTCAGGCGCGGTGGCTCACGCCTGTAATCCCAGCACTTTGGGCGGCTGAGGCAGGCAGATCATTTGAGGTCAGGAGTTCGAGACTAGCCTGGCCAACATGGCGAAACCCTGTCTCTACTAATAAGACAAAAATTAGCCAAGCATGGTGGTGCACACCTGTAATCCCAGCTTCTGGGGAAACTGAGGCAGAACTGCTTGAGCCCGGGAGGCAAAGGTTGCAGTGAGCAGAAACAGTGCCATTGAACTCCAGTCTGGGCAACAGGAGGAAAAGATACACAAAAAAAGGTAACTGTGGTTACTTCTAAGAAAAGGACTGAGGCTGGGCATGGTGGCTCATGCCTGCAATCCCAGCACTTTGGGAGACCGAGGCGGGTGGATCACTTCAGGCCAGGAGTTCAAGACCAGCCTGACGAACATAGTGAAACCCTGTCTCTACTAAAAATACAAAAAAAAAAAAAAAAAAAAGAAGAATCAGTGTGTGGTGGCATATGCCTGTAGTCCCAGCTACTTGGGAGGCTGAGGCAGGAGAATCACTTGAACTCAGAAGGCGGAGGTTGCAGTGAGCCGAGACTGCATCACTCCACTCCAGCCTGGGCAATAGAGTGAGACTCCGTCTCAAAAAAAAAAAAAAATGGACTGGAATGGGGGACGTTATCAAAGATGATTTTACCAAACATGAATTGGGGATGTTATCAAAGATGGGCCGGGCACGGTGGCTCATGCCTGTAATCCCACCACTTTGGGAGGCAGAGACAGATGGATCACCTGAGGTCGGGATTTCAAGACCAGCCTGATCAACATGGAGAAACCCCATCTCTACTAAAAATACAAAATTAGCCGGGCGTGGTGGAACATGCCTATAATCCCAGCTACTCGGGAGGCTAAGGCAGGAGAATTGCTTGAACCCGGGAGGCGGAGGTTGTGGTGAGCTGAGATCGCGCCATTGCATTCCAGCCTGAGCAACAAGAGCGAAACTCAGTCTCAAAAAAAAACAAAAAAAGATTTTACCCTTATTTCCTATGTTTTAATTTTCTATCGGAAGAAGTAATTCCTATATAATGTGTAATTACACAACACGTATTTTTAAAAAAAACAAAAAATTTAACACCTTTCCTGCAGGAATTTCCCTTCTAATACCCTTATGCACTTGGCCTGATCCAATTAAGGCTCACAGAGATAAAGGGCCAGCGGGTATAATTTTTGACCATCCTTGATGACAAGACATTCAGAATTCTTTGACCATCACCACCACCTCTCTATTCATCGCCCAACTCATTTCCATGGTCCTAGCACAAAATACTCACTGGTGGAAGGAGTGAGGATCATCCACATCGTGGCCATCGGGCGCCAAAGGGTTGGAGAACGGCTCACCTGACAAAAAGAATTGACGTTAATTTAATCAGGCTCTTATGTGTCAGTTCCTATGCAAAAATTTGAGATATAGTAGTGAACAATACAGAACAAAAGGAAGAACAGCGGCAGTGTCAACACAATGTAATAAGTGCTGAAATGGGAAACTACAAGAAGCTGTGGGAGCACAAAGCAAAGGACCCTAATCCTGCGCTGGAAGATCAGAGAAGACTTCCGGAAAATCACGTCTAAAATACTACGTAAAAGATGAATACGCGCAACCCAGATTAAGTATGGGGACAATACTGGGGGAAAGCGATCCACAGACAAAAGCTGCCCATCATCACTTGGAGTAGGAATGAGGACTGGGGCCGGAGTTCGGAGCTGTCGGCTTCATCTACTACCCTACGGCTTCGCCGGGCTCAAGCGTCACACATACACACACACACCCGGTTTAAGCTCAGAAGCTACAATAATGCGCCAAATGCCCCAAGTGCCATGGGGAAGAAATAAAGGATGGCCTGAGCCTTACTATCTCGCTCTGGCATTTTGTTATCGTTGTTTCGCTGTCACCAACAATCAAGTCTCCAACAGCAACACCGCAGCAACAAGCCCTTTCCCACAGTGCACCTCAGAATCAACCCACACTGCTTTGCGTTCGTAGCCTTTCCGCTTCCTGTTTTTCCCTCTGACCAACCCCGAGCGCAAAGAAATTGACCTCGCAGAGGTCCTACAATACTTTTATATCATTGGCCAAGCTTTACCCCGCCCCTGCGTCATCTGGCCTAAGGCCTAGGCTGAAGGGTCCGCGATTGGTCAGACCGAAGAACTTGGCCCGAAGACCTGGAACTGGGAACTTCGGTATTAGCCAAGATGGCGGCGACCGCAGCGAGTCGAGCAATCGGGGCAAAGCTGGGCCTGCGTGAGATTCGCATCCACTTATGTCAGCGCTCGCCCGGCAGCCAGGGCGTCAGGTGAGGCGCGGCGTGGTGAGGCGGGCGGGCTTCGGGACGCCGGGGTCACGACCTCGACCTCCCTGAAGTTGAGGGAAGCCGGCGCCCACAGCACGCGCGGCGCTCTCTCCGGCCCCGCAGGGACTTCATTGAGAAACGCTATGTGGAGCTAAAGAAGGCGAATCCCGACCTACCCATCCTAATCCGCGAATGCTCCGATGTGCAGCCCAAGCTCTGGGCCCGCTACGGTAAGTGCGGGACGCCAGGAGCCTGGGGCTCCGGCAGAGGAACAAGGGTTTGAGAAGGGACTGCCCAAGGTCATGCAGAAACCCGTGGAGAAACTGGAACTCGGACTTTAGCCTTGCTGTTGATCTTGTTTCCATGAATAAATTTATATTCGCAGGGTTATATGATGCGTTGTAATTCGGGCAACGTAAGTATGGAGGCTGACCGAATTCTGCGTAGGGATCAGGAACTGACGTTTTTGTAGTTAAGAATGGGCTTCAGATAGGAGAGAAGCTAGTCAGTATAGTTTCTCCAAATAACGTGTAGCCAGTGTCAGTCCAGGTAGTATGTGAGAATCTCAGTAATTTGGAGCACGCAGAGCTGGGTCCTGTGCCGAGTGCTTCCCTGCCTAACTCATTTAACCTTCATTAGTTAGGAGGAAGCGTGTTCTTCTTTTCTCATTGTAGAGATTAGAAAATGGAATCAAAACTTTGTGGAACATAGGCCGGGCGCGGTGGCTCAAGCCTGTAATCCCAGCACTTTGGGAGGCCGAGACGGGCGGATCACGAGGTCAGGAGATCGAGACCATCCTGGCTAACACGGTGAAACCCCGTCTCTACTAAAAAAATACAAAAAAACTAGCCGGGCGAGGCGGCGGGCGCCTGTAGTCCCAGCTACTCGGGAGGCTGAGGCAGGAGAATGGCGTGAACCCGGGAGGCGGAGCTTGCAGTGAGCTGAGATCCGGCCACTGCACTCCAGCCTGGGTGACAGAGCAAGACTCCGTCTCAAAAAAAAAAAAAAAAAAAACTTTGTGGAACATATCTAAAGTGTTGCAGCTAGGGTATAACAGGCTTGAGCCTTTACATTTGTTCCCCTTTCCTAGAATGCACTTACCCCTCTAAGACTGGCATGGCAGTGTATTGCAAAATGAAATTTTCCTATTATGTTGCCTAACACATTGTAGGTATACAATAAATATTTATACATACTGAATAACAGGATTTTAATCACAGCTTTTAACTATATGGTGCCCTGGGAATGTCAGGAGGAGGTGGAGGAGAGTGACCACCTTAAGCAGATTGGTTCTCACAGTAGACATCTGTGAGACACAGTAGACATTAGACATGCACTAATCATTGGAGGAGGAAAAAAGCTTCTCCTTCCAAAAGCCAGTAGACTACAGGAGGAGAGAGACACGAGTAACTTTGGTGTATTGTGCTGGGTATTATGTTAGATAGCCTAGAGAATGGGCACCCAGCTGGGCGCGGTGGCTCATGCCTGTAATCCCAGCACTCTGGGAGGCTGAAGCAGGTGAATCACCTGAGGTCAGGAGTTCGAGACCAGCCTGGCCAATATGGTAAAACCCCGTCTCTATTAAAAATACAAAAATTAGCCGGGCGTGGTGGCAGGTGCCTGTAATCCCAGCTACTCAGGAGGCTGAGGCAGGAGAACTGCTTGAACCCAGGAGGTGAAGGTTGCAGTGAGTGGAGATCGCGCCCCTACACTCCCGCCTGAGTGACAAAGCGAGACTCCATCTCAAAAAAAAAAAAAAAAAAAAAAAAAATGGGCACCTAGCCAAGGTATTGCATCAATACATTGCTCACAGTAGTTAGTAATAAATGCCTACTGTATCCCTGAAACCTTCCCTGAAACAACCCATTGTGGCCATCCAGAATCAGCCAAAATTCTATTTGGACTTGGGCTTCCTAGATGTGTTTGAGACCTATTGTATTAATTCTAGGCATACCAAATATATTTTGATCATATCTCTTTAATACTCTTCCCATCTTAACAAAACTGTAAGATAAAGACAAGATCTTTTATTTTACTTCAGTGGCCTCCACAGTGTAGAATAAATAAAGACACCTCCCTCTTTCTCCTCAGCATTTGGCCAAGAGAAGAATGTCCCTTTGAACAACTTCAGTGCTGATCAGGTAACCAGAGCCCTGGAGAACGTGCTAAGTGGTAAAGCCTGAAGCCTCCACTGAGGATTAAGAGCAACAGCCCCAGAGCCTGGGCTCTGCTGGACTTAGTATAATGTGAAAAAAATGTGTTCCCCTATTCCTCATAAAGCTTGTGCTGTAAAATACTTTCTCAGGGTGTTCTTGTCCTCATCTACCCTCTACCCCTTACTGTGTAACCACTGAGGCAAAGTAGCTTAATATAAAAATAAAACTTTATTCTGACTCATCAAAAGCTACCAGCTGCTGAAGCAAAAATGAAGGGTGGGGGGCAGGGATTCTAGGGCCCCAGAATAAGTAGACCAAACTGAGTCCCTTTTGGTCCTCCTGCCTAGATAGTGCTGAGTGAAAGAGGAGGAGCTGGGACCCAAAGGTTTTGGCTTAGGTATGGGAGCAGAGAACATGAGACATCATTATGGTCCTAAATCTCCAAAGGCTCTGCTGTCTCCAAAGGCTCTACTGGACAAAGAAGCTGGATGTTAAGAGAGAGGGGAATGAGTGACATTGAGAAACAAGATCACCCTTGAAGAGCTGTCTGCTGGAGAGCATACACACGATCCTGGAGCTGGGCCTCTTCCTGATGCCTTTCCAGGGCCTGCAGCCCTGACTGCTGCAGGAAGACTTGAACAGCCTAGGGGCAGGGAAGAAAATTCAGCATACCTCATCTGTGTCCTAAGACTCAATTCCCACAGCCTCATGGGTCAGCCCACTTTAGAGGGTGCATTCCCCCACAAAAGGATGAAGGTTCTGACATGGAACCTATATAGGTTAGCCAGGCCCAGAGAACTATAGTTAGGACTGGACTGGAAGGGAGCTACTGTGTGGCTTCAGAACAGGGGTGACTGAGGATGTGGGCCAGAAACCTATACCTCTGGCTGATACAGGAACAGCAGATGCAGCAGCTCCAAACTCTGGCCTACTACTTCAGTGTCAGAAAAGGCTAGTGTGTGCAGCAAGGCGGGAAGCAGGGGCCCTGGCCACAGCCGCTGGCAGTAAGCAGGACCCTTCTCTGCAACATTGCACAAAACTGTGAGCACCTGCAGATAGATACATATATAGTCTACAAAGAATGAAACAAAGATCATAACAATAGCTAAAATATATGACATGGTGGCCACATGCCCAGGCACCATGCCAAGCTCTTCTACATGCATGTTCTTATACTCCTACAACTACCCTATGATGCAAGATTATCCCCAATTATAAGTGAGGAGGCTGAAGCTTAAGGTGGTTAGGTGATTTGTCCAAGGATAAATAATCCAGTTTAAGGGACACATACCTAGACTGGTTGGGCCCTGAGGCCACACCACCACCTGCTGGCTCTCAACTAAGGGTACATCTGAGGGCTCAGAACTGCTGTCCCATACAATCCGACTACCAGATCTTGGATTCAAGTGACCCCAATACATACCATTATGCTCACCACATTGGATACTGGCAACAGCTGCAAGAGGGGCTCAATCAGATCCAGGGAGAGCAAGGAGGTACAGAAACTAGGACTGTTTGCTGGAAGAGAAGTACCAGGGTGAAAAACTGCTTTCCCCCACCACCCCTGCCAATACTACCCACCTCAGCCTAGGCCATGAGGAAATATCCCCATTATCCAAATGTCCAGGCCTGGGCAGACTATGGTGCGTACCAGTGAGGTTGTTGAGGAGCCAGAGGCCCTCAGGGAGTAGACTGGGCTGTTTCTGGAAAAAGAACTGCAGAAGGATAAATAAGGCTGCCACAACACGCTCATCTCTGAGCTGCATTTGCCCTCCCACAGTCTCCACTGCTGCCTCAGTTAGCAGGTTGCTTAGACATCGAAGCACGGGGCATGCCAGCTGCAAAGACAAATTGGGGGGTCAGGTGTAAGAAGGAAGAGGTTACCTGCATTCTGGAGTATCAGGAAACATCTCCTAGAATTTCACCTGACCTCTTCACCTACCAGCTCCAGTCCTACATCCTCAGTTCTCTGGACAGCCCCAGCCAAGTCCAACAGCAGCAACCCCAGAGTAGACAGAGCCCCATGGCCAATGAGCAGAGGATTGCCGACCTGGCTGGGAAACAGGAAGCAAGCAGTCACTATGTATATAGTCAATTCCACCTTTAAGAAGTGAAGCGGTTCGGCGTGGTGGCTCATGCCTGTAATCCCAGCACTTTGGGAGGCCGAGGCGGATCATCTGAGGTCAGGAGTTCAAGACCAGCCTGGCCAACATGGTGAAACCCTGTCTCTATTAGAAATACAAAAATTAGCCAGGCATGGTGGCACGCACCTATAGTCCCAGCTACTCAGGAGGCTGAGGCAGGAGAATCGCTTGAACCCGGGAGGCAGAGGTTGCAGTGAGCTGAGATTGCACCACTGCACTCCATCCAGCCTGGGTGACAGAGTAAGACTCTGTCTCAAAAAAAAAAAGAAAAAGAAAAAGAAACAGCTAAGGTCTGTGGGTCTCCTGGGCTCCAAAAAGAGAGGAGAGTGGAGGGAGGAAAACTCACTATAGCAATTCCAGACCCAAGTTCAAAGAGTTGAATGTCATGAAAGGGAGCCCCAGGGAAGATCTGTGGTACTTTCCCAATTGCCCCATGTTACCTGCAGATGATGTAATGAAGGCACCAGGCAAACTCCACAGCGACCCCAGGGTTCAGCTTTGGGCCAGGTTGCAACATTTGTAGCATGTGCTGAGGGAGAGTGGAGGCCAAGATGGAGCTGCTGGCAGAAGCAGGGCTGTGAGTAGGAACCACGAAGATGCCAGTGGCTCTTACCAAACCCTGATAGCATGTAGGAAAGTGTCCAGACCCAAAGCCCTGCCCAGATGGGAAAGTGTCCAAACCCAAAGCCCTTCCTAGCCAGACATATGAAGTTAAAATATGCAACAGCTTTGGAAATCATTCAGGCATCCGGGAGCTATACTACTACTGAGTGGGTCACCTCTGGCTGCACATCTAAAGACAATTTTACTCACGGAATGATCTTCTCTGGAGCTTCCTTAGCCTGTAGAAGCTGGGACAAGGCATATCCAAGAGCTTCTAGCACAGCCACATGGGGGGACTGAAAGTAGACAGGGTAAGGATCTGACTGGAAGCTGGGTCATAAGGTCTTCAGAGACTTTCAGCCCCTTGGCACAGAGCAGAGGCTGCAGCTACCTAACCAAAGTAGATGGAGCATGTGGGAAGGAGCAAAGGAAGGGTTGCCCAGGGAGGAAGAAAGGAGTCACCTGAATGCAGGCAGCCAAGGCTGGAACAATGCCCTGTGGCAGGAGCTGCCTTCTCACAGCCTCACTCTCCACGATCAGGTTACCCAGTGTATACAGACACAGCTCCTGAGAACAGGCAACAAAAGCACTGGGCTTGGCCTGTTTCATGCCAGGCTGGGTGTGGGGAGATGGGGAGGGGAGGTGATGGGGACACTGGAGCAGCTATCCTTGAGGCTCACAAGAGGGTGGGGAGATGATGGGTGTAGGCATGGCTGTAGGCATAAGGGCAAATATGTTTTCTTCCTCCTACTTGCCAGCTCAAACTGGTCCCAAAAGCACAATTTTAAAATCTAAACCAAGAACAAGATAGAAAGGGACAGGGCTTACTATGAAGTCTGAGCTGTAACCGGAGAGGTAGGTGAGGAGGTAGGAAGTAGCTGGCAGGCAGGCCTCAGCAATGGTGGACTGCTCAGAGTGAGAAAGCTCATGCAGGCACCGAGCCGCCTCAAGCTGCAGCAGAGCCTGGTTGCTGGTCAGGAGCCCGACCAGGGTCCGCATGCTGCCCTCCAGCCTGAGTGAATGAGTACCAGAGCCCTGCTTAGCTTGTGGCCCATCCCTCAGAGCCCCAGCTCCCCCCTCCCCCACACCACCCACACTGACTGGATGAAGGTTTGCTGCGTTTCAGGGTGCTGCAAGCCTCGACGAAGGCTAACCAGAGCCCCCTCTCTCTCCTTTTCTTCTGCACCCCGCTGGGCTTGCCGCAGGAACTGCTGCACCTGGAGTTCAGGGCAGGGAAAGGAGAACACATAGTTCCCAGAAAGCAAGTTATAAGTTTCTCTCTGCCCACTTCACCTGTGAGCCTTCCAATATCATACCACCTCCAGAACTTGTCATTCACACTAATGCAACTAATAAGCATCTACCTTGCAGTGGAGTGGACAGAGAATCAGAACTGAGTTCTAATACCATACCTGCCACTCACTCCACATGGGACCTGAACTTAAGTTTCCTCACCTGAAAATGAGAATAACAATATCTACCCTGCCTTCATACAAGGTTCTTTCAAGGATATTTAAACCTCTCAGCCTGGCAAAACCTACTCCTCCAGCCATTCTCCCCATGCAACCTACACTCTAACAACAACTAGCACAACATTAGCCTTTTTTTTTTTTTTTTTAACACTTCCGAGCTTTTGCACATGCTATTCCTTCTGCCTGGATACCCTCTCCAGCTTCCCACTCTTTTCAGATTTCTGCTCCTCATTCCCTCTGGGAAGTTAGCTCTTTTTGAGAGACTTAGGAGTTTCTTTTTTTTTTTTTTTTTTTTTTTTTTTTTTGAGCCAGTCTGCATCTATCACCAAGGCTGGTTGCGGTGGCCCAGATCTCCAGCTCACTGCGGCTCCGCCTCCCGGGTTCCACGCGCCGTTCTCCGGCCCTCAGCCTCCCGAGTAGCTGGGGACCCACGAAGCCGCCACCTCGCCCGGCTAGTTTTTTTTTTTTTGTATTTCTTAATGAGGCGGGGGTTTCACCCGTGTGGCAGGATGGTCTCGATCTCTGACCTCGTGATCCGCCCGTCTTGGCCTCCCAAAGTGCTGGGATTACAGGCTTGAGCCACCGCGCCCAGCCAGGAGTTTCTTTTGTTCCTCATGTTTCCTTCCCTTATGACATGTCTTCTTCACTGGGCTGTAGACATGAGCACCTCAAAGAAAGGGACTTCATCTTTAT
This sequence comes from Papio anubis, assembly GCF_008728515.1. Taxonomy (NCBI): domain Eukaryota; kingdom Metazoa; phylum Chordata; class Mammalia; order Primates; family Cercopithecidae; genus Papio; species Papio anubis. The sequence continues at coordinate 133,311,342 of NC_044980.1, read as the reverse complement.
GTACCTCAGTGACCGGCACAGTGTCCTGGCATAAAGTAAGCACACAATGGAATAGTACAACCTAGAAATAAGTTGACAATATATATGTCAACATAGTATGTACGATAAACTATGTATGTAAACATAATACAAATCTAGGGGATACTCAATGCTTGCTGAATAAATCCTTTCATTCACTCATTCAATAAATACTAAGCACTTAACTATATGCCAGATAATGTGCAGGCAACCGGGTTTTCAATGATAAATAACACAGGATCTAGGTTTTCCTGCAATTAAAGTCTAGTTGGAGAAAGAACAATAAACAAGCCATTAGATAATGATTAATATTTTACAAGAAACAAGTAGGTGGCCGGGCACAGTGGCTCACGCCTGTAATCCCAGCACTTTGGGAGGCCAAGGCGGGTGGATCACGAGATCAGGTGTTCGAGACCAGCCTGACAAACATGGTGAAACCCCGCCTCTACTAAAAATACAAAAATTAGCCGGGCATGGTGGCTCGCGCCTGTAATCTCAGCTACTCAGGAGGCTGAGGCAGGAGAATCGCTTGAACCCGGGAGGCGGATGTTGCAGTGAGCCGAGATCATGCCACTGCACTCCAGCCTGGCGACACAGCGAGACTCTGTCTCAAAAAAACAAAACAAAACAAAAAAAAGGTTCTCAAGACAGAATACCAAAAGAAACCCACATTAGACGTAGCGAATGCCAAGGGCTTGAGACACAAGGGTCCGATATATCGTTGCAGGAACTGAAAAGGGGACAGTGGCTAGGATGAGAAAACTGATAAAATTAGAGTTAGGAAGAGGCTAGACCATGCTATGATTTGCAGGGCACAGGAAAGATTTTGGTCTCCATGTGTTTTTAAAGGACGTATTGACGGCGACAAGCATAGATGCAGGGTGACCTTTTAGGAGACTGCAGTAGTATCCAGAGAGGTAGTGGTGGCAGCTTCGATGGTGAAGCATGTAAAGACTCCAAAGCTCTTCAGGAGGTAAACAACTAGGACTTGATGATGGACTGATATGGGGTTGAGGGTCAAAGAGTTGTGCAGGATGATTCCCCTGTTTCTGGCTTGACCCACTGGATGCATGGAAGTGTAGAGTGGATTGCGTTCAGGTTTGGGGCAGACCTCGAGTACTCCCGGGAGTCTGGCGCCAGTGGCGTGGACTCCAGCGCACCCTGCCTTGCCCCCTCACCTCGGCTTCCCCGAGGATCACAGCCACACATCCCTCTCCAGCTTCCTCTGGGGCGTCTTCTCTCAGCAGCCTCTTGCTGACCAGCTGCTGCTCCCTCCGCGCCTTCCGCAGTGCTGGGGGCAGAGGAACGGGCTGAGCGTGGGAAGGACGACCGGAACCCAGATCCCGCGGCTCCAAGCCTGAAGTCTCAACCTATCTCCGACCGCTATATGCCCCCGCGCTCCCTCGGCCGCCCACACCTGCCTCCTGCTCCCGCCGGCGGCGCCGTAGCTCCTCCACCCCGCAGACTGTGGGCCTAAGGCGGCCCTGCCGTCGGCTCCACATGGTAGAGCAGGAGGAGGAACGCCGCAGGAAACAGCCGCCACAACGCTCCCAGGGGCGTAGACGATGGCACCGACTGCGCAGACTCAGCACAGGGAAGAACCAGGCGGGGAAGGCGCCAGGAGCGGGGTGGGTGCTGGGTGAGGGCGGGGCTCGGCGAGTGGACGCTGCGCGGGGACGGTGGGCGGGGTGAGGGCTAGAGACGCTGCACCACCAGACCAGAGCCAGAGGCGGCGCTCCGCCTCTGATTGATTTGTCTTATCAATTTTAGGAAAAGAAGTCACTCATCCCTTACCTCAAGTGCCCCAAGCCAGCGGTGTCACAATCTACTCAGCAAACACAACTTTCCCACCCACAATGCGCTCTAGATGAACGTTCAAAACAACCCTGAACTCCAGGAAGCGCCACGATGCCATTTCACCATTAATGCGGATCCCACTGATAAGAGCTGCCAGAAACGCTTGAAGCGTCATTGAATTGTCAACGAAGAGTCAAACTCTGTAAAATATTTGAAGAGACTTATTCTGAGCCAAATATGAGTGACCATGGCCCGTGACACAGCCCTCGGGAGGTCCTGAGAACATGTGCCCAAGGTGGTCCAGTACAGCTTGGTTTTACATATTTTAGGGAGATATGAGACTTCAATCCAATTCATTCAAGAAATACACTGGTTGGGCCGCGCGTTGTGGCTCACGCCTGTAATCCTAGCACTTTGGGAGGCCGAGGCGGATGGATCAATTTAGGTCAGGAGTTTGAGACCGGCCTGGCCAACATGGTGAAACCCCATCTCTACTAAAAATACAAAAATTAGCCGTAGTGGTGGGTACCTGTAATCCCAGCTACTCCGGAGCCTGAGACAGGAGAATCGTTTGAATCCGTGAGGCGGAGGTTGCAGTGGGCCGAGATCGCGCCATTGCACGCCAGCCTGGGCTACAAGAGCGAAACTCCGTCTCAAAAAAAAGAAAAAGAAAGAAAGAAATGTGGGATATGATGAGGTTTCTCTTCAAATAATTAGATCAATCTTTTATTCTTTAATTCATAGTACCCCCCACACACACCTTTTTTCCCCTTTTTCTCCTTTTTTTTTTCCTTTTTGCCTTCGTTAGATGCCCAGGCACGCCACAGTACCAGGCGTTATCTGTACCAGCTCACATTCCTTTCTTTATTTGGAAAGAGGACTAACTTTGTAGTTCATTACAGGCACCCCTTCCCCTTCCTCTCCACTTTCTTTTAAGTGTCCACCTTATCTAAAAAATTCAAGTGTTTAGCCAACCGGCATTAGTTTAGATTGTACGACCGACCCGCAGGACTTGCGTCAGGAATAAAGGCTCTCGTGCCCCTTTGTTCAGGTGTGCTCTCATGGCGACTGGCCAAACAGACACCCCTCTGCACAGAAGTAAAATTGCTTTGCTAAGAATCCTTTGTTCGAGTGTTCAATTTCCCTTAGGATGTTGGGTGTTGTTCCTAACAGAAAGAAGGAAAGGAGGAAAGAAGGAAGGGAAGGGAGGGGAGGGGAGGGAGAGAAAGAAAGAAAGACATTGGTTTGTGGGACAACACAAAGGCGGGACAACTCAAAGTGAGGCGGTGGGGGGGCTTCCAGCTTATAGGTAGGTTTTAATTTTTCTGGTTGACAATTGGTTGAGTTTCTCTAAAGACCTGAGATCAATAGAAAGGAATGTCTGGGTTAAGATGAAGGATTGTGGAGACCCAAGTTCCTATTTGCAGAGGAAACCTTCAAATCCTAGGCTTCAGAGAGAATGGGTTGTAAAATGTTTCTTATCAAATTTAAAGTCTGTGTTGATGTTAACGCTGGAGAGGTATAATGAGGCATGTTCAACTCCCACTTCCCGTCATGCCTTGAAACAGTCACTCTGTTAAATTTTAAAAGAGCCCTGGCTGAAGAGGAAGTCCATTCAGATGGTGGGGGTTGGGGGGGGCTTAGAATTTTATTTTTGTTTTACACAATGTTCACCACAATGACCGTTATTCTCATTTTATACATGATGAAAATGAGAAAAATATCATTATTTCACTTCTCTGCATAAAACTGAGTTCCCATAATTTTTAGGATAAAATCTTTCACCAAATGTTGAGCGCCACTAGTCTACTAGGCACTAAGGAAACACTAGTGAATAAAAAACCATGTTCCTCACACTCAAAATTGGAATTGTGGCCAACTTAGCTCTACATGGTCTAACCCCTGCATACCGCTCCAATCTGGACTCACCTCTTCTGGGACCTTCTCTTTGTTAACAAGCCCTGCTCTTTTTCTCCTCCACCCACTCCCACTCTTGGGGGAGGCTCTTGCACAAGTTGTTTTCTCTGCCTGCACCCTTACCTCTTCTCTCTACCAGCATCCTTCCCTTAACAACATTCTCAACATCTCAAGTCCAGTGTCACATACTCAGAACCATTGTACCAATGACCCAGCTTCTTCATAACCCTTTTCACAGCTATCATTAAGTTATAGTGTAATTATTTGATGTTGTCTCCTCCCAGACCCCCTTGGCAGCTCCAGATTAGGGTCCTGGTGGCACCTAAGAATTTTTACAGGAAACCTCTAATTTTTAAAAAGCTATATAACTTAGGCAAAGGTTCAATTAAGCACAAATCTAGGAAAAAAGTTATTCTTAAAACCAACTTCTTTCCCTTGACCTTAATTCTACCCCTTGGAATTAATCAATGAAGTCTGCAATCTCTTCCACAAAACAGCACGTTAAAATATCTACAGACCATCATTCTATCCTTAATATCTTCTCTCCCAGTATCCATCCATCCATCCCCTGGACAGCTATTTATTGAGCACCTGCTGTGCACCATGCTCTGGCCAGGGACAGGGCCTGGATCTTGACCCCTTCCTCATGCAACTGTCTGGCTTCTTTTTTTAATTTTTCAATTTTTAAAAAAATTTAATTAAAAAAATTTTATTTTCTTATTTCTCCAATAAAAACTTTTTATTTATTTATTTATTTATTTATTTATTTATTTATTATTTTGAGCCAGGGTCTTGCTCTGTTGCCCAGGCTGCAGTGCAGTGGTGCAATCATGGCTTATCACAGCCTGGAGCTCAGCCTTAAATGATCCTTTCAGCTTGGCCTCCCAAAGTGCTAGAATTACAGGCATGAGCCACTGCACTTAACCCAGGCTGGCTTCTAAAACCCACACTTGGCCGGGCAAGGTGGCTCATGCCTATAATCCCAGCACTTTGGGAGACGGAGGTGGGTGGATCACCTGAGGTCAGGAGTTCGAGACCAGCCTGACCAACATAGTGAAACCCTGTCTCTACTAAAAATGCAAAATTAACCAGGTGTAGTGGCACATGCTTGTAATCCCAGCTACTCGGGAGACTGAGGCAGGAGAATCGCTTGAACCCAGGAGGTGGAGGTTGCGGTGAGCTAAGATTGCGTCATTGCACTCCAGCCTGGGCAACAAGAGTAAAACTCCATCTCAAAAAAAAAAAAAAAAAAAGAAAACAACAACAACAACTACAACTAAACCCACACTTACTCCAGGTGGGGAAGATGAAACAAGTTCCCAGCCAAAAGCTATATTCTGCCCAGTGTCTGCTCAGACAGCTACAGCTGCCCAAACTGCCTTTCTGTATCTACCTGTATCTACCTGTCTGGCAACACTGTTAACCCTGTAAGAACCAGCCCCAGGTCCTGTCTTGTACAGGACTGGCTGTTCCTTTCTCCAGACCATGTTCCTCCCCACCTCCGCCCTCCTCCCCCAACAACACAAGCCTTTGGTTTCTCGTCTGTAAGAGCCCTCTCCACTATAGACTGAAGTTCTGGGTTCATGTTTGCTCTACCCACCTCCTGGAGCACTTCAGGGATTGTCTTGGTTATGTCTGCATCCCAGGGCTTTCTACCAACCCTAGTACTCGGTAGACAAATGGTAGATATTTGTGGAATCAAGCTGTGAGTTGGAGATCTTTGCAGAACCATCACTGCTCCTCTTAACTTGCACCTCCCCACCCCTAAGATGATGAGGTGTCAGACTTCAGGGGCCTGAGTTCTCTGAATGCAGACTCTGAGAAAGAAGACTAGTCATCAAGACTACACTGAAAAGATGTGGTTCTGTGCCAAAGACTTTACTCACAAACAGGTAATACTATCATCTCCGTTTCACAAAAGGGAGGCCCAAGTCTCACAACCTCAGTGGTAAAGCTGGGATTCCAAGACTGGCTGACTTCAAGTCAGATATACTCACATCTTGGTCTTCAGGGATATCACAGAGGCCTGGCATGGCACCAGGGAATGGCCCAGTGCATTGGGGTATGCCCAACAGGACCCACAGGGGGCAGTGATGAGCCTTCTTGTTTGGACTGGGGACAAATCTGCAGCTACTTCTCAATTAAAGAGGAAGTGGGAATTTAAAAAAGACTTTCTGTCAGGCACGGTGGCTCACACCTGTAATCCCAGCACTTTGAGAGGCTGAGGCGGGTGGATCACTTGAGGTCGGGAGTTCGAGACCAGCCTGACCAACATGGAGAAACCCCATCTCTATTAAAAATACAAAATTAGCCAGGGGTAGTGGCGCATCCCTGTAATTCCAGCTGCTCGGGAAGCTGAGGCAGGAGAATTGCTGACACCCGGGAGGCGGAGATTGCAGTGAGCCGAGATTGTGCCATTGCACTCCACCCTGGGCAACAAGAGCGAAACTCCGTCTCAAAAATTAAAAATAAATAAAAAATAAATAATAAGAATACAAATACAAATAAAATAAAAATAAAAAAGACATTCAGGCCAAATGTGGTGGCTCTCACCTGTAATCCCAGCACTTTGAGAGGCCAAGGTGGGCAAATCACCTGAGGTCAGGAGTGCCTGGCCAACAGAGTGAAACCCTGTCTCTCCTAAAACTACAATAATTAGTTGGGCGTGGTGGTGGGCTCCTGTAATCCCAGCTACTTGGGAATCTGAGGCAAGAGAATCGCTTGAACCTGGGAGGCAGAGGTTGCAGTGAACCAAGATCACACCACTGCACTCCAGCCTGGGCAACACAGCAAAACTCGGTCTAAAAAAAAAAAAAAAAAAAAAAAAAAACTTTCATATAGTTCTTTCCCCAGAGGTCTAGGGATGTGGACCTGTGAGGGCTGTTGTAACTGCATAGCTCCTTATCCTCTGGGACATTTGCTGTTTTTTCGTTTTGTTTTGTTTTCTGTTTTTGTTTGTTTTTTGCAAAACTGGTGAGTTACTAATTAATCCTCAGTCAACATAGTCCCATCCCTTCCTTCCTAGGGCACAGAGATTGTACTGAGAGGAGGGCAGGAGAGAGCAAGGTGCAAGTGGGAAAACTGGTTCAAAATACCTTGCTTCACAATTCAGAACAGAAAATGGATACTGTAAGTGACCGAGCGACTTGGCCAATGTGTCTCTGTTAAACACCTCCACTTTTAAGAAAGTTATTACTTAATCAAAGGAGCAAGGAAAAAAAAAGGAAGGGGGAATTTGTCTTCAGAGCAACTTCCTTTTCTTGAACCTAATTCCATCCCTTGGTGCCAACAGACGAGGTTCACAACCTCTTCCACAAAACATCCAGTTAAATATCTGAGGATAATCAGGGACTTGGATTTGGGTGGCAGGAGATCAACATAAATCAAGACAAGGAATAAGTCAAAGAAACGAATCAAGTAGAGTCTCTGGGATATAACGTGGTGGTTTGGGGGTTTGCATAGTGCAGAGTATGGTACTGGCCTAAGGCACTGAGGATCATCTTTTTCCCATACCCACCAGAGACGCCTTAGGCGCCTAAGTCATCAGGGCATTCACCGCCTGGGGCGCTTGAGTCATCAGGACACTGCCAGGAGACACAGAACCCTAGATGCCCTGCAGAATCCTTCCTGTTAGGGCTCCCCTCCCTGAAACATCCTTCACTGCTATATTTCCAATAAAGGAAGGGGGCTGGCTGGGAGGAAGAGAGGTGGGGAGGTGATCAGGGTTCACAGAGGAGGGAACTGAATGACATCCCAGGATTACGTAAACTCTTAGAGACAGTTCACAAGTATTCACAAGTTCACAAGTGTGAAGCCTGGAAGCTGGCGGGCGCTGCTGTTTAGGAAAGAAGCTAGAGCCCTTCCAGAGCCTGTCCGGAGCTCAGAGGCTGGGAAGACTTATCCACCATGGTGAGTGTAGGGTCTTGGGGTCGAACGTGTGCCACTCGGGAGCCACAGGGGTCGGATGGGGCCTCCTAGACCTGTGCTCTCTCCCCAGGAGCGCGCATCCTGCTTGTTGCTGCTGCTGCTGCCGCTGGTGCACGTCTCTGCGACCACGCCAGAACCTTGTGAGCTGGACGATGAAAATTTCCGCTGCGTCTGCAACTTCTCCGAACCTCATCCCGACTGGTCCGAAGCCTTCCAGTGTGTTTCTGCAGTCGAGGTGGAGATCCGTGTCGGCGGTCTCAGCCTAGAGCCGTTTCTAACGCGCGTCGATCCCGACGCCGACCCGCGGCAGTATGCTGACACGGTCAAGGCTCTCCGCGTGCGGCGGCTCACAGTAGGAGCCGCACAGGTTCCTGCTCAGCTACTGGTAGGCGCCTTGCGTGTACTAGCGTACTCCCGCCTCCAGGAACTGACGCTCGAGGACCTAGAGATAACCGGCACCATGCCTCCCCTGCCTCTGGAAGCCACAGGGCTTGCACTCTCCAGCTTGCGCCTACGCAACGTGTCGTGGGCGACAGGGCGTTCCTGGCTCGCCGAGCTGCAGCAGTGGCTCAAGCCAGGCCTCAAGGTACTGAGCATTGCCCAAGCACACTCGCCTGCCTTTTCCTGCGAACAGGTTCGCGCTTTCCCGGCCCTCACCAGCCTAGACCTGTCTGACAATCCTGGACTGGGCGAACGCGGACTGATCGCGGCTCTCTGTCCCCACAAGTTCCCGGCCCTCCAGAATCTAGCGCTGCGCAACACAGGAATGGAGACGCCCACAGGCGTGTGCGCTGCACTGACGGCGGCAGGTGTGCAGCCCCACAGCCTAGACCTCAGCCACAACTCGCTGCGCGCCACCGCAAACCCTAGCGCTCCGAGATGTATGTGGTCCAGCGCCCTAAACTCCCTCAATCTGTCGTTCGCTGGGCTGGAACAGGTGCCTAAAGGACTGCCGGCCAAGCTCAGAGTGCTCGATCTCAGCTGCAACAGACTGAACAGGAGGCCGCGGCCTGACGAGCTGCCCCAGGTGGATAACCTGACGCTGGACGGAAATCCCTTCCTGGTCCCTGGAACTGCCCTCCCCCAAGAGGGCTCAATGAACTCCGGCGTGGTCCCAGCCTGTGCACGTTCGACCCTGTCGGTGGGGGTGTCGGGAACCCTGGTACTGCTCCAAGGGGCCCGGGGCTTTGCCTAAGATCCAGGAGAGAATAATGAATGGGCTCAAACTGCCTTGGCTTCAGGGGCGTCCCGTCAGGACGTTGAGGACTTTTCGACCAGCTCAACCCTTTGCCCCATCTTTATTAAAATCTTAAACAATGGGTCTTTGTCATTCATTTAACAGACCTTTATTGGATGTCTGCTATGTGCTGGGCACAGTGCTGGATGGGGAATTCATCATATTAGGCTTTCTTCATCCTAACTCCCTAAGAAACCCTACCTGCCCTCCCCAAGAAAAGAACTGCGGGGATAGAAGGAGCCAGGAAAGGACTCCTGGCTAGGGCTACATGGGAGAAACAATGAGTGTGCAGTCAGGGCTTTCTGAGCAGATTATCGGCATCTGGATTAAAAGATATTTGAATGATATTTGGAAGATACAAAATATTTCCTCTCCTATGCACTTCCCAAGAGCCAACTGCTCCCTTTCAAAGGTAATAAAACCCACAACCATTTGCTTATTTCCTTGTTCTCTCTCTCTGTCTCTCTCTCTCTCTCTCTCTCTCTCACACACACACACACACACACCCCCTCCCTCTCCCTCTCTGTCTCCCTTACCACTCAAGGAAGAGGGACAGCCTCCTATCCTGCACAAGCTCTGAGTTTCATAATATTAGGGTTCCTCTCTTGTAAACCTCTCTACACCCAGAGGCTTTCACTGTGTCACTCCCCGACATAATGGGGAATTTGGGCCTGGGGAACTGACGCAAGATGCAGTTGGTCTCTGAATTAGAGATCCTGTGTTCTGTTAGTACATATGTAGATAACCTTTTCAGGCTGACTCTGATTGGCAAGTAGGATAGCATCTCAGACTCTTCAAAACTTCAGAATAAACAGGATGTGTCCTCTAGTCCACAGTAGCTCAGAGACCTAGGGTATCAGCCATCAAGAGGTGCTGTTTCTTCTGAGTCCCTTCTTCATTTCAATAAGGAGGCAGCCACATCCATTAGAAAGCTAGATGCCTGCCTCTCAGGGAACATGGGAGAGAGGTGGGAGGAGGTATATAGGCCCAGCACTTGCCTCTGGCCAATGTCCAGAGCTACACAGATCTGAATGGGGAATGGAAATTAACATTGATAAAAGAGTTACAGACATTACCAGAACCAGACTCAAACTGTGTCAGAAAACAGTTCAATTAGCTGGACACTCACTGGAATGTCCCCAAGGGGCCTTCAACCAGCCAGTTGGGAGATTTCAAGTATCAGATAATTAATCATCTCAAGGCAGTTTCTTTCCACCCCTTGAATAGCTCTGATTACACTTCATCAAATGGTTACAGAACCCCATTTCACCTCAGGCCTTGTGCTAAAGCCTGGAATACAAAGATGAATCAGAAACATCCATGCCCTTAGGGAATTCCAATCCAGTGGCTGGGGGAGGGAGGTGAAAACACTAAAAGATAGTTTTTTATGTGTGAGAAATAACTGTGAGAATATATATAAATTTCTGTTGGTTAAGCCACCAGTCTATGATATTTTGTTATGGTAGCCTGAGCTGACTAAGGCAGTAGTGGAGATGTAAAATATCCCATTGCAAAAAAAATAAAAATAAAAATAAGAGTAATAACCATCCTGGCTAACACGGTAAAACCCCGTCTCTACCAAAAAAAATACAAAAAATGAGCCGGGTGTGGTGGCGGACACCTGTAGTCCCAGCTAATCGGGAGGCTGAGGCAGGAGAATGGCGTGAACCCGGGAGGCGGAGCTTGCAGTGAGCCCAGATGGCGCGACTGCACTCCAGCCTGCCACAGAGCGAGACTCTGCCTCAAAAAAAAAGAAAAAAAAAGAAAAAAAGAGTAATATTATCTGGGCCAGGTGCGGTGGCTCACGCCTGTAATCCCAGCACTTTGGGAGGCTGAGGTGGGCGGATCATGAGGTCAAGAGATTGAGACCATCCTGGCCAACATGGTAAAACCCTGTCTCTACTAAAAATACAAAACTTTGAGTGTGGTGGCATGTGCCTGTAATTCCAGCTACTCAGGACGCTGAGGCAGGAGAACCGCTCACTCAAACCTGGGAGGCAGAAGTTGCAGTAAGCCAAAATGGTGCCACTGCACTCCAGCCTGGGCTACAGAGCGAGACTCTGTCTCAGAAAAAAAAAAAAGGGAGCAGATATTGTTGAGGATTGATATGTTATACAGGTTGACTATCCTTTTTTTTTTTTCTTTAGACAGAGTTTCACTCTTGTTGCCCAGGCTGGAGTGCAATGGCACAATCTCAGCTCACTGCAACCTCCGCCTCCCAGGTTTAAGCGATTCTCCTGCCTCAGCCTCCTGAGTAGCTGGGATTAAGGTGCCTGCCACAAGGCCCAGCTAATTTTGTGTATTTTTACTAGAGACAGGGTTTCGCCATATTGGCCAGGCTGGTCTCAAACTCCTGACCTCGTGATCCACCTGCCTCAGCCTCCCAAAGTGCTGGTATTGCACACGTGAGCCACCGTGCCCAGCCTTATGTTTTCTTCTAAGAGTTTTATAATTTTTGCTCTTGTAGCAACTTGATCAATTTTTAATTTTTATATATGGTATAAAGTAAAGATCCAACTTCATTCTTTTGCATGTGAATATCCATTTTCCCCAGTGCCATTGTATGAAAAGACCTCGTTTTATCTATTGAATAGCCTTGGCACCTTTGTCAAAATCATTTGACCATATATGTGAGGGCTTATTTCTGAGCTTTCTATTCTATTCCTTGGTCTATGTGTCTATCTTTATGCTAGTACCACACTGTTTTGATTACTGCAACTTAGTAATAAGTTTTGAAATCAGGATGCATGAGGTCTCCAACTTCGTTCTTTTTTTCCCCAAGATTATTTTGGTCATTCAGGATCCCTTGAGGGTCCATATTTTGAAGTGAATTTTTCCATTTCTGAAAAAAAAAAAAAAAGCCATTGCATTTTGCTAAGAAATGCATTGTATCTGTAGATCACTTTAGAAAGTGTTGCTATCATAAAAATATTAAGATTACCAATGAGGCCGGGCGCGGTGGCTCAAGCCTGTAATCCCAGCACTTTGGGAGGCCGAGACGGGCAAATCACGAGGTCAGAAGATCGAGACCATCCTGGCTAACACGGTGAAACCCCATCTCTACTAAAAATACAAAAAACTAGCCGGGCAAGGTGGCGGGCGCCTGTAGTCCCAGCTACTCGGGAGGCTGAGGCAGGAGAATGGCGTAGACCCGGGAGGCGGAGTTTGCAGTGAGCTGAGATCTGGCCACTGCACTCCAGCCTGGGCGACAGAGCAAGACTCCATCTCAAAAAAAACAAAAAAAAAAAGACTACCAATGAACATGGATTAATTTTCTATTTATTTGTATCTTTAATTTCTCTGAGAATTTTGTAGTTTTCATTGTACAAGTCTTTTGCCTCCTTGGTGAAGTTTATTCCCAAGTATTTTATTATTCTTTTTCATGCTATTGTAAGTGAAACTGTTTTCTTAATATCCTTTTCAGATTGTTCATGGTTAGTATATAGAAACAGTGATTTTTCTGTGTTGATTTTGTATCCTGCTACTTTACTAAATTTGTTTATTAGTTATAACAGGCTTTTTGGAATGTTTAGGGGTTTCTACATATAAGATCATGTCATTTACAACTGGAGATAATTTTACTTCTTCCTTTTCAATTTGGATGCCTTTTATTTCTTTTTCCTGCCCAATTGCTCTGGCTAGGACTTACAGTGCTATGCTAAATAGAAGTATTGAAAGTACTTCCCAGTGGGCAAGGTGGCTCACGCCTGTAATCCCAGCACTTTGGGAGGCTGAGGTGGGCAGGAGTTCAAGACCATCCTGGCTAACACGGTGAAACCCTGTCTCTACAAAAATACAAAACATTAGCCGGAAGTGGTGGCAGGTACCTGTAATCCCAGCTACTCGGGAGGCTGAGGCAGGAGAATGGTGTGAACCTACGAGACTGAGCTGCAGTGAGCCAAGATCGTGCAACTGCACTCCAACCTGGGCGACAGAGTGAGACTCTGTTGAAAGAAAGAAAGAAAGAGAGAGAGAGAAAGGAAAGAGGGAAAGGAAGAAGGAAGGAAGGAAAAGGAAGGAAGGAAGGAAGGAAGGAAGGAAGAAGGAAGAAGGAAGGAAGGAAGGCAGGCTGACGGAAGAAGGAAGGAAGGAAGACTGATGGAAAAAAGGAAGGAAGGAAGGAGGAAGGAAGGAAGGAAGGAAGGAAGGAAGGAAGGAAGGAAGGAACTTCCCTTGCTCATGATCTTAGAGGGAAAGCTTTCAGTTTCTCACCAGTGAGTATGCTGTTACGTTTGTTGTTGTTGTTGTTTTTTAAGACAGAGTTTTACTCTTGTTGCCCACCCAGGCTGGAGTACAATGGTTGGATATCGGCTCACTGCAACTTCTGTCTCCTAGGTTCAAGCAATTCTCCTGCCTCAGCCTCCCAAGTAGCTGGGATTACAGGCACACCTACCACCGCAGCCCAGCTAATTTTATTTTTAGTAGAGATAGGTTTCTCCACGTGGTGGTCAGGAGAATGGTCTCAGGAACTCCTGACCTCAGGTGATCTGCCCGCCTCAACCTCCCAAAGTGCTAGGATTACAGGCATGAGCTACAGTGCCTGACCGCATTTGTTGTTTTTTAAGATGAGAGATGGCCGGACGTGGTGGCTCACGCCTGTAATCCCAGCACTTTGGGAGGCCAAGGCGGGCGGATCACAAGGTCAGGAGATCGAGACCATCCAGGCTAACATGGTGAAACCCTGTCACTACTAAAAATACAAAAAATTAGCTGGGCGTGGTGGTGGGCGCCTGTAGTCCCAGATACTCAGGAGGCTGAGGCCGGAGAATGGCATGAACCCAGGAGGTGGAGGTTGCAGTGAGCTGAGACCATGCCACTGCACTCCAGCCTGGTCAACAAAGCAAGATTCCATCTCAAAAAAAAAAAAAAAGAGAGATGAGCCTGGTGCAGTGGCTCATGCCTGTAATCCCTGTGCTTTGGGAGGCTGAGATGGGAGGATTGCTTAAGGCCAGGAATTTGACGTTACAATGAGCAATGAACTATGACTGCACCACTGTGCTCCAGCTGGGCACATTTGTATTTAAAAATAATAATAATAAGAGAAATAGCATGATTGTGTGAAGATAGAAACAGTAGAGGGGAAATTTGATGAGACAGGAGAAAAGGGAGTCCTGCTGGAGCAATGTTCTTGAGTAGATAAAAGGCACTGGTACCTAGTTCACCAGTGGAGGGATTGGCTTTAGCGTAAAAACCGAAACAGTCAATTTGTAGTCTCACTCTGCTGGAAGACAAAGTTTCTGGGCAAAGATGCTGATGGGTAGGTGTGGCTCACTGTTTAGAATTCAACTCAGATGTCACCCCATCTGAAAGGAACTCCTCCTGCCATCATTTTTTTCTTTTCTTTTCTTTTCTTTTTTTTTTTAGATGGAGTCTCACTCTGTCGCCAGGCTGGAGTACAGTGGCATGATCTCGGCTCACTGCAATCTCTGTCTTTCAGGTTCAAGCGATTTTCCTGCTTCAGCCTCCCAAGTAGCTGGGACTACAGGTGCGTGCCACCACACCCAGCTAATTTTTGTATTTTTAGTAGAGACAGGGTTTCACCCTGTTGGCCAGGATGGTCTCGATCTCTTGACTTCATGAATGGCCTGCCTCCGCCTTCCAAAGTGCTGGGATTACAGGTGTGAACCACTGTGCCTGGCCCCCTCCTGCCATCATTTCTATCCTAACATCATGCCTGATTTTCTTCACAGCATTTATCTCTATCAGAAATTGTCTTCTTTATTTGTGTCTTTATTGGGTTGAAAGTTCCATGAGACCAGAGACTGTGTTGCTCTTGTTCAGTTTTGTATCTCCAGGCTCTAAAGCAGTGCCTGGCACATGGCAAGTGTTCCATAAATCTTCACCGATTTGACTGATTGAAGAGTGGGCTGAGGAGTGGACCGAAAGGAAAGTGAGGAAACAGTGAATAGTATTTTACTTCACTAAAGTCAAGTAAAAATATTTGCTCAACTGAGTTTGAAGACCATAAACTATGTGTCATGGTCCCAGTCTCAAGGATTGTGATTTTTTGTTTCCAACTTTGTCCAGCAGTCTGGGAACAGAATTCATTCAACTAAGATCAGAGGTCGGGATGCAGGGCATCCTCAGAGAGGTCCAAAGGTTGGGCAAGTTGTGTTAATAAAGCAAGGCTGAATAATGTGCCCTAAACAGGGAAGGAAGTGAGGCAAACAGGGGGAAATGGACTGAGAGATGCAAGGGCTCCACTCCTACATGGCACTTTGTGGTCGGATATTTGGTGTGAGGTGACAGACTTTATGCTGAAACAGTGGAATGTTTTGGTTGCAGGACTTCCTTTTCTGATCCCAAATCAGTTTCCCTATAAACTTCCTCTTTTGCTCCTGCTTTGTCATCTGGAACCAAACAGACATTAGTGTGTTTTTTCATTGTTGTTGTTCTACACTAAGTCAAGAGTTTTGCTCTCAAGAAAAAACTTGCTCTCTCCCATCCAGTCTTCTTTTCTCCAACACAAACCTCACTTCTTCTAATGCTCAGAGCCCCTCGTTTACCAGATCGTGGGAGGCTCATTATAAAACATTTAAAATCACATGTAGTGGAAGAAATTGAACACTGACTTGAATCTTTTAAGCTATCTAAAAATTGCTTATTCTTTTTTACATATGATATTGTGTATGATAGGTCTGATCTTTGGTTAAGTTTAATAAAGAGTGGTTGAAAAGACATCACAAGGAGAGAAAACTACAGACCAATATGTCTTATTAGTATGGATACAAGAATCATCAACAAAACACTAACAAACCAAATCCAGCAACATATAAAAATAATTATGCCCCATGACCAATTGGGATTTATGCCAGGAGTGCAAGGATGGTTTTGACAGAGCAGGAGCACTGTCATCTTGGACAAACACTGCCGCTTTAAGTTCCAACTCCTTTTCTAACCTCATGCACTTCAAGGAAATCATTTCTATTCTAACAACAACCAGCCACAAAGTGCAGACAGTAAAACACAGACAAGACAGCTCAGGCACAGAGGGAGGGGGAAAATCTCTTGGGTAACCACCAAACTTCACACTCATACAATAGGTCCCAGTAAAACAGTGGTCCCTAATAAGCACACTCCTTTCCCTTTAGGTGCACTAAGATAGGGAAACTAAAAGCAGACTGGGGGTGGTGGGAGCGAAGGGAAGCATGCCTGTAACTGCAGGAAGATGCATGGGAACAGACACAAAAGTCTCCCTCCCAGATAAGCAAGACAAAGAGACACAGAAACATTCCGAGCCTGTGATAAACTCTCCTGCCTCAAACCCTTAAAAGCTCTAAGTCTGTAAGAGAGAGTGACTCTGACCTAACTTGGTCAGAAGCCCCTCTCAGGTTTATTCTCTAAAATAAATCTGTCTTTGTTGAGCTGACTTTCGTGTTTCTTTCCTCTTTCTTTAATTCTTACAGGTTTAACATCTGAAAATTAATGTAATACATCAGAAAAATAGAATTAGAAATAAAAAAACCACTGATTATTTAAATAAATGCAGAAGAAGCATTTGACAAAATTCAACACCTCTCACGAAAAAACACTCAACAAAAGGAAGGAAGGGAACTTTCTTGCATGGTAAAGGACATCTGCAAAAAAAAAAAAAAAATCAGTTTATTTCATACTTAATAGTAAAAGACTGCTTTTGCCTTAAGATCAGCAACAAAACAAGGATGTATATTCTCATCACCTCTATTCAACATTGTACTAGAAGTTCTTGCCATGAAAATTAGCCAAGTAAAAGAAATAAATGGCATCCAGGTTGAAAAGTAGGAAGTAAAATTATGTCAATTCACAGATTATATAATCACATATATTAAAAACTCCTAGTGATTCACTAAAATACATGAAAACTAATCAGCAAGTTCAGCAAGATTGCAAAATACAAAATCCATATACAAAAATCTATTATATGTCAATACACTCAGAATGCACATTCTGAAAATTAAATTAAGTAAACAATTCTGGGCAGGTATGGTAGCTCATGCCTGTAATCCCACATTTTGGGTGGCTGAGGCAGAAGTGCTTGAGCCTTGAAGTTCATGACCAGCCTAGGCAACATAAGGAGACCATTGTTCCTACTAAAACTTTTTGTTTGCTTGTTTGAGACAGAGTCTCACTCTATCACCAGGCTGGAGGGGAGTAGCGTGATCTCAGCTCACTGCAACCTCCACCTCCTGGGTTCAAGCAATTCTCCTGCCTCAGCCTCCTGAGTAGCTAGGACTACAGGCACAAGCTGCCACACCTGGCTTTTTTTTTTTTTTTTTTTTGGATTTTAGTAGAAACGGGATTTCACCATGTTCCCCAGGTTGGTCTCAAACTCCTGAGCTCAGGCAATCCGCCCACCTCGGCCTCCCAAAGTGCTAGGATTACAGGTGTGAGCCACCACTCCCAGCCTGTTCCTACCAAAACTTGAAAAAAAAATTAGCCAGGCGTGGCAGCTTGCACCTGTAGTCCCAGTTACTTGGGAGGCTGAGGTGGGAGGCTCACTTGAGCCCTGGGGCTTGAGGTTGCAGTGAGCTATGATATTACTACTACATTCCAGCCTGGGTGACAGCGAGACCCTGTCTCAAAAACAGAAAAAAGAAAAAAATTTCACTTGCAATAGCAGCAAAAATAATAAAATGTTTAGGAATAAACATAACAAAACAAGAGCAGAGCTGACTTACACTCTTTTTTTTTTTTTTTTTTTTTTTTTGAGACGGAGTCTCGCTCTGTCGCCCAGGCTGGAGTGCAGTGGCTGGATCTCAGCTCACTGCAAGCTCCACCTCCTGGGTTTACGCCATTCTCCTGCCTCAGCCTCCCGAGTAGCTGGGACTACAGGCGCCCGCCACCTCGCCCGGCTAAGTTTTTGTATTTTTTAGTAGAGACGGGGTTTCACCATGTCAGCCAGGATGGTCTCCATCTCCTGACCTCGTGATCCGCCCATCTCGGCCTCCCAAAGTGCTGGGATTACAGGCTTGAGCCACCGCGCCCGGCCAACTTACACTCTTAAAACTACAAAATGTTGAAAGGAATTGAAGATTTAAGTAAATGGAATAATATCCCATGCTCATAGATCGTATGATTGTCAAGATGACAATTCTCCCCTAATTCACTAATTACAGATTCAATGAAATTCTTTTTTTTTTCTGGTGTGTATGAGATATTTGATTGTGATTAGAAATCATTTCCAGTACTTGCTTCTATGCCTGTTGCCCCATGCCCCAGGTAGGGGGCTTGGATGCAGGACAGGGTGTGGTGCTGCCTGGGGGTGGGTCCCAAACAGATGGACAGACTGGACGTCCCCTCCCTCCCAATGCCAGGGAGGCTGCTGAGGAGGACCACAAGTTCCATAAAAAAATAAAGCTTTTATTATGCTCAAAGGGGAGGGTGGCTCATTCCTTGTGGGCGGGTGCTTTCCTCATGGCGGCCAGGATGTTGCTCAGCTTCTTTTGCTTCCTGTTGGCACAGATATGTGTCCCTACCCTTTTCCTGATGAACTTGAGGGCCTATTTGTCCTTAGAAACCTCAAGCAACTCCATGGCATGCCACTTGTTTGGGGCAAAGCCATACCCCTCTCAGGCCAGGTCCACACAAATTCAGTGTGCTTGATGAGCTGCCCATTGTGGTGGCGACTGAGCCTGGGCTTTCTCCTTACCCTATCATTACCTGGGCCCTTGCTGAGACCCTAGTCATGGGGTGGCACAGAACCGTGGCTGCTACTTTAAAATCTCGATGAAAGTCTTATAAGAATCCTAGCTGGTTTCTTTATAGAAATTGACAAGCTAATTGTAAAGTTTATATAGAAGTTCAGTGGGTGCAGAATAGACAAAACAACTTTGTAAAAGAAGGGCAAAGTTGGAGGATTCGCTTTTCCTGATTTCAAAACATTATTGCAAAGCAACAGTAACTAAGACAGTGTGGTAGTAGCATAAGGATAAGCAGAGAGATCAATGGAATAGAAGTGAGAGTTCAGAAATAAACTCATGTGTCTATGGGAAACTGATTTTGACAAGGGTGTCAAGAACATCCAACAAGGAAACACTAGTTTCAACTAATGGCAAAGGGACACCTGGATATCCATATGCAGATGCATGAAGTTGGACCCTTACCTCAAATCATATACAAAAATTAATTCCACATTAATTGATTACCTAAATGTAAGAACCAAAACCATAAAGCTCTTAGAAGAAAACACAGGAATTAATCTTTGTGGCCTCTGATTTAGCAGTGCATTATTAGATATGACTCCAAAAGCCTGAGCAACAAAATAAATAATAAAATAATAATAAACTGGACTTCAACAAAATTAAAAGCTTTTGTGCATCAAAAGGCATTACCAAATAAAGTGAAAAGACAACCTACAAAATGGGAGAAAGTGTTGCAAAGTATATGCCTGGTAATGGTTTACTACCCAGAGTATATATAGGATTCTTACAACTCAGCAACAAAAAGGCAACCAAATCAAGTAAAAAAAAGGGAAAAGGTACACAAATACCTGAAAGTACACGAAAAGATGCTTAATATTATTATTCACTAGTAAAATGCCAAAAACAAACAGCCAAATTAAAACCTGGGCAAATAACTTGACTAAACATTGCCACAAAGAAATTATAGAAATGGCTAGCAAACATAAGAAAAGATGGTCAAAATCATTGGCCATTAAGGTAATGCAAACCAAAATACAACAAGAGCCTGGGGGCAGTGGCTCACGTATGTAATCCCAGCACTTTGGGAGGCTGAGGCGGGCAGATCATTTGAGGTCAGGAGTTCGAGACCAACCTGGCCAACATAGCGAAACCCTGTATTTACTAAAAATACAAAAATTAGTCGGGCCTGTTGGTGGGTGCCTGTAATCCCAGCTACTTGGGAGGCTGAGGCAGGAGAATTGCTTGAACGTGGGAAGCAGGGATTGCAGTGAACCAAGATTGAGAAATTGTGCCACTGTACTCCAGCCTGGGCAACAAAGCGAGATATTTTCAAACACTGTGGCAATGTTTGAAACATTTTCAAACACTGTGGCAATGTTTGAAACATTTTCAAACATTGTGGCAATGTTTGAAACAGCTAGCTGTCTAAAAAAAAAAAAAGAAAGAAAGAAAGAAAAAAAGAAAAGCCACAATGAGATACCACTTACCACTTCACATTCACGAGTATAGTACTAATCAACAACAACAATAACAACAAAATGTAAACAAGTGTTGGCAAGAAGATGGAGAAGGAGTATCCCTCATAAATTGTTGGTGGGGATGTGATATGGTACAGCCACTGTGGAAAACAGTTTGGCAGTTTGTCAAAAAGTTAAATATATAATTAATTTTATCATATAATCCAATAATTGTACTCCTCATTATATACCCAAAATGATAGGAAAGGCATATCCAAACAAAATTTTGTACCAAAATGTTCATATCAACACTATACACTATAGCTAAAACATGGAAATGATTCAAGTGTCCACTAGTGGATAAATGAATACACAAAATGTGGTATACATATACAATGGAATATTATTTAGTCACAGAAAGTAATGACATCTGATACATGTTACAACATAGATAAACCTTGACAGCATTATGCTAAGTGAAATAAGCCAGACACAAAAGGACACATATTGTATGATTCCGCTTATGCTGAATATCTATAACAGGCAAATTCAGTGAGACAGTAAGTAGATTAAAGGTGAATAGGGTTTAGGGGGAGAGGAGATAGGGAGTTATTGCATAATGGGTACAGAGTTTCTGTTTACAATGATGAACAACATTGTAAATAGTAACAATGGGGCTGGGTGCAGTGGCTCAAGCCTGTAATCCCAGCACTTTGGGAGGTCGAGGCGGGTGGATCACGAGGTCAGCAGATCGAGACCATCCTGGCTAACATGGTGAAACCCCGTCTCTACTAAAAATACCAAAATTAGCTGGGCACGATGGCGGGCGCCTGTAGTCCCAGCTACACGGGAGGCTGAGGCAGGAGAATGGCGTGAACCTGGGAGGCGGAGCTTGCCGTGAGTGGAGCACTCCAGCCTGGGCGACAGAGCGAGCCTCCGTCTCAAAAAAAAATAATAATAAAATAAAATAAAATAAAACAAAACAAAATTGGATTGTCTTTTTTGTTGTTGAGTTGTAAAATTTCTTTATATATGCTGTATACCAGACCTTTATTAGATATATAATTTTCATAATTTTCTCCTATTCAAAGGCTGTCTTTTCACTTTCTTGATAGTGTCCTTTCATGCACTGAAGTTTTTAATTTTTTTTTTTAATTTTTTTTTTTTTTTTGAGACAGAGTCTCGCTCTGTCGCCCAGGCTGGAGTGCAGTGGCTGGATCTCCGCTCACTGCAAGCTCCGCCTCCCGGGTTCATGCCATTCTCCTGCCTCAGCCTCCCGAGTAGCTGGGACTACAGGCGCCCGCCACCTCGCCCGGCTAGTTTTTTGTATTTTTTAGTAGAGACGGGGTTTCACCGTGTTAGCCGGGATGGTCTCGATTTCCTGATCTCGTGATCCGCCCGTCTCGGCCTCCCAAAGTGCTGGGATTACAGGCTTGAGCCACCGCGCCCGGCCAGTTTTTAATTTTTATGAAGTCCAATTTATCAATTTTGTTGCTCATGCTTTTCGTGTCACATCTAAGAATTCATTGCCAAATCAGAGGTCATGAAGATTAATCCCTTGGTTTTCTTCTAACAGTTTCATAGCTTTAGCTCTATTATTTAGGTTGTTAATCTACTCTGAGTTAATTTTTGTATATGGAGAGAGGTAAGGGTCCAATGTCATTTCTTTTTTTTGCACATTAGCTATCCAGTTGTCTCAGCATTATTTTTGAAGATATTTCTTTTTTTCCATTGAATAATCTTGGCTTCCTTATCAAAAATCAATTGGTTATAGATGTTTGAGTTATTTCTGGGCTCTAATCCTTTACAGTTGTTCTGTGTCAATATTAAGTCTTCCAATGCATAAACATTGAAGGGATGTCTTTCCATTTATTTCAGTCTTCTTTAATTTATTTCAGCAATGTTTTCTAGTTTTCATTTTATAAGGCTTTAACCTCTTTGGTAATTGTATTCCAAGGGATTTTATTCTTTTTGAAAACATGTAAATGCAATTATTTTCTTAATTTCCTTTCTGGATTTTAAATTGCTATTGCATAGAAACAACTAATTTTTGTGTGTTGATCTTGTAGTCTGAAACTGCTTAATTTGCTTATTATCCCTAATAGTTTTTTTTTTTGTGAATTATATGAGATTTTCTATTTATAGAATCATATCATATGCAAATACAGTTTTACTCCTTCCTTTCCAAATTGGATGCCTTTATTTATTTTTCTTGCTGAGTTTCTCTGGCTAAAACGTCTGGTACAGTAGTAAATAGAAGTGGTAAAAGTGGCATCCTTAGGCCAGGTGTGGTGGCTCATGCCTGTAATCCCAGCACTTTGGGAGGCCGAGGAGGATGGATCACCTGAGGTCAGGAGTTTGAGACCAGCCTGACCAACACAGTGAAACCCCATCTCTACTAAAAATACAAAAATTAGCTGGGCATGGTGCTGGGCGTCTGTAATCCCAGCTACTTGGGAGGCTGAGGCAGGAGAATCGCTTGAACCCAGGAGGCGGAGGTTGCAGTGAGCCGAGATCGTGCCATTGCACTCCAGCCTGTGTGACAGAGCAAGACTCTGTCTCAAAAAAAAAAAAAAAAAACACACATACACACACACAAACACAAAGAGTTTCCTCCTCTTCTATTTTTTGAAAGAGTTGAAGTAAGATTAGTGTTAAGTCTTTTTAATATTTGGTAGAATTCACCAGTGAAGCTATCTGGTCTTGAACTTTTTTTTGTTGTGAGATTTTTGATTATTGATTCAATCTCTTGTTATAAATATGTTGTTGAGGCAGTTTTGGCAATAAGTGTGTCCTAGGAATTTGTTCATTTCATCTAGATTATCTAATTTTTTGGCATACAGTGTTCAGAATAGTTTCTTTCAATCGTTTTAATTTCTGTAAGGTCAGTAGTAATGTTACACTTTAACCTTCCTTCTTCCTTCCTTCCCTCCTTCCCCCCTTCCCTCCTTCTCTCCTTCCCTTCCTCCCTCCCTCCCTCCTTCCCTTCCTTCCTTTCCTTCCCTTCCCTCCCTCCCTGCCTCCCTCCTTCCCTTCCTTCCATTCCTTCCTTCCCTCCCTCCCTCCTTCCCTTCCTTCCCTCCCTCCCTCCTTCCCTTCCTTCCTTTCCTTCCTTTCCTTCCCTTCCTTCTTCTCTCTCTCTCTCTCTTTCTTTCCTCTTTTTGTTGTTTTCCAGGGTCTCATTCTGTCACCCAGGCTGGAGTGCAGTGGTGTGCAGCCTTGAACTCCTGGGCTCAAGCATTCCTCCAGCCATAGCCTCCCAAGTAGTTAGGACCACAGATGTGTGCCACCAGACCTGGCTAAATAAACAAAAAAAAATTGTAGAGATGGGGTCTATGTTGCCCAGGCTGGTACTTTCATTTCTGATTTTAGTTATTTGTACTTTCTTTTTTTTCTCAGACTAAAAGTTTGCCAATTTTGTTGATCTTTTTAAAGAACCAACTCTTGGTTTCATGGATTTTCTATTTTTTCCATTCCTTATTTTATTTATCTATGCTCTAATTTTTATTTCCTAACTTCTGCTCACTTTGGTTTAGTTTGCTCTTCTTTCTCTAGTTCCTTAAGGTGTAGCAAGGTTATTGATTGGTGATCTTTTGCCTTAATTTTAATTCTGGCAATATATACACAGTTATGCACCACATAATAATGTTTCGGTTAAACTTAAGCAGTATAAACAAGGGTGGTTCCACTAGATTATAATGGAGCAGAAAAATCCCTATTGCCCAGCCGGGTGTGGTGGCTCATGCCTGTAGTCCTAGCACTTTGGGAGGCCAAGGCAGGCAGATTGCCCGAGCTCAGGAGTTTGAGACCAACCTGGGCAACATGGTGAAACTCTGTTTCTACTAAAATACAAAATAAATTAACTGGGCGTGGTGGCGTGCGCCTGTAGTCCCAGCTACTCGGGAGGCTGAGGCAGGAGAATTGCTTGAACCCGGAAGGTGGAGGTTACAGTTAGCCGAGATTTTGCCACTGCACTCCAGCCTGGGCAACAGAGTGAAACTCCGTCTCAAAAAAACAAACAAAAAAAATTCCCTAATGCCCAGTGACATCGTAGCTGTTGTAACATCATAGTGCATGCATTACTCAGTGTTTGTGGTGATGCTGGTGTAAACAAACCTACTGCTCTGCAAGTTGTATAAAAGTACAGCACAGCACATGCAGTTATGTACTGTACATAATATCCGACAATGGTAATACATGACTATGTTACCGGTTTATGCATTTACTCTATTTTTTTGAGACAGGGTCACACTCTGTTGCCCAGGCTAGAGTGCAGTGGCATAATCTCAGCTCACTGCAACCTCTGCCTTCCAGGCCCAATGATCCTCCCACCTCAGCCTCCCAAGTAGCTGAGACTACAGGTGCATGCCACCATGCCCAGCTAATTTTTGTATTTTTTTAGAGATGGGATTTCACCTTGTAACCCAGGCTGGTCTTGGGCTCCTGGACTCAAGGGATCCACCCTCCTTGGCCTCCCAAACTGCTGGGATTATAGGTGTGAGCCACCCAGTCCAGCCTACTATACTTTTTATTGTTATTTTAGAGTGTATTCCTTTCATTTACACAGAAAAAAATGTTAACCATAAAACAGCCTCAGGGGCCGGGCGCGGTGGCTCAAGCCTGTAATCCCAGCACTTTGGGAGGCCGAGACGGGCGGATCACGAGGTCAGGAGATCGAGACCATCCTGGCTAACACGGTGAAACCCCGTCTCTACTAAAAAAATACAAAAAACTAGCCGGGCGAGGTGGCTGGCGCCTGTAGTCCCAGCTACTCGGGAGGCTGAGGCAGGAGAATAGCGTAAACCCGGGAGGCGGAGCTTGCAGTGAGCTGACATCCGGCCACTGCACTCCAGTCTGGGTGACAGAGCGGGACTCTGTCTCAAAAAAAAAAAAAAAAAAAAAAACAGCCTCAGGTATGTCCTTCAGGGTATATTCCAGAAGATGGCATTGTTATCATGAAGATGACAGCTCCATGCTTGTTAATGGCCCCTGAAGACCTTCTAGTGGGACAAGATGTGGAGGTGGTACGCAACGATGTTGATGAGCTTGACTCTGTGTAGGCCGAGGCTAATGTGTGTGTTTGTGTCTTAGTTTTTAACAAAAACGTTAAAAAAAAAAACATTAATAGAAAAAACCTTATAGACTACTGTTTAAAATAGAAGTTGCTATTTTGGCCATTTTTAAGTGTATAATATTAATTGCATTCACAATATTGTGCAACCATTGTTACTTTTTTTTTTTTTTTTTTGAGACAGAGTCTTGCTGTGTCGCCCAGGCTGGGGTGCAGTGGCGCGATCTCGGCTCACTGCAAGCTCCGCCTCCCAGGTTCACACCATTCTCCCACCTCAGCCTCCAAGTAGCTGGGACTATAGGCGCCCGCCACCATGCCCGGCTAGTTTTTTGTATTTTTAGTAGAGATGGGGTTTCACCATGTTAGCCAGGATGGTCTCGATCTCCTGACCTCGTGATCCACCCGCCTCGACCTCCCAAAGTGCTGGGATTACAGGCTTGAGCCACTGCGCCCAGCCCCATTGTTACTATTTACAATGTTGTTCATCATCCTAAACAGAAACTCTATACCCATTATGCAATAACTCCCTATCTCCTCTCCATGTAAAATAGTGCAACTACTTTGGAAACAGCTAGCAGTTCCTCAAAAAGTTAAACATATAATTACCATATGACCCATCAATTCTACTCCTTAGTATATACTCAAGAAAAATGAAAACATGTATCTACACACAAACTTGCACACAAATGTTTATGGCAGCAGTATTCATAATAACCAAAACGTGAAAATAACCCAAATGTTCATCAACAGACGATGGATAAATATAATTGTGAAATGTACATTTAATGGAATATTATTCAGCAAAGAAAAAAAAAAAAAAACCCGAATACTGATATATGCCACAACTTAGATGAACCTTAAACTAATGCTAAGTAAAAGAAGTCAGGGCCAGGCGCATTGGCTCAAGCCTGTAATCCCAGCACTTTGGGAGGCTGAGACAGGCGGATCACAAGGTCAGGAGATCAAGACTATCCTGGCTAACATGGTGAAACCCTGTCTCTACTAAAAAATACAAAAAACTAGCTGGGCGAGGTGGTGGGCGCCTGTAGTCCCAGCTACTCGGGAGGCTGAGGCAGGAGAATGGTGTAAACCCGGGAGGCGGAGCTTGTAGTGAGCTGAGATCTGGCCACTGCACTCCAGCCTGGGCGACAGAGCAAGACTCCGTCTCAAAAAACAAAACAAAAAAAAGAAGTCAGACACTGGCCGGGCACAGTGGCTCACACTTGCAATCCCAGCACTTTGGGAGGCCGAGGCGGGCAGATCACCTGAGGTCAAGAGTTTGAGACCAGACTGGCCAACATTGTATAATCCTGTCTCTACTAAAAATACAAAAATTAGCTGAGTGTGGTGATGGGCACCTGTAATCCCAACTACTTGGAAGGCTGAGGCAGGAAAATCGCTTGAACCCGTCAGGTGGAGGTTGCAGTGAGCCGAGATCACATCACTGCACTCCAGCCTGGGCGATAGAGTGAGGCTCTGTCTCAAAAAAAATAAAAATAAAATAAAATAAACCAAACGCTAAAAGTCACATGTTGTTATTGTTTGCTTTCTTTTATATAATATATCCAGAATAGGCAAATTCATAAAGACAGAAAGCTGCTTAGTGGTCACCTGGAGAGGGGAGAGGGAGGAATGGGAAGTGATTACTTAATGGTTACGGCATGTGTTTTGAGCATGATGGAAAAGTTTTGAAACTAGAAAGAAGTGATGGTTGCACAACAGTGCGAATACAGTAAATATCACTGAATCATACCTTTTTTTTTTTTTTTGAAACAGAATTTCACTCCTGTTGCCCAGGCTGGAGTGCAATGGCAATACCTCAGCTCACTGCAACCTCTGCCTCCCGGGTTTAAGTGATTCTTCTGCCTCAGTCTCCCAAGTAACTGGATTATAGGCATGCACCACCACACCTGGCTAATTTTTGTATTATTAGTAGAGACGGAGTTTCACCATGTGGCCAAGTTAGTCTTGAATTCCTGACCTCAGGTGATCTGCCCACCTTGGCCTCTCAAAGTGCTGGGATTACAGGCATGAGCCATCATGCATGGCCATTTTTCTTTTCTTTTTTCTTTTCTTTCTTTTTTTTTTGGGGGGGGGGTGCGTGCGGTGTGTGTGAGAGAGAGAGAGACAGTTTTGCTCTATCGCAGAGGCTGGAGTGCAGTGGTACGATGTTGGCTCGCTGTAACCTCCACCTCCCAGGTTCAAGCGATTCTCCTGCCTCAGCCTCCCAAGTAGCTGGGATTACAGGTGCGTGCCACCACGCCTGGCTAATTTTTTGTATTTTTGTAGAGACGGGGTTTGGCCATGTTGGTTAGACTGGTCTCAAACTCCTGACCTCAGGTGATCCACCTGCCTCGGCCTCTGAAAGTGCTGGGATTACAGGTGTGAGCCACCACTCCCGGCTACACTTTAAAATGACTAATTATATGTAACATGAATTTCACCTCAATTAATAAATTCAAACAGAGGAAATGAAACTGTAAACAGTTATAAACTGCTCTAAGTACTATAAGTGGGATGTACAGGGAGGTGTTGAGGCCTAGCAAATGCCTGGCTCTACTGGACAGCAGTGAGGTCATCACAGAAGTGACACAGGAGCTGGGTTTTGAGGGATATGTAGGAATTCAGGAGATTGCAAGTGCAGGAAGTGAGAGAAAAGAGGTTCTTTATAAAAAGGAAGAAAAGGAATGAGTGACGTTTCCATGCAGAGGGAACAGAATAGGCAATGCCTTGGAGTCGTGCGTAAGCAATTCTCATATTGAGTACTAGAAAAGTTGGAGACCTAGTGTATTTGGATAATAGAAATGGGAGGAAAGGAAGGCAGAAGCCACATGATGATGTGTTTGGCAGTCCATGTTGATGCCTTTGGACAAGTAATTAAGCAGAATTTATTTATTGGGGGAATACATGGGCAACATCTTGTTGACTAAATTAAACTTTCTATATGTGGACCATATTTTACTGTATTCACTTAAAAATATTCATGAATATACTGCTTAGCATGTGCCAGGCACTGTCCTAATGCTTATTATTAACTCACTTAATCTCATCAACAGTTATTCTCAAAGTCTAGACTCCATTGGAATCTCCTAGAAGTCTTAAAACACAGAAACCAGTTTCTGATTCAACAGGTATGGTGAGGCCTGGAATTTGCCCTTTAATTCAATTATCAGAAGATGCTGAGACTGTTGGCACAGGGAATACACTTTGAGAAACACTGCTTTATGTCATCCTTATATGGAAGGCAGCATTATTTTACCATAGATCCAAGATTGTGCCACTGCACTCCAGCCTGGGTAACAGAATGAGACTCTGTCTCAAAAAAAGAAATGGAATAAAGCTGACATGAATGGGGTCAAAACAATGGTCTTAGAGCAGTACTCTGAGAGGTTGAGGTGGACCAAAGGGAGCCTTGCTGTTGTACCAACACGAAGGGCCGTGGACAAATATGATTTATCTAACCTTGTTTGAAGGAATTCAAGAAACTTTACCTTGAATCACCTGGGGCAATAGTCCAAAACCAAATCAGTACAAGGATTGATGACAAATGGGTCAGGATCCTTTGGTTCACAACCACCACCTACTCACACCCCCACCGCCATTGCAGACGCAAGGCCTTATGCACATCAGTGAGAAAAACTGTCAGGGTGGAAAAGGGACATTTCTAGGACTCCTTAACATAGGAGCCACATACACTATAGTACCCTGCTAGTGAGTCCTCACTAAGACCACAATTAGAACAAAAGTGTATAGAAATCAAGGGTGGATGGGATTAAGGGATAATGTGAAGTGGCTGTAGCTCCTATACATGGATGTTTTAAGAGAATGAACATTATGTCTTAATGGGGCACACTTTCTCTACCTAGTATTTATAAAAGGAAAATCTGTTGGTGAAGTCCTCGTGGAAACTTCAGTCAGAGATGCAAGGCTGAAACTAAGTTGAAAAAAAGTTTGGATTAAAATTCGTATGTTGGAACAGTTTTTATGTGTATAGCATTTCTTTTCGTTGAATGTAGTATGGGGATATTGTGATATTGAATGTATATGGGGACATTGTATCTGACTGGGGAACATTTCCCCTCCCTAGTATTGTAAACAGAAGGCACATAAATTCGCCCTTTGGGGCTGGGCCCAGTGGTTCACGCCTGTAATCCCAGCACTTTGGGAGGCTGAGGCAGGTGGATCATGAGGTCAGGAGCTTGAGACCAGGCTGGCCAAAACTGTGAAACCCTGTCTCTACTAAAAATACAAAAATTAGCCGGGCACAGTGGCGGGCTCTACTCACGAGTCTGAGGCAGGAGAATCACTTGAATCCGGGAGGCAGAGGTTGCAGTGAGCCAAGATCACGCCACTGCACTTCAGCCTGGGTGGCAGAGTGAGACTTCATCTTAAAAAAAAAAAAAAAAAAAAATTCACTCTATGGGCAATATTAATTGAATGTGCTAAAATGGGAACAAATAATTTCAAACAGTATAAAATAGA
Source organism: Papio anubis (assembly GCF_008728515.1). Classification (NCBI taxonomy): domain Eukaryota; kingdom Metazoa; phylum Chordata; class Mammalia; order Primates; family Cercopithecidae; genus Papio; species Papio anubis. The sequence continues at coordinate 133,281,816 of NC_044980.1, read as the reverse complement.
AGCTGAAGTGCCAGTAGGGACAAATTCTCTGTACAATAGCCCTGTGTGAAATATAGGCTGGAGCATATGGCAAAAGTCTGTGAGTGCCACCTAGCAATAACTGCTGGGACTTTGGACCAGAGAATTCCCATTTGCAGGGAAATTACTTATTTGCTATCAGACATTAAGTAAAACTTCCACTATAACTGAAAGATACAAAATAATCTTAAACATACAATACCCATAACATTTTGGATGATGTTGGAGAAACCATTCAATGGGGAGAGAAGTGCCCAGAAGAGCTCCACAACAAAATGGAAGTTGTTTGTGACAGAACATACTACTGGGGGAATGCCAGGAGATACTCACCATATGTCCAAGCAGATAGACTTTTCTCCCTAGAATTGACTTTTGAACCACCTGAGGAGCTGCCAGATTATTTTATTTTATTTTATTTTATTTTATTTGAGATGGAGCCTCGCTCTGTCACCCAGGCTGGAGTGCAGTGGGGCAATCTCGGCTCACTGTAACCTCCGCCTCCCAGGTTCCAGCGATTCTCCTGCCTCAGCCTCCTGAGTAGCTGGGATTACATGTGTGCACCACCATGCCCGGCTAATTTTTGTATTTTTAGTAGAGATGGGGTTTCCCCATGTTGACCAGGTTGGTCTCAAACTACTGACCTCAGGTGATCTGCCCTCTTCGGCCTCCCGAAGTGCTGGGATTACAGGTTTCAGCCGCCGCGCCTGGCTGGAGCTGTCAGATTCTATTGCCACCTGGAGAGTGTCCTATAAACAGCAAAGAGCTTCTTGGTTCATAATCACAGTTCCAAGGTGAATGTATAGCATCTTGTTTGGAAGGCTAAAAGGTAAAAACAACTTTGCTTATAGGCTAAATTGCATTCCGTTTGCCACTACATTTGGGTTTTTACTGACTCATGGGTGGTGGATACCGATGTGGTCATATGGTCAGGCTGAAGAGCAATAGAAAACTGGCTTCTTAAAGGGATCCCCTAGGAAAATCACTGTGGAAATTTGAGGGATAGATTAAAGTAGGACATACTGATGCCTAATAGAAGAACCACTTGCGTGGATTGGAAGGTGATTGGCACCAGTGAGTGAATTTCCTAGTGTGCTCACTTGAGGTGGCCACCTGGGTCCATGAAATGAGTGGACCTACGAATACTGTGGCAATGTAGAGATCTAGACATATTCCTCTTGCACCCTCTGAAGTACAAAATGCCAACAAGAACTGTTTTGTCTGCCAGCAAGAGAGACAGAGAATGCAGGTGGTCCTGGGGCACATTCCTCAGTTGGAAGGCCTCACAATAGCTGGTAGATAGATTACATTGAACCAATGCTGGCAGCCCTGGGGGGCTACAAATGGGTTCTGACAGGAATAGACACTTACTTTGGCTTTTTTGGGGTTTTTTTTGTTTTTTGTTTTTGAGATGGAGTCTTGGTCTGTCACCCAGGCTGGAGTGCAGTGGTGTGATCTCAGCTCACTGCTACCTCCTCCTCCTGGGTTCAAGCGATTCTCCTGTCTCAGCCTCCTGAGTAACTGGGATTACAGTCACCCGCCACCACACCTGACTAATTCTTTTGTAGTTTTAATAGAGACCGGGTTTCACCATGTTGACCAGGCTGGTACCAAACTTTTGACCTCAGGTGATCCGTCTGCCTCGGCCTCCCAAAGTGCTGGGGTTACGGGCGTGAGCCACTGCACCCGGCCAGGAATACACACTTACTTTGGACTGGGTTTTGCACACCCAGTGGTAGATACAAATGCTGAAAATACTATTAAATTATTGGAACAAAAGATACTGTACTAATTTGGGCCACCAAGTTACATTTCTTCAAACCAGGAGTCACACTTTACAGTCCATGGTGTCCAACAGTGGACAAAGAGATATCACATCAAACAGACATATCACATTGCATTGTCATCCTCAGAGTAGCAATTTAATAGAGAATTGGAGTGAGCAATTGAAACACTCATTGTCTAAAATGAGGTGGGTGAGGGTGCAGTGGCTTATGCCTATAATCCCAGCACTTTGGGAGGTTGAGGCGGGAGGATCACTTTAGCACAAGAGTTCAAAGCTGCAGTGAGATATCATGTCACTGCACTCCAGCCTGGGCAGCAAAACAAGACCCTGTCTCTAAAAAAACAAATAAAATTAGAAAATAAGACTTAAAAATCAAATAAAATGGGGGAGGGGATAAATTTATGAAGCTCTTGTTTAAATGTTTTCATGAGGGTATGCCCACATGTACCATGAGGGGCCAAGGGAGAATCCCCAGTGGAGAGATTCCTCCATTTTTCTCAGCAATCTAGGGAAGAGGGGTTGAGGGAGAGTGCTGGTATGACTATATGATTCTTTCCCACATCACCTCAACTTTCTTTTTTGTCATCTGATGCAGAGGTTCCAGGGCTAGAGATACATCTGCAGGTGCCAGAAGCATAGTTAATTCCTAGGCAAGACATTGTAACTATACTTTTAAATCTTTATTTCAGTATTTCTAAGGACCCTATAGGTTAAGTTGTGCCCTCAACCCATCTGGAAAAGTTTGAGTTGACAGTAAATGCTGCTGTATTGTCCAGTGGCTAAGATAGCCCATTAGTCCTATATCTATATAGCCCTAACCTATATAAATTGGAGTGGGCTGAAGGGGAGGCACTTGCTAAACTACTGTTGTTGCCAACAATGTGGACTAGCACAATGGCCTCTCCTAATTTCCCTTCCAAAGGTGGAAAAGTTTGGGTATAAATGAGAGAAGGAAGAATAATAGCGGAGGGTATGGAATGAATAACCCAATTAGGGAAATCCAATATTATGCTAACACTTTGAAAGAGGCCCAGAACAAGGGATGATATGGTTATACCAGATGTCTGAAAGGATGAAGCCATATTTTGCTGAGACCACACCTGCTTTTGGAACTTAACAAGATTGAATGGAAGCCTGCACACCTGGATGGCCTTTCTGTGTGAGACATTTTGGTCATAGAATATGATAACAAACTGATTACTCTTATATTTCATATTACATCTACTCAATTTGATATAATACAGTCATTGTTGGTAATATTATAATACTGTACTGAAACTGATAGCCAAATGTATTGCAAAATTGGATTTAAGACCTTCTATCCCTACCCCACACTGACTTCTCCAAATATTAGGCATATTCATGTTGGTGCTATTGCTGTATCTGTTATATAAATGCTACACCAAATGTGGATGATCAGACAGGTATGATCCTTTTGCAGAAAAGGCTAGGGGTGGCCTGTGATATAATAAATAATATGTCTGGGCTTCATCCCCAGTTCCTGGCACAGAGCTTCAAAAATCTTTAGAATTATAGGAGCCTGTTATGCTAATGAGTTGTGCAAGGCAGGTTTATTATGCACTGGTTACCAACTTATCTGAGGCTGCTGAGACAGAACACCCCCACACAAATTACGTGAAGTAGATTTATTACTTACAGAAAGGCAGCAAAGAACAGCAGAAGCCTAAGATTCATGTTGAGCTGGTCTTCCAAGGCTCAGGAAAGTTACCAAGGTGGATGAAGCCTTGTCTGTACATACTTCACTTGCACCACAGCTGAGGGACCCTGGATAGCAGCCCACCCTAGGCTTTATACCCCAGGGATAACATGACATGCTGGGCTAAAGTGTTGAAGGACATCCTGTTTCTAGGAGGGACTGGAACAGAGCCCAGGCTGTTCCAGTCAGTCACTCCTTATCATTGGATGTTGCATTCACAGAATATTCTAGTTATTTTTGAAAACTATAAGCAAAAAAAGAGAGAACTGGGTCAGTTCAAGGCCACCAGAATAACTGTTCTGCAAGGTGATGCTTGGTAGGGCCTCTAGATGACTATGAGATGGAGGAGAACATCCATGTGACTAGAGGGTTGGAATTCTTAGTCTCTCCCCCTGACTTCAGGGAGCGGAATGGGGCTGGAGTTGAGTTCAATCATGTGGCCAGTGATTTACTCTATTATGCCTGCATAATGAAACCTTAATGAAAACTCTGGACAATGAATCTCAGGGAGTTTTCCGATTAGTGAAGACACTGATATACCAAGAGGGTGATGAACCCTGACTCCACAGGGACAGAAGCGCCTGCACCTAAGACCTTTCCAAACCTTTCCCTTTATTCTTCTTCATATGACTATTCATTTGTGTCCTTTATAATAAAAAGGTAATAGTAAGTAAGCACTTTTTTGAGTTCTGTGAGTCATTCAAGTGAATTACTGAATCTGGGGTGGCGTCATGGGAAACCCCTGAATTTGTAGCCAAGTCAGACAATCGTGTGAGTAGCCTGGCGATCCCACTTGCAGCTGGCATTTGAATTAAGGGCAGTCTTGTTGGGGACCTTGTATTTTAACTCATGGGACTTGACACTAACTCCAAGTAGTTAGTGTCAGAGTTGAATTGAATCATAGGACACTCCGCTGGTGTCAGAGAATTAGTGTCAGACACAGTAAGTGTAGCACTTACTTGAGTTCTGCGAGCTGTTCTAGTGAATTGTCAAGCCTGAAGGAGCAGTGGAACACCAAAACCTGTAGACGGCTGGAGTAAGGAAGGCCTGGGGACCCCTTAACTTGAGACTGATCTCAGAAATGAGTGCAGTCTCATGGAGGACAATGCCCTTCATGGGGAAACTTGGCCGAATGCCAGGCGGTTGGTGACAGCACTCTATTATGAAACATTACCCACAGTAGAAAGGGAAGTACTGAGACATTCTACAACATAGATGAACACTGAAAATATAATGCTAAATGGAAAAAAACAGACACAAAAGGCCACACAGTATATAATTCTATTTCTATGAAATGTCCAGAATTGGCTAATCTGTAAAGGCAGAAAATAGATAAGTGGTTACTTAGGGTTGAGGGGTGCAGTGGGTTTGGGTTAGGGAGGTAATAGCTAAAGGGAACCACATTTCCTTATGAAGTGATGGAAATGTTCTAAAATTAACTGTGGTATACTGAACTAGTTATGGATAAAATACCAGGATATCTGAGATTTGCTTCCAAATAATCCGCTGGGGATGGGAGGAGAACAAAAGAAGTAAGACTGGCCAGAATTTTGTAATTTCTGAAGCTGGGTACCTGGGGGTTCATTATACTATTCTCTCCAGTGTTTGAAAGTTTTCATAAAAGGAAAAAAGGAAAAAAATAAAAGAATCTTAGGCAGTGTTCTCTCACAAGAGAAGGGAATGTCACTTCCCTTAGTAGTTTACAAGGTCCAGAGCCACCCCTCCCTAGCCCTCAGATGAGATTCATGAATTATTGAGGGAAAGCTGAGAGGCATAGAGGCCGTGGACTGTGGAGAGGTGGTGAGCGCAGGGGCTGGTTTGGCCCAGGCAACTCAGCCTCCTTGAGGGGCCCTCATGGTCTCTCCCAACCTACATGCCATACTGACTGTGGTGGTAGAAGTGGAGTCGGGGAGGCGATCAGGTAAGAAGTCTTCCACATTTCAGAGGAAGTGTAGTCCAGGAGAGTCTCTTGGAAGAGGGGGAGGGTTAGGCCAGCTTAGGTTGGAAAACTGAGGCAAAGCTTGAGGGCAGGACTCAGGAATCCCAGAGCCAGTTTTCCTCATGAAAGCTGATATGCAGTCTACCTTTCTCAGGCCCTGAGGACAGCAGTAGTCCCACACTCCTGGTGGGGCCCACAAACCTCCGTTTGCTTCAGCCTGGAACTCTAGAGACTCAGGTGGATGGGCGTTGTGTGTGTGGCGGCGGGAAGGGGACAGGTGAGGGGAAGGGGAGTGGGGCAGGGAGTGCAGGGGAAGATGGGAATATCACGGTCGACCCCAGCCCTGCCCACAGGAACAAAGCTTCACCTTTGACAGAGTCCTGGGCCCTGACGCTGCTCAGGTAAGGAGGTCTGGGAGGGTGATGAGAGGAGGGTAGGAGCCCTCAGGCCCCTGGATCCTGGGGTGCCAGCTGCCTCTAGAGCTCCTTTGCTCAGGGCACCTGAGTCAGTGGATTGTGCCTGTGTCTCCCTGCAGGAGGCAGAGCAGGAGCTGCTGGCATGTGTCCAGTCCACATTGGGCTCTGTGGGCCGAGGGTACAGTGTGGCCCTGTTGCTCCGGGAGAGGGAAACAGAGGCACCCCGACTTGTGCCTCAGGTGAGTCCCAGAGGAGCCACCAGGGCACAGGCCTCATGTGGCTCAGGGTTTGCCTCCCCCTGAGACTTCTGAGAATCTTCCCTGCCCACATGAGCCCTCACTGGGGCTCCTACAGCAAGCACCCTGTTGGTCCACGCAGGATGTTTTGCCAGCGTCAATTTATGCAGCTACTGGGAGGTCATGGAAGGTGGGAAGGGGCTGGGTACGGTGGTTCACACCTGTAATCCCAGCACTTCGGGAGGCTGAGGTGGGTGGGTCACCTGAGGTCAGGAGTTCGAGACCAGTCTGGCCAACATGGCAAAATCCCATCTCTACTAAAAATATAAAAATTAGCTGGGTGTGGTGGCGGGCACCTGTAATCCCAGCTTCTTGGGCAGCTGAGGCAGCAGAATCACTTGAATCTGTGAGGCAGAGGTTGCAGTGAGCCGAGATCATGCCACTGAACTACAGCCTGGGCAGCAAGAACAAAACTCCATCAAAAAAAAAAAAAAAGACAAAAACAACAAAAAAAATTTTAATAAAAATTAAAATAAAGGAAGATGGGAGGCTGGGGCTGATAGGGTGACGGTTAGAGAGGGGTGGCATGAAAAGATCAAATATCCAAGGAGATCTGATTTTCACAGTTCCTGGTGATACTAATTATAAACTTGGGAGCTTTATAGTGGGGGCTTCATTAAAATGCCCCCAAACTAAAATAGCTGCCTCAGAACTTGTCATGGATCCCTGTGCAGCAAACAGCAGGTCCCACTGAGAATGTCTGCTCACTTTCTGACTTGCTGTGAACATGAAGATTGGTGCTATTTCTGTCCTGGATACCATGTCCCCAGTAGTATGGGGCATTGACACAGACTTCACTCTCAGGAAATGTTGAAGGGCAGATTCATGCTTTCTTAATCCTTATTGAATGCTTCTCTACTTTAGCTGCTGCAGATACTGTTTGAGGAAGCTCTGCCCCTCAGCTGCTCTGATCCTGTGCTTAGCACTCTTAGCCTGGTGCAGGTGAGACCCTTGTGGGAGGGGAGAGAGTGGGACTTGGGAACCAGGGCCAGGGCGATGATGCAGAAGGAGCCCGAGGTTTATGGGGAGCCAGAGAGCGTGGGTCCAGCCTCACTCTGCTGCTCATCGGCATGGGTGTGCCTCTCTGAGTTCTCCTCTCCTCTGACTGCAAAAAGGCTGAATTCATGGTGCCATGTTTAGACCCCAGGAGGGTCATATGAGCTGAAAGTAGGGAAAGGCTCAGTTTATAACAAGTGTGCTTGTGTGAACCCAGTTCAGCCCCAGTGGAAGGACCCAGGACCTGCTCTCTTCAGGGATGGAGAACCTGTCAGTGCTGGACGTGGCCCCTCTGGGCTTGTGAGTGTTCAGGGCCCAGTGGAGTCTGAGGGTGCTTATCTTAAGGTAGGGCTGCCTCACTGAAGTTGAGCTTTTGGGGTCTCCACCCACTGCTACCCCAGGGGAAGAAAGCTCTGAGCTTGGGATCATGCTTACAGGGTCAAGGGCTGCTCTCAGGATCCCCTCCTACCCTCTTCCTTCATCTCATGTGCTCATCCCTCTCACTCCCCTCACCCCACTTACACCTCTTCAGCTTACACCACCTCAACTCTATTCCCCAGCCCCATGTCCCGACTCAGTCATTGTCACACTGGGTGATTTTGAGCATCTCACTGAGCAGGACTTCAGTTTCTCCATCTGTAAAATGGCAGTGATCCCAACTATCCTGTTCACAGGAGGGAAAATAAAATCATGAGGATGAGAAACATTTAGGGAGGTTACAGGCTATGGGGACCTCCAAGGGCTCCCCACATAGAGGTTCTTGGGGGCTGGACAGAACTTGGTCCTTTGGAGCTGAGCTCAGCCTCTGCTTCCTCCAGGGTGGTAGAAGATGCCACTGAAGTGGAGGTGTCTGACTCAAAAGCTGCCTCAGAGCTGTACTTGCAGGCCACCGCGGGTGAAGGCAGGTGAGGACAAGAGAGTATCTGTCACCCTATCCCCGCTAGGCATTGGGCCTGAGTCCACCCTTTTCTCCACAGGGCCTGCTGTCTGCTCACTCTCATCGTGTCCTGCCCAGGGCCTGACCCTCCTGAGGGGCCCGGGACCCAAGGTGTGTGGCGAGGGGCTCTACGGATCCTGCAGCTCCCAGGAGCCCCGTAAGTCTGAAGGGGCCTTCTGACTGCATTGAAGGGTGAGGTGGGGAGCTGAATTACAGAGGGAAAGGCCCAAGATAGCATCAAAGTCTCTCCTGTCCTCAACCCCATAATAAGAGCATCCCAGAACACAAGTTAAGCCCCATTGTTGGCAGATGACGTGGTCAAAAGCAACTGGATAGAGAATTAGTGAAACCAATAAATAAAAATAAATATTTTCCAGCCTGGGCAACCGGCCAAAACTCCATCTCTATAAAAAATACCCAAAAAAATCAGCCAGGCATGGTGGTGCAACATCTGTAGTCCCAGCTACTCAGGAGGCTGAGGTGGGAGGATGGCTTGAGCCCAGGAGGTTGAGGCTGCAATGAGCCATGATCACACCACAGCACTACAGCCTGGGTGACAGAGTGAGTCTCAAAAAATAGAAATAAATACGTAAATAAATAAATATCTCTAGCCACTGGTTTGTTTGTTTTTTTTCATATGTTGATAAATGCACCAGGGACAGCTTTTTTTTTTTTTAATGCAAAAGTTAAATGTATTTTATCTTTGTTCTATTATTAGCAGATAACCTTAATAAAAATAGCTATTATTTACAACAAAATATCATGTAATTTTAAATTGATCACTTTTTATTTCTATGGAAAAGCAACACTGGCATGTGTTGTTGCTGAAGGTGAAGCAGCTTTTTGATTCTGTTCTGTTCTACTCTGTGTTCTGAGATGTGTATCAGACACCGGCCACACACCCCAGATGTGCTCGGGGCACAGCCTGGCCCTACAGAGCATTCTGGTCTGCAGGTGAGCACCTAAGGCCCTGCCATTCCCACTTCTTATTGTCATATTTACTTAGTTCTCAGTACCTCTGTCCATCTTTAAATGACTTAAGTGAGAGTACATTAAAGTAGCTTAGATGTTCCTAAGCTTCCGCAGAGCACGTCGCATCTGTGACAGCAATTCAGAAAAAGAGCAAACTTTCTTTTATTCTTAATGGTACACAGTATAAGAGAACAGCTTAGGCAGTTCACTGTAACTGATGGTCCTGATGTCCTTATTCATAAACTGAAAACTCCCCACAGAAGCTTCTGTAAGTATAATGTTAAATAGGTCTATAAACACAACAGCAACAATAAGAATATAAACCAAATGCCCAGTTATGGGAAACTGGTGAAGAAATTTACTGATAAACCCACTGTGATGGTGTGTGTGTGTGTGTGGCGGGGGGGGGGGGTGTGTCAACTTAGCTTCAGTGACAGTCCCTAGTTATTTAAGCTAGGTGCTGCTGTGAAGGTATTTTGCAGATGTGATGGATATTAAGAGTATCCTGAAAGATCTGGGTGAGCCCGATTCAATCAGTTGAAAAGCTTTAAAAGCAGAAGCCTAAAAAGGCCTTAAAAGCTGAAGCTTCCCGGAAAAAGAAAAGAAATTCCATTCATGGGCAGTGGCATCTGCTATACTTGTGCCTGTGGAGTTCCATTCTGCTCACTCTTTTCCCTCCTGACTGCTCATAGACAACACTTGTGGTCTGTGCCCATGACCTCCCTGATTCTGGACTTACTTAGCCAGCATTCACAATCTTGTAAGCCATTTCCTTTAACAAATTTGTTTATATATGAAAAACACTGGTTCTTCCTCTCTAATTAAAGCCTGGACAACACACTCACAAATTAGGAGATGCTGCTGTTAGAAGGAATAAGGTATACATTTTAGGCCCTTCAAGACTCTAATAAATGATAGTAAAATAATAGCAAAGAAAAACCTTACTTTGGGGTTAAGAAATCACAGATTGATAAACCAGGGACAGTTTTGCAAATAGCATCTTCAAGCATTTTTGTCTAATTTTTCAGACCTTTTTTTTACCACTTTTTAAATTTTTACATTACTAATTCCTTTTCAGCTACTTATATCTCTTCTGATCTATCAGATTGAAAACTTGGAAAGAACCTAAATGTTCAAAGCCAAGACTGGGAAATTCCCAAAAAGTCTTATCTTCAGGTCCTACTTTACATCCTTTACTCAAGTGCTCTAAAGTTATGAAAATATGAAGTAATGACAGGAAATAGTTATTTCAAACCAGCTTGCATATTTGTAATGTCATGGAAATGTTGCCAAATTCAGAAGTGCCTGAAAACAAATTGCAGTAAAACAAAAAAGAAGAGGAAAATGTACCCTAAATTCCAAACTACTTTAAAGTATTTTCTTTCTTTTATCATGTATACTTATTAAAAAAAAAAAACAGATTTATTAACATATAATTTACACACACTGAAGTTCACTCTTTTGAAATGTACAATTCAGTGGTTTTTTAGTACATTCACAATGTTGTGCATTGATCAGCACTATCTAATTTTAGAACATTAAGTCACCCCAGAAAGGAAACCCGTTTCCATTTGCAAGCATTCCTCATTCTGCCACCCACTCCCAGCCCAGGGCAATCACGAATCTATTTTCTGTCTCTGTAGATTTGCTACTCTGGGCTTTTCATGTGAATGGAACCATACAATATGTGGTCTTCCTGTCTGGCTTCTTTCACTTAGGATAATGTTTTCAAGGTTTATCCACTTGTGTGAATCAGAACTTTATTCTTTGTTCTTTTTTATTGACAAATAATATTCCATTGTATGGATATACCATATTTTGTTTATCCATTCATCCATTGATGGGCATTTGGATTGTTTCCACTTTTGGCTACTATATATATTTTTTTCTTTTCTTTCTTTTTTTTTTTGAGATGGAGTCTCGCTCTGTCACCCAAGCTGGAGTGCAATGGCGTGATCTCGGCTCACTGCAAACTCTGCCTCCCGGGTTCAAGTGATTTTCCTGCCTCAGTCTCCTGAGTAGCTGGGATTACAGGCGCCCACCATCATACCCAGCTAATTTTTGTATTTTTAGTAGAGATGGGATTTCATTGTTGGCCAGGCTGGTCTCAAACTCATGACCTCAAATGATCCACCTGCCTCGGCCTCCCAAAGTGCTGGGATTACAGGCATGAGCCACCGCACCCGGACATCTTTTCTTGTCTTTCTCTCTCCCTTTGTTAGAGATGTAGTCTCACTTTGTTGCCCAGACTGGTCTCAAACTCGTGGCCTCAAGCAATCCTCCCATCTCAGATTCCCAAATCACTGGGATTACAGGCATGAGCCACTATGCCTAGCTACTCTTTTGGCTATTTTAAATAATGTTGCTATGAACATTCACATATAAGTTTTTATTTGGACATGTGTTTTCAATTATCTCAGACATAAACCAAGAAGTGGTATTGCTGGGTCATATCGTAACTGTTTTAAAAGTTGTTTGTATGTTTGTCTTTATCGAGGTAAAGTTCACATAATATAAAATTAACTATTACCCATTTTATAATGTACAATTTAGTGACTCCTGGTACATTCGCAATGTTGTGGAACTATCTAGTTCCATCATTTGGCTATTGTGAATAGTGCTGCTGTGAACATTCATGTACAAGTATTTGTTTGAATACCTCTTTTCAATTATTTTGAGTATTTACCTAGGAGTGGAATAGCTGGGTCATATAGATATGGTAAGTCTATGTTTAACTTTTGAGGCACTACCACACTGCTTTCTACAGCACTGCACCATTTTGTATTTCCTCCAGCAATGTACGATGGTTCCAACTTCTCCACAATTACCAACATTTGTTATCTTCCGTGTTTTCGATTATGGCCAACCTAGTGGTTTTGAAGTGGCATCTCATTTTTATTTGATTTGCATTTCCCTAATGACTAATTATATTGAGCAGCTATTCATGTGCTTGTTGGCCATCTCTAGATCTTCTTTGTGGAAACGTCTATTCAAATCCTTCACCTATTTTTAAATTGGGTTATTTGTGTCTTTCTTGTTGTGTTAAGAGTTCTTTATATATTCTGTATACTAGACCCTTATCAGTTATGTGATTTGCAAACATTTTCTTCTGTTTCATAGGTCATCTTTTCACTTTCTTTCTTTTTTTTTTTTTTTTTTTTTAAAGACAGAGTTTTGCTCTTGTTGCCCAGGCTGCAGTGCAATGGCGTGATTGACAACCTCTGCCTCTTGGGTTCAAGAAATTCTCCTGCCTCAGCCTCCCAAGTAGCTGGGATTACAGGTGCCTGCCACCACGCCTGGCTATCTTTTTACTTTTTTTGATAGTGTCCTTCAATACACCAAACTTTAAAATTTTTATGAAGCCCAATTTATCTTTTGTTGCTCATGCTTTTGGTGTTATACCTAAGCAACCATTGCAAAATCCAAAGTCAGGAAGATTCACCCCTACGTTTTCTCCTAATAGTTTTATAGCTTTATCTCTTACACTTAGGTCATTGATCCATTTTGAGTTAATTTTTTGTATTAGTATGGAGTAATCGTCCAACTTCATTCTATCCAGTTCTCCCAGCACCATTTGCTAAAGAGACTACTATTTCCAATTGACTGGTCCCGGCACCCTTGTCAAAAATCAGTTGGTCACATATATATGGATTTATGTCAAGACTCTCAATTATATTACATTGATTTATATAGCCTTTATCATATTGTGAAACTTTTCTTTTATTTCTACGTTCTTGAATGTTTTTTAATCATGAAAAGGTGTCAGTTCTCGTCAAAGGCTATCCTCATGGCAATACCACACTGTTTTGATTTAATTTAACTTAATTTAATTTTGTTTTACATACAGGGTCTCCCTCTGTCACCCAGGCTGGAATGCAGTGATGCAGTCAAGGCTTACTGCAGCCTTGACCTCTCAGGCTCAAGTGACCCTCCTGCCTCAGCCTCCCAAGCAGCTGGGACTACAGGTGCACACCTCCACATCTAGCTAATTAAAAAAAAAATTTTTTTTTTTGTAGAAATAAGGGGATCATTATTTTGCCCAGGCTGGTCTCAAATTCCTGGGCTCAAGCTGTCCTCCCATCTTGGCCTTCCAAGGTGTTGGGATTACAGGGGTGAGCCACTGGGCCCAGCCTGACACTATGTTATTTACTGTAGCTTCGTAGTAAGCTTTGAAATGGAAAAGTGTAAGTCCTTCAACTTTGTTCTTTTTTTTTTGAGATGGAGTTTCGCTCTGCTGCCCAGGCTGGAGTGCAGTGGCGTGATCTTGGCTCACTGCAACCTCTGCCTCCTGGGTTCAAGTGATTCTCCTGCCTCAGCCTCGTGAGTAGCTGGGATTAGAAGCGCATGCTACCATGCCCAGCTAATTTTTGTATTTTTAGTAGAGACAGGGTTTCACCATGTTGGTCAGGCTGGTCTTGAACTTCTGACCTCGTGATCTGCCCGCCTTGGCCTCCCAAAATGCTGGGATCACAGGCATGAGCCACCACGCCCAGCCCTCAACTTCGTTCTTCTTTTCAACATTGTTTTGGCTATTCAGGGCTCCTTGCAATTCCATAGGAATTTTAGGATTTGGCTTTTCCATTTCTAAAAAAAAAAAAAAAAAGCCATTGGGATTTTGATAGGCATTGTATTGAATCTCTAGATTTGTTGAGAATACTATCATCTTCATGATATTAAGTCTTCCAATTCATGAACAATGAGCACAAGGCTGTTTTTTCATATATTTAAGTTCTCTTTATTTCAGCAGTGTTTTGCAGTTTTCAGGGTATAAGGTTTACATCTCCTTGGTTAAATTTATTTCTTAGTATTTTTATTATTTTTGATGTTATCAGAAGTGGAATTTTAAAAATTACCGGGCCGGGTGCAGTGGCTCACACCTATAATCCCAGCACTTTGGGACGCCGAGGTGGGTGGATCACCTAGGGTCAGGAGTTCGAGACCAGCCTAGCCAACATGGTGAAACCCTGTCTCAAACTAAAAATAAAAAATTAGCTGGGTGTGGTGGTGGGTGCCTGTAGTCCCAGCTACTTGGGAGGCTGAGGCAAGAGAATCACTTGAACCCAGGAGGTGGAGGTTGCAGTGATCTGAGATCACACCACTGCACTCCAGCCTGGGCAACAGAGTGAGACTCCATCTCAAAAAAAAAAATTCCTTTTTGGACGGTTCATTTCTAGTGTATGGAAAGTAAGTATTTTAGGCTGGGCACTGTGACTCATGCCTGCAATTCCAGCACTTTGGGAGGCCATGCCAGGAGGATTGCTTGAGCCCAGGAGTTTGAGACCAACCTGGGCAATATAGTGAGACCTCGTCTCTACAAAAAAATAAAAAAATTAGCTGGGCATGGTGGTGCATGCCTGCACTCTCATCTACTCAATAGGCTGACATGGGAGGTCTAGACTGCAGTGAACCTTGACTGCATCACTGCATACAAGCCTGGGTGACATAGCTAGACCCTATCAAAAAACAGAAAAAAGAGACATAACTGATTCTTTTTTTTTTTTTTTTTTTTTTAGACGGAGTCTTGCTCTGTCGCCCAGGCTGGAGTGCAATGGCATGATCTCGGCTCACTGCAACCTCCGCCTTCTGAGTTCAAGCAATTCTCTGCCTCAGCCTCCTGAGTAGGTGGGATTACAGGCGCCTGCCACCATGCCCAGCTAATTTTTTTTTGTATTTTTAGTAGAGACGGGGTTTCACCATCTTGGCCAGGCTGGTATTGAACTCCAGACTTTGTGATCCACCTGCCTCGGCCTCCCAAAGTGCTGGGATTACAGGTGTGAGTCACCACACCTGGCTAGACAACTGATTTTTGCGTGTTGATTTTGTATTCTGCAACTTTACTGAATTTGATTATTAGTTCTAATAGTTCTTTTTGGATATGGATTTTTTAGGATATTCTGTATATAAAATTATATCATTTGCAACTTGAGATAGTTTTATTTCTTCCTTTCCTATTTCAATAATTTTGTTTCTTTTTCTTGCCTGATTGTTCTGGCTAGAACTTCTAATACAAGGTTGAATGGCAGTGGTGATAGTAGTCATACTTACATTCTTGATCTGAGGGGAAAGATTTTAGTCTTTCACCATTGCTTGTGATATTGGCTGTCGGTTTTTCTATATATGCCCTTAATCATGTTATGAAATTTCCCTTTTATTCCTATTTTGTTGAGTATTTTTCTCATGAAAGGATGTTGGGTATTGTCAAAGGCTTTTCTGCATCAGTTGAAATGATCCTCAGATTTTTTCTACATTCTATTAATGTGGTATATTATATATTGATTTATTTTCATGTTGAACTACCCTTGCATTCCTGGGATAAATCTCAGTTGGTCATGATGTATAAGTCTTCTAATACTCAGTGGATTCCATTGGCTAGTATTTTATTGAGAGCTTTTGTGTCTACATTCAACAGGATATTAGTGTGTAATTTTATTTTCTTGTGTTGTCTTTGGTTTTGGTATTGGGGCAATGTTGGCCTCATAGGATGAGTTAGAAAGTCTTCCTTTTTATTCTATTTTTTGGAGCAGTGTAAGAAGAATTGGTGTTACTTATTCTTCAACTGTTTGCTAGAATTCACCAGTGAAGTCATTTGGTCCTGGGTTTTTCTTTGTTGGGAGGTTTTTGATTACTGATTCAATCTCGCTTTTTTTTTTTTTTTTAATTTTGAGATGGAGTCTTGCTCTGTTGCCCAGGCTGGAATAAAGTGGCATGATCTCAGCTCACTGCAACCTCTGCCTCCCTTGTTCAAGTGATTCTCCTGCCTTAAACTCCCGAGTATCTGGGATTACAGGCACGCACCACCACGACCATCTAATTTTTGTATTTTTTTAGTAGAGTTGGGATTTCACCATATTGGTCAGGCTGGTCTCAAACTCCTGACCTCATGATCCACCTGCCTCGGTCTCCCAAAGTGCTGTGATTACAGGTGTGAGCCACTGTGCCCTGCCTGATTCAGTGTCTTTACCTGGTATAGGTCTATTCAGAATTTCTATTTCTTCTGGAGTCAGTTTTGGTCATTTGTGTGTTTCTAGGAATTTGTTCATTTCATCTAAGTTCTCTAATTTGTTGGTGTATAATTGTGGCATTCTCTTGTAATCATTTTTATTTCTGTAAGGTTGGTAGCAATGTCCTCACTTTCACTTCTAATGTTAGTAATATGAGTCTTCTGTCTTTCTTAGTCAATCTAGCTAAAAGTTTGTCCATTTTTAAGTTTTTTTTAAAAGAGAAAAGCCTTTTTGGCCAGACAGTGTGGCTCGTGTCTGTAATCCCAGCACTTTGGGAGGCTAAGGTGTGTGGATAACAAGGTCAGGAGATCGAGACCAGCCTGGTCAACATGGTGAAACCCCATCTCTACTAAAAATACAAAAATTAGCTGGGCATGTTGGCATGGTGGAAATTCTAGCCACTACGGAGGCTGAGGAAGGAGAATTGCTTGAACCAGGGATTCGGATGTTGCAGTGAGCCAAGATCACACCACTGCAGTCCAGCCTGGTGACACAGCGAGACTCTGACTCAAAAAAAAAAAAAAAAAAAAGAGAGAGAGAAAAGCCTTTTTAATATGAAACCTATGTATTTGGGAACAAAAATGCAATACACAGTAAGAAACCATATTCTATTAATTATGACATTCTGTAATATACGAACACAGAAAATTTCATTATTAAGAAACACCAACAGGAAAAAAAACTCTATAAAGTCCTATTCATTTTATTTTGTTAGGGAAAAGGATGTTAATTTGGCTATTGTCACAGTTCCATCATGTCTACTCTCCTTGTAAGTTCAGCTTCATTGCTGTCTAATTCTTGCTTTGCTTCTTCAATTTTCATTTGAGCAAGAGGGGAATTCAGCATTAAGTCTAAATAGGACTCAAATTTTTTCTTCAAAGGTATAGTCTGTTGCTTTAATTTGGCCAGTTTCTCTGACAGTGCTACTAAGGACTGATGAGACAGAGAAGCATCCATGCCTCTGGCTGAAAGTTGCTCCTCTGTAGCCTTGATTCCAAATCTGAATTCCTCTGACTTTGCTTTTAGAAAGTTCATGTTCTGACTACGAGTATCAACTTTGGCCCTTTCTGTGGACAGATGCAACTCTGCTTTCTTGAGATCCTCTTGTAGATATTTTTCAAACATTAAGTTGCAGTTAGATTTTTTTCAAGTTTTTCCAGTTCAATCTTGATTTCTTCACCTTCGGATTTGGTGCGAAAGAGATCAGAGGTCAAATCATTCACTGCAAGGATAAAACTAGCTAGTAAGTCATCCTTTGTTTCAAGGGCCACCATGCTGTCAACCAAAGCATTCAGATACCTGGAACCAGTGCTAGAGAAATTGGCAGGGGAAAAATTCACACTATCCATGAGAAGGTCTTGAAGATACTAGGCTTCTGACTTGTATTCACTTGTTTTCTGCTTCAAGTCCTCTATTACCAGGTAGTCATCCTTGTCCCGGACCCTGTTGGGTTCTGAAAGGTGATGTAAAATCTCTGTGGTCCGTGGGTTCACATCATACTGTGGAATGGGATGATCTCCAAATATTTATTTTAACCATGCAGCAACCTGCATTTCTTTCTCCTCCAGGGGCTCCATAGCTACCACTCCTGCTCATTTAAAACTTTTTTTTCAAGGAGTCAACTTTGGTTTCATTGATTTTCTATTATTTTATATTCTCTTTTTCATTTATCTCTGTTTGGATCTCTATTCTTTTCTTTCTTCTGTTAGCTTTGGGTTTATTTTTCTCTTTTTCTAGTTCCTTGAGGTGTCCAGTTAAATTACTGGTTTCAGAGCTTCCTTTTTCATGTAGGTGTTTATACTTACAAATTTCCCTCTGAGCACTACTTTTGCTTCATCACGTAAGTATTGATATGTTGTGTTTTTGTTTTCATTCTTCTGAAAGTATTTTCTAACGCTCTGTGTGATTTCTCTTCTGACCCATTGGTTGTTTAATTTCTACATAGTTATGAATTTTCCAGTTTCTCTTCTGTTACTCATTTCTAGTTTATTCCACTATGGCTAGAGAAGATACTTTGTGTGATTTTAATTTTTAAATATGATTGACACTTGCTTTGTGGCCTAGCATATGGTCTACTTTGGAGAATGTTCCATGCACTTCAGAAGAATGTGTATTCTGTTATTTTGGGATTGAGTGTTCTAAACATGTCTCTTAGGTCTGAATTGTTTAGTGTTACTTAAGTCCTCTACTTCCTTTTTGATCATTTGTCTACTTGTTCTACTTAGTACTGAAACTGGGGAAGCTGGGTGCAGTGGCATGCACCTGTAATCCCAGCTACTCAGGAGGCTGAGGCAGGAGGATTGCTTGAGCCTAGGAATTCAAGACCAGCCTGGGCAATAATAGTGAGACCTTTTCTCAAAAAAAGAAAAAGAAAAGAAAAGAAAGTAGAGTATTGAAGTCTCCAACTATTACTGTAGAACTATCTATTTCTCCCTTCATTTCTGTCCACTTTTGCTTCGCATATTTGGTCTTTTGTCAAGTGCATACATGTTTATATTTGTTTTATCTTTTTGATGAGTTGAACCTTTTATGAATATATAATGTACTTCTTTGTCTCTTGTAACAATTTTTGACTTACAGTCTATTTGGTGTGATATTTATATAGCCACTACAGACTCTTTTATATCTTTTTCCATCTTCTTACTTTTAACCTATTTGTGTCTTTGGATCTAAAGTGGGTCTTGGCTGGGCATGGCAGCTCATGCCTGTACTCCCAACACTTTTGGAGGCCAAGGTAGAAGAATCACTTGAGTTCAGAAGTTTGAAACCAGACTAGGCAACATAATAAGATCCCATATCTACAAAAAATAAAAATAACTAGGTATAGTGGTACATACCTGTAGCTCCAGCTACTTGGAGGCTGAGGCAGGAGGATCACTTGAGCCTGGGAGGTTGAGGCTGCAGTGAGCCTTGATCACATCACTGTACTCCAGCCTAGGCAACAGGGTGAGACCCTGTCTCTTAAAAAAATAAAGAAAATAAAGTGAGTCTCTTGTAGACAACACATAGATAAATTATGTTTTTTTTTTTCAATCTATTCTTCCAACCAAAAAAAAAAAGACCTATTCTTCCAAACTTTGTTATTTAATTAGGGAGTTTATTCCATTTACCTTTAAAGTGATCACTGATAACAAATACTTACTCCTGCCATCTTGCTATTTGGCTATATATTTTTGTTTCTTAATTCCTCTAATATTGCCTTTTGTATTTAATTGATTTTTTGCAATGTGCTGTGTTGATTTTTTTTCACATTACCTTTTTGATATTTTTTCCTTTTTTTTTTCTATTCCAATTTCTTTCCTCTGACAGGATACAAGACAAACACTCAGTTTGCCTGAGTTTTAAAAGGATATTTCCTTTGCCCCAATTAATGAGCAATAAAGACATAAATCCATTTTAAAAAGTGAACAGGGGGTTTTTCCATATTTTTAAAGGTTATTTTTCTACTGGACAGGCATGGTGGTGCAGGCCTGTGGTCCTAGCTACTCAGGAAGCTGAAGTGGGAGGATCACTGGAGCCTGGAAAGTTGAGGCTGCAGTGAGCCGTGATCGTGCCACTATACTCTAGCCTGGCTGACAGAGTGATACCCTGTCTAAAAAAACAAAACAAACAAACAAAAAAACCCCACTTATTTTCCTTGTGGCCATTTTGGAGATTACAATTAATATCTTAAATTTCATTTATTTATTTATTTATTTAGAGACAGAGTCTCGCTCTGTCTCCAGGCTGGAGTGCAGTGGCGTGATCTCAGCTCACTGCAACCTCCGCCTCCCGGGTTCAAGTGAGTCTCCTGCCTCAGCCTCCCGTGTAGCTGGGACTACAGGTGCAGCTAATTTTTGTATTTTTTAGTAGAGATGGGGTTTCACCATGTTGGCCAGGATGGTCCTGATCTCTTGACCTCGTGATCTGCCCACAGCCTCCCAAAGTGCTGGAATTACAGTCGTGAGCCACCGTGTCCGGCTAATATCTTAAATTTAAAACAGTCTCACCAGGCACAATGGTATGCACCTGTAATCCCAGCTACTCGGGAGGCTGAGGCAGGAGGATCTTTTGAACCCAGAAGTTTGAAACCAGCTTGGGCAACATAGTGAGACCTCATCTAAAACAAACAAACAAACAAACAAAAACCATATAGCAATCCAGCTTGAATTAATACCAACTTAGCTTCAATATCTATAAAGATTTTACCCCTATACATCTGCATCTTTTCCCATTATGTTGCTAATGTCACAAATTACATCTTTATACATTGTGTGCCCATTATCATAGGTTTACAATTATTGTTTTATGCATTTGTTTTTTAAATCCTATGGGCAAAAAAGAGGAGTTACAAACAAAAAATGCAATATTATGGGCTTTTATATTTACACATGTAGTTACCTTATTATTGTTCCTTATTTCTTTATATGGCTTCAAGTTACTGTCTAGTGTCCTTTCATTTTGGGTTGATGGACTCTCTTTAGCAGTTTTGGTAAGGCAAGTCTACTAATGATGAATTACTTCAGCTTTGATTTATCTGGGAGTGTCATAATTTTGCCTTCATTTTTGAAGGATAGTTTTGCCAGATATATAATTCTTGATTGACAGGATTTTTTTAAAGCACTTTAAATACCATTGTCTCTTTGTATCTTTTTGGGGATTCGCTCCAGGATCCCCCCGCAGGTATCAACATTCACAGATGTTCAAGTGTCTTATATAAAATGGTGTGGGCCAGGCACAGTGGCTCATGCCTGTAATTCCAGCCTTTGGGAGGCCAAAGCAGAAGGACTGCTTGAGCCCAGGAGTTTGAGACCAGGCTGGGCAACATAGTGAGATCTTGTCACTACAAAAAATAAAAATAAAAAAGACTGTAAAAAACAGTAATAATAGCTACTTGAGGGGCTGAAGCGATAGCTTGAGTCCAGGAGGTCAAGGCTTCAGTGAGCCATGATCACACCACTGCACTCCAGCCTGGGTGACAGAGCAAGACCCTATCTAAAAAAATACTGATAAAAATAACTGGGTGTGGTGCTCACACCTGTAATCCCAGCACTTTGGGAGGCCAATGTGGGTGGATCACTTGAGGTCAGGAATTTGAGACCAGTCTGGCCAACATGGTGAAACCCTGTCTCTACTAAAAACACAAAAATTAGGTGGGCACCATGGCTCCCGCCTGTAATCCCAGCACCTTGGGAGGCCAAGGCAGGTGGATCACCTGAGGTCAGGAATTTGAGACCAGCCTGGCCATCATGGTGAAACCCCGTATCTACCAAAAATATAAAAATAAGCTGGGCGTGGTGGTGGGTGCCTGTAATCCCAGCTACTGGGGAGGTCAAGGCAGGAAAATTGCTTGAACCCGGGAGGTGGAGGTTGCAGTGAGCTGAGATCACACTACTGCACTCCAGCCTGGGTGACAGAGTGAGACTATCTAAAAAGGAAAACAACAACAACAACACACAAAAAAAACTAATAAAAATAAAAAATAAAATGTTATAGTATTTGCACATAACCTACGTACATCCTCCCACATACTTTAAGTCATCTCTAGATTACTTATAATTCCTAATACAATGTAAATGTTATGTAAATTGTTATACTGTATTGTCTAGGGAATCATGACAAGAAAGAGTCTGTACATGCTCAGTACAGACAAAACCATTTTTCTCTCAAATATTTTTGATTCATGCTTGCTTGAATCCACAGATGCAGAGCCTATGGATATAAAGGGCCAACTTTATGATATCTCCATGGTTTCTGGGGATAAATCTGTTTTTAGTCTTATTGAAGATCCATTGCACATAATAAACTGCTTCTCTCTTGCTGTTTTCAAGATTCTCTCTCTTTTTTTTTTTTTTGAGACGTGAAGTTTCGGCTTCTGTCGCCTAGGCTGGAGTGCAGTGGCCAGATCTCAGCTCACTACTAAAGCCCGGCCCCTGGTTCACGCATTCTCCTGCCTCAGCCTCCCAAGTAGTTGGGACTACAGGCTACCGGGCCACCTTGCCCGGGCTAGTTTTTGTATTTTAGGTAGAAACTGGTTTCACTCCATATTAATCCAGGTGGTCTCATTTCCTGACCTCGATCCACTGGCCTCTGCCTCCCAGCAAAGTGCTCATAGGCTTGAGCCACTGCTACCTCGCCAAGATTCTCTCTTTATCTTTGGTTTTTCCGAAGACTGTATTCTTTGTATTCACTGAAGCCTTCATTTTGTTATTTTAGTTGTTAGCCAGTGACCTAACATAGAATTCCTTAAATGCCTGCGACCAAAAAAAAAGTTTTGTTTTGTTTTTTAAAAAGGAAGAAGAAAGAAACAAATAAAAAAGAAACGAAAAGAATAAAGAAGAATATGAAAAAGAAAACAAAGGAAGGAAGGAAGGAAAAAAGAAAAAGAAAAACTTTTCCAGGTCTTTGCAGGTTGGCTGTGTGGAGTCACTCCTAAGCTTAGCCAGGCAATTTACAGCTCTGTTTTAGCCTTCACTTCCTGCTTGTGCTGAGCCCAAAGACCAGACAGAGATGAAAGCTTATTGTCTTATTGGGCCTTTTCTGCACATGAGTCCTACCCTGGGTGTGCTTTCTACACTCTCTGGTACACATGGGAACTTTCTGAAGCCCTTATTCTCCCAAAAATATCACTTCCAAACTTTTCCCAGTCTTTCAGGGTGTCAATTGTTTGCCTCAACTGTTATTTTTGCTTCAGGCAGCAGTGCCTTGTTCTTTTGTTCTTCAACAGTTTCCAGGGAACATCCTCTGTGTAGCTGCTCTGCCTTGACAGAGTTCTGAGACAGGTGAAGCAAAGAGATTTCCCTTTCATCAGTTATTGGGGGGAAACTCCAGAAAATCAAAAAAGATAAACACGATTCATTGGGAACAAGATCTTCTCTGCTCCCTTCCTAACCAGGAACCCCCACCAGAAATTTGGGCTACTGTCTTCAAGATTAGCCCTGTGCTGGGGAGGGGTTGGAGCGAGGGTAAGTTAAAACACCACAGAGATCTCTTATGATGTTTAAATTGCCTCTCCTGGTTAAGCATTTGTTGCTGTAAACCTCTATCTTTCAGAGTTAAAATAAGGTTGTTTCTGGCAATTTTTGCTAGGTATTTCTGGGGATGGATGGACTCCTGGAGTTCCCTACTCTGTGATTTTCACTGATGTCATCTTCTTTTGCCCATTTTAAAATTGGGTTATTTGTCTTTCTATTATTGAGTTGTAAGAGCTCTTTATATATTCTTGGTACAAGTCACTTGTCAGGTACACAATTTAAATTTTTTACTGTGAGAATCTATTACTTCTTTTTTAAAAATTTGTTTGTATTTTTGAGACAGACTCTCACTTTATTGCCCAGGCTGGAGGGCAGGCAGTGGTGTGATCTTGGCTCACTGAAACCTCTGCTCTCTGGGTTCAAGCAATTCTCCTGCCTCAGCCTCTCTAGTAGCTGGGATTACAGGTGTGTGCTACTACATCTGGCTAATTTTTGTATTTTTAGTAGAGACAAGGTTTCACTATGTCAGCCAGGCTGGTCTCAAACTCCTGACCTCAAGTGATCTGCCAGCCTCGGCCTCCCAAAGTGCTGGGATTATAGGTGTGAGCCACCATGCCCATGGAGAATGTATTACTTTTGTAACTCAAAAAGTAATACTAATAGAGATCTGCATGATGTTTCAAATCTGTCTGGTAATGCACAAAAGTTTGTGGAAATAGTTGCCCTTTCCATCAGAGTGTAACTCTGTCCAGTTTCTTTCCCCATCCACCAGTGGACATCGCCTTTCTTCCTCTCCCTCTTGCAGAGACTGCCCCCTGCTGCGGGTGTTGGCTGGTGAAGTTGTTGGTGAGGAGGCGGAGGGCTCTTTAGCATGGATTGTCTCACAGCTTTTGGAAGGAAACAACTACAGTGGCCTGCTTCTTCGCCTGGACACCCAAGGTGGCCAGGGGGAGAGTGTGGGGTTCTTTGGGAAGCTCTGAGATCTGTCCTTAGGCCTGCCTCACCCATCACCCAACCAACCTCAGCCCCAACTCCAGCCCAGAGAGAGAGCCTGACCCTCCAAGAGGGCCCCAGAGTGCCTAGGCTGACAGAGACTGGAGAGGCAAAGCAAGGTCAACAGTGAAAGTAACCCCTCACCCTTCAGAGGCCTTAAACCACTTACCAAGCATTTTTGTACAAATGCCTTTGATTCTTACCAAAACCCCATGAGGCAGATATAATTTACAAATAAGGAAAGAGAGGCAGGCCTAATTTATAGATGAAGAGAGAGAGATAAGAGAAGAGAAGGGAGTCTCCTATTTTCATACACCCGTTAAAAATCAAGCCTCAGCTGAGTACGGCGGCTCATGCCTGCAATCCCAGTATTTTGGGAGGCTGACATGGGCAGATCACCTGAGGTCAGGAGTTCGTTGGCCAGGCCACTAGCCTGGCCAACATGGTGAAACTCCATCTCTACTAAATATACAAAAATTAGCTGGGCATGGTGGCGGGCGCCTGTAGTCCCAGCTACTTGGGAGGCTGAGGCAGAAGAGCTGCTTGAACCTGGGAGGCAGAGGTTGCAGTGAGCCAAGATCGTGCTACTGCACTCTAGCCTGGGCGATAGAGCGGGACTCCATCTCAAAAAAATAAAATAAATAAATAAATAAAACCTCTGTGTCCTTAATGTAGATGCTGGCAGAAAAAAAGAAAAAAAATCAAGCCTCTGAAATGTTATGATGTCAGGGATTTGGGGGAGGTCGAGGTGGGGGTATTGATCAAACAGAAATGGCATGAGTTGATAACTGTCAAAGCTAGGTGACAAGTACACAGGATTTCCTATACTTTGTGTATGTTTGAAATTTTCCATAATAAAAGAGTAAAAAATGTCTGGCCCTCGTCTCCAAAATCAACAAACACACATTCATTTGGCTAGCAAGTTCCCAGACCTCCCCTGTGCAAGGTCCCTTGGAATGAGGAAGATAAGTTAGAGCAGTTCACACCCACAAGGATAAAGCAGTGAGGGCCAGACGTGTTTACCTTCAGGCCAGTTTGGTATCATGATGAAGGGCATGGGCTTGAGTTTTGGCTCTGCCACTTGCCAAGAAGTTGCTTGACCTCTTTGAGCTTCTATTGCCTCATCTGGAAAATGTCGGGGGAGGCAGGATAGATTACAGCTTCTGCCTGATTGGAGTGTTGTGTGGATAAAAAGAGGCAATCCATGAACAGCCTTAGTGAAGTGTCATCAAGCACATGTAAAAGCCTAGAGGGGGTTAGATATTTTTATGAATAGTACTACTAACAAAAAGTAAAAGTATTACAGGCCGCGTGCTTTGGAGTCCACAGGAAGGAGTAATTCACTTGGAGTGTCCCTTTACTAGGTAGCTCCCTCAGTTTGCTCCAGGCTGCTCTGTTGGGGGCCTCAAGAAGGAGGATGCAGGTGAAACAGGTGAGGCCCACCCTGTGGGATGCAGTAGAAGAGGCTCGGGCCCGCCGGGCTGGCCTGAGGCCCCTGCGTTTAGGCCTCCTTGAGGACACCCTGACATACAGTGGGCTAAGCCAGCTGGGAAGGGCACTGCGGGAGTTAGAGGTGAGCAAGGTGAAGCCGGAGGGCATCTGGGCCAGCCATGGCCAGTACCCACCTTGAACCCTTTCTCCATAGGTGGTAAAAGCGTGGAGCCAGCACCCAAGAAGAAAGATGCTCCAAGGAGCCAGAGCTGAGGCAATGAGGCTTCCAGAACCACAGGTATGTCTTCGCATTCACCCTTTTGGGAGCCACATTTGTGTCTGCCTTCTTGTCTTCTTTCCAAAGCACTTTGAGGAAGACCTCCATTCATTCATTGACTTATTGATTCCCAAACACTTACTGACCACCCACTGTGTGCTGGGCCCAGTGCCACATAGGCCCTGGGAATTCCCTGCCCTCATGGAGTTTATAATCTCCTGGGAAGAAACAATTACACCACCATCATCGGTGCTCTGAAAGGCTTATAAACAGAGTTCTGTGGGGCATCTAAATTAGCCTTGGCAAGAGAGGGATGGACGACTTCATGGAGGAAGTGATTCCTGAAGGAGGTCAACAAAGACGAGTGAACAACCTGAAGGCAGAGAGAATGACAGGCAAAGACTCAGAGGCAAGAAAGTACTTGGTCCCCTTGAGGTAGTGCAAGCAGCTCAATTTGTTGGAGAATAGAACTTGAGGGAGAGTCAGGAGAGAAGGACTGGAGAGGACAGCAGGGGCCAGGTCACACAGGGCTTTGTAAAACAGAGATGTTTGGACTTTGTCTTAAAGGTCACAGGTGAGCCACAGAAGTATTTTAAGCAGGAAAGAATACTGTGTGTCCTTTTCAGGTGAGCAAACTGAGGCTTAAAGAAAAGATGTGAGGCTGAGCATGGTGGCTCATGCCTATAATCCCAGCACTTTGGGAGGCCGAGGTGGGTGGATCACCTGAGGTCAGGAGTTCGAGACCAGCCTGGCCAACTTGGAGAAATCCCGTCTCTACTAAAAATACAAAAATTAGCCTGGTGTGGTGGTGCATGCTTGTAGTCCCAGCTACTTGGGAGTCTGAGGCAGGAGGATCACTTGAACCCAGGAAGCAGAGGTTGCAGTGAGCCGAGATCATGCCATTGGACTCCAACGTGGGCATCAAGAGTGAAACTCCATCTCAAAAAAAAAAAAAAAAAAAAAAAAAAGAAAGAAAGAAAGAAAAAAGAGAAAAGAAAAGAAAAGATGTGAGAGGGCTGGGAGCCCTCTCAAGGTGAAACCCCATCTCTACTCAAAAATACAAAAATTAGCCATGCATGGTGGCGCATGCTTGTAGTCCCAGTTACTCAGGAGGCTGAGGTGGGAGAGCCACCTGAACCCGGGAGGCGCAGGTTGAAGTGAGCTGAGATTGCACCACTGCACTCCACCCTGGGTGACACAGCGGGACGCTGTCATAAAAAAGAAAAAGAAAAGAAAGGATGTGAGACCTGTGAGCCTGGGGTCACAGGTGTAATCGGGAGCAGCAAAAGTATAATCACACTCAAGTCCTTAGACTCCTAATCTAGTGCTCTTTCATCTCCTTAGGCTGCATGGCCTTTCTGGTCTTCCATGATTTATCACAGGGTGGTTGAAACCCTGCCCCTGTCCAGCCTCTTCTGGCCTTTCTCGTCTTTTTTCATAATTGCTTACAACTTGTTTTTACAGCCTTGGGGCTTGGGAATCAGGCATGGTAGCTCCTATTTATTGAGCAAGAGCCTTACTGCTCAGTGCTTTCGGTGCAGTACTTCACTTCATTCTCTCTACAACTTTTATCAGCTCGATTTGATAGAGAAGCACATGGAGACTAGGCCAGTCACCTGCTCAAGGTCATTCAGCTAAGAAGAGGAGGGGCTGGGACCCTGATCTGTCTGATTTCCAAGCCCTGATCTTAACCTACACCGTCCTGGGAGAAAAGGTGTGGAATGGTCACTTCTAATATCTTCTCAGCAGGTGATAGAGTCACCAGTAAGCCAGAGCCCATGCCTCGAGGGAGAGCCCCAAGGTGGGTCTGGGACTTGGGGATGAGCTGGGAGTGGGAGGTATTCTCTGCCTTTGGTGTGATTCATTACATTTTCCTCTAGTGGCAGGAAGAACGGCAACTCTAAGGTGTGGGCTCCACCAAAAGAATCCTCTCAGGCACCCTAAGGAACAGGTAATACCTCATGTACCCCAGGAATGACTGGAAGCCATAGGGGGAGTGAAGAGCTGCAAAGCCCAGCTAATGTGCCTCTGCTTACCCTGCCCCAATATCAAGGAGAAATGTGAAGTTTTTGACAAATAAAGGACCTGAGGGTGACTAGACCCCTAAGGGAGGGCCATGGGGAGGGACTGTTTTCCTACTTATTGGATTAAGGGTATAGGATCCTTAGGGGCACTATGGCACCTCTTGGCAGAGCCACTACCTTCCTCTTCCCACCATGGCCTCCTGAGTCTCTGCCCATGCTACAAGCTCTTCCAGGCCAGTTAGGTCCTGGATGTTATTTTGGCAGCAGCCCTGGTGATGAGGTATTGGAAAAGTTGGGCTCTGGTCCTAAATCTGCGCACACACATGGACTTCTGACTGAGCCCAGCAGGTACCAGATGTGGCCCTGCAGTTCTTCTTGGCCCAGGCCCGGAGGCAGAGACTGAGGGAGCAGCACCAAATTTGGATTTGAGAGAAGCTGAAGCATTTGGAACAGAAGGAGGAGGTGGCAGATGACCAGATCAAAGACCTGGTGACTGAAGAGGAGGTAAGGAGAGTCAAATAGAGGACTTGAGGCTCTAATTGGTCCAGGCACTGTGCTAGGGCTGGGATCCATCATCAGTCACTACCGACTGGTTCATACTCTCTCTCATGGCCCTCACAGACTTGTCAGGGATAGATGAGGCAATTCTCAGTGCTAAGTGATGGGTCTGGGGAGTTAGGGGCATGTGGGACCAAAAAGGCATATCTGATCCAGGCTGGAGTGGATCAGAGGAGATGGCATCTAAGTTGAGCCTTAAAGGGCAGGCAGAAATCAGCCAGGGGAATTCACTGGACACTGAGCTTCACAAGGGCAGTTACCGCTCATCACATCAAGGCACTCATAGATACAACTTATTTGAACAAATTAAGAAACATAACGTGTATGTGGTGGGGGTGGTTGGAGTGGTGACATGTTCTCAGAGAAGACAAGACAGAGCAAAGGTTCAGAGGGAAGCAATGGCAAAGTGGGTCCTGTAAACTGCAAATTCTCCAATCTGGCTGGAGCTGAACACGTGCGTAGTCAGAAGCAAGGCTAAAGAGACAAGTGTGTGCCACAGCTCTGGCTTTGGATTTTACCCCAAGGAGAGTTGCAAACCATTGAAAGGCATGTGCCATGTCAGCTCTGACCTTCACTAGCCATGAGAATTTGGGCAAGTTAGGTCACTTCTCTGATTCACTGTTGTCAAATCTGTAAGACGACAATGCCACATATGGTTGTTATTGGATAAAATAATACACTTGAAGTATTTAGCACAGAGCCTGGCACACAGGTGGCACTCAACAAAGAGTATGTGTTATCACTGAAAGCCTGCAAGGAGAGGAAGAGATGGCAGCAGGAACAGATGGTGCTGAGATTCCAGCTGGAGGCCCTTCAGGAAGAGCGGGACACGGCAGAGCAGGACCTGGCAGCCCTCTATGACCTGCATGTGCAGGCCACTCGAGCTCAGACACACCATGTGCTGCGGGTTAGTGGGGATGGAGGGCAGGCCTTGAGCTGGCTCCAAGGCTGGCTGAGTGACAGGTATCTCTGAATCTGGGTACAGGTATTCCGAGCCTGGCAGGGCCAGTGGGAGGAACGGGCCATGACCACAGAGCACCGTCACTGCAGCCTGCTGGCGGGCATCCTGGAAGAAGCCATCAACCTGGCCACACAGAATCAGGAGCTCCAAGCTCAGAACCAGCAACTTCGGCAGGGTGCACACTAGGCTGGGGGCAGTCATGCTGGACCGTCCTGGGGAGAAACCTGATCAGGAACCCTTTAGAGGAAGTTTCCTGTCTCCTCATTCTGGAGGGTCCTAGAAGGGAGAGAAAGGTGAGATAAAACCAAGCTGATCCTCATCATGGATAATTAATAACACAAACCATGTCTCATTGTTCCAGTCCTTACTAAGTGCCTAATATTATTTTATTTAGCCTCTCCAACTGCCACATATAGTAGGTACCATTTGATCCTCATTTCAGGGGTAAGGCAACTAAAGCCAGAAAAGGTTCAATAACTGCCCAAGAACAGTCAGCTAAGTGGAAGAGCCAGAATTCAAATTCAAGTCTGTCCATAGTTCTACACTGCACAGTAGTGGCTTACAAGCTTCTGGGTGCATCAGAACCACCTAGGAAGCTTAAGAGAAAGAAGAAAAAGATTCCCAGACACTACTCCCTAAGATTCTGCTTTAATAGGTCTGAGATAAGCCTAGGCGCCCCCCATCCCCACCCACCTTTGCTTTTTTTAGAAACTCACCATATATTCTATCATAGAATCAGGGCCTGACATTCCCCTGGCCATGATTTTAGGACAGATGACAGGCAGGAATTGTCTGTGAGGGAACCAGAGGAAACGAAAACCAAAACCACATTGTATTTCTTAGAGTTTTTTGGCCTAGAGTCTAGTTTGTCCTGCTGAGCCCAGAACCTGCTGTTCCCAAGACTCCTTCCGCATTCCCCTGGGCCCAAGTTTTGTGCTCCAGGGAAATTTCAAAAGCTCTGTGACAGGGAAATGTCTCAGCTCCATGGAGCTCTCACAGGAAATAATGCCACTGGCAACAGCTTGGAGAAAACAATTTTTTCTTAGTCTAAAAGTTACCCCAGGCCAAGCGTGGTGGCTCATGCCTGTAATCCCAGCACTTTGGGAGGCTGAGGCGGGCGGATCACAAGGTCAGGAGATCAAGACCATCCTGGCTAACACGGTGAAACCCTGTCTCTACTAAAAATATAAAAAAATTAGCCAGGCGCAATGGTAGGCGCCTGTAGTCCCAGCCACTCAGGAGGCTGAGGCAGGAGAATAGCGTGAACCCGGGAGGCGGAGTTTGCAGTGAGCCGAGATCGCACCACTGCAGTCTGGCCTGGGTGAAAGAGTGAGACTTCCGTCTCAAAAATAAATAAATAAAATAAAATAAAATAAAATAAAATAAAGTAAAATAAAATAAAATAAAAGTTACCCCAGAATTAAAATACTCAGGACCCCAGAAGAACAAAACTGTTAGACAGAAGACACAAGACAATCGTGGCTGTGGTTGTAGGAACCACCCTACAGCCTAGAAAACTTTATTAAGACTTTATTGCTTATGCAGTTAAAGAGACACTGATTGAGCTACAGGTTTCCTGTACCTGGTCTCAGGTCACTCTGTGCAGAGCTTCCCCAGGCTGTTGGGAGCTGGGAGACTGCTAGACAGGGGCAGGACCCAGAGTGGGAAGCATGGTACCTCCCAGGAGCCTCAGAGTGGGTAGCAGGCTTCAAGACAGCCCTCAGAGTGAACAGAGAGGTCAGGAGTGTCAGCTTAAGCCAGGGCCCAGGGGCTACATTCCCTGAGTTGAGTCAAGCCCAGCCCTCTCTGGGGTTTCCAGAACAAAGGCTAGGTGTGGGGAGCAGCACTGTGGAAAGGGCAGGGAGCATGTCTCTAGGCATTGCTGGAACTGGGGGAAATTGTCAAAGTGGCTGGGGTAATGGTTGTATAATCTGTGGCAACAGGGACTTCTTGCATGAAAGTGGGTATCTCTTATGGAAGAGTCATGCACCATGGCTGGGCTGGAGCGGCCAGCTCCAGTGGCTACTGTAGGCAGTAGCCACTGTTGGGTGACTAAAGTAGGCAAGGAAAGTCACTTGTTGCCCACACCCCACTTTCATCAACTCTGTTCATGCAGGACAAGGCAGGGAGTTGCCCATCAAGGATGGGGTCACTTCTCAGGCCTAGGTATTGATGTTACCTTAATTCTTTTTTTTTTTTTTTTTTGAGACGGAGTCTCGCTCTGTCGCCCAGGCTGGAGTGCAGTGGCCGGATCTCAGCTCACTGCAAGCTCCGCCTCCCGGGTTTACGCCATTCTCCTGCCTCAGCCTCCCGAGTAGCTGGGACTACAGGCGCCGGCCACCGCGCCCGGCTAGTTTTTTGTATTTTTTTAGTAGAGACGGGGTTTCACCGCGTTAGCCAGGATGGTCTCGATCTCCTGACCTCGTGATCCGCCCGTCTCGGCCTCCCAAAGTGCTGGGATTACAGGCTTGAGCCACCGCACCCGGCCACCTTAATTCTTTAGTCTGGAAGAACTTGGTTGGGGTGGGGGATGGTAAGCATTTCCTTAACCAAACTCACTCTTCACATCTCCTAGGGGTACCCCTTCATCCACCGATCTCCAGAGAATAACCTGGCTGCTCTCACTTCTCCAGCTTTTCTCACAAGGCACTTGTTACAGGGCTGCTGATGGGAGGGGGAGGAAGGCTAGGAGAGGGGTCTGGTGGAGGCGCCCAATCTACAGGGTCCGGAATCAGGGTGGAAGTTGTCAGGGACTAGCGGCTACCATAGTACAGGCGCATGGCCAGGCCAATGAGTAATGTGGCCAGGAAGAAGGCGGCTGTGAGCTGCAGCCGTAGCAGGACTGCTGAGAGCACGGCGTTGACCACCAGTGAGCAGGACACCACAAAGAGGCGTGTGATGCTGCTGCCGTGCTTCATGACAGCGGACATGAGCAGTCCATTTAGTGCCTGGCTCAGCACCACGAGTGCTGCCCATCCTGAGAAACCTTCCAGAAGGCCTGGGCCAGGGCCGCCGCCAGCATGCAGACCTAGATTCAGGAGCACACCAAAAGTGTAGAGGAAGAGGTTCTGAAGTGCCAGGGGCAGCCGCTGTCGCTTCATGAGCAGCTCTGTGTACACTGAAGACAAGCCTGAGATGAGGCAGTACAGGATGAGGAGCAGGAGGCCCAGCGGAGTGATATGCAGGGGCATGGGGCTTGCAGCAGCTGCTGGAGAGGGACTGGGAACGGTGTTCCCAGGAACTTGAAGGCCGCCTGCTGCACAGCAGGCCCCCGCAGCCATCAGCAGCAGCAGCGCTAACACCTGACGCACAGAGAGGCGGTGCCGGAGGCAGAGGCAGTAGAGCACAGCCGTGCTTCCAATCTTGAGATTGCTCAGCACTTGGTAGGTGCTGGGGTCCATGTAACGCTGAAGATAGATCACTAGGTTGTTGTTAGCGCCATACAGCAAGGCTGATACTGCGAAGGGAGCAGCCTGGCGCCAGGGTGGGGCCCCCTGGGGCCATGCTTGCCAGCCTACCAGAAGGGAGAAGGCGCATAACAGTAGCTTGGTCAGCTCAGTCAGCAGCACGGCTGAGGAGGGTCGGAAGGGCACTCGGCCGTCCACATGGCACAGTGCCAGCAATGGGGCGTGGGCACCATACATGGCAGTGGATAGGAGTAGCATCAGGGTCCAGCGGGCCTGCCTGGGATGGCCCAGGCCCGGCATACCCCCATCCTCTACACTCATACCCACACCAGACCCTGGGTAACTAAGGGGCAGCAGGGATTGCAACACGTTTGGGGAAAATCAAGTTACGGAGCCAGCTACCAGGAAGGAGGAGCTGTGGAACATTGCCAGAGAGAATACTGAGGATCAGAGGCATCTACCAACCCCACAGTCAGGGCTTGAAGAATAAGGGGCTGGTAGTCCTTGAAGTCACAATCTTGGGGCCAGTCCCATGGAGTTAGGAAGGGGAAGAAGGAATCCAGGGTGCAGGCTGAGGAACTACTGTTCACAATCTGCAGGAAGGGAGGCAAGGATGAAGGTGGCAGGAACGTTGGAGATAGCAAATGGATGACAGCTGGGGAATTCAGATAGAGTGTCTCCACCTGAAGGCTGAGCTGCTCATCCTGCCTCTTCCATGGCACCTAGAGCTAGTCCGGCCCCTTGCGTAGTGACTGCAAATAGTCCCTTAATGTCTTCTCCACGTTGGGCACAGCATATGCCTGAGCCGCATAGATGCCAGTGCAGGTGCCCACAGCAAAGCCCAATACTGCTGATGCCCTCAGTTTGGCCACCACATAGCCAGCCAGGAATCCCTTGAGGAACGGAGAAGACAACAGCGAGCCATCCTGCAGAGAAAAATGCAGAATGAAACTTAGCTAGGCTCTTCCCTGACTCTGTCCAGGGGCTACTCAAGCTGGGATTAGAGCATTCCACCACCAACTCCACCTCACCCTGGACAACCGTGGTATTTTCTCCAGATTTTTCCCAAGGTTCTGGGGCCAGAAAAAGAACCTAGCAGTTCTGATCACACAATCTCAGAACCCTGGGGTCAGAAAGCTCCAACCATAGAACTCCACTGCCACACAAGGTCAGAGATGCTCCTAGCCCTGCAGGTTTCTCCAGCTTCATTTCCTAGCATGCTCCCCAACTACTGTAGCCAAATGGACCTCCTTTCACCCCTCATGTTTATAATGCTACTTCCTATCACGAGGCTTTTACATATGCTGTTCTATCTGCCTGGAATGTTCTTTCCTTCCCTCTTCACCTACTTAACCTCTACTTAAGATATTAGTTCATGTGCCATTCAGAAAAATTGTCCTTAGGATGCCTGAGAACAGGCCCTCAATAATCATTTGCTGAATAAATCTCTACCATTCATTTAACACTCTCAAGAGCATGCTGGGCAATAAAGCCTAAGGCAGGGGTGGGGTGGGACAGTCCTTACCTGGCCCACTCCACTGTTGACTTCGTCTTCCACACGCCGCTGCAGGCGTTCCAGCTGGTTCTTGAGAAATGCCAGGTCCTTAAGCTTAGGCAGAGAATCCTAGGACAAGCGAGACTCCAGCAGTCTGACTCAGCCCCACCCCTTGCTCAATTCCATCAGAAGCTGGGAATTGGGAGGGGATGGGGTGAGCCAGAAAGACCTTTTCCTATAAAAGCTTCCTGAGATGGCAGTGGCAACGGAAGAAAAGCATTGAAAAGCACAGAATTCAAATGAGGGCCAGGAAGGGACTGACAGATGGAATCTGAACCAGTAACTTACATCAACCTCAACAAGAATTTTACATAGCAAGCAGTATGTAGGAAAGGCAGGAGGACAGCTAGGGACCGGTCCATCAGGAAAGCACTACTGACTCCATTATGAGCTCGAAAGTCGTGACCAGTCTGTCTTGGCTACTATGTTCTAGTGCCTGACATTTAGTAAATGTGTGGGTAATGCTGAGCTTGTAGACCAATGGTGAGTAATGGACGGAGGCAGTTTCCTGGACAATTTGATTGTCTTGGTTCCTGGATGGGCTTTACCTCTTTCTTCCCAAGGCCATCCCAAACTGAATATGAGTGACTGGATGTGAGTGAGAATGACAAAAAAGACTGTCGGCAAGTGCGTAAGTAAATGGACTGAGTGATTTTGATCTCATGTAAGTATGAAATTCAGAGTGTATGCAAGGGAGTGTTTGAATGAGGGTGGTGTGAGTGTCCGTGTAATTGGAAACATCGTGTCACTGGGAAGAAAATTTCGGGAAGTAGGGAATAGGGTAAAGTGAGGAGAGTTTAAGGGTGAATGTTTTTGAGTCTGTGCTAGTAAGTGGGGTTCGTGATGGTTCCCAGGAGGGTACATCTGGGGGATCCACGGCTCCTCCCACCTCGCCGAATGCTCTCCCCACACCACTCCACACTGTTGAGGCAGCTGACAGCAGCCTCAGAAGAAACAAGGGACATCCTCACTCCTGAGCCGCTCCAGAGTCGCTTCTCCCCGGAACTAAAAAGGTCAAGGAGAAGACCACGCCCGGCTGCAGATCACCCCCACGGCCACTCACCTTGTCATCCGCCATCTTCCCAGCCGAACTTGTTGCGCAGGCGCATCCCCGCCTCCCTCATGCAGACTGCCCCGGCCATCTTTACTGAGGGCGAAGGCACTTCCGGAGCATTTTTGGAACGGGTGAGGCGCTTTCCTAGTGGCCGAGCCCGCCTCTCCCAGATACTTCCACGTGACCCCCTCCGGTCGAGTCTCAGGCTGAGTGTGAGCGCACTCACTACCGGGGAGCGATGATCTCACTCGTGCGCGAGTGCGCGCGGCGCATGTCCGGTGTGTCGGTCTTCGGGCGCCTGATGAGTTCATAGTCGTGCGGTGGTGTCAGCGGTTTCGGTGGCGTTCTTGGGTCACCCCCAGACCCACACACGGAAATACGCACCCATTCGGGGATCCAGACGACCGTTTACACGCACCACACCTGGGCGGGCTGTGAGGCTTAGGCCCTCCTCCGGGACCGGCCAGTGTCCCGCCCTGTGTCCCGCCCCGTATTTGTGCGGCGCCAGCTGGCCCGGCAGCCTGCGGCGCAGAGAGGCTGGGCTTGCAGGCGCAGTAGCTCCGGAGGTCGCGCTGGACTGAGAGTGCGGGCCGGCAGAGGCTGGCAGGGAGCGGCCGGGGTTATGCTGGGCAAGGATTACATGCTGGCCATCATTCTGGTCAACTGCGATGGTGTGCACGGAGGGGCCCGGTGGGAAGACCAGGAGCTTAGGGAGGACGAGGGAATCCGAAAGACTAGTCTGGGGCTCAAAGACAGGGTCGGGGATACCTCTCTGTGTAGGGACCAGGGGGCGAATGAACCCGATCTTTACATGTGATGTCTTCAAGATTGAGGAGCTTGGATCTTCAGCCTAAGAACTGACCCATTTTGGGGATGGAGAGAGGATTATGACAGCATGTTATTCTGAACTCACAAATAATATGCTCCCTCCTCTCTAATCCGGTGTTCCTGTAGATGACTTGTGGGGGGACCAGAGTCTGGAGGGGGAGCCTGGCTTGCCTCCTGGCTGGAGGAA
Organism: Papio anubis; assembly: GCF_008728515.1. NCBI lineage: Eukaryota > Metazoa > Chordata > Mammalia > Primates > Cercopithecidae > Papio > Papio anubis. Next base: position 133,245,513 of record NC_044980.1, on the reverse strand, counting down.
GATCCACGATGCTGCAGGTACTTACTATTGGCATGTACCCAGCGGTAGCACCCAGTGGCAGCGCCCAGCTTGGGAACTAGGAGATGCGGAGGACCCAGGCACGGTAGGTGGAGTGTGAGGAGGAGGTCTGAGCCCGTGTGTGGACCCAGGTCTGCTGTTACACTGACTAACCCCCACTCTACAGGGAACGGAGGGGATTTGGGGACTGCGGCCCCTCAAAGGGAGATCCTTCTCCAGCCTGGAGAGCTCACTGGACCGGAGGTAACGAGTGGCCCAGGCAAAATGAAAGGCTTGGGGTTCCATGGTGTTCAAAAACGCAGCTGGACCCATGGTCTGCTTTCCACCCCAGGTTTTGGATTCTGTCACATGTTTTGGGTTCTGTTGTGTTCTTGGCTCTGTCCCAAGTTCTTAACTGTCAGTATTTTGAGTTTTATCCCTTGTTCTAAACTTTTGTTTGTAGCTACATGTTTTTCATATTCTTGGTCCTAACTTATCATGTTCTAGACCCTGGCCATTAGGTCCTCTGTTCTAGGATCTCTTGTCCCACTTTGGGGTTCTGGTCCACATATTGAACCCTGCTCCATTTTGTGACTTTTATTTTTTATTTTTTGAGATGGAGTCTCACTCTGTCGCCCAGGTTGGAGTGCAGTGGCGCGATCTTGGCTCACTGCAACCTCCGCTTCCCAGGTTCAAGTGATTCTCCTCCCTTAGCCTCCTGAGTAGCTGAAACTACAGGCACATGCCACCATGCCCGGCTAATTTTTGTATTTTTAGTAGAGATGGGGTTTCACCATGTTGGCCAGGATGGTCTCGATATCCTGACCTCGTGATCCACCCATCTCAGCCTCCCAAAGTGCTGGGGTTACAGGCGTGAGCCACTGCACCCAGCCTTGTGACTTTTATTCTATGTCCTGTGTCTGGGTTGTGTCCTGAATTTTCCCTCAAATTCTAAGTCACACTTTGTGTTATGTTAATATGTCCTGGGCTCTACCCTGCTCTGTTTTTATATTTCTGGTGCTATATTCTGGGTCTTGTTCCTCATCCTGTGCTTATCAATTAGTCTAGGCCTCACCAGTGTCCCTACTGTGGGAAATGTGGTCCTCTTAACACCTCTGCTCTGTTTCAGTAACTCTCTGTCCTGGTGTGGTGAGGAATCCTACATCCAGAACATGGAGCCAGGGGCTAAGGTAGTGACTTGGACCTGAGGGCATTGGGAGGTCCCAAGGGAAAGACAAGGGTGGGATTGGACTGAGCAGAGGTGATCAAGGGTGAAGATAAGGAGTTTGTATTGTGGCACCTGCCACCCTGCTCCATCCTTATTCATTCCTGTCCCTTTCCCCAACTTGTCAGTGCTTTGCAGTACGCTCTCTGGGCTGGGTAGAGGTACCTGAAGAGGACCTGGCACCGGGGAAGAGCAGTATTGCAGTCAATAACTGCATCCAGCAGCTGGCCCAGACCCGCAGCCGGAGCCAGCCTCTAGATGGTGCCTGGGGTGAGGTGAGTTGGCTCGGCCCCTCAATGGGTTGGGCCCAGGGCCCAGCAGAGGTAGCTATCCCTGAATTGCCTATTTCTCATGGCAGTGACCTTTATCTGAGCTCTGAGCTGACCTCTGTCCTTGGCAGGGCCAGAACATGCTGATGATCCTGAAGAAGGATGCCATGAGCCTAGTGAATCCCCTGGACCACAGTCTGATCCACTGCCAGCCTCTGGTGCACATCCGTGTGTGGGGCGTGGGGAGCTCCAAGGGCCGGTGAGGATGCCTACATCCCCCAAGCGAGAGCTCGTCTCCCTCCCTGCTGCAGGCTGTGATCCCCACTGATGCTGATCACCAGTACTTGAACCCTGGACACAGATCCTCTGATGTGGACCCAGGACTGCTTCCCCTGCCTGGTCCAGCCCTGGTTGGGGAGGGTGGGCCCAGCTCAGCAGGGACAAATGGGGGAGAGTCCAAGAGGCTGGGCTGATTCCCTTCTGTGCTCCCACATGCTTCCGGAACAGTGACAGGTGAGTGAAAACCAGGTATCCTGAGCCCCATTCCTGACCTTCCTACTCCATCCCTGCCATATCCCTAGCCTGACTTTCCAGCCTCCTGCAGGCTCCTGCCTCTAACCAGCCTCTACCCCAGCCCCATCTCTGCCCCTGCTAGGGACTTCGCTTTTGTGGCAAGTGACAAAGATAGCTGTATGCTCAAGTGCCATGTGTTTCGCTGTGATGTCCCTGCCAAGGTCATTGCCAGTGCCCTACATGGGCTTTGTGCCCAGGTAAGGGTCAGGGGTGGGGCAGGGAATGTGGGTAAGGGGTTGGGTCTGAAGCTTCCAAGGTAGTTGGGGTGGTATTGGCCCTTTTACCCTAATTCCCCTCTCTCCCTGTGGCTCATGCTGGCTTCATTGTGTTTTAGATCTTGTCAGAGCGAGTAGGGGTCAGTGTTGATGCCTCTTGCTGCTCTCCAGACCCCATCTCCCCTGAAGACCTGCCACGGCAAGGTATGGGAAGGGGAGTCCCGCATTGCTGCATTGGGCTGCTTTGGTGCCGCTTTGTGGGTGGGCAATTTCTGGTTATTTAGTACTTCTGTGGATAAATTTCTGAGGGTCTGGTCTCAGGGATCCCAAGCCACGAGTTGGAGGAGCATCTATGAGCCTTTTCTTCTATCAGCACCAGCTCTGACCTGAGTCCTGGCCATTCAGAAGGGTGGGGAAAATGGTAATTGAGAGAGCTGCCAGGCCGACTTGGTGTGTATATTTCAGTGGAGCTGCTGGATGCAGTAAGCCAAGCTGCTCAGAAGTATGAAGCACTGTACATGGGGACACTGCCAGTCACCAAAGCCATGGGTGAGGACTGAGGGGGCTGCATATGGTGGGCTGTGTGAGGCAAGGGGAAGGTGAGTGAAGTGGGGCCCACTACCATTTCTCAGAGTCCTCCCATGGCCTTGTTATGGCGCCTGGGATCTACCAGCCTTCCCAACTCAGAATTCTAAGCCTTGCCCCAACTATCCTATTCCCTATCTCTGAATCCCAAGTCAGTGAGAGGGGGCTAGACACTCCCTGCAGACTCTTTCTTTTACAACTGGGAGACACGCTGGGCATGTTCCCCCAGGCATGGATGTGCTGAACGAGGCCATTGGTACCCTCACCACCAGGGGGGACCGGAATGCCTGGGTCCCAACCATGCTCAGTGTGTCTGACTCTCTCATGACTGCACACCCCATTCAGGTATCAGAAGAGGGTGAAGTTGGGGGCTTTGGAGGGGTGAGCAGGGATGCTGAGGGGTCACTGCTTGCTGCCGGAAAAGTTCAGTGGGTCTGGCCAGTGCTTGGCCCCCTAGTGACTAGGCCTGGTGTGGGCAGGCAGAGGCCAGTACAGAGGAGGAGCCATTGTGGCAGTGCCCTGTGCGCCTTGTGACATTTATTGGTGTTGGCCGCGACCCACACACCTTTGGCCTCATCGCTGACCTGGGCCGTCAGAGCTTCCAGTGCGCAGCCTTCTGGTGCCAGCCCCATGCAGGGGGACTCTCCGAAGCTGTGCAGGCTGCCTGTATGGTGAGTCATGGGTGGGAATGGGTGGGTGGGATTGCCCTGCAGCTGCTCTCCGCTGTTTACTGGGGCTCAGGGTTGGCAGCCTCTTTAGAGATCACAAACCTGGGCTGATTCTGCATCATTAATGTTTTGGCCCTCATGTTATTTTTAGTAAGTTTTAATTAGTTGCCAATACTTAAAGGCCAGGACATTTCACATAATAATCGCTATTCTTGTTTTTCTTAAAATATCAAGAGCTCTGGCACTCAGTTCACACGTGTAAATGTCAACATGCAGCCAGAGTTGTGCAGAAGCTGTGCCCTAAAGAGTTGGCATTGTTCCTGTTTGTCCCATTTAGGTTTATTTCCTGGCATCTGTGGGCATTTGACTGTGGGTTGCTTATACTTTGTTAGTTCAGTTTGCTCATTCATTCAACAAATATGAGTGCCTACAGGGTCCCAGGCACCATAGTTGACCCTGAGAATTTAGTGTTATAGAGGGCACAGCCCTTGCCTTCGCAAAACACTTAGGATAGTGCCAAGATAGACCAGAAATAAGTTGTACACCACTGGTTAATGGAAGAGGTGGCCCCTTTAGGGGTCAGGAAGGCTACCTGTAAGAGGTGATAGAAAACTGACAGTCCAAGAGGGAAGTTAGCCAGGTGAAGGGGAGTGGGCAGGTGTACCAAGCACAGGGAACCTTAGCTGTGAAGGTGAGAGATATTAGTGGATGAGAGTATCTGAAAGAATCTAGTGTATCTGGCATGCAAGGGGGATGTAGTAAGAGATGAGATCAGAGAGAATGACAGAAGCCAGGTTATGGGGGACCTCATAGGTCAGGGTGATGAGTTTATCTGGAGGCACTAGGAATCACTGAAGCCCCACAGTGAAGTCAGGGTTATGTATTAGGATGATCACTTCAGCTATAGTATGGGTAAAGATTTGGAGGACATGAGAGGAGGTAGGAAGGCCAATTAGGACGCCTTTGAGCCATTCAGATGAGATGACTGGGAGCAGTTGCATTGGGGCTGGAGTTTGAGTTGTACACCCTTACCCTCAACTAGGGAATCTGCTTTGCCAGGGACTAGTCCCCACCAGTGAGAGATGGAAAAGAGCCAACATAGTGGTACATGTAATGAAGAGTTCAGGCTCTGCAATCAGAGAACTAGGTTTGAATGCCATTTCTGCCTTTCTCTGGCTGTGTGACCTTGGGCAAGTCATATACTCTCTGAATCTCAATTTCCTCATTTGCAAAACAGGGATAATAACCCCTCATAAATAACTGAATTATCCAAAGCACTTAGCAGTGTCCAGCCCACCCTCCTTAAGTGTCTGATACAGTTTTATGATTTTGTTATTGAGCTACCTGGGAATGCTCTAGAAACTCCACATGTGGCCGACTACCAACCTTGTTATCAGACAGAAGCTTTGGCCAGTTCCCTGTCCAGCAGAAGCTTTCAGGGAGTCTAGGGGCAGAAAGTAGCTGGATCCTCACATTCCCCTTCTCCCTAGGTTCAGTACCAGAAGTGTCTTGTGGCCTCTGCAGCTCGAGGCAAGGCCTGGGGTGCCCAGGCCCGTGCCCGCCTGCGGCTCAAGCGGACCAGCTCCATGGATTCCCCAGGAGGTCCCCTGCCCCTCCCCCTGCTCAAAGGAGGGGTTGGCGGTGCAGGGGCAACCCCTCGAAAGCGGGGTGTCTTCTCTTTTCTTGATGCCTTCCGGCTGAAACCCTCTCTGCTCCACATGCCCTAAACTTATCTGGGAAGGCTGGGGAAGGAGGCTCTGGGTCCATGCCTAACTCTGTACCCTTTTATTCCTCAAGGCCTATAGCCTGTCACCCCTTGAAGCCTTCTCTGCCTGTCCCTCTGATCCTTGTCCACTGTCTGTTTATTGCCCAATTTATTGTTTATATGGATGACTGGAAGGCACTGCACCACAATGTAGGACCCTGACTTCCCTTTCCTTGGGTCCTTGTGTTCCTTGCCCCTGTCCAACCCTGGACAGTTGGCTCTACCTCAGTAACACTTTATAGCAAAATCAGTGCAAATAAAAATCCCTCAGTGACCTCACTGGATATGAGTATATTGGGCCTGGGACAGGGCTGGGGGCTAACAGCCTGTGTGAGATGAGCGTCTTTGTGTCTGTGCTTGATGTTGGTGGCTCTCTGTAGTCACATGACAGCATGGGTGTGATGGAGATCTGACTTCATTCATTCAACAAACATATTTTCTAAGGAGTTCCCTGTGCCACGCACTAAGCTGGGCACTGGGGATGTAATAAAATAGGCAAGGTCCCACCTTCTGAGACTGTCAGGGAAATGAACAAGAGTCAAATAAGACAGAAGATGTGATGTAATATAATTAGGAAATCTTAGAGGGTTGTAGGGTTGTGGGAGCTCAAGTAAGACACTTAACCTGGCCTGAGACATTCCAGAAGGCCTCCTGAAGAACTGACATCTGAGCTGAGAACTGAAGGAAGATGAGTACTAGTTAGTGAGGCTACCTGAGGTGAATGTGGAGATTGTGCAGGGCAATGCAAGAGGAGGCTGTAGAAGTCAACCTAGCTAGATCGCAGCGGGGCGTATGTGGGGCAGGAGCTTCTGGTTGTTCGAACTTGCTCCTGAGAGGATGAGGGCTCCTAGAGCGCTGGCTCCTGGACAACAACCTCCTTTGGTGCCTTGTGACCAGGCCCTGATGGTTCATTAGATGGAGCCTTCGAGTCTTAGGGAGTTGCCGCAGGGTCCCCACAGCAGCTCCCGACGGCTGTGAACGAGCATCCATCCTCCAGGGCTCCCGGCAACCCGCCTGGCCTGGGACGCGGCTCAACTGTGAGCGGCCGTCCCGGAAATGACGCGCTGCCCCGCTGGCCAAGCGGAAGTGGAGATGGCTGAGCTGTACGTGAAGCCGGGTGAGCGCGGCCGACTGGCTAGGGCACTAGGTCCTCGCCCCGGCCTAGGCTGGGGGCGGTTGCGGCGCGGAGTCTGGACCCTCTGTCTCCCCCAGCCCCAATATGAACTATCAGTGGAGTTCCGGGCTCGCTTCACACATCCCTCGCCTCCGCAGGCAACAAGGAGCGCGGCTGGAACGACCCGCCGCAGTTCTCATACGGGCTGCAGACCCAGGCCAGCGGACACAGGCGCTCGCTGCTCACCAAGAGGGTCGCCGCACCCCAGGATGGATCCCCCAGAGGTGCGTGGGGCCCCTGTGCTCGGAGACCGACGGGGAATGGGGGGGGTGTAAGAGATAAGCCTGTCTGGAAGGCTTTTTTCTCTTCCCTGAGGGCTCCTTATGGAGAGCGGTTATGGGGCTCCATTAAAGGTCTCAGGGCAGGTGCTTTTCCGAGCCCCTTCTCTGCTGCTCAGGTTAATAAATGGTGTATTGATTTAAAAAGACTCTATTTTTTCATCCTAGGTGATCTCATCCAGACTCGTGGCTTTTAATATAGTTTTAATCCTCAAGTTATTTATCTTTGTTAACCTATACCTCTTCCCAGAACCTCATAGTGGCATATTCATTTGTCCATTCTGTCTTCACTTAGGTATATGATAATCATCAGACTTCACAGTTTTTCATTCATTTAATCACTATTATTTACTGAGCACTTACTATAAGTCAGGCATTGTTTAAGGGCCAACTAGACAGCAGTGAGAAAAAAGATCTCTGCTTTCAGGGAGTCCATGTTGCAACACTGGAGATGGGCTGAAAGATTAAATAGTGGTGAGGGTGCTACAGAAAAATAAGCGGTGATGTAATATGACTGGGTAACGAGGTGTCTGAGGGGCTGATATTTAAGCCACACAAAAAGCATTCCAAGCAAAAGAAACAGCTGCAAAAGGAATAAGTTTGGCCAATTCAGAGACTGATGAAATACAGAGTGGCTGGCTACAGCCACTTTGTAAACCAGGATAGTGGGCTTTGTAAACCAGGATAAGGAGTTTGTATTTTAGTCTACATAAAGTTGGAAGCCATTGAAAAGTTTAAAGTAGAGGAGAGCCACCTTTCCCCCTGAGAATTTTCCAGGCCATTAAATGGGCTGTGCTGTGGCCTCCATAAAGGGGCTCAGGTTTGGTTCTTTCAGTGGCCCTCCATTCTCCACACCCTTTTTGCTGTAGAAGAAGAATGATACGAGGCTTGGTTTCTTAAACTCAGCAGTATTGATAGGTTGTGGCCAGATAATTCTTTGTGAGGGACTTTCCTGTGTGTTTATCAGCAACTCTGACTTCTATCCAATAGATGCCAGTAGCATCCACCCAGTTGTGATAGCCAAAAGTGTTTCCAGACATTTGCCCTGTGGGCACTATCTTCCTAGCTTGAGAACCAGGGACTGATTGACATTTTGAAAAGATCACGGTCTGCTGTGTGAAAACAAGATTTTAGGGGAGTGGAAAGACAAATTACAGCTATTATGGTAATATAGGCAAGATTTAATGATTTGCATAAGGGTACTAGGAGTTAGATGGATATGAGATGGAGAAGGTCAGTAGGAATGAGTAGATTAGGAGGAATCCATATAACTAAAATTTTTTGCTTGATATAGGAAGACTGGGGGATAGTGGTTTTGGGGAGGGGGATTTTTTTGGGGGGCCCATGTGAAATTTAGGCTGTTATTTTTCGGGAAAAGTCTAAGCCAGAATTAGAGAAATAAGTCACCATTACAAGGATGGTATTTGATGTCATGCACTTGAATAAGGCCAGGGACAGAGCCGTAGGGCACTCTAGCATTTCAAGGTTGAGAAGGAATCATCAAAGGAGATTGGGAAGTGGCCAAAGAAGAAAATAGAAGAGGCCAGGCACAGTGAGTCACGCCTGTAATCCCAGCACTTTGGGAGGCCAAGGCGGGCAGATCACCTGAGATAAGAAGTTCAAGACCAGCCTGGCCAACATGGCGAAACCCTGTCTCTACTAAAAATATAAAAATTAGTGGGGCCTGTAATACCAGCTACTTGGGAGGGTGAGGCAGGAGAAACGCTTGAACCTGGGAGGCGGAGGTTGCGGTCAGCCGACATCACGCCACTGCACTCCAGCCTGGGCGACAGAGCGAGATTCTGTGACAAAACCAAAACCAAAATAAAAAAATAGGAGAGTGTAAAGACATGAATCAATAGGGATGAATGCTGCTGAGACATCAAGATAGAGACAAGGGGCCAGGTGCAGTGGCTCACACCTGTAATCCCAGCACTTTGGAGGCTGAGGCAGGTGGATCACGAGGTCAGGAGTTCAAGACCAGCCTGGCCAACATGGTAAAACCCCCTCTCTACTAAAAATACAAAAAGTAGCCAGGTATAGTGGCGGGTACCTGTAATCCCAGCTACTTAGGAGGCTGAGGCAGGAGAATCATTTGAACCTGGGAGGTGGAGGCTGCAGTGAGCTGAGATCGCACCATTGCACTCCAGCCTGGGACTCCATCTCAAAAAAAAAAAAAAAAGAAAAAAAGAAAAAAAGGAACCACTAGATTTGACAAGCATAGCAGTCACTAGTGATCATAACAAAAGCAGCCTGCATTAGTGAGAACAGAAACTCAGCTGGAATGGGCTGAGGAGAGAATGTGAAAAGTAGGGAGAGTGACTATAAACAGTTCACTCAAATTCTGTGGAGATAAGAAATGAGACAGTATCTGAAAATGGAACGTGAAGGGAGTGTTTTGATAGTAATATACTAGAGCATGTTTGTACGCTAATGGGATGATTCAGTAGAGAGGGAGAACTGATGATGCAAGAGAAGATAGTTACAGTAGGGAAGTCTAGAGAAGACAAGAGAGGCTAGGATGCAGAATGCAGCTGGAAAGATGGCTTTTGATAGGAGCAGGAACGTTTTCATCTATTACAAGAGGAAGAAAAGTGGCCACAGATGCAGGTGGGTTAGGAGGACTGGTGGTGGGAAGATGAGACAGTTCCCGTTTAATGACTTCTACTTTTCAGTGAAACATCAGGCAGTGTCAGAAGAAGATAGCAGGGAAAGAAAGAGAAGTTCTGAAGAGTGGAAAAAATGAGCCAAAATGTCCGGGCAGTGTTTGGTACCTTTTAAAATCTGTGGCCATGAATTTAAAGTGTCAGCATGGCTCTATTTTCCCTCCCAAGTGCAAGCAAGTTGGGTTTAACCAGGAAAGTGGGACAATGGGAGCAGATAAAGGAGGTAAAAATATTTATAAGGGGGTGACCACGTTAATGTACATGGAAATCAAAGTAGCTGAGCTGGAAGGGGTAAGGGGGTGATCAGATTTTGGAGGTGATAGTGTTGTGAACAAGGCAGGGGGATGAGAGGCTGATGTAGGGTGGGAAAAAATGATCACTGGAGGTGAAGAGGTCAACTGTAACACCAAATTATTAAATAAATCAATCATCGTTGTGGATGTTGGTACCTAAAAGTAAACTTTTGACTTTTCCAGTCTTTCTGTTAGTGGTTCCCATTACTAAAGTCAGAAACTAAGAGTCACCTTGACTTCTCTCTTCCTCACTCCCAATCCACTCCTGTTGCTACTTCCTGTTAAGTAAATCTCAGACTACTCCATTCCCCTCATCTACTCTTTTACCCTAGTCCATGCCAGCATTATCTCTTTCCTGAACTATTCAACCTCTCAACTGGTGTTCCTGCCACCATTGTTGACCTGTTTTCATCAGTTTTTCACAGAGCATACATGTTTAAGAATAAGTCTGATCACATCACCCCTTGCTTTTATAAACCTGCAGTGGCTTCCCAGTACCATTGACTCAAGACCAAACTCTTCCAAAACCCCACAGGGTCTGGACCCTCTGCTTACCTCTCTAATGATAGCTCATACTACTTTCTTCAGTGATAATAGTTTTTAGCCCTACAGGCCTCATTTTTGTCTCTTGAACAAGTCAAAAGTTTTCCTGCTTCTTGGGCACTGCTCTCACCTCTACCTAGTACATGTTCTTTCAACTCTTCATAGCTGCATCTGTCTCATCCATTAGTTCTCAATTTAATAAAAACAGCTCAGTTTGTACTTTTTGCTACACACTAGCAACTGTATTTTTTTGTTGTTGTTGTTGAGACAGAGTCTCGCTCTGTCGCCCAGGCTGGAGTGCAGTGGCCGGATCTCAGCTCACTGCAAGCTCCGCCTCCTGGGTCTACGCCATTCTCCTGCCTCAGCCTCCCGAGTAGCTGGGACTACAGGTGCCTGCCACCTCGCCCGGCTAGTTTTTTGTATTTTTTTAGTAGAGACAGGGTTTCACTGTGTTAGCCAGGATGGTCTCGATCTCCTGACCTCGTGATCCGCCCGTCTCGGCCTCCCAAAGTGCTGGGATTACAGGCTTGAGCCACCGCGCCGGGCCTTTTTTTTTTTTTTTTTTTTTTTTTTAAAGAGGGTCTTACTATGCTGCTTAGGCTGCTCTCAAACTCCTGGGCTCAAGTGATCTTCCTGTCTCAGCCTCCCAGTGTGCTGGGATTGGAGGCATGTGTCACCACACTTAGCCTGTACCTATATTCCTAATCTTCATTGCAACCTTGTGAAATAAGTGGCATTATATACATCCCCATTTTACGGAAGAGGAACCTAAGCTCTGGTTGAAAGTAACTTGCTGAAAGTCACATAGCGAGTGAGCTCAGATAAACTTAAATGTACCTCAGAAGGCCTTCCTGAACACTTAGTCTAGATAGGTTCTCCCATTTCTCTTTATTGCATAAACCATTTTATTTCTTGGTAGCATGTAACATAATTTAGTAATTTTGTGTTTTTTTCCATCCCTCTAGAATTAAGCTTTCTGAGGTCAGGAACTTAATCTGTCTGGTTTACTTCCTCTTGAGTAGCCAGGACTATAGGTGTGTGCCACCACACTTGACTAATTTAAAATTTTTTTTTGTAGAGATGAGGTGTCACTATATTGCCCAGGCTGGTTTTGAACTCCTGAGCTCAGGTGGTCCTCCTACCTTGGCCTCTCAAAGTGTTAGTATTACAGGCGTGAGCCACTGTGCCCAGGCCTGGTTTACCTTTCTTCTCTTCTCTTTTTTTTTTTGAGACAGTTTCGCTCTTATTGCCCAGGCTGGAGTGCAATGGCACCATCTTGGCTTACCACAACCTCTGCCTCCTGGGTTCAAGCGATTCTCCTGCCTCAGCCTCCTGAGTAGCTGGGATTACAGGCATGCGCCACCATGCCCGGCTAATTTTTGTATTTTTAGTAGACTCGGGGTTTCGCCTTGTTGGCCAGGCTGGTCTTGAACTCCCGACCTCAGGTGATCTGCCCACCTCAGCCTCCCAAAGTGCTGGGATTACAGGCGTGTCCACCACACCCAGCCACCTAGTTTACTTTTCTAATCTTTAGTGCCTAGCATATTGCCTTGCATAGAGTGGGGACTTCATAAATGCATATTTTTGAATGAATAAGTTGTCTCAGAGAGTAGCCCTTCTTAGAAGGGGTGAATTTAGAGTTAAACTTCTTACCCATTTAAGCCATGTTGCTTGATCCTGCTATACCTTTTCAGTCCCCACATCAGAGACTTCTCCTGGGCCTCCCCCAATGGGGCCTCCACCTCCTTCAAGTAAGGCTCCCAGGCCCCCACCTGTGGGGAGTGGTCCTGCCTCTGGTATGGAGCCCACAAGTTTCCCAGTCGAGTCTGAGGCTCTGATGGAGGATGTGCTGAGACCTTTGGAACAGGCATTGGAAGACTGCCGTGGCCACACAAGGGTAAGCCCTGGCACATCAGAGGTTAGAGAGGGCTTCCATCCACAGCCAAATGCAGGAATGGCTCCCAGAGATAGACCCTCTGACCCAATGGACAATGGCTCTTAGTCCTTTTAGAGTTATGGACTCCTTCAGAATTTGCTAAGGCCTTCCCAGAGAAATGAACACAGGATTTCAGGAGCATTAACAGACTTTTGAAGACCAATCAGTAGAAGATGCTGTGGGAACAAGAGTTGAATTCAGCTCCTATTAGTGAACAACCTGATTTTCTGTACCTCCATGCCATTCAGAGTAGACCCGGCTGATTTTATTCTCAGGAAATTTATATTGTGCCCAGTTAGGAAGAAGGAAACCTCTTCCAGCTATAGTGTTTTCTTAGTTCTTAGAAAAAGAGATCTGAAGAATGTCTTAAAGGGAAAGTAGCATGGGTAATTTCACCTCTTTGGCTCTTAGTTTTCTTTTTGTGAAGTAATGCTACAGGATGAGCTTCTGAGAGTCTGAGAAGCCCCTGAAATTTTAAAATTCTAGTCATAGGAGGAGGTGGGTTAGGAGGACTGGTGGTGGGAAGATGAGAGAGTTCCATTTAATGGCCTCTACTTTTCAATGAAACATCAGGCAGTGTCAGAAGACGACAGCAGGGGAAGGCAGGCTTCATCAGGTTCTCAGTGGGGCCTCTAATCTTTGGGTAAAGAACCAGAACTCTAAAGTGTGGGCTAGAGAAAGCAGGTGCTTCCTATGTGGTGCTGCCCTCCTCTCTCTTCCCCTCATTGGGCTGGCAGCACTGAATTGGAGGGGGGGCTTCTGTCTCTTAGAAGCAGGTATGTGATGACATCAGCCGACGCCTGGCACTGCTGCAGGAACAGTGGGCTGGAGGAAAGTTGTCTATACCTGTAAAGAAGAGAATGGCTGTACTGGTGCAAGGTATGGGTGGGTTCTTTGATATAGCCTAAATCCCTTGTCCTGCTGTGGTTGGCTGTGCTGGAGCAAGTGCTGAGATTTTGATTGACTGGGAGGGGAGGCATGGAAGCTCTTGTACCACAGGCTGCTTGCTCAATCCCCATCTCTCTTCAGAGCTTTCAAGCCATCGGTGGGACGCAGCAGATGACATCCACCGCTCACTCATGGTTGACTATGTGACTGAGGTCAGTCAGTGGATGGTAGGAGTTAAAAGATTAATTGCAGAAAAGAGGAGTCTGTTTTCAGAGGAGGCAGCCAATGAAGAGAAATCTGCAGCCACAGCTGAGAACCACACCATACCAGGCTTCCAGCAGGCTCCATAATCCTCGGTTCCGCAGACTCACCGGACACCATCTCCTATGCCTTGGAGGCCTTCTCTCACTTGCCTCCCTTCTTACCACCAACAAGACTGTCCCACTGGGCCTGACCCACCTATAAGGGAAGAGGTCCCACCTGGGCCAGAGGGAGTTCATGTGTTACTCATAACATGCATTTCAATAAAAACATCTCTGTGGTGGGCCTTGGGTAGGAGAGATGAACCCTTCCTGTGCCAAGCTAGTCCCCTCTGGTGTCCTCGACTGCCGTGCCCCCTGTGCATCTGCAAACGTCTGTTCTCCCTTCTCCATTCATCAGGAAGGGATCTGCTGGGTACAGTCAGACTACTGCCTACCTCTTTTTCCCAAATTAGACTGAAAGCACATCCTGTGCTAGGTGGAGCAGCTCTGTGTTTGGATGGTTTCATTTCAGCATGAGAACAGACTCAAATAGAACAGGGAGACTTTTCCCTCAACAAAAAGAAAGACAGTCCTATTTGCACTGTATCACCCTTGAGATACAGGTGTTACAGAGATTAGAACCACACTGAGTGGGGTTTTTGCTGTATAAATCAAAGGAGAAAAAGACCAGATTACTGAGATTTGGGATTTTAACTGACATGCCAAACAAGCTGCTGCCTCATTTTGGGTTTCAGTGTGAACTCTAAGGTCTCTTATAACCCTTTGAGAGAGGTACTTGGTGGATTATCATGCTGTGAGAAGGGAGGGTACAAGGTTTTTGGTGTTGGAATAGAGGAACTGGTACTTAGAGATGGTAAGCAGAAAAGGCATGGGGGGAGACTGGGGATGGCTATAGGCTGGGACAGCCCGTGTTTTCTGAGAGTCCTGCTTTGGAATGGATAGGGGAGGGGTTGCTGGGCAGGGTCCTGGTTCCAGGAAGGCTGCTTCCTGGAAAGACAAGAACAGCCCTTGGCAGCGGCCAAGCTATTGCTGTTTATGGTTTGGAGGCTCATGTAACCTGCCACTGTAGTATGCCTCAGGTTCTAATTGCTGCTGGAAGTGGGCCTAGTGGGAACTGGGAATGGATCTGAGGCCTCTGAGCTTAACCAGACCTGCCGGGGCCCTCAGCTGTGTGGCTGAGATGAGAAAATAAGCATTGAGAACACTGGAGCCAAGGCATTTCTTTGAATGTTTACTAAGCAGCCAGAAGGTGACTTACTCCATTCCCCAGTTCCAGCCCCTGAGCATAGAGGGTTTAGGGTTAGGAGGAGTACCACAGACCGAAGAGGAAGTAGAGTTAAGGGCTTGGCAAGTTGCCCACTCCCGTCCCTGGTCTAGCTGCCTCAGAACTAAAGGAGGCCTGGAACTAACAAGTCACTCCCTTCCAGATTAGATGAGGCCAGCTGGCCTTTGGATGCCCCAGGAAGAGGTGGTGGCAGCAGTGGCATGAGGGATCCCTCTGTAACTCCACATGCCGGGTCATCTGCAACTGGATGAGATGTCCATTTCAAATTGAGCGTCATCTGGAGAGAGAAAAGGCAGGAGGACAGGTTGCTGGTCTGAGGATCTGCAGGCAGTGCAGAAACCCCTCTTGGAATTGAACCCCCACACTGTGTCACAGTGGCATTTGAACTCAAAGGCTGGGACAATTCTTAATTCCTGCTTTCCTTACCGGGTATCTCTTCCTCTGTCTCCTGCTCCTTCAGCTCCTCCAGCTTGGAGAGTGGGGCTGTTGGAGGAGTTGTGACCCCGGGAATCTGAGGGAGGCAGCAGGGGGGTGTCCGGGCAATGGGTGAGTTCTTGCACTCCAGCAGGAACTTTTGGTCGTAGATGATCCTGGTGCCTGTCAAGGGGTTGGGACTGAGGTAAGAGTCAGGAGCTTGGGTACAGAGGTGACTGGGGTCCCAGACTCAGGCCTTTTGGGGCCTGGACGTGAGGGTGGTGTTGAATTTCCCTGTGTATCAAAGGACATCTGCTCTGAAGCCCAGCTAGGTTCTCAGCAGATAAGCTTTCATAGTGCTTAAAATCTTCCAGACCTAACCAAGATGTGGGTATAAAGCAAGTGGGGCATCCCAGCTGGTATAGGCAGGGGCTTTATGTTTGGGGGAGCTTCAGATCTTGGCTGTAAGAGGAACACCAAACTTGGAGTTCAGGTACTTCATGCTGCTCCTCTACCACTCTGAAACCTTGCTTTGGTCTCACCAGTGAAGGTGACACCTAGACTAACAGCCTCAGGTGATTCAAGAAATGAAATAGTTGTGAAGGGTTCCACCCAGTGCTGTCACCTGGGCTATCTCCTGCCGGGAGGAGAAACAGTACTGTTCTAATCCTGACCCCTCCCAGGTCCTATAAGGTTCATACTAGCTCAGAGGAACTTGGCCACATAATGTCCTCAAAGGGCCCTGCCCTGTTCCTCCCCTCCGCTTCCGCGTGGCAGGAATCCCTGGGTCGGGAGCCCAGCAGCTCGTGATCCCAGGCTGCTCGCCCAACCAAACAGACGCCAGCCAGCAACACATAAACGGAGCAACTGCCCCAACTGTTCTAGCCATTGCACTTCTCAAGACCCAGTGTTTCCGGCTGAGGTCACGCTCAGTAGGGGGCCCTGGCCCCTATTCCTAGGAAGCAAAGTCGTGAGGGGTAAGGAGCACGTGTAAGGCACCAAGAACCCAGGCCACAATGAAGGATTACAGCCCAAACACACGGAAGTTAGGCTCATGGCCTCGTTGCATCACTTAGAAGTTTTTGGGAACTGAGCTTCCGCTCCAAACATTCTCCCCCAAAGCTACCTGTAGAGGGGCCTGCAGACAAGTCCTAGGCCTGTCCCTCCCCTCCCCCCGACCCGCAACAACAAGCACACGCTAATATGCCCACAGCCTGTGGACCCCTGCCCGGCCCGCTGACCTCCCGGGGTAGTGGCGTATAGCATGCCCCCCGGCGTGGTGCTGTAGCAGTCGGGCAGCTGGTCCCGGCCCCAGGGAATCGGGCAGCTAGTGGACGTTGACATAGCGAGCGGGAGGGGCAGCAAAGTAACCGCCTGGCGTTGAGGTCGAGGGGCGCAGCTCTGAGTCTGAGGCGGACTCAACCGACCACGTGCAGCTGCTGGTAACACTAGAACAACATCATGCCCAGGGCGGGCCACCTGCGGTCACTCAACCTGACAGTCCCGCTCTATCCGATAGGAAACCTGCCCGGTTCAGAGAAAGCTGGAAATGCGTCCAAAGTCCCAGGCCCCGCACCGGCTTCCAGTTCCTGCTGGCCCAGAGCTGGCCAACCTGCCTCTGAGTGCTGCAGCAGCTCAGCTATTTATTGTTCATAGCTGGGAGCTGGGGGCAGGCGAAGTAGGGCAAGCATTTTAATCCTGTACTAGTTCACCCATTCCTCGCCAGCTTTTGGATAGTAAAGCACTATGATTAGCCAAAGTCACACATCTTGCAGGAAGGGAAGCTGGGATTCAAATCTGACTGCATCTGATTCCAGGACTGTGCCCTTAAACCCAGCAGTGTACTGCCTCCCATAAACAGTAACAGTACAAGGCCGGGTGCTCATGCCTGTAATCCCAGCACTTTGGGAGGCTAAGGCGGGTGGATTGCTCGAGCCCAGGAGTCTGAGACCAGCCTGGGCAACATGGTGAAACCTAGTCTCTACTAAAAATACAAAAGTTAGCCGGGTGTGGCAGCATATGCCTGTGGACCCAGCTACTCAGGAAGCTGAGGTAGAAGGATGGGTTGAACCCAGGGGGGTGGAGGTTGCAGTGAGCGGAGATCGCGTCACTGCACTCCAGCCTGGGTGACAGCGAGACCCTGTCTCAAAACAAAAACAGTACGGGGTGAAACATGCCTTGATGGCCTGGAGCACAGCAGGAAAGGGAAGGTCAGGGAGGGCTGGTCATCTTTCTGAAGAAGTGGTACCTGGACTAATAAAAGGATGAGTCAAGTTTGGGGGCTACAGCTGAGGCATCACCAGTCAGGAGGCCTGCCCTTTGATCTCTCTACCAGTTAACTAAGGAAGGGCAGGGGGCTAGTGAGGAGGGCTTGGTCTTTAGTTAGCAGGAAAGAAAGGTCAAAGAGTTTGACCTTGGAGGTAAGTTTTTTTTATGTAGATATAGTGATAAGACAGGCTGGAGCGAGTTGGTGGGATTGGTGAAGATGTATATACACTGGAAATCTTGAATTCATCCAGCTGTCCTCTGTTTGGCTTCCTCAAAATCAGTACTGCCTCCACTGTCCCTTCCCCTCACCAAAAATTAAGTATAGACCACCTGACTGTACCCATTTATCAATATTCTCTCAGCTCTGGTTTCATCAGATTTCTCCTTAGGTCTGATTTCTTCACTCATTTAAAAAAATATTGCTTCTCAAACTATTTATTTTCTGAGATAGGGTTTTGCTCTGCTGCCCAGGCTGGAATGCAGTGGTGTAATCTCAGCTCACTGCAAACTCTGCCTCCTGCGCTCAGGGCATCATCCCACCTCAGCCTCCTGAGTAGCTGGGACCACAGGCGCCTGCCACCACAGTGGGCTAATTTTGGTATTTTTTGTAAAGACAAGGTTTCACCATGTTCCCCAGGCTGGTCTCAAACTCCTGAGCTCAAGTAACCTACCTGCCTCGGCCTCCCAAAGTGCTGGTATTATAAGTGTGAGCCACCACACCTGGCCAGCTTCTCAAACTTTAATGTGCATATAAATCATCTGGAGATACTGTTTTGTATTGTTTTGTTTTGTTTTTTTTTTTGAGACGGAGTCTCGCTCTGTTGCCCAGGCTGGAGTGCAGTGGCTGGATCTCAGCTCACTGCAAGCTCCGCCTCCCAGGTTTACGCCATTCTCCTGCCTCAGCCTCCCGAGTAGCTGGGACTACAGACGCCCGCCACCTCGCCCGGCTAGTTTTTTGTATTTTTTAGTAGAGACGGGGTTTCACCGTGTTAGCCAGGATGGTGTCGATCTCCCGACCTTGTGATCCGCCTGTCTCGGCTTCCCAAAGTGCTGGGATTACAGGCTTGAGCCACCACGCCCGGCCGAGATATTGTTAAAATGAGAATTCTGACACAGTATTGGTCTGGGGTGAGATTTTGGATTTTTTTTTTTTGAAACAGGGTCTCACTGTCACCCAAGCTGGAGTGTAGTGGTACAATCATGGCTCACTGCAGTCTCAACCTCCTGGGCTCAGGTGACCCTCCCACTTCAGTGTCCTGAATATCTGGGACCACAGGTGCATGCCGCTGTACCTGGCTAATTTTTAAATTTTTTGTAAAGGCGGGGTCGCACTGTGTTGCCCAGGCTGGTCTCAAACTTGTGGGCTCAAGTGATCCTCCCACCTTGGCCTCCCAAAGTGTTGAGATTACAGGCATGAGCCACTGAGCCCAGCCAATTGTGGATTTCTTTTTTTTTTGAGATGGAGTTTCACTATTGTCGCTCAGGCTGGAGTGTAATGGCATGATCTTGGCTCACCACAACCTCCGCTTCCCAGGTTTAAGCGATTCTCCTGCCTCAGCCTCCAGAGTAGCTGGGATTATAGGTATGCACCACCACACCCAGCTAATTTTGTATTTTTAGTAGAGACAGGGTTTCTCCATGTTGGTCAGGCTGGTCTTGAACTCCCGACCTCAGGTGATCCACCTGCCTCGGCCTCCCAAAGTGCTAGGATTACAGGTGTGAGCCACCACACCTGGCTGATATTTTTCTTTTTAAGATGGAGTCTTGCTCTGTCACCCAAGCTAGAGTGCCGTGGCATGATCTCGGCTCACTGCAACCTCTGCCTCCTGGCTTCAAGCAATTCTCCTGCCTCAGCCTCCCGAGTAGCTGGAATTACAGGCACCCACCACCACACCTGGCTAATTTTTTGTATTTTTAGTAGAGACCGGGTTTCACTATGTTAGCCAAGCTGCTCTCGAACTCCTGATCTCCAGTGATCTGCCTGCTTTGGCCTCCCAAAGTGCTAGAGTTACAGGTATGAGCCACCAGGCCTGGCTGCAATTGTGAATTTTTAATACAGTAATGCAAATGCTTCAGGGCCTCAGAAACACACTTCAGGTAGCAAGGGTTTGCATATTTTATTGTCCCGAAAAGGATTTTGGGTGTCTTACAAAATGGTGCATGCCAAAATGAAGTGTCTTAGCAGTGCTGGAGGGTAAAGCTTGGGAACAGATTGCAGTGAATCATTTATGATAACTCACCTTTTATACAAGGTGAGAAAGTGTCTGACGGGGAATGTGAGAATAGCGTGGAGGATGGTGAGATTTGAAGGTGGAGAGTCTAGCCTAGTGAAACCAGGTGGGGAAATGGGTGGTGGCTGTGAGGATGGAGAGAAGTGGATGAGATTCAGATACACAGAGGAAGAATAAAGTGACTGATTAAGAGTGGGGTGAGAGAAAGTGTAAACTAGGATAATTTTCAGTCTTTTGGCTTGAGAGTCTTGGTGGCTAGTAGCACCAACTAATATGGTAGGGAAAACAAGAAGAGCAGCATATCTTATGTGAGAGAATGAATAATATGTGTCCAGATGGAGCACAGTAGGAAGCTAGATATACTGAAGCCATGGGGAGAACTCTGAGTTAGTGGCTCAAATTTGGGTGGTGTGAAATTCAAGAGTGTGGGGATGGGCTAGGATCAGTGGCTCACACCTGTTAATTCCAGCATTTTGGGAGGCTGAGGTGGGAGGACTGCTTGAGCCCAGGAGTTCAAGACCTGGGCAATACAGCAAGACCCTATCTCCATTTATAACTAAATAAATGTGGGATGAGATCATCTGGGGAGAAGATACAGTATAGAAACCTGGGCATATCAACATTTATTTATTTAAAAGGTAGTAGAGAAAAATAATTCACCAAAAGAGACTGAGAAAGATGAGTCGGAAATAGGAGAATCGGGAGAAAAGTATCAAAGATTTTCAAGAATGGTCATTGTGGAAGTGAGGTCTTCCTTCTATTAATCTCTACCACAAAATAACAGCCGCAGTTACTACTACTATAATGACTACTGCTTGCAGCTAACTCTTCTGGAGTCACTGTGTGCTGTAAGAGCTGGGGAATACGTAGCTGGCTTTAGAGAGAAAGCCAGATTCATCATCCATGCAATCTGGATGAAGAAACAAGAATTTAAATCAGAGGGTCAATACTAATTACTGGCCGGGCAAGGTGGTTCTTGCCTGTAATCCCAGCACTCTGGGAGGCTGAGGCAGGCGAATCATTTGAGGTCAGGAGTTCAAGACCAGCCTGGCAAACATGGAGAAACCCCATCTCTACTAAAAATACAAAAATTAGCCAAGTGGTGGTGTGCGCCTGTAATCCCAGCTACTTGGGAGGCTGAGGTAGGAGAATTGCTTGAACTCAGGAGGCAGAGGTTGCAGTGAGGCAAGATGGCACCACTGCACTCCAGCCTAAGCAACAGAGTGAGACTCCGTCTCATTAAAAAATAAAAACCAACTAATTACCTATTAGAATATGGAAGTGTTTAAAAATACCTATGCCCAGGCCCCACCCCCAGATATCTGATTAAACCTATAAGGAAATACCAGGCCTCTGTTATCAGGCAAATTACTCTGGATTCACATTTAAGCGTTTCATTCATGATCTTCTTTTCCAAATTAGGTGTTGAAGCCCAGGGTCATGCCTTTTATTGGAGGTGGTCTTAACACACTTAAGTTTTTGATACTTAAAACCACCTTTCTCTCACCCATTGCCTAAAGGAGAGGATGGAGGCACATGAACCTGCCTGTTTGCAAATGACAAATCACTGAGGATAAATGGAAAATGCAGTATTACCAGAGCCCCTCACTATAGGGGGCAGGGTCCACTGGGAAGACATCATAACCAGTTGTATGTCTTGGTAGAAATGCTTCTTGTTAGAGAACAAGATGTTCATTCAGAAGCTGTTTTCCTACAGGCTTGCTTGCCTTTTCTTGGATTTACAATGTGGTCAAAGGCCTTTTTGTTTTTGTTTTTGTTTTTCATTAGATGAAGTCTCACTCTTATCACCCAGGCTGGAGTGCGATGGCACGATCTTGGCTCACTGCAACCTCCGCCTCCTCGGTTCAAGTGATTCTCCTGCCTCAGCCTCCCGAGTAGCTGGGATTACAGGCGCATACCACCACACCCGGCCAATTTTTGTATTTTTAGTAGAGACAGGGTTTCACCATGTTGGCCAAGCTGGTCTTGAACTCCTGACCTCAGGTGATCCACCCGCCTCGGCCTCCCAAAGTGCTGGGATTACAGGTATGAGCCACCGCGCCCAGCCCCAAAGGTCTTAAACAGTGGGACAGAACCACATATACTAAGTACTTCTCTCTCTGGCTTGAAATTATAATGTAGCCAGCCTTTCTCCTTTTTTTTTTTTTTTTGAGACAGAGTCTTGCTCTGTCGCCCAGGCTGGACTGCAGTAGTGTGATCTTGGCTCAGTGCAGCTTCTACCTCCTGTGTTCTAGCAATTCTCCTGCGTCAGCTTTCTGAGTAGCTGAAATTACAGGCACGTGCCACCACACCTGGCTAACTTTTTTTTTGAGATGGAGTCTGGCTCTGTCGCCTAGGCTGAAGTGCAATGGTGTGATCTCGGCTCACTGCAAGCTCTGCCTCCCGGGTTCACACCATTCTTCTGCCTCAGCTTCCCAAGTAGCTGGCACCCGCCACCACACCTGGCTAATTTTTTATATTGTTAGTAGAGATGGGGTTTCACTGTGTTAGCCAGGATTGTCTTGATCTCCTGACCTTGTGATCCGCCTGCCTCAGCCTCCCAGAGTGCTGGGATTATAGGCGTAAGCCACCATGCCCGGCCAACTTTTGTATTTTTAGTAGAGACAGGGTTTCACCATGTTGCCCAAGATGGTCTCAAACTGCTGACTTCAGGTGATCCACCCACCTCGGCCTCCCAAAGTGCTGGGATTACAAGCGTGAGCCACCATGCCCGGCCTCCCCTTCTATAAGTTAACTAAAACTGAGGATGGTTCTCTCTTGCACAGTTTTGGGATTGGGAGGAGGACTTGGCCAGAATCTACGTGAAGAGAGGGAAACCATAGTTCCAAGTCCTAAAATGTCTTACCTCTGATTAGGAGAGGCCACTATTGGCCGTCCAATTCTCTTCTTCGGTCTGGTTAGCTGAGGTGATGGGATTTCCCCTTTGAGAGCAGGGACTGAAGGAAGCAGACTGGCCTATAAAAGGGCAAGTCAGCACACTGTAGCCACAATAGGTTTAAAGGGTCTTAAAACATCAATAATTTTATTGGTAGCGGAATTTTATTACATTGAACACAAGTTGAAATAAGTGGGTCCAGAAACCTTGATGATATAGTTTCATTCCTATAGTTTCATTTCACTGGGTTTGATCTATACCTTAGCAGGATGTTTCTTCGTGACTTGAAGGCTCACTAAAGATGTGCAAGGTCTTCTACCTCCACTAAAATCTCAATACTGGCCCCCATAATAATGGCAGGATTTATTTCGATTCCTTATCAGAACCAATGCTAGGGGCTCTCTAACTTCAGCACTGTAAACAATCTAATGGCTTCCAATATTTCCATATCTTATATTCTTATTCACAAGAAGAAATCCTGTGTTAGAACTAGAAGACTCTTGAGTTCAATTTCAGATGAGAAAAGTGAAGCCCAGAAAGGTGAGATGATTTGCCTAAGGCCATAAAGCTTCAAGTGGCAGAAATGAAAATAGAATTTAGGCTCTGACTACTGTTCCACTGTACCCATGCTGTCTCCTCCCATATCCCTTATATATTTTGAAAGTAATTAAGTTCTTACCTGAGCTAGGTTTTATCCAAATGTTCAGGTTGGTAAAATAGCAGTAAAGTAGTGCCAGGAAGAGGCAGGCAGAGGAAGAAGAGATTTAGCAGGCGAAATGAGGTTGGGAGCAGGCTACTGGGATCCAAATAGTCAGAAAGAAAGGAAGGAAGTGCTGGTAAGAGGGAAGGGAGGAGCGTATCCTAAAGAACTACTCCCAACTGCACAACTGTTGTTTTCCTCCCAATTTTCCTAGGGATTCCTCATAATTATCTCCTTTCTCTTCATAAATTCTAGTTACTGACCTGAAATAAAATTTCTCATTTGGTTGTCCTCAAGGTGCGGAATATGGACTTAAGGGCTCCTCCAGACAATTCAAATGTATTGTAGACAGTTAAGATAGAATAAAACTCACCTTTTTGTCTCACTGAATAATTTATTTAGTATTATTTCTCACTAGTATATATTTCATCAAGAGTAGTTTCATTCATTTCACCAATTTTAGGTGATTTTTCTTGTTGCTGTTAATGTTAAGTGGAAACAGCAAGATATACAAGTGATCCAATAAGTCTTTTGTGCCCCACCCAACTGCCCCCACAAAGGTCAAGGGGCCCCTTAATGATACTTGATGTAGTTATCAATCACTACAGAGTAGTAGCTTCAATATAAACAAAACTTTCAAAATCCATTCAAAACACAAAATAAGACATAAGCTTAATTAAGGAAGCTTTTCTCATATGTAAGGTGATATAGAAGATAAAAGAAGCAGGTATATCTGACACAGATCAAACATAGTGTGCCTGATGTGGTCCTAGCTTTAGGACCTGGGCAGAGAAAATTAAGAATTCCTGTTGGCATGAGTGTAGAAAGGTGCTGCTAACATAGTTCTGTCCCTAGTTACTACTTTTTTTCTGTGCATCCGTCTTTGCCTTGATATGAGTTTTGGCTTCTCTCTCAGCTCCAAACATTTTCTTGTTTTCTTTTCTGTATTGCCTATACTGACCAGGAAAAATTCAGCTTTATTAAAACACAAGTAAGTTGATGACTATAATTTTCAGTGGGATAACTCTTCCTTCTCGGCATAGCCTATGGTTTGGCCAAAGCAGCCCATTCCAGGGTTCCTCTGTTTAGCTTGTTAAACATATTGATTCCATGCTTAGGGCCATGGAACTAAGTATTACTTAGTTACATGGAACTAAGTAAAATGTATGTAACTACATGTAAAACTTACAGAATTACTCACATATTTATAAACATTACTTTATATTATCTACATTATATACATTATAATGTAGATAATATAATTATATATAATATATAATATATAATTATATAATATGTAATATATAATATATATAATAAAATGTAACATGTAACTTAGTTACATGTAACTACATGTAAAACTTACAGAATTACACATATTTATAAACATATTATATACATTATAATGTATATAATATATAATATGTTATATAATATGACATTATATATTATATATTATATATTATGTATATAGTATAATATATATACATTATAAACATTACTCGTCTAATTCAATAATACAACAGAACGACGGGAGTCACCTCCCTCTTATGTCCCAACTCATATAAAACTTAAAATATCTATAACCGGATAAATCTTTCAGATAAAAAAGGTCAGGAAGCACAGAAGGAACCTGAAGTTGATAATTTGGGTGTCCCTACATTTGTTTAGTGTCATCTGATTTAAATCCAATTGTTCTTATTGACATTCTCAAGATCCACAGAGAAAAAACCTATCAGTGGCCTATCTGCTAGCTAAAGTCAGATAAGACACATTGCCAGAGCTTGAAACTTTCTCATATGTTAAAGGATATAGAAGACAACAAGGGAACAAGGAATGTTTAACACAGAATAAATAGGTAAATAGTCTTAAAAGTGCTTTTTCAAGGCAGTCTAAGAAGGGACTCAAGTGTTAAATGTGAGAAGCCTGTTACAAATATAGTATTAACCATCTGGTTCAATATAATGTGGATTGGGTGGTACCTGCATGACCACTGAAAGGATCACACCCCACTTCTAAAGACTGTTCATCTTTTTATTGAATATTCTGGTAAATATTTCACATTAATACAGGCTACATTACGTAGAGCCACTATATGACAAGAAATTTACTCAACTTTTTCCTTTTAAGTATGTAAACAATTATACATGTATTTATCACCCTAAAAGGTTGAAACATGTAATCAACTAATTCTCTTCTGCATACAAGTAGTATTCAGTATGTTTAGCCAAAAGCACTAAGGTCATATGATCTTAAGTTCAAAATGGCTAAACTAACCAGAGAACATAACCAGGTGGATAGGAAATCAATTTGTTCTTATACAATGGGCAATCAAATTTCCATTGCTAAAGCCTCAGAGAAAATTTCTTAGGCACATTAAAAAAAAATCCCCATAGTTCTTCCAAGGTCATAGGTTTCTTAAACAAGGCTAAAGAGTAAAGACCTTCTAACTTAGTTGACATATTTGAGATGCATGTTTCCAATATGAGGTGCCCACGTGCCAGGCCAAATCTGAAAAGGGGGAGGAAAAATTGGAATTTCTAATTAGGAATCTTTAGATAGTTACAAAATGAATATATAAATGCAATGGCAATTCACTGTTTCTGCCTAGGAAGAATACACATATATGAAATAAAGTGTTCAGTAGCATCATCTTGATATTGAAAAAGCAATCCAGATCGAAATGGTCAATTATGACTTTTGATATTCAGTACTTATACTTCTCACAAAACAAAAAGAATGATGTGATAAATCTAAAAAATAAAAGAGCATTAAGCCCATTTTACCTGCTGGGCATCAGTGCATTCAGTTGAATTTTGGATAACTTTTATCATAGGGTTCCAAGCAGGATCTGGGTTGTGAAGTCCATTAAACAGAGGGCCTCCTGGAACATCAGCAAGCTGAGGATGAGAGGGTATTATGGTGCCTCCATACATGGAAATTGGCAGACCCTAAAACAGCAGGAAAAAAGATTTAATCATAAAATTACTATAAATCCCATAATAGCAGCTTAGACTTCTCTAATTTTCCTCATTTAAAGAACTCCCAAAGATCCTATAAGTACAGTATGGCAGTGTTGAGAAAACAAAATGTTTATCTGCATCTGCAAGGCTTTTCAACAAAAAAGAAGAGAGAGAAAAAAACTAAATCCAACATGAAATCATCAGGACATTTCTCATATTTGATAAAAATAACCTCAACTAACTTTCCCATATTTTAGTTTCATGAATAAGCTTAAGCTAAGAAGAAAATGGGAACTCCACATGATTGCTTGCCAACATAAAGCTGTCAGAGCAGACAAGAAAGCATTAGTGAACTCATGGCCAGCTTTTAAGATGGGTAGAGGCCTCTCCCAAAGCTGCAGCAGCAGAACACAAACTGGCAAAACCCAAATCCCTCAGGTGTTTTCGGGGGATGGGGATATCTTCAGGATGAACTACTGTGGACAATGCTATGCACTCTTGAAATTGAGCAAAAGATCTAGCAAAGCCACAGAAACAAAAGAGAGCATTATTTCAACACAAAGTATTCCTTAACGTGACTACACTGGCTGACAAAGTGTCAAACAAGTTACAGTGATGTTTGTCAACTCACTTTAGAAAAATCCACAAAACCGCTTGCCATCGGCTGATGAAAAATGTTAGAGGGGGCTACCATTCCAGAATCATCTCTCTCCATTGGTTGATGTTGGGAGAATGTGCTTGGGTCTGATAATTGTTGATGCATTGGATGGTTCCCCATCACAGATTGCGACCAACCTGATAAGCCTTCTGGAAAGGATAATTGAAAACAAAGTTTTATATTTATTTGGATAAAACAACAAAACATTACCACTGTTATTACCAAACGTTACCAAATGTTATTGAAATCTTTCCTCTGAAGAGCTCAAAGCATATTTATCACAGTCTTGCTAGCCAAAGAAACCAGTTCCTGAAAAACTAGGTAAAGTCCTCTGAATACTCCACTTTACCCTGTCTTTCAAAAGATTAAGTGCTGTCTGAAAGAACTCAAATGATTACTTAAGAGAGAAAGGACACACACTTTGAATCTTTTGTTTCTGATCAACTCTATGTATTATCTCAACCAATATTCCAGACTCTGAAATTGAATTAACTCCTCAAAGACATAAACACCCTTCCCTAATTGAGTGTTAAACAAAGGAACTAAGTTTTTTTTTGTTTTTCTAAGGAACTAAGTTTTACTGGCAAACCTACAACTTA
This sequence comes from Papio anubis, assembly GCF_008728515.1. NCBI lineage: Eukaryota > Metazoa > Chordata > Mammalia > Primates > Cercopithecidae > Papio > Papio anubis. The sequence goes on along the minus strand of NC_044980.1, from coordinate 133,218,161 downwards.
CTTAAGATATCCCTCCAGAGAGAGAGCAAGGCAATTGTACCTGACACAGCATTGACACCAAATGACCAGATTCCACTGTGTCCAACGGGAGCGACAAAACTGGTCCCCACCGGAGCTTGTGCAACAGACCCTCCTTGCCGAATTCGGGCCAGTCTCTCTGTTCCAATTGGGGGAGGTATCTTTCGATCCTGACTGGCACTGACTCCTTTTGGTTGGCCCAATGTTGGTGGGGCAGAAGTGGCTGAAAGAGGTGAAGATGATTCCGAAGAAACAGATGGAATAGGAGAGTCACCTGGTGGCAAAATATTTCTCTATTGTTTTATTACATATAAAAACTATAAGAATATGAGAAACCTTGTTGGAAAGATCTATTCCACAACATAGGTTCTGTAAAGAAATTTTCATTTTAAAAGAACATTCAAATAAAATATAATTTCTATAAACATTATCCTATGCTACTTCTGCCTATAATAAGTATACAATAGTCTAAAAAATGTTTTCCCAACTGAACTAAACAATGCTAGAAAGGAAGCAGGACACATTTGCTTTTATTCTAGCTCTAAATAATCTTCTCAAAACATTATTGTCACTTTTTTTTTTTCGAGACAGAGTTTCGCTCTTGTTGCCCAGGCTGGAGTGCAATGGTGTGATCTTGGCTCACCACAACCTCTGCCTCCTGGGTTCAAGCGATTCTCCTGCCTCAGCCTCCCGGGTAGCTAGGATTACAGGCATGCACCACCTCACCCAGCTAATTTTGTATTTTCAGTAGAGATGGGGTTTCTCCATGTTGGTCAGGCTGGTCTCGAACTCCTGACCTCAGGTGATCTGCCCGTCTCAGCCTCCCAAAGTGCTGGGATTACAGATGTGTGCCACCGCGTCCGGCCACATTTTAAAATTAACTTAAATGTGGCAATATTTGCACAGTACCTAGCATATTTTCTAGAAAACATCTGGTGACCCTTTATACCTGTTCGTCTTTCTTTGTTCCCTTTCTACAGCCCTTTTTTTTTTTCTTTAAGGAAATAAGGTCAAATGTTAGCAAAACATTATATGATTTTGATTCACAGCTTTGCTTCTTAATGGAACTCTTGGGTGATTTGGGTAATTTTCCTTGTCAAAAAAGTCAATACTGACTACCTCATGATGCTCATTTAAAAAAAAAAAAAATCCAATTCGGTTCAATTCCACATACTTCATCTGTTCTAAACATTGAAATAAACAGAACGAAGGGGCCAGGCAGGTGGCTCACGCCTGTAATCTCAGCACTTTGGGAGGCTGAGGCAGGCAGATCACCCAAGGTTAGGAGTTTGAGACCAGCCTGGCCAATATAGTGAAACCCTGTCTCTACTAAAAATATAAAAATTAGCCAGGCATAGTGGCAGGCACCTGTAATCCCAGCTGCTCGGGAGGCTGAGGCAGGAGAATCGCTTGAGCCTGGGAGGCAGAAGGTGGAGTGAGCCAAGATCACGCTACCGCACTCCACCCAGAGCAACAGAGCAAGACACTGTCTCAATCAACCAATCAATCAATAGAACAAAGGAATATTTTAACTTATTAAAGGCAATACAGTTTCATAAAATGTAAAAATACATGAGAAATCACACCAAACTGACCATATACATAAATTCAACTTCTTTCCAGATTTAAGAAATAATTTTATAAAACTGCTTCCAAAGGGTCCTTTTGCAAAACTACTTGAAGTACCTGTTTTTTTTTTTTTTTTTTTTTAAATAGGGACAGGGTCTTGCTGTTGCCCAGGCTGGTCACCAACTGCTGGGCTCAAGCGATCCTCTTGCCTAGGCCTCCCAAAGTGCTGGGATTATAGGTGTCAGCCACTGCAACCAGTCTAGTACCTCTTTTCTTGATCCAAGTTCTAGGGTAAAACATTTTTGGCTTGAAAGAATAATTCTCAAGTTTTCTATGCTACAAATGACTGACAATTTTTTCACATGACCACAGAACAAACCTTGGGCATCTGTATACCATTTAGTTTACTAAAGTTACAACATGGTGTTATAGCTGAAATAAATGATTTAATAACTTATTCAAAACTCTTTGGGAAGAGTTCCGCCAGGATTCCTACATGAGTTTGAGGCGCTTGTCCAAGGATGGGGAGAAAAATGTTGTCTGTTGAAACTAGGAGTCCCAACAGGAGCTGGCCCTTGCAGGAAAACCCTTGTTCCTGGTATGCCGGAAAAACTTGTCAGAGGAGCAGAAGAGGAAGATGGGGAGCTGCCTGATGGGTCAATGGATGGTAACCCTGAAATAAAACAGGTCCAAGACATCCAATTAGCTAAAACTTTAAAATTGAAAGCCCAAGAAGACTTCCACCAAGGTGAGATAAGCTGTAAAAATAACCAAACAAATAAATAAAAGATAGCATGTGGCTCATTTTCATAGACCACAGCAAAAATAATCCATCTATGTGATACTGTATGGCCAAATCCATTTTTTTCTTACAGTCCAGAAGAATATTGCCAAACAGCACTACATACAGAAAAATGGGCTCAATGTTTAAGAGTGTCAGTCACCTGGAGTAATGTTCTAGATGAATCTCAAAGCTTTTAAATGGAAGGGATATGAAATGAGACTATGCTGTAACTAAGTAGCGCCCAACAATAACTTCTGCATTCCCTTTTGTAGTCAATCTCAAAGTACAGCTTTTCATCTATATAACTATAGTCATTTCCTACAGAAGATAAGTAACAAAATCTACCAATGTTTCCTTCCTCACAAGGAGGAAAAGCATACTACTAAGGATAATTTCAGCATTCTATCTGATAGAAAATATCAACAGTTGCAAAATATATCAAAGTTTCTATCTAGCTTGTATAAATCTGAACTTAGCCATCTTCTTAAACTCCATTACTTTCTCTGAAGAATGTATTAGGAAAAGAGGATGAAGGTCTGGAAAAGGATTATGGTTTCTTATTTCAGGAAAAAGTAGTTAATATCAACATTGATTGTCAAAATTTCTTTTAAGCAGGTCTTATTTTCAGTTTGATTTCCACATCATTAAAAAAAAATGACTTTGAGATGTAATTCACATACTATATAATTCACCCATTTAAAGTATATAATTCATTGGATTTTAGTATATTCACAGGATTATGCAACCATCACCACAATCAATGTTAGAACATTTTTGTCTCCCTTAAAAGACACTCCATACGCATTACCTGTCATTCACTGGGTCCTCACCCTCATATTTCCATTTCTTTCTTTTTTTTTTTTTTGAGACAGAGTCTCGCTCTGTCAACCAAGCTAGAGTGCAGTGGCGCGATCTCGGCTCACTGCAAGCTCCGCCTCCTGGGTTCATGCCATTCTCCTGCCTCAGCCTCCCGAGTAGCTGGGACTACAGGCATCCACCACCACACCCGGCTAATTTTTTGTATTTTTAGTAGAGACGGGGTTTCCCCATGTTGGCTAGGATGATCTCGATCTCCTGACCTCATGATCCGCCCACCTTGACCTCCCAAAGTGCTGGGATTACAGGCATAAGCCACTGCGCCTGGCCTCATATTTCCATTTCTAAGCAATCACTAATCTTTTGTCTCTATAGATTTGCCTACTCTGGACATGTGGGTAACTTAATGCATTTCCTACTTATTTCAGACTTTCATTATCGTGGTAGGCAACAGTAGGAATTATTACTTTGTGCTTTCCTGGACAAAAAAAATTAAATTTTCTAGTGCTAACCAAAGTAGATGTTAGCAAAATCTAGAGGTAGTGAGAATACTGAATGTGGCTTTAAAAAGTCTGTAAGTAGGAAATGAATCATTTCTTTTGTTTTTTATTGAAATGAATAATTTTTATAATAACCTCTTTTGTTTGTTTGTTTGTTTTTGTTTTGAGACAGGGTCTTGCTCTGTCACTCAGGCTAGAGTGCAGTGGTGTGATCACAGCTCACTGCAGCCTCGACTTCTGGGCTCAAGCAATCCTCTTGCCTAGCCCCACTGAGTAGCTGGGACTACAAACGTGTGCCACCACACTGAGCTAATTTTTTTCTTTTTTTAGATGGAGTCTTGATCTGTCACCCAGGCTGGAGTCCAGTGGCGTGATCTCGGCTCACTGCAAGCTCTGCCTCCTGGGTTCACGCCATTCCCCTGCCTCAGCCTCCCGAGTAGCTGGGACTACAGGTGACCGCCACCACGCCCGGCTAATTTTTTTGTATTTTAAGTAGAGACAGGGTTTCACCGTGTTAGCCAGGATGGTCTCGATCTCCTGACCTCATGATCCGCCCGCCTCGGCCTCCCAAAGTGTTGGGATTACAGGCGTGAGCCACCGCGCCTGGCCCCACTCTGAGCTAAGTTTTAAATTTATTTTTTATCGAGACAGGGTCCCACTATGCTGCCCAGGGTGGTCTCGAACTCCTGGGTTCAAGTGATCCTCCTGACTTGGCCTTCCAAAGTACTCAAATTACAGATGTGAGCCACTACACCTGGCCACTGTCAATATTTTTACAGTGAAATCTGTCAGTCTTTTGTAAAGATCATGATAGCCTTTTTTTTTTTTTGGAGACAGAATCTCGCTCTGTTGCCCAGGCTGAGTACAGTGGCACAATCTCGGCTCACTGAAACCTCTGCCTCCCGGGTTCAAGCAATTCTCCTGCCTCAGCCTACCGAGTAGCTGGGATTACAGGCACCCACCACCATGCCTGGCTAAATTCAGTATGTTTGGTAGAGACGGGGGTTTCCCCATGTTGGCCAGGCTGGTCTTGACCTCCTGACTTCAAGTGATCCACCCCACTCAGCCTCCCAAAGTGCTGGGATTACAGGTGTGAGCCACCATACCCAGCTGATAATGACAGCTTTTAAAGATCATGATGTGCATTTTAGGGACATAAATGTAGATGCCACATAAATGTACTTTTTATTAGCTTTACTGAGATTTAATTCACAAACCATATAATTTACTCATTTGAAGTTATACTATTCAGTAGCTTTTTGTATATTCACAGAATTGTGCATTCATGACCACATCAATTTTAGAACATTTCTGTTATCCTAAAAAGAAACTGAAGCTGAGCATGGTGGCTCACACCCGCAATCATATCTCTTTGGCATGCCAAGGTAGAATAAGTGCTTGAAGCCCAGGAGGTTGAGGCTTCAATGAGCCATGATCACGCCACTGCACTCGAGCCTGGGCAACAGAGTGAGGCCCTGTCTTTAAAAAAAAAAAGAAAAGAAAAGAAAAGAAAAGAAAAGAAAGAAAAGGAAATTCTGCACTCCTAAGCTATCACCTACCCTCCAATCATCCCTTCATTCTAGGTAACCACTAATCTACTTTCTGTCTCTATGGATTTGCTGATCTGGATGTTTCACATAAATAGAATCATAAAATAAATATCTGGTCTTTTGTGACTGGCTTCTTTCATTTAGTAAAATGTTTTCAAAGTTCATCCATATTATAGCATGAATCAGTACTTCTTTTTTTTTTTTTTTTTTTTTTTTGAGACTGAGTCTTGCTCTGTCGCCAGGCTGGAGTGCAGTGGCGCAATCTCAGCTCACTGCAAACTCCACCTCCCATGTTCAAGTGATTCCCCTGCCTCAGCCTCCTGAGTAGCTGGGACTACAGGAGCGCACCACCACACCCAGCTAATGTTTTGTATTTTAGTAGAGACAGGGTTTTACCATGTTGGCCAGGCTGGTCTCAAACTCCTGACCTCATGATCCGTCCACCTTGGCCTCCCAAAGTGCTGGGATTATAGGCGTGAGCCATCACGCCCGGCCCTTTATTTCTTTTTATACCAAATACAAAATATTACGTTCTATAGATATACCACATTTTGTTTATCTGCTTGTCAGTTAATGAACATTCGGTTGTTTCTACATTTTGGCTATTATGAATAATGTTGCTATGAACATTGGTTTTTCTATAGACATGTATCTTCCCTAGGAGTAGAATAATGGGATCATATGATCACTCATGTCTAACTTTCTGAGGAACTGTGAAACTGTTTTTTCAAAGCAGATGTACCATTTTACATTCCTACCTACCGTGTGTGATGGTTTCAATTGTCTCTATATCTTTCCCCATCTTCTTAAGTATTACTATTTTTTTTTTCTGACAGTCTCTTTTGTTCCGGCTGGAGTGCTGTGGCATGATTTCAGCTTACTGCAACCTCCGTCTTCTGGGTTCAAGTGATTCTTGTGCCTCAGCCTTGCAAGTAGCTGGGACTACAGACCTGCACCATCATGCCCGGCTATTTTTTATATTTTTAGTAGAGATGGGGTTTCACCATATTGGCCAGGCTGGTCTCAAACTCCTGACCTCATGTAAACCCCTCGCCTCAGCTTCCCAAAGTGCTGGGATTGCAGGCATGAACCACCAAGCTCAGTCAGTATTACTACCTCTTACCTGAAAACTAGGAAAGTAAACTATATCCATGAAAAGAGCATCAACAAAAGAAACCATACAAGCAGTTAAGAAATGGGGCCAAGCTTATTAATCCCAGGACCTAGAAGGAAGGTCAAGGATTAATGCTTTCTATCACATCCTGGGTACTGGCAATGAGCTCTTCTTTCACCCTGAGGCTTCTCAAATTCTATACTACTTTCCCCAAATGAAAAGTCATAATATGGCCGGGCGCGGTGGCTCAAGCCTGTAATCCCAGCACTTTGGGAGGCCGAGACGGGCGGATCACGAGGTCAGGAGATCCAGACCATCCTGGCTAACACAGTGAAACCCCGTCTCTACTAAAAAATACAAAAAACTAGCCGGGCGAGGTGGTGGGCACCTGTAGTCCCAGCTACTTGGGAGGCTGAGGCAGGAGAATGGCGTAAACCCGGGAGGCGGAGCTTGCAGTGAGCTGAGATCCGGCCACTGCACTCCAGCCTGGGCGACAGAGTAAGACTCTGTCTCAAAAAAAAAAAAAAAAAAAAAAAAAAGAAAAGTCATAATATATGCCTATTTACAGAGAGGAAGGGAAAAAAATTTAGAGAATATTTTGGACCACAGATAGCCATATGCAGCCTTCTATTTCTATTTGAAATACAATATAACAACTATATTTTCCTGAATAGACAAGTAAATGGAAACATATCTGAAATGAAAGCTAAGGCTATGCCATATTCATAACTCACAAATAATTTTAAACAACATTGATCAGTTTATAATTAGCAACAAGGTAGCATGGGATATGGGGCAGTTTTCCAACTGGAAGAGAAATGCTAAGAGGCAATAGTGCCACATTCTGGGTCAGTCATATTTTTAATTTGTTTTTCAGAACACTGCAGATTAGACTAAAATTTGGCTCTTAAACTACAGAAAATAGATTCTGGTTCTCCAAATATCTCCAAGCCAAAACTGACCTCAAATCTGTCTATATATTTCTCATAATGCCTCAGCAGCTAATTTATAATTTCAAAGAAGCAATAGCTAAATCTATGTTGGTCTTTCAAAAGTAAGAGCCTATAAATGACTGGGTCTCTTCAAATAGCTGTATCTAGGCTGGGCGCAGTGGCTCATGCCTGTAATCCTAGCACTTTGGGAGGCCAGGGCAGGCGGATATTGCCTGACCTCAGGAGTTCGAGACCAGCCTGGGAAACATGGCAAAACCCTGTCTACTAAAAATACAAAAAATTAGCCGGGCACGGTGGCGCATGCCTGTAGTCCCAGCTACTTGAGAGGCTGAGGCACGAGAAATGCTTGAGCCTAGGAGGTGGAGGTAGAAGTGAGCTGAGACTGGGCCACTGCACTCCAGCCTGGGTGATAGAGTGAGACCCTGTCTCAAAAAAATAAAACAAAATAATAAAAATAAAAAATAAAATACATAAAAAACGAATAGCTACACCTAAAATAAACAACACAGAGTACTAGTAAACAATGTAAATTATGAACTGGTGCCTAAACACCTTTGCAACTTCAATTTTTTAAATCTAAGAAATGCAAACAATCACTATGATTTTTTTAAAGTCTGTAAATTTGGAATCCTTGAAACATCCCTGGAATTTTTTTTTATTAACATGAATAGACACCAATTTTATTAATACGAATAGACACCAAGAAAATGGACTTACACCATGGTGTAACTCCCTTACTATGAGGGACAGAAAGATCATAGAGAGAATCTAAAGCAGCTCATTATATGTGAGTGATTTACCTCTTGCTACTTTTTTTGTCACTTAAGGTGAGATTAGGCCGTAGGCGCTCCAAACTGAACTGCAGCAATAGTTAATAACTTACCAACTGGACTAGTAGAAACTCGCTGGGAAGGTGGTCTGAAGCCAGGTGCCTTTGAGTTATCAGGATGCATGTTTTCCAAGTGTCCAAGCACTGAGTTACCCAGGAACGCTGACTGAACAGTGAAAGAGGCATCTGCAGCCACTCGTGAGGACAGTGGACCATCTCCCCAGCCCTGGTTAGATGGCACCTGACTACTATCAAAAAGACTGCTGAAGTGATTGAAAAGTGTGGCTGGGCCAAATGTAGGTGGCAAAGATTTATTTGCTGGGTTTATGTGCATCTGAGAACCATTCATAATGTTCACAGCTGAGGAAAGCTGCACTGTAGCTGGTGGGCCTTGAGGTGGTGTTAAAGTAACTGGATTTGTAACAAAAATAGACTGGGGATCCTGGTGAATAGTTGCATTTGGTACCATGGAGTAAAAAGAACCTCTGGGCTGCATTCGATGAGAAACTCGAGGTGCTGGTACAGCTAACTGAGGTAAATTACTGGTGTCCTGATTATCAGCAGCAACCATTCTGGGTGATGTCAAAGTCAATGGAGCAGGTTCTGAGTTAGATGCAAAAGGCATTGACATAGGACTTAAATCACACACACTGGATGGCTGTGCCTCCTCTTGTGTGTTACCGGAAGTAGGAGTGGGACTACTGGATGGGTGAGTTTCTGGAGCTCCCGGGGTGTTGCTGGCAGAGCTACTGCAACTGTTTGCAGCTGAAGATGGGGTACATAGGTTTGCCATGGGCTGGTCCTGTGTGGACACTTTCTCTTTGGTGGGTGGCACAGCAGAGAAAGACTCCATCTTTTGTGAAGAAAGCTGTGCTTGAGAAGTACTTGCAGGTAGAAATGTGGTAGGAGCTTGCCCGCTAGTGATAGGTGCAGAGGAGACAGAAGGCAGGGAACTACAAGTGCTTGTCACAGAAGAAATCACTGTTGCTGGAGGACTCGTCTTAGGCACACAGGCAAACAACTGCTTTCTGACTGATGAAGGAGTCCGGGTATTAGTGACACACAGTTGCTGATTGGCAGCAACTACAGAAGAGACAGTGATAGGACAACTGGCAGTAGCTAGTCCAGCAGACTCTGAGGGTAAAACAGTCCCGTTCTGGTTAGGTAGACGGCTTGTGTTATTATGCTTTGGAGAGCTATTTGTGTTGCCAGGATTCACAGGTCTCACTGGGAATGGTCCCCACGTGTTAGGAGAAGGTGAGAAGGTTCCTCCAAACTGGGCCATGGGTAAGCGAGGATGCCGAATCTGCTGCATAGTTTGAGCAGCCAGCAGGGCAAAATGAGGGTGAGGATAAGCTAAGGGTAGAGAAACTGGGAAAGAAGAACGTACATTTGTTGGAACATTCTTATTAAGTTTATTAGCGGGCTGGAACGTAGATAACGTTGTTGCCTGTGAAGTTACAAGAGTTGGAGCACCCAAAGGAAATGCATTTTTACTGGAAGCTGCTGTGGTACCTACTCCAGATGAGAAGTTAGCATGAATTGATTTGGTGCTGGCAGGTGTTCTGATATGATTTTTAGGAATCAAGTCTTCCAGTTCCTTAGCAGGATCTTGAATGAGTGCATTGATTAGTTGAACTGCATATCTTGTTGATTCTGTGCCACCCCTGGGGAAAAAAAAAAAAACAGAAACAAGACCAAAAACATTAAAAAAAGAAAACAAACAGGTAATCTTAACCATCAAATAAAGTTCTTAATTATACCATACCTAACAAAGGTATGCTTCTTATAATTTCTACTCAGAACTAGCAGTATACATTTTGCACAATTACCTTATTGTGATCATTCTCTCGCCATTCTTATCTTTTTGTTTATCCACATCAATATGGGCACCAGTAACATCTTGTATTGCAGTGATGTTGCATCCTCCTCTTCCCATTATCCTGGACACCACTGAGGCTGGAACAGACAATTTCTTTGACCTATAAAATGAAGAATACACATGAACTTATGAAATTAAATGTCTCTTTATTAAAAAAGATGTCTCAGTAAGTATGTTCATGGACATTTTGTAGAATAACATTTCTCAAATGCTAAAGAGGAAATTATTAAAAGTTTTTATTTTAGAAACTGATCTCTTGTAATATTGAATTGAATTTAGTAAAGTTAAAAATTACATTGCCTCTGCAGTTTCAGAGAACCTAACTTTAAAAATTACACTGCCATTTAAAACAAAAATTATATTTAAATCACTCACAATATAAGCATTCAAATCTGCCCAAAATAATACACATCAACTAAACTACAATGACCCTGTTAAAATAGTGAATACCATATTATTAAAATCCACACAGAATAACCATGCTAGCTTATTCATTTTAAACCAGTATCAACAGCTCATACTTAGCAACAAAACATAAAGCCTCAGGTCAATGATGAGCTGACATGTATTCTGAATCTAAAGTTGATTATTAGTACTTTAGTTCTAGAATTACTGAGACATGAGAAAGAAAAAAAGAAAGAGAAAGCCTTTACATTTGAACTACATAAAAAGCAACTCAGGTTATCCCAAAAAGCCAAAATTTCTTGTGTCATATAAAATATGCATGCAAAATTTATACACTGCTTCTAAGTTTACTTTAGCATATTCTGGATTTAGTGTGGCAATGCAGTTTAAAATAATGATCACATTCAAATTATTCATTAATTAACTAGGTAGCCATCTCACATGAGAAAGGGAAAATACATGAAAGTTAAAAAGATGGCCGGGCGCGGTGGTTCAAGCCTGTAATCCCAGCACTTTGGGAGGCCGAGACGGGTGGATCACGAGGTCAGGAGATCGAGACCATCCTGGCTAACAAGGTGAAACCCCGTCTCTACTAAAAAATACAAAAAACTAGCCGGGCGAGGTGGTGGGCGCCTGTAGTCCCAGCTATTCGGGAGGCTGAGGCAGGAGAATGGCGTGAACCTGGTAGGCAGAGCTTGCAGTGAGCGGAGATCCGGCCACTGCACTCCAGCCTGGGCGACAGAGCGAGACTCCGTCTCAAAAAAAAAAAAAAAGAAAAAAGAAAGTTAAAAAGATGGAACTAATTCTATTTACCTTCGTACAACTTCTTTCCACCCTTCTTCTCTTTTCTGACCCCTTTTAGGGCTAGTGAGATTCAGCTTTATGTTTGGAGAGCTTAATGGCAATGACACTGTCTTATAGCTGGTTGACAAGGAATTAGGATTCACTTCACCTTCAAGTCTAAGAAGAGACAAATAGCAAGTACAATAAAAGATAAGTTTTAAGATAGAAACTCAAGGGAATATTCCTTTATAGCCAGAGTTATGCTGAAATATTAGTATTAAACTTTGGCACATCAAATAATCAATGAGTCAGAAAAACAGAAATAGAGCAAAGAGCCCATCATTTATTTTAGTATTAAAATGGATTCAGATGCCAAAAATTAGACCAAAATCAATAAAAATGACATAGTTAGATAAAATCAAAGCATACAAATACTTTCAACTTCAGACTATGAATCCTATAAACATTTCTAATAATCTCATTTCCCAACTAGCACATGATCAAGAGGACATGGGTGAATTTCAGTTTTGAATATTGAAGACAGATAATGTGGTAGAATTCAATTGTTTAACACAACTTGTACTTGGATAATATACTTCAAATTCTTGTGCCAGGCATGAAGAAGGAAAGGTGCAGGTAGAGTTAACAAATCAGAAACATTTACCGTGTCTGAGTTTTGGAAGTAGCAGTACTTGTCTTTTCTTCTTGGGAATGAAGGAGCAGTGAGGGGTATTTAGAGGAATTCACATCCATCACAAAATTTAACTCTTGGCTTTTACCACCACTGCTACTCTCACTGTTGCAGTCTGTGCTGTCCAAGTTATCTGAATCACTATTCCCACCTGCACCACCACCTCTAGGTTCTCCATTTATTTTATTTTTATCTGCCTTTTGTTGGGCTAAAGACATATGTTGTTCTGGTAAAATTAAATGTGCTGTAGGAGGGGTTTCTTTTGTTTTGTTCTTCTTATTTTTCCGATTGGCGCTGGGAGTTGTCACCACGTTGGCCCGTTTTTTCCCAAACACATTTGTGAATGTTGCAGATGTTGCAGAGATTCCAATTGTGGTGGTGGTGGTTGCACTAGGAGGTTCTATGGGAACTTCTTGCTCCACTGAAATGGTTAAAAAGAATAAAAATCATACTGAGAGTCACAGATCTCAAAACAAATTCTGACAGAATATATTTGATAATTCATAATAATTCAGACTTTTACATCATATTTTCCTTTCACCAGTATTCACTAAGAAATAAAAAAATCTTTATTTATTCATTTTTTTGAGATGGAGTCTTGCTGTGTCGCCCAGGCTAGAATGGAGTGGTGCGACATCGGCTCACTGCAACCTCTGCCTCCCGGGTAGCTGGGACTACAGGCACACGCCACCATGCCCGGCTAATTTTTGTACTTTTAGTAGAGATGGGGTTTCACCATGTTGGCCAGGCTAGTCTCAAACTCCTGACCTTGTGATCCACCCGGCTTGGCCTCCCAAAGTGCTGGGATTACAGGCGTGAGCCACTGCACCCAGGTGAAATAAAGCAATCTTTTACTGTGGCCAGGCGCAGTGGCTCATGCCTGTAATTCCAGCACTTTGGGAGGCCAAGGCAGGTGGATTGATTACTTGAGCTCAGGAGTTCAAGACCAGCCTGGACAACATAATGAAATCTTGTCTCTACAAAAAATACAAAAATTAGCTGGGGGTGGCGGTGCACACCTGTGGTCCCCGCTACTTGGGAGGCTGAGGTGGGAGGATCACCTGAACCTGGGGAGCAGAGGTTGCAGTGAGCCGAGATTGCGCCACTGCACTCCAGTCTGGGTGGCAGAGGGAGACCTCATCTCAAAAAAACACACAAAAAAAATCTTTACTGTTGTTAGCCTAATAAATAATTTACTATTATTTGTTGTTAGAACAAATATACAATATATTTTCTTGTCTAAGGTAGTATAGGACACACATATTAGCAATATTCTTAATATTCTTTTTTTTTTTTTTTTTTTGGCTCCTGTCACCCAGGATGGAGTGCAATGGTGTGAACTCGGCTTACCACTTCCGCCTCCCGGGTTCAAGCAATTCTCCTGCCTTAGCCTCCTGAGTAGCTGGGATTACAGGCATGTGCCACCACGCCTGCAATCCCAGGCTAATTTTGTATTTTTTTTTTTTTTTAGTAGAGATGGGGTTTCACAATATTGGTCAGGGTGGTCTCAAACTCCTGACCTTGTGATCCGCTCTTGGCCTCCCAAAGTGCTGGGATTACAGGCATGAGCCACCACACCCGGCCCAATATTCTTAATATTCTTAATTCTAGTCTCATGAACCCAAACCACAATATAGTTTGAATTTAGGACACTTTTCAAATTGTATTTTAGAATTAGAATTCAAGTAGAACAAAATTATTTGCCTACTACAAGCACTGCCAGACAGTACAATAAATAACTCTTTGAGAGTACTAAACCCATCTCTACTGACATTTCAGGCCTCTATATCCTTGAGCCTGAATCTCAGCTAAAAATAAACTGAGAAACTGTAGTTCTAATCAGTAGGGGAAGAGTTACAGAAGAATCTCAAAAAACGGTTGCAAACCTCTTACTGTATTGCTTTTAGTATATATGCAATGTTTTACAAGGTGACTTAAATTACAACTGAATTTCTTCAAATTATGTGCTTGCTTTCTCCTTGTTTCTCTGTATTAATTTGCAATGCAAAACACTTAGAAATACTTACTATAAAAGTCATTGTCCATTTCAGATTAATAAAGTAATCAAATGTTTAACTAGAGTTAACTAGAGCAAAGAGCACTCAAAATGAAGTTGATAAACAAAGGAGAATTTTCTCATTAATTCAGATGGTTTGTTTCTCACCATCTTCATCATTCTCCTCTTCATCTTCATCCTCTGGTAGTTCTGAATTCTCCTTAGGTTTGTTTTCTTCATCTTCCTCCTGTTTCCTTTTCTGTTCCTCTTTTTTCTTTTTTCTCTTTTCTTTTCTTTTTTCTCTTTTAGCGGCAAGAGCCTGCTTTCTGCTCTCTTCTCTTGACTGCAAATAAAGCAGGTATATAATTTTACCAATAAGGCAGTAATGTAAAATAAAGAATGAAATGATATTTTTGTTTATGATACACAGGGATCTTCATGGATGTTATTCTCAAAACACATTTATAAATGCCATCAAGAAAAAATAAACTGGACGCTATCAAAATTAAAAACTTTTGTACTTCAGAGGAATCATCAAGAAAGTAAAAAATCAGCTGGGTGTGGTGGCTCACACCTGTAATCCCAGCACTTTGAGAGGCCAAGGTTGGTGGATCACCTGAGGTCAGGAGTTCGAGACTAATGTAGCCAACATGGTGAAACCCCATCTCTACTAAAAATACAAAAATTAGCTGGGTGTGCTAGCACGGACTTGTAGTCTCAGCTACTCGAGAGGCTGAGGCAGGACAATCACTTGAACCTGGGAGGCAGAGGTTGCAATGAGCCAAGATCATGCCACCACCGCACTCTAACCTGGGCGACAGAGTGAGACTGTCTCAAAAAAAAAAAAAAAAAAAAAAAGTAAAAAGTCAACCTATAAAATGGGACAAATATTTTTGCAAATCATACAACTGGTAAGGGACTTGTATCTATAATATATAAAAAAAATCTTACAACTCATGAATGAAGACAGTCCATTTAAAAAACAGATTATGAAAACATCAAGTTATATGCAGGCTGGGCGTGGTAGTTCATGCCTGTAATATAAGCACCTTGGGAGACTGAGGAGGAAAGACTGCTTGAGCCCAGGAGTTTGAGACCAGCCTGGGCAATATAGCAAGATCCCATCTCTGTAAAAAAATAAGAAAATTAGCCAGACATGGTGACCTATGCCTGTAGTTCCAGCTACTTGGGAGGCAGGAGGATTGTATGTGCCCAGGAGTTTGAGGCTCTAGTGAGCTATAATCATGCCACTGCACTCAGCCTTGGCAACAGAGTAAGACCCTGTCTCTAAAAAAAAAAAAAAAGAAAAAAATTAATTAAAAAAACCCCCAAATTATACATTTTAAATATACACAAATTTTTATTTGTCAAATATACCTCAATAAAACTATTTTTTAAAAATAGAAAAAGGAGGGCCGGGCGCGGTGGCTCACGCCTGTAATCCCAGCACTTTGGGAGGCCGAGGTGGGCGGATCACGAGGTCAGGAGATCGAGACCATCCTGGCTAACACGGTGAAACCCTGTCTCTACCAAAAATACAAAAAATTAGCCGGGCGTGGTGGCGGGCGCCTGTAGTCCCAGCTACTCTACCCAGGAGGCTGAGGCAGGAGAATGCCGTGAACCTGGGAGGCGGAGCTCGCAGTGAGCGGAGATCCGGCCACTGCACTCCAGCCTGGGCAACAGAGCCAGACTCTGTCTCAAAAAAAAAAAAAAAAAAAAATAGAAAAAGGATCTGAATAGACATTTCTCCAAAGAAAATATACAAATGACCGATAAGCACAGAGAAAGATACATGTTCAATATCATTAGCCATCAGGGAAAACCAAATCCAAGTCACAAGATATCCACTTCACACCCACTAGGATGGCTACAATCAAAAGACAGATAATAATATTGGTGAGGATGTGGAGAAATTGAAACCTTCATACACTGCAGGTAGGAATGTAAAATGGTACAGCTACTTTGGAAAATAATCTGGCACTCCTTCAAATAGTTAAACAGAGAACTAGTGTATGATTCAGTAATTCTATTCATAAGGACATGCTCCAGAGAAATAAAAACATTTTCATACAAAAACCTGTATACTTATTTATAATTGCATTATTAAAAGAAAAAGTATCATGATCAAGTATTCTAGGAGTGCAAGAGATAGCTTAATATTTTGTTGATAAATAAAGGAAGAGAAAAAGTATGATTATTGAAAGATGCTAAAATTTTGATAAAAAATTTTAGTTTAAAAAAACTTAGTAAGCTGAAGAGAGAAGAAAATTGCTTACAATCATTGAGCATTATTTATAATTGCCAAAAAGTGGAAGCAACCCAATGTCCATTAACTGATAAGCAGATAAACAAAATGTGGTCTAAGGATAGAATTGTTTTTGTATTTGGCAATAAAAAGAAATAAAGTACTGATTTCATCTATAACATGGAAGAATTTTGAAAACATTTCACTAAGTGAAAAAGCCAGTCACAAAAGACCAAATATGGTATGATTCCATTTATGTGAAAAGTCCAGAATTGACAAATCTATAGAGACAGAAAGTAGATTAGCAGTTACCTAGGACACAGGGATTGCAGTGGGGGAATGGGAATATGATAGCTATAGAGTGCAGGGTTTCTTTTTATGATAGTCATAATGTTCCAAAATTGACTGCTGATAAATGTACAATTCTGTGAATATACTAAACAACACTGAATTACATAACTTTATTTATTTTATTTTGAGACAGAGTCTTGCTCTGTCACCCAGGCTGGAGTGCAGTGGCAAGATGTTGGCTTACTGCAGCCTCCGCCTGTCGGGTTCCTGCAATTCTCCTGCCTCAGCCTCCCAGGTAGCTGGGATTACACGCATGTGCCACCATGCCTGACTAATTTCTGTATTTTTAGTAGAGACGGGGTTTCACCATGTTAGCCAGGCTGGTCTCGAACTCCTGAGCTCAGGTGATCTGCCCACCTCAGCCTCCGAAAGTGCTAGGATTACAGGCGTGAGCCATTGTGCCCAGCTGCGAATTATGTAACTTTACATAGGTAAATTGTACGGTTTGTGGAGTGAATTACTAATGCTATTAAAAAAAAATATTTATGTGGCATCTATTTATGTGCCTAAAATGCAGCTATCATGATCTTTACAAATGACTGATAAATTTCACTGTAAAAATCCTGACAAGAAGCTATTACAAAAATGATTCTTTGCTACTTTATAGAATTTATTTTAATTTTTTTTTAAAGTAGAGACAGGGTCCTACTTTGTTGCCCAGGCTGGTCTTAAACTGCTAGTCTCAAGTGATCCTCCTGCCTCAGCCTCCCAAAGTGCTGGGATTACAGGTGTGAGCCACCACACATGCCCAGCCTGTATTTCTTTTTCTGTGAATTGCCTATTCACATGATCATTTTTTATTATCTTTTTTTCTCCTAATGATTGTAAGCAAACTTTTCTTCTCTCTTTAGCTTACTAAGTTTTTTTAAATCAAAATTTGCTATCAAAATTTTAGCATCTCTCAATAATCATACTTTGTTTCTTCCTTTAATTAGCAACAAAATATTTTCATGTTAAGCTATCTCTTGCATTCCTAGAATAACTCTACTTAATCATGATGTTTTTTCTTTTAATATAATTTCCGAACTCAGTATCAACACTCTCATTTTCCAGGTAAGCAGACTGAGCCTCAGAAAGGCAATGTTTTAGTTTGTTTGTTTTAATTTTTCCATTATAGCACACATCCTAGGATACTAGATAGTCTTTAATTGGGAATCTAATAAACCACTTGTAACCCAGATTTTATGATAAACAAATATTTCCAATGCTTTACTAAATTTCTTCACACACCAATGTTAAAACCACTTAGGCAGTAATGATGTCATTTGGTAAAATGGGATTTTTTTTTCTTTTTGAGACAGAATCTAGCTCTGTCACCCAGGCTAGAGTGTAATGCTGTGATCTCGGCTCACTGCAACCTCTGCCTACTGGGTTCAAACAATTCTCCTGCCTCAGGCTCCTAAGTAGCTGGGACTACAGGCATGCGCCACCACGCCCGGCTAATATTTGTATTTTCAGCAGAGATGGGGTTTCTCCACTGTTGACCAGGCTTGTCTCAAACTCCTAACCTCAGGTGATCCGCCCGCCTCGGCCTCCCAAAGTGCCGGGATTACAGGCATGAGCTACTATGCCCAGACAGGATTTTTTTTTTTTTTGAGACAGGGTCTTGCTCTGTCACCCAGGCTGGAGTACAGTGGCACAATCATAGCTCATTGCAGCCTCAACCTCCCAGGCCCAAGTGATCCTCTCGCCTCAGCCGCCCGAGTAGCTGGGACTATAGGTGTGCACCACCAAGCCAGGTGAATTTTTTAAACTTTTAGTAGAGGCAAGGTCTCACTATGTTGCCCGGCCTGGTCTCGAACTCCTGAGCTCAAGCCATCCTCTCGCCTAGGCCTCCCAAAATGCTGGGATTACAGGTATGAGCTACCGCACCCTGCCGTAAATTGGGATCTTGCTCAAAATCTAGTCCTTCCCTTATATTTGGGCTCAAAATATATTATTTTGAATGACAGGTCAGAATCAAAAAATTGATTGTGGTTTAAGAATCTATTACCTATTTCCTTTGAATCATATATTGTTAAGAATATTGGTCATACAGGTGACAAGTTTATTCTAGCAGATTTTCTTTTTGTCTGAGATGGGGTCTCACTCTGTCACCCAGGCTAGAGTGCAGTGGCACAGTCACAGGTCACTGCAACCTCTGCCTCCTGGGCTCAGGCCATCCTCCCACCTCACCCTCCCAAGTTGCTGGGACTACAGGCACCTGCCACCATGCCTGGCTAATTTTTGGGGGTTTTTTTTGTAGAGATGGGGTTTTGCCATGTTGCCTAGGCTGGTCTCAAACTCTGGGGCTCAAGCAGTCCACTCTCCTTAGCCTCCCAAAGTGCTGGGATTACAGGCATGAGCCATGACATCTGGCAATTTCTTTTTTTTTCTTTTTTTTAGAGACAGAGTCTTGATCTGTTGCCTAGGCTGGACTGCAGTGTGTAATCATGGCTCACTCGACCTCCTGGACTCAAGTGATCCTTCCATTTCAGCCTCCTGAATAGCTAGGACTGCAGGCATGCACCACCATGCCCAGCTGTTTTTTAAATATTTTTGTAGCGATGGGGTCTCACTCTGTCACCCAGGCTAGAGTGCAGTGGCACAATCACAGCTCACTGCAACCTCTGCCTCCTGGGCTCAGGCCATCCTCTCTATGTTGACCAAACTGATCTCGAACTCCTGGGCTCAGCCCCCCAAAGTGTTGGGATTACATGTGTGAGCCACCACGCCCAGCCTCAATAATTTCTAAAAAGGAAAATTATTTTTCCCACTCACCTTTTCCAGATCAAGTTCCTTTAAAAGAATACTTGCATTCTTATTTGCTTCTGCAGCTTGCTGGTCTTTAGCCTTCACAATGGTTTCAACACATTGATGACATTTTTTCAACAGTTCCTACAGCAGGAAATAGAATTATGTAAATATATAATGAAACATAATATAAAGAGGCCAAATAAAACTTAAGCTGATGAGCACATTAAAGTCCAGAGGTTAAAGCTCAAACTGAAAAGTCACTAAACCAAATGAAGTTATCCTTTGAGTCCAGTCATGTATCAATCTTCCACAAAAATAAGACACCATTTCCCTAAAAACCTGCATGTCCTTAGGAAGCCTTCTCATTAGGCTAATGGTTTAGTACCTTAGTGTAGTCACTGTGACTATGGTCCACAGTAGAAATCTCAAAATAGTTTATCAAAACTATTATACCCCTCTATTTTACAAATGGAGAAACAAAAGCATAAAGAGATCAGGTAACCAACCTTTCAGAATATAAAAAGAACAAGTTCCTAACTGCATACTTTGGCATATCATTCCACAAAGAACAAAAATGTGCTTCAGTAGCATATTAAACTTACCTTATCTGTAATTGTTGCTATGTATCTCATGCATTCTATATCAGAAGGGAACTGATTTACTTCCTTTACCAAATATTGAACAACTTTTACATGACCCTATAAGAAGTAGAACAATCTTAGACAAGATAGCATGAAAAGAAAAAGTATTCTTAAGAATAAAAATAAAGTAAAACAAAAAAAATTACAAAGGAATTCCTTGATTTTGCATATATGCTTACCAATTTAAGAATAAAAAGGCAAATACTTTCAAATAGAATATTAAGTTTAAAATGAAAATTATGAAAATAAAATAAGCATTCAGCTTATAAACAGAAAAGCATAAAAACAAGAATGTATGCTCAGGAGTGGACGGTGGACTAGACAACATTTTTCCTGAAGTTAATCCCACTGAAAAGTAGAAAAGGCTTTTGTAGAAAAACAGTTATCTCCTAGAATAAATCTATTAGACAAACATTGGTGATATAAAATGAACCTCAGTGTAAAAGAGAAATGAATCCTAAAACAAATAATTTTTTAAAATTTCAAAGTCTTACTTTGCTTCTACTTCACTAACTAAACAAGGTGTACTATCACAACTTTCTGAGCCTTAGGACTTGAATCTAAATAAAACACCTTCTAAATGCCATTATCAAGGGTTGGAAGATCTATAATCAATTCTAAGCATATCTTTTTTTTTTTTTTGGAGATGGGAGTCTCGCTGTTGTCGCCCAGGCTGGAGTGCCATGGCGCGCTCTCATCTCACTGCAACCTCCACCTCCCAGGTTCTAGCAATTCTCCTGCCTCAACCTCCAGAGTAGCTGAGATTACAGGCGCCCACCACCATAACTGGCTAATTTTTGTATTTTTAGTAGAGACAGGGATTTACCATGTTGGCCAGGCTGGTCTTGAACTCCTGACCTCAGGCAATCCACCTGCCTCGGCCTCACAAAGTGCTGGGATTACAGGGGTGAGCCACCGCGCCCGGCAAGCACGTCTATTTTAATCTAACCAAGCTTGCATAGTTTCCCTTCCTACTCAGGTTCTAAAACATCCTCAAGAATTAGTGTGATGGAGATAAAAATCAGAGAAATGCTTACCTCTGGGGCAGGGAAGTGATTAAAAGTGGGCAAGAGGGAACCTTCTAGGGTTACGGAAATAATTTATATGTTTATGGGGTATGGGTTACATGTATGTATACATTTATCAAAACTAAACCACGTACCTTAAGATTCATGTATTTCACTATATGTAAATTGCACTGTGCTAAACAACTGAGTATATAAACAGTGCTGAAAAAGATGGTCATGACTCTTGTCCTCATGGACCTACCAGTCTAGTTGGCGAGACAGGCATTAAAATGGTAAGTACATGTTTGAAGATATATTTACAAATTGGGATAAGGAAAATCAAAACTCATCTATAAAAGAGAACCAGAGGAACCTTTTTCAGATTGGGTGTTAGTGACATACTCTTTGAGAAGCGACATGTAAAATTGCAGCTAACAGATGAGTAGAGAAGTGAGTTAGGTGAACAGCAAGGGAAAACATTTCAGGAAAAGAAAACCAGTGAGCAAAGGCCCTGAGGCCGTTGAAAATTTAGTGCATTTGGCCGGGCGTGGTGGCTCACGCCTGTAATCCCAGCACTTTGGGGGGCCGAGGCGGGCAGATCACAAGGTCAGGAGATTGAGGCCATCCTGGCTAACGTGGTGAAACCCCGTCTCTAGTAAAAATACAAAAAATTAGCCGAGCGTGGTGGCGGGCGCCTGTAGTCCCAGCTACCTGGCAGGCTGAGGCAGGAGAATGGCGTGAACCCGGGAGACGGAGCTTGCAGTGAGCCGAGATTGCACCACTGCACTCCAGCCTGGGCGACAGAGCGAGACTCTGTCTCAAAAAAAAAAAAAAAATTAAGTGCATTCTATGCCAGTAACTAGAAAACATAGTGGGCAAAAGGGGATACTAGCATAAATGATTTGTCTGGGGAGGTTGACATGAAGCTTATTATGCAGGTCTTTACAGGCCCTAATAAGTAGTTTATAGTTTGGGATGGAAAGGCTTTAAAAAATACAGCAGATAAGTGAACTTTAATATATATGAGAGGCTGGGCATGAACTTTAATATATATGAGAGGCATAGCTCATGTCCATATCTTAGCACTTTGGGAGGCAGAGGTGGTAGTATTGCTTGAGCCCAGGAGTTTGAGACCAGCCTGGGCAATATAGCAAGACCTCGTCTCTACAAAAAATAAAAATTAAAAAAAATCTGAGCATGGTAGTGCACACCTGTGGTCCCTCCCAGCTACTCAGGAGGCTGCGGCGGGAGGATCACTCAAGCCTGGGAGGATGAGGCTATAGTGAGCTATGATCATGCCACTGCACTCCAGCCTGGTTGATAGATTGAGACCCTGTTTCATACACAAACATAAACACACACGCAAGCACACAGAAGATACAGTAAGTTTTTATGAAAGTCTACTCCTTTTTGTTCCTCTTTAGGTAGAAAAAAATCCATCTGCATATAAAAGTTTTTCTTAAATCTTCTATTTTATGAACAATATATCACAAATAGTCAAGACACCAAGTGATTTAACAACCAAGTTGCTTATAGCGAACTACCACATAGCTCTTAGATTTGGCCACAAAAGAATGGAAAGATAAGGTCGGGAGCCTGTAATCCCAGCACTTTGGGAGGCCGAGGCGGGCAGATCACAAAGTCAGGAGTTCGAGACCAGCCTGACCAATGTGGTGACACCCCGTCTCTACTAAAAATACAAAAATTAGCCGGGCATGGTGGTGCACGCCTGTAATCCCAGCTACTCAGGAGGCTGAGGCAGGAGAATCGCTTGAACCTGGGAGGCAGAGTTTGCAGTGAGCTGCAATCGTGCCATTGTACTCTAGCCTAAGTAACAGAGTGAAACTCTGTCTCAAAAAAAAAGAAATGAACGGAATGATAGCAGTGATTTTTCTATGGAAATATACTCAATTCTCCAAGATAAACTTACCTTTCTCACACATTTTTTAACTTAGAATTGGCTTAAAATTATTACATTTGATCTTTCTTCCCCCATATCAAATTACCTTGCGAAATGCTGACATAAGGGGTGTGATTTTCCGGTTATCTGCTGCATCCACATCAGCACCTGCTTGCACTAGCAACTGCACAACATCAAAATGACCTCCATTGGATGCCAGCCAAAGTGGTGTATTTCCCTTTTTGTTACGAACGTCAATGTGTGCTCCTCTATAAACAAAAGCATATTAATACAGTTTGTTTCCTATAAGAAGAGGCTGGCTTTTTCTAGTTTTTCTTTATCATTTTCTTTTACAAAATAACTTACAAATAATCTTTTCTTAACAACGTCAATAAAGTAAAACAATGTTATTAACTTTAAAAGCTCTGAAAAAGTTCTACATATAATAGAAAAGACTCACCTATGAATCAGGAGTTCACAAAATTTGTAGTGACCTTTGTCTGCTGCTATTGTTAAAGCAGTATCTCTTGAGGAAGGCACAGGGGGAGCATTAACATCCGCTCCTTTATCAAGAAGAACTCTTCCAACCTCTGCATACCCTCCAGAAGCTGCTTCCATCAAGGGGGTAAGACCAGTCTGTTTAAACCAATAAATTATGCAATTAAGTCACATAATTTCTTTTTTAAACTATTCCATGGACCAAAACTAAGCTACATAATTTCTTTAAAAAACTGAAGCAATTAACTTTTAAAACAATTCTAGTTCTGATTAACTCTCATAAAAGAGCTAAGCAATATTCTGCCTTGAATTTTACTAAACAGCAGTAAAAATTGTTACTCAGTTAGACATGCTAGAATGAACTTAAAACATGTTATGTCACGCTAAAAAAAATTCCGTAACTTCTATACTTTTATGAATTTACTCAGATAATTTCTCTGCACAATGAATAGAGATATTAAAAATAAGTAGATTAAAATCACTTTATAAATTTTTTGCATATGTGCCTTTGGTACATTAGTCTCCAACATTTTTTCAAAGGACATTTCCTACTGGTACTATCCAAAATAACACAGATTTCTCTAAGACTTTTAATGGATAAGTGACACACAATGAATACTTGTAATAGAAAAAGACAAACTGAATGACAGGAAAGACTCATTTCTCTTTGTGTAGTAAAAAGCTATGGAAAAACTACACTTCCTCATTACTTAGATTAAAAGAATGTAAATGTTGCACTAAACTTTAAGAAGTGAGAGGAATTTCAGGGAAAAAATACAAGGTTTCCAGTCAAATCTTTCCAATTTGAAATGAGCACTAGATTCGCTGTTGACTATTAAAAATTCTACCCAACCTATGTCTTTCCAGAGTTCTAAGAACCTTGCAGTTCTAAGCAAAGAAATTAAAGCCAATGACATACTAACTCCTATTTTCTTTTCTCTGTGTGTGTTTCCTGCATCTATGGAGATTATTTGATGACTCTTCTCCTTTATTCTTTTTTTGGGGGGCCAGCGGGGGACAGAGTTTCTCTCTTGTTGCCTAGGCTGGAGTGCAATGGCGTGATCTCTGCTCAGTGCAACCTCCACCTCCCAAGTTCAGGTGATTGTCCGGCCTCAGCCTCCTTAGTAGCTGGGATTAAAGGCACCCGCCACCACACCCAGCTCATTTTTTGTATTTTTAGTAGAGACGGGGTTTCACCATGTTGGCCAGGCTGGTCTCGAACTCCTGACCTCATGTGATTCACCTGCCTCGGCCTCCTGAAGTGCTGGAATTACAGGCGTGAGCCATCGCGCCCAGCCTCCACTAACTCCTATTTTCTTAATACCAAATAGTCATGAAACTGTCAAAATCTGCCATGGTCAAATTAGATGTTAGCTGCCCTAAATTTTTAACTTATGAACTAAATTTTTGCTTGGGATTTTTACAATGACAACCACATGCCTCATTAAAAGAGTTCTTTAAAAGTCTACAGTATAAGAATTAATACAAAATAATCTTACTACATTCAAAAGTTGTAAGCTGCAGTTATTAATAGAAAGCTACTCAAGGCTGAGGTTGGGAAAAGTACTAATTCTGTTTTCTTCATTGTCCTTAATAAAAGTCATGATGGTGACAGTATGTCACTCACTACTATACAGCATAATCCCTCAATTCTGCATTGGGGTATCAGTTTTAATTTATGATAATTTAAAATATTACATTCAATTTGTGTTAAAATGCCATGTTCTTTCTACAGAAATGTATCTGAAACAGTTGACAAGTAAAAAATGCTTACCTTTGCCCTATGTTCAACATTGGCTTTTCGGTCCAGAAGCAAACTCACTACTTCTGCTCGGCCCTGGAAACAGGCCAGGGTGAGAGCCGTGTTCCGATTGGTCTCTATCTGGGCATTAATGTCTGAACCCATATCAAGCAGCAATTTTACTGCAGGAACATGTCCATTCATTGCAGCCAACATCAGGGGAGAAATACCTAGTTTACTCCCAGTCCTAAGGGGGGAAACGTGCTTAGAAAATTAAAATAATATATTGCCTATTATTTTAGAAAAGCATTAAAAATGAAAAGGTTTCACTAAAAAGAGAGGTTTCTAACATCAATGAATAGATTTTACTTGTTTCGACCAATAATAAAGAATAAGAAAATGTCACAATTTAAAACATAATTTCTGGCTGGGCGTGGTGGCTCATGCCTGTAATCCCAGCACTTTGGGAGGCCAAGGCGGGCAGATCACCTGAGGTCGGGAGTTTGTGATCAGCCTGACCAACATGGAGAAACACCATCTCTACTAAAACTACAAAATTAGCTGGGCGTGGTGGTGCATGCCTGTAATCCCAGCTACCTGGGAGGCTGAGGCAGAAGAATCGCTTGAACCCAGGAGGCAGAGGTTGCGGTAAGCCGAGATCGCGCCATTGCACTCCAGCCTGGGCAACAAGAGCAAGACTCTGTCTCAAAAAATAAGTAACTTAAAAAATAAAACGTAATTCCTATTTAGGGATTATAAATTTCCAACTATATATAATAAAATACTATTTCTGAGATCAGATGAGATTGGGCATGTTTAGGGTGGTAGGCCATAGAACAAAATACTTTTTGAAATGAGACCTCTTTATAAGCAGCCACATTACCGAAATAAGCTGAGATTATTTATAAACACATTATAGCTGTAATAATTGGCTTTGCAACTTTAGTACTATCTTAATTTAAAATGGTATCTGTCAAAATGTTTAGAGGTAGACATTTAACTCCAAAGTAGTAACTACTAAACATGAACAATAAAATGAACAGGTAATACCTTGAATTAATTTCTGCCCCAGCATTAAGCAGAATCTTAATGATATTAACATATCCTCCAGACGCAGCTAGACTCAGTGGTGTATAATCAGATACGTTCCTATGTTCTTTATTTGCACCTCGAGCCAGCAGCAAGTCTACCACCTACAAAGTAAAATATGGAGAAGAGAGTTTACACCAACGGCTCAACTTACAACGAAGGAAACACAAAGAAACAGGACTTATAACAGGACTTATCAGATATATAAATATCTGATATTTTAATTACATTTCATTAGACCTTAAATATTGAAATATCAGCACTAGAGAAATGGATTCAATTTCAGGAATTTAGAGCTTTGAAATCCCAAGTATACTGCAATAACAAGATGTTACCCTTTCTATTTGTCATTTATTGGGCAATAAATTTGCATTTCATATGTGTTATAATTGTGATTCATTTAATTTGAATAAATGTAAGGATTAAGATAATTTTTATTTGGCTTTAATAGCAAGAAACAAATTTTTTAAAAGGGGATTTATGGCCAGGCATGGTGACTCATGCCTATAATCCCAGAACTTTGGGAGGCCGAGGCAGGAGGATCCCTTGAGGTCAGGAGTTCAAGGCCAGCTTGGGCAACATAATGAGACCTCATCTCCACCCTCCTGTTCCTTCCACAACCCCCCACCAAAAAAAGGGCATTTACATTCCCATAAAACTTAAGAGAAGTACCCATTCCTCAGAAAGTATATGGAGCATGTCAAAATACGTGCAGGGCCAGACATTCTGGCCCATAACTATAATCCCTGTACTTTGGGAGGCCGAGGAGAGAGGATTGCTTGAGTCCAGGAGTTTGAAACTGGCCTGGGCAACAACACATGACCCCATCTCTATAAAACAGCCCTACCTACTTGGGTGGCTGAGGATTACTTGAGCCCCAGATTTCAACGTTATAGTAAGCTATAATTGCGCCACCACTCTAGCCTGGGAGACAGACCAAGACCCTGCCTCAGAAAAACACACAAAATACATGCAAATTTTATTCATGTAGTAAAATATGAATCATATGCATATTTTAAAATACAAGCAAAATATTTACAAAATGAAAATTAACATTAACATACCTCCTGACGTCCACCAGAACATGCCAATGAGAGTGGAGTATCCTTAGTTCGTTCGGACTGTGCTTCTATATCTCCACCTTTATCCAAAAGGATTTCAACAACTCCAACATGCCCTGCTGTTGCTGCCAGGATTAGTGGTGTAAAACCTAAATCAGAAAATGAAAATCTTAAAACAAATTTATGTTTTAAAATTTTTTTAAAGCCACCGTTTACAATTCTCTAGCATTTTAGCAAAATAAACCCTTCAGGGCAGACACTGATAACAATTTAACATAAAACTGCTCTAAACCCTTATTTGTTAGTGACAAAAAAACCCATAAACACCTAATTAAAAAACTAAGTAAAAATTATTAAAGTTTACACTCATAATGAACTTTGATGCCTCTGTATGAACTACCTTTGGATTAAGAAGGGCAACCACAACTTGCTCTATTTCACTAACGATCTACAGTCTAGTTTTTGAATGTTTGGAGAATTATTTGGCTCTGCAGAAAAATGAATCTGGATATTTCTAATTGAAATAGGCTTATCCATCTTATCACTGAGATAGTCTAGGAACTATTTATCAATAATAAAAAAGTTAAAAATTATTTTCTGATGTAACTACACTTGGATTTTATTTCTGACTGATATTTACCTTTTTTGTCTCTATGTTCAATTTTGGCATCCCGTGCAATGAGCACAGATACAAGTTCTTCATGACCACCTGCACAAGCTAGTGTTAATGCTGTGTCATGATTGCTCTCAGTCTAGGAGAAGAAAAAAAATAAGTTAAAATTTTTTTAACAGAAGTTACCAATTTAAGAACAAATAATACTTCTTTTCACAGTAAGTGTGGAATGATAATTTTCCTTTCCAAAGAAAATCAGAATGTGCAGTATAAGTTTAAATAAAGCAATCTACTCACATGTGCATCAATGTCAACTGAAGGATACACAGGAGGCATTGATTGGGAAGCCACATTGCTTGTAGTCTGTGAACAGGATTCAGGTGTAAGACACTCTGTGGTCTGAGAAGAACTGTTGGAACCAGTGGGCAGTCTGGTACTCACAGCTGAAAAACAATATTCATATTGCTAAATTCCACTTAAAAGAGTAAGGTTATTTACACACAGAAAAACACAAAAACAGAAATTTCCATAGCAGTAATATATAGTAATAGTAAAATCACAAGCTTTGGAATCAAACAGACCTACATTTAAATATTAGTTCCAACACTGACTTTCTGATCTTGGGCAAGTAATTTAACTTCTCTGAGCTTCAATTTTCCCTATATGTAGAATGGGGATAATAACGGTACCCGCCTTGGAAGGTTATTGGAAAGACCACGTGAGGCAATGCAGATAAAATACTTAACACAGCACCTGATATTTAGTGCATATACATTAAATAGTAGTTTTTTACATTGCCAATAGGGAGGAAAAAAAATTTCCAAAAATAAAAGTAAATAAAAGGAATTCTAGATTTTAGTTTGTAAAAGTCAATTAGATAAAAATATCCTGTGTACAATTCAAAAAAAGGGGCCTGGGGTGTGTCTGTAATGGCCCACGCCTGTAATCCCAGCACTTTGGGAGGCTAAGGTGGGCATCACCTGAGGTCAGGAGTTTGAGACCAGCCTGGCCAACATGGTGAAACCCCATCTCTACTAAAAAAACAAAAAGCTAGCCGGGTGTAGTGGTTTACATGCCCCTAATCCCAGCTACTTGGGAGGCTGAGGCAGAAGAACTGCTTGAACCCAGGAGGTGGAGGCTGCAGTGAGCTGAGATCATGCCACTGCACTCCAGCCTGGGTGACAGAGCTAGACTCCATCTAAAAAAAAGGAGGGGGAGGGGAAGGGAGACAAGTTCAAGTATTTCTCACATAAATAGCAGGGAGTATGTGTTTTCAAAATTCAATATTTATTTTGAAAATGTGTTAAAAAATCAATATCTGAAAGTCCAACTATTTTTAAAAAGAACATTGAAGTTCTATTTGAGATCTCAAAATGTGGTTTGAAAACTGAGTTAAGGCTGGGCGTGATGGCTCACACCTATAATCCTGGCACTTTGGGAGGCTGAGGTGGGCACATCACCTCAGGTCAGGAGGGTTGGGAGTTCAGGACCAGCCTGGCTAACATGGCAAAACCCCATCTCTACTAAAAATACAAAATTAGCTGGGCATGGTGGAACGCGCCTGTAACGCCAGCTACTCGGGAGGCTGAGCCAGGAGAATCACTTTAACTAGGGAGGTGGAGGTTGCAGTGAGCCAGGATCGCGCCACTGCACTCCAGCCTGGGCAACAGAGACTCCATCTCAAAAAAAGAAAAGAAAAGAAAAGAAAACTGAGTTAAAAGAAATTATGTATTTTATATCTCTGAATATTTCTTATGTTTCATAAGAGATGGAGTTTGACCACAGAGGGAAACAGGACCTATCTCAGGGATGTTGTGAGTAGTCTAAGAGATACTGTATATAAAGCATTTAACACAGTGTTTTTGGCAAATGGTGTGTGATCAATAGATGTAACTATCAGATATTTTATAGAATTGTCAATACTATTATTCATTGTATTGAAAAATAAAAACATTACTATTCACTCAAGAAAGGAAAAACTCAGAAAAAAACATATAATCAGTAATAATATACAAAAAAATCAACAAAGCATCAGTGATGGCAATAACCTTACATTTGCACCCAGATTAAAAGTCAGTCAAAAATACACAAGACTTAAAGAAAAATGTAAGCATTTTAAGTGTTGGAAAATATTTTCTGTCTAGAATTTTTGATATGACTAGATCCCATTCAAAGATACTATTCACAGGTGTGAATGACTCAGTTTAGCAGATTACTAGTTTAAATAAGTGAGCAAAGTTTAAGATGCCCAGATATGTTTCTACATGAGCTACCCAGCTCATCCCCACCAACATATATAACGATCTTGGCAATACAAATTTCTCCAGCTTCTGTCATCACATAGATAACTATTTAGTTACAAATAGGAAGAATTATTACATATGTTTGTTTCACTTATAAGAATATGCAAAATGGAAACAAAGCCTTAAAATTTTTTGTCATTTTTTTCCTGGAAGAAGTGGTCAAGAAAAAATAATAGTAATGATGGAAAATTGTTGTCATTCAATGAGTTAAAAACAGATACTATTTTGTTACACCTCCTGGAAATAGCTGATAAGTTTGGAAAACTGCTTGAAAAAACAAGACACTGAAGATTAATATGTTACAGAACCATTCTAACAGTAAGACTTCAACAGTGGTCCCACAATTATTAACATATACTTTAGTAAAGAACTACTTTTCTATCAGTATTTTATTTATGTTATCTCATCTCTCTTTTTTATTATGAAAAACAGGTATATAAAAATTTTCTTGAATAGTTGATTAGAGTGCCATGCCAGAATGTGATGTTATAAGAAACTTCTTCACAGAGTTGGCTTTTAAAAAGTACTTTTGTGCATTTAACAGCTTTGTTAACAAAAATGTGTTGTTACAATAATTACTATACATTTTTGTACTACATTATCCTAGAAGCATTTTTTCACTCCATGTAATAATGACAGTCAGAAACATTCCATAGCAAGTGCCTTTAATAGGACTAATCACAAATGAAAAGTTATAAAACTAGAAAATAGCAAGAGATTTAAAAAGTGCATGTGGAATAAAGGTTGTATTAAGAGAAAATTACACCAAGAATATGACATTTTCATAAATTCTAAAATATTTCCTACCTCTGAATGAAGTATCTCTGAAAGTGACCACGACAGACTGCTACCACAAACGTCTATATATATATGATTCAAATTAAACTTATACGGCATGCTTGTTTTTTTTTTTTTTTTAAAGAGATAGGGTCTCTATGTGTTGCTCAGGCTGGTCTTGAACTCTTGGCCTCATGCAATCCTCCCACCTTAGCCTCCCAAGTAGCAAGGATTACAGGCGCAGAGTCACTGTGTCTGACTATTTATCCACTATTTTAAAATGAGGTGAGAGAAGAAGTAAATACAATATTCTACCGGACTTTTTATGAAGTTGAAGAAAGTTTTGTAGGCAATATGGAAGACAATAAATATTATTTAAAAATCTCACTGATACTAGGTGTACATAAAATATGTTGTGAGTTTTTTTTTGAGATGAAGTCTCGCTCTGTCGCCCAGGCTGGAGTGCAGTGGCACGATCTCAGCTCACTGCAACCTCTGCCTCCAAAGGCACGTGCCACCATGCCCGGCTAATTTTTTTGTATTTTTAGTAGAGATGAGGTTCCACTGTGTTAGCCAAGATGGTCTCGATCTCCTAACCTCATGATCTGCTTGCCTTGGCCTCCCAAAGTGCTGGTTAGATTAAAGGTGTGAGCCACAGTGCCCGGCTGTTGTTAGTTTTTAAGAAATTTAATTGCTATAATCTGTTTTATGTATTGGTAACTTTATTAAATAGTTCTATGTAAATAAAAACCTATGGCCGGGTGTAGTGGCTCACGCCTGTAATCCCAGCATTTTGGGAGGCCAAGGCAGGCAGATCACAAGATCAGGAGTTCGAGATCAGCCTGGCTAACATAGTGAAACCCCGTCTCTACTAAAAATACAAAAAAATTAGCTGGGCGTGGTGGTGGGCGCCTGTAATCCCAGCTACTTGGGAGGCTGAGGCAAGGAGAATCGCTTGAACCTGGGAGGCAGAGGTTGCAGCGAGCCGAGATGCGTGACAGTGTGAGACTCAGTCTCAAACAAACAAACAAACAAAAAACTCTATAAAATACTAAGGTTAATCAGAAAAAAATATTTAAAGATTTTATTTTATTTATTTATTTTTATTTTTATTTTTGAGACAGAGTCTTGCTCTGTCCCCCAGGCTGGAGTGCACTGGCGTGATCTTGGCTCACTGCAAGCTCCGCCTCCCGAGTTCATGCCATTCTCCTGTCTCAGCCTCCGGAGTAGCTGGGACTACAGGCGCCCGCCACCTCGCCCGGCTAATTTTTTGTATTTTTAGTAGAGACGGGGTTTCACCGTGGTCTCGATCTCCTGACCTTGTGATCTGCCCGCCCTGGCCTCCCAAAGTGCTGGGATTACAGGCGTGAGCCACCGCGCTCGGCCTATTTAAAGATTTTATTGCAAATCCCCTTAAGAGGATTTCTTAATTACTTTTTAATTCTTAAACCTATATTCACTACTACAGTTATTTAAAGATACTTTAACAATTTAAGAGCCTATTAAGATGCCAATGATAGTAACAACATAGTAAAAAGCCAAAAACTGTATTAAAACTTACATGTACATCAAATCTTAATATAAAAATAAGGGAAATGATTAATAGAATTTCAAAGTCTAAGGAAATAACAATACTTAAAGATAAATCAGAACTTTAAGTTGACACATATGCATGCATATTACATCTAAGGTTCTTAAACTTGGCTGAACTGAGTTTGAATCTTGGTACTTACTAGCAACTTAATTTCCCTAAGCTTCAGTTTTTCTTTTTTTTTTTTTTTTTGAGACAGAGTCTCACTCTGTTGCCTATGCTGGAGTGCAGTGGTGTGATCTTGGCTGACTGCAAACTCCACCTGCTGGGTTCAAGCGATTCTCCTGCCTCAGCCTCCCGAGTAGCTGGGATTACAGGCATGCACCACCATGCCCGGCTAATTTTTGTACTTTAGTAGAGATGGGTTTGACCATGTTGGCCAGGCTGGTCTCGAACTCTGATTTCAAGTGATCCGCCGCCCGCCTCTGCCTGCCAAAGTGCTGGGATTACAGGCGTGAGCCACAGCTCCTGGACAGTTTGTTTTTCAACAGAAAAATAGAGGTGGGAAAAGGACTTATTTAAAGTATAATTATAATTAGCCCATGAGATAAAGTATATTTACCATATATTATAGAAGTTGGTGCATGGTAAAAGCTCAATAAATGTAAATAAATTGATATTAGTTGATTTCTCACCAATCTTCGTTGAATTGAAAATTTTGGTCAGGCGCAGTGGCTCACGCCTGTAAAACCAACACTTTGAGAGGCCGATGCAGGTGGATCACTTGAGGTCAGGAGTTCAAGAGCAGCCTGGTCAACATGGTGAAACCCCATCTCTACTAAAAATACAAAAATTAGCTGGGTGTGGTAGCAGGTGCCTGTAATCCCAGTTACTCAGAAGGCTGAGGCAGGAGAATCGCTTGAACCTGGGAGGTGGAAGTTGCAGTGAGCCGAGATCAAGCCACTGCACTCCAGCCTGGACGACTGAGTGAGATTCTCTCTCTCAAAAAAAAGAAAATTTGACTAAATATTTCTAGAGCTGCTCAATGGTAAAAGCTATTTTGAATTTCTTTAAATTACTTTATATTCCTAGACATTTGAACTTTGAGAACGACTTGCTATTATGGTAACTGCTAAAAACCCAATGCTCACTTTCAGAAGGACTTGAGGAACCATGTTCCTAATCAAGAGTTTATATAGTCTGTTTGGAACTATACCATGTATGACACATATCAAACAACACACTAAAGGGCTAAGTTAATCAGCTAATCAAGTTGCAACATTAACAAATTATATAAACAACTTATCACAACAAATACTTTGAAAGAATAGCAATAAGGAAACAATACTATATTTAAAAAGTAAAATGTTTTGTTATCATACATCTAAAATTCTTCTAAAGTAAAATTTACTTCTAAAGTAAAATTCTAAAGTAGAATTTTAAGATGTACAGTATTCTCTCCTTTACTAATATGAGGGGTAAGAACTAGAGTTAAGTAAAATTAATTATATCTTTGTCCTACTCTATAATCTTACCAATATGTTAATATATTTTACATTGCAGAATTAAGTATTAACCTAATTCACCCTTGCCTTATTTATTTTACCTTCAACATAAGAAAATTAAGACAAACTTTGACTTAGGAAAATATAATATTTAAATTTAAGATGGGTACATCATCTTGAATAAAGAAAATATAATTACTGCCATATAGTTCAAAACACATAACCTTCATAAAAATGGAAATTTTTACATGAAGATAATTTTTGTACTTGTTGGCTGATTTAAAAGTTAAAACTTATTAATAAAAGAATATTGTACAATGTGGTAGGTATTAATGCCTAACACAAATTAAATTTTATTTGTTTACATTAATATTATATATTAAAAGATAATTTCTAAGCCAATTTTCTAAGTTTCATGCAAACTTTGTAAAAGACTAATTTAACAAATACTTCAGTGAAATAAAATTTGATGTCCCTTAACACCTACAAGTTCCTTTTAGAGCTGTTTCTACATTCTTTAAAAAAAAAAAAAAAGTTCTAACATAACTGAACTGATCAGTAACACAGATTTCATAACTGCAAACTATGCACTTAATTAGGAACATTATAATGCTAGTTACAGAACCCTACATCTTAAAAATGTTATTCCCAGTTCGCCAGTTTCATCATTATTATTCATAATCATACTTCACATTCTAAAATCTGTTTTTACCCAGATTATAAATTAGAATTCCAAATGAACTACAAGAATTTATTCATAATTTATAACAACTTTCAATGCTAATAATACAAAATTAATTTGTGCCTACCAACTGAAGACATAAAAACCCAAATTAAAGAACAAAGAGCCTAACTCCTTAAAATATTTCCCAGAATTTTAATTTTCTTTAAGAAAACTAAGGCATTCCTCCTCTGCACAATGATACCTATATACATATCAGAGGAGCCTCAAAGGCAATATGACAATTCTATAACCATTGGAAGTCATACACATGCCCAATAAAATTCCTGATTTCAGTAATCTTATTCCACATTTAAAAAGATTCAGTAAAGATCAGGAAGACTAAAGGCTCACAAAAGAAGAAAGGAAACTGAGATAGCATAATTGGGATGGGAGAAGGGGAGGAGAATATGACAAGAGGCAACAGACAACAGTAAGGAAAAAAATGTTGCAATCAAGAGACAGAGGACTGGCCTGCCTTTGAATATCACTCCAGCTACATCTTAGTTCTTGGTCTTCATCCACTGTCAACAGCCATTCTGGCTGCATTTCTGAACTGGGCTCTCATGGAGGTGATACATTCACCAGCCATCTTTAGGAAGGTAAATGATTAATTGCACTGTTTTCCCACTGCTGCAAGGACAATGAAAGGGAAAGTAAACTTGTGCACCTCATTTCATATCTAGTTGTAATTTTCCACACAACAATAAACAGAAACATATACTTCAAGGTTATCAGGCCTTTTTTTCTCTGTGTGTGTGTGTGTGTGTGTGTGTGTGTGGGTGGGTGGGTGGGTGGTGTGGCTGTGTGCTTTCATTAAGAAAGTTAATGCAAAAATTCCAATCTTCAAATCATCAAGTCACAATAATTTTAATGCACCTTAATCTTCTTACCACAAATATTATAATATGGAATACTTAGTTTTCTCTGAAAATCCCATTTAATTGGAAATACTTAAGTTGATTTCATAAAATTATAAATTAAAAAAGCAGTGTGATTTAAAATTTCCAAACATGAAAATCACCAGCAGGAAAATTTTAAGTATAATCTTATATGAATAATTCTAAAGCCTACAAAGAAATTCCACTTTGAGATCCCCTACCCAAGTCACAACACACGGTGGTTTTGATACCAAAGGTTTAAAATAAAGGATTGTGGCAACTTTATTTCTTTGCCTTTGCAATATGACAAAAAAGAAGAGGGGGAAACACACTTTTGTGTGTTAGTGCTATTGGGCTTAGTTAATTCACTTCCAAAAGACCTCAAGAAATGGGTAATTTTACAAAGATAGTTCTAAAATGGAAAAGTACAAAGTCTATGTTTTTGGAGGGGTATATAAAGAAGTTGAGCACACAGATTAAAGAGAAATTATTACAGATATATTTCTTAACCCACCTGCTATCAGGTCATCAAGAGTGTCGGTAAGCGTCTGAGCTGGAGTTGCAACCATTAGTCCATCTGGTTCTTGAACTAACAGCCCCTGATCATGTCCAGTAATAGCAATCTGAGGCTGTCCTACTATCTGCTGATTACCTGATACTTTCTGAAGTTCAAGAGAATTTGTCCCATTAGAACCTAAGTCACTGGAAAAGTTACACTGTGGAGATGATAAAGGCTGGACTGGGACAAAATCAATCTGTTCTGCCGATGGTGGAGACTGTTGCTCATCATCAACATCATTATCTTTAAATAAGATTGTGTCAACCTGAGGTAACTCTGAAAAGTGATCCTCTGGGAGACTACCATCTCCTTCCCCTTCCGGGAAGACTCCTCTATGAGAGCACTGCTGGTGTAGAGACACTGTGTCTTTCTGACCTTTGGTTTCCAAGTATTCTTTGGTAAATTGCTGCTGTGTTTTCATCTGCAACTGCCTTTCCACTTTCTGCAGTTCTTTCAATATTTTCTTCTTCTTCTGGACTTGCTCTTCTCTGTTCTTTTTAAGTTCTTCTATCTTATCTTTGTTCAGAGGTTCACCTTGAATTAACTCCAGTGACTTAAGCTGTGCTTTTTCAATAGCACTAATTCTTTGTCCCAGTTCATTCAGCTTGCCTTCAGTCTCCTCAACTATGCACTCCAAAGGCTGGTATGGGTGAAAAGATGGCAGTAGGTCCTGATCTGCTACCTGGAGGGAACTGGACTTCTGCTTGGATGTACCTAAGCACATGAAAAATGTTTGAAAAAGTGCCATGCTAAAAAAAAAAAAAAAAAAAAAAAAGAAAAAAAAAGAAAAAAAAAAGAAAAGAAAAGAAAACCAGCCTCCCCTCCCACACACACGGACCTCCCTCCCAAAACCCTTATAACTAATGTTATAGAATGAATGTTCAGAGTCACACCAGAGTCACACCAGTGTTAGGCAGGTTAAAGCCTATACTCATCTACTTCACGCAGCACAAACTAGGATGTTGCTAATTCAAAAACTGTGAAGTTTTAAAAATCTACTCTTTAGGACAGGAGGATTTTGGAAATTAAGTCAGGGGCAGGGAAAAGGAAAACAAAGAGGCGAGAATCTCAAAATTCTGCTGATTAGATTGGACTTTTTAAAGAACACCAAATCTAAAGCAGTATCAAAATAGCGCTGAAAATACCAGAAATGTTAACTGCCCATTTAGAACAATCATTCTTTTAGCAATATTAACTCTGCGAGCAATGCAGAGTTAATGCAAAAGACCAAAACTTACAGATCAAAGTAGGGGAAAGTGTTTTTCAGTCAAAATATTTTTCTTCTTATATTGAAATATGTGAATCAGTTTTTTCAAGACATGTCTTTCTAAAATTCTCCATTAAATATACCTTTAACACATCTGTACCGGAACACTGTTAAACTTACTACACAATGGACAACTTGCATTTAAATGAACCTTCAAGTAAATTCTGTCTATGAGAGAAACAACAAGTGATCCTAGGAGAAAATCACACTTTCCATTTAGGGTTACTCATACTGACAGTATATGTTAACAAACAATGGCAATGTATATTATTTTAAGGTTTCAAATTACACTTAAGTTACTTCCTTTATAACAAATCAGCTGAAAAATAATTATCAATATTAATAATCCTAACATCTGGACATGAAATGAAGGACATAAATTTTTTGACATACAATACCTACTCTGAGGCAAATCTAAGTCTTAATCTTATTTAGAAGAAGTAGGACTAGGCTGGGCACAGTGGCTCACGCCTGTAATCCTAGCACTTTGGGAGGCAAAGGCAGGCGGATCACGAGGTCAGGAGATCGAGACCATCCTGGCTAACATGGTGAAACCCCGTCTCTACTAAAAATACAAAAAATTAGCCAGGCATGGTGGCGGGTGCCTGTACTCCCAGCTACTCAGGAGGCTGAGGCAGGAAAACGGTGTGAACCCAGGAGGCGGAGCTTGCAGTGAGCCAAGATCACACCTGGGCAACAGAGCGAGACCATCTCAAAAAAAAAAAAAAAAAAAAAAAAATGAAGTAGAACTATTCAGCAACAAAAAGGAACAAACTACTGATTCATGCTACAACATGAGTGAACCTCAAAAACATTATACTAAGTGAAAGAAGCTAGACACAAAAGACCACACATGGTGTAATTCCACTCATATCAAAAGACCACACGTGGTGTAATTCTACTCATATCAAATCTACAGAGACAAGGCAAATCTATAGAGACAGGGACAGTAGTGGCTGCCTGAGGTTATAGCAGTGAATATGAGGATCAGTTGAAAACAAGTATAAGAGATCTTTTTGGGGAGATGGAAATGGTCTAAAACTAGATAGTGATGATGGTTACACAGCTCAGTAAATTTACTAAAATTCATTGTATTGCACATTTAAAACAAGGGAACTTTATGGTATGTAAATTAAACAATAAAGCTGTTTGAAAAAAAGCCGGGTAAAAAAGTTATCTATTATTTTGAATTGCAGTCAACATATATGAATAACATAGGTAATTTGGGAATTTTTAAAATAAAATCATCCATTGTATTAAAAATGATTCTCAAGTCCAAAGGAAAAAAGGTCAGAGACAAAAAGTGTTCTGAATTTCAAAGGGGTGACAAAACTACTAAAGAAAAAAAAATTAGAGATTCATCTACTTTTTTGCTAGAATAGAGATCTCAAAACTGCAGGTAGCTCAAACATATGCAACATGTGTCATCACTAAAAAAGTCTAAGTTTTTCCCCTACATACTGTCTTTAATAAGGTAAGATGACCACAATTTCAATATCACTGCAATCACTTCCAGAGGCTTAGTTATTCCTTAAATTGCAAAGTACATTGTCTATATTCAATTTTTATATATATATATAGTTTTAAGAGATGGGGTCTTGCTATGTTGCTCAGCCTGGTCTTTAACTCCTGATCTCAAGTAATTCTCCAGCCTCAGCCTTCCTCAATTTATATTTCTATCTGAGCAAAATGATGGAAAAAGACTTTGTTCTTTCAGAGTAAAAGCCATTAGATTTGTGAGTTAATTTTATTATTACTTTCCTAAGACCACATAGGAGTCCCTGTTTTGATTTATGGCATTTGTTTAAAGTGCCTAATGACAATCAACAAGAAAAGGAAGGTAAATGGTCACAAATAGCAATGTACAAATCCACAACAATAACAAGGAAATATTCAGTCATGTGATAAATTCAATGACATCACTCGAGTACATTTAGAAGTTCTACAAAGACTGAATGGTCCTTTAAACATCCATTAGTTTCAAAACACCCTTGTATAGTTACTAAGTAATTTGTATTTAAGATTTAGGAAAACTAGCTAAGAGTTCAACACTAACCAGACTGGTTAGTAATTATGTTATGACCCCACTGGACATTCACATATTTAAAATCTTTATAAATAGTATAATCCAAAATAAGAGTAGAATTTTGAGGAAGTAACAGATAGGAATGGCCCTGTCTATCTTGTTAACAAATAATATGCAAGAAGCGTGGAACACAAGATTACTAAGAGTAACTTATTTAACTTAATATACAAACTATAAGCCCAGAACATATGTAGCATTAAAAATGGAAAATGGCAAAAATGATGCATAAAAAGTGGTTCATCTCAAAATAGCTCTGGAGTTAGTGGAATTGCCTAGATACACGTCAAAGCACTAACACAAGCTCTAACATCAAGAATAAAACAGATTGGTGAAAAACAGATAATGATTAGTCCTAGAAGCTAAAGCAACATCTACACTTTCTGGGTAGAGATTATGACAAGTATTCTTTTAGCAACAAAATTTTCAATAGGTAATAATTAGTATTATAAGATACCAGAAAATAAAAGGGTTCTATCTCCTTCAAACAGCTTACAGTGTCAGATACAAAGAAATCTATTCACTGGTATCAGTGAATGATATCATAAAGTACTATTTAGAAATATAGGTGGCCGGGTGCAGTGGCTCACGCCTATAATCCCAGCACTTTGGGAGGCCGAGATGGGTGGATCACCTGACGTCAGGAGTTCTAGACCAGCCTGACCAACATGGAAGAACCCCGTCTCTTCTAAAAAATGTAAAATTAGTTAGCCCGGTGTGGTGGTGCATGCTTGTAATCCCAGTTACTCAGGAGGCTGAAGCAAGAGAACTGCTTGAACCCGGGAGGCAGAAGTTGCAGTGAGCTGAGATTGTGCCAATGCACTCCAGCCTGGGCAACAAGAGCGAAACTCCGTCTCAAAAAAAAAAAAAAAAAAAAAAAAAAGAAAGAAAGAAAGAAATATAGGTAAAGTCGCCATTTCATCTTTTTGGTTTGGTTTCTATCCTATTCCTTTGCCTCTCACTTTCCCTCCATTAACAAAACTAGAAAAAGTCTGTAGTAGAAGCCATGATCTAGTGACAGCTTAAACATGGCCTTTATTTTTTTATTGGCCTGAAGGAATGAGGTGGACATATATTAGCCAAATATTTTGTTTTTTATTGGATTGAGCTTAATCCTATCAACCATTTTTGTATCTAAAATAATTAGTGCATTGTACAATGGAAAAATAATGGTCAATGGGAAAAAAACATGATACACAGAAGGATCTAGACTAGATTTCATATTTCCTTACTTGGTTTTGTCTATAAAATTTAAACCTTGTTCTGCAATTCCCTTGCTTACATTATCACACAGTACCCTACTAGAATGATTTTTAAACAGCATTCCCAACTGGGTCTCAAATAGAAAATCAGGTTGAGGCCGGGCGCGGTGGCTCAAGCCTGTAATCCCAGCACTTTGGGAGGCCGAGGCGGGTGGATCACGAGGTCAGGAGATCGAGACCATCCTGGCTAACATGGTGAAACCCCGTCTCTACTAAAAATACAAAAAACTAGCCGGGCGTGGTGGCGGGCGCCTGTAGTCCCAGCTACTCGGAGGCTGAGGCGGGAGAATGGCGTGAACCCGGGAGGCGGAGCTTGCAGTGAGCCGAGATCGCGCCACTGCACTCCAGCCTGGGCGACAGAGCGAGACTCCGTCTCAAAAAAAAAAAAAAAAAAAAAAAAAAAGAAAATCAGGTTGAGAAAGTATAACTAAAAATAACACAGTGCATCAAATGTAGTAGAGTGTTTATTATCCACTGGAATTTCTGTTTTGATAAACAGATGTATGATGTGTCCTGGGCTTCAATATAAAATGTTTCTTATTGTGGTCATAGTCAAAAATGAAAGCCACTAACCTAGAACTGACTTATTTTTCCTTTATGTCTAAATATTCATCTGAAAATTTCCCACACTAACAGGACACATTATACATCTTTAACATAGCAATCACTTAACTGTGTCCAAATAAACATCTGTGTTACATGTTAACAGATTAATTCAGTCTTCTTCCTATTACTACAAGTAGTTATATGTTAAAAGATATTATCAAATTTGGGCATGTGTAAATCCACATAAGAATGATTACATAATGGAAAGTGACTAAAGAATATTAGCAGTCAAGTTTCCAGAGGAATACTCAATACCATTCACTGTATATACAATTTTTCTATATAATTATAATGAT
The DNA here is from genome assembly GCF_008728515.1 of Papio anubis. Classification (NCBI taxonomy): domain Eukaryota; kingdom Metazoa; phylum Chordata; class Mammalia; order Primates; family Cercopithecidae; genus Papio; species Papio anubis. The sequence continues at coordinate 133,176,598 of NC_044980.1, read as the reverse complement.
TTGATATAAAAATGTGAGAACTTTTCATGTCACTTACTCCAAAAAGCAACTCTAACATATAAAAGCAGCATGCTAATTTCTTACTTTACATTTACACTTCTGTTTTCAATCTCTTTCCCACCATTCTAGAATGCTACTTCTTGATTACTTTTTAAAAACATCTCTTTAATCACAATGTCTTTCTTAAAAATGCTTAAGAATTTTCTTCTGCCTTCAAAATAATCTATATTCTTAGCCTAGCACTCATTAATTTATTCAATAAGTACTTGAACATCTAATACAAGCAAGGCATGGTAGATCATATAAAGATGAGCAACATAAACCCTGCCCTTAAGGAGCTTACAGTCTAAGTGGGGAGATGATGCTCCAAAGAAATTCTTATGTAGATCCATAAAGGGACTGTACAAATATTTTCATCAAAGCATTGTTAGTGGGGGTGAGAAAATAGAGGCAATCGGGATATTTGTCACTGGGAGAAAGGACAAGTAAAAGCATGGAGGATATACAGGGTGTGAAGCACTATGCTACAGGTAGACACAATCTAGAGACAGGTGGATAAATCTTAAAAACAGTATTGAGTAAACAAAGGGAAAAAACAAAATGGAATCTGTAGCACAATACAATTTATGTAAATTAAAAATACAAGGTAATCACCAGGTGTGGTGGGTGACTCACACCTGTAATCCTAGCACTTTGGGAGGCCGAGGCAGGCAGATCGCTTGAGCTCAGGACTTCAAGACCAGCCTGGGCAACATGGCAAAACCCCATCTCTACCAAAAACACAAAAAATTAGCCAAGTGTTGTGGCAGGGCGCCTGTAGTCCCAGCTACTTGCAGGGCTGAGGCAGGAGGATTGCTTAAACCTTGGAGGTTGGGGCTGCAGTGAGCTGAGACTGCGCCACTGTACTCCAGCCTGGGTGACAAAGTGAGACACTGTCTCAAAAAAAAAAAAAAAAAAAAAAAACATATATATGTATACACACACACACACACACATATAAAATAAATATTTTATAAGATTTTATAAGAACAAAAGAATATACACATCAAATACTGAAATGATTATCTATGGGGGAAGCAGGGGAATGGAAAGAGAAATAAAAGGGAATAAATGAAACGTAGAAGTTATGGTGATAAAGCACCAGAAATTGAGTATGATTAACTCAACCCTCTACACTTGAGGTCCCAAGTGGAGGGGAGGAAGCAAAAGTGACAAGAACTGGAAGAAAGATCCAATGAAGTACTCTAGAAGTTCAGAGAAGAGGAAATTACTCCTCAGGAGGGCTTGAGGTATACACAAAAGATGTGTTTTGTTTATCCTGACATAACTTTAAATGCTCTGCAGCAGATTAACTCTAAGTTACACAACTTGCAAAAGATCAAAATGAATCTTCTCTTAAAACCTCTGTAGAACCAGTTATAACAACACAACGGATTTACATTACTTATGTATCCTTTCCCATCTGAATGTTTGTAACTGCAGGTAATAAATAATGCTAGAAAACTGAGCACATTACTCTGAGTTTCATATTTTGTTTATGGACGTGATTCTGAGGCCTCTGTTAGATGCCACCTAGAATCTTGAATCCTTGAAAACCAACAACAGACAAGTGAGATCAAGTTGCCTAAATCGGGAGGATATGAATCAAGATGGACAGAGCCTGTACAACTGGTACACATGGGGCATAAAAGAAAAGAATATCTGAGTAGAACATATATCAAACACCTGGGTAAGATTTATGGGCATTAATACATTTTTAAAAGGATGAGGATATTAATAATAAAAAGATTTATTGAAAACAGACAGGAGTAAAATGTTATAAGAATCTGAAAAGATGATTGCTAGAAGAGGAGAAGAAGAGAGTCCTAGAGAATAAGAACCCTTTGTCCATCCCTAATCACATACACGACACAGAAGTAATATATGGACTTAGAGGAAACAAAAACAAAAGGGTCAAACAGCAATTTCACCACTCAAGGGAGCTCTTCCAGAGACATAAAAGAGAAGCTTGAAGAAGAAAAAGGAGCTTTAAGTATAAAAAAAAAAAGTTATGTCTTTAATTATTTAAGATAGGTTTTCCTATCCTGGTAATTCAGTGTGTTCTTTTCCATAATTAAATGGAATTTAATTTTAATTCTTCCTAATTCATAGCAACATAATATTCTATGATATGTGTGATTTATACTAACATGACATTTTAACACAATGCATTATCGCAGTTTGATCCCGCATAAATAACTGTTAGATTGCCAATGCCATTTGGTTGATAGCAATAGCAAGTGCCCAAGTGTCTAAATACAAACGTTAATTAGGGATAACCCTAATAATTTAGTAAAATGAAAGATTCCTTAGAAAGGTAGCTCATGTTTATCCTATTTAGTAAGAAAACATCAAAATGCAGAAAATAAATAAATAGTCCAAGATATTTCAGTAAGCAAAAATATGGTTACTCACTAGAGTATAAACTTAAAAAATCGGCCGGGCGCGGTGGCTCAAGCCTGTAATCCCAGCACTTTGGGAGGCAGAGGCCCAGTGAGGATCGAGGTCAGGAGATTTGAGACCATCCTGGCTAACATGGTGAAACCCGTCTCTACTAAAAAATACAAGAAGCTTAGCTGGGTGAGGTGGTGGGGCCTGTAGTCCCAGCTACCGGAAAACTAAGGCAGGAGAATGGCGTAAACCGGGGCCGGAGCTTGCAGTGGCGGAGATCAAGCCACTGCCTCAGCCTGAAGGCGACAAGCGAGACTCCGTCTCAAAAAAAAAAAAAAAAAAAGAAACTTAAAAAATCACTACCTTAACATCTCAGATTATTTACATATTAAATCTAAATTTAAAATGTTTTTATTTCCTCTTGGCATACGTTGTATCTAGCTTATTTCTTGATTGTTTTGTGGATCTGCGTTATTTATTTATTTTTATTTATTTATTTTTCTGGACTGTCGCCCAGGCTGGGGTGCAGTGGTACAATCATAGCTCACTGCTGCCTGGATCTCCTGGGTGCAAGTGATCTTTCTGCCTCAGTTTCCTGAGTAGCTGGGACTACAGGCACAGGCAACCATGCCTGGTTAATTTTTAAATTTTTTTAATAGAGACAGGTTCTCCTATGCTGGGCAGGCTGGTCGATCATTCTGCCTCGGCTTCCCAAAGCATTGGGATTACAGGTATGAGCCATGACACATAGCCTACTTTTATTCTTTTTCCAGTTTTTTTTTTTTTTTTTTGGAGACAGGGTCTTGCTCGGTGGCCCAGACTGGGGTGCAATGGCACACTCATGACTCACTGCGGCCTCGGTCTCCCAGGCTCAAGTGATCCTCTCACTACAGACTCCCTAGTAGCAAGGACTACAGGCTTGTGCCACCACTCCTGGCTAACTTCTGTATTTTTTTGTAGAGACAGGGTTTCGCCATGTTGCCCAGGCTGATCTCAAACTCCTGGGCTCAAGCAATCCACCCACCTGTCCTGCCAAAGTGCGGAGATTATAGGTGTTGAGCCCCTGCGCCTGGCCCTAATTTTTTTCTGAGAGTCTCACTCCATCACCCTGGCTGGAGTGCAGTGGCAAGATCTTGGCTCATTGCAACCTCTGCCTCCTGGGTTCAAGTGATTCTCATGCCTCAGCCTCCCTAGTAGCTGGAATTACAGGCGCGCACTACCACGCCCAGCTAATTTTTGTATTTTTAGTAGAGATGGGGTTTCGCCATGTTGGCCAGGCTGGTCTCAAACTCAAGTGACTGGCTTGCTTCAGCCTCCCAAAGTGTTGGGATTACAAGCGTGAGCCAACACACGTGGCCTATATTTTTTTAAATGATTTTTTTTTTTTAGACGGAGTTTTGCTCTTGTTGCCCAGGCTGGAATGCAATAGCCTGAACTCAGCTCACTGCAACCTCCACCTCCTGGCTTCAAGCGATTCTCCTGCCTCAGCCTCCCGACTAGCTGGGATTACAGGCACCTGCCACCACACCTGGCTAAGTTTTTGTATTTTTAGTAGAGATGGGGTTTCACCATATTGGCCAGGCTGGTCTTGAACTCCTGACCTCAGGTGATCCATCCGCCTCAGCCTCTCAAAGTGCTGGGATTACAGGTGGGAGACACCATGCCCGGCCAGTGATTCTTATTTAGTACTGAATTTCCAAAGCCAAAGTTACTACACTTCTCTGCAAGGTTTAGCCAAATAAAAACCAGAAAAAAAAAAAAGAAAAAAAAAAAACCCAAAAACAGAGGCATTTAGCCTTAAATATTTTACTAAAGGTTAAATATCAGCTGATTATGATACTTATGGATGCATATTTCATTTGCTTTTTAATTGTTAAGATTAAAAACAGCAGGAAAATTTTGAATAGTTAGGTGTTCCATGAAAAACTGTTAGAATTAGCTTAAGTCAGAGAGACTACAGATATTTCATCTCTGAAATTAATAGTTTAGCCCTGGAGAAGGCCCCAATATTTTAAATTACTAAAATTGGCATAATTTGAAAGAAGTTTCTGTTGCTGTAACAGTCAACCCAAACCAACTTTTCTTAAATCAGTGTTACAGATATTAATATACACTTATATACCTCATTGTGATTTCAATATCTAGGTCTTGATTATCAAACACTAAATGAACTATGTTCGTAAGTTTGTTTTTATATAGTTTTAAACATCCTACATATTAACTATTTTCTTTATTTCAGGGAACTCAGATATTACAGCTATACATAATTATCAAGTGAAGGTACATTTATACATGAAGGTACTTTTCATTTACAAATATAAAGACAGCAGAAACATATCAGAGCTCATAAACTTGAGTTTTTTAAGTAGTTTACCCTCCTTCTTAATAGTCATTTGGATATTACTTGTATACATTTTATTTTGATAGTTTTTTTGTCCAGGTTCACATAGTGACAGATAATCTACTATATTCAGCATTGCATAAATGCAACTGAATGTAATTCTTAAACTTCTCACTCATTAACTGAATCAATGTTACAAAAACTTAACTAGATAGCAAATATGCATTTTCATTCTTCATATACTGTTGGTTAGCTAAAGAATTATCAAATGAAAAATGAATGTCTGATAAACTATGGTTACTTTAATATAATTAAGAACTTGGCTTGTTTCTTAAGTATTTTCATCTGTGCCAGATGAAAGCCACATCTTCAGTATGTTAACAGGAAAATAATAAGAAGTCATTTTTCCTAACACTTATGTCTTTTCGGTTTTAGATAGTAAGACTATTTGCATTTGTCAGAATTATCTACCTCAATTAGCCATGGGTACACAGTAACTCTGTACCATTAAGGTACATTTCTGCATTTATTGATTAGGTGAAAAAATCCCCTTTTTAAGAAAAATAATTCAATAACTAACCTTTTTGCCCTCCTAAAAGGGCAGGAGAGTTCTCCTGTGAAGTTCTGTCAGGTTCCTGGGGAGGTACAACCATGGCAAGTGTATGCATTGGCACACGTGGAACCTAAAAAGTCAACTCAGAAAAAAATCATCTCAGACCAAAGAATAAAAGAAAGTCCCATAAATAAAACAGACATCCTGTTTTAGGTTATCTTCATATACCACCAAATGCACTTTTGTTTCCTAAAGCTTTTTTTAAAAAAACCTTTCACCAAACTATAATTTTTGAGACTACTGATTAGACAGTCAGGTAATCTACAAGTAGTCAATGATTTTAAGCTAAATGGAAATAACATTACTCCCTTGCTGAATAGAACACCTTGCTGGTTCCAATTATAGCTAGGGGTACAAGTCACATATTCACTACCCACTAGCCAATTTACCCTTGCTTGAATTCTACATGGATCAAAAGAAAACAAAAATCTAATATATTTCTTGAATTGGGGTATGCTAGCAGTTTTCAGGATGACTTTGTGGAAAAGAATTTAGGATCTCAGCAACTTAATATACTAGTAAAATATCTATATTTTCTCCATAATTTAAAGTAGGTTTAAAAGTTACTTTAATGAACTTTTAGCACTTATGTTACCTATACTTTCATGGTTGACAAAAGTCACTATCTCTAGGATAATTAATACTACCTTGGGTGGTATTAAGAAAATGCTTTTTCGGCCGGGCATGTGGCTCATGCCTGTAATTCCAGCACTTTGGAAGGCTGAGGCAGGTGGATCGCCTGAGCTCAGGAGTTTGAGACCACTCTGGGCAACATGGTGAAACTCTATCTCCACTAAAACACAAAAAATTAGCCAGGCATGGTGACGCACGCCTATAGTCCCAGCTACTTGGGAGACTGAGGCAAGAGAATCGCTTGAGCCTGGGAGGCGGAGGTTGCAGTGAGCCGAGATCGTGCCACTGCACTCCAGCCTGGGCAACAGAGCAAGACTCTCTCTCAAAAAAAAAAAAGAAAAAAGAAAAAAAAAGAAAAAGCTTTCTCTTGATTCTCTTCTTAAAAAACAAATAAAAAACCCTGAAAAACCTAGTTGTAATAAGATAACAACTTAGAATACTTACGTTTATATTTGATATTAAGTGGTTTTTAAAAACCACTATTTTCAATAAATAAGGCAATAACAAATTTCAGTGTACCTTTAAAGAAAATAAATCCTAAAGAATTTAGAATCATGATTTTTTTCAATATGTAACAGAAAATAAAAACAAGTCCATTTTGCTTAAAACTGACTTTAAACAAAAACTTCTAATCACATTGAAGAATATTTATGTTAACAAATAAGCTCCATTTTACTTTACCTGAGACTGATCTTGAGAAGGTGGGGTGAGCTGAGATACATCTGTGGTGGGAACTGACAGAACATTATTTGGATAATCCAACAGATAAGAAACTACATTAGTATGGCCACCCTTTGCAGCCTCAATGAGCATTGTTGAACCATCCTGAAAAAGAATTGCCACGGTAATTAATTCTTTATAGTTTCTTAGCAGCTCATATAAAATCAAAACTCATTTAAACAGTATTAAATATTAAGCACTAAGATCAAACATATTTTATAACTATACATGTATTTATTATATACATATATGTAAATAATACATGTATAGTTATAAAACACACACATATACATATATGTATGTGTGTGTTTTTTTAATAGACATGGGGTCTCCTTATGTTGCCCAGACTAGTCTCAAACTCCTGGGCTCAAGTGATCCACCCGCCACAGTCTTCCAAAGTGCTGGGACTATAGGCATAAGCCATCACATACGGCCTGTTTACTTATTTTAAAGTAGACTACCTTGAGTCGATGAGTAGGGTCAGCCCCATGAGCCAAGAGTAGCTCAACAACTGCCAAGTGGCCTCCTGCACATGCCAGTGACACTACTGTATGATCATTATTGGCTGTAGCCCTGTTAACATTGGCACCTTTGAAGAAAAATAAATAGCAATCTTAGCAAAGGTTGAAATCAAGCGAGTTCACAGTTAATATCATTTAAAAATTTTTTGTGAAGTATAATGTAGATACAAAAAAGTATACAAATTATAAGTATATAGTTTGAATTTTTTTCACAAAATGAATACACACCTGTGTAACCAGCACCCAGAGCAAGAAACAGAACATTATCCACATACCAAAAGCCCCACCTTGTGTTCCCTTTCAGTCACTACCCAGCCTCCCAATGGTAACCACTACCCTGACTTCCAAACTGGTTTTAGTTTTTGAACTTTATATGAACGGAATCATACAATGTACTCTTTTGCGTCTGGCTTCTTTCACTCAATATTATATTTGTGAGATTCATCCACAATGTTGCATGAAGCTGTAGTTCGTTCATTCAATATCACTTTTAAAATGGAAAATCTAGAAGACTAAGATTAATAAATATATACAGGTTAATGTAAGCATCAAATAACACCACTGTATATAACTCAAAATGTTTCAAAGACATTTTTGATCTACTAGAAAGTGGCAATATAGCCAGGTCTCAAAGTAGAGAAAACAGATTTCTTAAGCAATGTTTAAGAGATATATAATTCTTCATATTGTGTATTTTAAGAGTCGGGAGACCTGGATATGGAGAGAAGACAGAATATTATCCAGATATGTTATTTGAAAGGCAGGTTGTTCAATAGCTGTGTATAACATGACCTAAAAAATGTCTAAATGCAAAGTCTTTTCTTAGCTTCTTTTTTGATAAGTTATTTTTGACCCCTGGAAAAAATAACTTTAGTTCAGTTACCTTTAACAATTCCAAAAGATCTCAACTAGAAAGTTAAGACTATAGAAATATTCATTCTTCCTTCTTAATTCTACCTATCTTATTTAAGAGAAAAATAAGTCAGTGGGTAAAACTACTACTATCAGTTTGTCTAATTTTCAGAAAATATTCAGCTGAATCTAATCCTAACTTGCATAGAAGTACCTTTTGGGAAAGGTAAAATACAGCAATAAACATCCTGAGATTAGCGACATGAAATTATTTTAGATGACAGGATTATTTTACCTGAAACGATATAATCAATGTGTTCCTATTCCTGACAAGCCTGATTATATTCTTAGCAGGCTGTTGTTGGGTATGATTAGGTATCCTCTTTAGTAAAGAAGCATAAGAGAACTCCAGAGGTTATCTGTCTATTTATTTCTGTGTGGTTGAGGTAAGCAGCTTTTACAGACTATATTACGTAAAGATACGCGTTACTTGGCAGCAAAAATGCAATATGAAGAAAATAAACCTAGTTTTATCCAATTCAGAAGAAAACAAGTACATTTAAAATGATAAAATCTGGCCAGGTGCGGTGGCTCATGCCTACAATCCCAGCACTTTGGGAGGCCGAGGCTGGCGGATCACCTGAGGTCAGGAGTTTGAGACCACCCTGGCCAACCATGGTAAAACCCTGTCTCTACTAAAAATACAAAATTACATGCATGCCTGTAATCCCAGCTAGTCGGGAGGCTGAGGCAAGAGAATCACTTGAACCCGGGAGGTGGAGGTTGCAGTGAGCTATGTTTGCGCTATTGCACTCCAGCCTGGGCAAAAACAGTGAAACTCCTTCTCAAAAAAAATAAAACAAAATGATAAAATCTTACTCTGCATTTTTAATGTTACTACATGTCAGAAATCTATTAAAATATAAATATAATTTTTATCTTAACAACATAACACCACCTGAGTGAATCTTCCCTGTATTTTTATCATCCTATCCTAGGATGTTTCATTAGATGCCACAGTATCTCTGACTCTATACAAAGAGTTAGGCTGAACCAAATGAAACTGCCGACGTTACCATTTTTGATTCATAACATGACAATTATATACGGTTGAACCTAACATTGGTTCCACAGCATTTTATTTTTCTGCAGTAAACAGTCTTAAGCTAATTCTTCATCCATCAGTTGTATTTTTTGCCTAAATATTTCTAATAATAGAATTTCTAAAGAAATATAAAAATTATAATAAATAAGACCCTTACAAACTCAGTTAGTTTAACTGAACCACAAACAAGTACCACAGTAGCAGACTTCCTCTCTGTCCCCCATCCACATCTCCAGCAGAACAGACTTATCATTAGCTGTTGAATATCCACCTAATCATAGTGGGACATTTTACATTTGGCTTTTCTAAGTTGGGAGCGACCACATGTTGTTTGGTTAATGAAAACTTAAAATTCAAAACTAATAAAGAAAATTCCCGGTAAATAACTCACAAACTCTATGCTTACTAAATAAAATACAACAACAAAAGGCAAGAATACAATACTTTACTGTAGGTAAAGTAGCCATAACATAAATTGCAACAGTTTAGGATTTTTTTTTCCCATAAACTGTAGCCTCTTGGAAATGATCACTTGCCCTTTCTTTACCTTTGCTAATAAGAAACTGCACAGTGCACAAATGACCAGCTCTTGCAGCTTTCATCAAAGGTGTTCTTCCACCTTCAGATTCATGTTCCTGTTAAAGAAATGGAAAAAATAATCCATCAATGCCAACGGTCTAACCATCTATTTTAAAAACAGTACTGATGAAATGAGAAACAATGAGGATTTAATATACTTACTCAATGTAGATACTTATACCACCTACTTCAATTCCCCCAATATACCGGATTTTTCAGTCCACACTAGATAATGTAACTTTCTAAGGGCAAGTTCAGTTTTGCATACCAAGTAAAAACCACTACAGATAATATTAATGTTTTGTTTGGTTCCCAAAGAGAAATCACTGCATTTTTCTAATTCTAAGTTTTAAAAAATGTTTCCTAACTATTTATCTGGACTGTGAAAAACAAACCTCAGTCCTGTGAAACGATTAGAAGAATCTTGATCTTAAAGCAAAGCCAATAAAAGCTCTATCAAAGGATGCAAATGATTCCCTGAAGAAAAACACTATGGTATTTTAGGAGTAACGGAAAAATGAAGAAGAAAAATATACCAATGGGTAGATTTTTAAAGTAGATGTTAAATACTTGAATAGTCAAAGGCAAAAGATACAACTCCTAATAGCAGAAAGATTGTTCTTTCTAGGAAGTTCGCCAGCAAGAGAATGAATGATAAACAGTTTTTAACCATGCATGCCTCACATCAAATGCCACTAAAAGGAGCTTGCTTATATGGTAATACTGTCTGTTGGGAGAATTATGAACTCATTAAATTCATGTAAGTATTAAAATGTAGCGTATATACTGCTTCTTTGAAAAGTTCTCTTACCTATCCCCTCTTTCACTATGTATGCAAACATGATTTTCTGTTGTTCTGGTTCTCTTTTGTTACTATGAAAAAACTGATAAAGAATGGTGATTAAAGCTTTATTTCAGCTATATTCTTCTAATTAACTCTGAAAATCCTATAATTACCACATGATCAATTTAAAATATATGCTCTCCCAACAGAATACAATTTAGTCTATTTACATTTTAAATATCCTGATCTACAACTCAGACAAAATAACAATAAGAAATGAGTAGACTGTCAACCCAATGGAGACCTCACAGAAAATGATAGGAATTCCTCCCTTAAATAGGTTTAAAAAAAATCTTGATAGTGTAGTATCACTCAACCTACTAAAAAAATTACTTTATGTTTTGGCTTTTTAATTGTTATACATGTTAATTAAATAAGAATCTTTTAATTCTAGTTTATGGAAAAATGAATAACTACAGATAATGCCAAAATAATTTGGCTTTAGAATAGATCTTGAACTCACATTCAAACTTAGGTAAATCTAACATTCTGGCAATTTACTTCAAATAAAACTGAATACATATCACAAAGACCTTACTCGGAAAGGCCTAGAAAGTTGTTTGTCCAGGTTTTCTATCCAACTTATTTCTGAACTATCATTACAATCAACCACATCCTGGAAATAAATTGCCCATTTAGCAACTTATTTTTTCCCTTCCTGCCTCACAACTTTTTCGCACATACTGGTCTTTCTCTTTAATGCTTTCCCTCCACTAACTCATTTTCATCCTTTACGTCTTAAGTAAAGTGTTATTTCCTCAAGGAAGACTTCCCTGAACTTCCTGACTAAATCACTCTTCCTATTATGGACATACATCTCTATGAACCTCTCCTTCATAAATTACAATCATATTTTAGTCTGTGTAAGTATTTTATTTAGCTAACCTGTCTCCTCCACTAAACGGTAAGCTCCATGAGAGCAATGATCATCTTTTTTCGCTAGCCACTGTACACATAATGCTTAAACGACTGAGTGATTAAAAATTGTTTAATCATGCAGGAAACTAAGCATAACTGAACTCTCAAATCTTCCCTCTCATAGCATTGAGGTTTGAAGTTTTTATTGTTTTCTACTAGGTAAATAAGAGAAAGGAAAGTCAACTAAACAAGAAATTAAGAGTAGTAGTTAAATCTGAGAGTAAGACACTGATTATCTGCAACTGATATGTTATTATTAGAACATAGTCGGGTAATATTAATGTCTCTTATCCTTTCTTTATCCTTTTCTCTTTCTTATTTCTTAAGCCTGGCGGTGATCAATATAATTAGGTCACATCAACATAATTAGGTCCCGTGAGTAATGGCAAAGACAAATGATTTCAAAGCTTTCAGCCCTGATTTAGAGTAAACTTTAAAAAATAACTGTTTGGCCGGGCGCGGTGGCTCAAGCCTGTAATCCCAGCACTTTGGGAGGCCGAGACGGGCAGATCACGAGGTCAGGAGATCGAGATCATCCTGGCTAACACGGTGAAACCCCGTCTCTATTAAAAAATACAAAAAACTAGCTGGGCGAGGTGGCGGGCGCCTGTAGTCCCAGCTACTTGGGAGGCTGAGGCAGGAGAATGGCGTAAAGCCGGGAGGCGGAGCTTGCAGTGAGCCAAGATCGAGCCACTGCACTCTAACCTGGGTGACAGAGCGAGACTCCTTCTCAAAAATAAATAAATAAATACATAAATAAAAAATAACTGTTAATTTTGTATATTTAAAATATTACCATAGTTGTTAAAAGACATGAAATCAGAAAGTACAGTCCCAATATCCTCACACCAAGTCAAGTTTCAAAATTCAACATATTAATATAATTCCTGAAATAAAAGGGGTGAAAAGCTACCTATTTTATTTTCCTCTCTATAAATATACATTCTTTTTTTTTTTTTTTTTTTTTTGAGACGGAGTCTCGCTCTGTCACCCAGGCTGGAGTGCAGTGGCCGGATCTCAGCTCACTGCAAGCTCCGCCTCCCGGGTTCACGCCATTCTCCTGCCTCAGCCTCCCGAGTAGCTGGGACTACAGGCGCCCGCCACCTCAATATACATTCATTCTTTTAGTTTTTAATAACATAATCACATTTGAAAAAAGTTGATAAAACAATGCCACTACTCTATATTTACAACATTTTGTGTCTTAAAATGAATAATGTATATCCCACAACACACAATATTTGCCCCAAAATATCTGACTACTAAATCCTTCTTTTAAAATGGGAATCAGGTTACTCTGGGCACACTCCCTACGGGTTAGCCCTGCTCTGCAAGAAGCAGAAAAAAGAAAAAAAAAATATATATCTATATATGTATATATGGAATATCCCCATTATATATATGTATATGTATAGGAATACATTGATTCCCATTATATACATACATTATACATATATATTCCCATTGGTCCCCATTATACACATACATATATATAATATTCCCATTGATTCCCATTACATACACATATGCATATACATACAAGTATATATACATATATATACATATGTATGTATATAAGGGGAATATACATGTATAATAGGAATGCAGATATATAATGGGAACACATATATGTATCTAATGGGAATCAATAATGGGAATATATATGTACAATGTATGTATATACATATATGTGTGTATATCATGGGAAACAATGTATACATGTATATAATGGGAATCAAATTTGTATACATCGTACTATTTATGAACATTGGATTTAGTCATTCATATAGCCACTATTTGTTCAATACTAATAAAATTTCAGGATACAAATTGTTTCTGATTTTTTTCCCTTTATAAACACAGAAAATTATTTTCTAAGGCTACAAACTTAAATATCGTGCAATTTAACGTTTCTTTTTCTGTTCTTCAGAACAGCTAGAATAATATAGAAAGTATCTATTTCAGCTGGGCACAGTGGCTCATGCCTGTAATCCCAGCACTTTGGGAGGCCGAGGCAGGCAGATCACGAGGTCAGGAGATCGAGACCATCCTGGCTAACATGGTGAAACCCCATCTCTATTAAAAATACAAAACAAAAACAAAAACAAAATTAGTCGGGTGTGGTGGCAGGTGCCTCTAGTCCCAACTAATCGGGAGGCTGAGGCGGGAGGATGGTCTCGATAGACCTGGTCATCCGTCCTCGGCAAGCGAACCACGCTTGCTTCAAAAGGAAGAAGAAAAAGGGAAAGAGGGAAGAGAAGAGGGAAGGAAGAGAGGGAGGAAAAGAAGAAGGAAGAAGGAAGGTCAACCAATGAACAAGTGGATCCTAAGGTCAAAGGATCGAAGATCGATAAAATCTCGACTCCGTCGTTATCTCAGGGAGGCTGAGGCAGAATGTCGTTTGAACCACCTCCGGAGGTGGAGATATTGCAGTGAGCAAAAATTAGCCATTACACTCCAGCCTGGGCAACAAGAGTGGAACTCTGTCTCAAAAACAAAACAAACAAACAAAAAACAAAAAACCCTGAACATTTGGTAAAATTCACCCATAAATCCATTTGAACCTCTTACCTTCTACAGATGAGTAATTTTAAACTACTGATTCAATTTGTAATACATGGTTTCCTATTCTAGAGTCAATTTTGATAATTTATATATTTCTAGCAAAAATTAGTATTCATTTCATCTGAGCATTCACATTTATTGACTGAATTTTAAAGATCTCTTATAATTATAATTCACTTTTAAGTTTGTTATCTGTGCCTTTTCCCCTAAAAAAATTAAATAAATAAATATAAATAAATAAATAAATAAATAAATAAATAAAAAGCCTGGCTTGTTTTATCTGTTTTGGTAATCTTTTTTTAAAAACCAGCTTTTAATTTCACTCTTCATCCCTATATTTTCTTTTGTATCTCTTTTTAAAATTATTTTCTATTGTGTTAACTTTTGCTTTTATATTTTTTTCCCTAGATTTGGGCAACACCTCATTCTATACCATAGAATATCATGTACCATAGAATACCATATATGATAGAATGAGGTGTTCTCCTGCTTTTATTATTTTCTTCTTCCTTTGTGCTGTTGTTTTAAAATTTATTTTCATCTTTAATATATTGATATACAGAACTACAATTTTCCTTCTAAGGACAACTTCAGGTATGTTCTCCCTTCTCAAGTTTTGGTGTGCACTGGTAACTCAGTTTCTACCATGTAATTTTTACTGGTATTGCCTCTTAACCCCATGAATTTTGTAAAAGTATTTTCCTGGCTGGGCATGGTGGCTCACGCCTGTAATCCCAGCACTTTGGGAGGCCGAGATGGGTGGATCACAAGGTCAGGAGTTCAAGACCAGCCTGGCCAATGTGGTGAAACCCCATCTCTACTAAAAATACAAAAATTACCCAGGCGTGGTGACAGGCACCTGTAGTCCCAGCTACTTGGGAGGCTGAGGCAGAATTGCTTGAACCCGGTGGGTGGAGGTTGCAGTGAGCTAAGATCACGCCACTGCACTCCAGCCTGGGTGACAGAGCGAGACTCTGTCTCAAAAAAAAAAAAAAAAAAAAAGTATTTTCCTTCAATTTCTAAATGTATGGAATTAAATAAGACTTTATTGTTGATGTGTAATTTCCAGGCAAGAGGGATCAGAGAATATAGTCCACATGATGAAGATTCAGGAGTTTCTTCGGACTTCTCTGTGGCCTAAAACATGGACAATTTCTATAAATATTCCATGTATTACAAGAGAATACAAAGTATATTTACTGGAAACAGAATGCTAGCTTTCTGTAAGATAAAAAATTATTTGATTTTTAACAATCATTTTATCTGTTTGATTCATCAGTTTCATTGAGAAGTGTGTGAAAAAAAATCCTACCACTACAAATGCAGATCTGACCATTTCTCTTGCAATTTTGCAGTTTTATATTTTATTTGGATGGTAGATTGTTAGTTACTGATTGGTAATTATTTTCTCAGTTGGAGGAGTATTCATTTCTAAAAATGCTTTTGGCTTAAAATTCCATTTTGTCTGATATTAATATTGCTTTACATAATTTTTTCCCATCACTGTCAAGCTTTCCTCATTACTTTGCTTTAGGTTTGTCTCCTGCAAACAGCATTTGCTACATTTTGATTCTGACTCTAATTCAGAAGTCTCTGCCCTTTAACAGTCGAGTTTAATAGCTTTATATTTGTTCTGATTACTATTCTATTTTTATTTAAAAAAAGCTTCATTCAGTACGTTCTCCTCCTGAACAACAACAAAAGACTCTAGTGTGGCTTTTAAACTCTCTAACACATCCTTTTGAATTTCCTGCTATTGTTTTCTAGAATTTTAGTACTACTTTGGTTTTAAACATTAAAATTTAGGTTTTTAAACTCAAACATTTGTATTTATAATACGTTTTATCAATTTATTTGCTTACCGTAGTTTCTTGTATTCCACGCCTTCCTCCAAGACTCACTTGTTTCTTCTCATTGATGTATGTATCTTTTAGTAGTTCTTTTGACAAGGGTCTAATGATGGTAAACTCGTTTATTCTTTGTAGATTTGAAAATATGTTTATTTTCCTTCTCTAGAATGGCACGTAAGTACAGAATTCTGTATTGTATTATTTTATCTTGGCATTTTGAGGATATTACTTCCCATCATCTTCTGTAATTTATTATTGCTGATGAGAATGTCAAAACTTTGATGGTTGTTCTTTTGTAGGTAATGTGTTTTTTTCCTCTGATAGCTTTTAAGACATTTTTCATTATCCTTAAAGTTCCACAGTTTCACTGTTCTGCTTAGTGATGGATATGATTCTTCAGTCAAAGATTCATGTCTAGCTACAATGCTAGAAAATTCTCCACCACTCTCTTCAAACATTTCCTCTCCCCTCCATTTCTATCCTCTCCTTCAGGAACTTCCAGTAGATACATGGTGGAGCTTCTAATCTATTCTCTTGCTCTCAATTTCTTTTTCATATTTTCTATATTATATTTTATTATATATTTTATTGTATTATTTCTTGTTTTATCCTTCATTTATTCACTAATGTATTCAACTGTGTCTAATATGCTGTCTTACCCTATATATTGAGGTTACCCCCCAAAACTTTTGTTTTATTTTATATACAGCTGTTCTTAATACGTAATTATCAGCTTTTGCTTTATTACCTCACATTGTTTTATGGTTACTGGTCATAGTTTAAAATAAACATGTTTAAAATTCTCAAGATTAAAATTTATTTCAATTTCCTTGAGTGTATTATAATTTGCTTTTTGTTTGTTTACATTTTGACTATCTTTCTTGATAAAGATTTGCTCTCCAGCTTTATAATTTTTTTATTTGAGGAAACTCATTTTGATGGGAGGTGTTTTGTTTTAGTTTCTTTTCCATCCACAGATGTACTCCTTCTTATCAGATGTTTTGGAAGTTGCCTCAGTCTGGCTCTTGGAGTTCATTTCAGAAGTAGATATTTTGCTGGACACCTAAGGTTCTTGTCTCATAGAGGTATTTCACTTCCGTTCCCTAAATCAAGAATGTTGTCCTCCAAGTTTTTAGTCACATGGTTGTCTCTGCTTCTTCCCTCTCCTAATGACAATTTGCTAATTTCTTCCCCCTGGCCTTTTTTTTGTAGTTTTTTTGCGTTTGTTTTTTTACATATAACCTGGATGTGACAATTTGCTAATTTCTAACCATAACCCTAGATAGTTGCTCCAAGTTTTTTTTAATCCATTTTGGTTTAGGTAGGGCAATAAGATCCCAGTTCCTTGCTTTATTCAAGTAGACTAGATCTACTGATGTACTACATGTGAAATGCATTCACTCCCTATTCCTCTGTACATGCTGAAATCTCAGCCCCCATTGTGTATTTTTTTAGCCCTTAATTCTCCTTGGGAACTATAGCTTAAACTGTGGATCCATGCTTCATTTCTAGTCCATGGAGATCTTTAAAATTGTTGTTTTGGGGCACAACTACATATTTTTAGATTCATTTTTCTATATACTAATAATGACTTTACCTTCTTGACTGTAAGTCATTTGTACTTATATTTAAACAAGCTGGAGAGAGCTGAAAAGAACTCATTCAATACACAGTAACATAGAAAGAGAGAACTTGGCTTTAAAAGAAATGTATTAGGAGTTTTGTGTATTCCATAGGTAGTTTTAGATTTTTAAGAAATTGACAAAAGTTTCCTAGTTTTAAGTAGTAAAGTTAAAAATATGTATATATGGCCGGGTTTGGTGGCTCACGCCTGTAATCCCAGCACTGTGGTGGGCCGAGGCAGGCGGATCACAAGGTCAGCAGATGGAGAACATCCTGGCTAAAATGGTGAAACCCCGTCTCTACTAAAAATACAAAAAATTAGCCGGGCGTGGTGGCGGGTGCCTGTAGTCCCAGCTACTCAGGAGGCTGAGGCAGGAGAACGTGTGAACCCGGGAGGCAGAGCTTGCAGTGAGCTGAGATTGTGCCACTGCACTCCAGCTTGGGCGACAGTGAGAGACTCCGTCTCAAAAAAAAAAAAATGTTTATCTGCTATTCCTTAATAAAAAAGTTAAAAAGTGGAAGGTAAGGTCATATTTAAAGTTTATTAAGGTAAGGTCATTACTAACAGTTGAAATGCATTGATAAGTGGATTACTAGAGCTCATAAGCTCCCTAAAAATATATCCATAAAAAATACACTACAAGTCTGGGCAAGATAGCAAGACTTTGTCTCTGAAAAAAATTTAAAAATTAGCCAGGCATTGTGGTGCATACCTGGAGTCCTAGCTACTCAGGAGGCTGAGGCAGGGGGATGCCATGAGCCCAGGAGTTCAGAGCTGCAGTGACCTATAATCACACTATTGTACTCTATATTGAGCGACAAAGTAAGACCATCTCCACAAAAAAAAAAAAAAAAAAAAAAAAAAAATTGGTTCTGATGAATGAGCACTAAAAGAAAAAATGTGAAATTTTTTTTCTATTTGGCTTTAGATAACAAAATTTTATTTTAAATTAAGTTTATTTTATTTAAAATAAGTTAATTTCCCTTAAAAAAAAAATCACAGCTACAGGGCACCCAAGACATATTTAAGGATTGTAACTATACTACAGAGGCAATGTCTTTTGGAGTTGGAGGGAGGACATTCTCTAAGGAGAAAGACCAAAATCACAGAGAAAGGGAGGGAGACTGTTTGATACTGTATGTACTAGAGGATTCCAACATTCTTCCATGGGGAGTATGTTCTTTCAACCCACCACTGTATATTAATCATTACTAGTGATCTACTATTACTGATTGGATTCATATCCCTCAGGAGAACTGATATGGCAAAAAGAGGCACTGGTCCTAAGGCTTGTGTTTAGCACACATTTTCTAAAAATCACAAGTAACAGAAAGAAAAACCAAGTTTATTCAATTTGGATGGAAGAAAAATGATCGATTATAAAGTAAAGATGGAAAAAGTAAAGAACTCAACAATGATGCAGAATAATCTGTATGGCCTCTACCAATGTCTCAAAGTGTAAGATATGGAGAACTTGTCATCAGAATCTCCTGAGATATTAGTACAAATGCAGACCCCACCATTTCAGATCTATGGAATCTGAACCTGTAAATGTGGGGCTGCAAAACTCATTTTAAAAAAAAATCCTAAGTTTTGAGACTTGCAACTAGAGAGAAAGGTTTACAATTACATTTCCTCTAACAAATCCAGGGAAAAAGAATTACTTTGATCTGAAATAACACTCAGCTTTACATTCTTGATAGGAGCCTGCAAAATCATACAAACTGAGTAGAAGCTCACATGTTCACACCACATTTTGTGAAATAAACTTACTTCAAAACAGAATAAATATACCCAGCCTGGACAGTACAGTGAGACCTCATCTCTATAAAATTAAAAAAAATTAGTTGGGCATGGTGGTGCACGCCTCTAGTCCCAGCTACTCGGGAGGGTGAGGCAGGAAGATCACTTGAGCCTGGGATGGGAAGGTTGCAGTGAGCCGAGAGCATGCCACTGCATTCCAACACAGTGAGACCCTGTCTCAAAAAAAAAGAAATAAAAAAAAATCTAAACAGAATAAATAAAACAGCTTCTCATTTAACAAGCCAATGATGAAGACACCTAATAAGCATCATGGTTAAGAGAGGTTTAGAATTAAGAAACTTAGGCCGGGCACAGTGACTCATGCCTGTAATCCCAGCACTTTAGGAGGCCGAGGCAGGTAGATCACGAGGTTAAGAGTTCGAGACCAGCCTGGCCAACATGGTGAAACCCTGTCTCTACTAAAGATACAAAAAATTAGGTGGTTGTGGTGGTGCGCACCTGTAACCCCAGCTACTCGGGAGGCTGGGGCAGGATAATCACTTGAACCTGGGAGGAAGAGGCTGCAGTGAGCCAAGATCGTGGTGCCATTGCACTCCAGCCCGGGCAACAGGGCAAGACTGTCTCAAAAAAAAAAAAAAAAGAAACTTAGATGGCCTAAGTTATTTGTGATCTAATCACAATTCATTCCTAATTTTAAAATTAAAACCTACTCCTGATTTTAAATAAATTGCTTTGGATTATAATGGATATTAAATTTATTTGACTTTTAAAACCACTGGGCACAAATTCACACATTTTTTCAAAAGAAATATTTCTTATGAAAAAATATTCACCTTAAAAACCAATTTCAGAATAATAAGAGACAATTTTAAGAAGAAAATTTTAAACTTCTAGTTTACAGAAATTAGGGCATAAACTATATAGTAAATGTTTTGCTAAACTAATTGTTTATTTGAGGATTATTTTTAAAACAATCCAATGTATTAATATCACTCTGAGTTTCAGATTTTTGATAAACAAAGTTGAATGCAAAGGACTTTATTACTGAGACTTTCTCTCCGTAGTATACTAACTCTCCCAATAAAGGAGAATGTACAAGAACTATCTGAATAAGAAAATCTATTTTCGCCTAAGAGATTTTTTTAGGAATATCACTGAGAAAGAAGACTAAGGAAACAAACTACCAGTAATGCAAATCTCTTTTTATTGGGACTTCATAATCTTTTTCAATTGAAGAGGATTTCCTTTGTCACCCAGCAGGGTCCTGGAACTTCTTGGCTGGAATTCAGATATCCAGAGTTCTGGTTACCTACAACATCTATTCTTTACGTAGTAGCTTACAAGCATCAAAGGCCACCCTCACCTGATGCTTGGCCGGATCTATGCCCTCCAAAATAGTCTTCATGTCCTCCTGCTTGTCCTGCGAAAGGAAAAAGAAGAACTCACGGATCTTATTCCAAAAACGAAAATCACATTTGGCCATGAAGACCTTGTGACCGATACTTCAGATGCTGGGCTTTGTTAACTCAGGATCTTCAACTAAAAAGATTCTCATCTGTAGAGACTGTAATGTCAGGAGCAGAGTATAAATTTTTTAAGGGGGTGTTATTACGGTTTTTTACCAATAAAACTTCAATATAAACCTTAATATATGTAGAAATATTTCTGCAAAATTATTTAAATTCATGCCTCTGTCTCAAAATACAACTAAAGCCACAAAAACAGAGCAACAGTTAAAAACATCTAACCAAAGAAAATAATGAAATCAAGAGATTTGGGCATATCAGAAGTTGGGAGGATG
Source organism: Papio anubis (assembly GCF_008728515.1). Classification (NCBI taxonomy): domain Eukaryota; kingdom Metazoa; phylum Chordata; class Mammalia; order Primates; family Cercopithecidae; genus Papio; species Papio anubis. The sequence continues at coordinate 133,155,438 of NC_044980.1, read as the reverse complement.
GAGGAAAATACTGTAAGATAAATAGTTACATAGTTTTTCCCCTCATTATAAAAGTACTTAGGGCTTACACTTTTCAACTAAAACAAGAACCTTCAAAGAACTCGAGAAATGGAATGTTTGTATTTTCTCTAGATATAGACTCTTAACTGAGATAAACTATCTAAAGGTGAGACAGGGATACAACTTAGGAAACCACAATAAGCTTTTCAGTCATTGACCGGAGTCAACTAAATCTCCAAATAAAAGAAATGTGGCCTACAGAAGACTTCACTCTGTCACTCCAATTTCCTACCTACGTGATGTGCTTACCCTAAGAAAGTGTGTGCTCTTATGGTATAGATTCAGCACGACAGTATCCTGAGACAACTATATGATTTTCAGAAGCTAACTGTTAAGGCTCACTTCCTCTTCCCTGCTACCCTACCCCATATTTCAATAAATAGCAAGTCCCATTAAAATACGAATAATAAGCACAGAGTATCCAACATGGAACCTATCAAGAAGTTCCTACAAAACAAACAATAAAATTTTAGTCAAATATTCCCCATTACCTTCAAATAAATTAAAGAGAACAGGGAATATTTACTTAAATAGTTGAACAAAGTTATATAACAAAAGATTGGAAAGTGAGTTGGAAGAATAGAAGAAACTAAATACAGACTGAGCATCACTAATCTAAAAACCTGAAATCTGAAATGCTGCAAAATCTGAAACTTCTTGAGTACTGACATGACACTCAAAAGAAATGCTCATGGAGCATTTCAGATTTTGGATTTCCAGATTAGGGATGCTCAATGGATATATATTCTGCAAATATTCCAAAATCAAAAAAAAAAAAATATCCAAAACACTTTTGGTCCCAAGCTTTGCAGATAAGGGAGCAGTAACAGTGAAGCCATGAAAACCACATTTAGAAGTAGAGACAGGTCAGTCATGGTGGCTCACACCTGTAATCCCAGTAACTTGGGAAGCCAAGGTGGGTAGATCGCCTGAGCCCAGGGGTTCGGGACTAGCCTGGGCAACATGGCAAAACCCCGTCTCTACAAAAAATAAAAATAAAAAATTAGCTGGTGTGGCAGTGTGCGCCTGTAGTTCCAACTACTCAGGAGGCTGAAGTGGGAGGATTGCTTGAGACTAAGAGGTTAAGGCTGTAGTGAGCTGTGATCATGCCACTGTACTCCAGCCTCGGGGATAAAGCAAGACCCTGTCCCTTTTAAGAAAAAAAAAAGCAGAAACAAGTATACAGAAAAAAATAGTGACCTGGATGGCAGGCTTAAGACACAATGCAGAAGAAAAGGACAAAGAAATGTATTAGACATAAAGATAATACAAATAAGGGAGATCAGGGAGACCATACATATGGATGGTAAATATCTTAAAGGATGTTAACAGAATAGAAAAATAAATAGTCAAAAACACAGCAGAAAGAAATCTTCCTTTAAAAAAAAGAAAATATCACCCCACAGTCACCACTAAAAAAAAATAAAAATTTAAAAAATAAAACACTATGACAACTTATTAAAGACTATGACTTACGAAAATCTTCAGGCAGAAAACATTCACTGTTTCCCAGGAAAAATAAATATAGACTAATTAACACTAGATACATCCTGATGAAATCACAGATGTTTAAGTATAATGAAAGAATTTTATGATAATAATCCAGACAGAAAAAGGAGTCACTTACATATAATGGAGAATAGTCTAGCAGGCTTTGGCAATATTCAGTACCAGAAGACACTAATATAGTGGGTTTAAAATTTTGAGGGGAAAGAACAAGTGATTCAATAATTTCATACATGGCTATATTCATTTATAAATACAACATATGGTATTCTAAAATATGCAAGTACCTATTACCTCCTTTTTGAGCGGGGAGAATAAATTCAAATCAAAATACCAATACTAGCCAGCCAACAGATAAGTCAAGTTGAGGAATTCAGGAATCATGAAGCTATATAATAAGACAGACTAGTAATGTACAAACTGAATCCACTTAAATAACTCATGAAAATTCTATGGTGGAAGATATATTACTCTCCTTGTCCTTCAGAATGAAGTCAATAGATACTGACTAAATATTTGATTTTTAAAAATCTATTTGTAAAAGGTGTCTTCACATACTGTCAGAAAGTAATTTTATTCTTGTGTTTTCTATAGTTCACCAAAGCTTTGGGAGCAATTAATAGGGCCAATTATAGCACAGTAAGTTTTGTTTGTTTGTTTGTTTGTTTTTTGAGATAGGGTCTCCCTCTATTGCCCCGGCTGGAGTGCAGTGATGTAATCTCGGCTTACTACAACCTCCACTTCCTGGGCTCAAGCAATCCACCTCAGCCACCTGAGTAGCTGGGACTACAGGCACGCACAACCATACCCCGCTAATTTTTGTATTTTTTTTTTTTTTGGTAGAGATGGGTTTTCACCATGCTGCCCAGGCTGGTTTTAACTCCTGGGCTCAAGCAATCTGCCCACCTTGGCCTCCCAAAGAGCTGGGATTACAGACTTGAGCTACTGTGCTAGGCAAGAAGATTTTTGTAGATAATGCACACATAGGGGCTGTGATCAGAAATTAGGAAATTAAACTGTTTAAAAAAGGAAGAAGAAGGAAGAAGGGTGGGAGGGGAGAAGGGAGGGAAGAAAGGAGGGGAAAAAGAAGAAATCTGTTTATGTTTGTCAGAATGTGGGAGAGTCAGGAGGGCTCAACTGTTAACAGAGATGTACACTGGTTCAGCGTTTTTGAACAGTTTGACAATAGTTATCAAAATTTCAGATGTGGACCTCCCAAAACAATAAAATTTTAGCCACACATTTCCCTATAACCAGTAATTTCACTTCTAGGAATGTATCCCTATTATATATATTCACAAAAGTAGCAAAGATACATAAATATGCCTAGCAATATTTACTGCAGCACCATTTATAATATTTAAAAACTGTTAATTCAGGTGTTTATGAGTAGATAAATGGTTAATAAATTATACAGAACACTGAGTACCTGTGAAAAAGAACGGGAAATCTACTGGAACACGGAAAGATGTTATATCACATATATTATATATATGTATTTTGGATACACAGAAATGTCTAGATATACAATATATTGTTTAAATTTTTTAAAGAAAACCTTATAAAAGAGGACTTGGTCTATGTTTTCTATTTATAAGATTTAATATAGATAATAAACTGATCCTTAAGATATTTTTCTTTCTATTAAGGGAGGTCTATATCAAATCTCATTTAAAAGGAAATAAATTCCAGGAAGAAGAACTACAGAGTACTAATGTATCCATGTCTAAATTACCTAGTTTCCAATTGCTCAACTATTTTTGGAAAATGCCCAATATAGTTCACTCAGTCAGCAGAATACAGTCCAAAAAAAGCAACAAAGGTCAGAGAACTTACTTTATGGTTAGGGAGTAAAGTCAGTGATAAACTACATTTTTTTTTTGTTTTTGCTTTTGTTTTTGAGACGGAGTCTTGCCCTGTCGCCTAGGTTGAATTTTGGCGCACACCTGTTAATTCTAGCTACTCAGGAGGCTAAGGCAGCAGAATCATTTGAACCCAGGAGGAGAAGGCTGCAGTGAGCTGAGATAGTGCCACTGCACTCCAGCCTGGCCAACACAGCCAGACTCCGCATCAGGAAAAAAAAAAAAAAAAAAGAATTAGTACACTTAAACTGAGAACATTATCTATGAGATGCCAGGAATGAAATACATCTCCACTGCATGCAATGGGGGATGGATAGTCCTCTATCTGCCAACTGCTGGAGGAAATTATTATAGCCCAAAACACATGTTAGAAGACAGCAGCAAAAGGCCGGGCGCGGTGGCTCAAGCCTGTAATCCCAGCACTTTGGGAGGCCGAGACGGGCGGATCACGAGGTCAGGAGATCGAGACCATCCTGGCTAACACGGTGAAACCCCGTCTCTACTAAAAATACAAAAAAACTAGCCGGGTGAGGTGGCGGGCGCCTGTAGCCCCAGCTACTCGGGAGGCTGAGGCAGGAGAATGGCATAAACCTGGGAGACAGAGCTTGCAGTGAGCTGAGATCCGGCCACTGTACTCCAGCCTGGGTGACAGAGCGAGACTCCGTCTCAAAAAATAAAAATAAAAAAAATAAAAAAGAAGACAGCAGCAAAGAATGAAGGATAAGTAAGATGGTACTGCCTTGTAAGATAAAGTTAATAAGAATTACCAGTCATTTTTTCCCAGGACTCAGGGACTAATCTGCCTGCTTTACTCTCTGAGGTTTCCCTATTTTTGACTAGAACTTTTCTTTCCTCTGGCCTACAATAAAGCCTGAAATAAAATTTATTCATAGGTTTTATATTTTTTTCACTGTCACAAATTTTACTCACAAATATTCACAGGTGTTAAATATAAAAATTATTATACTTTCCCATACTTTCCACATTTTCTTTTCTCCTAAAAAATTTTTTTAAGAGAAGGGTCTCACTATGTTGCCCAGGCTGGCATACAATGGCTATTCACAGGCAAGATCATTGTGCACTGCAGCCTTTAACTCCTGGGCTCATGCAATCCTCCCACCTCTGCCTCCTTGGTAGCTAGGACTACATGCCCAGCATTTCCACATTTTATATGAAGAACAGTATTGCTTTTTATAATGAGGAAAAGAAATAATATTAAAATTAAGATATCAGTCCACAGATAGCAAAAGCATGGAAGAGCCTATATATTTTTAAAACTTACAATCAATATATAAAAAATTCAAAATAAGAAAAGATAAAAAGTTACACATACAAAGGTATTAAATCTAACAGTATTTGTAATAGTGAAAAATGAAAAGCAAAAGTTCCATAATTAATGAACGAGTATGGTTCATCAACTTGATGGAATATGATGCAAGAGTTATAAATATAGAGACTATATAGCAGTATGGTAAAGATTATGACAGAACACAAGAACACGCAGTGAAAAAATAGAAAACAACTGTATTATATATTGTGTCTATAATTTCATGTAAATATGAATGTAAAAACAGATTGCAAGATAAAAAATGAATAATTATGTCAGAACAATGGCATTACTTCTGTATTGAATAATTAAGATATGTATTTATCTGAGCCTTTTTTTTTTTTTTTTCCAGATCGAGTTTCACTCTTGTTGCCCTGGCTGGAGTGCAATGGCACGATCTCAGCTCACTGCAACCTAAGCCTCCTGAGTCCAAGTGATTCTCCTGCCTCAGTCTCCCAAGTATCTGGGATTACAGGGGCCCACCACCATGCCCGGCTAAATTTTGTATTGTTAGTAGAAACAGGGTGTCACCATGCTGGCCAGGCTGGTCTCAAATTCCTAACCTCAGGTGATCTGCCCGCCTCGGCCTCCCAAAGTGCTGGGATTACATGCGTGAGCCACTGTGCCCAGCCTATCTGAGCCATTTTTAATCTTACATTTTGAATGTAAGTAAATATGGTAAGTTCAAATAGTTCTATCTGTTCAATTAAAGTAGTTCTTCTAAGGAACTAAATAATAAACACTCTAATTCCAGAAGATGGTAAAAATAAAATATTTAAAAATGTAAGAGATTTTTAACTTGGTCACAATCAGTATGGTTTTGTTATACATTAGAGTATATTTTTACCAGATAGTTCCTCTTTTATCCTATTTATTTATTTATTTATTTTATTTATTTTATTTATTTTTTTGAGATGGCATTTTTGCTCTTGTTGCCCAGGCTGGAGTGCAATGGCACAATCTAGGCTCACTGCAACCTCCACCTCCTGGGTCAAGTGATTCTTCTGCCTCAGCCTCCCAAGTAGCTGGGATTACAGGCACGTGCCACCACACCCAGCTAACTTTTTGTATTTAGTAGAGATAGGGTTTCACTATGTTAGTCAGGCTGGTCTTGAACGCCTGACCTCAGGTGATCCACCCGCCTCGGCGTCCCAAAGTGCTGAGATTACAGGTATGAGCCACTGCACCTAGCCCTATTTAATTTTTTAGAACTCCCAACAGGTTAAGAGAGTGACTTTGTCGTAGAAAATACAAGGAAGAGAGAATCCAGGTAAGAATTTAGAGGATAAGAGTATTAAATTTTGTTTATATTATATAAGTTTTTAAGTTCTACTCTATTTCTTTATTTTGAATGAAGAACTTCAATTCCTAATTTTTATAGATGACCCAAAGTAACTCTATTAAAGGAAAAAGATATAGAAAGAAGTCAAAAGACTAAGATGTACTTAACATATATTGCTGTCACAATTCTCAGACAAAAAAGCATACCTCCCAGAAATTATAACTGATAGGGAAAGTCCTAATTAATAAGAATGAATGATAGCATTTTCATTACAATATTTAGTATTAGTAGAAATGATAATAAATAACAATCATAGCATACATTTATTTTGGTTAATAATTATTTTCCAACAATGTTCTCAGGTATCTACTTGGATGATTTAAGGCAATACTTTCATAGTTTTTTCTAAGTAAGAAAAACTAAGAAATCTAATTCTCTATAACATTTACAGCTATGTACGTCACACATAAGTTTTGAAGAAATATATCAGAGAATTCTGGGAAAAACTCTAGAAGGTGGTTTAAAGCACTCTCACAAAATAAAAGGCAAAGCACACATTTCAGCAAGAGGCATGAACACTTAAATGGAATATTATTTTTATATAGATTATTACACATATGAACCTGCCACCTAATTTGAAATTTTGGAAAGCCAAAACAAAAAACACAAAAAGAACAGAATTTGTAGGAATGTACTAGGAGCATGATTAACAACAGTAGCTTTGTTTTTAAATTTCTAATCAGAGAAACAACAGAAATCATTCAAAAGGATGATGGATGTACTAATTACTCTGATTTGATCATTACACATTATATACATGTATTGAAATATCACTCTGTACCCCATTAATATGTTCAATTATCATGTGTCAATTAAAATAATAATAAGAAATCACTCAAAGTGACTTGACTTGTTACTCTATTCTGTGAACACATCATCGAATTTATGATATATCTAACAGAGGGCAGTTTAAAAAGCACAGAAATGTCAAATGCGGGTGAAGTGAAAGGAAGAAACAAACTAGCAGTTTTACTAGGAAAAGAAACAGTATGCCCTGTTCAACATTAAGTATTTTCAAATACATGTAATACATACAACAACTAGAGCAGGTAGCCAAGCTTTTTTTTTTTAAGTTACTGTATACAAAGTATGCAAACCACTGATCTTAGTGTTTTCTAAATGTTAAGTATAAATGGATATTAACATTCATGCAAAAATATTTGAAATTTAAAATATCTTACTAAATCAGCCCCTGCTTGAAGTAAAACATCTGCAACATCCGTATGTCCATTTTCACAAGCATAGGTTAAGGCTGTGTCTCCTGTTGCTGTTGTAGCATGCACATTAGCACCTAGCAAACAAAAAAGCATACATTTACTTTGTGAACTGTAAAATTATATTAGATAGCCCAATTTTGCAATCTGGTGAAACTGAAGAATTCAAAATGTGAAAATATCAAAATGCATTTTAAGTATACTAGTTTTCCTTTAAATATGCTTTATAAAAATAATTTGAGTCATACCAAAAAGAACTAAACCAAATGATTTTAAAACACAGTAATTTGCCCTTACATCACTAGTAAGATACACCCAAAAGAATAAAAGAGCTGCAAAACCAAAAAATACTAAGCATTTTTCAGAAATCATATTGGTGGTACTTTTGGTTTGTGTTCAGAGACAGTTCTATGGATGTTGTGGTATAAATCAAATGAGCAATTATTTCGTGAGAACAGAAATTTTGGGCATGGTTAAGGGAAAACACAGATACAAGTTTTTTTTTTTTTTTTTTGAGAGATAGTCTCACTCTGTCACTCAGGCTGGAGTGCAATGGCATGACGCAGCTGCAACCTCTGCCTTCTGGGTTCAGGCAAGTCTCATGGCTGAGCCTCTCAAGTAGGTGGGATCACAGGCACATGCCACCACGCTTGGCTAATTTTTGTATTTTTAGTAGAGATGGGGTTTCACCATGTTGGACAGGCTGGTCTTGAACTCCCAATCTTAGGTGAGATATAAGATTGTTGAACTTGAGTAAAAATCTTGTGGTTCTGGCCAGATATGGTGGCTCAAACCTGCAACCCTTGCACTTTGGGAGGCTGAGGCTGAGGCTGAGGCGGGCAGATCACTTGAGCCCACGAGTATGAGACCAGCCTGGGCAATATGGTGAAACCCTGTCTCTACCAAAACAAACAAACAAACAAAAAATTAGCCAGGCATGATGGCACATGCCTGTAGTCCCAGCTACTTGGGAGGCTGAGATGGGAGAATTGCTTGAGTCAGGTAGGCGGAGGTTACAGTGAGCTCAGATCATGCCACTGCACTCCAGCCTGGGCAACAGAGCAAGACTCTGTCTCAAAAACGAAACAAAACAAAAAAAAACGCTTGTGGTTCTGAATTGGAAGTACTGAGGTGGTCCCTTAGCATCCTTCGAAGGTGACCAATGAATTCCTGATATATTTAATCTATAAAAAAATATATATATTTCCCAGCCCTGATCAACTAAAGCCTAGAGACAATGGTTGTAGACTAAGCATAAATAGCATCTCTAGCTTAGATCGTGGTCTCTACCATTTACTACTAAATGAAATTAGGGCTTCTTAGAAAAATGACTGATCCCAAGGCTGGAGCAGGAACTGTGTAAGACGAACCCGGAACACCTTGCCATATGAGAAAGCAAGGAAACTATCAGAGACTGCAATGTGGTCATGTCAAAACGATTTAGGAGCTAACCTTATTGATCAAAGATACTCAAACTGTCGCATCTTCCAACAATTTTTACATCAAAAAGAATAATGACCACGATGAAGTAAAGGCCATCTTATATATTCAAATCCAAAAGTTCAAAATGATGTTCAAATAAAAAACAAAAAAACAGGGCCAGGCACAGTGGCTTATGCCTGTAATCCCAGTGCTTTGGGAGGCCAAAGTGAGAGGACTGCTTGAGGCCAAGACTTCAAGATCAGCCTAGGCAACAAGCAAGACCCCATCTCTACAAAAAATAAAAAAATAAATTAGCAGGGCATAGTGGTGCATGCCTGTAGTCCCAGCTACTTGGAAGGCTAAGGCAAGAGGATCCCTTGAGCCCAGGAGTTCGAAGTTGCAGTGAGCCACAATCACACCACTACATTCCAGCCTGGGTAACAGAGCGTGACTCTGTCTCAAAACAAAACCAAACAAAAAAACACTTCACTGATCACCTTTGAAGGATGCTAAGGGACTACCTCATCACCTTGGAAACTGGCAGATAAAGGGGGAAAAAAAGACAAACATTTTCTTGCCATTCTTTTTTTTGAGACGGAGTCTTGCTCTATCACCCAGACTGGAGTGCAGTGGCACAATCTCGGCTCACTGGAAGCTCTGCCTCCCAGGTTCATGCCATTCGCCTGCCTCAACCTCCTGAGTAGCTAGGACTACAGGTGCCCACCACCACGCCTGGCTAATTTTTTGTATGTTTTAGTAGACATGGGGTTTCACGGTGTTAGCCAGGATCGTCTCGATCTCCTGACGTCATGATCCGCCCGCGTTGGCCTCCCAAAGTGCTGGGATTACAGGCGTGAGCCACCACGCCCGGGCTTTCTTGCCATGCTTATATTGATTTCTACTTAATTTACAGGCAAATAGTTGAGGGGAAGTTTCTCTTTATAGATATTCAAGAAAGGAATAAACGAAGGAATAAAAGAACTTAAGAGTATCACCTCTTTGTAATCCCTAATGAATTAATGGATCTAAGCAATGCTCACCAATGGCTAATAATGTCTCAGAGAGACAACTGTATACTTATTACCTCCTGAAGAAAGTATACACATACCACCTATGAAGTAGTCCCATTAAAAAACAACAACAACAAAAAAGAATCAAACCTGAATACAATCAAGTCTCTAGATCTAACTACTAATTTACAGAAAAGTTAAAGGATAGAAAAACAAGTTAAACAAAATAATAGCGATATCATCAGGAACATTCACACTCTGGGAAGCCTAATGGAAAAACATTCTATTTCTTCAACCAAAAATTGCAAGAAGAAAGATAAGAAAAATGAAATGTAGCCCATAGATTAAAAAAGGCTTAAGAGACATACTGATTAATAGTGATTGTATAAATCTTATTTGAATCCTAATTCAAACAAGTCACTAAACACATACATACAGATTTATAAAACTATCAGAGAAATATGAAAATGACTTGGATATTTGCTAAGAAACTCTTATTAAAAATTTTTAGGTAGGAAAATTATATTGTGGTTATTTTTAAAATTATCTTTTAAATACTGAATATTAACACTTTTATAAAAGTAACATTTTAAATAATTAATTTTCATATTTTAAAAATAAAAAGTTAAAAATGTTTCTTTTAAATAAAAATAATTTATAAGAATGGGGATATGGAGGAAGTACAGATGAAATAAGATTGGCCGTGAATTAGACATTCATGTTAAAACACTAACTAGGTGATGGATTCTTAGGATCTCAAATACTACAATCTCTATGTTTGAAAAAATGCCATAACAAAAAAGTTGTTAAATTTGTTTTAATTGTGTAGGCCTTATTTGAGTTTTCTTTAGTGCCACACTGTAAGAAGCACTTCATGTAAATAAATTACACTTAAAACTGGGGGGAAAAAAAAACGCTTTTAGGTAGTGATCACATAAAAGTGATTCTCAAACCCTAAGATAGTTTCTATGAGCTACATACTTCAAATAAGCAAAAGGAGCTAAATCAATGGTAATGCAGTAGAAAAAACAATGTCAAGAGTTCTAAGTTTGAATGAACATTGGCTCTGTCCCTGTTAGCTTGGTTACCTTAAAGGGAGTTATATAACATCATTGTGCATCAGTTCCCTCATCTACAAGAATGTGTTTAACATTTCTCATTACACAGGAACCAGTGGCAAATAACAGAGATAACACAAAAGCTGAGCAAAATGTCTGATATTCAATAATTTCTTAGTAAACATTTATTCCTTCTTTTAAAAACATGTTACAATAGCATGACTTTAGCTTAAGAGAGGGATGCGGGAAGAATGCACAAAGATAACCACTAGCAGAGAAAGACTCTTGAATAGGACACAGTTACTAAAAATGATAGGGGAAAAATGACTGAATACATACAATAACTAGAGTGATTAGCAGTATTTGATTCAGGAAAAAAGTCAGCTTTTATGGTTGGTTTGTCCAAACCATAAATCATCCAAACCATTCATAATCTGGTTAAAGGCCAGGTGTGGTAGTACACATCTGTAATCCCAGCACTTTGAGAGGCTGGGGCAGAAGGATTGCTTGAACCCAGGAGTTTGAGACCAGCCTCAGGAACATGGCAAAATAAAAAATACAAAAACTAGCCAGGCATAGTGGTATACACCTATAGTCCCAGCTACTTGGGAGGCTGAGGCTGAAGGATCACTTGAGCCCAGAAGGTTTAGGTTGCAGTGGAACATACTCACACCACTACACTCCAGCCTGGGTGACAAAGCACGACTCTGTCTCAAAAAAAAAAAAAAAAAATTCTGGTTTAATAAATTATTTCAATAATAATTCAAAGGAAAACTTGAGGTTCAGCTATATTAAAATTAATGTTAACAATGAAAGCCCAAAAGGATGAATAAAATTTTGCTAAATATTTTCTTTTACATATTAACTTTTCTATATATCAAATTTGTATCAAATAATGTATCAGACCTGGAAAAAAAGAAAAATCTGATATTATTTTCAAATAATATATTTACATCTGTTGGGACTAATTTTTTTTTAGTATGTTATATAAAACTACAAATATTCTATGTAAAAGTACTTATTGCTTACCACAGCTTAACAATAAAGCACAAATATTTTTAAAATTAGTACTCTGCAAAAACAAATTAATTCCCACTTTTTTCAGATGACTTAGAAATGTCAAGAAATGAACAGACTTAAAGGTACCAAATTATACCCTCAATATGTCATCATCCTCACCTCTTCTTAACAGAAACTAGGAGAAACTAACATCTCCCTTCAACAAGCCACAAACAATTAGAGGGAGAAAGAAGGTGAATGAGATACCTTATGGTCACTACACAAACATTAATAACAGTATGAAATCTTTTTAAAAATGAGTTTTAGAGATTTAGGAGTCTAAGATCAATTAAATTATGGAGCTGTCTTTCAACTTTTATAGACATGAAAATGTTAACAGTTAATTGTTAAAGTTAACAAAGCAATATAAGTCTTTTTCTAAATGGTATTTTTAATTATTTAATTTTATTTTATTTTTAATTGACAAATAATAATTGTATATATTTATGGGGTACAATGTGACGTTATATGTATATGTTGTGGAATGATAGATCAAGCATGATTAACATATTCATCACCTCACATACTTGTGGTGAGAACATTTAAATCTCTTAGCAATTTTGAGATATACATTATTGTTAACTATAGTCACCTTGCTACGCAATATATCATTAAAACTTATTCCACCTATCTAAGTGAAACTTTGCACCCTTTGATCAACATTTCCCCTCTCCTTGTGTACCCTCCTCCCACCTTCATCCCCACACTCTGGTAACCACCATTCTGTTATCTACTATGAGCTCAATGTTTTTAGATTCCACATATAAATAAACTATTATTTGTATTTGTCTTTCTGTGCAATAAGGCATTTTAAAGCCACATACCAGAAGCCAGCAAATATTTAACCAATTCCAGGTGTCCCTCCTGAGATGCCTCCATCAGAGGTGTGGAGCAGCCAAGCTCTATATCAGCCCCTGCCTTAATAAGAAAGTCTGCAACTTCAGAAAATCCTCCACAGCAAGCCAAAGTAAGAGCAGTTTCTTGAGTTTCTTCTGTCTGGGCATTTATATTTGCTCCTAAGAAAGTATAAAAACAGATAAAACTAGTTGTAAGAGACTTACAATAAAGATATTATTTTTCTGAATTGTGATAATCATCTGTCTTCTCTGCTTCTGTGGTTTCCTCCAGGGTGTTCAGAATTTATCATCAATGCAATATATATATATATGCATGCTAGTTGTAGTAAACTTCACCAGTACTAACACAAAACATCCAAAGAAAACTGATTTTTCTAAAAGAAGTAAAACTGCGGCTGGGCGCGGTGGCTCAAGCCTGTAGTCCCAGCACTTTGGGAGGCCGAGACGGGCGGATCACGAGGTCAGGAGATCCAGACCATCCTGGCTAACACGGTGAAACCCCGTCTCTACTAAAAAATACAAAAACCTAGCCGGGCGAGGTGGCGGGCGCCTGTAGTCCCAGCTACTCGGGAGGCTGAGGTAGGAGAATGGCGTGAACCCGGGAGGCGGAGCTTGCAGTGAGCTGAGATCCCGCCACTGCACTCCAGCCCTGCACTCCAGCCCGGGCGACCGAGCGAGATTCCGTCTCAAAAAAAAAAAAAAAAAAACAAAAAAGTAAAATTGCTTTACCTTGTGCTAAAAGTAGTGCCACCATTTCTTCATGTCCTTCCCGGGCAGCTTCCATCAAGGGAGTGTAACCTTCATCATTAACTTCTTCAAGATTTGCTCCCCTTTCAATAAGTAGAGCTGCCAATTCAACATGTCCTCCACAGGCGGCTAGCGTCAATGGAGATTCAAATGAATCTGCAGGCATGTTCACTTGAGCACCACTATCCAAAAGCAAACGTGCCACCTCTACATGTCCATCCTACAGATTTTCAGATGTAAAGAAAGGAGATAAATTTTTTGTTTTGAGATTTTTTTAAGTGGGAGAGAAGAAAGCAAGAGATTGGAAAAAGATAGGAAGAAAAAAGACAAGATTAGAAGATTCAGCATAGACAGCCTATATAGTATCATGCTCATCTGAGCCTTATCAAAAGTTCATCAATATTGTTTTTAAGTAATTTTCAAATTATTTTAGCCAACTTTTGAGCAAGCCCAAAATTCTCCAAAAGAATGAGATTTGGTGACATAACAGTCACAAATCCAAATAATTTTAAATTTCCATTTTTTGAAGTTCAAAAAACTGAAATCTATAGTCAATGCTACCTCAAAATAACTAGGTTATACCACTGCCAGGTCAAATATAGTCATACCCTCAAACTCAGGTGTCATATTCAAATGTAGAAACTGTATTACATCTATTTCAGAAACAAAAGTATGCCAAAAAATAACACAACAAATTATGTGAAGTCATTACCACTTGGGATTATGTCACCAACATAAATGTCTCTGGATTGATACTATCCTATATTTTTCCTAATCACAACACCTTGTTGCAATGAGGCAAAGATTTTGCAATGATGTAAAAATAAAGATACTCATTTGTAAAAATTTTTACCATGGCCTATCTGCATAGATAGTAAGGCAATTAACAATAAAATATTCTTATGGTGGGTATCAATTCTACCTATCACCATAAATACCCTTCTTTAATTTCAAAATTTTAATGGCAAAATTTATATAGGTCTTAAAGCTTGTTGTGACACATAAAGTCAGAGGCTATATTGTACTATATTTCAAAAATGACCATAATGTTGCTAATGAAAAATAAATACTAAGTAGAAAAATAAGGTTTAGGCTGGGCATGGTGGCTCACGCCTGTAATCCCAGCACTTTGGGAGGCCGAGGCGGGTGGATCACCTGAGGTCGGGAATGTGAGACCAGCCTGACTAACATGGAGAAACCCTGTCTCTATTAAAAATAAAAAATTAGCCGGGTGTGGTGGTACATGCCTGTAATCCCAGCTACTTGGGAGGCCAAAACAGAGAATCACTTGAACTCAGGAGGCGGAGGTTGTGGTGAGTCCAGATAGCACCACTGCACTCCAGCCTGGGCAACAAGAGCAAAACTCCGTCTCAAAAAAAAAAAAAAAAAAGAAAGAAAAAGAAAAATAAGGTTTAGTAGTTCTTTATTAAAGAAATAAGGCTGGGCACGGTGGCTCACACCTAGCTTGAGCCCAGATGTGCGAGACCACCCTGGGCAACAGGGTGAAACCATGTTCCTACAAAAAATACAAAAATCAGCCAAGCATAGTGGTATGCGCCTGTAGTTCCAGCTACTTGGGAGGCTGAGGCAGGAGGACTACTCGAGCATAGGAGGCAGAGGTTGCAGTGAGCCAAGATCACGCCACCGCACTCCAGCCTGAATGACAGAGACCCTGTCTCAAAAACAAAAAAGAATTAAATAAAGAAACCTTAGGCCGCGCGCGGTGGCTCAAGCCTGTAATCCCAGCACTTTGGGAGGCCGAGACCATCCTGGCTAACACGGTGAAACCCCGTCTCTACTAAAAAAAATACAAAAAACTAGCCGGGCGAGGTGGTGGGCGCCTGTAGTCCCAGCTACCTCCGAGGAGGCAAGGAGGCAGGAAGAGTGGCGTAAACCGAGTGGCGGAGCTGCAGTGAGCCTGAGATCCGACCACTGCACTCCAGCCTGGGCGACAAAGCGAGACTCCGTCTCAAAAAGAAAGAAAGAAAGAAAGAAAGAAAGAAACCTTAATTGTTAAATTTCAATATCCATCAAGACTTTTATTATACTTAACTAAATGACTAGCCCAGCCTTAACCACTTTTGATATAATGCCAAAAACAGACAGACTTCACATTAAAATTTTAGTTTTACTAATACTTCAAATACATGTAAAATAAAATATTTTAACCAAATTACTATACTGAGTTATCTGGTAGTTGAAATGCATTTCTAATTGAAAAGAAAATAAGGATTTATAAATGTCTACAGATCAAGGAACTGCTATTGTGCCTATCTCCTCTAAGCTCTCAATAAATTATTTTACTTGAATTTACTTGATTTTTTTTTTTTTTGAGACAGAGTCTCACTCTGTCACCCAGGTTGGAGTGCAGTGGTGTGATCTCAGCTCACTGCAACCTCCACCTCTCAGGTTCAAGTGATTCTTGTGTCTCAGCCTCCTAAATAGCTGGAATTACAGGTGCGCACTACCACGCCTGGCTAATTTTTGTATTTTTAGTAGAGATGGGGTTTCACCATGTTGGCCAGGCTGGTCTTGAAGTCCTGGCTTCAAGTGATCCATCCACCTCACCCTCTCAAAGTGCTAGGAATACAGGCATGAGCCACCACATCCAGCCAAATTTTTGAATATTTTTTTGATAGATTCTGCTAACATATATTGTGTACATATATTAAGAGGGGAATTGTAAAAAATAAAAATAAATAAATAAAACTTTTTTCTTAAAGTCTAGGCAACATAGTGAGACGCTATCTCTACAAAAAATGTAAAAGTTAGCTGGGCATGGTGACGTGCCCCTCTAGTCTCAGGTACTTGGGAAGCTGAGGTGAGAGGACTGCTTGAGTACAGGAGGTACAGGCTGTAATGAGCCATGACGGTGCCATTGCACTCTAGCCTGGGCAACAGAGTGAGAGACTGGCCTCAAAAAAAAGAGAGAGAGAGGGAGAGACCAACAGAAAAACCACCCAATCAACCCACAGAATCATATGATACATGAAATAGTGTAAGATACAGGTGGGAGGCTTGGGAAGCTGAGGCATGAGAATCACTTGAACCTGGGAGGCAGGTTGCAGTGAGCTAAGATTACACCATTGCACTCCAACCTGGGCAACAGAGCAAGACTCTGTCTCAAAAAAAAAAAAAAAAAAAGATAGAGGTAATATGTGGCTGCTGCATTAAGCCATTGTGTTTTAAGTGATTTGTTAAACAGCAATAGTCAACAAAATAGAAATTAACATGTGTAATGATGAGCTTATTTAATCACATCTGAAAAACGCATTTGTACTTCCAGGTAATTTTCTTGCCATTAAATCTGTCTTAAATACTTATCAGAATGCTTTGAGTTTCTTTGTATTTGCATTCTCTTTTAGATATGCATATATGCATGATATATGTATGTGCTTACAGAAGTAAAAAAAGGATTTCTGGATTGACAGCATTAAAGGTGATTATTCTCTGTGACACAGAGAATTGTGTATTAAAAATATGATTCTCGATTATCCTTTAAAAAACACAGTTAAATGTTTTATAGGCTATCCATACAGTTTGAGTCAATGTATTTTGAGGTCAATTTGCTATTTAAGATTTTAATATGAAACTGTAAAAACACTAGAACTATGTCTACTATCTCCAGAATTAGAGTTTTATCAATAATATCCCTAAGGTCAAATACTTTGACTGTTATATTCCAAAAGCATTCCAAAAGCAGAGCCATTCAAGCATTAAGTGTGTTTAATTTAGCATCAAGAAATTATATAAACCCAACACCAATTAATAACTTTTTTTTTTTTTTTTTGAGACGGAGGCTCGCTCTGTCGCCCAGGCTGGAGTGCAGTGGTGCAATCTCTGCTCACTACAACCTCCATCTCCCGGGTTCAAGCAATACTCCTGCCTCAGCCTCCCGAGTAGTCAGGACTACAGGCGCCTGCCCCATGCCTGGCTAATTTTTGTAGTTTTAGTAGAGATGGGGTTTCACCATATTGGTCAGACTGGTCTCGAACTCCTGACCATGTGATCTGCCTGACTCGGCCTCCCAAAGTGCTGCGATTACAGGCGTGAGCCACCGCACTCGGCAATTAGTAACTCTTTTTTTTTTTTTTTTTTGAGACGGAGTTTCGCACTGTCGCCCAGGCTGGAGTGCAGTGGCCGGATCTCAGCTCACTGCAAGCTCCGCCTCCCGGGTTCACGCCATTCTCCTACCTCAGCCTCCCGAGTAGCTGGGACTACAGGCGCCCACCACCTCGCCTGGCTAGTTTTTTGTATTTTTTAGTAGAGATGGGGTTTCACCGTGTTAGCCAGGATGGTCTCCTGACCTTGTGATCCGCCCGTCTCGGCCTCCCAAAGTGCTGGGATTACAGGCTTGAGCCACCGCGCCCGGCCCAATTAATAACTCTTAAAGGCTTAAACACGACCTTTTCTTCCCATAAAATCTCAAGTGACTATAATTTAACATTACCATGCAGGCCTCCATCAAGGCAGTGTGCATCTCATCTGTTTTGTGCTCTTGATCTGCACCAGCTTCAAGCAGAAAGCGAACCATATCCAAATGGCCTTGAAAAACGGAACAAAAATTTTAAAAGAACTATCAGTTTAATATTTAAATATTAAAGTATGGAATCTTCTTCTTCAGATGTCTATACAGGAATTTGAGAACTTATTTTGCATTCAATAAATAAATCAGTAACAGTTTTACAAAGCCCATTCAAAGCAATATATAGGCTTTTTTCATGGTCTTATTATCTAGGCTTTAAAGACTGAATTAGTCCAAGGCACATAATTCAAGTTAAGTAAAGCAATAATGCTTTTACCTTGGTTGAATATACATAAATTATTTATCTAATCAAAACATTGAGATCAAATAGAAAGCCAAGTAAAGTATCTTTGGATCATATATTCCAGAAAAACAGCTTTAAAATAACCATAAACCCACTGTAGCAATAAGCAGGCACAGAAAACTCCATTTAAAATAATTCCAATCCTCTTGATACAGTGAATATATAAAAAGCCTTGATAGTCAATAAGAAAATGACAAACACTCCAGAAGAATGGGTGACGGATATGAAATGATAATTCAGCAAAGAAATGCAGGTGAATATTAAACCGATGAAAACAATATTAAACCTTCCTATTAAAGAAATGCAAATTAAAACAAGACACCATTTTTTTTACTATCAAAATGGCAAATATTAAAAAGAATGATAATACCCAGTGTTGGTGAGGGTGTAGGGTGGGGCAAAGGGCACTCTCTTTTTTTTTTTTTTGAGATGGAGTCTCGCTCTGTCGCCCAGGCTGGAGTGCAGTGGCGCAATCTCGGCTCACTGCAAGCTCCGCCTCCCGGGTTCACGCCATTCTCCTGCCTCAGCCTCCCGAGTAGCTGGGACTACAGGCGCCCACCACTGCGCCCTGCTAATTTTTTCTATTTTTAGTAGAGACGGGGTTTCACCATGGTCTCGATCTCCTGACCTTGTGATCCGCCCTCCTCGGCCTCCCAAAGTGCTGGGATTACAGGCGTGAGCCACCGCGCCCGGCCAGGGCACTCTCAAACATTGTCGGAGGGAGTATAAATTGCTTGAACCTTTCTAGAAGGCAATTTGGCAATATGTAGCAAAACCCTTAAAAATATCCATACCCTTTGACCCAGAAATTCCACTTCCAGGAATTTATCCTAAGGAAATAATCAGAGATTACACAAAAATGTCTGCACAAGGATGTTATGAGTATTTTTAATAATAGTGAAAACCTGGGAACAATTTAAGTGTCCAAAAATAGGCAATTATGGTACATCTATTTGATGTATTTGGCAGAGACTGCTAGTTTCCTATCTAATCTCCATTCTCTTATTCTTTCTCACTTTTAGAGACGAGGTCTCTGTTGCCCAGGCTATAGTGGAGTGGCATGATCATAGCTCACTGCAGCCTTGAACTCCAAAGCTTAAGGGATCCGTCCACCTCAGCTGCCCGAGTAGCTAGTATCTCTTGATCTAGGCCTCAAGAGATCCTCCTGCCTCAGTCTCCCAAAGTGCTGGGATTATAGGTGTGAGCTACTGCACCCAGCGTTCTCTTATTCTTTTTTAGTAACAGAACTCCAATTTCATCTGGGCAGCAACATACCTGACTAGAAGACTATATTTCTCTGCCCCTCTTGCAGCTATGTGTAGCCAATGAGATGTAAGTGGTAGTTGTAAGGCTGCACACCTAGGAATACTCTTTAAAGGGAGTTACTAAATTGAGAGGCACTCCTTATTTTGCCCTTAACGTCTTTCCTAGAATGTGAACTGCTGGGGTCCTAGCTATCATCTTGGTTTATAGGTTTATTGTAACCATGAGGATACAAACCACATACTAGGATAGTAGAGCACAAAAATAGAATTATGAGCTCTTGATGACAATAGAACTGCCATACTAGCCCTAAATGGCTTACCCTTGGATTTCTCTTTCGCTCAAATCATTAATTTAGATTTTGTGACATATGCAACCAATTTTAATCCTAAATGAAATAGTGAAATAGTATATAACCATCAAAAGTTACATTGTAAGAATATCTATTGAGCCCAGGCATGGTGGCTTACACCTGTAATCCTAACATTTTGGGAGTCTGAGGTAGGAAGATCACTTGAGGCCTGGAGGTTGAGACCAGCCTGGGCAACATAGTGAGACTTCCATCTCCACAAAAAAATAAAAATAAAATTAGCTGGGTATGGTGGTGTGAGTCTGTAATCCTAGCTATTCAGGAGGCTGAGGCAGGAGGATAGCTAGAACCCAGGAGTTTGAGGCTGCAGTGAGTTATGACAGTGACACTGCACTCCATCCTGTGTGATAGAGGAAAACTCTGTCTCTATAAATAATAAAAAATAAGCCAGGCATGGTGGTTCACGCCTATAACCCTGGCACTTTAGGAGGCCAAGGCAGGTGGATCATTTGAGGCCAGGAGACCAGACTCACCAATATGATGAAACCCTGTCTCTACTAAAAATACAAAAATTAGCCAGACATGGTGGCATGCACCTGTAATACCAGCTACTCGGGAGGCTGAGATAGAAGAATCACTTGAACCCAGGAGGTGGAAGTTGCAGTGAGCCAAGATCGCGCCATTGCACTCCAGCCTGGGCAACAAGAGTCAAACTCTGTCTCAAAAAAATAATAATAATAAATGAAAAATAAAAAATAAAGAATATTTATTGAGATTAAAAATGTCCATGATATAGTGCTAAATAAAATAAGTAGATTATAAAACTGTTAGCGTATAACTGTTTTGTTTAAAATATATATATGTTTGTTTATAAACATACTTAAAAACAAATTGGAAATGTATACACTAAAGTATTGTTTACATGCTTTTTTATCTTTAGATGGTAGCATTACATGTCATTTTAAAATTTATTTTCTTTAGCTGGGTGTGGTGGCTCACGCCTGTAATCCCAGCACTTTGGGAGGCTAAGGCAGGAGGATTACTTAAAGTCAGGAGTTCAAGACCAGCCTGGCCAACATAGTGAAACTCTGTCTCAACTAAAAATACAAAAATTAGCCAGGTATGGTGGTGCATGCCTGTAGTCCCAGCTACTTGGGAGGCCGAGGCACGAGAATCACTTGAGTCCGGGAGGCAGAGGTTGCAGTGGGCTGAGATCGTGCCACTGCACTCCAGCTTGGGTAACAGAGCGACATTCTGTCTCAAAAAAAAAAAAATTTCTTTTCTTTGTGTTACTCTGTGTTTTTCAGGTTTTCAGTATTATGTGTATTATTACTTTGGCATGTACTATTTTTTTTTTTTTTTTTTTTGAGACGGAGTCTCGCTCTGTCGCCCAGGCTGGAGTGCAGTGGCCAGATCTCAGCTCACTGCAAGCTCCGCCTCCCAGGTTTACACCATTCTCCTGCCTCAGCCTCCCGAGTAGCCAGGACTACAGGCACCCACCACCGCGCCCGGCTAGTTTTTCGTATTTTTTAGTAGAGACAGGGTTTCACCATGTTAGCCAGGATAGTCTCGATCTCCTGACCTCGTGATCTGCCCATCTTGGCCTCCCAAAGTGCAGGGATTACAGGCTTGAGCCACCGCGCCCGGCCGGCATGTACTATTTTTTAAATAAACATGGAAAAATCATATAAAATAAAACTTAGCAAATAATGGAAACCCTCTAAATCTAAGCTAAGTAGTAATCTGAATTAAAATAATAAACATACACTAGAAAACTATATTATAGGCGATACAGACTAAAATAGATCTTCTATATAATTTCTTATAAACTAGATAATTTTATAGCACAGGGAAAACATAAGCAACATAAAGTAACTCAAATACTCAATACTCAAATAATCAAAGTGGTTATGAAAAACATTATAAATATTCATACATATATTAAGTACCTTTGTAGCATGCAAGTGTAAGAGCACTTTCTTTGAATTCATTAGAATGAGTGTTGATGCCTGCACCATGATCTAAAAGAACTCTTGCAACTTCCACATGACCTGCACTGGCTGCTTCCATTAAGGGAGTATGTCCATTTTCATTATGATCTTCTATATTTGCACCTTCATTAAGGAGCACTTTAACAATGTCAACAAATCCTCCAGCACAGGCATAAGTTAGTGCGGTGTTTCCTAAAAAGAAGAAAAAGAAATATAATACATGAGCAGAATACATATTTAAAAAATAAAAATAAATAAAAGATTTTAAAAAACATAATAAAAAGAAATATAAAATCATGACAGAACAGATACAATTATGATTATGCTAATGCTCTACGTATACCTCTTCAATTCCCTTACACAAATCACTACAACTACTATCTCAACTTTTTTTCATTATCATTGGTTAGAAGCATCACTTTAATTTTTTTTTTTTTTTTTTTTTTTGAGATAGAGTCTCGTTCTGTTGCCCAGGCTGGAGTGCAATGGCACGATCTTGGCTCTCTGCAACCTCCGCTTCCCAGCTTCAAGTGATTCTCCTGCCTCAGCCTCCCAAGTAGCTGGGATTACAGGTGCCCACCACCATGCCCCACTAATTTTTATATTTTTAGTAGAGATAGGGTTTCACCATGTTGGCAGGCTGGTCTCAAATTCCTGACATCAGGCAATCCACCTGCCTCGGCCTCCCAAAGTGCTGGGATTACAGGCATAATCTGCCAATTATGCCAATTACACTGTGCCCGGCCAATTTTCTTACTAATTAAATGATTTTCTGGCCAGGTACGATGGCTCACACCTGTAATCCCAGCACTTTGGGAGGCCAAGGTGGAAGGATTGCTTGAACCCAGGGAGTCTGAGACCAGCCTGAGCAACACAGTATCTCTACTAAAAAAAACTGAGCCAGGCATGGTGGCATACCCCTGTAGTCCCTGCTACTCTAGAAGCAGGTGGTGGGAGGATCACTTGAGCCCAATACAAAGACTTTCCGGAAAGCCCAGTACAAAAGACTATATATTATAAAGATCTGGACAATATAAAATATCCAGAAAAGTAAATCTATAGAGACAGAAAGTAGATTAATAGTTGTCTGAATAATTGAGGTGATTCCAAATGGGCATAGAGATCTTTCTGTGGTGATGGGAATATTCTACAATTAGATTGTACTGATGATTGTACAACTATAAATTTACTAAAAATCATTATTGTATACTTAAATCAAGTGAATTTTATGCTATATGAATTATATCTCAAAAAACTGGAATTTTTTGTTTGTTTTTTAAAAAAGCATCAGCAGCTACATTTGGACTGGGCCTCAAAAGTTAAGTAGGATTCCTAAAGGCAGAAAGGACATCTGGCATCAAACAAAATGCATTAAGTAAAAGCAGGTGACTAGAATAGTGACCACATCCCCTCAGAGAGCTGCAATACAGAGCTATGGTTTATCACCCCTGGTCTCTCCTGAGACTGACTGCTTTGCAGTACAGAGGGAAGACTCCTGAGAACCTGTATTTTTAACCAGCTCTCTTAAGCGATTCTGACATGCAGGCAGTAG
Source organism: Papio anubis (assembly GCF_008728515.1). Taxonomy (NCBI): domain Eukaryota; kingdom Metazoa; phylum Chordata; class Mammalia; order Primates; family Cercopithecidae; genus Papio; species Papio anubis. Next base: position 133,132,029 of record NC_044980.1, on the reverse strand, counting down.
GTGCAACCTACTGAAACAAAATGAATGAACTAATTAAAATATGTTCATTGACTAGAAATTATTGGTGAGAAGATGATGCAATTTCCTTCCGGAAATTTCTATTTTCCCAATGAAGTATGAAGTATGAGTTAAGGCAATCAGTGGAAGTGAGGAGGGATATGTGTGGGATTTGAGAAGAATGTCTTAAATGGCCACATGGAGAGTGTATGGAGCAGCCCATCAAAGAACATGTGCTTACTGCATTGTATATAATAATCCCTTCCTTCTACATAGTGTATCTATTTCACCTAAGGAAAAAAAAAAAAAAAAAGACAGGGGGACTTCATCTCAGTCAAGCCCTTTTCTCTCTCAAAATGTTCACCTACTTTTTAAAAATAAAGGTACTGATAACAATATGGTGGTTTTCAAAATGTCTTCCAAAGAACTTTAGAATCCCCCGCTTCCAAAAAGTTCCTCAGCACAGAAGATGGGGAGACCTAGGTTCCAGAAATTAAAGCCCCCAACTATCTCTACTTTAGATCAACTCCTCTTTTATCTGTGTAATATTATATCTGTGCTTCCATAAACTGTTTGGCTTGAAGTTAGCGTTATTTGACAGAAAACAACCTTAAAAACAACTGAATTTGATGATCACCAAGAATCCTCAAGGAGAAATTTAAAACTTCCTTGATGGCGGCATCCTCTTTTTAGAGTATTTTTCAAAGGAGTGTGTATATAGCATAATACTGTTAACCAGAACAAAGCAATTTATTTTATCATCTTAATTTAACATATTTTGCTGTTGTTCACAACCAGTTAATGCCCTCTGCCCCTAAAATTGGTGGTATATCAATTTAAGGAAATATTATGTAACCTTTAAAAAAGTTTGTTGAAAAGCTAATAAAATAGGCTTGGCACAGTGGCTCATGCCTGTAATTCCAGCACTTTGGGAGGCCGAGGTAGGCGGATCATGAGATCAGGAGATCGAGACCATCCTGGCTAACATGGTGAAACCCCATCTCTACTAGAAATACAAAAAATTAGCCAGGTGTAGTGGCAGGCGCCTGTAGTCCCAGCTACTAGGGAGGCTGAGGCAGGAGAATGGCATGAACCCGGGAGGTGGAGCTTGCAGTGAGCCAAGATTGCGCCACTGCACTCCAGCCTGGGCAACAGTGCAAGACTCCAAAAAAAAAAAAAAAGTTAATAAAATAGAAAATAAGTGAAGTCAAACAAAATTGCACATAGGGTATAATTTCAACTACATAATTTTATCCATCAAAAATACTGGAGGGAACTAAACTAATATAGTAATAGCAGTGACTTCTGTGCCACAGAGTTTATGGGAGAGTTATCTTTTATTCTTACTTCTCTGCATTTCTCAAATGTTCTTATAGTTAGCATATATTATTTTCATAATCAGATAAAAAATTAAGTAAATCAATCTGGTGGTTCACCAACATGCTCTAAAATTAACTGTTTTCTTTTATGTAAATGTAAGAGATATTTTCTGTATTTAATTAATACAGGGAGCCACTTTCAAAGGTTCCAACTATAGTATGCACAAAGCTGCTCAGTTCAAATGAATGATGGGCGAGGGATTTAGGTGGCACACTCCTATGAGACAATTGACTATCTAAGGCGAAACAGTTTCATCCCGAAAACATCCCCCTCTCCTTCCCCCATGCGTGGAAAAATTGTCTTCCAATTGTCTCTGGTGTCAAAAAGGTTGGGGACTTTTGCTATACAAGAATATCTCAGCCAGGCTTGGTGGCTCACGTCTGTAATCCCAGCACTTTGGGAGGCCGAGGTGGGCAGATCACATGAGATCAGGAATTTAAGACCACCCTGGCCAACATGGTGAAACCCCGTCTCTACTAAAAAAGTAGAAAAAATTAGCCAGGAGTAGAGGTACGTGCCTGCAATCCCAGCTACCTGGGAAGCTAAGGTGGGAGAATCTCTTGAACCCGGGAGGCGGAGGTTGCAGTTAGCCGAGATCGTGCTACTGCACTCCAGCCTGGGTGACAGAGTGAGACTCCATCTCAAAAATAAATAAATAAATAAATAATTTAAAAATCTTATTAGTAAATGTATTCCGCAAACTCAACATGTAAAACCCTATAGGGTAAACACTCAGGTTTATCTATAATCTAAAGGGTTTTGTATTGAAGATAAAGAATTATAAGAAATACAGTTTATAAATTTTGCCTCCATATATATTACATACATAAGGTACGTGACATGTTGTTGTAAGACACATACATAATAAAATGGTTACTATAGAACAAATTGGCCGGGCGCGGTGGCTCAAGCCTGTAATCCCTGCACTTTGGGAGGCCGAGACGGGTGGATCACGAGGTCAGGAGATCGAGACCATCCTGGCTAACATGGTGAAACCCTGTCTCTACTAAAAAAAATACAAAAAACTAGCCGGGTGAGTTGGCGGGCGCCTGTAGTCCCAGCTACTCGGGAGGCTGAGGCAGGAGAATGGCGTAAACCCGGGAGGCGGAGCTTGCAGTGAGCTGAGATCCGGCTACTGCACTCCAGCCCGGGCGACACAGCGAGACTCCGTCTCAAAAAAAAAAAAAAAAAAAAGAACAAATTAACATTTTTCTCACATAGTTACCCAATTTTGCCCCCTGTGGCAAGAGCAACATAATCTACTCATTTAGCAAAAAATCCTGAATATAATACACTATTATTAATTATAGTCCTCATGTTGTACAGACTTTTTGACTTGTTCATTCCACATATTTGCTACTTTGTATCCTTTTACCTACTTCTCCCATTTCTTCTCCCCTTTCTTCTCCCCACCCCTGACTTGGTAAACAATGTCTTATCTTTATATATTTAACTCTTTTCGTAAATTTTTAATATTCCACATGTAAATGAGATCATGCATACATATGTCCATAAGAATGTGGGGAAAAAAAAGTGAGATCATGCAATACTTTTCTTTCTGTGTCTGGCTTATTTCACTTAGCATAATGTCCTTCAAGTCCATCCATGCTGTGGCAAATGGCAGGATCTCCTCCTTTTTTTAAGTCTGAATAATATTCCATTATGTTCATACCACAAAAACCCAATCTTGACTAAAGGAGAATTTAAGTGTGTTTTTAAAGACTTTTGAGGATATCAAATTACTTTGTATTTTACTCAAAGATTCTACATAAGGGCTAAGATTTTTCTGTAGGTTTATACTGGTTTTCCTCAGAAATCTAATTTTTCTCTCTCTCAGGTAACAATTATGTTGATTTTTTCTCCCAATTAAGACATCATTTTCTACATACCTGTTGCAGACTGGGAGTTGACATCAGCATCATGAAGAAGTAATAATTTCACAATATCTAAGTAACCTCCACTGGAAGCTGCCATCAGGGGAGTTATGTCTCCTTTATTCCCTCGATCTTCAACATTAGCATGCATAGCAAGCAATACCTTTAAAACACATATACACACAGAGAAATTGTTAATTCTTACTATTCAATAGTATTTCTAGAGAATATACTGAATCTCTGAAGATATTCTTCTAGAATAGGGGTGAGGAAAAATCAATATGACCTTTTGAAAAAATTATGCCAATTTTCACTGCTCAACATGCCAGGTTACATGCTGTATTTTACAATATCATTACATATTAATATTTAAATAAAGTACACAATCATATTAGCCATCCTATTATAAAATGTGATGGTTCTTGTCAAAGAATGTTATGCTTGAGGTTATCTAGCTAAAGAACACTATACTCAACTATACTCACAAGACAGAAACTGGTAAAAACATGGTTAATTCCCAGTACTGTTCTAACATAGAAGGAAAAAAAATTAAAAGAATTGGGGTAACCTGAATGTGATGAAAATAATGACTACTTTCCATTATAGTTGTATATTATTTCAAAGGACAAATTTAAAATTATTATTATATCTATTTGTTTCTTAATCATTAGGATTAGCTTTGAGTAAGTGGCAGAAAAACGGACCATTCTCAGTTGCATGTACAGGCAACAAAATAAACTGTGTATCTGTTTCTACTTTACCTATTACCAAAAAGGGAAGGGGGATGGGGGAAGAGAAGACTCTGGACTCTAATTATAATCTATCTTGTAAGTGACAAAAATAAATAAAACATCAAAACCCTTCCACAATTTTAATCACTAAATATTATTTCTGCTTACTTGTGCTAATTCATAATACCCTGCTGAACAAGCCAAACACAGCAGGCTTTCTCCTTCTTCTGTATGTTCATTTACACTTCTGCCTTCATCTAGCAATTTACGAACAGCATTAACATCCCCATCTGAACAAGCTTCTGCTAGACTGCGACTGGAAACAAAACCATTCAACAATTAACTGAAACAAAAAGACTCAGGGGTCCTATGATAATTATATTAAATATAAATAATCACACAAAGAAAAATGTTAATACAGTAAGAGAAAAAAATTATATGAACATATTACTTGCTGAGCATCTTGTTTGGAACTTCAATTATTCATGTTTATCAACCAAGCCAGAAAGCCAGTGAGTGAATTTGAAATCAGCTGTCATTTTTATCTTTTAAAATCTCCTAACATATTATAACAAATTTTAAATAAAGTTTTTTAAAGCATTAGACCAAGCATGTCCAACCCATGGCCCAGGACAGCTTTGAAAGCAACCCAACACAAATTTGTAAACTTTCTTTAAATATTATGAAATTTTTTTGCAATTTTTTCTTTTCGCTCATCAGCTATCATTAGTGTTTGTATTTTGTTTTGTTTTGTTTTTGAGACAGAGTCTCACTCTGTTGACCAGGCTAGAATGCAGTGGCACAATCTTGGCTCACTGCAACCTCCACCTCCCAGGTTCAAGTGATTCTTGTGTCTTAGCCTCTCAAGTAGCTGGGATTACAGATGTGTGCCACCATACCTGGCTAATTTTTGTATTTTTAGGAGAGATGAGTTTTCACCATGTTGTCCAGGCTGGTTTTGAACTCCTGGCTTCAAGTGATCCACCCACCTTAGCCTCCCAAAGTGCCTGGTTACAGACATGAGCCACCAAGCCCAGCCTCTAGTAGTTGTATTTTATGTGTGGCCCAAGACAATTCTTCTTCTTCCAATGTAGCCCAGGGAACCCAAAATTTGGACACCCCTGTATTAGATGCACAAGTTTTTAAACTCTACTTATATAACGATTCCCAAAGATATTTTGGGATATAATCCTATGGCTGAAATTTTTACTTAGTAACAGTGAAGGCGAAAACCTAAGAAAACTATTTTACCACAGAATGACTAACTAGACCACTGAGTCTCAAACTTTAATGTGTACGAGTTACTCCTATTTCTTGTTAAAATGCAGATTCTGATTCAGTAGACATGGAGTAGGGTCTGGGATTCTGCATTTCTCACAAGCTCTGAGGTGATGCTGATACTGCTAGCCCATGGACCATATTTGAGTAGCAAGCAACTAGACTACTGCATTAGTAACTCGTTTCATGTATTAGTACTCAAGCAATCAGTTTAGAGTTTACTATAATAACTTTTAGAATAAGTAACTTCCTTATAACTGGAAAACAGATCTTATTCAGTTTGGATTTCTCATAGATTCTAGTGTAATACATTCCACAAGAATGCTCAATGAATAAGAGCTGAACGAAGAAACAAAAATATCCATTTTTATAGCTACATAATACATATACATTTATATATCCACTTAAAATGTAATATCCATCCAGCTAAACAAAGTTTATAAGTTCCACCAAAAGATATATTCAACCAAAATTCGCTACTTTCCCAAAATCTACTCAAGAAAATGTCTAATTCCCAAAAGTCATTAAACACATACGTGTCCACTTGTCCTGCATTGTGGCTGTTTTCTGCTTTCATCCGTGTCAGTGCAGCAGCAGCTTCATCCAGTGCACAACTAACTGAGGATGTCAGTCTCCGGAGTACTTCAGGATCTGCAAAAGCTTTACCATCAGCAGTTGACAATTTTCCAATTCCTTCAGTGTGCATCAATCAATCAGGTAGTGCAGGAAAAAAAAAAAAAAAGTATAAAAGTGCAAATTGTAATTACATTTCTAAACACTATTATCTAGGAAAAAGAAATGGTATAGAATCCATAGGTTAGGGTGACAGAAGATAAGGTTCATCATTTCAGGTCTGCCACTAATGTCAAAAGGCCATGGCATAACCACCTATGTTTTAGTCTTTCTACCTTTACAATGCACATATTAATTTGTCCTCTACCTAATCCATATGTAACTTCACATGATGCTAACTGTATCAAATAAATGAGATTTCTCTCAAAATACATAGTCACACCATAAGATCTCTAGTACAGAATATCTGATTGTACTATTTTCAGTAGTATCTTCAGAGGGGGGATAGTCTCTAATATTATAACAAACAATTCAATTGTTTCTTCCTTTGGTCACAACCATCTTCCGGGGCCACATTTTAAATTAAATTCATTCTTACAAATAAAATTAAAATTAAAAAATTATATACACAACACTCAATGAATTTATATCACCATTTATAAAGAGCTACCACACAATTTACTAATAATATAAAATGAATGCAAACTAAAATGGTGAGGTATTTTTCATTTATGAAACTGACAAAACAATGTCTGAGGTGTGAGGCCCTCTCAAAAACTGTTGATTTTTGAGTGAATAAAGAAATAAATACAGGCACAAACCTGAGGGACTAATTTAATAATGGTTGTCAAATTTTTATTTTACTTATTTATTTTTTGAGACGGAGTCTTGCTCTGTCACCCAGACTGAAGTGCAGTGACACGATCCCGGCTCACTGCAACCTCCGCCTCCTGGGTTCAAGTGATTCTCCTGCCTCGGTCTCTCGAGTAGCTGGTATTACAGGTGTGTGCCCCCACAGCCTGTTAATTTTTGTGTTTTTTAAGTAAAGACGAGGTTTCACCATGTTGGCCAGGCTGGTCTCAAACTCCTGACCTCAAGTGACCCGCCTGCCTCAGCCTCCCAAAGTGCTGGGATTACAGGCATGAGCCATGGCGCCCAGTCAGCTGCCAAAATTTTAAATGCAAATATATTCTTACCCATTGATAACACTTTCTAAAATTCTGTCCTAAAGAGATACTTGCACAAATAAGAAACGTTACCGATATATAAGGCTATAAACTATAGCATTATTTGTGATATTAAAAAACTGGATATAAGCTAAAATTGGTAAAATTAATTATGATTCATCCAAGCAACAGAATATTATGGTACCCTTCAATAAAAAGAGAAAGATCAATATAAACTGTCATGGAAGGATGCCCACAATAAATCATATGGGGAAAAGAAGTTGTATTTTGTGTATTATGATCCTACTTCGTTTTTAACAATCATATATATTCAAACATATACATGTATTTATATCACCACAAGGAGAAAAGTCTAGAAGTATATGTAAACCTTGACAGAAAATGGGAAGGTTTTTTTATCTACTTAATATATTTCATATCACTTTAGCTGTTTTATAATGTGTATTACATATAAAAAAATTAGCTATTTAAAATCAAGTTAAACATAAAGTGAATACACAAGTAATCAATATGCAGCTCCCTAAATCAGTACAGATAAAGAAGTCATAAATGATTAACTAAATTTATCTCCCACATTTTTATTTTATAATGGCTAACAGGTAAGTTTTCTTTGATAACTAGCCGATTATTTTTTTTTTCTTTTTTTTTTTCTAAACAGAGTCTCGTTCTGTTGCCCAGGATGGAGTGCAATGGAGTGATCTCAGCTCACTGCAACCTCCACCTCCAGGGTTCAAGCAATTCTCCTGCTTCAGTCGCCCGAGTAGCTGGGACTACAGGCGCACACCAACACACTCGGCTAATTTTTTTCTATTTTAGTAGAGACAGGGTTTCACCACGTTCCCCAGGTTGGTCTCAAATTCCTGAGGCTCAGGCAATCCGCCTGCTTCGGCCTCCCAAAGTGCTGGGATTACAGGCATGAGCCACTGCGCCAGGATGCTGATTATCTTAATACCTTACAAATATGAGAGTTGAGCCCAGAAATACAAAATGTGAACATTTTCTTCGGGAGATAAAAAGAAAAATAAATTTTAGAGATTTTAAATTTTGTATAATGTCATAGAATTTTGGGGTAATCCCACGTAACTCTGTAAAGAGATCTAGACTTTTAAACAGATGAAAAAGATAAAACAAAAAATAAAGTACCTGCTGCCTCCAGCAATGCTTCTAGTCGTGCCTGTGTCTCTGGATCCACAGTGCGTAAGTCTGCTCCTTCTGCAGTACTTGATAAGAATATCTCTGATGTTGTTTTAAGCACTGGGTTATCCAGATCTTCTTGGTCCAAAATAAATGATTCAACCTATTAATGAAATAAAGATGCAATATCCATGAAACTGATATCAATATGATTAGAATAACTACAATTTAAGGTAATATGACTTCTTAATTAGAACTTAAATATAAGCAGAAAAATTATTATAGAAACAAGGGAGTATGGGAATGGACTTCAAAGGACATTGTGACTGTTTACCTTCAGACATGACTACAGGTATAACACACATACACTAAAGTTTCCTCAAGAGCATTGTATCTTCTGTGACTAATACAGAGCATGAAAAGCAATATTAAGGCCAGTCACAGTGGCCCACGCCTGTGATCCTAGCACTTTGGGAGGGCTAGATGGGCAGATCGCTTGAGCTCATGAGTTTGAGACCAGCCTGGGCAACAAGGTGAAACCCCGTATCTATTAAAAAATAACAATAATAATAATAATACCAAAAAACAGCAGGGGCTGGGCACGGTGGCTCACACCTGTAATGAGGTCAAGAGTTTGTGAGACCATCCTGGCCAACATGGTGAAACCTCATCTCTACTAAAAATACAAAAATTAGCCGGGCGTGGTGGGGGATGCCTGTAATCCCAGCTACTCAGGAGGCTGAGGCAGAAGAATTGCTTGAACCCAGGAGAAGATGCAGGTTGCTGTGAGCCGAGATCATGCCATTGCACTCCAGACTGGGCAATAGAGCAAAAACTTCATCTCAAAAAATAAAAATAAAAGCATTTACTTTTTATTGAAACAAGTACACGAACGTAATCCTGAGAAAATCCATATAGACTAGATAGAATATAAACAACAACAACAACAACAAAAAACAACAACAACAAAAAACTTGATAGCATAGATAGGTCATTAAGAGAAAAGTTTTCCTCTTTTCTAAATAATTTATTCAATTCTGACTCTGAAATAAGGGAAAACAAAAACTAACCCACTGATACCTGGAGTCCTTTAGACAGGAACACTCCATGAGATTAAAAACTGTACTTTGTTTACAGTGCTATACTTTGGGCCTATGAATACCTGGCACATAGTATGAATTTAATACATATTTGTCGAAATGAATGAATGTATGAGCAAAAATCAACTTACAAAAATAAACATGTAACGCTCCAATTTCAAATAAAATTAATTCAAAATGAATTTTCTTAAATAAAATTAATATACAATCCTACAATTTGGAAATGTGTATCAAATACCTTTAAAAACTCACTAAAAAATTATCTGAAAGCCAGACAAAAATTAATGTGCAAGGATGTTCACTGCAGCATTAACTGAAATTCCAAAAATGAGGAAAAACTATAATATAGAATTTGGTAAATACATGCTATACATTTACATGATGGACTACTATGCAGTCATTAAAAACAATGTTTTTGTGACCACTGGTTCAGCTGTGAGAAGAAATAAAAAATTAAAAAAAAAATGTTTTTGAAGCATATTTAATGGCATATGAGAGTATTAATAAAATTAAGTAAAATGCACAAGATTCAAAATAGTATGATTCTTATTTTGCTAAATGTATATATGTGTATATATGTAAATATGAACATGAGTACTCATGAATAATATGTAATATGTATATTATTTACATATTATATGTAATGTATATATATACATATACACATATAACATGTATGGCATATATAATTTGTATAATATATACACTACATATATATTACTGTAATATGTAAATATGTATAGCCAGGGAAAGTTAACATATTTGTAGATAGAGAAAAACATCAGGAACAGAAAGATTAAGTACTTCTTCAAAGTCACACAGCTAACAAATAAAAAAAGTAAGGTTTCAAACTCAGGCCACATACCTACAGAGTCCATGCTTTTAACCACTAGGATATCACACATTTATAAACAAAGGATCACAGTATCTGGACTACATTATTTGGCATATCTGGCTAGTTGGTCATCAATTTTCACAATGGACACCAAATAAATATAGCCTAATAAAGACAGTAAAGTTAAAATAATTTAGATTTATTTTATTATCTAATGATGTACTATAATTTTACAAAATGAATCTTTAACTTCAGACCTAAAAACATTGAGCTGTACTGTAACACAGCTTCTTTAACATGTAACTACAGACAAAGATGCCAGATCCAATAGATAAATGCAGGCAACCAGTTGTCAAATGACCTTGAAAGGCAACTGCTCATACAACAGCTTAATGCAAGGCCAAGAAATTAGGAGATATTTGTAGATATACATACCTGCCAGTTGGGAGGACAGGTAAAAACATCATTCCAGTGGAAAAATTATAAAATTATTTAAAATGGTATTCAGATATTAATATTCCAATTTTATAAATATTATATGTCTCCTGTAACATTTTAAAAAGCCAAGTTAAGGATTTCCAGTAGTCTCTCATTCATTTATCCAATATTTACTAAAGGCCCATTTTAGATATATATATCTCTCTCACTATGATAATACAAAAATGTGGTAGAAGAAATAATAAAGACTCTAACAACTATTACAAAAGGCCTCAAAGAGAAAGAAATGATACAACTATATGCACTAATGAGGGAGAAATCACTTCCAGCCCTAGTAACCTGTGAAGGCTTTGCACAAGAAGTAGCATTTGAATTAGGCTTTGAAGGATGCACAGAATTTCAATAGGTAGTTAGACATAGGGGTAGAGGTGGGCAGAAGAGGAAGTATATTATCAGATAGAGGCAGAAAATGAAATAAAAAATAGGCTTGGAGGCCGGGTGTGGTGGCTCACACCTGTAATTCCACACTTTGGAAAGCCAAGGCGGACAGATCACTTGAGGCCAGGAGTTTGAGACTAGCCTGGCCAACATGGCGAAACCCTGTCTGTACTAAAAGTACAAAATTAGCTGGGTGTGGTGGCACATGATTGTAATCAGCTATATGGGAGGCTAAGGCACAAGAATCGCTTGAACCCAGGAGGCAGAGGTTGCAGTGAGCTGAGATTGTGGCACTGCACTCGTATTTTTGGGGGGAGGAGGGGGTGGGGCTTGGAGATGAATGGTCCACTAAAAAAATATAAGGTACGAGCCCAGCAGTGGCTCATGTCTATAAACCCAGCACTTTGGGAAGCCAGGGTGGTGGGATCATTTGAGGCCAGGAGTTTAAGACCAGCTTGGGAACCTAGTGAGACCTTGTCTCTACAAAAAATTTTCAATTAACCTAGCATCGTGGCAGAAAACTGTAGTCCCAGCTATTCATGAGGCTGAGGTGGATCACTTGAGCCCAGAAGTTCAAAGTTACACTGAGCTATGATTGTACCACTGCATTCCCCGTGGATGATAGAGCAAGACACTGTCTCTAAAAAAAAAAAAAAAAAAGAAAAGAAATTAATATAAGGTCTTTCTGCATTGCTGGTGGAAACAGTGGTGCAGCCACCATGGAAACAGTTTGATAGTTCTTCAAAAGTTAAACATAGAATTACCATATGACCCAATAATTCTACTTCTTAGGTATACACCTAGGAGAATTAAAAATATACATGTTCATACAAAAACTCAAACACAAATGTTCATAGTTGCGTTCTTTATAACAGCCAAAAAGTAGAAACAACCCAAATATCCATCAGTAGATGAACAAAATGTGATCTATATCCATGCAATTGAATATTACGCAGCCATCAGAAAGAACAAGTACATGATATAGATGAACCTTGAAAACATTATGTTTAGTGAAAGAAAGGAGACACAAAAGGTCCCAGTATATGATCCCCTTTATATAAATGTCCAGCATAGGCAAATCCATAGAGAAAGACAATAATAGGTTGCCTGGGGAGAGGAGAAGGGAAGAATAGGAGCGACTGTAAATGAGTCTGAAGTTTCTTTTTGGATTGATGAAAATTGTTCTGGCATTAGATAGTAGTGATTGCTACACAACCTTGTAAATATGCTAAAAATCACTGAAATGTAGACTTTAAAATGCTGTAGCTTATGGCATATGAATTATATCTCAATTTTTAAAAGATATAAGGTACCTAGAATACAACTATGGCATTAGGCTAGAAAGAACAACTGGGAATAGATTTGAGTAGACCATATAAAAGGTGACAGATTGTTCATTGCCTGCCTGATTACCACCATCAGAGAGAGAAAGAACCAGTAGCAATGACTTCTTGGGTGACAATAATGTTAGTATCACATAAATAAGATGGCACATTCCTAAGTGCTTGGGAAGAATCAATTTCAGAAGAAAAACACAAAATGGTGATGTGTCCCTTGCTTCAGAGGCTTATAACTTCTCTGAAAATATAATGCATAAGACAATTTACTGAGTTAATTCTATGTCTTACAGTGGATGTAAACTCAAGTTTCAATTAGGCAATAAGACAGAGAGAACATTACACTGGAGATCAAGAGAATTAGGTTCAAGTGCCAGTTCTATCAGGCATTGTGTGTAAATTCAGACATAATACTCAACCTTTCTGACATTCCATTTCTTCCTCAATAAACAAAGATGCTATCTGTCCTACCTACCTTACAGTGCTATTGAAATCCTGAAATGAGGTAATGAAGGTAAAAGCATTTTGAAACAATAAACCACCATACAAATATAATTTTTAGAACATGATTCTGTGTAATTACAATTCTTTTGTCCTGTCCCTCACCACAGTGTCTATTTTCTCTACCTTTTCAAAGTGGAAGAATCATACTGAGAATCTAATATGATGCATTTTATCAGCACCCTAACTTGAACTTCTGAGTGTGGTTTTAGGCATTTTACATCTAAGATCTGACCCATATGATAAAATTTTAAATAGCCACAATACTTGTGGGAAAAAACCCAGAATGAGTTATAGTTAATACAAAATCATATAGATAAATGATATGAATACATTTGTGTCAATCAGATTTCCCAAAAAGCACTACTGTTTCCTTTGTCCCACCCTCTTTATAACTTTAAAAATGTCTGTCTCAATATGGAATCAATAAAAGGACAAAATATCCCATTATGCTTATTATTTTGGAAATATCTGAGAGATTACTTTTGGCAGTTCACAAATATCTTACCTAATAAATCTGCTGAAACATAGTCTTACAATTCAGATTGTATTAGCATTACTTCAAAATATAGCTGGCTGGGTGCACGTGGCCCATGCCTGTAATCCCAACACTTTGGGAGACGGAGGGAGGAGGACTGCTTGAGCCCAAGAGTTCAAGACCAGCCTGGGCGACACAGTGAGCCTTTGTCTCTATGAAAAATAATTTTTAAAAATTAGCCAGGCATGGTGGCCGTGTGCCTGTGGTTCCAGCTACTCAGGAAACTGAGGTGGGAGGATCGCCTGAGCCCAGGAGGTTGAGGCTGCTATATGCCATGATCATGCCATTCCACTTCAACCTGGGCCCTGGGCGACAGAGTGAGACTCTGTCAAAAAAAAAAAAAAAAAAAATGGAAACCATTTATAGCTACATGGAGATATATTAAATATGACAAATTCTGTATACATTCTGTATACTTAATACAAAAGGCTTGGTGATAGAGTACAGAAACCATGTCTATATATAACAGATAAGCCCAAAATAATAGTATGTCTAATGAAATTAGTCTTCATCAAGCAAATGAATATAAAAGCCTTATACTTTCTTACGTATAGCTAAAACATCACAGCAATGTTTTTATTGCCTAATGATACTGTTACATAGCTCATCTCTAATCAGTAGCTACATTCAGCAGCAAAGAAATACATCCACTTATAGCAGTATTATTTTTTGCCAAAGGCAAGTTCTAAACACCGAAGAATCTTTTTTCCTACCTCTGTGACTAGATACAAGAATAAAGGGTGGAGGAAAAAGAGTGGTAAAGGAATATGGTCCATCAAAAACTACCTGTTTTTCCCTTATATCTCCTGAAATACTAAAGGCAAAAACCTTTGTCTTCCTTCTCAAAAGGTTATTTTTCCTTCTTGCCTTAAAATAAAATAAAATAAAATATAACAAGGAGTGTGGGAGTGTGGTTTTTAGCTTCAAATAAAACAAACAAAAGGGAGCGGTAGGGAGAAGGGGAAGAAGCATTGTGTCCCATTTTTATTCCATTTTGACATTTCAGAAATGAACCCCTGGATGCAACAGTTACTAAGGGAGATTACCACAGACTCAGCTATTATCACCTAAAAGAACAGTCAGTCACTCCGGCCAAAGTCTAGTTTGAAAAATCATTTATTAATCCAGCTACGATTTAACCAAAACTCACTTCCACTTTAAAACAATTTCTATGTAGCACTATAATTAAAACTTCCAATAATAGTAATATGCTTTAAGTCTTATACTATAATAATAAAATAATAAAATCTCATATTACACTGGTCAATAACTGTTAACTTCTCTCAGACTGTATTTCTAGAAATAGTAATTGCTAACAGAGAAAATAAGTTATTAATGGTAAAAAATAATATTCTATCATAAAACATGTACATTACATATATTTGTTTATGTATTCTCCAGTCCTGTGGTCATACAATGCAGGGAACAAAAAAAGAACACCAGCCAAGCTCTTAAATATAAATGAAAAATACATTGTTTTCCACAGAGCCTTTGGAATTGGATTATGAAATTTTTACTTTTAACATGTTAAAAAAATTTATATTTTGAGTTAGAGAGTCAAATATTAGTAGCCACAATTTCATTTCTGGTATCCTTTAAGAATATTCTGACCGGGCGCGGTGGCTCAAGCCTGTAATCCCAGCACTTTGGGAGGCCGAGACGGGCGGATCACGAGGTCAGGAGATCGAGACCATCCTGGCTAACATGGTGAAACCCCATCTCTACTAAAAAATACAAAAAAAAAAAAAAAAAAAAAAAACTAGCCGGGCGAGGTGGCGGGCGCCTGTAGCCCCAGCTACTCGGGAGGCTGAGGCAGGAAAATGGCGTAAACCCGGGAGGCGGAGCTTGCAGTGAGCTGAGATCCGGCCACTGCACTCCAGCCTGGGCGACAGAGCAAGACTCCCTCTCAAAAAAAAAAAAAAAGAATATTCTAGGCCAGGCCGGGCGCGGTGGCTCACGCCTGTAATCCCAGCCCTTTGGGAGGCCAAGGCGGGCAGATCACAAGGTCAGGAAATCGAGACCAGCCTGGCCAATATAGTGAAACCCCGTCTCTACTAAAAATATAAAAATTAGCCGGGTGTGGTGGCGGACACCTGTAGTCCCCGCTACTCGCAAGGCTGAGGCAGGAGAATTGCTTGAACCCGGGAGGTGGAGGTTACAGCGAGCCGAGATCGTGCCGCTGCACTTCAGCCTGGGCAACAGAGCAAGACTCTGTCTCAAAAAAAAAAAAAAAAAAAATTTTAGGGCGGGCATGGGGGCCCGCTCCCGTCTATCCACCGAGCTCTGGGGGTGGGGCTAGTGGATCACCTGAGGTCAGGAGTTCGAGACCAGCCTGGCCAACATGGCGAAAGCATGTCTCTACTAAAAATACAAAAAAATTTGCCAGACGTCGTGGTGCATGCCAGTAGTAATAGCTACTCGGGAGGCTGACGTGCGAGAATCGCTTGAACCCAGGCAGCGGAGGTTGCCGTGAGCCAAGATCGCGACACTGCACTCCAACCTGGGCAACAGAGCAAGACTCCGTCTCAATAAAAATAAAAATAAAAAGAATATTCTAGTCTGGTTAATTTAAAAAAAAAAAACGAAACAAAGAGTAGTCATCATCACTCTTATGAATTTCAACTGGAGCTATGAAAAAGTTCAAGGAAAGACTAAACCTTTATCTCATTCTACCTCTCCTCACCAACCTTCAAAAATGAAGCTCCCAGCTGGGCACAGTGGTTCATACCTTATAACTCCAGCTCTTTGGGAGGCTGAGGCGGGCAGATCACCTGAGGTTAGGAGTTCGAGAGCAGCCTGGACAACATGGCAAAATCCTGTCTCTACCAAAAATACAAAAATTAGCCAGGGGTGGTGGTGTGCGCCTGTAGTCCCAGCTACTAGGGGGCCTGAGGCAGGAGGATCGCTTGAGCCTAGGAGGCAGAAGTTGCAGTGAGCCAAGATCATGCCACCGCACTCCAGCCTGGGCATCAGAGAGAGACTCTGTCTCAAAAAAAGAAGCTCTCTTAAGAAATTCAGATTTGATCATTTAAAATGGGAAGGTATTTTAAACATCCAAAATATACATTTTTAAAACATGTACTCGCTAGTCCTCTTTTTCTCATGTATATCTGAATAGGCCAACATGTCTTATCCTTCCCCGACCCAATGTGAGCCCTACACTTTAAGTCAGGATCAGCACCATTTTGGAATGCTATTGTTGATCTCTACTCAGAACAGCAAAAAGGATGAGCCATTGTTCCAACAGGTAATTACTGAAGGACATAACAATTCCTTTTTGCAAAACACACAGTACTCCAAAATTCCAGCAGTAGCAACCACCATAACCATCCCAAGATTCACTCAAAGGAAGAAAGTAATACTGTTGTAATTTAGCACCAAATAATGACAAACTTAGGAGTGAGATTTGTTGTTACAAAAAGGCCTAATATGCTCAGCAACAATATCTTGAAATACTGGAATAAAAAGGCTATATTCATTAACATAAAAGCTTCTCAAGATTCTTTCTACAATGAAAACTTTATTTCCACCCAATCTCAGACTCACAATCTCCCCTTCTCAAAAAACAAAAAGAGGCCTGGGGCGGTGGCTCATGCCTGTAATCCCAGTACTTAACGAGGCTAAGGTGGGCAAACTGCTTGAGCCCAGGAGTCAGAAACCAGCCTGGGCAACAGGGTGAAACGCTGTCTATACAAAAGAAACAAAAATTAGCTGGGCATGGTGGTGCATACCTACAATCCTACAATCCCAGCTACTTCGGAGGCTGAGGCGGCAAGATCATTTGAGCTGGAGAAGGTGGAGACTGCATGAACCATGATCACACCACTGCACTCCAGCCTGGACAAAAGTGCAAGACCCTGTCTTAATAAAAAATAATAAAAAACAGAAATCATATCTTGGGTTTTCCAAAATTGGTTAGCTTCACGTAGCACAGGAAAGAACCATCATGCTTTTCCTAAATATAAGTTAAGGCTGAAGAAAATTATCCCCACTTTGCTCGAACACAAAAACTTCATTTTTAAACTATAGCTTTAACACAGAATCTATTATCTTTTGAAATCTTTTTTTTTTTTTTTTGAGACGGAGTCTCGCTCTGTCACCCAGGCTGGAGTGCAGTGGCCTGATCTCAGCTCACTGCAGGCTCCGCCTCCCGGGTTCATGCCATTCTCTTCCCTCAGCCTCCAGAGTAGCTGGGACTACAGGCGCCCACCATCATGCCCGGCTAATATTTTTTGTATTTTTAGTAGAGACAGGGTTTCACCATGTTAGCCAGGATGGTGTCGATCTCCTGACCTTGTGATCCACCCGCCTCGGCCTCCCAAAGTGCTGGGATTACAGGCGTGAGCCACTGCGCCCGGCATCTTTTGAAATCTCTAACTGAAAACAGGAGAAGGAAAACTCTTTTTAAAAATCTACTATTGGCCGGGCGCGGTGGCTCAAGCCTGTAATCCCAGCACTTTGGGAGGCCGAGACGGGCAGATCACGAGGTCAGGAGATCGAGACCATCCCAACATGGGCTAACATGGTGAAACCCTGTCTCCACTAAAAAATACAAAAAACTAGCCGGGCGAGGTGGCGGGAGCCCGTAGTCCCAGCTACTCGGGAGGCTGAGGCAGGAGAATGGCATAAACCTGGGAGGCGGAGCTTGCAGTGAGCTGAGATCCGGCCACTGCACTCCAGCCTGGGCGACAGAGCAAGACTCCGTCTCAAAATAAATAAATAAATAAATAAAATCTAGTATTAAGTGCCTTTAAAAACGTAATAGGCTACTATTAATAAAATGTCTCATATGTATCAGCCTTTTCCATATATTACTTTATTCAACCAATTTAACTACTTAATGTGAAGTGACTTGCCCAAGATCACATAACCATGTGAGGATCTGAAGCTATGTGTTTCAGACAACAAAGCTTCCACCCTTTTCACTACACCAAAGTGGATGAAGTGAATCTTCTAAACAACAGAGTATAACTAAAACAAATACTAACCAGTGTAGTGAACAGAAAATCTACAGCTGTCCTAACAATCATATTGTCAGAAAATAACTTTGGAATTTAAATTAAATGTAACATTATCAAGCCCACTAACTCTAATGCCAGTTCAATCATGTCACTCCTTTGGCCAAAATCCTTCCCATTTCTAAGGTAAAGGATCCAAATTTCTTTGTATGGCATATATAGTTATTTAGGATTTGGCTTTGACTATCTTTCCAACTATATCTTTGTTGTATTCTATTTGCTTTTTATATTTTAGTCATACCAAATTGCTGTAGTTCTTTGAACATATAATCTCTACAAAAAATAAAATTAAAAATAGTCAGACATACTAGCATGCACCAGTGGTAGTCAGAGCTACTTGGGGGGCTGGGGCGGGAAGATGACTTGAACCCAGGAGTTCAAGGCTACAGTGAACCACAATCAAGACTCTGCATTCCAGCCTGGATGACAGAACAAGATCTTGTCTTGTCTAGATGAGTGTGTGTGTATATATAGAGGTGTGTGTGATACATCTCTCTCTATATATATATTACATATATATATAAATATAGTAGCTATTATTATTATTCTTGATGCCAAAGCAGTGGAAGTATATATACCAGGGTATATAAGAGCTTGATATGTTCAAAGAATTACAGCAATTTGGTATGGCTAAAATAGAAAAAGCAAATAGAGTATAAGGATATAGTTGGAAAGATAGACAATGCCAAATCCTAAATAACTATGTCTGCCATACCAAGGAATTTGGATCCTTTATCTAAAAAATGGGAAGGGTTTTGGCCAAAAGAGTGACAGAATGACAAGACAGCAAGGGAGAGAGAGCTAACGAAACAGGCGGCCAAATGTGTTTTATAATAAAGCCACTCAGGATAGTTAACCAGTTAACCAGTTCCCGTGAGAAACCCTGATGACTCAGTCACCTCTTATTAGGCCCAACCTCCTAACACTGTTGCACTAGGAACCAAGTTTCTAACACAAGAACTTTGGGGGACACATTCATCATAGTGGACTGCAAGGGGAAATTATGAGTTCAGAGTTCAGTTTTAGAATTAATAAGCCTGAGATGTTTATGCAATATACATACAGTAGGTATTAATAGTTGGAAGGTCTCTTAAATGAAACATAATAGAAGTGAAAGGGAAGCCACATGGATATCTAAGAGGAGAATGCACCTGACAGAGAGAACTAGAAGTGCCAAAGGCCCTGAAGCACGACAGGCTTGGTGAGTTTACAGAACATAATAAGGAGCAGTTGTGGTTTTGCTCAAAAAATTGCACAAGACAATCTTATGCTGATGGACTATGCATCCTTCCATTTTAAATTACTGCCCCTTTAAACCTGCCACTTAGAGCCTATCAATCTCCTGAAGCAAGACACTCAAATATCAGTCTTTAGAGTGACCATCCAACTAACACAGGGCAATGATCCACACATTGAATTTGGTATCTTGGACTGTCACAGAACCATGAGAAAATTAAATGAGGTGATGCAATTAAAATGCACAATGCCTAGAACACTCAAATACAATTTATTAATATCTAAAAGGAGTTTAGAAGGACAAATATAATTTGAATAAATAGGCTAGGCATGGTGGCTCATGCCTCTAATCCCAGCAGTTTGGAAGGCCAAGGTAGGAGAACCACTTAAGGCCAGGAGTTCCAAACCATCCTAGATATCAAGACCTCACCTCTACAAAAAAAATATTTTAAAATTAGCTGAGTGTGGTAGCGGATGCCTGTAGTCCCAGCTGCAGGGATAGGGTATGGAAGGGGAGGTCTGAGGTGGGAGAATTGCTTGAACCCAGGAGGTAGAGTTTGCAGTGAGCCATGATCGCACCACTGCACTCCAGCCTGGGTGAAAGAGTGAGACCCTGTCTCAAAAAATAAACAATAATTTATCTTCTTTTTTCATTATCAGGAATATTAATATTTCTGAAAAGACTAATGTCTTTTTTTTCCCCCTCAAGACGGAGTCTCGCTCCGTCACTCAGGCTGGAGTGCAATGGCGCGATCTTGGCTCACTGCAACCTCTACCTCCCAGGTTCAAGTGATTCTCCTGCCTCAGCCTCCTGAGTAGCTGGGATTACAGGTGCGCACCACCATGCCTGGCTAATTTTTTTTAGTAGAGACGGGGTTTCACCATGTTGGTCAGGCTGGTCTCAAACTCCTGACCTCATGATCCGCCCAGAACATAAAGTGCCTCGGCCCCCCAAAGTGCTAGAAGACTGATGTCTTCAAGGGCTGGGAACACATTTTTTCATCTTTATAGTCCAAAGCCTAGCACAAAGCTTAACAAATAGTAGGCTCTAAATAAATAATCGAGAATAAATAAATCCACTCTAGGCAGGGAGCAGTGACTGACGCCTGTAATCCCAGCACCTTGGGAGGCAGAGGCGGCAGATCACCTCAGGTCAGGAGTTCGAGACCAGCCTGCCCAACATGGTGAAACCCCATCTCTGCTAAAAAAAATACAAAAAATTAGCCAGGCATGGTGGTGGGCACCTATAATCCCAGCTACTCAAGAGGGTGAGGTAGGAGAATTACTCGAACCCAGGAGGCGGAGGTTGCAATGAGCCAAGATCGTGCCACTGCACTCCAGCCTGGGCGACAAGAGTGAAACTCCATCTCAATCAATCAATCGATCCACTCTAAAATACCAACCAGAATTCTTAAACTACTAAGGACTCTAACCTTTAAAGGACATAATTCTGTTATGCAAAATGTGAGTTCATGAAGAAGTCCTACCCCAAATTAACCAAGATTTTCTTCTGTAGAGAATGAGTGAATAATTTCAACAGATCAGCAACAAGGAGATAATATAAAATAGTACTTATGATACTATATCATCATATAATTCTAAATTCTGTTGAGGGGTTGGTAATAGGTCAAATCCATGATTTTAAGTATAGCCTCAAATAATGGTCTCTTCAAACTAAAAGAAAATAAACTTTTCATTGTTAACCTGTCAGTCAAGTGCCAAGTAAAATAGGTACCAAAATATAGTACAGATTCTTATTGTTCATTGAGTTGAAATAATTAGTAACCTAACAAAACTAGAAGCATTAGAGAAAGCGATAAGACTGTGATAATACTGGCTTGGGAGTCAAATTGTATGTTACTTAAACATTGAATGTATACCTCCCTTAAGAAGGTGTTACAAGATGCAAAAACTCGGCCGGGAACGATGGCTCACGCCTGTAATTCCAACACTTTGGGAGGCCAAGGTGGGTGGATCACTTGAGGTCAGGAGCTTGAGACCAGTCTAGCTAACATGGTGAAACCTCATCTCTACTAAAAATACAAAAATTAGCTGGGCATGGTGGCCGGCCCCTATAATCCCAGCTACCCAGGAGGCTAAGGCAGGATAATCGCTTGAACCCAGGAGGCAGAGGTTGCAGTGAGCCGAGACCACGCCACTGCACTCCAGCCTGGGCGAAAAGAGCGATACTCTGTCTCAAAAAAAAAAAAAAAAAAAAGTAAAAACTCTAATTACCATGTTTTATAGTTTATTCCAATTATCCATTTGTTTATTGCCCTAGAAAAAGAAATTCTGTCCATATTCTTCTTGAAGACTAGTCTACTCAGAAGACAACTACCCAAACCAACCATCTCCTTCCTCTTTGGTCTTATTTCTTCTCAAACGTATACTCAGGCTTTGTGAAAGAGGGGATGCACGGGGTAAAAAAAGAAAAACAAACACTGATACTATAACTTGCTCTCCTAGCAGTCTGCAAAACACAGGTTTAAATTACATTAATTTCTCCCCACCTGTAGCATATAGAGAGGTACAGAAATTTCAAGAGATAGAATGTTATGGAAGCGGGGAGGAGGGGGTTGAATCATTTGTTTATTACCACAAATTCTGCATCATATTAAACACCTCCTACTACCTCTCCTAAAGACCACATCAAGAGAAAAAGAATATAACCAGTAACCCAGAATAAACAAAACAACCATAAAAAATAACAAAGTCGGCCGGGCGCAGTGGCTCGGGCCTGTAATCTCAGCACTTTTGGAGGCCGAGACGGGTGGATCACAAGGTCAGGAGATCGAGACCATCCTGGCTAACACGGTGAAACCCCGTCTCTACTAAAAAATAAAAAAACTAGCCGGGCGAGGTGGCGGGCGCCTGTAGTCCCAGCTACTCGGGAAGCTGAGGCAGGAGAATGGCGTGAACCCGGGAGGCAGAGCTTGCAGTGAGCTGAGATCTGGCCACTGCACTCCAGCCTGGGTGACAGAGCGAGACTCCGTCTCAAAAAAAAAAAAAAAAAGAAAAGAAAAATAACAAAGTCAGCAGACTTACACTTTCTCATTTCAAATCGTACTGCAAAAAGCTATAGTAATCAAGACAGTGTGGAACTGGCATAGGGAGACATATAGATCAATGAATAGAATAGACAGTCCAGAAATAAACCCTCACATGTAGTCAACGGATTTTTGAAAAGGGTGCCAAGACAATTCAAGGGGGATAAAAATAGTCTTTTCAAAAAATTATGCTGAAAAAACTGGGTATGCACATTCAAAAGAATCAAGTTAGACCTCTACCTCACACCTTATATATAAAAATTAACTCAAATTGGATCAAAGACCTAAATGTAAGAGCTAAAACTATACAAATCTCAGAAGAAAACAGGCATAAATCATAAATCTTTGTCATCTTGGATTACACAATGGTTTTCTTAGACATGACAACAAGAGCACAAGCAAAAAGACAAATATATAAATTGGGTATCATCAAAAATTTTAAACTTCACGTGACACAATCAAGAAAGTGAAGACAAGACTGGGTTTGGTGGCTCATGCCTGTAATCCCAGCACTTTGAGAGGCCAAGGCGGGAAGACTGCCTGAGGCCAGGAGTTTGAGACCAGCCTGGGCAAAATGGTGAGATTGTCTGTACAAACAGTAAAAAATCAGCTGGGCATGGTGGTGTGCACCTGTAATCCAGCTACTTGGGAGGCTGAGGGGAGAACTGTTTGAGGCTGAGAGGCTGAGGCTGCAGTGAGCCATGATGGAGCAACTACATTCCAGCCTGGGCAACAGAGGTAGATGCTGTCAAAAAAAAAAAAAAAGACAAGAGAGGAGAGAGAGAGAGAAAGAAAAAGAGAAAGAGAGAGACAGAGAGACAGAGAGACAGAGAGAAAGAAAGAAAGAAAGAGAGAAAGAAAGAAAGAAAGAAAGAAAGAAAGAAAGAAAGAAAGAAAGAAAGAAAGAAAGAAAGAAAGAAAGAAAGAAAGAGAAAGAGAGAGAGAAAAAGAAAAGAGAATCACTTGAAATTAGGAGTTCACGACCTCAAGACCAGTCTGGGCAATACACTGATACTCCATCTTGCTAAAATTGGGGTAAAAATCAGCCAGCACAGTGGGCATTGCTGCCACAGTCCCAACTATCTGTGAAGCTTTTCGAGGTCGGAGGATCACTTGAGCCCAGGAGTTTGCGGCTTCAGTGAGCTATGAATGGGCAACTACATTCCAGCCTGGGTTACAGAGTGAGACTGTTTCAACAAGAAAAAAAAAAAGAAAGAAAGAAAATGAAGACAACTCACAGAATGAGAAAGAATATTTCCAAATCATAGGTCTGTTAAGGAACTAGCATCCAGAATTTTTTTCCCTAAAACAAAACAAAACAACAACAAAAAAAAAAAAAAAAAAGAAAAGAAAAAAGAAAAAACAAACAAAGAGCTATGGGGAAAAAAAAATCCCCAATCAATAGGAAAAATATTTGAATAGATATTTCTTCAAAGATATACACATGACCAACAAGCACATGAAAAGATGCTCAACATCATTAATCATTAGGGAAATGCAAATCAAAACCACAATTAGATACCACCTCACACTCACTAGAATAGCTATAATAAAAAAAAGAAAAAAGAAAAATAACAAACGTTAGTGAAGATGAGAAGAATGGAACTCTTGTACATTGATGGTAGGAATGTTAAATAGTATCCAGAGAATTGGCAGTAGGATGGGTATGATGGCTCATGCCTGTAACTCTAGCACTTTGGGAGGCCAAGGCAGGTGGATCACTAGAGGCTAGGAGTTTGAGACCAGCCTGGGCAACATGGTGAAACTCTGCCTCTACTAAAAATACAAAAATTGGCCAGGAGTATTAGCACACTCCTGTAATACCAGCTATTTGCGAGGCTGAGGCACAAGAATCACTTGAGCCCAGGAACTGGAGGCTGCAGTGAGATATGATTGCCCCACTGCACTGCAGCCTGAGTGACAGAGCAAGACTCGGTCTCAAAAACAAAACAAAAGTATTGATACATGCTACAATATTGTAGAAATCTTGAAAACAATACGTTAAGTGAAAGAAATCAGGCACAAATAACCACATATCATATGATTCTGTTTATACGAAATGCCCACATTAGGCAAATACAGACAGAAAGTGGATTAGTGATTATGAGGGGCTAGGAGAAGGTGAGAAGGGGAAAAGACTGCTAAGAAGTACAGGACTTCTTTTGGGAGTGATTAAAGTGTTTTAGAATAGTTAGTTGATGGTCGCACAACTTTGTGAATATATTAAAAACCAATGGGCCAGGCGTAGTGGCTCACACCAGTAATCCCAACACTTTGGGAGGCCAAGACAGGAGGATTGCTTGAGCTCAGGAATTTGAGACCAGCCTGGGCAACATGGCAAAACCCTGACTCTACAAAAAAATACAAAAAACAAATTAGCCAGTGTAGTGGTGCATATCTGTAGTCCCAGCTACTGAGGAGGCTGAAGTGGATCACCTGAGCCTGGGGAGCTTTAGGCTACAGTGAACCGTGATTGTGCCACTTAACTCCAGGTTAGGTGACAGTGAGATCCTATCTCAAAAAAAAAAAAATAAAACAAAGTAAGGCCGGACCTGGTGGCTCACGCCACCAGCACTTTGGGAGGCTGAGGAGGGCAGATCGCCTGAGGTCGCGAGTTTGAGACCGGCCTGGCCAACATGGTGAAACTCCATCTCTACTAAAAATACAAAAAACTAACCAGGCATGGTGGCAGGTGCCTGTAATCCCAGCTGCTCGCGGGGCTAAGGCAGGAGAATTGCTTGAACCCAGAAGGCAGAGGTTGCAGTGAGCCAAGATTGCGCCACTCCACTCCAGCCTGAACGACAGAGCGAGACTCCGTCCCAAAAAAAAAAAAAACAATATATGGGAAAAGTTCCTTGTACTGTTCTTGCAACCTTCTAGTAAGTTTGAAATTATATCAAAATAAAAAGTAACTGGGTTGGGTGCAGTGGTGCATGCCTGTAATCCCAGCACTTTGGGAGGCCGATGCAGGCAGATTGCTTGAGCTCAGGAGGTTCAGGACCAGCCTGGGCAACACAGCAAAGCCCATCTCTACAAAAAATACAAAAACTAGCCAGGCATGGTGGCATGCACCTATAGTCCCAGCTATACTTAAAAATTAAATTTTTGATTAAAAAGTGTTTTTAATTAAAAAAATGTTAATTAAAAAAAAAGAGGGAAAAAGGTTCATGGAAGAGAACAACAACAACAAAAAGAAATAGAGGGTATGGAGGACTATTTTAAATAACAACACAGGGGCACGCCATCAGCAAAATCCTGATGGGACAAATGACATAGTTTCCTCAACATACACATTGCAAGGGAAGGAGAGAGAGGAAGGCAGGCAAGAAGCTACAAGTTAAAAGAAACTTGAGGGACACAGAAATCAACTGCAATATATTGACCTTATTTGGGTGTTGA
Source organism: Papio anubis (assembly GCF_008728515.1). Taxonomy (NCBI): domain Eukaryota; kingdom Metazoa; phylum Chordata; class Mammalia; order Primates; family Cercopithecidae; genus Papio; species Papio anubis. Next base: position 133,105,988 of record NC_044980.1, on the reverse strand, counting down.
TTCAAACAAACTAAAAATAAACAAACATGCAAACCTAAAAAAAAAAAAAATTAAATTTTTAATTTAAAAAAATTTAATGTAAAAATTTTAAAATTAGTAATTAAAAAAATTTTAAATTAAATAATAATTTAAAAAAGAGAATGTATCCACTACTGTCCCTTTTGGGATTTGCTCCTTTATAACTATGATAACTACAGGTTCATTTATCTAAATTTAATACCATACTGAGATAATTTTTCCAAGACTGAGCCCATATCTAATCATATAAAGGATAAAGAATATTCTTTCTAGCATTTAATCAATATACGACATATCCTGAATACTCACAAATTAGTCAATACGAGGACAAATCAGGAAAAAATAAGGATTATATTTCAAAAACATATACTCAAAGTAAACATCCCATGTTATTTTGGGTTCAATGGCTTCAGGGAGAACATCAGTTGACTGCTCTGGCAGGCTCTCCATCATAGATGCTTTTTAATATTTTGTCAAGATCAAGTCCTTTGATTTGCTAATAATTATTATAATAAAACAATTACATAAAATTTGTACTAAAAGTTTTTCTCATCCAAAGCAATCTACAGATTCAATGCAATCCCTATTGAATCTCAATGGCACTTTTTGCAGAAATTAAAGAAAAAAAATCCTAAAATTAATATGGGATCTCAAGAGACCCAGAATAGTCAAAATAATCTTAAAAAAGAAGAGCAGGTTAGGCATGGTGCCTCACACTTGTAATCCCAGCATTTCAGGAGGCCAAGGTGGGAGGATCACTTGAGGCCAGGAGTTTGAGATCTGCCTGGACAACATAGTAAGACCTCATCTCAACAAAAAGTAAAAATTAAAAGAATGAACAAATTTGAAAGACTAATGCTTCCTAATTCCAACTTATTACAAAGCTACAGTAATCAAAAGAGGATAGTGGCAAAGAGACAGACATATAGACCAATGGAACAGATCAGAGAGTCAAGAAAGTAAACCCACCTATATATGGTCAACTGATTTTTGACGAGGATGCCAAGACCATTCAATGGGAAAATAATGGTCTTTAACAAATGGTGCTAAAAAACCTGGATATCCACAAGCAAAAGCATGAAATTGGACCTCTACTTTATACCATAAAAAAAATCAACTTGGCGATTCCTCAAGGATCTAGAACTAGAAAAACCATTTGACTCAGCCATCCCATTACTGGGTATATACTCAAAGGATTATAAATTATGCTGCTATAAAGACACATGCACCTGTATGTTTACTGTGACACTACTCACAATAGCAAAGACTTGGAACCAACCCAAATGTCCATCAATGATAGACTGGATTAAGAAAATGTATCACATGTACGCCATGGAATACTACGCAGCCATAAGAAAGGATGAGTTCATGTCCTTTGTAGGGACATGGATGAAGCTGGAAACCATCATTCTGAGCAAACTATTGCAAGAACAGAAAACGAAACACCACATGTTCTCACTCACAGGTGGGAACTGAACAATGAGAACACTTGGACACAGGGTGGGGAACATCACACACTGGGGCCTGTCGTGGGGTGGGGGGGAGGGGTGAGGGATAGCATTAGGAGATATACCTAAATGACAAGTTAATGGGTGCAGCACACCAACATGGCACATGTATACATATGTAACAAACCTGCATGTTGTGCACATGTACCCTAGAACTTAAAGTATAATAAAATAAATAAAAATAAATTTTAAAAAATTAAAATGTATCAAAGGCAGCTTGGCACAGTGGCAGGCAGATCACTTGAGGTCAGGAGTTCGAGACCAGCCTGGCCAACATGGTAAACCCCCATCTACTAAAAATACAAAAATTAGCTGGGCGTGGTGGTGCGCACCTGTAATCCTAGTTACTTGGGAGGTTGAGGCAGGAGAATCGCTTGAACTCGGGAGGTGGAAGTTACAGTGAGCCGAGATTGTGCCACTGCACTCTAGCCTAGGCGACAGAGCAAGACTCCATCTCAAAACAAACAAACAAACAAAAAAGGTATCAAAGGCGTACATGTAAAAGCTTAGACTATAAAACTCTTATTTTCTCTTGAGACGAAGTCTCGCTCTGTCACCCAGGCTGGAGTGCAGTGGTGAGATCTCAGTTCACTGCAACCTGTGCCTCCCAGGTTCAAGCAATTCTCCTGCCTCAGCCTCCTGAGTAGCTGGGATTACAGGTAGGCGTCACCATGCCCGGCTACTTTTTGTTATTTTTAAGTAGAGATGGGGTTTTACCATGTTGGTCAGGTTGGTCTCAAACTCCTGACCTTGTGATCCACCTGCCTCAGCCTCCCAAAGTGCTGGAATTACAGGCATGAGCCACCACACCTTAAAATCTTCATGACATTAATATGGCAATAATTTCATGACACCATAAGCATACAACAAAACTAAAAATAGATAAATTAGGTTCATCAAAATTAGAAACTTTTGTTCATGAAAGGACACTACAGCAACAGAATGAAATGACAAGCCACAGAATGATGGCAAATATTTGTTAATTACGTATCTGATAAGGGATTAATATCCAGAATATATAAAGAATTCCTAAAACTAAACAATAAAAAACAAGCAATATAATTTTTTTTTTTTTTGAGACAGGGTCTCACTCTTGTCACCCAGGCTGGAGTGCAATGGCAGTGGCAGTCACAGCTCATTGCAGCCTCAACCACCCAGGCCCAAGCAATCCTCCCACCTCAGCTTATTGAGCAGCTAGGACTACAGGCATGTGCCACCCCGCCTGGCTATTTTTTTTTACTTTTTGTAGAGACGGGGTTCCCTATATTGCCCAGGCTGGTTTTGAACTCCTGGGCTCAGGTGATCCTCCTGCCTCAGCCTCCCAAAGTGCTGGGATTACAGGTGTGAGCCACTATGCCTAATCAGCAATACAACTTTTTTAAAAATGTACAACGGATTTGAATAGACATTTCACCAAAGATACACAAATGGCCAATAAGCATACGAAAAGATGCTTAACACTACTAATTAGGAAAATACAAATCAAAACCACAATGAAATACCACTTCATACCCATTAGAATGGCTATTATCAAAAAACAAACATAAATAACTGTTGGCTAGAATATGGAGAAATTAAAACCCTTCCTTGTGCTTTGCTGCTAGGAATGTCAAATGATATAGCTGCTATAGAACACAGTATGGCAGTTCCTCAAAAAATTAAAAATAGAATTACCATATGATCCAGTATTCCATTTCTGGGTATATACCTAAAAGAATTGAATGTAAGCTTCAAAGAGATATTTGCATAACTATGTTCATAACAGTGTTATTCATAATAGCCCAATGGTGGAAGCAATCCAAGTGTCCATCAACAGATGAACAGAGAGACCGTGCACAGTGGCTCACATCTGTAATCCCAGCACTTTGGGAGGTCGAGGCAGGTGGATCACATGAGGTCAGGAGTTTGAGACAAGCCTGGCCTACATAGCAAAACCCCATCTCTACTAAAAATACAAAAATTAGCCAGGCATGGTGGCGCACTCCTATAGTCTCAGCTACTCGGGAGGCTGAGGCAGGAGAATCACTTGAACCTGGGAGGTGGAGGTTGCAGTAAGCCGAGATCATGCCACTGCACTCCAGCCTGGGTGACAGAGCAAGACTCTATCTCCAAAAAAAAACAAAACAAACAAAAAACCCCAAATGAACAGATAAATAAAATATGGGGAGTGTGTGTGTACATATATACACACCCACATATACATATACACACACAATTGAATTTATTTAACTTTAAAATAATAAAATTTTGACACAAGCAACAACTGGATTAACCCTGAAGACATTATGCTAAGTGAACAAAGCCAGTCACAGAAGGACAAATACTGCATGATTCCAATTATATGAGTAGTAAAATTCATAGAGAGAAAACAGAATGGTAGTTGCTAGGGGTTGGGGGAAGGGAGAATGGGAGAATTATTGTTTAACATGTACAGAATTTCAGTTTGGAAGATGAAAAAGTTCTGGAGATGGTTGATGGTGAAGGTTGCACAACAATGTAAATACACTTAATGCCACTAAACTGTACATTTAATACACATGTACAGTGGTTAAAGTATAAATGATTAAAATGGTAAATCATTTATATATTTATGTTTTATATACATATTCTACCACAATTTTAAAACAAAAACAAAAAAATGGTTAAAATGATAGATTTTATGTTATGAATATTTTACCAAAATCTAAAAAACAAACTCGTTCTCAGTCTAATTGTCCTCATTGCAAACTTTTAAACACATCAAACTTACCTTGGCAACTTAATAAACTGTTCTCTTGTTTAACTCTTTGGTTCTTAGTTGGTTCTTAGCGGTGATTTCTAGGGGTATACTTGACTTTCTCTTTTCAAAATTGCATACTAATACAGGTGAATCAATCACTAGGATACAGTGGGATATCTACATTAAAAAAAAATCCTTTCTACTACTGAAAACAGTATCTATTCAGTAAGGGGAAAACTTTGTGAGAACAGAAGTCTATGCAGCAGAGGAAGAGCAAAATGTGCTCTTTCACAAATAGTTGCTAAATTTCAGTCCAACAGATTTTTTTATACACAACCTTACTTTCTTCCTGGTTTAGGTAAACTTGGCAGGAAGAAAGGTAAACTAGTCAATCATCATAAGTCAACTGACCTTTACTCACAGGAACCATGCACTGTCTGTAACTATCAATAGAAAAGTAGATTACAATTTTTACAAAATAATTAGAATATAACAATATTGTAAAACAAATGTTTCCCATATTGGCAAAGGTGCAAAGTTAGGCATATGCCTTTCTATTTCAGTGTTTTAATTATTTCTTAATCCTTTTTAAATGAATAATGAAAGACCTGAACTTTCCAATTAAATTCATTACAAAATTTCTTTAGAATCATGCTCCTCCTATACTCTCTTATGCTGATCTACATGACAGTAATTTCATTAAAAAATATAAAACTTTTCTGGCCGGGTGTGGTAGTTCATGCCTGTTATCTTGGCCCTTTGGGAGGCCACTGCAGGAGGATCCCTTGAGTCCAGGAGTTTAAGACCAGCCTGGACAACATAATGAGACCTCGTAACTACAAAAAAAATAGCCGGGCACCACAAAAAAAATAGCCGGGCACCACGGCTCACACCTGTAATCACAGCACTTTGGGAGGCAGGCACAGTGGCTCATGGCTATAATTGTAGCACTTTGGGAGGTGGGCAGATCACAAGGTCAGGAGTTTGAGACCAGCCGTGTCAACATGGTGAAACCCCATCTCTACCAAAAATACAAAAAATTAGTGGGGCATGGTGGCACACACCTGTAATCCCAGCTACTTGGGAGGCTAAGGCAGGAGAATTGCCTGAACCTGGGAGGCGGAGGTTGCAGTGAGCCGAGATCTGCCACTTCACTCCAGCCTGGGCGACTAAGACTGTGTGTCGGGAAAAAATAAATTAACTTAATTTAATTTAAAAATTAGCAGGGTACAGTGGTGTGTGCCTGTGGTCTCAGACACTTGGGAGGCTGAAGGGGAAGGATCGTTTGAGCCTAGAAGGTCAAGGCTGCCTGAGCTGTGATTGTACCATGTGATCGTGTGCCACTGCACTCCTGCGCCACTGCACTCCTGCACCACTGCACTCCACTTTGGGTGACAGAAGGAGACCCTGTCTCAAAAAATTAAAAATAAAAAGGGGCACGGTGGCTCAAGCCTATAATGCCAGCACTTTGGGAGGCCAAGGTGGGCAGATAGTCTGAGGTCAGTTCGAGACCAGCCTGGCCAACATGGTGAAACCCTGTCTCTACTAAAAATACAAAAAAAAATTAGCCTGGTATGGTGGCGGGCACCTATAATCCCAGCTACTCAGGAGGCTGAGGCAGAAGAATTGTTTGAACCTGGGAGGCGGAGGTTGCAGTGAGCAGAGATTACACCATTGCACTCCAGCCTGGGCAACAGAGTGAGACTCCATTTCAAACAAACCAAAAAGAACAGCCAAAAAAAAAAAAAAAAAAAAAACTTTTCCAACATGATCAACTATGGATTATAAACCATACTAGTTTGAAAGAGGCATTTCTAAGCAACTAATTAAACTCATTGATATAACGCATCAGAAGAAAGGAGAATCTAGAAGATAAGAAAACTAGAATGGGAATCAGATGGCCTATTTTTTAGTCTTGACTGCTACACATTAACTGTGTGATCCTGGGCAAGTCATTTAGCTCAGCAGTTCCTAGACTTCTGAGGCTTTTATCCAGGGTCCCGACTGAAGTTTCCAGTTGATAATGTGTCAAGTACAGATATTTTTAAAACTTCATTTTGTAAAAGTAGGAAGAGTATTTGTCAAAGTAGGAAAAAGTGGAAAAAAATAGCTTCATTAGAAATTCACTACATCCTGCTTATTTTCTCCATTTTACTTTACATCTGTGAAAATTTCAATAGGAACTAAACAATGATTTATTTAAAAAACAGCATTTAGTAACCAAAAACTGCATATTTCCTAATTTGAAGCAAAATAACACAGTATGGGCTCTGAACTCAGTATCACATTCAAATCCCACCTTTACCAGTCACTAGCCATATAAAATTTTAACCATTTCTTTTGTTTTTTAGATTCATTACTGTAAAAACTCTCTGAACCTACACTTATTCATCTATAAAAATGTAGATAATACCTACCTCAAAGGGGTGATGAAACGATTAAATAAAATAACGAAAGTATCTAGTACGGTACTGGCATATAATAAGCATTCAATAAATGGTAGCAGTTACCTAAAAATGAGATGAGATAGGATTATCACCAAGATTCTATGACTCTACAGACAAGCAATAGGAGAGGGAAATGTGATCAATAAGGTCTGTGAAGACAGATACATTGAAACAGTTCCTTTATAGTGGGTTTAAAAAAAGAATTGATTTTATTTATTACAACTTTGGTTCTGAGAAAGTATATTTAGCCAAAAAAAATTTTGGTAAACTTGTCATTTATTTTGCTTACTTGCCAATTCAAGGCTAAAACTGTTTAAAACTGATTTGCTTTTCTTTAAAGTAACATATTTTATTTGTATTAGTGATCACCGAATCAGAAGGCCAGAAATGATTTTGAGTTCATCTAGTCAATCAGCACTCTACTAACAAATAGACTCAGAAAGGAATGTGCTTAAACTCACCTCCATCCTTCACTCATAACGTAATTTATCACTTTAATTTTTTTAAAAAGTCTAAATCCCTCTCAAATTTACCATTTAAAAATTTCACAGGAGTAGCATCTTACCATCTGTGTAAAAATAGGGAAAATACACATACTTGTATTTTCATAAAGAAATTCTGAAAGGCTATATAATACTTTTATTAAAAGTATAAAGAGCAAGATATGTGGGAGCAGGGGTGAGATGGAGACTTCACTGTATCTGCCCTTATATCACTTTGACTTATGAACTATATGAATGTCATTATCTATTGAAAATATACTAAATAATAACAACATAAACCTCTCATACTTAAAGTTTTCCAAAAAGTTTTCCTCCACCCATACTAATCAACTCTGTATCAACTCCACCATTCACATAAATATACTTATCAATGTATCATTTTATATGTAAAGTCTTAAGACTTTACATAATGAAGCTTGTGAAAGCTTGATATTTGTGCAATATACAAAAAAATTGTGGCCGGGCACGGTGGCTCACGCCTGTAATCCCAGCACTTTGGGAGGCCGAGGCGGGCAGATGACAAGGCCAGGAGATCAAGACGATCCTGGCTAACACAGTGAAATACCGTCTCTACTAAAAATACAAAAAATTAGCCAAGCGTGGTGGCATGCGCCTGTAGTCCCAGCTGCTCAGGAGGCTGAGGCAGGAAAATTGCTTGAACCTGGGAGGTGGAGGTTGCAGTGAGCTGAGATCATGCCACACTGCACTCCAGCCTAGGTGACAGAGCAAGGCTCCTCCGACTCAAAAGAAAAAAAAAGTTACAGTAATAACATATAACTTTTTATTCAATAAACATTTCCAAAGTCTCCAAAATTAGCCCACTAGAATACAAAGTTATATTTCCTATGTTATCACTACAAATGATAATTTATGGAATAAAGCATTTCTACCTTGAACAAACTGGAAGTCCCCATAAAAGTTTTTTAAAAATTCATTTTCATGGACAACTGAACTTTTTGAAAAATAATATATTTTAAGTGAAAGTTCCCCAAAATGATACATTTACCATAGAAAATTACAGCAGTACACACTAGTTTTATATTAAACCTTTCAGTACCTTCTATTTCTCCTTGTTCAGGTTATAAGTGTAAGCCCTGAGATGCTATTAAAAGCAGTGACTCACCTTGTTTACCTTAAGTTTGAATACAGAGTATTTATAACAAAACTACCATTCCTGACAAGAGTGGCCTCTAGACCAGTGGCTCTCAACCAGCAGTGATTTTGTCCCCAGGAGACATTTGGCAACATCTGAACTATTTTTGGCTATCATAATCGGTTATAATCGGGTTCTACTATAGTAGAACATCTAGTGGTTCTACTATAGTAGGCATCTAGTGGGTAGAGGCCAGGGATGCTTCTAATGCACAGGAGAGCCCCTCACAACAAAGAATTCTCTGTCCCAGAATATCTATATGTTGCTCTTGAGAAACCCTGCTCTAGATTATAGATCATATTAGCCAAGTATGGTGGTGCACACCTATAGTCCCCTGTAGTCCTGTAGTCCTGACTACTTGGGAGGCTGAAGCAGAAGGATTGCTTGAGCCCAGGGGTTGGAGACCACAGAGAGTTATGACCATGCCACTGCACTGTGTAGCCAGGGCAACAGCCAGCCTGGGCAAAAAAGTGAGACTCCCATCTCTCAAAAAACATAATAGTAAAAAAAAAAAAAATTAATTAAAAATTTAAAATAGGTTATATATAGATCATAAGCAATCTTAAAGGATATGACCCAACTCCTTACCTACTGGAGAAAATCAGGATGGGATTTCTGTATGGTTTTTGCTTTTGACGTTAAAAGAAATTTTAGGCCGGGCGCAGTGGCTCACGCCTGTAATCCTAGCGATTTGGGAGGCCGGGGCGGGTGGATCCCAAGGTCAGAAGATCGAGACCATCCTGGCCAACATGGTGAAACCCCGTCTCTACTAAAAATGTAGCCGGGCGTGATGGCGGGCACCTGTAGTCCCAGCTACTCGGGAGGCTGAGGCAGGAGAATAATGGCGTGAACCCAGGAGCGGAGCTTGCAGTGAGCCAGGATCGTGCCACTGCACTCCAGCCTGGGTGACAGAGCGAGACTCCGTTTAAAAAAAAAAAAAAAAAAAAGTAATTTTCAGGGAAAAAGGAATCTCTACAAAGCTTGTGCTGTATTTTCAGAGCTAAATACAATCTATGTGCTTTTATATAATTGTAAAATTATATACGCCTTCCTCAAGAAAAAAACCTCAGTGTGATATAAAGCTACACTTTTAAATTTGATATGCCTTTAAAGTATGTGTGTATGAACATATATACACACATACATAGAAATATAAGCCTAGAAAATTTACTGAACGAAAAATTTTAATATTGGTTACCTTTAAGGGTAGAATTTGAAGAATTAATGGGGGTGGGAAGAAGCACTTTTACTTTTTACCTTATATCTACTATCCATATTGTTGAGTTTTTCAACAAGTGACTATCTTGTAATAATTTTATTATTTTCTAATTTTTTGAGATGGAGTCTTGCTCTGTCCCCCAGACTGGAATGCAGTGGTGTGATCTTGGCTGACTGCAGCCTCCGTCTCCCGGGTTCAAGCGATTCTCCTGCCTCAGCCTCTGGAGTGGCTGGTATTACAGGCGCCTGCCACCACGCCTGGCTAATTTTTGTATTTTTAGCAGAGACAGGCTTTCACCATGTTGGCCAAGCTGTTCTCAAACTCCTGACCTCGGATGATCCATCTGCCTTGGCCTCCCAAAGTGGTGGGATTATAGGCATGAGCCACTGCGCCCGGCCACTTTTGTAAATAAATTTTAAAGGAGGCTGTCACAAACACACATGCATACACACACATTCATTCTTATGACAAAAATTAAAAACCATGTCTCACACAATCTTTTCTTTAGAAATTGTATTTTTCTTTCGATTTGCTAAAAAAATTAAAAGACCACAATTCTAAAATTAACATTTAAAAATTGGTTTTTTGGTCAGGCACCGTGGCTTACAAAGTAATCTCTGCATTTTTGGAGGCCAAGGCAGAAGGATCCCTTGAGGCCAGTAGTTCAAGACTAGCCTGGGCAACACTTTTTTTTTTTTTAATTAGCTGGAGTGGTGGAGTACACCTCTAGTTAGACCTAGCTTTGTGGGAGGCTGAGGCAGCAGGATTGCTTGAGCCCAGTAATTCGAGGTTGCAGTCAGCTATGATTGTGCCACTGCATTCCAGCCTGGGTGACAGAGCAAAAGCCCATCTCTAAAAATAAATAAATAAATAAAAATAGGCTGGGTGTAGTGGCTCACACCTGTAGTCCTAATCTCAAAAAAAAAGTAAATAAATAAATATTTAAAATAAAAGCCATTTTTTAAAGTGTTTTTTTTTTTTTTTTTTTTGAGATGGAGTCTCACTCTGTCGTCCCGGCTGGAGTGCAGTGGCACGATCTCAGCTCACTGCAACTTCTGCCTCCCAGGTTCAAGCAATTCTCCTGCCTCAGCCTCCTGAGTAGGCTGAGATTGCAGGAGTGCGCCACCATACCCACCTAATTTTTGTTTTTTAGTAGAAACGGGGTTTCACCATGTTGGTCAGGCTGGTCTCGAACTCCTGATCTCGTGATCCACCCACCTCAGCCTCCCAAAGTGCTGGGATTACAGGTGTTAGGCACTGCACCAGGCCTAAAGTGATTTTTAAGAAATTTTTAACCTGATCTCTATTCTGAACATGGGTACATTTCTCAATAGGATTCAATGCAGTGCTAACTCTTCTAATCAAGGCCTTAGAGAGCTAAGAAACATGCTAAGAATGCCTGAAGAAATACAAAACAGGTATTTACCCCAATGTTTAAAATAACAAAAGGGCCCGGCAGGTGGCTCACGCCTGTAGTCCCAGCACTTTGGGAGAGCTAGGGGAGCAGATCACCTGAGGTCAGGAGTTCAAGACCAGCCTGGCCAATATGGTGAAACCTCCGTCTCTACTAAAAATAGAAAAATTGGCCAGGCATAGTGGCACACACCTGTAATCTCACTACTCCAGAGGCTGAGGCAGGAGAATCGCTTGAACCTAGGAAGCAGAGGTTGCAGTGAGCTGAGATGGTGCCAGCCTGGGCCACAAGACTCCATCTCAAAAAAAAGAAAAAAAAAAAGAACTGAAAGATGTGAGTCCATTCCTTTAACCAAAAGGTCTTTTGCTTGTGCAGCAAGAAAGAGCAGCTTGTTTTTTCTCAGCTCTTGGCTCTGATATTAAATATAAAGAGGTCCTTAGAGTGTCTACTCCTCTGCACACAAAATGTAGAAGACCAACTAATTCTAGAGCAAAAATACTACGTCTCCACATTTCTTATTTCTCACCTAATCCTGCCCCATTTGAGGAACCAGACAAACTCCACTCCCAAACTACACACCAATTCATCATCTTTCTGGATGTCTAGGTACTTGGTTCTAAAATATGTATTTATTTAATTATTATTATTATTATTATTATTATTTTATTTATTTATTTTTTTTTTTGAGACAGAGTCTCTGTCACCCTGGCTGGAGTGCAGTGGCATGATCTCGGCTCACTGCAACCTCTGTCTCCTGGGTTCGAGCGCTTCTCCTCCTTCAGCCTCTCGAGTAACTCAGATTACAGGTGCCCTCCACCAAGCCCGGTTACTTTTTTGTTTTAATAGAGACAGAATTTTGCCATGTTGGCCAGGCTGGTCTCCAACTCCTGACCTCAGGTGATCCACCTGCTTCGGCCTCCCAAAGTGCTGTGAATACAGGCGTGAGCCACCATGCCTGGTGGTTTTAAAATATCTAGGAAAAATGAAGGCCGGGCACGGTGGCTCACGCCTGTAATGCCAATACTTTGGGAGCCCAAGGTGGGAGAATCACTTGAGGCCAGGAATTTGAAACCAGCCTGGCCAACGTGACAAAACGCCATCTCTACCAAAAATATAAAAATTACCTGGGTGTGGTGGTGGATGCCTGTAATCCCAGCTACTCAGGAGGGTGAGGCAGAAGAATCGCTTGAACCCAGGAGGCGGAGGTTGCAGTAAGCCAAGATCGTGCCACTGCACTCCAGCCTGGGTGACAGAGTGAGACCCTGTCTCAAAAAATAAAAATAATAAAATAAACAAAATATTTAGGAAAGATGAGACTGAGGATTTTAGTATTATTCATCAAATGCCAATTACATGAGTATTTTTTGAAGAACATTGTTACCTTTTCACACTGAAAATTCAAAGGCAATAATAATAAAAGAAGACAGCTCATCTTGTTAAGACAGAAAAAGAAAAGGGAAAATTTTTGCTTGGCCAAAACAGGTCATTTTGTTCACAAAGGCATATACTATACTCTACCACACATACTACAGAGACTAGATACTCCAAGAATTTCCTCTTTGTGATATGGGAGAAACAGGACCCCAAAAAATTTCCTGTCTACACAGATTAAGAAAACATCTATACATTCACGAAGCATCATCTTAGATTAGGCTAAAGTGGGTTTCCTAGAAACTTCCATTCCAAAAATGAGGCCTACATGTACTCTTAACCTCTAAATCCTTTTAGGCACAGAAAACATAAGTAAACAGGAGAATATGGGGTTCTTCTAACATTAGCCACCACTGAATGGGTGTAGGAATCACCAACACATGACTTGTACAATAAGATTCAAAAATACAAAAGGCATGGATTCTGCCAATAGCTTTAATCACATGGTATGGGGATTCCAAAGACAATTATACACACACACACAGAAAGAGAGAGACAGAGAAACTTATGACTTTGGGGGCACACTAGTGCTCTACCTGTTTAGAAATTTAAGACTATTACTTATAAAAAAGCAAATGGTTGCCAGGCACAGTGGCGTGTGCCTATAGTCCCAGCTACTTCGAAGGCTGAGGCAGGAAGACCACTTGAGCCCAGGAGTTTGAGGCTAGCCTGGACAATATAGCAAACTCTGTCTCAAAAAAAAAAAAAAAAAAAAAATTAAGGCCAGGCGTGGTGGCTCCTGCTTGTAATCCCAGCACTCTGGGAGGGCGATCACCTGAGGTCAGGAGTTTGAGACCAACCTGGCCAACATGGTAAAACCTCGTCTCTACTAAAAATAAAAAAAAAATTAGCCGGTCGTAGTAGCAGGTTCCTAGAATCCCAGTTACTAGGGAGGCTGAGGCAGGAGAATCACTTGAACCAGGGAGGCAGAGGCTGCAGTGAGCCGAGATCAAGCCACTGCAGTCCAGCCTGGGCGACAAGAGCAGGACATAGTCTCAAAAAAAAAAAAAAAATTAAATTAAAAAAGGCAAATGAGTGACCTTTCATCTCACTCAGGACAATTACATACAAATGGTCAAGAAAATCAAGGGCTAAATGTGATAACATTTAGACCAAAGCAAACTCTTTCAGATTCTCATTTACAAGTTTCAAAGAAATATAAGCTCTAACTTTAGTCTAAGGATATCCCCCATACTTCATTTTCTAGCTAAAAAGTTCTGTGTGCTAGCTTAATCTCTCAATTCACTGAAAGGATAAAATAAAGCCTTCCACAAAACCAAGAGTAGGGATGCTCCAGAGTCTCTCCCCATAACTGCCTACTCAAATAAAACATTTCTCTCACCTTGGCTTAGAAGTTATTTCCCTTACAGTGAAATTCAAAGATGTGGACATTCAAGGGACTACCCGCCTTATAACCCATATACACTTTTTTTTCCAAAGCAAAATGTTAGGGTCAGAATGTATTAAGGTTTTAAATATTAAATAAAATCCTGTTCAGACCTAGAATAAGACAGTATACTAACTGCAGTCTGTAACCCACAAATAATTTCTCCTTATTCCTCTCAAATCCAAGAGCCAGGATTGTTAGTACACACAGAGAAATTTCTGTACTTTAACACTAAGACCAGAGGTTAAAAATACCTGGTCACAGGTGACAAATCAGGCACCTCAGAACCAAAATAGAAGAAATACTCTGAGCACTTAAAACAATCACGGTACAGTACTCTACGCAAGCCACAGTCAACAGAAAAAAGTATACACATAAAATACCGCCCCTTGGGATCACAAGGTCAGGAAATCGAGACCATCCTGGACAACATGGTGAAACCCCGTCTCTACTAAAAAAATAATGGCCGGGAGTGGTGGCACGCGCCTGTAGTCCCAGCTACTAGGGAGGCTAAGGCAGGGGAATCGCTTGAACCCGGGAGGCGGAGGTTGCAGTGAGCCCAGATCGCGCCACTGCACTCCAGCCTGGCGACCGAGCGAAACTCCATCTCAAAACAAAACAAAATAAAACAACAACAACAACAGCAAAAACCGCCCCTTTTTCCCCAGAGCCCAAAAGAAGTTAATGCCTATCACCCCAGGTTGCTCAGACCTAAAAATGTGTACACATAAGAGTACACACAGAAGAGCTAAAGAAATGAAGGACTTCACTGCAAAGGCAGAGGTGTCCAGCCGGGCACGGTGGCTCATGCCTGTAATCTCAGCACTTTGGGAGGCCGAGGCGGGCGGATCACCTGAGGTCAGGAGTTCCAGACCAGCCTGATCAACATGGTGAAACCCTGTCTCTACTAAAAACACAAAATTAAATGGGCATGGTGGCGCACGCCTGTAATCCCAGCTACTCGAGAGGCTGAGGCAGGAGAATCGCTTGAACCCGGGAGGCGGAGGATGCAGTGAGCTGAGATCGCGCCATTGTACTCCAGCGTGGACAACAAGAGCGAAACTCCATCTCAAAAAAAAAGAAGAGGTTTCCATAGGTTGCCTCACCTTCTCCAAGCCTAAAACCTCCGAGTTCAGCTACCCAGCTATTCCGAAGCTCAGGGATGCCTTGGAACTTCCTTTTCCTGTCTAACTTCACAAAAGGTCCCAGAAGGAGGAGTCACGTGATTTTTCAGGGTAAAAGCCTAGAGATCCCTAACACTCAAACCTGTCTCAAACTGAAGAGGGAAAATAAGAACCCTCTTTAAGCACACAGGTAAGACACACACAAGGCAGAAGGCAAATAAACGTATCCCTCAACTGAGGAGAGGCAAAGAAGAGAAACGATCTTTGCACCAGCTCTGTCTCTGTCTCTGTTTGTCTCTCTCAGTACCAAGGGCAGGGACTCTGGCAAGACCCCGCCCCCCCCAACTCCAAAGCAGGGTGGGCGGGAGGCAGCCTGAGGAGTCCCTCTTCCCGCGCGAAGCTCAGAGACCAAAGGACTCCCTATTGTGGGTCTACGGATGGTGACGGGAACCTGTCCCGATC
Source organism: Papio anubis (assembly GCF_008728515.1). Taxonomy (NCBI): domain Eukaryota; kingdom Metazoa; phylum Chordata; class Mammalia; order Primates; family Cercopithecidae; genus Papio; species Papio anubis. The sequence goes on along the minus strand of NC_044980.1, from coordinate 133,090,603 downwards.
GAGCTGAAGAGTAAACTGAGGGCTCACTAGGCCCTCACCGCAGCCACCGCCGCCATGGAGCTGACCGCTGTCACAGGACTCCGTCAGGGAAGCGGGAGGATGGCGCCGGCCCAGAGCCGACCCAAAGAGAATTCACGCCTCACACTGTGTGGGAGGCGAGGGTCCCGGAGCCTTACCTCGGACACTTCGTCCTCGTCACTGCCAGAGGCACCACCTCCACCCCCGGTCCTCAGCACGGCAGCCGCCAATTTGAAATCCAGCGCAGCGTCCCCTCCGCCGGCACCGCTGGCGCCGCCGCCGCCGACTCCCGGCGCTGGCCCGGCCTCCCCAAAGAGCCTCACGGTGCGGATCCCCAGACCGACCCCTCCCGGCGGAGGCGGCTCCGAGGCCCCAGCTGGGGCGGATCGCGGAGCCACAGAGTCCAGGTCCTCCTCAATGGAGGTGCCGCCGCCTCCGCCATCAGTCAGCATTGTTCGCACGCGGAGCCGGAGACGGTGCCGACCCACTTGCGGCCACCGCTGCCGCTGATCCCGGGAACGAGAGGAGCAGCAAGAGGAAGAAGCGTCTCCTTTCCCCCGTCCCAGCAGCGCCACTAACTTCTCACTGCCTAACCTGCTGCCTCCCGCCCCCGAGACTCGCCACTGGCTGCAATACCCTGGCGGCTGCAGATCATTGGCCAAAGTGACCCGTCGCTCAGGCTCTTCGTCACGCGCCGCTTGCTGGCTCGCAGCCGCCAAGCTGCGTTGACCCGCGCAGGCCTGGGCGGTTGCGAACACCCGCCTCCCACCCTTCACGAGCTGACTTCCGGTCTCTTTCTATGTCTATTGGCCAACCCGTCTGACTATCACATCACGACCTTAAAGTGGATTAGTTGGCCTTGTGGTCAGTCATAGTGACCCCAAACAATGGGAGAACTCATTGGCGCCATAAAGTGTCGGTCACTTTGTCGCGGGACGTCGCGTGGTACAATTGGCCTGTGAGAGTACCATTCATCCCGCCCTCATCTGAGGTGACGGGAAAGGGCCGGGAAATTTCCACTTCTGAATAAAATGACTGCTGAAGTGATGACCCGCAAGAATTGGTCAAATCTGGAGTAGACTTCACCCTGCACTTGGTGAAACTTGTACGTCAAGGATGCAAGAGGCGCCGAAGTAACGCAGCTCCCACCTGTCGCTCTCTGCTGGGCGCCGAGACTACGGCCGGAGAACAGCTGCATTGGGATTGGAGAAAGGAAGCCATCAGTCTTAGGGAGGCTCCACCTTCTTGCCATTGCCTGGTTGGAGGAGCGCAGCGTCAGTCACTAAGAGCGGTCACCACCTCTGGGACAGGTGAAGATGCGTAACCTATTTGCCGCGGGCTATTTGGGAGGGAATAGGGGACAGGGAACGGTGAGGGGACAGTCGAGGGGCAAGGTCGATCCTGCTTCGCGCCTCCCGCCTTTCCGAGTTGAGCCCAGCGCGCGGGTCTGAGGGACACCCGGGTAGCTCCTTGGGATGGCCGCCTAGAGGAGACTCGACCCGCCCGCGTGCCAGGACCTGGCCGCGCGCCGCAGTTCTACAGCCTTCGGGCGGGATCGCCCAGCGGGGCCGCGTTCTCCTGTTTGCGGACGGCTGCGGGCCTGAGGGCTGGACAGCGCCATGCCTTAGTACCGGGAACTGTCCCACGTAGGAAGGTGGGAATGCCGCTACCCGCGCGCGGAATCCGACCTCACGGTGGAACGGGGTGGTGAAGAGTGCGTGCTCCGGGGCAGTTTCGAGTTCTGGTGCTGCCACTTACTTGCTGCCTGACTTCGGCGCGTTTGCTGTTTCATTTTTGTGACTTTCAACTCGCTCCTCTGTGAAATGGGAGTAATATTAGTACCTTCCTCATTGGGTGGTTGTTACGAATAAATTAGGTGATAACGTAGCGCTTAGCAAAGTCCCAAACTTACAGGAAATACTCATTTTTGCTAGTTATTATCTCCTCTTCCTTCAGGAACTCTCTGCTCGCCCCTGGGTCCTACCAGCGCAACTAATTCCAGTTATAATCAGATCTGTGTGGTGCAAAACAAGGCTAGCTGTGGTGGTCTTGCCTCCTCTAAGGATGTCTCTTCCTCCCTGTATCCATCTCTCTATCTCTGTCTTTATCTTGTCAATAAAGAGGGGGTTTAAAAATGCTCAGATTCTATAGCGGGCGCCGTGGCTTACGCCTGTAATCCCAACACTATGGGATGCTGAGCCCAGATCATTTGAGCCCAGGAGTTCGAGACCTGCCTAGGCAACATGGTGAAACCCCGTCTCTACAAAAAATACAAAAATTAGGCTGGGCGCGGTGACTCACGCCTGTAATCCCAGCACTTTGGGGGGCCTAGGTGGGCGGATCATTTGAGGTCAGGAGTTTGAGACCAGCCTGACCAACATGGTGAAACCCCGTCTATACTAAAAATACAAAAATTAGCCGGATGTGGTGGTGTGTGCCTGCAATCCCAGCTACCGGGGAGGCTGAGGCAGGAGAATCGCTTGAACCCAGGAGGCGAAGGTTGCAGTGAGCCAAGATCGTGCCACTGCACTCCAGGTTGGGCGACAGAGCAAGATATCGTCTAAAAAAATAAATAAATAAATAATAATAATAATAATTAGACCAGCATGGTGGTGCACGCCTGTAATCCTAACTACTCAGGAGGCTGAGGCGGGAGGGAATCCCATGAGCCTGGAAGATGGAGGTTGCAGTGAGCCGAGATCCTGCCACTGAACTCCAGCCTGAGCGATAGAGCGGTGCCCTGTCTCCAAAAAAAAAAAAAAAAATTCTGTTTCCATCTAATCCTTTAATCAGAGATCACCAAAAAAGGAGTCTGGTGGTTTGTATGGAAAATATCCTTTGATCCCGAGAATGTCCATAGGATAACAGAATTTGGCTGAAAAAAAAATGGCCGGGCGCATTGGCTCACGCCTGTAATCCTAGCACTTTGGGAGGCAGAGGTGAGCGGATCACGAGGTCAGGAGATGGAGATCATCCTGGCCAACATGGTGAAACCCCGTCTCTACTAAAAATACAAAAATTAGCTAAGTGTGGTGGCGCATGCCTGTAATCCCAGCTACTCGGGTGTCTGAGGCACGAGAATCGCTTGAACCCAGGAGGCGGAGGTTGCAGTGAGCCGAGATCGCACCACTGCACTCCAGCCTGGCCACAGAGCAAGACTCAGTCTCCAAAAAAAAAAAGTCATTTTCTCCTCTCTTACAACTTTAACAAAGGCCTTTATATATCTCAACTGTGCAAGATTTAATGTTTCATCATCCTTAAACTGGGATCTGAAATTTTTATAAGAATATAATGATTTTTTTATGACTTTAAAAGTTGATTCTGCCAAACATTTATTTAAAAAACATTTTGAAGATCATAAACATTTCTTTGGCTTGGTAATTGCTCATTTTGACATTTCACATGTAAAGGATAGTGTTTTCTTTTTTTTTTTTCTTTTTTTTTTTTTTTTTTTTTTTTTTGAGACGGAGTCTCACGCTGTCGCCCTGGTTGGAGTGTAGTGGCGCGATCTCGGCTCACTGCAAGCTCCGCCTCTTGGGTTCACGCCATTCTCCTGCCTCAGCCTCCTGAGTAGCTGGGACTACAGGCGCCCGCCACCGCGCCCGGCTAATTTTTTGTATTTTTAGTAGAGACGGGGTTTCACTGTGGTCTCGATCTCCTGACCTTGTGATCCGCCCGCCTCGGCCTCCCAAAGTGCTGGGATTACAGGCGTGAGCCACCGCGCCCGGCCAAGGATAGTGTTTTCTATGAGCAGAACATGTTAGTTAAATGTTCTTTCTAGATAATAAATAAGTTGTAGAAAATAAAAAAAAAAGTCTTGTACCTATTCTACAGAACTATTTTAATGTAAATGCTATGTACATTGGCTTTAGTTAGCATTTGTGGAATTTAATTAGCCTATACCCTCAGTGCTGTTAAGTTTTCAAGGCATGTGTGACTAAGTCACAACCCAAACTAATAACACCAACAAAAGAAACCTAGCACTGCCCAACCCACTTCAAAGCTGGATTATCCAGAATTGGTATGGATACATCCTTAGGCAAAAACAGGTATTGACTGGTACAGCATTACAAAGGAATTACTTGTCATGCTTACTACTGATACAAAAATAATTTCTGAGGCAACTCCCTGAACAAACTCATTAAATTCTTTAAACAAATGCAGTGACTCTCAAGGACACAGGGAAAGGAAATATGGATATATATACATTTTTTTCAATTTATCTGAGAGAGAAGAAAACACTCTCTTTACTCAGTGCCTACCGACTAACCCCGAGTATAGCTAAAGAAATGTGATTGAGCAATAATCTTTGTTTCACCAGGACCTTTACTTGAGATACCTGTCAGTAGTTTGACAGTCAGTATGGGAATTAGGAACTTCCAGTCTCCTATATTTTGGTGACTGCTCTATAGAGTCTCTATTAAATGTGATTTAACGGCTGGGCATGGTGGCTCATGCCTATAATCCCAGCACTTTGGGAGGCCAAGGCGGGTGGATCACCTGAGGTCAGGAGTTCAAGAGCAGCCTGGCCAACATGATGAAACCCTGTCTCTACTAAAAATACAAAAAATTAGCCAGGCGTGGTGGTGGGCACCTATAATCCCAGCTACTCAGGAGGCTGAGGCAGGACAATTGCTTGCACCTGGGAGGCAGAGGTTGCAGTTAGCCAAGATCACACCACGGCACTTCAGCCTGAGCAACAAGGGTGAAACTTTGTCTCAAAAAGAAAATGTGATTCAATAGTTCCATATATACTACATTCCTATGGATTTAAAATTTGAAAACTCATTGAGAAATCATCACAATATCAAGTGATACATTTCATAAATAAATAAAATCACACTCAGGCCAGGTATGGTGGCTCATGCCTATAATCCCAGCACTTTGGGAGGCTGAGGTGGGTGGATCACCTGAGGTCAGGAGTTCAAGACCAGCCTGGCCAACATGGTGAAACCCTGTCTCTACTAAAAATACAAAAATTAGGCCGGTTGCGATATAGCTCACACCTGTAATTCCAGCACTTGGGAGGCCAAGGCGGGTGGATCATATAAGGTCAGGAGTTCAAGACCAGCCTGACCAACACGGTGAAACCCCGTTTCTACTAAAACTACAAAAATTAGCTGGGCGTGGTGGTGCGCACCCATAATCCCAGCTACTCAGAAGGCTGAAGCAGGAGAATCGCTTGAATCCGGGAGGTGGAGGTTGCAGTGAGCTGAGATCACGCCATTACACTCCAGCATGGGTGACAGAGCGAGACTCTGTCTCAGGAAAAAAAATGGAGTGGAGATTTGCTTAGTGGCAGTATCATAGCCAAAGGAATGATTATTGCTAATTGAAAACTTTTCCCAATACCCTGCCATGATGACTTGAAATATAGTCAGCACTGGCAATTTTGAGTCTCTATGGAATAAAGAAGAAAAGAAAAAAAAAGACAGTGGGAATATTTAGAGTCTACTTATAATGTGTTTCAAAGCACTCTGTTTTGACCATCTTCCAGATCAAGAAGGATAAAAAACACATGGCCGGGCGCGGTGGCTCACGCCTGTAATCCTAGCACTTTGGGAGGCCGAGGTGGGCAGATCGTGAGGTCAGGAGATCGAGGCCATCCTGGCTAACATGCTGAAACCCCGTCTCTACTAAAAATACAAAAAAAATTAGCCGGGCGTGGTGGCAGGCGCCTGTAGTCCCAGCTATTCGGGAGGCTGAGGCAGGAGAATGGCGTGAACCTGGGAGGTGGAGCTTGCAGTGAGCCAAGATTGTGACACTGCACTCCAGCCTGGACAACAGAGCAAGACTCTATCACAAAAAAAAAAAAAAAAAAAACCCTTATAAAAACTGTATAGCCAAAGGATTTTTATTTTGTTATTTTGTTTTTTGAGACAGGGTCTCACCCTGTCACTGGGGCTGAAGTGCAGTGGTACAATCACCTGCTCACTGCAGCCTCGACCTCTCAGGCTCAAGCAATTCTCCCACCTTAGCTTCCCAAATAGCTGGGACCACAGGATTGGACCACCATGCCTGGCTTTTTTTTTTTTTTTTTTAATTATTTGTGGAGACGGGGGTCTCCCTATGTTACTCAGGCTGCTGGCCTCTAACCTCTGGGCTCAAGCAGTCCTCCCGCCTCAGCCTCCCAAAGTGCTGAGATCATAGGTGTGAGCCACTGTGCCCAGCTAGCCCAAGGGTTTCTAAAACTTCTGAGACAATAAGAGGTTTCAAATCCCGTAATATGAGATTGACAAACTAAATTATAGATACAGGAACTTTAGCTACATGAAGTTCTTTCACATGCATCCTGCATTTTCTCCAGACATTTAATTCCTATATGCCAATCCATCTCAGTTCAGCCCATCTGTATAAGAAGTAAACCAACATATTTGTTGCACTTGGAGGTCATTTAACCTTTATAATGATCCTATTCAGATTTTACCCATTTTGTAGATGAGGAAGTTGAAACTTCAAAATTGTTAAATAACTTGCCCAAGGTTATAAGGCCAGTGTATAGAAAAGCCGGGATTTGAATTTATTTCTGCTTGGTCCCAAAACCCATGCTCTTCCCACTATATCACATCAATTCCATGGCAACCTCAAAAGCAGAGGAAATTCATCAGTCAGGTAAACATGCTTCAACCATTTTATCCTTCTTATAAATCTGCTAATCAGCACCCTAGGTGAAGTTATCCCTGACTACCATCAAATATATCTTCCTCCCTTATAACAGAAACATTTAAAACTTGTCTTCTGGTTTCTCCAACTATATTGTTAGTTTCTTAGACCATGTAATTTCACACTAAAAAAATCTAATAGTTTACACAAATTAGCCAGGTGTGGTGGTGGGCCCCTGTAATCCCAGCTACTCAGGAGGCTGAGGCAGGAGAATTGCTTGAGCCCAGGAGGTGGAGATTGCAGTTAGCCAAGATCGTGCCGCTGCACTCCAGCCTGGGCAACAGAGTGAGACTCTGTCTCAAAAAAAAAAAAAAAAATCTAATAGTTAATACATTCACATGGTTCAAATTTCAAAAAGAACAAAACAATTTGACACAACAGGCATGTGGAAAAAAGAATAAAATGAATATAAAATGAGGAAAAGAGTCTTTTTACTTTCCCCACTAAATACCTAGACCTCCTCTCATACACAAACCATGTTATTAGGTTTTTAGATATCCTTCTCAGGCCAGGAGCAGTGGCTCACACTTGTAATCCCAGCATATTGGGAGGCCAACATAGGAGGATTGCTTGAGCCCAGGAGTTTGAGACCAGCATGGGCAAAATAACAAGACCCCCATCTCTATAAAACTAAAAATAAATACATAACTTTGGTTCAATAAGCCACCCACCATAGTTTTCGATAAACAATAAAAATTGTTAAAGGAAGAGTACAAAATTTTTTCGTTTTAGCTGAATTGAGTAAATTGGGTTAGAACAAGGAGATACTGGAGTGTAGGAAACAAGCAATCTGGCTGCAGCTTTTTGCCCAGGTATGACATAATGAACACCTGGATTAGGGAAGTGGCTATCAGAATGGAGAAAAACTGTCAATAAGTGTAATCAGCATGAAGGTCAGGCACAGTTGCTCATGCCTGTAATCCCAGCACTTTGGGAGGCCAAGGCAAGAGGATCACTTGAGCCCAGGAGTTTGAGATCAGCCTGGGCAACAAAGCAAGACTCCCTATCGCTACAAAATAATAATAATAATAATAATAATAAAAGGTAGCCAAGTGTGGAGATGTGTACCTGTAGTCCCAACTACTTGGGAGGCTGAGGTGGGAGGATTGCTTGAGCCCAGGAGATCAAGGCTACAGTGAGCTATGATCACACCACTATTCACCAGCCTGGGTGACAGAGTGAGACCTTGTCTCAACAACAACAACAACAAAATCAGTATAACCTTTGCACCTGATGAAATGTGGGAAACAAAAGAGTATAGAAACAAAAGTTACTCCAGATCTATACAAACTTTCTGAAAATAAATGTGGCATTATGCATCATGATCCTTTCTTTAAATTTTTATTTCCACCTATTAGAATGGCTAAAGTCCAAATAAGTGGCAATACCAATTACTGGCAAGAAGGCAGAGCAGCAAGAATTCTCATTCTGGTGAGAATGCAAAACAGTACAGCCACTTTGGGAGAGAGTTTGAAAGTTTCTTCCAAGCTAAACGTGTCTTAGGCCAGGCGCAGTGGCTCACACCTGTAATCCCAGCACTTTGCGAGGCTGAGGCAGGTGGATCACTTGAGGTCAGAAGTTCAAAACCAGCCTGGCCAACATGGTGAAACCCTGCTTCTACTGCTACTACTACTACTAATAATAATAATACAAAATTTAGCCAGGCATGGTGGTGGGTGCTATAATCCCAGCTACTTGGGAGGCTAAGGCAGGAGAATCGCTTGAACCTGGGAGGCAAGAGATTGCAGTGAGCCGAGAGCCGAGATCACACCACTGCACTGCAGCCTGGGTGACAGAGCGAGACTCCATCTCAAAAAAAAAAAAAAAATCCAAGCAACAACAAAGTTAAACATGATGGATTTACCTTATGTGTTTGGTTTCAGAGAGCAATGAGAAGAACTTAGCCAAGGTAGAACATTAATTGCTGAGTCAGCCAGAAACCCCCAAACTTTCAACTGGACAGAAACACAGATTTACTGTAACTCTGTAACTGAAAACTTTTTTTTTTTTTTTTTGACAGGGTCTTGCTCTGTTAGTGAGTAGTGCAGTGGTGCAGTCTTACTACAGCCTCAACCTCCCAGGCTCAAGCCATCCTCCCACCTCAACCTCCCAAGTAGCTGGAACTACAGGCGCACACCACCATGCCAAGCTAGTTTTGTTTTGTTGTGTTGTGTTTTTTGTTTTTTGGTTTTTTTTTTGTATTTTTTGTAGAGACAGGGTTTTTGCCATGTTACCCAGGCTGCTCTCAAAATCCTGGGCTCAAGCGATCCACCTGCCTCAGTCTCCCAAAGTGCTGGGATTATAGGTGTGAGCCACCACACTTGGCCCACATTTTTAAAAGACATCAAGTTGTAGCTTTGCTTTTTGCAAAAGTTAAACATCTCTCTGCAGAAAGGTCATATTGGATGACAATGAAGATTAATCCACTCTTCCCCCAGGTGAGTCCTTGGTGAGTATTTTTGTGTATTGCTTCCATTGGAAGGATCGTACTGAAAATATGAGTGCTAGCAGTAATTCTATGAGCTTTCTCACTTCAGTACTAATTAAAAGGAAAAGCCCCCCAGCACAGTGGGTTACACCTATAATCCCAACACTTTGGGAGGCCGAGGCGGGCGTATCACAAGGTCAGGAGTTCTAGACCACCCTGGCCAATATGGTGAAGACCCGTCTCTACTAAAAATACAAAAATTAGCCAGGCATGGTGATGGGTGCCCATAGTTCCAGCTACTCGGGAGGCTGAGGCAGGAGAATCGCTTGAACCTGGGAGGCAGGAGACTCGCTTGAACCCGGGAGGCAGAGGTTGCAGTGAGCCGAGATTGCGCCAGTGCATTCCAGCCTGGGTGATGGAGTGAGACTCCATCTTAAAAAAAAAGGAAAAACCAAGAGTCACTTTGAGAAATAAATACCATTAAGTGTGTAGTTCCGCCCAGATGTTCTGGTCTACAGTTGTACAAGCTCTTTGACAAGAATAGGGTTCTAAGAACTGACAATCAAGGCCGGGCGCGGTGGCTCAAGCCTGTAATCCCAGCACTTTGGGAGGCCGAGGTGGGCGGATCACGAGGTCAGGAGATCGAGACCATCCTGGCTAACACGGTGAAACCCCATCTCTACTAAAAAATACAAAAAACTAGCCGGGCGAGGTGGCGGGTGCCTGTAGTCCCAGCTACTCGGGAAGCTGAGGCAGGAGAATGGCATGAACCCGGGAGGCGAAGCTTGCAGTGAGCTGAGATCCGGCCACTGCACTCCAGCCTGGGCGACAGAGCGAGGCTCTGTCTCAAAAAAAAAAAAAAAAAAAAAAAACTGACAATCAATAGGTTACTTGGAGAAATCCAGAACCCTACCTTATGCATTACAGTGAACCCCCTGCTTCTTCTATCCCACACTTGGTAAACCTGAAGCTAGTGACCCCAAATATCCTTTTTCACATGTCCTCTTACCACTGCAACTTAGGCAGCCACACCTACCTTTTATAGAAGCTCTCCTTGGCTGGTACCATGTCCTTCTGCCACAGACTTTAGAAGATCCCAGAATTGGTGAAAATTTTGAATCTTATGGTCTGAGCACTTTTTCTGATGAGAGAACAGCTAGATAGCAACCCCAGCAGCAAGAATCCTCTTATTTTACAAGTTATGGTGGCCTGGCATTTAGTGAATCAGCACTTTCGAGTCAGAAGAACCCTTGAGGGTTGTTTTAGTTTTTCACAATCCCCCCTCACCATTTTTTTTTTTTTTTAGACGGAGTTTCACTCTTCTTGCCCAGGCTGGAGTCCAATGGCATGATCTCGACTCACTGCAACCTCCACCTCCCAAGTTCAAACGATTCTCCTGCCTCAGCCTCCCAAGTAGCTGGGATTATAGGCGTGTGTCACCATGCCCAGCTAATTTTGTATTTTTAGTAGAGATGGGGTTTCACCATGTTGGCCAGGCTGGTCTCGAACTCCTGACCCGGGGTGATCCGCCCACCTCGGCCCCCCAAAGTGCTGGGATTACAGGTGTGAGCCACCACGCCTGGCCTTACAATTTTTTTTAAATAGAGGAGTAACTTGAGGAGTGAGTATTAGAATCAGTATCTCCCAATAAAATCTCTGAAGTGATTTTACATGACCCAATCATTACCCTCTGATTTTTCCTGTGAGAACCTGAAGTACATCCTTGCTTACCACAATGAGAAAGGAGCAGATCCAGGACTCCAACTCAAAGAGCAATTTGGGCTTATAAGTGAGGACTGGGTCACTCTGAAGTGACCCAGTCAGTTCAGTCTTGGAGACTCTTGTGGAGTGTTTGAACTCAACTCAGTTTGCCACACCCTTTTTTCATCAAGGCAGTCCCATAAATCAGGAGATACAGCATGGTGTTCACCTGCAGGGCAGGTAACAGTGCCACCTACCGGGTGTTCTTTCCCAAGGAAGTGGCTATGGCCCCAAAAGGACACTTGTAGAAAGTCTAGGCCAGACATGAGTCTGATATAAGCTCACAGAAGCTATTAAGATATATACTGGTCAGGACTCTACTCTTAAACTTTTCACCTAGAAGCCCTTCTTAGACCCTGGCATTTACACCTCTGGTGTCAAGGGAAAAAAAAGAAAAGAAAAACAGCCAAAATTGGACTTCTCCAGCAGAGATTTAGTCAACACAAAAGGTTCATCAGTTGAAAAGAATTGCATCACTGTTACAGAGTTATGTAGGACATACGGGCAGGCCTGTCTGTGGCCTCTGGAGTTTGGTTAAAGCCCTAAACTGTCCCAATGGCTCCACCCATAAGCTGGCAACATTTTAAATCAAGATTGAGCCATACTAGAGAGTCCAAAGAAAACAGCAATACTTTTCTGTATACCAGGGATTTCAAATGAATATTAGAATTCCTGGAGAGTGACTGAAGGGCTCAGAAATACTTAAAAACCCTTCAAAGCACTGGTTGACCACTATTCAGAGCCTGGTAATCCTCATGCCCAACAGTTACTCTCACAAGTTCCCTGTTGCACTCTCTGTATACCATTAGCAGTAGTGTAATTGATACAATCTTTAGGGAAATAAGTTTGGAGGTGCCTTCATTTTATTTTTTTGAAACAGAGTCTCTGTCGCCCAGGCTGGAATACAGTGGCGTGATCTCAACTCACTGCAACCTCCATCTCCTGGGTTCAAGCAATTCTCCTGCCTCGGCCTCCCAAGTAGCTGGGATTACAGAAATATGCCACCACGCTTGGCTAATTTTTGTATTTTTAGTAGAGACCGGGTTTCACCATGTTTGCCAGTCTGGCCTGGAACTTCTGACCTCAAGTGATCCATCCACCTCGGCCTCCCAAAGTGCTGGGATTATAGGCATGAACCACTGTGCCCAGTCCTTCTTCTTCTTCTTCTTTTTTTTTTTTTTTAGTGCACCTACCCTTTGATTTAGCAAATCCATTTCCAACTCTGGGGAAAAAGTGGCACAGAAACCCTCACACATTAACTCAAAAAAAAAAAAAAATTGTGTACAAGGACATTCATTAAAACCTTACTTGTCAGGGCCAGGCACGGTGGCTCACTCCTATAATCCCAGCACTTTGGGAGACTGAGGTGGATGGATCACTTGAGGTCAGGAGTTCAAGACCAGCCTGGCCAACATGGTGAAACCCCATCTCTAAAAAAAAAAAAAAAAAAAAAAGGACAGGGTGGCTCATACCTGTAATCCTAGCACTTTGGGAGGCCAAGGCGGGTGGATCACTTGAGGTCAGGAGTTTGAGACCAGCCTGACCAACGTGGCGAAACTTCATCTATACTAAAACATACAAAAATTAGCCAGGCATGGTGGCAGATGCCTGTAATCCCAGCTACTCGGGAGGCTGAGGCAGGAGAATCACTTGAACCTTGGAGCAAAGGTTGCAGTGAGCCGAGATCGCACCACTGCACTCTAACCTCGGTGACAAAGCGAGACTCTGTCTCAAAAAAAAAAAAAATTAGCCAGGGGTGGTGGTGCACACCTGTAGTCCCAGCTACTGGGGAGACTGAGGCATGAGAATCACTTGAAGCTGGGAAATGGAGGTTGCAGTGCGCAAGATCATGCCACTGCACTCCAGCATGGACAAAAGAGTGGGACTCCGTCTTAATACAAACAAACAAGCAAACCTTACTTGTCCATCAATAAGTAAGTGGTTAAGTTAGCTGCGATACAGTTATAACATGACCTACAATATACTTGTTAAAAAGAATGAAGAGGCCAGGCAGAGTGGCTCATGCCTGTAATCCCAGCACTTTGAGAGGCTGAGGCAGGCAGATCATGAGGTCAGGAGATTGAGACCATCCCGACCAACATGGTGAAACCTCGTCTCTACTAAAATACAAAAGATTAGTTGGCTGTGGTGGCTCACGCCTATAGTCCCAACTACTCGGGAGGCTGAGGCAGGGGGGAATAGCTTGAACCCAGGAGGCGGAGGATGCAGTGAGCCAAAATCATGCCACTGTACTCCAGCCTGGCGATAGAGCAAGACTCCATCTCAAAAACTAAATAAATAAATACATAAGTAAGTAAATAAATAAAAGAACGAAGAAAATCAGAAGGCTGATTGTGCATGGTACACTGCCAAGTGGGGTAAAAATGAAATTATTTCAGTTTTTTACTAGAAATATATCATTTTATTTCTGCATATATTGTTTGAATTTGTTTACAATGAGTATGTAATGCCTTTGTAACAAACAACTATTTTCCAAAACCATCCCAGTTATTACCTTAAAACCAAACTTTAGATAGTTGGTAGATTTTTTTGTTTTTAAAAATCTTTATTGTTATTATTAATGTGTTTAATAAATTAAGAAGAAAAATAAAATTTAAAAAATTTAGAATGTACTTTTTTGTGCAAAATCTAGGGAGTTGCATTTAACTCAGAGAAATGTGAAGTTAGGGAAGAAATATTTCACTTATACTTTGATATACACACACATACACGGGTATATTACCACAATTTTGTTGTTGTTTTTGAGACAAAGTCTTGCTGTGACACCCAGGCTGGAATGCAATGGCGCTATTTCGGCTGACTGCAACCTCCAATTCCTGGGTTCAAGCAATTCTCCTGCCTCAGCCTCAAGAGTAGCTGGGATTACAGGCATGCACCACCACGCCTGGCCTTTTTTTTTTTTTTTAAATATATATTTTTAGTAGAGATGGGGTTTTGCCATATTGGCCAGGCTGGTCTCAAACTCCCAACCTCAAGTAATCCACCTGCCTTGGTTTCCCAAAGTGCTAGGATTACAGGTGTGAGCCACCACACCCAGCCAATTCTTAGCCCCACCCAGCTAGACGGAGTCTCACTTTATCACCCAGGCTGGAGTACAGTGGAGCAGTCTCAGCTCACTGTAACCTCCGCCTCCCAGGTTCAAGTGATTCTTGTGCCTCAGCTTCTCAAGTAGCTGGGATTATAGGCATGCGCTACCACACCCAGCTAATATTTTATTTTATTTTACTTTACTTTTACTTTACTCTATTCTATTCTATTCTATTCTATTCTACTCTATTCTATTCTATTCTATTCTACTCTATTCTATTCTACTCTACTGTATTCTATTCTACTCTATTCTACTCTACTCTATTCTATTCTACTCTATTCTACCCTACTCTATGCTATTCTACCCTATTCTACTCTGTTCTACTCTACTCCTATTCTATTCTACTCTACTCTATTCTACTCTACTTTACTCTACTCTGTTCTACTCTACTCTACTCTATTCTATTCTATCCTATTTTATTTTATGACGGAGTCTCGCTCTCTCACCCAGCCTGGAGTGCAGTGGCTTGATCTCGGCTTACTGCAACATTCACCTCCCAGGTTCAAGCAATTCTTCTGCCTCAACCTCCCAAGTAACTGGGACTACAGGCGCCCGCCACCACGCACGACTCATTTTGTATTTTTAGTAGAGATGGGGTTTCACCATGTTGGCCAGATTGGTCTTGAGCTCCTGACCTCAGATGATCCCCCCGCCTTTGCCTCTCAAAGTGCTGAGATTACAGACAGGAGCCACCGCACCCGGCCATATTCCCACAATTCTCAGAGTATGGTCTATAGATTCCTGCAGCCCTCAAGACCTTTTCAGGGGAATCCATGAAGTCAAAACCATTTTCATTATAATTCTACTGTATTATTTTTCACTATATTGACTTTCGTAGTGATGGTACAAAAGCAATGGGGGGTAAAAATTTGCTGGTACTGCTGGGTATGATGATGCATGCCTGTAGTCCCTGCTACTCAAGAGGCCGAGGCAGGAGGATTGCTTGAGCCCAGGAGTTTAAGGCTACAGTGAGCTATGATCTCACCACTACAATCCAGCCTGGGCAACAGAGTGAGCTCCTGTTTCTAAAAAACAAAGATCGCTGGTACTTCAGCACAGTATTAGGCAATGGTATCAAACTGTACTAGCAGTAAATATATTCTTCCCCATTGGGCACTCAAAGCAGGAAAAGGCCAATTTTATTAAGAATCCTTGATGAAGCAGTAAAAATTAATTTTATTAAAACTTGACTCTTGAGTACAAGTGTTTTTAATATTCTATGTTAGGAAATGAGAAGGATACACAGAGCACTTCTGCTATTTATCAAAGTACATTGGTTATCTCAAGGAGCATAGCTATTTGGTTGCAAGCTGCATTGGCCTTTTTTTTTTTTTTCATAGAACACCATTTTTACTTGAAAATAGCACTGACAGGCAAATGTTGGTAATTCAGATGTGGATATTTGGCAGACATTCTCTGGAGCCTGTCACTTGAAGGAAAACACCTGACAATATTTATTTCCAATGATAAAATTCAAATCTTTGAGCAAAAATGAGAATTTTGGAAAATTGTACATATTACTGGTTGACAGTTTTCTAAAAGTTTTAAAGACTTTTTTGATGAGATAAATCATGGTATTAATAAATATTTTTTATATTATATAATAAAAATGTGTCAATGTTTGAAAGATCTGCACAGTTCAGTGAACCAATGTTTTCCAAATGACCAATCATGATGTTACAAAATCATACATGTGTAAAAGATCCATTGAAAGTATATTAGGCCAGGCGTGGTGGCTCACGCCTGTAATCCCAACACTTTGGGAGGCCAAGGCAAGTGGATCACTTGAGGTCAGGAGTTCGAGACCAGACTGGCCAACATGGTGAAACCCCATCTCTATTAACAATACAAAAATTAGCTGGGCATGGTGGTGAGCACCTGTAGTCCCAGCTACTCAGGAGGCTGAGGCATGAGAATTGTTTGAACCCGGGAGGCAGAGGTTGCAGTGAGCTGAGATGGCACCACTACACTCCAGCCTGGGCAACAGAGCGAGAGTCCATCTGGAAAAAAAAAAAAAAAAAGTAAGTAATAATAGGCCGGGTGTGGTAGCCCACACCTGTAATCCCAGCACTTTGAGAGGCTGAGGCAGGAGGATCACTTGAGCCCATGAGTTCCAGACTAGCCTGGGCAACATAGGGAGACCCTGTCTCTACACATAATTTTTTTAAATTAGGGCTGGGCACTGTGGCTCATGCCTATAATCCCAGCACTTTGGGAGGCCAAAGCTGGAGGATCACTTGAGTCCAGAAGCTCAAGATCAGCCTAGGCAACATGGCAAAACCCTGTCTCTACTAAAAATGCAAAAAAATTAGCTGGGTGTGGTGGCACATGCCTGTAGTCTGAGGGGGGAGGATCACCTGAGCCTGGGAAGTCAAGGCTGAAATGAGCAGTGATTGCAGACACTGCACTCCACCCCGGGTAACTGAGCAAGACCCTGTCTCAAAACAACACCACAAAATGAAAGTGTGTGATAGACCAATGGATTTTAATATAACAGAGTATGGACATTTTGTAGTTATGGTCTCAACCTTTAAGAAACTAACAGTTGTTGGATTTTGGTGTATTGAAGGGAATATCCAGTTATCTGAAAAATCTATTGAAGTATTTCTTCCTTTTCCAACTGCATAGCTGTGTTGAGCCAGATTTTCTTCATATTCTTCAACCAAAACACTCTTGCATTTGACTGAATACAGAAACAGATGCGAGAATCCAGCTTTTATAAAGCCAGACATTGAAGATGCCACTTTTCTCATTAAATATTTTTGTTTTGAAAAATATTTATTTAGCCAGGAGTGGTGGCTCATGCCTGTAATCCCAGCACTTTAGGAGGCCAAGGCAGGCAGATTCACCTGAGGTCAGGAGTTCAAGACCAGCCTGGTCAACATGGTGAAACCCCGTCTCTACTAAAAAAACAAAAATTAGCCTGGCGTGGTGGCATGCACCTGTAATCCCAACTACTTGGAAGGCTGAGGCAGAAGAATTGCTTTAACCCCAGCAGCCGAAGTTGCAGTGAGCCAAGATGGCATCAGTGTACTCCATCCTGGGCGACAGAACAAGACTCTGTCTAAAAAAAAAAAGCCGGGCGCAGTGGCTCACGCCTGTAATCCCAGCACTTTGGGAGACTGAGGCGGGCGGATCACGAGGTCAGGAGATCGAGACCATCCTGGCTAACATGGTGAAACCCCGTCTCTACTAAAAATGCAAAAAATTAGCCGGGCGTGGCAGCGGGCGCCTGTAGTCCCAGCTACTTGGGAGGCTGAGGCAGGAGAATGGCGTGAACCCGGGAGGCGGAGCTTGCAGTGAGCCGAGATCGCGCCACTGCACTCCAGGCTGGGTGACTGAGCGAGACTCCATCTCAAAAAAAAAAAATTTTTTTTATGTGTGTATATATATATATATATATACACACACACACACACGTATACATATTTATTTATAAAAAAGTTATGTTCACATTTATTAAATGAATTTATATATATATATTTTAAATCCCTCATTGGAAGATTTTTTTTCATGTGCCTACTGTGTCAAAGTAAGATTTTCTTTTCTTTTTTATTTTTATTTTTATTTTTATTTTTTGGTGACACAGTGTCACTTCGTCACCTAGGCTGGAGTGCAGTGGTGCAGTCTTGGCTCACTACAACCTCCGCCTCACAGGTTGAATCGATTCTCGTGCCTTAGCCTCCTCCAATAGCTGGGACTACAGGTGTGCACCATCACACCTGGCTTATTTTTATATTTTTAGTAGAGACAGGGTTTCACCATGTTGGCTAGGCTGTTCTTGAACTCCTGAGCTCAGGTGATCTGCCCACCCTAGCCTCCCAAAGTGCTGGGATTACAGGCATGAGCCACCTCAGCCGGCAGAAGATATTTTTTAATTCCCAGTTTTAACTTCTGACACAGTAAATATTGATACATATAACCCACATACATAAACAAGAGCTCTTTGGGTGTTTAATAATTTTTAAGGGTATAAAGGAGTTCTGAGACAAAAAGGCTTCAGAGCTGCTGCAGCACTATATAGCAGTTGCATTGGAGGCAGAAGAATGGAGGAGGTGAGGTATGGAGACTCTGCTGGGTTTGCTGTCTTTTTTCACTTAGTCAACTCTCATCTTTTAGCCCAGCAGTCAAAGCTTAGGAGCTAGAGCTTTGTACTGTGCTCTGGATGTTTCTGATGTGAATCTATGAAAGGGAAAATTTACTTCTTTTCCTCTTCCTCCCTCTCTATATCTCCAGGTAGGATTTGGGGATGCACAGGGCAAAGAGAGAGAAACTAGGATAGGGCAAGTGGGAGTGAAGGACCTTCCCAGCCATAAGGATTTTATTCAGAAACTGAAGTTAGATGGTTAGGACAAGCTATTAGAAGCAAAGCCTGTCCACTCTGGCTCAGGAACTGGGGTGAGCCAGGGAAATGACCAAAACCCTTCAGTGACCTTAAAAAAACCAACCAATTCTTCTAGGCCGCAGTGCAACATGGTTCATTAGAATAAGCCAACATGGAAAGAAATCAAGCTTAAAGAAAAAAAAAATGTAAACTCACATAGTAACAGCCTCTACTTTACTATTTACCTCTTCTTCCACCTCCACATCCACCTATTCCTTTCCCTCTTACCATCCATCCCTTCTCTGTGGCCTGAGCCCTATCTTTCCATAGGCTATTACTGATTGATTGAGAATGTTGTCATTTGGATGGAGAATTTAGGAGTAAGGCATTTCACCACGATTTGCGTCCCCTCTATGCCATTTTTCACCATGATTTGAGTCTCCTCTATGCCATCATACCCTCTGGCTATGATGATCTGGTATGATCTTTAGCAAGCAACTCCCCTCTCTCCTCTAGACCCTCAGTTTATGTTTTTTGTTGTTGTTTTGTTTTGTTTTGTTTTGTTTTTGAGAAGGAGTTCCGCCCTTGTTGCCCAGGCGGGAGTGCAGTGGTATGACCTCAGCTCACCACAACGTCCGCCTCCTGGGTACAAGTGATTCTTCTGCCTCAGCCTCCCAATTAGTTGCATGCTACCACGCGCGGCTAATTCTGTATTTTTTTAGTAGAGATGGGGTTTCTCCATGTTGATCAGGCTGGTCTCAAACTCCAAACCTTAGGTGATCCTCCCACCTCGGCATCCCAAAGTGCTGGGTTACAGGCATGAGTCACCGCGCCTGGGCACAGTTTTTGTATTTAAAAAAATTTTTTTTTCAGTTTCTGTATTTTTAAAATGAGATTACCTTTCAGCTCTGTGATCCTATGGTTATCAATAAACAGGAGATAAGTCTAGGTTGGAACTAAGGTCTCGGAAATAAATGTAGTGTCATTGAAAATACCAGAGGAGGCCGGGCGCGGTGGCTCACACCTGTAATCCCAGCACTTTGGGAGGCCAAGGCGGGCAGATCACGAGGTCAGGAGATCAAGACCATCCTGGCTAACACGGTGAAACCCCATCTCTATTAAAAATACAAAAACTTAGCCAGGCGTGGTGGTGGGCACCTGTAGTCCCAGCTACTCAGGAGGCTGAGGCTGGAGAATGGCGTGAACCCAGGAGGTGGAGCTTGCAGTGAGCCAAGATCATGCCACTGTACTCCAGTCTGGGCGACACAGCGAGACTCCGTCTCAATTAAAAAAAAGAGAAAGAAAAGAAAATACCAGAGGAGGCGGGGCGTGGTGGCTCACGCCTGTAATCCAAGCACTTTGGGAGGCTAAGACAGGCTGATCACCTGAGGTCGAGAGTTCAAGACCAGCCTGACCAACATAGAGAAACCTCATCTCTGCTAAAAATACAAAAATTAGCCGGGCGTGGTGACACATGCCTATAATACCAGCTACTCGGCAGGCTGAGGCTGGAGAATCGCTTGAATCTGGGAGGTGGAGGTTGCGGTGAGCGGAGATCATGTCATTGCAGTCCAGCCTAGGCAACGAGAGCAGAATCCTGTCTCAAAAAAAAAGAAAAGAAAAGAAAATAGCAGAGGAAGCCAGGCACAGTGGCTCACACCTGTAACCCCAGCACTTTGGGAGGCTGAGGCAAGCAGATTACTTGAGCTCAGGAGTTTGAGACCAGCTTGGCCAACATGGTGAAACTCCATCTCTACAAAAGATACAAAAATTAAACAAGCATGGTGGCAGGCGCCTGTAGTCCCAGCTACTTGGGAGGCTAAAGTGGGAGGATCGCTTGAACCCAAGAAGCAGAGGTTGCAGTGAGCTGAGATCCCACCACTGCACTCCAGACTGGGTGACACAGCAAGACTCTGTCTCAAAAATAAATAGAGAAAATAGCAGAGGATCTAGTGAAGAAACATGGTCTAGTTTGCATCACTGCACATTATAATCCCCTTTGTAAGTGGATATATTAATGGAAGGTGAACAAACATGTCTGAAAACAACCTGGAGAAACCTCCCAAGGCCATGATTCTTCCCTTGGGTTCACTTAACTAGTAGGTTCCTGGAACTGGTACTGGAAAATTCCCCAGTTCTTGTCCAGAAGTGCTAATTCCTTTGGTCTTAGAGGCCCTAGAGGTTTTCAACCTCCCCATTTTGACCTTCCTGTTAGGTTCTGGCCCCTACCATTCTTTTTATTTTTTAACAGCTTTATTTTTTATTATCTATTTTTTTAGAGACAGAGTGTTGCTCTGTTGCCCAGGATGGAGTACAGTGGTGCAACCATAGCTCACTGCAGCCTGAAACTCCTGGACTCAAGCAATCCTCTTACCTTGGCCTCCCAAAGTGCTGGGATCACAGGCATGAGCTACTGCACCCCCACCTTAACAGCTTTCTTAAAATATCATTCACATATCACACAATTCACTCAAAATGTTCAAGTCAGTAACTTTTATTATATGCAGAGCTGTGCAACCATCACATCTGTTTTTTTGTTTTTTGTTTTTTTTAACTTTTAGAGATGGCATCTTGCTATGTTGCCCAGGCTGGAGTACAGTGGCTATTCACATACAAGATCATAGCACACTGTGGCCTCTAACTCCTAGCCTTAGCCTCCTGAGTAGCAGGAACTACAGGTGTGTGCCACCATGCTGTGCTTATCACATCTATTTTAGAACATTTTCATCACTCCTAAAAATAATTCCTGCACCCCATAGCCATTATCCCTAGGCCCCCAGCCCTAGGCAACCACTAGTTTACCTTATGACTTTATAGATTTGCCTATTATGGATATTTCATATAAATGGAATAATATAATATGTGATCCCTTGTAACTGGCTTCATTCACTTAGAATGATGTTTTCAAGGTTTATTCTTGCTGTAGCATGTATGGGTGCTTCATTCCATTTTATGGCCAAATAATATTTCACTGTATGGATATAACACATTTTACTTATCCATTCATCATTTTGGACTGGTGACTCATTTGGGTTATTTCTACTTTTTGGCTATCATAAATAATGCTGCTATGAACATTTGTGTATATCTTTATGTGGATATAAGTTTTAAATTCTCTTGGGTCCCTTATCAGTTTTATATTTGCAAATATTTTATCCCATTCTGTGGGTTGTCTTTTCACTTTCTAGGCAGTGTCATTTGGTGCACAGAAGTTTTTTATTTTGATGATGTCCAATTTTTTTTTCTTTTGTTCCTTGTGCTTTTGGTATCATATCTAAGAAACCATTGCCAAATCCAAGGTCATAAAGATTTATACCTATGTTTTCTTCTAAGAAGTATTTTAGCTCTCACGTTTAGGTTATTGATCCATTTTGAGTTAATTTTTACATATGATGTGAAGTAGGTGTTCATCTTCATTCTTTTGCGTGTGGATATCTGATTTTCTCAGCACCATGTATCAAAATGATGATCCTTTCAGTCAGGCACGGTGGCTCATGCCTGTAATCCCAGCACTTTGGGAGGCTGAGGCGGGTGGATCACCTGAGGTGAGGAGTTCGAGACTAGCCTGGCCAACATGGTGAAACCTGACTCTACTAAAAATATAAAAATTAGCTGGTGTGGTGGTGCACGCCTGTAGTCCCAGCTACTTGGGAGGCTGAGATGGGAGGATTGCTTGAACCTGGGAGGCTGCAGTGAGCCAAGATCATGCCACTGCACTCCAGCCTGGGCAACAGAGTGAGACTATATCTCAAAAAAAAAAAAAAAGAAAGAAAGAAAAAGAAAAAAAAGAAAAAGAAAAAAGACTATTGTTTCACCATTGAATTGTCTTGGCAACCTTATCAAAAATTAATTGACCATAAATGTGAGGGGTTTTTCCTGGACTATCAATTCTACTTATCTGTATGTCTATCCTTATGACAGTACCACACACTGTCTTGATTATTATAGCTTTGTAGTAAGTTCTGAAATCAGAAAATGTGAGTCCTCCAACTTGGTTCTTCATTTTCAAGATTGTTTTGGTTATTCTAGGTTGGCCCCTACTATTCTTACCCCAAGTGGCAAGACTCCCTTGCCCACACTACTTTTTCCAAGGCATTAATTATGGTGACCTATAAACCCTAATCCTCATCCTCTCCAACCTCATCCTGCAATATTCTCTCTCTCACTCCACTCTAGCGAGATAGTCCTTCTTTCAGTTTCTCAAACATTCCAAAGTCTTTCCTGCCTGATGGCCTTTGAACCCCTATTCCCTTTGCTAAGAATGTTTCCCTCCACCCTCCACTTCCTCCTTCCTTTTATCAAGACTAACTTTCTGTTGCCCAGGCTGGAGGAAAGTACAGCAGTCTAATCATGGCTCTATGCAGCCTCAAATTCCTGGGCTTGAGCAATGCTTCCATCTCACCCTCCCTCATAGCTGGGACTACAGGCATGTACCACTACACCCAGCTTATATGTATTTTTCTACTAGAATGTCTCCATTCTAGTAGGGGAGACAGAAAAATACAGGAGAGGAAAGATCATGTCTTAGTTAACACTGAATTCCTACTGCCTGGCATATAATAGTTATGTAATATGCATTTGTTTAATGGATGAATGAATGAAAGACCAGTCAATCCCTGGACAGCCCTTTAGTAGGATTCAGCATCAGGAAAAGAGGAAAGAGGCAATGAACTTGGCCCTCAAACCAGGGTTGCTTTCCTTGTACTCACCTCTCATTTTGTGCCAGTCAGCAATTCCTCCCTCCTTTCATTCAAATAATTACCCCAAACTCTCCTCCTAATGAATATCTATGTACCTTTGAGAAGTAGATACAGACACATTCCTGCCTTCCCCAATCTCTGCTCTGGATTGCCTTCAGGGAAAAAAAAGCCAAAGATGTCTCTGACAATAGTGTATATGGACAAGTACACCCTCAGATTCATTTGCAGAGATAAAAATCTAGAGTATTGGGAAGCATGAGACACCAGACAAGGGTATAGAAGAATACAGAACTAAGAAGGTAAGAATTCAGAACCTCAGGGAGAATCAGAATCTCAGGCAGAGAGCTTGGGAATTCACATCACAACCTTTGATTCTAATGCCTGCAAAAGTTTGAGAACCATTGTCCCATAGCTACAGACTGGAGAGGAAAGGCCTGGGTTACTGATATGAAGGGATTTTCCCTGGAGCTTGGAAGGGAAGAGTTTCCAATCCCTTGGTAATCCTATATACAGCCCCAAGTCTTTCACTAAAGATCTTAAAGAATGTTACAGGCATCAATTAACCTTTCCAGCACCCTAGACTGAAAATCCAGGCTCTTGACCCTATTTTACTGACAAAAACTCAAACCTACGGTTTAGAGCCAAGAAAGGAATATCTTGGCTCATGTGACCTGAACTGAACAAGCTAAAGAGACTACAGGTATGCATCACCACGCCTAGCTTATTTTTTATTATTTTTGTAGAGATAGAGTCTCACCATCTTATGCAGGCTGGTCTCAAACTCTTGGGTTCAAGCAGTCCTCCCACCTTAGCTTCCCAAGGTGCTGAGACTGCAGGCATGAGTCGTTGCTCCTGGCTGACAGTGGTTCTTAATCTGGGGACTGTAGTGCACTTAAATTTATGTGTGTATGTGTCACTCCTTGACTTTAGGCAGATGATACTTTCACTTACTCCTTGTCGCTCAAATCTCAGCTTAAAGGCAATCCCCTCAGAGAGGTCTTCCCTGAACACCCATCTTAAGTAATGTTTTCTATCATATCCTATTTTAATTTCTTCAGAGTACTTGTCATTATCTGAGATTATCTTACCCTTTCTTTGCCCCTCCTTCACTATAAGGTAAACTCCATGAAATGAGAAACCTATCTGACAGTACATTGTTCATGTTCAACAAGTGTTTGTTGAATGCTTAAATAAGCAAGTCTAAATGAAGATGTTTTCAACAATATGTAGATGCTGTTGAAATGAGTAAAATATACATTTATTTTTAAAGTCTAAATTTAGGCTGGGCACAATGGCTCATGCCTGTAATCCCAGCAGTTTGAAAGGCCAACGCGGGAGGATTGCTTGAGTTCAGGAGTTTGAGACCAGCCTGGGCAATATAGCGAGACCCCATCTCTACAAATAATTTTAAAAATTTACCAGGTATGGTGGTATGCACTTGTAGTTCAGCTGCACTGTAGCCCCTCAGTCCCTGTAGTCCTGTAGCCTCTCAGCCTTGGCAGGCTGAAGCAAGAGGATTGCTAGAGCCCATGAGATCAAGGCTGTAGTGAGCTATGATTGCACCACTGCACTCCAGTCTGGGCAACAGAGCAAGACCCTGTCTCAAAAATAAATTAAATAAATAAATAAAAAGAAAAACCCTGATGTGATAGTCTAAGTATCTATTGATTGAGAGAAATACATGCCTAAAGTATCACTTGGCTGGGTGCAGTAGCTCATGCCATAATCCCAGCACTTTAGGAGGCCGAGGCAGGGGGATTGCTTGAGCCCAGGAGCTTGAGACCAGTCTGGGCAACATAGCAAGAACTTCTCTCTTAAAAAAAAAGTCTTGCCTGGGCATGGTGGCTCATGCCTGTAATCCCAGCACTTTGGGAAGCCGAGGCGGGTGGATCACCTGAGGTCAGGAGTTGGAGACCAGCCTGGCTAACATGGTGAAACCCCGTCTCTACTAAAACTACAAAACAAATTAGATGGGCATGATGATGGGTGCCTATAGTCCCAGCTACTCGGGAGGCTGAGGCAGGATACTCACTTGAACCCCAGAGGTGGAGGCTGCAGTTAGCCGAGATCATGCCACTGCACTCCAGCCTGGGCAGCAAGAGTGAAACTCCAGTAATTTTTTTAAAAGTATAATTTAAATTTAGACTATTTTGAGACAGGATCTATGTCACTCAGGCTGGAGTGCAGTGGTGCAATCATAGCTCACTATAGCTTCAAACTCCTGGGCTCAAGTGATCCTCCCACCTTAGAGCACCCCTTCCCCCATCCCCACCCCCGCCCCAAGTAGCTGGGACTACAGTACGTGCCACCACATCCAGCTAATTTTTTATGTTTTTTTTTTAGAGACAGGGTCTCACTATATTGCTCAGGCTGGTCTTGAACTCCTGAGGGCTCAAGTGATCCTCCCCACTCAGCTACCCAAAATGCTGGGATTATACACATAAGGCACTGTGTCCAGCCAGGGTTTTTCTTTATAATATTGAAAAAAGGGTTGGCACAATTTCCATTTCTGACATCATATGGATTATAATTTCTGAACAATCTTCCCCAAAAAAAACAACTAAAATGATAGGTTAAATATAATTTTTAACTTTAAAATTCATAATGAGATGACACAAAAAGTTAGAATGACCCCAAGACAAACTAACCAAAAACAATTCTCCTTGAAACATTTTCTTAAGTCCTGGTTTTGATTCCATATCACTGGCCACTCCTCAGTCTTCTCCTTTCCTGGTTGCTCCTCTACCTCTTAACCTTTTAACAGTGAAGAGTTCTAAGGCTTGGTCCTTGGATCTCTTCTCTGATTGTACTTCCTTGGCAATCTTATATAGTCTGTGTTTTCAATATAATTTGTACTCTAATAAAATTATAAATTTTATCTCTGACTCAGATTTCCTTGTGTACTTCAGATTTGCATGTCCAGCTGCCTATTTGACATCTTTACTTGATTGTCTAAAAGGCATCATACGGCCAGGCACAGTGGCTCATGCCTGTAATCCCAACACTTTGGGAGGCTGAGACGAGTGGATCTCTTGAGGTCAGCAGTTCGAGACCAGCCTGGCCAACATGGTGAAGCCCTGTCTCTACTAAATAAATAAATAAATGGCATCATAATGCCCAAATATGAACTCAAGTCAATGGCAATTCCATTCTTCCTGTTGCTGAGACCCAAAACACTGGAGTCATCTTTAACCTCCCTTTTTCTTATATCCCAATCAAGTAAAGGGAGGAAAGTGGAAAAGAAAAAGGACAAAAATAGCTCGATCCATCTAAAATAAGGTAAGAAAAGGAGAAAAGAGGAACAGAAAAATAGGAAATAAAAAAGCAAATAAAACAAAATCAAATATATTAGTAATTACTCTAAATGTAAATTTACTAAATTTTCTAGCTAAAAGATGGATTGTCAAATTGGATTTAAAAACAAAAAACCTGGCCAGGCATGGTGGCTGGTGCCTGTAATCCTAGCACTTTTATAGGCCAAGGCAGGAGGATTGCTTGAGCCCAGGAGTTTGTGACCAACCTGGGCAACATAGTGAGACCCCATCTCTACAAAAATTTTTAAAAAGTAGTCAAGCATGGTGGCATGCACCTGTGCTCCCAGTTACTCAGGAGGCTGAGGTGGGAGGATCACTTGAGCTGAGGAGTTTGAGGCTGCAGTGAGCCATATTTGTGCTACTGCGCTTCAGGCTGTGTGACAGGTGAGATCCTATCTCAAAAAAAAAAAAAAAAAAAGACAAATTAGCTTGGCATGGTGGTGCATGCCTGTAATACCAGCTACTTGGGAGGCTGAAGCAGGAGAATCACTTGAGAATCACTTGAACCCAGGAGGCGGAGGTTACAGTGAGCTGAGATTGCGCCATTGCACTCCAGCCTGGACAACAAGAGCAAAACTTTGTCTCAAATTAATTGATTAATTAAAAAAAATCATGGGCCATTGCAGTGGTTCACACCTATAATCGCAGCACTTTGGGAGGCCAAGGCAGGAGGATCACTTGAGGTCAGGAGTTTGAGACCAGACTCAAACTGGTCTCAACATAGTGAGACCCTGTCTCTACAAAAATTAAGAAAAAATAAATAAGCAGAGTGGCCAGGCACGATAGCTTACGCCTGTAATCTCAGCACTGTGGGAGGCCGAGGCGGCCGGATTACCTGAGCTCAGGAGTTTGAAACCACCCTGGGCAACATGGTGAAAGCCCATCTCTACTAAAATGCAAAAAAATTAGATGGGCATGGTGGTGCGCACCTGTAATCCCAGCTACTCAGGAGGCTGAGGCGGGAGAATCGCTTGAACCCAGGAGTTGGAGATTGCAGTGAGCCAAGAACGCGCCACTGCACTCCACGCCAGCTTGGGTGACAGAGTGAGACTCTGTCTCAAATAAATAAATAAATAAATAAATAAATAAATAAATAAATAAATAAGCAGGGCATGGAGGTGTGTGCTTGTAGTCCAAGCTACTCAGGAGGCTGAGGCAGGGGGATCTCTTCAGCTCAGGAGGTTGAGGCTGCAGTGAGCCCAAGATCGTGCCACTGTGCTCCAGCCTGGGTGACAGAGTGAGACCTTGCCTCTAAAGAAATTTTTATATAAAATAAAAATAAATACAAAAAAAACTAAATCTGACCACATCATGATTACAAAAGATACAAGTAAAATATAAGAACACAGAAAGACTAAAATTCAAAGAATGTAAATACATAATATAGGAAAATTCTAATCACAGGAAAGCTAATTTAACTATATTTCTAGCAGACAAAATAATTTTTAAGCAGAAAGAATTACTAATCACTACAAAATAAAATCTTTACAAAATAATAAAAGGATCAATTAACCAGGAAGATATAACAATTCTAAACTAGAAAGCACTCAAAACACAGCATTTAAAAATACATAAAAACAAAAATTGACAATTCTTCAAAGAGATAGTGACAAATTCATTAACATAATAGGTTTATTAAAATACCTTCCCCAGTACTTACTAGTTCAAACAGGCCAAAGAAAGCCATGCCATATATAGAACATCTTGAACAGCACAATTGGTAGGCTGGCCTAATAGAAATAGAAAATTGGAGGGCCGGGCAC
Organism: Papio anubis; assembly: GCF_008728515.1. Taxonomy (NCBI): domain Eukaryota; kingdom Metazoa; phylum Chordata; class Mammalia; order Primates; family Cercopithecidae; genus Papio; species Papio anubis. Next base: position 133,062,523 of record NC_044980.1, on the reverse strand, counting down.
GGTGGCTCACACCTATAATTCCAGCACTTTGGGAGGCCAAGGCAGGCAGATTACCTGAGGTCAGGAGTTCAAGATCAGCCTGGCCAACACGGTGAAATCCTGTCTCTAGTAAAAATACAAAAATTGGCCGGGCGCGGTGGCTCAAGCCTGTAATCCCAGCACTTTGGGAGGCCGAGACGGGCGGATCACGAGGTCAGGAGATCGAGACCATCCTGGCTGACACGGTGAAACCCCGTCTCTACTAAAAAAATACAAAAAACTAGCCGGGCGAGGTGGCGGGCGCCTGTAGTCCCAGCTACTCGGGAGGCTGAGGCAGGAGAATGGCGTGAACCCGGGAGGCGGAGCTTGCAGTGAGCTGAGATCCGGCCACTGCACTCCAGCCTGGGCGACAGAGCGAGACTCCGTCTGAAAAAAAAAAAAAAAAATACAAAAATTAGCCAGGCATGATGGCAGGCACCTGTAATCTCAGCGACTCCAGAGGCTGAGGCAGGAGAATCGCTTGAACCCAGGAGGTGGAGGTTGCAGTGAGCCGAGATCGCTCCATTGCACGCCAGCCTGGGGGACAAGAGTGAGACTTCATCTCAAAAGAAAAAATTGGAGAATAAGCATTATTTTCAAGTATACATGGAACATTTACAAAAATTAATAACATTCCAGGCCATAAAGTTAGCCTCATAAGTATCTAACCGATAGTTTTTTTGTTTTTTGTTTTTTTTGTTTTTTTTTGTTTTTGAGACGGACTCTTGCTCTGTCCCCCAGGCTGGAGTGCAGTGGCGTGATCTCTGCTCACTGCAAGCTCTGCCTCCTGGGTTCACACCATTCTCCTGCCTCAGCCTTCCGAGTAGCTAGGACTACAGGCGCCCATCACCACGCCCAGCTAATTTTTTGTATTTTTAGTAGCCAGGATAGTCTTGATCTCCTGACCTCGTGATCTGCCTGCCTCGGCCTCTCAAAGTGCTGGGATTACAGGCGTGAGCCACCGTGCCCGGCCTCCTCATATCTAAATGAAATTAAGTTAGAAATCAGTTACAAAAAGATAAAGGAAACAAAAGTTTGGAAAATTTTTAAATGCACTTTTCAACAACTTGTGAATCAGAGGAGAAATCAGTAGAAATTAGAAAATTCTTAGAATAAATAAATGGTAATGAGAATATTATATATCAAAACCTGTAAGATGCCAGTAGTACTTAGGAGGAAATTCATAACAGTAGTGTTTACATTAGGAAACAAATAAGGCTGAAAATAAGGAAATAAGAAATTAGAAAAACAGGCCGGGCGCGGTGGCTCACGCCTGTAATCCCAGCACTTTGGGAGGCCGAGATGGGCGGATCACGAAGTCAGGAGATGGAGACCATTCTGGCCAACAAGGTGAAACCCCGTCTCTACTAAAAATACAAAAAAAAAAAAAAAAAAAAAAAATAGCCGGGCGTAGTGGCGGGCGCCTGTAGTCCCAGCTACTTGGGAGGCTGAGGGAGGAGAATGGCGTGAACCCGGGAGGCCGAGCTTGCAGTGAGCCGAGATCGTGCCACTGCACTCCAGCCTGGGCGACTGAGCAAGACTCCGTCTCAAAAAAAAAAAAAAAAAAAAGAGAAATTAGAAAAACAGCAATAAACATAAAGAAAACAGAAAGAAGAAAATAAAGAGCAGAAATTAATGAAGTAGAGAAACATTCAGTAGAGAAGATCAACAAAGCCAAAAGTTAGTTATTTAAAAAGACTAATAAAATAGCCTTGCCGGGCGCAGTGCCTCACGCCTGTAATCCCAGCACTTTGGGAGGCCGAGGCAGGGGGATCGTGAGGTCAGGAGTTCAAGACCAGCCTGGCCAACATAGTGAAACCCTGTCTCTACTAAAAAATACAAAAATTAGCCAGGCGTGGTGGTGGGCGCCTGTAGTCCCAGCTACTTGGGAGGCTGAGGGAGGAGAATGGTGTGAACCTGGGAGACAGAGCTTGCAGTGAGCCGTGATAGCATCACTGCACTCCAGCCTGAGCGACAGAGTGAGACTCCGTCTCAAAAATAAATAAATAAATAAATAAATAATAATAAACATTTTAAAAATAAAATAGCCTAACTTGCAAGAGTAACCAAGAATCAAAAACAGAGAGAAATAAGAAAACCATAACTAAATATGCTACAGATATTAAGCAGGTAAGAGTTATAATAACTTTATGTCAATAAATATGAAAAATTAGATAAAATCAATAGATTCCCAGAAAAATACAATTCAGCAAAGATGGCTGAAGAAGAAATAAAGAGCCTGAAAATTTAAAAATTTGAATCAACTTAAACTTTCCACAAAGCAACCTCTAGGCCCCAATGGCTTCACCAGTGAATTCTTTGAGTCAATAGAAAACTGGATAATTGAATTGTGGTAGAGTTATACACTGGAGTGCTACCTAGCAATGAAAACAAACTACAGCTACATGCATCAACATGATTTTTGTTTGTTTGTTTGTTTTTGAGACAGTCTTGTTCTGTTGCCCAGGCTAGAGTGTGCAGTGGCGTGATCTTGGCTCACTGCAACCTCTGTCTCCCGGTTCAAGCTATTCTCCTGCCTCAGCCTCCCAAGTAGCTGGGATCACAGGCATGTGCCACCATGCCAGGCTAATTTTTATATTTTTAGTAGAGACGAGGTTTTGCCATGTTGGCCAGGCTGGTCTGAAACTCCTGACCTCAAGTGATCCACCCACCTCGGCCTCCCAAAGTGCTGGGATTACAGGTGTGAGCCACCATGCCCAGCCCAAGATTTTTTTTTTCTTGCTTTTTTTTTTGAGATAGAGTCTCACTATGTTGCCCAGGCTGGAATGCAGTGGTGCAATCTTGGCTCACTGCAACCTATGCCTCCCCGGTTCAAGTGATTCTTCTGCCTCAGCTTCCTCAGTAGCTGAGATTACAGGTGCGTGCCACCATACCTAGTTAATTTTTGTATTTTTAGTAGAGATGGGGTGTTACCGTGTTGGTCAGGCTGGTCTTGAACTCCTGATCTCGTGATCCAGGAGTGAGCCACTGCGCCCGGCTTTTCTTGTTTCTTTTTTTTTTCTTTTTTTTTTTTTTTAATTTGAGACCGGTTCTTGCTCTGTTCCCAAGTCTGGAGTGCAGTGGCATGATCATGGCTCACTGCAGCCTCGACCTTCTGGGCTCAAGTGATCCTCCAGGCTCAAGTGATCAATCCTCCTGCCTCAACCTCCTGAGTAGCTGGGACCACAGGCATGCACCACCACACCTAGCTAATTTTTTTTGTTTTGTGTGTGTGTGGAAACAAGGTTTCACTCTGTTGTTCAAGCTGCTCTGGAACTCCTGGGCTCAAGCAATCCTCCCACCTCAGCCTCCCAAAGTGCTAGGACTACAGGCATGTGCCACCACACCCAGCCAAAAATTATTTTTATATGTGTAAAAAGCTATTTCAAACTGACAAATATTTATTCTGGAAAGACTGGTTTTTTCTTTTTGCAAGCTGAAAAGAGTTCCCTGATGGCCCTTAGATTCTGTAAAAGAGAATCTGGGAGGACAGAAAGTTCAAAATGTGAAGCACTTCGTGGCTCAGGATCTTTTAATGAGTAGAGAGTGAATGGGGCCTGATCCGTCCCTCTGGCTCACCAGCCTTTCCTAAATGCACAGCAAACATGCTTGCTTCCTGCCACTCTCCACCCTCAAGTCAGGAGGTAACTGAGGTCTTGGCAGCTGCCCTTCAGTCCTTCCCCAAGCCGACTGAGCATCTGGAAGTTAAGCCAAAGGCCAAAAGTGTCCTGACTTCCTGAATAAGCACCTGTGAACTAAGAGAAGACATGGTGAGGCCAAAGCAAGTGCTCAGGGGACATACTACTGCAAAGAACAGAGCAAAAGGAATGATAAGGGATAAGGAGCGCCCAGGAGATCTTGTTCAGGGCCAGCCAGTGAATTCCCCTTTCTCTCTCCAGTCCCCCAAATTTCCCATTGCAAGTGTCAGAGGCTCTTAGATGCTTCTTTTTGTTTGAGGTGGAGTTTCGCTCATGTTGCCCAGGCCTGAGTGCAATGGCGCAATCTCGGCTCACTGCAACCTCTGCCTCCCGGGTTCAGGCAATCCTCGTCTCCAGTAGCTGAGATTACAGGTGTCCGCCACCACGCCCGCCTAATTTTTGTATTTTTAGTAGAGACAGGGTTTCACCATGTTGGCCAGGCTGATCTCGAACTCCTGACCTCAACTGATTCATCTGCCTCGGCCTCCCAAAGTGCCGGAATTACAGGCGTGAGCCACCGCACCCGGCCTGGCTCTTAGGCTCTTGGGCTTGGAGAAGCATGAAGATGAGGGTGTTCTATGGCCCAAAAGAGAGATTTTTGTTTTTGATTTTTTTTTTTTTTTTGAGACGGAGTCTCACTCTGTCACCCAGGCTGGAGTGCAGTGGCACAATCTTGGCTCACTGCAACCTCTGAAACTCCACCTCCTGGGTTCAAGCGATTCTCCTGCCTCAGCCTCTTACGGGCATGCATCACCACACCCAGCTAATTTTAGTATTTTTAGTAAAGACGGAGTTTCACTATGTTGGCCAGGCTGGTCTCAAACTCCTGAACTCAGGTGATCTACCCACCTCTGCCTCCCAAAGTGCTGGGATTACAGGTGTGAACCACTGTACCCGGCCCCAAAAGAGAGTTCAGCTTTTTAAGGGCAACCAGTTCCAGGCTTTTGTACATGCTGTGGCCTTGCTTAGAATATTTTCCTTCCATCTGGTCCTGGCTTGCTCCTTTAAAACGTTTTTTTTTTTAGAGACAGGATCTCACTATGTTGCCCAGGCTGGAGTGCAGTGGCTATTCACAGTCGTGATTATTGCACACTACAGCTTAAAGTCCTGGACTCTTGACTCAGCCTCCCTAGTAGCTGGGACTACAATTGTGTGCTGCTGTGCCCAGCTGCCTGGCTAGCTTCTATTCATTATTTGGATTTCAAATTATGAACCATTTCCTCGTAGAAATGGAACACCCACCACCCAACCACCACCACCCCACCTTCACCAACTCTCACCACTCCACCTTACTGTTCTCTAAGAAGAGGTTAGAAGCCCTGCTCCCATGCCATGCCCTGTTCTTCCCTTATCAGCACTATCCCACTCTAACAGTTGTCTGTTTATTTGTCTACTTTCCCACTGGGATTTAAGTTTCCTGAGGTCAGGGACCATGACTGTCTTACTATCTCTACCACCAAGATACTACATGACAGGTACTCAGAAAATGCTTGATATATGGATGAATAAAATAAAGGAATGGCAGAGAGGACAAGTGATAGAGATTTCCTCCACAAGTCTAGAGTGTGGTTCTCAGCAGCCTAAGAGAGGAGCCTTCCAAGCAAGGGAAAGGAACACTAGGCTTTCTCCTCCCTTCCTCTCCTTCCCACTCCTTCCCATTCTTTTGCCAGGGCACCGCCCCTCACAACATCCATCTCCACTTCTCATTTGGTGTGAGTTTGAGCTCTCTCTACTGATCAAACTTCAGAACCACAGGGAGCCAAGCCTAGGCACCCTTGCCAGTTATTCTTCGCTAGGAAGAGACCCTTCTATACCCCAGCACCCCCAGTCTAGGATTCCTAAGGGACTGGAGTAAGGAGAAAACAGGGCTGGTCAACACACTGGAGAGTTCCAAGTTCTAAGCCCACACCTCCCATCCTCAACATCAGGAGCACTTCCCTCACATCCTCACCTCATGCTGTTTCCTGGGGTCTCCACTCCCAGACTCCTACTCCAGCTAATTCACAGAAATGTTGATTTCTGGAGCCTTTGGCTGATACATCAGCTCTGACTGTGGAAGACAGATCCCAAGATGGATTGAGAATAGATAGAAAGACAGATAGTGAGAGACAACATAGAGGAAGGGACCCACTGACCGGATATAAACCCACAGTGAGACAAAACAAAGATCAGAGTTGAGAAAGACAGCCCACTTGAGCTGAAGCCTCAGCCCTTTCCACCCACATCAAGGGCCCCTGTCCTATGAAGAAAGATTTCCTTCACCCCTTCGGTCTGCCTATGTGTCCATACACAGCTAAGGGAAGTGACTGTTGATCAGATCTGCAGGCTTAATGGAGATATTATTTAGGGACAGCTCCTGGACAAGAACGCTCTCCCAAACCCCGACACATTCTCCTGAGAGGACCCAGCCTGGAGCTCACATCTTCACTGTCACTTCCACTGAACGAGTGTTCTGGCTCCAGCCCCTTCTCAGGGATGCTTCTCTCCTCCTCTGGCATCAGCTCATCCAGCCAGAGGAGTTCCTGTGGTGAGAAGACCCTCTCCAGGGCCTTTCGGACCCCCACAAGGCCCAACAACTGCAGGAATAGAAACATGGCCCAGGCCTGTCAGCAACATCAGTAGGAACATTAATAATAACACTTCTTGAGCACTTCCTATGTGCTAGGCATTGTATATCAGTTTCACTGAATGCTAGCACATTCCTATGAGGTAGAATAATTATTCCCATCGTACAGAGAAGGAAACTGAGACCCCCAGTGATTAGTTACTTCCCAGAGGTCACACATCTGGGATATAGTAAGCAGATTGGTTCTACTGCGAAGCCTATGACTCTTAACTTCCTCAATAAGAACAAGGCCAGAAGCCACCTATGTTATCACCTCACTGAGTAATAAAAGTGTCACCATTTCCTCTACCAAGACCTTAGATTTCTTCTGGGTTTTATGTTCTTACCTGTGGCTGATCACTCCAAAGAGGTTGGGAAAAGAGGTGAATCAGGTATCCCAGGACTAGCCCATACATAGGTATCACTCTGCCATCTTTTTCTTTGTCTTAGGATTCCCAACCAGGGAGAGCCACAGCGAGTGAGAGGGGAGATTCTTCCTCTCGTGGAGGCCTTGGCCACCCTTCCAGGCTCAGAGTCTCCCAAGACCCTCCAGGACACAGCCCAACTTTGCCTCAGGTTACCATGAGGGGGAAGATGATGGCTGCAGGGGTAGACTTGATTATCCAAAGTAGCCCCAGACAGACAAGCTGGATGGCTGTGAAGAGATGGACCCTGGTCAGAGGCACATGCCTCAAGAGTAGCAGGTCTGGCTGGTGTTTTGCTGGCATCAACAACAGCTTCACTCTCTTAGTGAACTAGGGGAACGAGAGGAAGAGAAAAGCAGGGCACTCAGGTAGCCTGACAGGAGGGTGTTACTGATAGCTATCGTAGCCCAGCACTGGGAGCAGGCGGGAAGCATGGCAGCTGAGTCCCTGAGCCCAGGAGAGACAGAAAAAAGAGAGTAAGAGGGGAATTCTCAAGTGTAGACAGGAGATGCCAGCAGAAAAGAAAAAAGGAGTGGGGTTGCTAGGTAATTTTGTTCTTTTTTGTTTCTCTTTTTATTCTTTTTTTTTCTTTTGTTAGGTGATTTTAATGGGCTCACCTGAATGCTGCTAAGTGCTGCCACCCCCATATACAGGAAGATGCCATAGAGCACAGGCATTGGGATGAACTGGTAGAAAGAAGCAGAGAGTTAGCAAAGTTTACCTCTGCCGACCTCCTAGATGCCCCAGGATGCCTAGATGTCCTAGATTCCTCTAGCATCTAGTATCTAGGTCTGCCCAGGCCTTGCCTTTCCTTTCACACTTTTCTTTTCTTTTTTTTTTTTTTTGAGACGGAGTCTCCCTCTGTCGCCCAGGCTGGAGTGCAGTGGCTGGATCTCAGCTCACTGCAAGCTCCGCCTCCCGGGTTTACACCATTCTCCTGCCTCAGCCTCCCGAGTGGCTGGGACTATAGGCGCCCACCACCTCGCCCAGCTAGTTTTTTGTATTTTTTAGTAGAGACGGGGTTTCACCGTATTAGCCAGGATGGTCTCGATCTCCTGACCTTGTGATCCACCCGTCTCGGCCTCCCAAAGTGCTGGGATTACAGGCTTGAGCCACCGCGCCCGGCCCCTTTCACACTTTTCATGCCTGATCTGATTGAATCCTCAAATCAATCAGATGAAGTAAATGTTATTATTGCCTCATCTTACAGATTGGGAAATTGAATTTCAGAGGAACTAAGTAACTTTGTCCATTACTTGACCTACCACTCCAATCTTATCTATCACATTTCCCTCTGTTCTTCCCTCAACATGCCCAAGTTTGTGCCTACCCCTTGCAAAGCCTTTTACTTTGCTATTCCCTCCACCTAAAATGCTCTTCCTCCAGACTTTCTCATGACCAGTTTATTCTTATTACTCATGCCTCATCTCATGACACCCTGGAAGGTCTTCATTGACTTTTTAACTTCAGGCCCAATCTAAAGTAGCCCCTGGCACTCTTAATCATCTTATCTTCTTCTATTTTTCATAGAAGTTATCACTATCTAAAGTTATCCTATTTTCTTGTTTTAATTTTTTTTCTTTTTCTTTTTTTTTTTTTTTTTAGATGGAGTTTTGCTCTTTCACCCAGGCTGAAGTGAAATGGCTTGATCTCGGCTCACTGCAACCTCTACCCACCAGGCTCAAGTGATTCTCATACCTCAGCCTCCCACGTAGCTGGGATTATAGGCACCTGCCACCACGCCCGGTTAACTTTTATATTTTTAGTAGAGACAGGGTTTTGCCATGTTGGCCAGGCTAGTCTCGAACTCCTGACCTCAGGTGATCCACCCGCCTCGGCCTCCCAAAGTGCTGGGATTATAGGCGTGAGCCACCATGCCTGGCCTCCTGTTTTAACTTTTAAAAATCTTTCTCCGGCCGGGTGCGGTGGCTCACGCCTGTAATCCCAGTACTTTGGGAGGCCGAGGTGGACGGATCACGAGGTCAGGAGATCAAAACCATCCTGGCGAACACGGTGAAACCCCATCTCTACTAAAAATACAAAAAAATTAGCCGGGCGTGGTGGTGGGCGCCTGTAGTCCCAGCTTCTAGGGAGGCTGAGGCAGGAGAATGGCGTGAACCTGGGAGGCGGCGGAGCTTGCAGTGAGCCGAGATCGTGCCACTGCACTCCAGCCTGGGCGACAGAGCAAGACTCCGTCTCAAAAAAAAAAAAAAAAAAGAAAAAACCTTTCTCCTTTCACCAGATTGCAAGGTTGGAAAAATGATTTCTTTTGACTACCATTATATCCCCAGTACCTAGAACAGTGCTTGGTATATGGGTTTTTGTTTTTTGTTTCGGGTTTTCTGTTTTTTGGGTTTTTTTTGTTTGTTTGTTTTCTTTTGTTTTTTGAGACAAGATCTCACTCTGCCCAGGCTGGAGTACAGTGTCACAAACCTGGCTCATTGCAGTCTAGACCTCCTGGGCTCAGTGATGCTCCCACCTTAGCCTCCCAAGTAGCTGGGACTACAGGTGCACACCACCACGCCCAGCTAACTTTTGTGTTTTTTGTAGAGATGGGATTTCGCCATGTTGCACAGGCTGGTCTCAAACTCCTGAGCTCAAGCAATCCGCCCACCTCGGCCTCCCAAAGTACTGGGATTACAGGTGTGAGCCACCACACCCAGCCTAGCATATGGTTTATGCTCTGTAAATGTCTGTGAATGAGAGTCACCCAGTTAGTAAGTGGCTGATCCAGTCCATCTGGCTCTTTCCGTACTCTACTCTCACCCAGCTTCCATGACCTTTCCCTTCCCTAACCTCTTGTCATCCTGCCAGTGACTCTTGTCTGACATTCTCCACACCCTCCTTGACTGCTTTGCTGTCTTGGCTTGTTGAGCCTTTCTGCTATTACTTGTTACTTAATTTTTGCTCGTGTGTGTGTTGCTGGTAGGGGCTTAGTTCCATATTTCTTTTCAATATTCCACCGACCCCTACTTCTCCCACATGCCTAGCAGTCTCGCATATGGCAAATATTCTATATACCTCTGGTGAAGGAGAAGTGAAGGCTTTTGGCCTCAGAGTTTTTCTGGGGTCCCTTTTTTTTTTTTTTTTTTTTTTTGAGACAGTCTTGCTCTTGTCATCCAGTGATCACCACTCACTGCACTCTCAAATGCCTGGACTCAAGTGATCCTTCCACCTCAGGCACACACCACCATGCCCAGCTACCTTTTTTATTTTTTGTAGAGACAGGGTCTCCTTATGTTGCCCAAGTAGGTCTCAAACTTCTGCACTCAAGTGATCCTCCCACCTCAGCCTCCCAAAGTGCTGGAATTACAGGCATGAGCCACCGCACCTGGCCTGATCATACTCTTAGTCTGATCTTACTCTTAGTCTTACCTGATCATACTCTTAGTCTCAGGTTTGTTGATCTTTGTATGATCTTACCTGATCATACTCTTAGTCTCAGGTTTGTTGGGAGGCTACGGCAAGGGTAGCACTTAGACCCTAGGGGATGGTGGTGGCACACCCACACCTTGCTCCACTGGGTAAAAAGCCCATTGGATAAGAGTTTGGGTTCTCAGACAGATCTGAAAAACTGGCTCTTTTGATGGGCTCTTGCAAGTTACTTTGCCTCTTTAACCTTCGGCTGCCTCATTTGTAAGGTACATATTCCTTTCAGGGTTAATGTGAGGATTAAATGAGACCATGTATGGAGAATACTTAACAGAGCACCTGGCACACTGTAAGTGTTCAACTAGTGTCAGTTCTTGCTGTGCTCCTATTATTACGGCACTGACCCTGATCCTGGCTTGTATAACAAAGGTACCTTGAGCACAGGTGCCAGGAAGATGGAGGCTCCTGTAAGGATGAACACCACCAGGCCTGTCAGCCTCTGCTCCCTGTGGGGAGAGGGAAGAGTTAGGTGAGGTCTGGGAGAGTCCCTGGGGTACCCAGACTGGAGATCCTGGCTGAACACCAGTACAGACCCTAGCAGCAAGAGGAAACTAGAGGAATACCCCAGTAGGTCACCTGGAGGGATGAGCCCTTAGCTTGATGTGAAAAATTGGTGGAGAGGAAGGGGCAGAGCACTTCAAGGTGAGAGTCCCAGACCTCTCCATCAATTCAAGTTCATAGTTGCTCCTCATTTTTATTTTGATGGAAAATTAGCAATGTTTACACTGCCATAAAGACTTACATTTCACAATTTATAAAGTTGATTTCATATACTTTAGATACTTAGACTGTGTTTCCAACGGTTCCAAAATTGTTTTTATGATGGATTCCTTTGTAACTTCTACATTGAGTGAGGATTATTAGGTGGCACCTGACCTTCCACTTCAGCCCTGGCTGCCTCTACCTTTGCATTGATGATGCTTCTCTTGAGGGCCCTCCCAGTCCCCATGGCTGAGAGAAGAGAGGGGAAGATCTGACTTACCCATCTCAGAGCCCAGAACTCACTCATTGTGCCACTGCAGTGCTTGTAGGACACCAGTTTAGAATTAAAGCTGCCCAAATAACTCTGCCATGTTCCCCATTGCCCTACCTTGCAGCCCACCTCTTACTCCGCTTCCTAAATACTGCCCTCACCTGATACCCAGGAAGTTGGGGAGCTCCCCAGGGGCACAGGCTCTGCTCTCTCTCCGAAGACTGTCCATGTGAGCCAGGGAGATGACAGTGGCTGAGACATACCAAGGCAGTCCAAGCACCGATGTGAGTAGCATCAGCACAGCCACACAGAAGAGGTCCAGGTGGAAGCCAGCTCCCTTCTGCAGGTAGTGGTGGGGGCAATGAGGATGAAGCTAGCTTAGGCCCTGGCCCTCTGTCCTCTGAGGTAGGATGGGGGAGCATAGACTACCCTGGAGCTTCTGTCCCTTGGTCTAGGGCCTTGCCCAGCAGTCCTTACCTGCAGTCTGTATTCCATGCGGTTGAGGATGACCGCTGTGATCTGTTGGTCCATGAAGATGAGGATAGACAGCAGCAGGGCAGGCAGGGCAGCTGCCACACTCCACCACCACGGGTTGGTTCCAAAAGGTGACACCAGCCAGCCACGCCCAGGGAGTGTGGGCTGGGGGAGGGCATTTCATGGACAGGTTGGAGAGGGTCTCCCAAGAGCATCTCACCTACACACCTCAACCTTGGCATTCTTCCACAACCTGCTCCCACCCCAAGACACTAGATGCTAGTGGGGTGTGTGTGCACAGCTGGTTCAAAGCATCCCAGTGCCTTAAAAGACAGCAGATGGAAGGAGACCAGCCCTGAGGTCAGGCTGGAACCAGGGGCTCTGGACTTTGGTTCAGGGTCCCTCCCTCCCTGGAAGAGAAGGAGGTGGCAGATGTGGCCTGCACACACTTCTTGATGTACAGAGCCCTGCTCCCTAGAGATCCCTCTTCCCCTATCCTGGGTGGGGCAACTCAGGCTCAGACCTGCCTTGATCTGAGGCAGGGACAGGGCTGGGTGTGTCTGCGTCAGCTCTGATTACAAGCATATGTGTAGGGGAGGGGGCCCCAGTTGCTGCCCCAGTTGGAGTCCTCCCTGCTCTCCTGTCTTGGAGGAATTCGGAGAGGAGGTCTCCAAATGCACAGGCAAAGTCTAGAAATCAGTGCTAAGCCTTGTCTACACACTGTCATGCCCTGGAAAGGGAGTTCCAGCTTTCCTGGATCAGAGTAGGCAATAAGGGGTGCAAAGAAGAGAGTGAGGAGTAGTGGGGTGGGCAGGGCCATGCCAAGGGTGGGGCAATCCCATAACAATAATAGCTAACATTTATTGAGGACTTGGTATGTGCCAGGCATGTGGTAAGTGCTTTCCATTGTGATCTTCTGTAAACTCAAAACAATCTACGGAATAGGAACTATTGTCATTTTATTATTTCCATTTTATAGATGAAGAAATTGAGGCTTAGAAATGTGCATTAACTTGCCTGATGCATAGCTGGGAAGTGGAAGAACTGGAACTCAAACCCAGGGCTGGCTGATCAGAACCCATTCTCTTAACCCATACCCTATAATAATAGCTACCATGTATTCTCTGTACTCACGTGTCTGCTGCAGTACTTCACTGAATCCTCACGACAACCCTGTGAGGCCGTTATTATTACTATCTCTAGTTTATGAGTGAAGAAAGAAGCTTAGAGAAGAGAAGTGTGGGGATTATGCATTTTCCTTTCCCATGGTCTGCTGGCCCTGCTTTCCCCTATGGCCCCCCAACCCTATTCCCTGGCTCTCACCTTGAATTCTCTGGGCACCATGAGCTTTGGTGTGGCTAGGCCCAGGAAAGCATCAAGGCCACAGCCCAGCAGGATGGCCAGGACTGAGGAGAAGTCGCTGAGCCCTTTGCGCACCTGGCACACAGTGGACACTCAGTCAGGTCCAGACCTGCCATCCCTCTTTTTCCATACCACTTCCCACTTACAGATAGGACCCAAAGCTTAGAGTCAGGCCTCTCCCACAAAAAGAAAGGTGACACTCACCACAGAGGGGAAGAAGCGGCTGGTCTTTACACACTTGAGGGCCATAGCAAAGAAGAAAGAAGTAAGGAAGAGGAGAAGGGAGAAGAAGGCAATGTCTGGGACTGTATGACAGCCAGGGCCACGAGGCTGGCCTCCCTGCTGGGTACACTCAGGTGGCGGCAGCAAGGATGCATTGATCAGGCCTAGGTCCTGTACACAGGAGGGTCGAGGTGGGGTTACAGGCAATGGAGTAAATGTCCTGCTCTCCCAGACCCACTTCAAAGGAGGAGGGACCCACAGAGATACCAAAGGCCCAGGATGGGAAGTTCCCAGCTGTAGGAAATGGCTAAGCCACACTCACCTATGAAGGTTTCCTTAACCTATGGGTAGGAAGAGCTAGGAACCACCGACTGCCTTGGTCTCCACCCTTTCCTTCCTAGAACCTCCCAGGAGCAGTCCCTCACCATGCTTACGATGTCGTCTCTGTCTTTTGGCCTTGTCCTTATCCATTGAGAGTCATTTCCTGGGAAGCAGAGAATAATTCAGATGTATGTTCCCTCCCCTGGGAGCCTTCTCCAGCCCCATAAAATTCTAATCTGATGGGTCCAGCTGAACCAGAGTTCTTAATTGTGACTCATCTGTCTGCTGACTCTATCACTACCAAGTGTGTACTGCTCAGGACATTGTCTCATGCCCTCATCCTCTCAAATTCTCTACCCATCTGCATCCCGTGTACCAAGCACTAGACCTGGCCACAGCAAATGCTCGGCAAATGTTGACAGAATAAAGAAGTATACAAATCTGTGTGTTTCCACCAGGGCTAGAACTGGTCTTGTTCATGCCTAGCACTGATAGAAGAACATGTAGAGAGGCCATTTCTTCCCAGTCCTGGTGTTGCCTTCCATGTGGAGGGATATATGCAAGTGTAATACTCTAAGCCTCTCTCCACCTGGCCAGCCACTCTCACCCAGAAGAGCAGTGATATATTTGATTGGTGATTTCAGGAAATGAAGCTGGGCATACCTGGCCCTGCCCCTTTCTCTCCCCTCACTCGAGTATAAGCTGCCTGTTTGATGTATGTGTTTTGCTCTGCTTCCCTGGGGCAAGATAGTCTCAAACCAGTGCTTCCATGACTGGTGGGTAAGTCTATTCAATTTTGGCTTCATTATTAGGAAGCCCATTCACCCATAGATATAACCCATGTTCCTCTATCAGTGTTGTTAGAAAGGAAGACGATATTGGGCCTTCTGTTGTCTTACTTCTCAATTGATTCAGAACCAGAGTGGAAATAGTACTGCCAGTTATTGGGTAAGTATGCAGCATTTTGCTGAACTTAACCAGGGGGGATAGTAAGGGTGCAACCCCTTCCCTTCCCTACATCCTTCTTCACCTGACCAAGGTCTCTGTTTCCCTTACCCACCTCCTGGGCCTGGGTATTGGCAGAGGCACCCGTAGGTAGAGGACCCAGGCTTCTGGATAGGATAGGTATGGGTCAAGTTCAGCATTTTGCCCACAGCATCGTAGATGAAGATGAGGCTGATGAGGGCACAGAAACCTTCCTCAGTAAAGCGGGTGAAGTAGCGCACCAGAACACTGGCCTCTGTGGCCACCAGCACCAGGCAAAAGGTAGCCACCCAGATGCCCACCCATAGGCGGAAGGGCAGGTAGTCCAGGCTGTAATCTCTGTGGGGATGAGAGACAGGAAGGCTTAGCAGGGCTGTCTGCTTCCCACTAAACCCAGGTCAGGTATCCCTCAACCCAAACAGATAGCTCCCACCCTCTCCTATTCACCCAGCCAGGAGCAGACTGACCATGGCACTAGTGAGGATCTGGTGATGGGGGTAGCTCTCCTACCTGCTGAAAGAGAAGAGCAGGCGCTCAAAGACCAGCACCGGCCCAGTGCTGCTCAGGATGGTGAGGGGCTGGCCTGCCATCAGGCAGAAGGCAGCTCCTGCCACTGCTGTGCCCAGGAAACTTTCCAGCACTCCCTGAAAGCCAACAGGGGCTCAGCAGAGGACCCTGAAGTCCTCAGGACAGGAGCCCAAGCTTTGGGAGAGCCTCCTTAACTTACCCATAGTCCCAGGGGAAGGGAAGAACTAGGAGACACCAAGGCTTGTGCCTGCCCCCTGGGCCCTACCCACCTGGGCACCATCAGTGGCATCTCCCAGCAGACCCCCGAAAGTGATGGCATTAGTGACAGTGGCCAGGTAAATGTAGAGTACCGCCGAGAAGCATTGGAGATGCAGCGCGTCCAAGAAATCGCTGGGGTACCATGGGGCCTTCCTGCGCACGTCCTGGATAAGGCCCCCAAACAGCCTCCCGCCCGAGGGTCGTCAGTGATCCAGGTTTTCACACTCCACACCCACATCCCCGCTACTTTCCCTGTGGCCGGGTGAGCCCCTCCCACAGTGAGCATACACCTCAGTTTCCCTGTGACTCCTCCCCTCCCCAGGTCACCTACCCTTGCTTCCTCCCAGCTCGCCTCACCTGCCAGTCCGCTGCAACTCCTGGCTGGGTGCGTGCAGCCCATAGCGGTGCCTGTCCTCAGCCGAGGTCAGGCGCGGGCCGGAGGGACCTCTGATCTCCCGCTGTTGCGAGGGAAGCCTGAGGAGGAGGGGAACCCAAGGTTGGCTAAGGATCTCCAACCGGTCCGGACTCGGCCCAGAGCTGGTGGCGCCCTGCCCCCTGGCGGCTGCTCTTGTCTCTGCTGGCGAGGGGACCATGGCGACACAGGGGCCTCAAGAAGGTCCAGGTCATATTGCGACCTGTAGAAAGCCAGGCTCGGGCAGGGAAGGTTTTGTTCAGGTCTCTTAGCGAGAGAAGTCCAGCAGAACTCCGAGTTAGGTCTGCCTGACTCCAAATCCAAAGATAGGTCCCTATCTCTTTCCTGGGACCTCACCCCCCGTCAACAATGGAATCAGACCCAGGGCCTATGGGCAGGAATCTGTATGGGATGATAGCTCCCAGGTACCTTTTGTGCTGAGATGGCAGACATTTGGGCGGGGGAATCCGGGCTGTTGGGTCCCACCGACCCGGGGGAAGCACTGTCACCTCCTCTAGGAACGCATCCAGGGCTGCCAGAAGGTCATGAAGGTTGCTGGCCCGACGAACTGACCACTGGAATTGCTGAGGATGGGGACACAGAATGGGTGGTAAGTGCAAATCTGGTCTCTTACATGCATTTTCATAGTGTCAAAACTAGACACAAGTCACAGAGGCAGACAAGTCATTCACACATTCCTTTATGCATGCATTAATTCATTCATTCAGTGGGTATCTATTGAATGCCTATAGTGTGCCAGCACTCAGCCAGTAATGGGGCTGCACTAGGAGACAAGGAAACTTCAGTCTCATTGCTCACTCTGCCTCATTGCTGTACTTAGGCACACATACAGAGTCCACACACTCACACAAACCCATGCATGCATGCATGTGTGCACATACACACAGGCATGTGCGCGTGAGTGTGTGCGCGCGTGCGCGCACACACACACACACACCTGCTTAGCTCACCGGGTCACTGAGGAGGACAGCTGCTGCCCGTCCCATCTCATGGTAGCCCTTTCCCAGCATAGGGGGACCCAGGAGAAGGCAGAAAAACCTGAGGAAGGAACCAGGTCCCAGAGATTCACAGGCTGCTTTCCCACAGGGCAGCCCTGGCCTCTGAGGCTCAGCTCTGACCTATCAGCTCCCATAAACACACTCATTTGCACACCTACCATGCAGTTCTGACCCCTACTCTCTCCCCAGACCCCTGAGCACCATCCTCCCCACAGCCTTAGAGAATCAGACTGAGGGCCGGGCGCGGTGGCTCAAGCCTGTAATCCCAGCACTTTGGGAGGCCGAGACGGGCGGATCACAAGGTCAGGAGATCGAGACCATCCTGGCTAACACAGTGAAACCCCGTCTCTACTAAAAAAATACAAAAAACTAGCCAGGCGAGGTGGCGGGCGCCTGTAGTCCCAGCTACTCGGGAGGCTGAGGCAGGAGAATGGTGTAAACCCGGGAGGCGGAGCTTGCAGTGAGCTGAGATCCGGCCACTGCTCTCCAGCCTGGGCGACAGGGCGAGACTCCGTCTCAAAAAAAAAAAAAAAAAAAAGAAAAGAAGAGAATCAGACTGAGACCCTCCTTCCCCTCCCCAGTAAAGACCCTTCTGGGCTCTGGGATCCCAGACTCCCACTCACCCCCAAGTAGCCTTACCTGCTTGGGAGGGACACCTCAGTAAGGGACCCCAGTACCACAGGATCCCGCAGTCGAACAAAGGCTCCCAGTGGCTGTGCCAGGAAGCCCAGCTCCCCTGCCAGCACAGTCCCTGCCTCGGCTCCTGGAGGCAGCTTCTGTCTCAGGGGGTTCTGATACTGGATGGGGGTTCAAGGAGACATAGAGTATGAAAGGTTATTTGGGGAGGATAAGATCTCAACTGATGAGAAATCCAGTGGAGAGTAGACTTTTGTTAATTTCTAACCCCTCTCCCAGCCACTGGAAAGGGACCCCAAGGAAGGGCCACAAACCTGTTCCCTCAGGGGGGCTTCCTCATTGTCAGAAGCCTTTCTTGGATGAGTAGAGCCTACAAAACAGGATTATGCAGTGATTAAGACCACAGGCTTTGGGGTGGATCCACCAGGATTCCCTAATTACTTTTGCCACTGACAAGCTGTAAGAATTAGAGTACACCCTTCTCCACTCTGAGCCTCAGTTTTTTCATCACTAAAATGGGGATAATTGTGGTACTATTTACAGGGTGGTTGTGAAGATCAAATGAAATACTGCGTGTAAAGCTCTTGGCATAGTGCCTGCCAAGTACATCTCTTCACAGAGCTCTCTTACGATTCTAGCCCCCTGAATCTTCTCCCCACAACATTACCACAAGTTTCCTCTTGATCATGAGTCCTGGCTTGGAGCCTGAACTAAGCCTGGGCTACTTCTAGCCCTGGAAGGTGCAGGGGAGATCTGAGACCCTGCCACACCAAGGTCTTGGTCCTGGGCCCAGGGAGGGGCTCTCACCCCAGCAGGGCCTGGTGCCTGTGGTCTGGTTGTAATGCTGGGGTCTCTGCAGCAGCAAGGCCTGCAGCTGCCCTCTCAGCTCTGGGCTCAGCGACTCCACCCTGGTCACCTGCTCTGGAGAATGGATTGGGGGTTATCTCCTTCCTGAGAGTTCCCTGCCCCACACTCTTCCCCTTCTCCCTCTGCCCAGACCCCTTTCCCTTCTGGGAGTCTCAGAATGCCAGGGCCAATGAACTTGCTCCTCCACCCTGCTTTTCCATGTCCACCTGTGACATGGGTAGGCAATCCTAGGAGGGGTAGAGGTGGGCTCTGGAAGATTCCAAGACTTTGGAGGGGAAATCCTGGGGAAAAGGCATGGCTACCCAGGCCTTTCCTGCAAAGGCTCCCAGCCTACCCACAAGCTCCAGGAGGCTCTGAGCTGGGCAGTCCAGCAGTACAAGGCCCTCGGCCAGCAGGCTGCGGAGCTTCTGGAGGCTGGGCAGTGCCAGGGTGGGCACATGAGGGGCACTCCACCGGCCTGCAGCTACCTCCAACTTCTCCTCAAACAGTACCCACCTGTGATGAGGGTGGGTAGAGGTAGACAGTGTTATTGGGGGCATTTCTCCCATGTCCAGGAGCAGAGATGCAGAGGAGCTAGGGAAGGCAAGGCAATGAGGGTATCCTGGGCCCAGTGATGTGAAATGTTCCCCCCCCCCCTGGCAGTCACCCTTCATCTTGGGTCTTGGGGATCTCAAAACTAGACTGCAGAAGAGGCTGGGCATCATGGAAGGTAAGACCCTGAAATAAGGGAACACAGCTGGGAAAATCCTAATTTGGGGCAGCCCCACAAGAAGCACTGGGGGGCATATAGGAGGCTCCAGCTGGGGAAGGGGAAGGATCCCACAGAACTGGCCTGCATCCAACTTACCTGCCTGTCTCTCTCCACTCCAGTGCCTGGGGCCAGCCCAGCAGCTCATTCAGCTGAATGAAGAGCAGAGGGTCTTTGCATACTCCCAGTTCCTTGCTCTCTGTGTCTGAGGGGCCATCAGGGCTGGGGCCGGTGCCAGGGCCAGGGTTGCTGTCCAGCTCCCCTGAAGGAATATTTCTAGGAGCACTGGAGGCTTCAAACTCCTCCTGGCCTGGCAGCTTCATTTCCATGAGGCTTGCACAGAATCTCGGAACCAGTACCGTCTGAGGTTCTGAAGCCAGGGGCCCTCTGACTGGCTGCATTTATAATGCATCCCCCACTGCAGCACAACACAAACAGAACAAGGCCTGCTGACTCCAGAGCCTACCGGTCACCTACTCTCCTACTTGCTTCCCCCACCCTCTGCTGGCATAAGAGTATTTGTAAGACCAGCCTGGCCTTTCCCAGACTCTCCAGAAATGCCCAACCTGGGGCCAAAATGTGTATGTGCATTTCCTGTGTTATCAGGTCTGATCCCACTGTGTTTTGTGTAAAGAAACAGGAGTAAATGATTGGCCTGGGCCTGAGGACTTGGTACCTCCAGATTTTGCTGCCCCCTCACTTGTATCAAATATAAACACCAAACACCCAGGACTGTTTTGGGTGTCACCAACACACCCCTGGGGCCACAGATACACCCATTTGGACAAACAGGGACCTAATAAATAATTGAGTCTATGGAAGCCAGACAGGGTAAGGGAGATAGCAGGCAGAGGCCCTGCCCATTAAATGGGATAATAATGGAAGACCTAGTGCCTGAGTCTTAAATTCTTTTCTTTTTCTTTTTCCTTTTTTTTTTTTTTTTTTTTTTTTTTTTTGAGACAGGGTCTCTTTCTCTCACCCAGTCTGGAGTGTAGTGGCACAATCACAGCTCACTGCACCTTTGACCTCCTAGGCTCAAGTGATCCTCCCACCTCAGCCTCCAAGGTAGTTGGGGCTACAGGTGCATGCCACCACACCCAGCTAATAAGTCTTTTCTTTTATTTTATTTTTGAGATGGCGTCTCCCTATGTCGCCTGACCTGGAGTGCAGTGGTGTGATCTCAGCTCACTGCAACCTTCACCTCTCGGGTTCAAGTGATTCTCCCACCTCAGCTTCCCAAGTAGCTGGGATTACAGACATGTGCAACCACACCTGGCTGATTTTTATATTTTTAGTAGAGACAGGGTTTCACCATGTTGGCCAGGCTGGTCTCAAAAACTCCTGACCTCAGGTGATGCACCCGCCTTGGCCTCCCAAAGTGCTGGGATTACAAGTGTAAGCCACTGTGCCTGGCTGCCCAGCTAATGAGTCTTAAATTCTTTTGTCCAACAACACCTTGAAATTCCCCAATTTAGCTGTGTCCCTGGGATCTGCCCTTGTAACTCAGCCTTCCAGTGAGGATGGAGAGAAGCCCACTAGGGGGTGTGAGTGAAGGAGTTCCCGGAGCTAAATGAGCAAAGGAAAATGTGGTCCATTATTAGCAAATCCTGTTGACTCTATCTTCAAAATATACCCATAATCCAACCACATCTCCCCACCTCCAGCACTGCTACCCTGATCCAAACAACCATCATTTCTCACCTGAATTATTTCAGTAGCTTTCTAATCTCTTGCAATAACCCCCCTGCTTCCACTCTTCCTCCCTTGCCCAAAGTCCATCCTCCACACCATACATGTCCTTTCAAAAGGCAGTTGAGCCACATTACTCTTCAGTTCAGTACTCACCCAACACATTCCCATTACTCGAAGAAGAAGAAGAAGAGGAAGGGGGGGGGGGAAGGGGAAGGGGAAGGGGAAGAAGAAGGTGAAGAAGAAGGTGAAGAAGAAGGTGAAGAAGAAGAAGAGGAAGAGGAGGAGGAAGAAGAAGAAGAAAGAGGAAGAAGAAGAAGAAGAAAGAAGAAGGAGAAGGAGGAGGAGAAGGAGGAGGGGAAGGAGGAGGAGGAGGAGGAGGAGGAAGAGAAAGAGGAGGAGGAGGAGAAGAGGAGAAAAGAAGAGGAAGAGGAGGAAGAGGATGAGGAGGAAGAGGAAGAAAGAAGGAAGAAGAAGAGGAAGGAGAGGGAGAGGGAGAAGACGAAGACGAAGAAAACGAAGAAGACGAAGAAGACGAAGACGACGAAGACGACGAAGACGAAGAAGAAGAAAGAAGACGAAGAAAGAAGAAGACGAAGAAGAAGAAGAAAGAAGAAGACGACTACGACGACGACGACGACGACGACGACGAAGAAGAAGAAGAAGAAGAAGAAGAAGAAGAAGAAGAAGAAGAAGAAGAAAGAAGAAGAAGAAGAAAGAAGAAGAAGAAGAAAGAAGAAGACGAAGACGAAGAAGACGAAGACGAAGAAGAAAGAAGAAGAAGACGAAGAAGAAGAAGAAAGAAGACGAAGAAGAAGAGAAGAAGAAGACGAAGAAGAAGAAGACGAAGAAGAAGAAGAAGACGAAGAAGGAGAAGGAGAAGGAGAAGAAGCTCCTTGTCATGGCCTGCAAGATTCACACCCTGGCCCCAGCCCACCTCTCTGACGCCATCTCACACCAGCCTCCCCTCGTTCACTCCTTTCTAACCACACTGGCCTTAGTCTGTTCTGCAAAACCTGTTCCTGCCTGAGGGTCTTTGCAGGATCTATTTTCTCTGTAAGGAAAGCCTTTCCCCCATATCCTCACATGACAGTCTGTGACCTAGGTCTCATCTCAGACGTTAGCTACTCGCGGAAACCTTCCTTTTCCATCCTATCCTAAGTTTCTCTCTTGGGTCACTCTCCATCACATTTCTCTGTTTTATTTTGCTCCTAGCAGTTACCACTACTAGTAACTGCCTCATTTATGTATTTGTTTATCATTTATTGCCTGACTGTCCACGCACACGCACGCTGAAATGCACAGTCCGTGGAGCAGGTATCTGTCTTGGCTGCGGAGCCTAGAGCGGCGCCTGGCACGTAGTGGCTCTCAATACATATTTATTCAATCAGAGAGCATACAAAGGGCGGAGCTGAGAAAAGAGCCGCGCTTCTCCTGGAGGCCACACGAGGGCGCTGCTCCCCACAGACCAGATTGCTAGGTCCGCTTCCTTAGGCTCAGTGGCTGCGGACCTGCCGGGGCGCGGATATAGAATATCCCCACATATTGAATATCAAGAATCCATCCCCTGAGAAAGGGGACCCAGGCCAGCCCTCCCCAGAGCCTCACGTCTGGTCCAAGGAGGTCCCAGGGCAGGAATTAGAAGAATGTGTCACTATATTTCCAGTTGGGGAGGGCTGCTGAGTCTGAATGAGAAGGTGGTTTCACTGCCAGGAGGAATAGAAACTGGCCTAGGGCCTGAATGGGCCTTGAACCCCTGTGACCACTCCCTTCAAGAATGTGCCCGACATTAAGGACAAGTGACTCAAAGGAGCCTGAGGGGGATGGGAGCAAGGATTTGGCGTACCTCCCCCACATGCACATACACACATGTTCCCTTCCCACCCAACTCCTGCCAAAGTTCAGAGTGTCTATCCTTGCCCTTTCTGTGGCCCCAACTACCCTGGCTCCCAGTGCTGCCTGGAGTAGTGGGCCACCATGCCTCCACGCTCTCCAGGTCTCACTTCCACCTGTGGACCTGAGTGCCCTGAGCTGGGTAGGCCAGTGAGGGTTGGCCCGTGGGCACCAGTGGTCTCCCAGACAGGGCCCAGGGAAGGTGTGCTGTGTGGGTGAGCAGTGCTATGTGGGTGAGCAGCCCTGTGTGTGGCCGCTGTAAAAAACCCTGGCCTAGGAGTTCAAAGACTGGTTCTCACCCTGGCTTAGTCACAGACTTATTGGATGTCTTTGAGTAAGACCCTTCCCTTCTCCAAGGCTCCATTTTCTTACATGTAAGTGGAGACAGTTGGGGTAGATTATTTCCAAGGTTCAAAGCATACTTTCATGCAGTACACTGTATCTTAAGGGAGAGGAAGTGCTTGGCTTGCTCACTTTCGGCAAGAGGAGAAGAGGTTTATCTTTGCTGAACCTAAATTTTCTTTCTTTCTTCCTTTCTTTTTTTGACACAGGGTCTTACTCTGCCATCCAGACTGGCATTCAGTAGCAATGATATCTCACTGCAACCTCAAACTCCTGGGCTCAAGTGACACTCCTGCCTCAGCCTCCTAAGTAGCTGGGACTACAGGCACGTGCCACCAAGTCTGGCTAACTTAAATATTTTGTAGAGGGAGGGGCTCATATGTTGCCCAGCTAGTCTCCAACTCCTGGGTTTAAGCAATGGCTTCCCATAGTGCTAGGATTACAGGCATGAGCCTCCATGTCCAGCCCCTTACAAGGTTTTCAACACTTTAAAAAAACAAAACAAAGAAATGTTATTGGCTGGCCACGGTGGCTCACACCTGTAATCCCAGCACTTCGGGAGGCTGATGTAGGCCGATCACCTGAGCTCAGGAGGTCGAAACCACCCTGAGCAACATGGCAAAACTCCATCTCTACAAAAAATACAGAAAACTAGCTGGGCATGGTTGCACACGCATGTGCTAATAGCTACTCGGGAGGTTGTGGTGGGAGGATCGCTTAAGCCCAAGAGAGGCTGCGGCTGCAGTGAGCCCAGATGGTGCCACTGTACTCCAGCCTGGGCAACAGAGTGAGACCCTGTCTCAAAACAAAACAAGACAAAAACAAACTTATTGTTTAACTCATTTAAAAATAATATATAAATTAATATAAATTAAAATATTTATTAATGTGAGTCTAATTATAGATTCACAAGAAATTGCAAATCTCCAGCTTTCATCCAGCTTCCTCTGGTGGCAACTTCTTTCATGACAGTAGTACAATATCAAAACCAGAAAAAAGACATAGGTACTATATTATTATTTTTTTTTTTTTTTTTTTTTTTTTTGAGACTGAGTCTTGCTCTGTCACCCAGGCTGGAGTGCTGTGGCTGGATCTCAGCTCACTGCAAGCTCCGCCTCCCGGGTTCCCGCCATTCTCCTGCCTCAGCCTCCCGAGTAGCTGGGACTACAGGCGCCCGCCACCTCGCCCGGCTAGTTTTTTGTATTTTTTAGTAGAGACGGAGTTTCACCGTGTTAGCCAGGATGGTCTCGATCTCCTGACCTCGTGATCCGCCCGTCTCGGCCTCCCAAAGTGCTGGGATTACAGGCTTGAGCCACCGCGCCCGGCCAGGTACTATATTATTAAATAGACTATAAGCCTTAATCAGATTGCATCAATTTCTGTATGCACTCATTTGTGTATGTGTGTAGTTTTATGAAATTTTATCACATTTATAGGTTTACTTACAACAAGCTGGGCAAATTGTACAATTTCCTTAAGCCCAATTTATAAAACTAGGGTGTTAATACTAACTTCCTCAGAGGAGTGTTATGAGAATTAAGAGATAATGTGTATAAAGTGCGTAGAAGCTGGGCACGGTGGTTCATGCCTGTAATCCCAGCACTCTGGGAGGCTGAGGTGGTGGATCACGTGAGGTCAGGAGTTTGAGACCAGCCTGGCCAACATGGTGAAACCCCGTCGCTACTAAAAATACAAAAATTGGCCAGGCGCAGTGGTGGGTGTCTGTAATCCCAGCTACTCGGGAGACTGAGGCAGGAAAATCGCTTGAACCCAGGAGTCGGAGTCTGCAGTGAGCCGAGATTGTGCCATTGCACTCCACCCAGGGCAACAGAGCGAGACTCCGTCTGTCTAAAAAAAAAAAAAAAGAGAGAGAGACATAAATAACAAGTAAATATTTAAAGAATGGGCTGGGTAAGGTGGCTCATGCCTATAATTCTAGCACTTTGTGGAGAATTATTTGCGGCCAGGAGTTTGAGACCAGCCTGAGCAACATAGCCGGACCCCATCTCTACAAAAAAAAAAAAAAAAAATTTTTTTTTTAAGTTAGGCATGGTGGCATGTGCCTGTAGTCCCAACTACTCAGGAGGCTGAGGCAAGAGAGTTGCTTGAGCCCAGGAGTTCGAGGCTGCAATGAGCTGTCATCACACACCCTATACTCCAGCCTAGGCAATGGAGTGAAACCCCAACTCTGAAACAAAATGAAAATGAAGAATGACTAGAGAGTCCCATAATTAAATCAAATTGGAAGGGAAAGAAATTGTCTGCTGGGCGTGGTGGCTCACACCTGTAATCCCAGCACTTTGGGAGGCCGAGGAAGGGGGATCACTTGAGTTCAGGAGTTGGAGACCAGCCCAGACAATATAGTGATATGTCATCTCTACTAAAAATCAAAAAAATTAACTGGGCATGATAGTGCACCTGTAGTCCCAGCTACTTGGGAAGCTAAGGTGGGACAATCACTTGAGCGTGGGAGGTCAAGGCTGCAGTAGGCTGTGGTCACGCCACTGCACCCCAGCCTGGGTGACAGAGCAAGATCCTGTCTTAAAAAAAAAAAAAAAAATCCTCAAAATGCTAGGCTAAGGATAACAACTGCAACTGAGTCTCAAAACTTAACTGTGAGCTTCCTGGCAGTTGAAACAAAAAAAGAACATAGAGTTCCACAACTGTTATTATCTAATAATAAAAGGAAGTACCTATACCAGATAGCCATGACAGTCAAGACTGCATTACCAGAGGAATTTGTTACATGGGACCTTATATGGAATAGTATCTGGAAGAGCACTTTTACAAGGGATATATAGAAAAGCTTTTTGTTGTTGTTGTTGTTGTTCTTTTAGACACAGTCTTGCTCTGTAGCCCAGGTGGAAGTACAGTGACACGATCATGGCTCACAGCAGCCTCAACTTCCACCTCCTGAGCTTAAGCAATCCTCCTACCTCAGCGGAGTTGGGACTTTTGTCTTTTTTGTAGAGGCAGGGTCCCACTATGTTGCCTAGGCTGGTCTTGAACTCCTGGGTTCAAGTGATCCTCCCACTTCGGCCTCCCAAAGTATTGAGATTATAGACATGAGCCACCACACCCAGCCATAGAAAGACTTTTCATGTGAGTATCTCTTGTGTCGGTGGTTCTCAGTTCTTTCAGAATCAATATTTCCTTTTTTTATAACAAATAATATTGTTAACATCCCTTTGCTATCCTGAAATGAAGTTTAAAGATAATATTCTGTCTGCACATTTACTCTAAAGAAATTAATAATGGCTGGGTGTGATGGTTCACACCTTTAATCCCAACAAGTTGGGAGGCCAAGGTGGGAGGATTGCTTGAGCCCAGGAATTTCAGACCAGCCTAGGCAAAATAGTGAGACCCCATCTCTACAAAAAATTAAAAATTAGCTGAGTGTCGTGATGCATGCCTGTAGTCCTAGCTACTTAGGAGGCTGAGGCAGGAGGATCGCTTGAACCCAGAAGGCTGAGGCTGCAGTGAGCCATGATGGTGCTACTGCATCCCAGCCTGAGCAACAGAGCAAGACCCTCTCTCTACAAAATAATAAAAATACTCTAACTAATATAAAAGAGAAAATCATTTTTAAAATAACATTACTTCAATTGGCAAATGCCTGCTCACAACTACTCAGAAATCTGAATGAAGTAGCCCATTGATTACAATCACACAGACTTCCCTTGAATGTCACAGCTATAAATACTGACTGATGACAGGTGCGTTGTATTAGTAGCTCAGATATCACCAAAATGAACAATTCACACTAATTTCATTCCTGGAAGTCATTGCAAAAACTCTTGTTATATTTTTGTGTAAATTAGAGATGATTCTAGGCTCAAGTTATTATAACCAAGATTTGTACCGATATGTGTCTGGTAGGACACTCAAAAGCAGGTAATTTCCTGACCCCTTTTTCTCCCAAATGCCTGAGGACTCCTCAATCAGTAACAACTAAATTCCTGAAATGTCCCCTAGGGGGCAGTACCTCCTTCTTTGCAAACCATTGTCTTAGACCAACCCTTAGTTATAAAAAACGAGCAAATGGATAATGTGAAATTGTTAAACTGCAGACCTGCAACTGCCTTTCTAAGAGTAACCGAACTTGTACATTCCTGGTACAGAATGTGATGTGACCGCATTCCAAGGTTAAGCACCGGAAAAGTTAACAAGTTAACAGGAGCTCTGACCTATTTATATAGGGCTTTTCATTTTGCCAAGCACTTCAGAGATGCTATCTCCTTCAGTTGTCACAAGAACCTCCTAAGTAGATTGTTATTCTCCCCACTTATAGACAAAGAAGCTGAGACACAGAGAGAAAGGTTATCATGCCCTGTAAATCAGGCACTGTCGATTGTTATAGAATTGTCTCCCCGAGTTTTTTTGTTTTTTTTGTTGTTGTTGTTGTTGTTTTTGTTTTTGTTTTTTTTTGAGACGAAGTCTCGCTTTGTCGCCCAGCCTGGAGTACAGTGGTGCCATCACAGCTCCTCCACCTGCCAGGTTCAAGTGATTCTCCTGCCTCAGCCTCCTGAGTAGCTGGGATAACAGGCGCCCGCCACCACGCTTGATTAATTTTTTTTTTTTTTGAGACGGAGTCTCACTCTGTCACCCAGGCTGGGGTGCAGTGGTCGGATCTCAGCTCACTGCAAGCTCCGCCTCCTGGGTTTATGCCATTCTCCTGCCTCAGCCTCCCGAGTAGCTGGGACTGCAGGTGCCCGCCACCTCGCCCGGCTAGTTTTTTGTATTTTTTAGTAGAGACGGGGTTTCACCGTGTTAGCCAGGATGGTCTCGATCTCCTGACCTCGTGATCCACCCGTCTTGGCCTCCCAAAGTGCTTGGCTAATTTTTGTACTAAAAAATAGAGCCCAGGTTTCGCCATGTTGACCAGGCTGGTCTTGAACTCCTGACCTCAGGTGATGTGCCCACCTCGGCCTCCCAAAGTGCTGGGATTACAGGCATGAGCCACTGTGCCCAGCCTCCTCAAGTCTTTTGACAGCAACATGACAGCAAACATTCATGATGAACATTACTGGCTGGCACCTGAATGCATGGTACTTGTTTCAAGTTCTCATTTTTCACTTGAGGAATCTGAGGCTTGAAGAGAGAGATGGGTTGTGTAATGAGGGAGGAATCACTTCCTCTCTGTGCTGGCCAACACAGAGGGGATGGCTGTAGGGGCAAAGTCCTTGGTCTGGAGATGTTAATCATTTGAAGTCACAAAAATGGGCCCAGAAATAGAGAAGGATGGTTTGGGATCCAGCACATTATAAATATTCCTTCCTCAGCATATTCTGGAGATGATAGGGATTCCTGAAGTCCCCTCACCTCCAAAAGCCTCTCCCTATCTCATCCATTCCTATCCTTCATCCTATTCAAATGGATCCTAGCCCCAAACAATCAGACAGAAGAGCTTGTTCATCCCTGAATAGGCATGAAGCACGCTACTTCCAGGTGCCCAGCCAGCATGAGGAGGTACATGGGGACTCCAAAGGGCAGGTCTGAGTTCTAATCGAATCCAGCTGTATGCCCAAACTGCTTGATTCACTGTCTCAGATGGGGTGAGAGAAGCCAGCCTGGGCCAAGGAGCAATGACCCCTCATCCTGACTTTCCAAGTTTGGGTAACTCTGGGCTCATGGTCAGACCCACCCTCAATGGCGGTGCCCTTCTTTACCCCTCTCCCCAACCCAGCAGAGCTCAAGGGCTGTGCAGGACTCACTTCTTGTCAGAGGGGAATGAGAAGGCAGCTGAATCCTCTCCTACAGCGGGCACAGCTTCCCTCTGACCTCTGAGCCTGAGTTGCTTTTTTGGGTTGAGGTTTCCAAAACTCTGGGTGGCCTTGCAGATCTAGCATCTCTTTGATAAGTATGGCCAGCTCCCAGAAAGGAACACTTCATCTCTGAGGATGGCTAGCTCATGATGAACCAACATTTTATTCAAATTCCCACTTAAAAAGAAAAAGGAAAGAAAGCAAGAAAAAATTTGGTCATAATAACAGCTGTCATTGAGTAAGTACCTACTATGTGCAAGGCATATTCCGCTTTATACACATGATATGACTGAATCATCACAAAAGCCCTATAATAATAACTACTATTATTGTCCCCACTTTTCAGATGAGCAAACTGTAGGTAAGAGAAATTGAATAACATGTTCAAAGAAAAAAAAAGAACCAAAATTTGAATCCCCAAGTATCTTACTCCCAAGACTGTATCCATTTCATTAGCTGCCCTGCTGTCCTTACCTAATCCTCCTTCCAGCCTAGTGAGCCAGAGATCCTTATCATTATCCCTCAAGACAGATGAAGGACCGAACCTCAGTAAAACCATCCACAGAAGCATAGAGACAGCGGCTGTCGTTTCATCCATTTCAGTGTTGAGCTCAGGAGAGCACAAGCCCAAGTGAACGAGGGGGTTTCAAACTGAGGCTGAGATACTCACTAGCTGGGTGACCTTGGGATGTTACCTTTTTAAGCTTCAATCCTTTAAAATGCAGATGATCATAACAGTGTCTAGTTTGGGGGATGTTGTGAGGATCAAGCAAGATAATGCATGTGCAGTGTTGAGTACAGGGAAATTGTCATTACTGAAAGCTTCTCTGCCTCAGAGGTTCAGATTTTTTTTCAGATGTTTGGCATGTTATCCTGATGAATCATGTAGACCAGTGCTTCTGAACAGGGCTGATGTCAGAATTACCGGCCTAAAGTACACATGTTCGGGCCCCACCCAGGAGATTTTTATTTAAGCAGACTGGGGTAGAGGGGTAGAGCCTATGGCTCTTTATCTTTAATAAACTCCCACAGCTGGGCACTATGACACATGCCTATAGTCCCAGCACTTTGGGAGGCTGAAGTGGGAGGATCATTTGAGCCCAGAAGTTCAAGGCTGCAGTGATTTAAGATCGAACCACTGCTCTCTGGCCTTTGCAACAGAGTGAGATCCTGTCTCAAAAAAAGTAGTAGTAGTAGTAGTAATAATAATAATAATAATAATTCCCAGGTAATTCCGATGCACAGCCAGGTTTTTGTATAGAAATCTCGACCACAGTGGAGAAGGAACTCTGGTTTCTCTTCAAGTCTCCTTCTCTCCTTTCTTGTCACCACTAGCACCCCTGTCTTTTTTTTTTTTTTTTTTTTTTTGAGACGGAGTCTCGCTCTGTCGCCCAGGCTGGAGTGCAGTGGCTGGATCTCAGCTCTCTGCAAGCTCCGCCTCCCTGGTTTATGCCATTCTCCTGCCTCAGCCCCCCAAGTAGCTGGGACTACAGGCGCCCGCCACCTCGCCCGGCTAGTTTTTTGTATTTTTTAGTAGAGACGGGGTTTCACTGTATTAGCCAGGATGGTCTTGATCTCCTGACCTCGTGATCCGCCCGTCTTGGCCTCCCAAAGTGCTGGGATTACAGGCTTGAGCCACCGCGCCCGGCCAGCACCCCTTTCTTCAAAGCCCTTCCCACTGGTAAGCAAGTGCTCTCTCCAAATCAAGAACTCTGGCCTAGCAGTGAGTCAGCAGCACTCAGAGTCCCATGGAGCCTGCCTTTCTGGAGGCCCAAGAATCCCGCACGGGCTGGGAAGCAGGATGCTAGGGTTTCTGCTCTGCACTTGCCCCCTTCTGACTCACTGGTGGCCCAGGGCTAATCAGTCTCCAAGCCTCAGTTTGCTCATGGTCAATAGACAGTCAATAAAAGCAGGCTTGTCCGTCTGAACTCTGCTTCCTTAGGACTGTGTTCCTGGCATTTGACAACCTGACATCCAGAGAGCAGATGGGGGAGACCTGAGCAAGAAGAGGGGACGATATGGAGGAATCCTGCATGACAGTGCTGTCTCATTTACATCTCATATGATTCTCACAATAATGGTTAATAAAATCCAGTGTCTACCTTGGCTTATAATGTCCTCTTTTATCTGTTGCTAGCCTTTGTTCCAGTATCATCCCATATCTCTCCTTTTTTGGCCCTCTTGCTTTTCCTTGAATGTTCCAAGCTTTTTTCTACTTCAGAGTCTTTGCACTATTTGCACATCTTGGAATACTTTTGTCATGGATGATCCCAAGTCTGATTTCTTCTTCTCATTCAGGTTTCAGCTTACATGTCACCTGCTCAGAGAAGGCTTTGCTAATCAGTCTAAAGTGTTATCCTGGGCACTGGAACATATTATCCTACAGCACATCATTGTATTTTAACTTTCCTCTTAGCAGATATCACTATAGGATATGTTTTTCCTTGTTTATTTCCTTAATGTGCTGCCTCTTTACTATAGAATATAAGCTCTGTGAAAGCAGGTCCTGGGCTGTCTTATTTATTTCTATGTCCCCATTGCCTCCCAAAAATGTTCAGTTAATGTTTATGGAATAATTGAGTTAATGAGGTTGCCTCAGCATGAATTGTGATTTCTTTTCTTTGCTCAGAGACATCCAAGGTTCTGAGAGGGGAAGTGACTGTCCCAAATACAATTCAAGCTTTTTATCTTCTTTTTTCAGGCCCTTCCTGTAAAACCTGGCTGACACACAAACCTAGCTGGGGTGAGGCTCCAGGTGTGATGAAAGTTTGGAGTTGCCCCATGAATGGGACTGAGGCTGATGTGGGGGTGAGAAGGCGGAAGGACAGAGCATGTGAAGGGAGAAAGGCAGGCTAGGACAGGAGAGCAGGGTGTGAATCTGGCAAGGGTGGGGGAAAGGGGGTGATTTGACCATGTGTCAGGAAGTGTTTCTCTCCACCCTCCCCTGGGGAGAGCCTTGACCCCAAGGTGGCTTTGTTTTGGGGAAGCAGGTGGCCAGGCAGCTGCTGACGGAGGGTAAAGGCATGGCCTGGGCGGTGACCATGCACTGAGGTCCTAGGCCTGATACTGATCACCCAAAAGGATAATCTAACAGTGGCTCTTAGCCAAATAGGTGACAGGTGAGCTTCCGTCTGAAACCAGCCCAACTATACCATAAAGCCTCAGATCTGGCCTGGGGAAGGCAAGGGATCTAGGGAAGGGAGAGAAAAGAGGCCTCTAAGGAAATAGAGTGGTCAAGTGATTAATGATTATTATTAACAGCAACAATAATAATGAGTCACATTTATTGAAAGCTTATAGTGTGCCTGGCACTATACTACTTTTGTGTGTTCCCGCATTCATTTCTCAAAAAGCTCCCTACAAAGTAGTCATTATTATTATTGTTATTTTTTCCATTTGAGAGATGTCAAAACTGAGGCTCAGTGAAATTAAGTTTCTTGTCCAAGGTCACACAGTAAGTAGCAAAGGCAGGATTCAAACTCAGGTCTGTAGTGATTCCAGTGCACTATGGAAACCTAGGCCTGGGTTACTGGAGCAAGTTAAGAGGGCAGGGCCAGACTGACCCCTGCAAAGGTGGGGATAGGGAAGGACAGTGGGATAGACTGTGTATAAATAGCAGGCCTGTTTTTATCCCTACACACAGGCAGAATCAGGCAAGTGCTCTATCTGGCACAATTTCAGGGCTCTGAAAGCCAACCCAGCCCTATGTCAAACAACTCTCGCCCCAGCCACGTCCCTGAAAACTGAAATACCTACTGAGAGACTCATTTCTTTGGTCAGGACAGTGACTCCAGAAGACCCCTGTAAAAGCACATGGGTTGGAAGAGAAACACCTGGTGCCTGTGAACCAGCAATCTAGGTTAGCCAGCTGGGTCCTATGGGAGGGAGGCTCATTTTTTATGTTGAGGAAAAAGATGGCAGTCAAAGGCAAGGAAAAGAATAAGGCTTGTTTCACAATCTGTGTCTCTCCAATTTCAGAAGCCTGGGAATTACAACCCATAGTTCAAAAATCTTAATGTCCCCTGAGGGAAGATGGGAGGAAGCCACTCCAGCGACTGGTAGAGTACTAACTTCCTTTGCTTTTGCTAAGTGCCTGCAGCTTCAACTCTGGTTATCTCGGGTTTATGAGAACGGCTGGCATTCATGTGTCTAATTTTTTTACATGATAAATGAATTAATTATTATCTGATACTTGCCGTGTTGGTAGGCCAAAAGGTGGGCTTCTGAAACTTAGAGGGTGACAGGGATGGAGACCCCTGGTATGGAGCTGAGACGAAGCAAGAGGCCAGGCCCGGAACAGAACTCAGCTCA
Source organism: Papio anubis (assembly GCF_008728515.1). Taxonomy (NCBI): domain Eukaryota; kingdom Metazoa; phylum Chordata; class Mammalia; order Primates; family Cercopithecidae; genus Papio; species Papio anubis. Next base: position 133,029,541 of record NC_044980.1, on the reverse strand, counting down.
GCAGTCAGTCACAAGGCTGCAGAGCGACAGGCGTTTGGGGAAAGGTAGGAACCTCTCCCCGCCACCTGCCGGTCAGCAGCCCTACCCACAATTAGGCCGCGGCTGCCTCGGCCTGGTCCCAAAAAATGTGAGCGCCGCCCCCTCCTCCCGCCCAGTCCCCCGCCGCGCCCGCGGGGTCGGGGGCTGAGCTGCCGGCGCCGCTAGCCGGGCGAGCTTCCCAGCTCGGGAGGAGGGAGGGGGCGGCGCCGGGCGGGGCGGAGCTTCGGCGCCTCCCGGAGCCTTATTCCCGGCCGCGCGCCGGGCAGCGCTCATTCGGCCGAAGGAGCTACGCGGGCCACGCTGCTGGCTGGCCTGACCTAGGCGCGCGGGGTCGGGCGGCCGCGCGGGCGGGCGGAGTGACCAAGACAGACACTCAACAAGAGCGAGCTGCGCCGGGGTCCCGGCCAGGCTTGCACGCAGAAGCCGGCGGCAGACGGTGCCCAGCGGAATCTCCTGAGTCCCACCGCCCAGCTCCGGTGCCAGCGCCCAGTGGCCGCCGCTTCGAAAGTGATTGGTGCCTCGCCGCCTCCTCTCGGTGCGGGACCATGAAGCTGCTGCCGTCGGTGGTGCTGAAGCTCCTTCTGGCTGCAGGTAAGAGGGCTGCGACGCCCCTGGAGATCGGGGGGATGGGGGCGCTGTGCTGGGGGCATGGGGGAAGGTCGCCGCAGCGCACCCGGCACGGGCCACTTGGTGGGGCCCTTGCGCTCTGGCGGGCCGGCGTCGGCATCGGTGCGTGTTGGTCGGGGGTCTGGGCGGGTGTCTGATGCGGCCTGGCCCCTCGCCCACAGTTCTTTCGGCACTGGTGACTGGCGAGAGCCTGGAGCTGCTTCGGAGAGGGCTAGCTGCTGGAACCAGCAACCCGGACCCTTCCACTGGATCCACGGACCAGCTGCTACGCCTAGGAGGCGGCCGGGATCGGAAAGTCCGTGACTTGCAAGAGGCAGATCTGGACCTTTTGAGAGGTGGGTGTGGAGGCCGCCCATCCTCGGACCCGGGTGGGCTGTTGAAGAATAAGCAGATCCAAGATTCTTGCTGTTTGGGCAATACTGCGGGTTGAGAGTATTCATGGAGAACCTCGGGGAAAAGCTGATCGGCCTGAAGGGCACTGGGGGATCCTGGAATATAGGATCCCCTGTTGTCATTGCCTCCCCTGCTGGGTTGCCGCCCTTTTCTGGGTACTTTGGGGCAAACTGAAACAGGCAAGTTGTCTGGGGTCCTTACGTGCTTCTTAGGTAAGCTGAGTGATAGGAACAAGGAATGGTTGAGATGCTTTCCCTAGAGCTACTATGTAAAAATGGGCGCCAGTTCTAATTCCCTCATCAAATGACTATTGTATATAAAATAGAGGTAACAGATGCGGAGATGCCCAGGCACTTCTATAGAAAGTGTGCAGTGTTAGCCTCCTCCATCCACCTGTCTCCAGATTGGGGAAACAGAGAGGAATGAGGAGCTCTTGGCTGCCCTAGGTGAGGCTGTGAATGGTGAACGCTGGGCCTCTAGGGGGCTGTATTAAAATGCTGGATATCTCTGAATGCTACCGGAAACCTGCAGGCTTACTGAGCACCTTGCTTTCCTGAGGCGACTCCAAATGGGGAGGGCTGTGTAGAATCCTCCAACTAGCCTCTTTGGCTGTAGCCAAGCACAGGCACAGGGCAGAGTCCAGAGCCTGCCAGCTCTCCTGCCTCCAGACCTGAGGAGATTATCCAGGGTAGAGCAAGGACTCAGCACTGTACCCCGGAATGACTATATTTGGTTGGACAGATGCCCACCTGTTCTAGCTCAACCTGCTCCTCAGCTGCCCTTCTCCCTCCTTCCCAGGAGCTTCCCTTGGGTATTCTCTCTACTTTGTATAAATCAAACACATGCTCCAAAACTGAGCCTAGGCTCCCATACTTCATCCTCTCCCAGCGGCCCTCTGGGGTTGCCCATGGCCTGAACAGCCTGGATTCTCCTGGCCCTCTCCTCCTAGGCTGGGCAGGGCTGGGCTGTGACTCACCCCACCCCCACCCCCCACCCACATGGCTGCTCCTCATACCTCTGCAGACCTGACTCACTGCTCCCTGTCCATGGCTGGAGCCTGGCTGTCACCCTGCACCTTCTCCCTCCCCTTTCTGATTGGCTTGGCCCCCCTGCCTTACTCTCCCCGAAGCTCTGGTCACTGGGTTCCTCTGACCACCTATATCGTCTTCTGAGCTCTGAGGGGGCCTGGGACTGGATGAGAGGAAATGAAGGACTGTGGGGCTGCTGGCACCTACTTCTCTTTCTTTCCTTCTCTTGGCTTTACTGGGCAAAGACTACTTTTCAGGTCTGGGGATCCTACCACCTAAAATAAATGACTGCTACCATTTATTAAATTCCTACTGTGTTCTACACACTTGATATGTTATCCTGGCTAATGTAACACTTATAGCAACCTTTTGAGATAGTTACTCTTGCTATCCACATTTTACTGAGAACCTGAGGTTCAGAGAGGTTAAGTGACTTGCCCACGGTCATATAGCTGAAATTGGAGCACAGATCTATGGACTTCAGAGCCCATTCATGCCTGGATCAGCATCTCAGGTGCTCCAGACTTGTGAGAGGGAGGAGATGGGGGTGTGTGAAGCAGCTTGGTGTGCTGAGGAAGGACATTGGAGGAAGTCCAGAGACCACAGTTCTAATCCCAAGCCTGCATAACATTGAGTAAGTCACTCTGCCTGCCATGATTTTTTTTTTTTTGGAAACATAGTCTCACTCTGTCACCCAGGCTGGAATTCTATGGCATGATCTCAGCTCACTGCAATCTCTGCCTCCCGGGTTCAAGTGATTCTCCTGCCTCAGCCTCCCGAGTAGCTGCGATTACAGGCACACACTACCACGCCCGGCTAATTTTTGTATTTTTAGTAGAGATGAGATTTTGCCATGTTGGCAAGGCTGGTCTCGAACTCCTGACCTCAGGTGATCCACCACCTCAGCCTCCCAAAGTGTTGGGATTACAGGCGTGAGCAACCGTTCCTGGCCACATGGTATTCTTTGAAGGCCCTCTAGCTTGAAACTCTAAGTCTCTAGTCTAATGTGTCGTGCTCACCCTTCTGCTAGACACATGGCTGTAGCCATGGATATGGGCACCTTTTTCCTGATGAGGGATAAGAGGGTGGGACTGGGCTGATGGGCATAGTCCATGGTCAATCCCAGCTGGATGTCTGGGTGAGGTTGTTTTTCCCCCGGTCTCTCTGAAGCATGGAAAGAAGGGGGGAGTCATCATTGTTCCAGTTCCTTCTGGACAGTTCCTTACTTTCCATTTTTCTATCCCTTGTACACCCTGTACCCCCCAACCCAGAGAGCCATAAACAGGACATTGGGGGTTAAATATGAATGAATCTTTGAGAAAGTGGGTGAGCTATAAAGGGCGTGCAGGTTAAATATTTTGCTTGAAGTTGAAAAAGCAAGGCTGTGACCAGGACTGGCCTGCTTACTGTTCCTGAGCCAGGCTCTGCCCTGGGCTCATGGTACTAAGGGGTGCCCCGGAGGAGACCACCTGAACACATGGACACTGTTCTTGTTTTAGGAGCCCTCCAACCCCAAAACCTCCAAGTACTTTCTCTGGAAGCAATTTTTGTGTGTGACACTGTCTTTTTGCAAGTGGGTCACTGAGTACAGCATCAGGAAATGAGGCTGATTGAAGGCCAAAACAGAATGAAGCCGGTGTCGGGGAGTAGGAGATGGAGGTGTAAGGTGGACAGTGGGGTGGAGGTGGAGTTGGTAGAATTGCCCAGTGAGCTGTAGTTACTCAACAAAAGCATTCTGAGAATGAGGCTCTTACACTGAGACTGTGAAATGCCTTCCTTGGGACCCACCCTAGCTTCTACTTCCTACTGAGGTTCCCTCTTTCTGGTGGTTCTGCCCAATCTTTCTGCTCTTCCTTCTGCCTCTTGGGAGGCACTGAGCTAAGGGGCCTTCCCAGATCTTTGACTTCAGGTGGGATCAAAGAATATATACTCCTTTCAAGCACTATGCTCTTCTGATTTTCTTCCCAAAGAGTCAGACTTTAACAGGGTGCTTTTCTCCTACAGTCACTTTATCCTCCAAGCCACAAGCACTGGCCACACCAAGCAAGGAGGAGCATGGGAAAAGAAAGAAGAAAGGCAAGGGACTAGGGAAGAAGAGGGACCCATGTCTTCGGAAATACAAGGACTTCTGCATCCACGGAGAATGCAAATATGTGAAGGAGCTCCGGGCTCCCTCCTGCATGTAAGTGCCCCTTCCCCAGGGCTGAATCTCACCAGCACACTTTGTCAGCCACGTGGCTGTTCCTCGTTGTCACTGTTCCTTGAATTCATAATTTCACCCAGTTTCTTCTCAACCTCTGGGCGGAAGTTGGGAGGAGGGGAAATATATTTTTAGTCAGCGGAAGCCCCCTCCCCCCTATAGGATGCAATTTCCTGTGGTATGGTTTTGTGACGTGCTTTAATCCTTAGGGACATTTCCTGCTTGCCCAGAAATGAGCATGTGGCTAGGACAGCTGGCACCCGAAGGCAGGCCCTTCATTCTTGCTTGATGCCCTACTCTGGGAGGGAGAAGCCAGTAGGAAACATGGCAGAGTGGGCTTCCTGGGCAGAGTAGAGCTCCTGAGGGAAGGTAGGAGGTGCATTTGGATGCATGTTGTATAGGTATGTGTATATTTGGGTTTATGTGCATGTGAGTGTGCAAATGTGGGTTGACTGTAAGGCATGGCAGGACTGTACAGAGAGAGATCATCATGGTGGCAGGTTGAGGCCTCTCTTTCTTCTTCCTTACCCCAGCAAGGGCCAGGAGGTGGGGGACATGGAGAGTACTGGCCTTTGGCCATGGTGTGGGAGAACAATTCCTTTGTGCAGGGTTCACAGGAAATGGAACCTGACCCAGCAGGCATCAGCCCCCGGTCAGGCAACATTACCCCTTCCCTGGGTAGGTGTGTGGGCGGAGGGGCTGTGGGTTCCTTAGCCTCTCTCCTAAGCCAAACCCAGCAAACGGCTGCCTTGGCAACCCCTCAGGGATGACAGCACTGCCATGCTCTCTGGCAGGCATAATGTTGCCACTGTGCCTGAGGCCAATACCCTGCGTCAGGCTGCAAACATCCGTTCCCTTCCCTGTGGGGAGGCAGGCTCTGGGGGACTTAGGGGGAGACTCTGGACAGGGCCAAGAGACTATTGTGTGTACACTGCCTCCAGCCTGTCAAGAAGGCGGCGTGCCTGCAATCCCTTCTACTGGTGATTGGTGCAGATCCCTTGGCTTTTTAAAGCTTCCTTGTTTTGTCTGATCACACATAGCAGAGCTGCCCTGTATTTGGCAGTTGGCAGACAGACCCATCACTCCCCACCATGTCCACAGTCACTTGTGCATCCTTTCCTATAACATCCTTGTCAGGAGCTTGGTATTAGAAGGCATTCTTTAAGAGTGGCATAGAAAGCCCCCATATATCCTTCCCAAGGTCTTGGGACAGGGCAGGAAATGTTCGTCTTAAATTTGTAAAATGGCATCGTTAGTACAGGGTGAAGAAGGTAACTCAAGTAGTCAAGGTGGATTGAGGCCAGGAATCTATCCATACCAGATTGGTCCTGGGCATTTTGGTGGATGGATGTGGGGCTTGCACTGTGTGGTTGAGAGGCTGTATAAGGCTGCCTTCCTGGAGAGCTGGACTCGGCTGACCACCTAAACCCAGAGAACCTGATATGGGTGCCCGGCCACCTTCCCAGTGGTCCCTAGGGATAGTGATAACTATAATGATGTCATCTCTCCTTTGTCCCAGAGTTTCAGTGTTTATATATAATATGAGTTGAGCCCAGGTATGTTAAGCTCCTATTTAGTGGCAGACACTACTTTAGGAGCTGGAGAGATATAGTTTCCTGGGATTTTTCAAAAGCCCCCTGCTGAGTAGGCAGGACTTGGTACCTCTACTTGAAAGATGATGAAACTGGAGCCAGAAAATAGGAAGTAATTTGCCTGAGGTCAATAGCTAAATAAGTAGATGGAAACAAGACAGTGTCTCAGGTACCTGACTCCTAGTCCAGCATGCTTTTCATGCCCTCAGGCTGCACTGGGTGTTGGCTTTCATCTTTCTTTCTTGTATCTGTCCTTATCGAATTGGAGCAGCATTTTATAAAGGGCAGAGGGCAGCTGTTGTCCAAGAGGTCTCTTATTCTTTGACTAGCCTAAGAGCACAGCAATCTGATTTGAAAACTTTACATTAGGCCGGGCGTGGTGGCTCAAGCCTGTAATCCCAGCACTTTGGGAGGCCGAGACAGGCGGATCACGAGGTCAGGAGATCGAGACCATCCTGGCTGACACGGTGAAACCCCGTCTCTACTAAAAAATACAAAAAACTAGCCGGGCGAGGTGGCGGGCGCCTGTAGTCCCAGCTACTCGGGAGGCTGAGGCAGGAGAATGGCATGAACCCGGGAGGCGGAGCTTGCAGTGAGCTGAGATCTGGCCACTTCACTCCAGCCTGGGCCACAGAGCGAGACTCTGTCTCAAAAAAAAAAAAAAAGAAAAGAAAACTTTACATTAGCTTCCTGGGCAGAATTTTCTTTTTCTTTTTTCTTTTCCTTTTTTTTTTTTTTTTTGAGATAGAGTCTCACTCTGTCTCCCATGCTGGGGTGCAGTGGTGCGATCTCGGCTCACTGCAACCTCTGCCTCCTGGGTTCAAGCAATTCTCCTGCTTCAGCCTCCTAAGTGACTGGGACTACAGGCACCTGTCACCATGCCCAATTAATAATTTTTATATTTTTAGTAGAGACGTGGTTTTGCCATGTTGGCCAGGCTGGTCTTGAACTCCTGACCTCAGGTGATCCACCTGCCTCAACCTCCCAAAGTGTGGGATTATAGGCAGGAGCCACCATACCTGGCCCTTTTTTTTTTTTGAGATGAAGTCTCACTCTGTCACCCAGGCTGGAGTGCAGTGGCGCAATCTCGGCTCACTGCAACCTCCGCCTCCCAGATTAAAGTGATTCTCCTGCCTCAGCCTCCTGAGCAGCTGGTATTACAGGCAAATGCCCCTACATCTGGCTAATTTTTAAATTTTTGTGGAGATAGGGTTTCACTATGTTGGCCAGGCTGGTCTTGAACTCCTGGCCTCAAGTAATCCACCTGCCTTGGCCTCCCAAAGTTCTGGGATTACAGGTGTGAGCCACCACTTCCTAGGCAGATTTTCAGGGGGTTGATTGCATGTCTGGGAGGGCCCCCTACTGCCTCCTGCCTTTGCTACTCAGGGCAAAAAGCAGCAAGAAGACAGAAATCCTGGTTTGGGGGAATGTGACGTCTGTGCACCTTCATCTGGGGACTTTTGTGGCTCTTCTTTGACTCCAGACCCAGGAACCACTAGCTCAGGTGTGTCCAGGCTGCTGTGGTGAGACTGAGGCTACCTGGCTTCCTAAACTAGCCCTCTGCAGCCACCATGAACAGGAAAACCCTTTTTGTGTCACCAGCCAAAAGTTGCCCTCAAAGAGTAGTTTCTCCTGGGCATGGTGGCTCACACCTGTAATCCCAGCACTTTGGGAGGCCGAGGCAGGTGAATCACCTGAGGTCAGGAGTTCGAGACCAGCCTGGCCAACATAGCGAAACCCCGTCTCTACTAAAAATACAAAAATTAGCTGGGCGTGGTGGCGGGTGCCTGTAATCTCAGCTACTAGGGAGGCTGAGGCAGGAGAATCTCTCGAACCCAGGAGGCGGAGGAGGTTGCAGTGAGCCGAGATCACGCCATTGCACTACAGCCTGGGCAACAAGAGCAAAACTCTGTCTCAAAAAAAAAAAAAAAAAAAAAGAAAAGAGTAGTTTCCTGGGATTCCTGACTGGTTGCTGACCCAGAAATTGGCTGCAGAGTTTCCTGTGGCTGGAGGAATCCTGGGGACACTTGGGCTGAGGAGGACTCAGAGCTGGAGGAGAGACAGGCTACGGGGCTCTGCTTGGCCTCACTGCCCAGGTGCTAAGAAGGACTGGCGATCCCGCTTCTCTTGGCTCCATCTGACTTGGGTACCCCATTCCTCAGGCCATGGGCAGTAACCTCTGGAGTCTGATTATGTAAAAACTCACACAATATGGGACTTGGCCTTTATTAACCCCTTTCATTTGTATTACCTCATTTTATGTTTTCACAATACTCTAGTGAAGTAAGTATTTCTTATCTCTGTATTTTACATGAGGAAACCAATGTTTAGAAAGGTAACGTGACTTGCCCAAAATTACCTGGCTAGAAATAGCAGCAGAACCAGTCTGGAACTCATGTACTCTGAGTCTCCTCCATCCAGACGTGTCCCCTCCACCTCCTGGGGTAAAGGTGGAGAACTCCAGATTGGAAGATGTCTCTAGATCCTAGAGGGTTCTTGCATCTGTTGTAATACAAGTTCTGGAATGGGTCACAGACATGGGTGGGAAGAGTGTGTCCTAGTCTGATGGGTGGCTGGCTCTGGACAAGACACAAAATTTTGCCCCTACCCTGGGATGCTTGGAATGTACTCATTCCCCCTCCCTCTCTGGGGAAGCCAGGAGTTGTCTGCAAAGGGAGGGGGAGGTAGGTAATATTAGGATGTTTGCATTATTATCCTTTTGACTCAGGGTGGGGGTGGAGGGATTATGTAACTGAATTGCCGGACTCTGAGGCCAAACTTTATTTCCATCTTCTGAGTAACTACCTGTGGAGTTTGAGTGATGGACTGGAAGTGAAAAACAGATTTAACTTCAGCTTCCCTCCTCCCAGGAAAGCAAAGTCTCTGAAGTTATCCAGACTGCTGGGTTGAATCCTGGCTCTACCAGTCACTAGCTTTGTAACCCTGGGCAAGGTATTTAACAAAAGCTAAGCCTCAGTCCATCTTTAAAATGGGGCTAGTAACTCCTCCTTCACAGAGATGGCTTTAAATGAAATAATCCTTGTAAAGCAGTTAGCACAAAGTACTTGGCTCATGGTAAGCCTTCAATGATTGCTAGTTATTATTCTTTATTATTCAAGTTGTGAGTAATAAATAATAATAACATAGTCAGAGAGAAGGGTCAGACTGCCCCCCAGGAGCCTATCGGATATGCTTTCTTGGAGTTACCTGCACTGTTCTGCATTGGTCAGAGTGGAAGGAATGATGAATTTGGAATCTGCCAAGACTTGTTCCTAGTCTTAGCCCTGCTGCTTCCTAGCTGTGCAACTTTTGGTGAATCACTTAATTTCTCTGACCCTTAATCTTAGCTTTTCCATCTGTAAAATGGGGTTGTACCTGCATACCAGAATGTTAGGAGGCTCAGTTGAGCTGGTAGATAAGGCTAGTGGCTTGTGAATGATAAACTGCTGTGCACAAGTGATTTTCCAGGGGTGCCTCTGCAAGTGTCCTCCATGTCCTGGCAGGATAGGGGTTGCTTTTATGCCTACATGGGCTGATGGGACAGATACATGGAGAGGCTGGGCAAGGAACTGTGGACTGTGCTGTGTGTATAGTGGTCCTGACTTACATTAATCCTGCAATGAGGTGGTTTCTCAAAGTACCCAGGAGGAACTAGGGCAGGGAGAGGCACAGGGCAGGAAGGCAAGAATGCGGTGCCACCCAGCCTGGCCCCTCTGCAACTGCTGGTTGTGGACAAATCTGTCTCTTGGAGCTTCCCTGGTGCTCTGTCCGCAGGAAGAAGGGATTCCTTGTTCTGAGGCACCAGAGAAAACACCTCCTTCCCAGAGAAGGCACAGCTCAGAAAAGAGGGCCACCAGGTTCTTGGTGCTTCCTTCAGCAGCTGGTGATCCAAAGTCCCCAGACATACAGTGCCACTGTGCCCCCTGCCTGGAGGGTAGGCACTTGTCAGGTGTGAGTGGGCAGCACACTGAGCTCAGAGTCAGTCTACAGCTACATCTTAGTTTCTGCCTTGCTGTGTGACTGTGGGAAAACTACTCCACCCTTCTGTAAAATGGGGCTCCTACCTACATCAAAGGATCTCTGGGATGCTCAGATAAAGGAAAGGATGTGAATGTTCTTCTTCAACTGTAAGCACATCTGGGTCTTTCTAAGAGCTTCAAGGAAATGCTTTGTGTTAGAAAAGGCAGTTGCCAGCTGAGTACGGTGGCTCACGCCTGTAATCCCTGCACATTGGGAGGCCGAGGCGGGTGGATCACCTGAGGTCAGAAATTTGAGACCACCCTAGTTAACATGGTGAAACTCCATCTCTACTAAAAAATTACAAAAATTAGCTGGGCGTGGTAGTGGGCACCTGTTATCCCAGCTACTCGGGAGGCTGAGTCAGGAGAATCACTTGAATCCAGGAGGTGGAGGTTGCAGCGAGCCAAGATTGCACCATTGCCCTCCAGCCTGGGTGACAGAGCAAGGCTCTGTCTTAAAAAAAGAAAAAGAAAAAGAAAAGGCAGTTGCCATGTGATTTATTTCTTGAGTGAGAAGAGCCAAGGGATTGTTTCTGACATTCTTCCATGCTCTGGCAGGGCAGCTGGGCAGAAAGATGTTACTTGATTTGTTTGGTTTGTCCTGTGATGAAAGAGGCCTGGTAGCTCAGCGTTCAGAGGCCAAAGGCCAGAGTTGAGCTCCCAAGTTGGGCCCTGCACCAAGGGGGAGCTGGAGTTAAATGAAGGAAACTTGAGAAAAACGACTCCTGGCAGAGGCACAGGGCCTATTAATAGGCTGGGCAGCGGTGGAGAGGGACTGGATGCTGGAAGCACAATGGGCAAGGCTGGGTTTATTTCTGGGTCAGAATGTTGAGGGGCCTCACTGGAGGGAGTGATACAAATCCCTGAATTCAGCCTACCAGCTCTTGTGCCCAAGCCCTCATAAGTGGTTTAACGCCTGAACACACATATCATAAATCAGCCACACGTGGAACATATCTAACTGAGGCCTTCAAGTCCTCCCTTGCTTTTTCCGTGCCTGGAACAGGATTCTCAGCCCAGAGAACCAGAGGAAATGGAAAAGCAGAGGGTGTCAAGTGAGGGAGGAATGCTATAGAGCCTTCAGAGGCACTTTAAAGGGTTTTATACTAGAGGAGAAGGATGGAGGATGGGCAGGGATCATGGTCAGGGATTGACAGGCTGAGGGTATGAGGAATGGGGTTTGGCTTATACAGGTGGGCCATTGCTGAGAGAGAGGCCAAAGCACTAACTCTATCTCCTTCTTGTTTTTTCTTGAACTAGCTGCCACCCGGGTTACCATGGAGAGAGGTGTCATGGGCTGAGCCTCCCAGTGGAAAATCGCTTATATACCTATGACCATACAACTATCCTGGCCGTGGTGGCCGTGGTGCTGTCATCTGTCTGTCTGCTGGTCATCGTGGGGCTTCTCATGTTTAGGTAAGTGTTGGAGTCCCCTGCGGACTGCTTCTGCAAATCACTCCCATTCTTCCTCCTCCTGGGCCCTCTCCTTCATGATCACATGCACTTCCTTCAATCTCTCCAAATTGTGGGCTAGCTCCGGGGTGTAGATTCTCCAAAACCCTGGTATTTCTGGCATGACATGAGTCCCGTGTCTAGAGCCCAGGGTCAAATTTGCGAGGCCATAGCAGGTTCTGCTCCTCACAGGAGTTCTTTTCCTGCCTCTGTGACCCAACTACCCACTCATGGAGTCACTTTGTCACACATTTCTTTCTTCTAGCTGTTCTTTGATGGCATTAGTATGTGGTTTGGTAGTCAAGGTGTGGGTGGTGCTAGTGGTATATCCTTCCACTCCCGAGGCATCTGGACTTCAGGCCCTGCTTCTAATCCAGGTATGCTCTAGCTCAGGGGAGACCCACCAAGCATTCTATGCCTGTTTTCAAGCAGTGTAACTCATCTGTCTTGAGACCTGGAACAAATTACTGTCTTTCTGAGGATTGTAACCTTATAGTGATCGTAATCTTTGTCCACCTACCTCATAACGATGTTGTGAGGATCACATAAATGAGGTGAAAGCTCTTTGTAAATTGCATCCTGCTGTTAGAGACAGGAGTTCCTCAGGGCAGTTGGGCCTTTGACCAGAGGTTGGGCTGCCCTACTGTGTGTGGGCTTTTCCAAGTAGTGGAGGAAACCACCATGGCAGAGTTCTTTGGAAAGACCTGCTCTGGACCTATACTTTGTCATAGCAGGCAGAGATTATTCACAAAACTTATCTTCCTCAGGTACCATAGGAGAGGTGGTTATGATGTGGAAAACGAAGAGAAAGTGAAGTTGGGCATGACTAATTCCCACTGAGAGAGACTTGTGCTCAAGGTAATGCTCCATCCTTTGCCCCATGACATGATTATCCTTTGTCCCCTTTCCTGGCTCTGCTTCAGTGGGCGCTGAATTTTTCATCGAGGGGTTGGGGGCCAGGCCACTGTGACATTAATATCCCATTGCAGAACTATTTTCAAAAAGACTCTAGTGCTTCACTTAAGGTAAAAGTTGCTAGAGAGACACCTAAGAGAGATGCCTGAGAAGACAGCTTCTCCCACCCTCATCCCCTCCCTTCCCTTCTCCTCTCCTCCCCTGGGAGACAGAGCGAAACCCTGTCTCAAAAAGTTTAAAAATAAAAAAGACTGGACCAGGAAAATCTTAAGACCTCTTTAGACTGGACCTGGCTTTAAATGCCTTCCTTTTGTGCTTTAGGAATCGGCTGGGGACTGCTACCTCTGAGAAGACACAAGGTGATTTCAGACTGCAGAGGGGAAAGACATCACATCTAGCCACAAAGACTCCTTCATCCCCAGTCGCCATCTAGGATTGGGCCTCCCATAATTGCTTTGCCAAAATACCAGAGCCTTCAAGTGCCAAACCGAGTATGTCTGATGGTATCTGGGTGAGAAGAAAGCAAAAGCAAGGGACCTTCATGCCCTTCTGATTCCCCTCCACCAAGCCCCACTTCCCCTTATAAGTTTGTTTAAGCACTTACTTCTGGATTAGAATGCCGGTTAAATTCCATATGCTCCAGGATCTTTGACTGAAAAAAAAAAAAAAGAAGAAGAAGAAGAAGAGGAAGAAGAAGGAGAGCAAGAAGGAAAGATTTGTGAACTGGAAGAAAGCAACAAAGATTGAGAAGCCATGTACTCAAGTATCACCAAGGGATCTGCCATTGGGACCCTCCAGCGCTGGATTTGATGAGTTAACTGTGAAATACCACAAGCCTGAGAACTGAATTTTGGGACTTCTACCCAGATGGAAAAATAACAACTATTTTTGTTGTTGTTTGTAAATGCCTCTTAAATTATATATTTATTTTATTCTATGTATGTTAATTTATTTAGTTTTTAACAATCTAACAATAATATTTCAAGTGCCTAGACTGTTACTTTGGCAATTTCCTGGCCCTCCACTCCTCATCTCCACAATCTGGCTCAGTGCCACCCACCCTTGCCACAAAGCTGGGATGGTTCTGTGACTCATCTGTAGTAATTTATTGTCTGTCTACATTTCTGCAGATCTTCCGTGGTCAGAGTGCCACCTGGGGAGTTCTGTATGGTCAGGATGTAGGGGTTAACTTGGTCAGAGCCACTCTGTGAGTTGGACTGCAGTCTTGCCTAGGCGATTTTGTCTACCGTTTGTGTTTTGAAAGCCCAAGGTGCTGATATCAAAGTGTAACAGATATCAGTGTCTCCCCGTGTCCTCTCCCTGTCAAGTCTCAGAAGAGGTTGGGCTTCCATGCCTGTAGCTTTCCTGGTTCCTCACCCCCACGGCCCCAGGCCCACAGCGTGGGAACTCACTTTCCCTTGTGTCAAGACATTTCTCTAACTCCTGCCATTCTTCTGGTGCTACTCCATGCAGGGGTCAGTGCAGCAGAGGACAGTCTGGAGAAGGTATTAGCAAAGCAAAAGGCTGAGAAGGAACAGGGAACATTGGAGCTCACTGTTCTTGGTAACTGATTGCCTGCCAGTTGCTACCGAGAAGGTTGGAGGTGGGGAAGGCTTTGTATAATCCCACCCACCTCACCAAAACGACAAAGGTATGCTGTCATGGTCCTTTCTGGAAGTTTCTGGTGCCATTTCTGAACTGTTACAACTTGTATTTCCAAACCTGGTTCATATTTATACTTTGCAATCCAAATAAAGATAACCCTTGTTCCATATCCTTTCGTCTGTTTGTTTTAACTGGGAACTGGTTTAACTTAGTTATTTCCTAAGCCCTGACTTGGTGGTAGGCTCTATACCAGGCCTATTTATGTATACTACCACAACAATTCTGTAATGCAGGTACTATTACTGTCCCATTTTTCCAGAAGGGGAAACTGAGGCTCAAAGTGGTTGTGTAACTTGCCTGAGGATACACAGCTAGTAAATGACAGAGCTGGGACTAGTAGTCTGGCTCCAATTATTTTGTCTTGGTACTTATACCATGCTATCTCTGAGATAAGAAAGAACAGATCTTTCACACATGTTTAGCTGGCTGTAATCAGCGAAGACATCCACCCATTCAATCAACAGGTCCTGGACTCAGGACCTACTCCTATGCTGTACATATGAGCAGGCATTGCTTCTGGCAAGAACAAGATGTCTTTGACTCCCCTCTCTTGCTCCACAGCCAATCCATCAGCAAATCTTGTCAGCCCTACCTTTAGAATATATGCTGTATGCAACCACTTCTCATCACTGCCACTACCATCACCCAGTCCAATTTAGCATCATCTCATGCCTGCACTTTTGTGATGGCCTCTGCCTTTCTAGTTCCATCTTGCTTCCATATAACATATTTCCAGTGTAATAGCCAGAGTGATCATGTCTTTCAGATCTTGTCTGCTCTGTAGGCCTTCCCTGACCACCCTATTAAACAATAGCACATTCCTTTCCCCATCCTCCTCTTACTCTTCTTATATTGCTTTATATTTCTCCGTAGCCCTTATCACCACTAACATATTCCTGTTTGTTTATAGTCCATCTCCTATGAAAATGTTGGCTCCACGAGGGTAGGGGTGTGTATATTGCTCCTCTCCTAGATTCTAAAACAATGCAATTGAGTGGTAGGCACTCAATATTTGTTACCTGGATGAATGAATGTAGGAAATACAATTCAGTCCAAGAACAACAAGTGGACAGACATGCAATCCAATGCTGCCCTGAAAGTGTGATTGGATTTAGAGAGGGGTCTCTGTTGGGGAATGTGGATGGTGGTGACAAGATGAAAGTGGAATTTGGGGCATGTCATGTGTCCTGGTGGATTGGACAGTCCACCAGGTGGATTGGGGCAGTGCAGTGGCATTGGACAAGTGCCACTGGGCTGCCCCTTCTCATCCTCTTCCCTTGCAGAGTTGTGACATTCTGAAGTTTCTTCAGGAGCCCGCACAGAGATCTTGTATATACTTGGAACATCCTTTTAAGACTTTAGGCACTAGTAACTATTGAAGCTGAACATATGCATACGCCAGGAGTAATTCCACTCCTGGAGATTCAAGAGAAATGAGTACATGGTTCACCACAAGAGAGCCACCAGAGGCTGGGCGCGGTGGCTTACGCCGGTAATCCCAGCACTTTAGGTGGCTGAGGCAGGTGGATCATGAGGTCAGGAGTTCGAGACCAACCTGGCCAACATGATGAAACCCCATCTCTATTAAAAATACAAAAAATTAGCCGGGCATGGTGGCATGCGCCTGTAGTCCTAGCTACTTCGGAGGCTGAGGCAGGTGAATTGCTTGAACCTGGCAGGCAGAGGTTGTAGTGAGCAGAGATCGCGCCATTGCACTCCAGCCCGGGCGACAGAGTGAGACTCTGTCTCAAAAAAAAAAAAAAAAAAAAAAGATATGCACAAGAGTAATCCTAGCATTATTTACAATAACTAAAAACTGGAAACCATCCAAATACCCATCAGTATCTGATGATAAAAATGAATAAATTGGGGATATAGCTATACAGTGAAGTACTAAATAGCAATAGGAATGAGTTGCAAAACATATGGCTCAGTGAAAGAAGGCAGACTCACAAAAAAAGTATACACTGTGTGATTCCATTTACTTAAAATTTAAAAACAGACAAAACTATGGTGAGAAAAATCAGGAAAAAGACTCCCATCGTGGCCGGGTGCGGTGGCTCAAGCCTGTAATCCCAGCACTTTGGGAGGCCAAGGCGGGCGGATCACGAGGTCAGGAGATCGAGAGCATCCTGGCTAACACGGTGAAACCTTGTCTCTACTAAAAAATACAAAAACTAGCCTGGCGAGGTGGCGGGCGCCTGTAGTCCCAGCTACTCCGGAGGCTGAGGCAGGAGAATGGCGTAAACCCGGGAGGCGGAGCTTGCAGTGAGCTGAGATCCGGCCACTGCACTCCAGCCTGGGTGACAGAGCGAGACTCCGTCTCAAAAAAAAAAAAAAAAAGACTCCCATTGTGATCAGTGATGACTGATGACTGGAAGAGAGGGACTTCTGGTGTTCTGATAAGTTGTGCCATGGTTGGGATGTGGGCTACGTGAGTGTATTCACTTTGAGAAATTCACCAAATACGAATTTTTAGGGCCAGGTGTGGTGGGTCACATCTGTGATCTCAGTTCTTTGGAAGGCAGAGGCAGTAGGATCGCTTGAGCCCAGGAGTTCAAGGCCAGCCTGGGCAACATGGTGAAACCCTGTCTCTACAAAAAATAAAAAAATTAGCCAGGCCGGGCGCGGTGGCCCACGCCTGTAATCCCAGCACTTTGGGAGGCCGAGGGAGGCTAAGGCAGGAGAATCACTTGAATCCGAGAGACAGAAGTTTATAGTGATCCGAGATTGCACCATTGCACGCCAGCCTAGGCAACAGAGTAAGA
Source organism: Papio anubis (assembly GCF_008728515.1). Taxonomy (NCBI): domain Eukaryota; kingdom Metazoa; phylum Chordata; class Mammalia; order Primates; family Cercopithecidae; genus Papio; species Papio anubis. Next base: position 133,012,843 of record NC_044980.1, on the reverse strand, counting down.
TTCCATCTCAAAAAAAAAAAAAAAAAAAAAAATTAGCCGGGCATGATGCTGTGTGCTTGTAATGCCAGCTACTTGGGAGGCTGAGGCAGGAGGATCACTTGAGCCTAGGAGGTTGAGGCTGCAGTGAGTTGTGATTGTACTACTGCACTCCAGTCTGGGTGACAGAGTGAGGCCCTGTCTCAAAAAAAAAAGATTTAAAAAACTTGAATAGGAACTCTTTTGCTATTTGCATTGCATAAAGTTCTGTGAAGTACCAATGTATTATCTGTGGTAATCAGAGAGAATAATAAAGATATCAGAAATAACTGGAGTAGTGAGTTACTTTGAACTCTCCTGAGGCTCCCTTTCCTGCTTCCAAGCTTTCAGTCTCAAGCTCTTGTCCTGAGATAGGCTTTTCTAAGCACACTTTGTTTCTCCAGCTAATGTTTCCTGCAGGCTCAGGGCTTCCTGCCTTTCAACTGCTCTCTCCTCTGCCCCTGTTTCTCATGGGAGTTCCCCTCAGCAGAGGTCCTCTGGAGCTCCTCTGGGCATCTTCTTGGTTGATACAGTGGCCCTAGGAGCCTCTGAACCTGCAGCCATTTCTCAAGACGGGCTGTCAGAAGAAATCTGGCCCTCCCTGAGCACTAAAAAGCATCTACCTCTTCTCTCTGGGCTCCGCTTTCAGCCTCCTTTGAGAAACTTTCTTTTAGGCCGGGCGCGGTGGCTCAAGCCTGTAATCCCAGCACTTTGGGAGGCCGAGACGGGCGGATCACAAGGTCAGGAGATCGAGACCATCCTGGCTAACACGGTGAAACCCCGTCTCTACTAAAAAAAATACAAAAACCTAGCTGGGCGAGGTGGCGGGCGTCTGTAGTCCCAGCTACTCGGGAGGCTGAGGCAAGAGAATGGCGTGAACCCGGGAGGCGGAGCTTGCAGTGAGCTGAGATCCGGCCACTGCACTCCAGTCTGGGCGACAAAGCGAGACTCTGTCTCAACAACAAAAAAAAAAAAAAAAAAAAAAGAAACTTTCTTTTATAGTGTTCATAATAATCACTATTAGCTTAATAAACATTTAACATTTCATGGAATGCTCACTATGTATCAGACACTGGGCTGCACACTTTACAGGCACTACCTTATTTACATCTCAACACAACTTACTGTACTCAAGTTATAGATGAGGAAAATTGAGAAGCAATTGAGAGATGTTAAATGCACGCCTAAGGAAAGTGGTAAAAGTAGGATGTAAACTTGAGAAGCCTAATTCCCAAGCCTGCACTGTAATGACTAAGCTACACTCCTAAATGAGTTCTCTGTGCCAGAGTTGTTTTCTCTTTTCCCATATCCAGAAATAGTATGAGGGAGAAATAATATTAACAGGAACTTAATGGCTGGACACAGTGGCTCACACCTGGATTCCTAGCACTTTGGGAGGCTGAGGCAGAATAATCACTTGAGGCCAGAAGTTTGAGGCCAACCTGGCAACATAGTGAGACCCTCCTCTCTACCAAAAAAATGTAAACATTAGCCTGATATGGTGGCATGTACCTGCAGTCCTAGCTACTTAGGAGGCTGAGGTGGGAGGATCCTTTGAGCGCAGGAGTTTGAGGTTGCAGTGAGCTATAATCACACCACTGCACTCCAGCCTAGGTAACAAAGCAAGACCCTATCTCTTTAAAAAAAAAAAAAAAAGAAAGAAAGAAAGAAAGAAAAAAGATCTTAGAGAGCAAGTCCTTAGAGCTCAAGGGTTTCTGGGGCCAGACACGGTGGGTCATGCCTATAATCCCAGCACTTTGGGAGGCTGAGGTGGGCAGATCATTTGAGGTCAGGAGTTTGAGACCAGGTTGGCCAACATGGTAAAACCCCGACTCTACTAAAAATACAAAAATTAGCCATGTATGGTGCTGCACTCCTGTAATCCCAGGTACCAGAGAGGCTGAGGCAGGAGAATCACTTGAATTCGGGAGGCAGAGATTGCAGAGAGCCAAGCTCACACCACTGCAATCCAGCCTGGGTGACACAGCGAGACTCCATCTCAAAAAAAAAAAAAGTGTCTTCTGTTGCCCCCAGTTAACAGATTCCTGAAAGGTGACCCAAGGGGCCTTGTCATGGGGAAGTGGAAGAAAACAGGAATGCAGGCTGACCTAAACGTGTGGCTGAATCCAGTTCCCTCTGTTATTAGGGAAGTGCCCTCACACATGACACCTAACCTCTCTGAACCTGTCTTCCTGTCTATAAAATCGAGACACTAAAATTATTTATGTTAAAGAGTTGCAAAAATTATATGTCCAGGCTGGGCGCGGTGGCTCAAGCCTGTAATCCCAGCACTTTGGGAGGCCGAGACGGGCGGATCACGAGGTCAGGAGATCAAGACCATCCTGGCTAACACGGTGAAACCCCGTCTCTACTAAAAAATACAAAAACCTAGCCGGGCGAGGTGGCGGGCGTCTGTAGTCCCAGCTACTCGGGAGGCTGAGGCAGGAGAATGGCGTGAACCCGGGAGGCGGAGCTTGCAGTGAGCTGAGATCCGGCCACTGCACTCCAGTCTGGGCGACAAAGCGAGACTCTGTCTCAACAAAAAAAAAAAAAAAAAAAAAAAAATTATATGTCTGTCTGGGCACAGTAGCTCATGCCTGTAATCCCAGCACTTTGGAAGGCCAAGGCAGGTGGATGGCTTGAGCTCAGGAGTTTGAGACCAGCTTGGGCAACATGGAGAAACCCCGTCTCTACAAAAAACACAAAAGCTAGACAGGCTTGGTGGCAAGCACTTGTAAGTCCCAACTACTTGGGAGGCTGAGGTGGAAGGATGGCTTGAGCCTGGGAGGTCAAGGCTGCAGGGAACTGTGATCGTGACTCTGCACTCCAGCCTGGACAAGGGAGTGAAATCCTGTCTCAGACAAATAAAAATTATATGTGTGAGTAAAGTGCCTAGCTCAGGGCCAGGCATGAGCTAGATACTCAGTTAATGTTGGCTATCTTAAACGACCTGTCCAAGGAGCTAATTATTTACTGTAGTCTCACATCTAGGATTGAAACCCTGGCTTCTGATTCCAAGTCCACAATTCTTTCCTTAGAAGCAAACAATCCTTTTCAATCACTGTTTCATATTTTAATGTCAACTTCAGTTTCAAAGAAGCCCTAAAGGGTCTTAATAAGTATCTGTGGATTTGAGAAGCCATGGAACAGCAACTCTGTCCAAAAATATCACTTCAACTCGGCTGCCCTGAAATTCTTCCCTTTGTCAACAGTGCCTGAAATTCAAGCTTCCTGTTTGAGAATGCTAATCCTCCTGGGAATAGCTATGCATTAAGAGGCTGGCATTCTTTGATGGTGTAATTCATTTCAGCTTCATTCATTCTGCAAACGTTTTGGAGGTCTCCCTATCACCTTCCAAATGGGATCCATGCTCTGAAGGAGAGGGCATTTTGGCAGAGAAAAGAAAGAGAAGTGATTTGGGAGCAAGGACATTAATTTATTCACCCAAAAAATTCACTGGGTACTTATAATGTGCCAAGAACTATTCTTGTTTTGTTTTGTTTTGTTTTTCTGAGACAGGATCTCACTCTGTCACCCTGGCTGCAGTGCAGTGCAGTGGTGTGATCACAACTCATTGTGGCCTCGACCTCCTGGACTCAAGCAATCCTCCTGAATAGCTGGGACTACAGGCACACACCATTACACCTGACTAATTTTTGTATTTTTTTGTAGAGACAGGGTCTCACTATGTTGCCCAGACTGGTCCCGAACTCCTGGGCTCAAGCAATCTTCCCACCTCAGCCTCTCAAAGTGCTGGGATTATAGGCATGAGCCACTGCGCCTGGTCCCAAGTACTATTCTTGTCACTGGAGAAGAACCATGGACAACACTTGGCATGGACCAATAATACAAGCATAGATAAAGAAACAGGACAGTTTCAGAAATAAGTAACATGCACATACACACACACCAGTGGTGTGTTCAAGAGTAGGTGCGGACAGAATTCATTTACAGAGGTGCCTCAAGGAAGCTTTCTCTGAGGAGGTACTATCTGAACTGAGACAGGACGGGATCATGCAGGTGAAGGCCCTGAGACAAAAATAAGCACAGCATGTGTGAGGGACAGAAGGGAGCCCCTGCAGCTGCAGCACAGTCATCAGAGGTTGAAGATGCAAGGCAAGGACCACATGGGGCTTTTTAGGCCATGACAAACAATTTGGAAGCCCATGCAGTGTTTTGAGTAGGAGAGTGATGTAATTTAATTTGTGTTTCAGAAATATGACTCTTCTATGCAGAGAATAGATTCTAAGGGGCAAAAGTAAAAGAAGCAAGACCAGCAGCTGGGCATGATGGCATGCCTGTAATCTCAGCAATTTGGGAGGCTGAGGCCAGAGGATTGCTTGAGCCCAGGAGTTTCAGACCAGCTTGGGCCCCATAGCAAGACCTCATTTCTAAAAACTAAATAAATAGCAAGACCAGTTAGGAGAACTTTGTAGTCATCTAGGCAAGAGGTGATGGTGGCCAGAATTAGGGTGGTAGCAGAGGGTAGGAAATGGTCAGATTCAGGATATGTTTTGGAGGAGTCACCTGTAAGACAGGCTGATGGGTCAAATGTACGTGTTGTGGGGAAGAAGGTAACCGAGGATGATTTCTTAGATTCTAGCCTGAGAAACTGGGTATACGATGGCGCTATTAAAATGGGAAGGAATGGGGGAAGAAGCAAGTTCACAGGGGCCATGAAAGTCAAGAATTATTTAAGTCCATATGGGGTGGAGGGGACTACTGAGAAGGCAGTGAGAGGAAGGGGGATAAAAGAGGAGAAAAAAGAGGTAGAAGAGGCTGAGCACAGTGGCCAATGCCTGTAATCCCAGCACTTGGCAAGTCAAGGCAGGAGGGGAGACCTCATCTCTTCATCTCTACAAATAATTTTTAAAAAGAAAAAAATTTAGCCAGGTGTGGTGGCACATGCCTGTGGTCCCAGCTATGTGGGAGGCTGAGGTGGGAAGATTGCTTGAGCTCAGGAGTTCAAGGCTGTAGTGAGCTGTGATTGTGCCATTGCATTCCAGCCTGGGTGACAGAGCGACACCCTGTTTCAGAAAAAAAAAAAAAAAAAAAATGGCAGAAGAGGTAAATAAAAAGAACCTGAAGACAGGAATAAATAAGGGCATCAGGAAGGTGGGTAGTATTATTTTCCCAGTTTAATGGACAAGGGCCCTGAGGCTCAGGGACGTGAAGTAACTTGCACAAGGATACTATTCTATTAGCTACTGCAATTTTGCTTAATGCCAACCTTGTGCAGGAGGGCCCAGGCTTCTCATTGCCCATGAACTTCTATCCTGGCCACCATTATCCAGAGAGGCGAGAACAAAGTTCTGTGTTTTCCTCCTTGCTGTGGTGTGGAGCCCAGGCCAGACTGTTGCTCCATGGAGACTAACCCCAGAAAAAGTAAAGGGGCTAACGTCACCCAAGAGCAGGAGGAAGTGAGGGTTGCCCCTTCCCATGATTGGTTTCCAGAGTGTCAGGCCATCACCAAATTAATATAATTTGGAAGTTGTTGTGGTCTGATTTTTCTTTTTGAACTTTTTAAACTGCACATTTTTTCTTGATTGCCCCCTTGATTGATGGAGAAGAGAACAGGGACCTCTTAGCTCACTGCCACCCACACAGCTGTGAAAGAAGCCAGTTGCCCTCTTGCTCTTCAGAGAATATCCCTTCCTCCCTCCCTCTCTCTCTCCCTTCTTCCCACCCAGCATCTTGGCTATTACTAACCAACAGGGCATGTATGGAAAAGGGCTCCTTTCAGGGCTGGAGTGCTATAGTTGGTGGATCACAGCCTGTGTGGGAGGCTTCCCCAAAGACGTATGATGTGGGTGTAGGAACCAGACAGACAGGAGGAATTAAGTCACCCTTTTCCCCAACCCTAATTTTTTTGCCCAACCTAGAAGTCACTGGGTTGGTTTCCTTATAATAAGGCAGTAGATTTATTTCTACTGTCCCCTAGCTTTTGATAGTGGGCAGTCTTCAATGGGAGTGTGAAAGGAGGGAGAAGCTAGCTCATTCTTTCTTCATGCCACTAGAGTCTGGGTTAAGGACAGCTGTGTAAACCATGTACTCACCCAGGGTTCTCTAGGAAAGCCTGACTTCTTTCTATTTTGTCGGTGGTACTTGGTCAGTTGGGCGTCCCTGGGAGGCACTGTGCTTGGTAAGGGGGGCCTGATCGGGTCCATTTGAGAGTGAGTGTTCTCTCCTGCCCATGGATGTAAATCCAACCCCTGGAACTCCAGGCCTGAGAAGTGTGACCCAATTTCAACCCCTTTTCCAGGCGTGTGTTTGGACACCTTCTGGAGAAAGTCTGCTGCCCACCCCAGTGCCAGCTGGGTTAGTCTCTCCTCCCCTGTGCTCTCACGCCTCTGAGCCTTGGGCAATGCAAGGAAAATGAGTCCTCTTCCCACAGCAGCTTTGCTGCTCCTCTCCCATGGCTTTCATCACACCGTGTATTGTCATTGTTTACTCATGTGTTTCTCCTACTGTGAACTCTTGGAGGCTGTGGAGTGTGTCCTTTTGCACACTGTTTCCCTGCACCCAGTCCAGTCTGCAGCACACCAGAGGCTCTCCCTAATGTTTGATGCATGCATGGATGGATGGACATTGAATAAATGAATGTGTGCATGAATAAATGGATGAATGAAATAGAGTAGAGATGAAAGTTTCAGGCTCTAGATCAAACAAGTCTGGGTTTGAATCCTCGTCATGCCATTTTCTGGTTATATAATAATCTCAGATAAGTTATTTAACCTCTCAAAGCCTCAATTTTTTTATTAGGGTTTTTTGTGGAGATTACAGTGCATGTAAAGCATTTATCACAGTGCCTGGCAGCATGGGGTAAGTACTCAATACACGAAAGCTTTTACAATTCTTAACAAGATCTGCCAGTTTTTACCTTCATGGGTCTTGTTTGCACCTCCTTTTCTAGATTTTTAGCACAGTGGGTCCTTGCCAGACTCGAAGGTTGGCCTGCAGGGCTGCCCAAGTGGGTACACGTTGGGGTCAGGCAATGTAAGTGGAAACAGCACTGGGTTTTGCTGAGAAGGGGAAACTGTGACAGGGGCCTGTCTAAAACCAGGCAAACAGGTCAACTGCCGCCCCCATTGTCTCAGGCCTTCTCTGCTGGCAGTGTGCTCAAGAAAACAGGAACAGTGTGGCATTTAAGGTGCCCGGATGACAGCCACATCAAATATGTGACCTTTTCCTAGGAAGCCTGGTTTCCATGGTGAGCTCGTTCTCAAGCCATGCTCTGTGGTTCTCAGCCCCCTCTGGAATGTGACGGCAGTGGCCCCAGCAACTGGGTGGAGACATCTGCCTAGAGGCTGTCCCCCCAACATCTCCAGGGTGGAGGAGGAGCTGAGCTAGCCCCCTGGGCTGTCTGATGCCCACACCAGCCTCCCAACCTGGAAGGATTTGCACTAAGGCCCTGACACTGCCTCCCTCTGTTCCCCTTCTCCCACACATGGCTCAAGGCCAACTGGCTGCCAGCCTGAGCAGAAAGAAGGGGTCTCTTTCTGTGAACCCCCATCTTAGACAGAGGCCCTGACCCCCTCCACCTCATCTTGGCAGCCTGAGCTTGGAGAGAGTGTCTGCCTCCCTGGCTTTGGCAGAGCGCGTGCTCAGCCCAGCCCCTGCAGCTGCCAGAACAGGAGCTGAATGCCCAGTGTGTCTGCCAGAGCTTGCTAACTTCTTTCTTCTTTCTCTGAGCTATGCAAACAGAGGCTGCTGAGGAATGTGGCCGCTAACCTCCCCACCACCCGCCTTCCTCCTCCTGGGGCTTGTGTTCCTCCAGCCCCCTAGACTGGAGTCACATCAGAAAAATGTAGAGGAAGAAAGAAATCCCCCAATGTGTCATGACATTACATTTCCGCCTGGTCCTCAGAAACAAGAAAAGTTGGAAGCGGAGGGAGAAGGGGGGTGGTGTGGTCATAGCCAGAGCCCTGTGACTGCTTCACCTCCTGCCTCCCTGGGGCAGATCACCTGATCCCTTGGGGATCTGTCTCCTCATTAATAAATGGGTGCAGGTTGAGCCCAGTGGCTCACACCTGTAATCCCAGCACTTTGGGAGGCCGAGGTGGGCGGATCACGAGGTCAGGAGTTCAAGACCAGCCTGGCCAACACGTTGAAATCCCATCTCTACTAAAGATACATAAAAAATTAGTTGGGAGTGGTGGCACGCACCTGTAATTCCAGCTACTCAGGAGGCTGAGGCAGGAGAATGGCTTGAACTCGGGGGGCGGAGGGTTCAGTGAGCCGATATCATGCCATTGCACTCCAGCCAGGACAACAGGGAGAGACTCCATCTCAAAAAAAAAAAAAAAAAAAAAAATGAGGGCAATTGCTTTGACTCAGATGGCAGACAAACTCAAAATTACTTGTTTGCTATCATTGAATAGCACCGATATCACTAAATTGGTAATTATTGAGTGAGTGTACTGCTCACACATACTCATTTAACAGACATACAGGGATTCCTACTTTTTTCTAGAGGCTAAGAACACAAGGGTGAACAGGACTGAGGCCTGCCCTCCGGGAACTTGTACTTGAACAGGAAAGACAGACAATTAAGTCACGACAATCAAATGTCAAGAGAGTTGTGTTGGGCAATAGAAGGTGCCAAGTTGGCTGACCTGGTCCAAGGGTCAGGGAGGTCACTTCTCTGAGGAAGTGAAAATCAAGCTGAGGCCTGAAGGATGAGCAGTTGTGATGCAAGTGAAGAATGGGGGTTGAAATATTCTAGGCCAGGGGAACAGCCAGAGTGCAGAGGAAGGATGATGTGAATGAGGAACCTAATTGGTGTGACAGGAATGTACACAGCTGGCTTGGGGTCAGCGGAAGAGGCTGCAGAGAGAGGCCAGGCCAGATCATGCAAGGTCTTTAAGACTGTGCCAAGGAGCTTGAACTGAATCCTCAGGGTGGTAGGGAGCCAGCCCTGAGTGTTAAAGTGAGTGTGGGTAGGGGTGGTATGCTTGGGTCTGTTTTGGGGTGGATGACTCAGGCTGGAGAATGGACTTGAGGGGCAGCTATAATCAAGCAGGGAGATGGGTTAGCTGGAGACTGTTGTGGTATTTAGGCACTGATGGTAGCAGCAGTGGAGAAGAGAAGATATGAATTCAGGATCTATGGAGGAGAAATGTGGAGGCTGAGAGAAAGGGAAAAGGGTCCAAGGTGGCTCTGAGTTTTAGGCTTGCATGCCTGGGTGGAAAGTGGTGCCATCTTACTGAGATGGGCCACACTGGAGAAGGAGAAGCTGGTGCGGGTGAAAGTAGCAAGCCCAGTTTTGGCCACACTAAGTCTGAAGGCATGACTCAGAGTGAGTCCCTGAATTAATTAATTTATTTATTTTGAGACAGAGTCTTGCTGTGTCGCCCAGGCTGGAGTGCAGTGGCACGATCTCGGCTTACTGTAACCTCCGCATCCCAGGTTCCAGCAATTCTCCTGCCTCAGCCTCCCAAGTAGCTGGGATTACAGGTGCACACCACCATGCCTGGCTAATTTTTGCATTTTTTAGGCTGGTCTCAAACTTCTGACCTCAGGTGATCTGTCCACCTTGACTTTCCAAAGTGTTAGGATTACAGGTATGAGCCACTGCCCCTGGCCAAGAGACCCTGTCTAAAAAAAAAAAAAAAATGATGCTTACTGCTTTAACAGAAAAACTCCCAGCCTTGATGGCCTAGCACAGTAGTTTATTTCTCACTCAGGAAAATCCCAAACTGGTGTTCCTAATAAGTGAGAGACTCTTCTCCAAGTAGGGTTCAGGAACAAGGTCCTTCCATCTTTTGTCTCTGCCTTTTTTTTTTCTTTTTTTTTTTTGAGATAGGGTCTAGCTCTGTTGCCCAAACTGGACTGCAGAGGTATGATCATAGCTCACTGAAACCTCTGCCTCCTGGGTTCAAGTGATTCTCGTGCCTCAGCCTCCTGAGTAGCTGGGATCACAGTTGTGTGCCACCATACTTGGCTAATTTTTATATTTTTAGTAGAGGTGGGGTTTCGCCATGTTGGCCAGGCTGCTCTCGAACTCCTGGCCTCCAGTGATCTGTCCACCTTGGCCTCCCAATGTGCTGGGATTACAAGCGTGAGCCACTGCACCCAACGTCCGCCATCTATATTACACACTTCCAGGGTCATTGTGATGGGGAAAGGGCATGGAGGACCACACATGGGAAAGTCTATCACTTCCATCCATATTCCACCAATAAAATCTCATCATGGGATAACATCTAACTATAAGAGAAGTGGGGAAGTGTAGCCTAGCTGGGCACCCATGAGAAAGAGGAAATGTGTTTTGCAACCAACTGCCCAGTCTCTAACACTGGAAGGCACAGGAGTGGATGAGATCATTTGATTAGTCTAGGGCTTGCACGCATTCATTTGTCCCTATTTGTAGGTGCTTACACAGATATAGGATAGACAGAAGTGAAGGTAAGCCACTTCCTCCCCTTCCTTATTGAAGACCAAAAGGACAGGATAGGCCTCAATCTATTTTAGTCCCTCCTGCAAGTTGAGCAAACCGCTAGGGTGAAATGATTCCACGGTAGTTTGTTGGCTCTGACACTGGCCACTCCTGCCTCTTCCTTCAGATTGGCTGCCATTCACCCTCACTTTCCTTTCCTTCTCCTCAACAAGCATTTGTTGAGTATCTGCTATGTGTTGGGGCCCACTCTGGAAATGCAGCAGTGAGTGAACCAGAGGTTCCTGTATTAGTTTATTTGTGTATTGTCTCCTTTCCCACTAGAGTGTAAGTTTCATAGGTAGAATCTGTGTCTTATCTTGTCTACCACTGTACTCCTAGCACCCAGAATAATGCCTAGCACATAGTAGGAGCTCTGGAAAGAATTGTCAGATAAATGAATGGTTGAATGGAGGCCCTTTGGAAGTTCACATCTGTAATGAGTGAAAGGGGAAGAACATAGGTGACCTAGGTTCACCTGTGGCATAGTGACCTAATCTGGCTCAGGAAGTCAAGGGAGGTCTTCCTTGGGAAGATATTTTTAGATTTTTATGTATTTATTTTTTTGTAGGGACAGAGTCTTGCTATGTTGTTCAGGCTGGTCTTGAACTGTTGGCCTCAAGCAGTCTTCCCGCCTGGGCCTCCCAAAGCACCAGAATTACAGGCATGAGCCACTGCACTCATCCTGGGAAGAGATATTTAAGCCTAGAGTTATGGATGAGTAGGTGACAGGCAGATGGAAGAGCATATGCAAAGGCCTGGCATCAAAAAAGTGCGTGGAGTAACAAAGAAAGTTCAGTGTGGCTGGGGCCTAGAGGGAGTGGAGGGAGCACTGCAAGATGAAACAGATGGGCAGGCAGGGACAGATGCATATGGCCTGTGTAGGAGCCTCTATTTGTCCTGAGGGTGTGTCACTCAGCAGCTTCTTTGATATGTAGCCATTGTATTTCAGGTCATTGTTCAAACAGGGCAATTTTTGACTTTTTTATTGATTCTCACCTTATTGTCTCAATAATGTTTGAACTGGGGTCAGAATTAAAAGCTATCTGCCTGGCTGGGTGTGGTGGCTCATGCCTATAATCCTAGCACTTTAGGAGGCCAAGGTGGGCAGATCACCTGAGATCAGGAATTTGAGACCATCCTGGCCAACATGGTGAAACCCTGTCTCTACTAAAAATACAAAAATTAGCCAGGCACAGTGCCACATGCCTCTAATCCCAGCTACTCAGGAAGCTGAGGCACAAGAATCGCCTGAACCCAGGAGGCAGGGGTTGCAGCAAGTGAGCTGAGATTATGCTGCTGCACTCCAGCCTGGGCGACAGGGCCAGACTCCGTCTCAAAAATAAATAATAAATAAATGAAAATAAAAAATGTATCTGTCTGACCCTACACCCCATGCAGAGACCTCTTTCCTTTTTTAGCAAAACAGACACTGATATTCTCTTTGCTGAAGCGGGTGGGGAAACAAACAACTGTCTCCATTTATGGAAGATCTCATTTAATTATCACAACAGCCCTGGAAGCTTGGCTAGGCATTATTGTTCCCATTTTTTAGATGAGTGCTGAAAGAAATGAGAATCTGCAATAAGGCTCAAGTGAAGTGCATGTCTCCAGACTAGAGGTTTTGAAGAAAATGCTAGTCTTTACTGGAAGAGTAACACCTTGAAATGGCACTGGCAGGCTTCAGACTGGTAGAGTTTGAGAACAGAATTGCAAGGGAGCCAACAGCCATGTGAGTCAGGTTAGTCGAGCATCAGAAAGTGCTCATCGAGGACTTCCCGGATGCTCAGCTGTGGTCACAATACAGTATAACAGAACCACGGCCTTCTGAATTCTATTGTTTTCTTTATGGCTTGCTGGGTTTCAGTGCCCTCTCTTTACCAGGAATTCTAATTTTATCTTTACCTGAGGTGTTTACATCAGAATGGCTTTAAAGTGCCAAGTGCTGAGGTAATTTTTTCTTCTCCTTTCTAGGGAAAATAATAATGAAAATTAATTAATATTAACTTCATTAATATTTTCATCTAGAGCTGCAGTTTCTAAGCTTGGTGAGCTTCTAAAAAGTGCATTCTCTGGCCCCAACACAGATCCACTGAATCCACCTCTCCAGGAGGAGGGGCCCAGGTATCAGTGCTTTTAAAGCTCTTCTGGTAATTTTAGTAATAAGCCAAGTGTGGAAGCATCACTTTAGATTAGTGTTTCTTTGGGTTTTTTTGGTTTTGTTTTTGTTTTTCGTGGGGGGTGAGGACAGGGTCTTACTCTGTCACCCAGGCTAGAATGCAGTGGCATAATCATGGCTCACTGCAACTTCAACCTCCGGGGCTCAGGTGATTCTCCCACCTCAGTATCCTGAATAGCTGGGACTACAGGCTCCACACCACCATGTCTGGCTAATTTAAAAAAATTTTTTTAGAGACAGGGTTTTGCCATGTTTGCCCAGGCTGGTCTTGAACTCTTGGACTCAAGTGATCCTCCCACCTCAGCCTCTGTGCCCAGCCTAGAGTAGTGGTTCTTAATGTATTGAGAGTTTGGGGCCCCTTTGAGATGCTGAGGAGATTATGTTCATCCTGATCCAGAAAAATACTTGGCAGACACAACATTTAGCATACACTGCCAAGGACATGGTAGACATCCTAGGATATCTACGAAGTACCTAGAATTCCCAATGGATAGGCCAAGTCTGAAGGAACACCAAGTTTGTCTCGTCCCTGGGGAGCAGAGTCCTGGGGCTTTTTCTACCTCATTTTCTCTTTGTGCTCAGGGATTGAGGCCCTTTTCTTTTCTTTTCTTTCCTTTTTTTTCTTTTCTTTTCTTTTTTTTTTGTTTTTTGAGACGGGGTTTCGCTCTTGTTGCTCAGGCTGGAGTGTAATGGCGCGATCTTCTCGGCTCACTGCAACTTCCACCTTCTGGGTTCAAGCGATTCTCCTGCCTCAGCCTTCCCAGTAGCTGGGATTACAGGCATGAGCCACCATGCCTGGCTAATTTTGTATTTTTAGTAGAGACAGGGTTTCTCCATGTTGGTCAAGCTGGTCTCAAACTCCTGCCTCAGGTGATCCGCCCGCCTTGGCCTCCCAAAGTGCTGAGATTACAGGCGTGAGCCACCGCGCCGGGCCTATTTGGATTTTGTGTTTTTTGTTTTTTGTTTTTTGTTTTTGTTTTTTTTTTGAGACGGAGTCTCTGTCCTCCGGGCTGGAGTGCAGTGGGGCGATCTTGGCTCACTGCAAGTTCCGCCTCCTGAGTTCACGCCATTCTCCTGCCTCAGCCTCCGGGAGCCGCCGTGCCCGGCCATCTTCTAGAATTTTTATACAGGACCGCATACTTCAGATGGCAGAACACAGTGATGTGTGGCAAATATATGGACTAATAGGGTTCCTGGCCTTCTGCCCTCAGATTCTGATGTTCCAGAGTAAGTACTCCTGCTAGCGACATCTTATGTTTTCTGCTAATCACTGTGGTTAGAAACTCAAAGACTTGGCTGGGCTCAGTGGCTCACGCCTGTAATCCCAGCACTTTGGGAGGCCGAGGTGGGCGGATCACTTGAGGTCAGGAGTTCGAGACCAGCTTGGCCAAAACGGCGAAACCCGAGTGCCTGTAGTACTAACTACTCGGGAGGCTGAGGCAGGAGAATTGTTTGAACCCAGGCGGCGGAGGTTGCAGTGAGCCAACATCATGACACCGCACTCCAGTCTGGACGACAGAGCGAGACTGTCTCAAAACAAACAAACAAACAAACAAAAGGCACCACAAAGACTTATGAGGCCATGGAGACTACTCACCCGCAGCCAGCCAAGCTTCGCCATCTTCTCAAACCCATGCAGAGGCATTTGACCTTAGCCAAGGGGACAAAAAGAAGTGGTAACTTTCCAACCTTGGCAACATGGTGCAACCGTATCTCTACAAAAAAAAAAATACAAAAATTAGCCAGGTACAGTGGTGCATGCCTATAGTGCATGCCTACAGTCCCAGCAACCTGGGGGACTGAGACGGGAGGATTACTTGGGGCCGAGGAGGTCAAGGCTTTAGTGAGCTGTGTTCACCCCACTGCACTCCAGCCTGGATGACAAAGTGAGACCCTATCTCCAGGAAAAAGAAAAAAAAAAAAAGATAACTTCAACCTCTTCTCAACAGTGACAGCTACAATTTGTCTTGAATGAAACAGAAAATCCTTAGTGTTTCTGATCTAGAAAAGGCATAAACATTAAGTCTTGGGTTCAGCCCCTTTGGATGGGACATGCCACATCCAGTGATCCAAGCACTCCATTGCAAAGCAAGGTTGCCTTCTTGAGGTCCCTGACCACTGTTATATGGGGAAGACTAGGGGGTCACCATCATGAAGTTCATGTACTCAATGAAATGGAATCGACCTATTCATTAGAAGAGAAATTCAAAAAAGTTGAAATTTTGGTAGCTAATGTATAAAATGAACATCTGTTTTTTTTTTTCTCTTTGTGACATCTAGTACCTCTTCCTTTGATAGTTATACTGTACTCTTTTGGAAAGAGGATACCTTTCGCTTACTCTCAGTCTATGTCCTTTGAGGATGATACCCCCTAACCTTCCTGGAATGGCCATATGACCTGCACCTGCCGAACCCAGAGCATTCCAGGCCTCCGGGCCTTGTGATTATTTTGGAGACAGGCTTGTGACCCAAGCTATGCCAGGGAAATCCAATCCTGGGACTCTTTCTGAAACCCTAAAGGAAAAAGACATTGTCTCTTTCCACTGTGGAGGTTGAACTGGTCAAATGTAGGCCTGGAGTTGCTTGTGGCTACATGTGAGATTTAGCAATAAGATGGACAATCTGGGGCTTTCTATTTTAAGTAACTTTTTTGCCTACGAGGTTCTACATTTACTCATATTCTTCTAATTTCTAGAAAGAACAATATTAACTTTTTTAGTTTCTCACAATTTTGAAAACCTTTATTTAAAAACATCTGGGGCTGCTAAGGTGGGTGCCCTGGGGAAAAGCCTTAATCACCTTGTCCTAGGTATGGCTCTAAAGATGGAAAAACATTCCTCTGCACCAGTGTTTTTTGGTGCCTATTTATAAGTGTATGTGGAGTTTGTCCAGATTTCAACCCAACCCCATTGTATTCTTCTTCCTGTTCTAAAGGACCATGAACTTTCTCAGCTTAGTGAGCTGGAGTGACAGAGGCATGGATTCTCCCCTAGGCTTTTGGTTTCCTAATTTTATTCTTTTCGTATTTTTGGGAGAGTCTCCACTCTTGGCTCTCACCTCTGGCATGCCCCACTTTCTCTGATGAGCAACAGGATAAATAATCCAGCCTTTGTTATGCTCTGTTACCCAGCTTCGTCTCTTACGCAGGTTTAAATCATCAGGATTGATCAAAAATATTCACTTTCTTTGGACTTTGCATAAACAGATTGAATCAGACATGGCAAGGTGCCTGGGAAAAGCCACCATCAGTTCCTGCTAACGACTCACTTCCTCTCCCTGCAGTGTTTCCTATGACTGCTTCATTTGGTAGGCACAGTGAAAGCTCCTTTTCTGCCTAGTAAGGTCCCAGCCCTGAACTTACTTGGTCAGCAGGAAGGGGTAGCTGAGAGTTTCTTGGCAAGTGTGTCACCTGCAAAGGTTCCTCTGCCACTGGCCCTAACCTGCCACTCTGCCCCTCCTCTTAGTTAACATGCTCCCCTGCTCCAGCAATGCCAGACAACTTGTGTTTCGCTGAAGGCACTAGGCTTTCACTTGCTGTGGTGTCTTGGCTTCTTTAAGGAATATCCTTTCTTTCTTCTTTACCATATATGCCTATTTTTCTTATAAGATTTCTGGGTTAGAAGCCCCTCCCTTGTGCTTGTCTGGCTCCTGGTATTGCCTTCCTTGTGGCAGAATTGTCTATTATTTTGTAACTTTCTGTTCATTTGCCTGTGACCCCCCTACCCCTGCCACTATACTGTGAATTGCTCTTTTATTTATCTGTAGGTCCCAAATACTTGATGCATAATAACAGATAATGTAGGCATAGGTGCAACTGTATGCCTGGAACTGTGCGTTCATTATCACATTTATTCCTCATAAAAACCTATGAAATGGGTACTGTTATTACCTCCATTTTACAACTGAAGAGACTGAAGCTCTGAGAAGTTAAGCAGTTTTCCTTGGATGTCACAGCTAGCAAATGGTGGAGATGGGATTTGAAACTCTAAAGCCCATACTCTTAACCACTCTGCTAAACTTCCCCTCAAACTGAATGAACTCTTAAGATGTATCCATGTCACAAAATTGTGAAGATGAAATGACATGAATGAGAAATAGCTTTGTCAGCTGAAAACTTATGTCAGAAACTGCTAATTTCCCTTGAATATCTGTCCTCTACTCCCCTTTCATGATATTTGTTGGTATTTAAATGGGCACATAGTTGCCTGTAATAATAAATGTCCTGGTCTCTCTCACAACCAAGAGTGGCCATGATTCTGTTTGGGTCAATAGGGTGTGAATAGAATCATGCCTACAACTTCTGAGATATGCCTTTAAAGGGAAAGTGTGAGCCTCCCCCTTCCTTTTCTGTCTTTTCAGCTAGACTATGAACATGGTAGTGATGAGTCATCTTGGATCTTATGGATAAGATAGAAGGAGCCTGGGAACTTTGGCACTGTGGGACTCACATACTTGCCCTAGACTGCTTATGCCTGGTTGAGTGTAGTAGAGAGAACAGGCTTCTATCTTATTTTAGCCACTGTTATTTTGGATCTCTGCTATAGCAGCTGAACCTACATTCTCACTTATATTGTCTATTCACAAGTGGAAGGATTATTCTTATTATTCCTATTGAGCAGCTTTGAGACTGCTTACAGGCTATATTATAGAAATTAATTTTCCTGTCTGAGTAAAAGACATTAACATTCAACTAGTTTGTTCAGGTCAAAAAGCTGGGAGTCTTTTTGAAAAAACAGTTTTATTAAGGCATACTTGACATACAGTAAACTGAATATATTAAAGTGTACAATTTAATAATTTCCCACCCAGGAAACCATCTCTGCCATCAAGATAATAAATGCATTCATCACCTTAAAAGTTACCTCATTCTCTTCTATAATTGCTTCCTTCTTTCTGCTTCCCAGTCCCTGATCCCATTGCTTGCTGCTATCAGGCAACCACTAATCTTTTCTTTTCTTTTTTTTTCTTTTTTTTTGTGAGAGGGTCTCGCTCTGTCTCTCAGGCTGGAGTGTAGTGGCACGATCACGGCTCACGACAGCCTCAACCTCCTAGGCTCAGGTGATCCTGCTGCCTTGGCCTCTGAAGTAGCTGGCCCCACAGGTGTGCACCACTACACTTGACTAATTTTTTGTATTTCCACTGATCTTTTATCCATTTGGATTTGTTTGCATTTCCTATAACCTGTGGTATGTTACTATAGTTACTCTATTTTGTCTGGCCTATTTTGCTCAGCATACAGTTTTGGAAATTGGAAGTCATATTTGATGCCTTTCTTTCTTTCATTGCTCCTCTCCTCAACACACACCCATCCCTTCATTAAGTTCAGTAATCTTTTTTTTTTTGTTTTTTTGTTTTTTTGTTTTTTTTTTTTGAGACGGAGTCTGGCTCTGTCGTCTAGCCTGGAGTGCAGTGGCCGGATCTCAGCTCACTGCAAGCTCCGCCTCCCAGGTTCACGCCATTCTCCGGCCTCAGCCTCCCGAGTAGCTGGGACTACAGGCGCCGCCACCTCGCCCGGCTAATTTTTTTGTATTTTTTTAGTAGAGACAGGGTTTCACCGGGTTAGCCAGGATGGTCTCGATCTCTTGACCTTGTGATCCGCCCGTCTCGGCCTCCCAAAGTGCTGGGATTACAGGCTTGAGCCACCGCGCCCGGCCAAGTTCAGTAATCTTGACCTGAATCCATCTACTTCTCCCTGTCTCCACTGCTATCATCCTCATCCAGACCACCACTGTCCCTCTCTTTGACTACTGCAGTAGTCTCCTAACTGGTCCTCCTCCTTCCACTCTTGCTCTTCCCAATCCATTCTCACCTAGAACCCACAATGTTCCCTTTCAAATGGGATCATTTCAATCTCCTGCTTGATATCACTCTGGTGGCTTCCAATCACACTCAGAATAACATTCCAATGCTGACTGTAGCTTACAAGGCCTTTCACGGTTTGGCCCCTGGTTCACCTCTTCGATGTCATCTTCTACTATTCTTCCCACTAATTCATGCTCGCTTCTTCGTTTTCGTTCTTCAGATATGCGAAATCTGTGACCATCTTAAACCCTTTGCTCTTGCTATTTATTCCCTTTGTCTGGAATGTTCTTTCCCCAGTTCTTTGCATGTTTGGTTCATTTTCATTCATTTTTTAGGTCTCATCTCAAATGTTATGTCCTCCCATAGAACTTCGCACACCTAAATAGTCTCCACCCAGTCAATCTCTAACCATGTTGCTGTTTTCTTCCTTAATAATTCTTATTGATATCTGCTCTTATTTTGTATCCTTATTGTTCACCTTGCCCTCCATGGAATGGATGCTCCATGAGGTCAGGGAGTTTGTCTCTCATTATTGCTATATCTCACGGGCCTAGAACGGTGCCTAGCAGATATTTGATAAATCTTTGTTGACTGAATACAAAAATGTATTGAGCATTATTAAGTAGATCTGAGGGATAATGGGAGATCATTATTTTAGAGTCCACAACTGTGGACTGCTTGAGCTTCAGGAGTACATCCTTGTACTAGTGAAGACTTGAGTGTGAAGTTTGTTTTTTTCTATCACAGTAATAAAGCAAGCACATCATGTTTATTTTTGGGGCAAGTATCCAAGGGCTGCAACCCCTTCACAGCTTTCAAATACAGTCTCTTCCTGTCATTTTATTTTTATTTATTGTTTTTTTAAATTTTGGAGACAGAGTCTTGCCCTGCTGCCCAGGTTAGAGTATAGTGGTGCAATCATAGCTCAATGTAACCTTGAACTCCTGGGCTCAAGCGATTTTCACATCTCAGCTTCTTGAGTAGCTAGGTGCATACCACCATGCCTGGTTAATGTTTTGTTTTATTTTATTTTATTTTATTTTATTTTTGAGATGGAGTCTCACTCTGTCACCCAGACTAGAGTGCAGTGGTGCGATCTCGACTCACTGCAACCTCTACCTCCTGGGTTCAAGTGATTCTCCTGCCTCAGTCTCCTGAGTAGCTGGGATTCAGGCGTGCACCACCACACCCAGCTAATTTTTGTATTTTTAGTGCAGACGGGATTTCACCATGTTGGTCAGGCTGGTGTCGAACTCCTGACCTCATGATCCACCTGCCTCGGCCTCCCAAAGTGCTGGGATTACAGGCGTGAGTCACTGCGCCTGGCCAATTTTTTATTTTCATTTTTTTAGCGATGTGGTCTCACTATGTAGTGAGCTATGATTGATCACAACACTGCATTCCAACCTGGACAATAGAGCAAGACCCTGTGTCTTTAAAAATAAGATTATGGTTATTGAAATAAAATGCTAATGGATGCTTTAAACAGTAGACTAGACATAGTTGAAAAGAAAATTAGTAAATTAGTGGAGAGAGTTGTAGAAACCTAGGGTTTAGCACAGGGAAATAGTAAGTATAAAATAGAGGTTGAGAGACGTGGATACTTCCACGTACTTCTAATGAGAGTTCTACAAGGAGAAATGAGAGCCAATGTTGCATGAGATACTGGTTGAATATTCTCTAGAACTGACATGAATCCTCAGATTAAAGAAGCATACTATGGGCCAGGCATGGTGGCTCATGCCTATACTCCTAGCACTTTGGGAAGCTGAGGCAGGAGGATTGCTTGAAGCCAGGAGTTCGAGACCAGCTGGGCAACAGAGTGAGACACCCCACTCCATCTCTATTATAAAAATTAAAAAGAAAAAAAGAAAAAAGAAGAAGCATACTATGTACCAAGTAAGAAAGATTTTTAGAATATACATTTTAAGATAAAGGTTTAGGTGAATTTTTAGGTATACATTTTTAAATCTACAAACACACACACAAACACAAACACACACATCAAAGTAGAAGGGCAAAACCCAAAGACAAAGTGAATCTTAAAATATACCAGAGAAAAGACAGATTTCTGACAAAGACATGAAAAGCAGCCTGACAGAGGACTTTTTATCAGTATATAAAAGCAGAAAACTATGGAAAAATGCCTTCAATAATAATTGTCAACTTGCCAGGTGTGGTGGCTCACACCTGTAATCCCAGCACTTTGGGAGGCCAAAGTGGGTAGATCACCTGAGGTCAGAAGATCGAGTCCATCCTGGCTAACATGGTGAAACCCCGTCTCTACTAAAAAAAATACAAAAAATTAGCTGGGCATGGTGGCAGGCACCTGTAGTCCCAGCTACTTGGGAGGCTGAGGCAGGGGAATGGCGTGAAGCCGGGAGGCGGAGCTTGCAGTGAGCAGAGATTGTGCCACTGCACTCCAGCCTGGGCAACAGAGTGAGACTCCACCTCAAAAAAAACAAAAAAATTGTCAACCTATAGTTCTATATATAGCTAATCTGTCATTCAAAAATAAGGGTGAACCTTTTAGATATACATTTATTTATTAAACATATTTTTTTTTGAGACAGGGTCTTGGTCTGTCACCCAGGCTGGAGTGCAGTGGCAGATCATAGCCCACTGCAACTTCGAACTCCTGGGCTCAAGCTATTCTCTGCCTCAGCCTCCCAAGTAGCTGGGACTACAGAGGTGTGCTGCCACACCTGGATAATTTTTAAACATTTTTGTAGCGATGGGGTCTTACTATGTTGTCCAGGCTGGTCTTGTTCAACTCCTGGCCTCAAGCAATCCTTCTGCCTTGGCCTCCCAAAGTGCTGGGATTCCAGGCATAAGCCACCACACCTGGCCTGATGTGCATTTTTAGATATACACAGAGTATTTTCTAGGGCTGCCACAACAAAGTACCACAAACTGGGTGACTTAAAACAACACAAATTTATTGTCTCAGTCCTGGAGGCTAGAAGTCCAAAATCAAGGTGTTGGCAAAGTCATGTTTTATCTGAAACCTGAAGGAGAAGAATCCTTCTTGCCTTTTCCAGTTTCTGATAGCCCCAGATGGTTTTTTTGAGATGGAGTTATGCTCTTGTTGCCCAGGCTGCAGTGCAATGGCGTGATCTCGGCTCACCACAACCTCCACCTCCCAGGTTCAAGCAATTCTCCTGCCTCAGCCTCCTGAGTAGCTGGGATTACAGGCATATGCCACTACACTCAGCTAATTTTGTATTTTTAGTACAGAAGGGGTTTCTCCATGTTGGTCAGGCTGGTCTTGAACTCCCAATCTCAGGTGATCCGCCTGTCTCGGCCTCCCAAAATGCTGGGGATTACAGGCGTGAGCCACCACACCCAGCCTGATAGCCCCAGGTTTGACATAGCTTTCTCTTTATGTCTCTTCTCATAGTCCTCCCTGTGTGTGTGTGTGTCTGTATGTGTCCAAAGTTCCCCTTTTTATAAAGACATCAGTCATATTGCATTAGGGCCCACTCTAATAACCTCATTTAACTTGATTACCTCTGTAAAAACTCCATTTCCTTCCTTTCCTTTCCTTTCCTTTCCTTTTCTTTCCCTTTCTTTCCTTCCTTCCTTCCTTCTTTCCTTCCTTCCTTCTTTCCTTCCTTCCTTCCTTTCTTTTTATTTATTTTTATTTTTTTTATTTTTTGAGACGGAGTCTCGCTCTGTCGCCCAGGCTAGAGTGCAGTGGCCGGATCTCAGCTCACTGCAAGCTCCGCCTCCTGGGTTCACGCAATTCTCCTGCCTCAGCCTCCCGAGCAGCTGGGACTACAGGCGCCCGCCACCTCGCCCAGCTAGTTTTTTTTTTGTATTTTTTAGTAGAGACGGGGTTTCACCATGTTAGCCAGAATGGTCTCGATCTCCTGACCTCGTGATCCGCCCATCTCGGCCTCCCAAAGTGCTGAGATTACAGGCTTGAGCCACTGCACCCGGCCTCTTTTTATTTTTTGAGACAGGGCTTCGCTCTGTCACCCAGGCTGGAGTCCAGTGGTAGATCATAGCTCACTGCAGCCTCAACTTCCTGGGCTCGAGTGATGCACCTACTGCAGCCTCCCAAGTAACTGGGAATATAGATAACTGCCACCACGCTCGGCTAATTTTTTTTTATTTTTTGTATAGGTGAGGTCTCGCCCTATTGTCCAGGCTAGTCTCAAACTCATGGGCTCAAAGAATCCTCCTGCCTCAGTCTCCCGAACTGCTAGGATTACAGGTATGAGCCACCATGCCTGGCCCAAAACCCTACTTTCAAATAGGGTCACATTCTGAGATATTGGGAGTTAGGACTTTAACATATCTTTTGTGGGGGGCACAATTCAACCTACAAAACAAAGATGAAGAGAATTTACTTATCAGAGACTCTTACTAAAAGAACCTACTGAAGGATTTCCTTTATCAAGAAGGAAATTAGGCCAGGTGCAGTGGCTCACGCCTGTAATCCCAGCACTTTGGGAGGCTGAGGCAGGTGGGTCACCTGGGGTCAGGAGTTCGAGACCAGCGTGACCAGCATGGTGAAACCCCATCTTTACTAAAAAATACAAAAAGTAGCCAGGCGTGGTGACACGCACCTGTAATCCCAGCTACTCGGGAGGCTGAGGCAGGAAAATTGCTGGAACCCAGGAGGTGGAGGCTGCAGTGAGCTGAGATTGAACCACTGCACTCTAGCCTGGGTGACAGAATGAGACTATGTCTCAAAAAAAAAAAAAAAAAAAAAAAAAAGAAGGAAATTAAACTCGTGAGGAAGAAGTAGTATACAAATGTGCAAAGAGAAACAATGACCAAACAAACAGTGCAGAGAAGACTCTTGCCTAAGATCATACTACGCTTAAGTAGTATAATCAGTATTTGTACTCAGGTTGTCTGACAGCTTAGCCCACGCTCTTAACTTTTATAGTCCATACATCTCTATGAGGACTGTTTCAAAAGTCTCATGAGGTAACGTACAGGACAGTATTTCAGACATTTTTTGAATTTCAATATTCAGTCACTATTTTATTTTATAATTTTTTTTTGAGACAAGGTCTCATTCTGTCTTTCAGGCTGGAATGAAATGGCACAATTGATCTCCACTCACTGCAGTCTCGGCCTCCAGGCTTCACACAATTCTCCTGCCTCAGCCTCCTGAGTAGCTGGGACTACAGGGGCATGCCACCATGCCTGGCTAATCAGTCAGCATTTATTGATCATCTATAATGAGAATCTAAGAAGGTCCCAGAGAATCAAAAGACGAGATCCTTTTTACTCTTTCTCAAATTAGGGAGGAAAGAGGTTTGTTTGTTTGTTTTTTTTTCTTCCTAGAATAATTTATTCACATCCAGTATCCATTTTGTATTTTTTTTTTTCCCTGTGGGGCACTGTGATAGATGTTATAGGTACAAGTAGTGGAAGAACCATTATTCCATAGTTCTTGATTTCAAGGAGCTTACAGTCTAATAAAAATGTTTTCTAAAAAAAGGTAGAAAGTGTTATATGCCTTGAGAGAGAAACAGATGTTGTGAGGGGAGTTCAGAGGAGAGATATCTTTGCTCTGTGTGATGGGGGATGTAGTGCCCATTTGCTGAACTTTGAAAGACAAACAGGGCCAGCCGCGGTGGCTCAAGCCTGTAATCCCAGCACTTTGGGAGACCGAGAAGGGCGGATCAGGAGGTCAAGAGATCGAGACCATCCTGGCTAACACGGTGAAACTCCGTCTCTACTAAAAAAATACAAAAAACTAGCCGGGTGAGGTGGCGGGCACCTGTAGTCCCAGCTACTCGGGAGGCTGAGGCAGGAGAATGGCGTAAACCCGGGAGGCAGAGCTTGCAGTGAGCTGAGATCCGGCCACTGCGCTCCAGCCTGGGCGACAGAGCAAGACTCCGTCTCAAAAAAAAAAAAAAAAAAAAAAAAAAAAAAAAAGACAGACAGGACGACAATTAACTACACCAATGATTTATTGAGTATCTACTTGTGTGCATGGAGCTATGTTTGGAGCTTTTTATCCTGATCTCATTTATTTCTCACAATAACCCTGCTAGGTCAATATTGTCATTTTCAAATTAAACACGAGAAGATTGAAGCTCATTAAAAATAGGTGGCAGATCCTGGACGCGATGGCTTGCCTGTAATCCCAGCCCTTTGGGAGGCCGAGGCAGGCGGATCACTTGAGGCCAGGAGTTGGAGATCAGCCTGGGCAACACGGCGAAACCCCGTCTCTACCAAAACTACAAAAATTAGCCGGACACGGTGGCAGGCGCCTGTAATCCCAGCTACTCGGGAGGCTGACGCAGGAGAATCACTTGATCCCGGGAGGCAGAGGTTGCAGTGAGCCGAGATCGTGCCACTGCATTCCAGCCTGGGTGACAGAGCGAGACCCTGGCTAAAAAAAAAAAAAAAAAAAAAAAGGGCCGGGCGCGGTGGCTCAAGCCTGTAATCACAGCACTACAGCACTTTGGGCGACCAAGGTGAGCGAATTGTTTGAGCTCAGGAGTTTGAGACTAGCTTGGGCAACAAGGTGAAAACCTGTCTCTACGAAAAATCCAAAAATTAGCTGGGTGTGGGTGGCGCGTGCCTGCAGTCCCAGCTACTCAGGAGGCTGAGGTGGGAGGATTGCTTGAGCATGGGAGGTAGAGGCTGGAGTGAGCGGCGATTGCACCACTGCACTCTAGCCTGGGTGACAAAGCAAGATCCTGTCTCAAAAAACAAACAAACAAGCAAACGTACCAAAAAACAAAACAAAAAACCAAAACCACAAAATATCCAAGTGACTTGCTCAAAGTCACACAATTAGTAAATGGAACCAGACATAAGCTAAAGGTAGACCAAGCCTTGAATCTGGATCAGGCTGGTTCCAAATTCCCTGCCCTTTCATCTCCCTAACAGTTTGTTTTGTTTCTCTCTCTTTCTCTTTCTTTTTCTTTCTTTCTTTCACTTTCTTTTTTTAAAAAAAATAAAATAAATTTCCTAATTGTTTATGTAGCACTTTCTCTTAGCATAACAGTTTTTAGAGTAGGTAAACATTTTTTTTTTTTTCCATTTCCAAAAGTCAATTATTATCTATTCTTCTGGTTCAAATGCCAGGTCCTTTTATGGCAGAGATTCTCAAAAGAGTGATCCGCAGAGGAGTTGCACCATTAGCTCACTGGGATAGTTTGCAAAAGTGCAAATTTCCAGACCCCATTCTCAAAGATTCTGAGTAAGTTTGAGATGAGACCCAGAGAACCTGCATTTTTTTTTTTTTTTTAAACAAACGTATTCAGCCTCTCTTGAGAACCACTGTGCCTAGAAAGTCTTTGGGAAGCTTTTGGAAGTAGTAAGTTCGTCTTGGAAAGAACACTCCAGACAAGCTTTCCGGTAGTCTTTCCCAAACTGTCATGCCTGAGGTTCTGGACTTATTCTTACTGATCCCTGACAGCACAGCGACTAGCTGAAGGACTCTGATCGACTGATGAGGGTTTGACCTCATCTACATACATCCCAGTTTAGCAGCATATACTAAGCTAGCTGGCAAACTGCTTAAAGCCACATGGGAAATCTGCGCGTTGGGCTATGTCTGGAAGATGTGGAGGAGCAAGCCAGACCTGACCGGTCAGATAGTGGAGACACTGAATCCGAAACCCAAATATTTCAGGGGTTAATCAATTCTCATAGAAAGGTAGGAAGCCCGGTTAGTCCAACTCATGCGCAGGCGCAGAAGAAGGACGGATGCACAAAGTAAGGCGCGCCCTTCCCCCACCCTCTTTCAGGCCAACTCCCACTGCGCAGGCGCATACAGTGCACCAACATGGCCGCCCCCGTGGATCTTGAGTTGAAGAAGGTAAAAGAGGGTCTTGGGCAGGCGGAGGCCTTCTCTTTGGAGGCTGAGGGGACTATAGGCAAGAATATCGAGTGAGGCACGAGCCTTGCATAAGGAAGGAGGGTCCAGTGGACTAGGGAATGGTTTCCCAGAGTCCTAAGGCCGCACTGCGTCTCCGTAAACTGGGGTGGGGGGCGAGCGGCTCTTGCTGGGTAGGAGCCGGTTTGGGTGAGATAAGTCTGCGGGCCTATCTCGGGCCTGTGCAGTCTTTCTGAGCTCTAGAGAGCTTTCGTTGCGTTTGGAGGCTTCAGGGACTCACTTTCATAGTAAGAACCAAAGAGAGCATTTCAAATGGGGGTGCCTTCGGACCCCTTGCCTGAGTTGTGGCATCCGTAATTCTGCCTCATTTGCTTTGAAAAACTCCAAGTCCAACCTTTGTTTTTAGGCCGTTTATTCGGTTCTATACCTTGAAAGGTTGCGGTATCTACAGTTCGGAAAACCAGGCATTGTAACAGCAATGTTCATTTCAGGATTTTGCCCCCCCCCCCCTCTTTTTAAGGACTTGTTCAAAAAAAAAAAAAAAAAAAAGAAAACAAAACAAAACCTTCTTTTGAAGGACTTGTCAAAAAAACAACAAAACCAGTAAAATTTTCCAAATAAAACCGGTATCAGAAGGAATTGGGTTTCCTGCTTTCCTCAGTTGCTTATAATGTGTTGTTACTCATATTTTTGCTGTCTAAGAATGATCAGCATTCTAACACCACTAATGACCCCAAACCAGTATGCTTTGTGCGGTGGGGTGGATTGGAAAGGACTCTAGAATTTATCTATTTTAAATCTACTTTTCTAGAAAAGGAACCAGTGCTAGAAGAGTCTGTCAGAGGTTGGGACTAGAATCCAGTATTCTCTGTCTTACCTCACACTTTTTTTTTTTTTTTTTTTTTTTTTTTGAGACAGAGTCTCGCTAGTCGCGCAGGCTGGAGTGCAGTGGCGCGATCTCGGCTCACTGCAAGCTCCACCTCCCGGGTTCATGCCATTCTCCTGCCTCAGCCTCCGGAGTAGCTGGGACCACAGGCGCCCGCCACCTCGCCCGGCTAGTTTTTTGTATTTTTTAGTAGAGACGGGGTTTCACCGTGTTAGCCAGGATGGTCTCGATCTCCTGACCTTGTGATCCGCCCGTCTCAGCCTCCCAAAGTGCTGGGATTACAGGCTTGAGCCCCCGCGCCCGGCTAAAGGTTTTATCTTCTAATGTTGTTACAGGGTCCGTTTTTTGGGTGGAGACAAATAGGACATTTCAGGCCCCTCCCCTTCTCCAAAGTAAATCTTTCAAAATCTTACTAGTAGGTGAAAACAAGGTCACAATAAAAATTATGTAGTAACCTTTGCTGTACATTGCAGTCACAAATGTTATTATTAAGGCACAAATTTGACAGCATGTGAAAGTCATTCCAGGCACTTCAACAAGAGTATCCAAGAACTGTTTATTTTCCAGTTAACTAAGTGTACGCAAGGGTCAAATTTGGCCTGATGCAATTATTTTGCCAGTGCTTTGCATTTTTTCTATCTTTTTGGTCTTCCTCTTAAAAATGTTCATATTATGAATATTACTATAGACAGTGGAATGGAAAGATTGCTGAACTAAGGGGTTAGAAGAAATGTCTTTAAATACACCTCCCTTTCCCTCTAATAGTTGTTCAAACTTGTGCAAGCCACTTTTATCTCTTAACTCATTTAGTTACTTAATTTGTAAATTGTGGATGATGAAACTGCCAATGCTAACTCATGGCATTATTGAGAGGCATAAATTAGATATTATATTTCCTCATTAATATTCTTATATTAATATTCCCATATTAATATTTCTTTTCTTTTTTTTTTTTTTTTGAGACGGAGTCTTGCTCTGTAGCCCGGGCTGGAGTGCAGTGGCCGGATCTCAGCTCACTGCAAGCTCCACCTCCCGGGTTTACGCCATTCTCCTGCCTCAGCCTCCGGAGTAGCTGGGACTACAGGCGCCCGCCACCTTGCCCGGCTAGTTTTTTGTATTTTTAGTAGAGATGGGGTTTCACCATGTTAGCCAGGATGGTCTCGATCTCCTGACCTCGTGATCCACCCATCTCGGCCTCCCAAAGTGCTGGGATTACAGGCTTGAGCCACCGCACCCGGCCTCCCATATTAATATTTCAAACTAATGTGAGAAAGTGCTTTGAAACCTAATTGTGCAATACAAATGTAGTGAGTTATTACTTTTATGGTTCTTGTTTTGAATCTCTGGGTTTCATCCTTGACTATTGCGTTTATTTCTTTTACTACTCCTTGAATACCTGCTTCTTAATATGGTTATTATTTAATGTGCATTTGTTTTGCTTCACACTGATTGTATCTTCTGATGAGTGTAAATTCAGTATTTAGTATAGTGACTTGATCGTTTACAGTTATGTTGACTTATTGATATTTGGTAAATTTCACAACTTTGTCTCTGGCTAGCATGTTTTGTTTTAATGTATTTGGATTTGACATAAATGTTTCCTGTAAAATGTTTAACCTACTAAATCATGGACTTGTTTTTATTAGGCCTTCACAGAGCTTCAAGCCAAAGTTATTGACACTCAACAGAAGGTGAAGCTCGCAGACATACAGATTGAACAGCTAAACAGAACGAAAAAGCATGCACATCTTACAGATACAGAGATCATGACTTTGGTAGATGAGACTAACATGTATGAAGGTGTAGGAAGAATGTAAGTAAAATGTGTCTTTGACGGAGTTATTTTGGGAGTGCTTTTGTCCAAATTAAATAGAATGTGTTCGTCTTAAAACTTGGGTTAGGCCAGGCGTGGTAGTTCATGCCTGTAGTCTCGGCACTTTAGGAGGCCATGGTGAGTGGATCACTTGAGGGCAGCTTGGCCAATATGGTGAAACCCTGTGTCTACCACAAATACAAAGATTAGCTGAGCGTGGTGGTACTTACCTATAGTCTCAGCTACTTGGGAGACTGAAGCAGGAGAGTCACTTGAACCCTGGAGGTGTGCCCACTGCACACCAGCCTGGGCAACAGAGCTAGACTCTGTCTCAAACAAAACAAAAAAACCCTTGGTTTAAAGTATCTTTTTTTTTTTTTTTTGAGACGGAGTCTTGCTATATCACCCAGGCTGGAGTGCAATGGCCCAATCTTGGCTCACTGCAACCTCTGTCTCCCGGGTTCAAGCGATTCGCTTGCTTCAACCTCCTGAGTAGCTGGGATTACAGGCGCACCCCACCACATCCAGCTAATTTTTGTATTTTTAGTAGACAGATTTTACCATATTGGCCAGGATGGTCTCCAACTCCTGACCTCGTGATCCGCCCACCTCAGCCTCCCAAAGTGCTGGATTACAGGTGTGAGCCACCACGCCCGGCGGGTTAAAGTATCTTAGAATTAACTTTAAAGATTGTCCAATTAAATGCTTGCTTTTTTTAAAATGAGGAGCTGAACTTCAGGTACATTAATTAAAGTGTTTAATTTTAGACTTCAAAGTCCTTTTTTTTTTTTTTTTGAGATAGAGTCTCGCTCTGTTGCCAGGCTGGAGTGCAGTGGTGTGATCCCGGCTCACTGCAACCTCCACCTCCTGGGTTCAAGCAATTCTGCCTCAGCCTCCTGAGTAGCTTGGACTACAGGCACGTGCTACCACACCCAGCTAATTTTTGTATTTTTAGTAGAAATGGGATTTTACCGTGTTGGCCAGGATGGTCTCAATCTCTTGACCTCTTGATCCGCCCGCCTTGGCCTCCCAAAGTGCTGGGATTACAGGCGTGAGCCACCGTCCCTGGCCTTGAAGTACGTTTCTTAAGTGCTTACTTTCCTGTTCTGTCTATAATTACGTACTTAAGTGTGTAAGTTCAGTAATAAAAATGATTTATCATGGAAAATGTTTATAGCAATGTTATATTGTATGTGAAGAAGATTTATTTAAGTAGGTGCAGTTTTAACCTCCTCTTCCCTACTTAATTTATTAGGAGTGATACAAATCGTAAATCTTTCTGATATCTGATCAGTGTTATAAAATAAAAATAAAGATTCAATTGTCATTTAAATACATTCATTCTGGCCAAGCGTGGTGGCTCATGCCTGTAATCTCAGCACTTTGGGAGGCCGAGGTGGGTGGATCCCCTGAGGTTAGGGGTTTGAGACCAGCCTGGCCAACATGGGGAAACCCCATCTCTACTAAAAATATAAAAATTAGCGAGGCGTGGTGGCGCACACCTGTAATCACAGTTACTCATGAGGCTGAGGCAGGAGAACTGCTCGAAACTGGGAGGTGGAGGTTGCAGTGAGCCGAGATTGCGCCATTGCACTCCAGCCTGGGCAACAAGAGTGAAACTCTGCCTCAAAAAAAAAAAAAAAATACACTCACTCTAAGTGTCATGCGTTGTTCTAGTAGGAGGACAACTCACATGTGAGAAATCTAGTAAATTATTTTACTTTTGTTTGTTCTAATTAATACACAATTAACTTCGTACATTTCACTTTTTTTCCTTTTAAAAGCATATTACCCTTGTGAGAGAGAACAGGTCTGCTTCCTATTCTTTAAGCAGAAAAGAAGGAATGGAAAAGCCCTTAAGTACAGGTCACATTCCACTACAGTGAGCTAAAAGGAGAAGACAGATTTTTTTTTTTTAAGTTGGGGGGAGGTACAGGAGGAGGGTTTTTCTGGAATTTGGTCTTTGAGTATTACTTAGTAAGTAGACCATTACTTCAGGTTTGGAGATCTTTTAGTTAGAATGGAATTTGACCTCAGTCATGGGATGACTTGTTTTGTGATTGATTTGAAGAAAGAATAACATGTGTAAAATTTAATAATGGCTTTGGAATGACATCATGAGAAGTAGACCCTGCTCATCACTGACTAATCCATATCTTTTTGGTTCAGAATTAGATTATGTTAAATTGTTCATCTGATTTGCTTTCTCAGAATGAATAACATAGCACAAGTAAATTTTATGTCCAAGCTTATTTCATTTTAGCTTAAGAGGATAAGGATCCCAATTTGAGAGTTTGTTACTGGGACACAAAAGAATTGGGATGAGAACAAAGTAGAACCCTTGAATATGTGTCTGTGTAGTATGAAATGCATTGTTGGCATTCACTACAGGATAATTTTATCCTTAATGTGAATATCCTTAGGTCTTAAAACAGTAATGCCAGCTTTATTAACATGTACTTGGATTTCACATCACTGCACTAGCCTTTGTTTGCAATAGCTAAAGAATTCCTTTTTCAAAATAGAAAAACCGTTTCACTCCCTTTGGGCCTTTGAGCTACCGTGAAGTTTTAATTTTTAATTAGAATAGTTTCATTTATTAAACGTTCTGCAGAAGTGTTAGGAGAGTTGTTTTTTGTACGTATTGTCCAAAGTGCTACAGATAGGTTGTTTTCCATACAAAGAATTTTAGAATTTAAAGGCTAGGATATGAATTAATTAATGGTAGAATGGTATTATTTCCAGAAGGTTTATTTCATATAAATTATGTTTCTTAAAAGAAGTGTGGAGTTTTAAATGTTTGAATAAAGTTGAGCTTCTACATGATTTCAGACTTCTGTTTTAAATTTGACTTTTGTGCTGTCTGCATCTCATCAGGAGTATGAGTTTGACCCTGCATTGTAGGGGCATGTAAGGTGAATAGCGTTTGTTGTTTGGCTAGCGTATTAGTGCCCTGAGAGGAAGAAAAGACTTGCTGAGTATTAGTCTGGTCATGAGGATGTTCTCTTTCTTGATGCTAAACCTGAAATATCTATTTCTGAATTTATAGTCTTGAGTAATTTTGGGTATCATTGTGATTCACTTCTTTAATTCTAGTCTTTACCTTAATTTGTTTTTTTCTTTTCCTTTTTGAGTGTTATTTGGGAATTCTGATTAGAATATTACTTTTTCCCGAAGTTTCATTTTAAAACCACAGATAATAAAATCCAAAACTTCATTTTTCTTTTAGAACCTGCGGTGGATTTTCCCATTGCTGAAATTCGGGTCTCATTGCTTCTTGCCTGGACTTTTATGATAGCATCTTAACTGTTCTTTCTTCCTGCCTTCATTCTGTCTGTCCAAATCCATTCTTCACTTATCTGCCAGAATTAATCACGTTAATATTCTTCATAAAATCCTTTGTTCATCCTCTGTTGTTCACAGGATAAAATCCAAACTTGTTGACCTTGCATTCATGGTTATTCATAATCTGTTCTTAATTTGCCCTTTGTCTCAGGTCCCACCACTTTCTTTTTTCAGGGTTAGGATAGCATGTATATTTCATCTCATGGACCTACCTTCTACTAGTTTGTGTTATGTGTTGAGAAGAATTTTGAGGTGTCAAATGGGTTTTAAACATACTTTAATTGATTGGTGATGTCAGTTACACAGTGAGGGTAGAAGAGTAGTAGCACATGTACCAGAAATTGTTATCCTACCCTTGCCACATAGATTTCCTCACACATGTTATGTTTTTGTGCTTTTTTGCTTTTGCTCAGTCTTTGGAGAATAACATTGTGCTTGGCTGGCAATATTCCTTTTTTACTTGTGAAATTCTCATCCTTCAAAACATAGCTCCACTCTTACTTTGCCTCTGAAGATTTTTCCAGCCCCTGGGGCAGACTCATTCACTCTTTCCTTGGTGATAGCAGGGCTTTTGTTCCTACAGCTAGTAAAGCACATTGAGTGTGTAGGTGTGTTTAAATGGGTCGGTCTTCCCAACCAGATTGTCAGCTCTGGGAGACCATATATATATATTATCTTTGTTTTCTCATTCTCAGTATAATGTCTGGCACAAAATAGCTGTTAAATGTGTATTGATTTGAATTGAATCTGATTCTTTTTTCTTGCCTAAAATAACTTTTTTCTTTTGGTTTCTTAGAAAAAAAGTATTTTAGAAAGTGTCAGACACTTAAGAATGAGTTTATTATCCTATTTTAATATATGATCCATGTAAGATGAAATTATAAAAGTAACATATTTTGACTAAGGTCAAAAAAATTATATCTGCCCAAAATCACGTCCTCTGATCTGACAGGATTAATTCTTTATTAAATATATTTAGAAGGTTGTCTAATTCTAAATACCAGCCAGTGGAAGAGATACTCAGAACTGAAAATACAGAAAACTGAAAGCTTCAAGATTATGCTTGAGGGTAGTATAATCCTTAGAGAATAAAGGCTATTTTATGCATAATAATATCAATATATTTTTATCCGTTTTACCTTCCTCATCTTCGCATAGAATGTAAGTCAGAGGTTTTTTTTTTAGGGTATGTATTTAGTTAAACAAATCATTGCAGGCCCAGATATCTTTCATTTCATAAGTATGGACACATTTTGTAGTGTTAAATACCTCTTATATGTGGCTATTTTTGGTTTAAAACAAGGAAAGTCAAGCTACAGGATAAGAGATGATGAATTGCTATATACTGTAAGCTCTGAGTGTTGCTTAAAGCTATATTCCATCCAGTCTTTTGGCGTGTTGCCAGCACATTTTAGTTCTCTTACTTCATATTCTTTAGAGAGGCTGTTATGTAGCCTGATACTACTACCACCAATTTCTGGTTTTGCTACTTAAGCTGTTTGTGAGCTGACCTCACCATACTGCTTTGAGAACTATGATGAAAGTTACAACTGGGGAATGATCTGTCTGAATATTTGGAAGTGTTTGTCTTTGCATCTTTCTAGCATGCAAGGAGGGAATAGACAAATCTCAAATGTTATGTGAATATTTCTTGTATGTATTTTTCATGGATAAAAATGTTTATAATTGCTTGTGTGGGGGTTTTCTTCCTTTTCTGCCTTGCATGGTAGAGGATAGGAGTATTTTAAAAATAAGAATTACATTTGAAAGTACACATAAATGACATTTGACCATACTAGTGTTTGAAAGGACCATCATTAGAATAAATGTCAAACTTATTTTTATGAACAATAAGTATGATCCTAACCCTGATTTGATGTCAGATCTATTATTTGAACATCCTTTTTGCTTGAGCATTACATAAATAACATTTCTTTTTTCCAAAAGAGACAAATTAACTTTTTTTTTGATATAAGAGGAACTTGAGTAGATTAGCCTTTAAAAAGAACAATTAGTACCTTTTTAAAACTTGAACCTAACTAAAAATAACTTTGTACCATATTTAAACTGATTTAGAGGTATGCTACCATTCTGTGGGTATTTTTTACATTTAAGGAACTAAGAATGAACAATGGTATAAATCTGCCAACTAGATAAGTGTCTAGCAATGCAAAAATTTCTGTTTGGGAGCGGTGTTACTATTTCTACTTGTTGAAGTAATTTAATGGTTGATCTCTAATGGTAGAAAGATACAGAAATGTAGAACTTAAGATAAATGTGGCATGAGTAGAAAGTGAAACAGTAGGTGTATTCCTGATAGGTAACAAATTTAAAAAAAAATCTAAATAAGTAGTTTTTCAACTGTTTAGGTTGTAGAAATCTAAACTCTTTATGACAGCTTGGCTGAACTGCCCTTTGTTTAAAATGTTATATTAGTTTTGTTGTGATTGTACTTGTTAGTTTGGGTGTTGACCTATAATTTGAATCGTGGCATTTAGTAAAGGTGGGATGAAATATTTGCAGCTTCCTTAGTTATGTTAAATATTAGTAGAAAGGGGTATGCTCGTGCTGCTTCAAGTTTTGCAACCCTTTTACAATTTCATGTAGCTGTAGAGTTGGTGTTCCAGTCAATCTGAGGTAATTTTAAAACTGAAGAAATGGTCATACTATATTTTATTGCTAAGAGATTAGGAAATGAAATTTTACAAATCTTAGTATAGTAAATATTATTGATATTGTTGATAAATACTGTTGATACTATAGTAAAAATAGTTTATATTGTTGCTCTCAGCAGAATCAAGTTTGGATATTTTATTTAGTGCATACTACAGGGAAAAAAATAATGTGTGAGATGACTTTTGGTGTGAGAGTCACATTGCAAATGCAAATTTATAAATTCCTTTTTTACCCTCTTTAAAGGTATTAATCTGTATTTTAGAGAAAGTGAAGCGAAGATAGTTGTCAAAAGTAAGATGAGATTATTTTTTAGATTAAAAAATTTTTTTTTAGATTTTACTTAAAGGAAGAGAAGTTCTCGGTGTTCAGCTGCTTTTACTAATAGAACATGACCCACCCTTCTTGTGTTTTTATACAGAGCCATTTAAAGTCATGGCTTTCATTGCCCAGAGTTCTAAGGGAAAACAACAACAGCTTTTCCTGTTGTGCAGGGAAAAATGACTTCAGTTTTGTTGATGTTGAATATGTATATAAACCCAGATGGGCACACTCTCCTCTTACGCAGATTTAGTACTCTGGGGAGAGGAGATTTTTAAGTAATATTCTTAATTTCCTTAAGTTGTCAGTGATTTAAAAACTTGATGTTCATTATAACTCTGCTCTACTGCTGTCTAGAATAACGTCACTGTTTTTGTGCCAGAGGGAGTTAACAAACATTTGCGTAAGAATTACATAGTCCTGTTTCTTCTGCAGATGAGTACTTTTTAATAATTCTTTCCCTGCTGCCCCTCCCATATGCCCCAGAGTCTAAAGATTCTCACCAAAACACAGGAAATTAATTTTGAAAATATTATGTTAATTAGATGTCTATTGTTAAAGGGAAAAGAAGTCTGTTATTGTGGAGAGTACAAACATACTAAAATAAACTTGTTATGGGGTTACTTATTTTAGGCTTTGGACCTGTTTTAAAAACATAAATGTAATTGATTCATTTAGCTACTTGGTGGACTTTGCTTGCTTCTGCATTTCCTGACATCAGAAGACCTGGCCTTTTTTTTTTTTTTTTTTTTTTAAACTGACAAAGGATTAAACAAAATCAACCTTTGTTGTATGAAAAGTGGCAGTCATTTTCAGGATACTACAGTGTTTTCCAGTCGATGATAAGCAACTGAGCGAAAGATAGGCCGGGCGCGGTGGCTCAAGCCTGTAATCCCAGAACTTTGGGAGGCCGAGACGGGCGGATCACGAGGTCAGGAGATCAAGACCATCCTGGCTAACCCGGTGAAACCCCGTCTCTACTAAAAAATACAAAAAACAAGCCGGGCGAGGTGGCGGGCGCCTGTAGTCCCAGCTACTCCGGAGGCTGAGGCAGGAAAATGGCGTGAACCCGGGAGGCGGAGCTTGCAGTGAGCTGAAATCTGGCCACTGCACTCCAGCCTGGGCGACAAAGCGAGACTCCGTCTCAAAAAAAAAAAAAAAAAAAGAAAAGTACCATTTGCTTCCTGTTCCTATGTAAAAAAATTAAGGTAGCAGCAGTCTTGAACTGTTACTTTGTCACTGACGAATTGTGTTCTGTAACTGACTTAATTAGCTGAATTTCTCCAAAAACAGTCAATTTTAAGCCATAACAAGAATCTTCTGATTTTAGCTGCCACTTATCTCATAGTGCAAAGTTAGGAATAACTTACTGTCTAATCTGAGAGAGAGAACTGAAATGTTGATGTCAAGGAACATAATCTGCTTAATGAAATGTCCAAGAAGGAGCTCAGAAAAATACTGACTTAGAAGGTGAGTCAGTTCATATATACGAACACATACTTGGTAATGCCTTTTGTCATTCTTTTTTATTTCTAATATCAGGAACTGCTGTTAACTGCAAATATCCTTTACTCTCATGAAATAATTAGGATTACTAGTGTGTTACATGTACCATTAGTGCCCATGCTTCTGTGAAGAGTGTATGCTTATTTTATTTATATAATTTAAGTTCAAATGGACCTGTCTGGGAGAATGTTACTTCATTGTCCTGGCCAGGAACTCTTATTACCAACTCTTGTTTTGCAGTAGATCAGTTGTCTTGAAATGAACTAGATTACTTGGAGGCCACTATCCTTTTTGCTTTGAAGAGGACTTGAAATATTCTGAAACCAAAATTTGTACAGCAACAGAAGCCTACTATCAAAAACGTATCTTTAAATAGATAAGAGCATGACTGCCCTAAGCCCAACCTTTACACTGGCTCAGAGTAAAAAGATTTGGATCACAGTATGCATCCTGTATGTGTGTGTCTGACTGAGCCTTGGCATTTGTGCCCAAGTATATTTATATTTCTCTATGACATTCTGCTTTTGTACCAGGAGTACTCTGCTCTCTATCTGTCCTCTAATACTCATTGGATAGTAATTTTAAAACATTTTATCTATTGCTATATTTTAACTTACTAGTAAAATAAAGATCATATCTTGGAAAAAGTTGTGGAATAACTCACTGCCTATATGTGGAAATGTTTGGGGTTTGATGAAGCCAGAGTAAAAGTGGTAAACATCAGAGGTGCTTACTTACCGGAATACTTAGAATACCAAATAGTAACCCGAAATAAACATCATGTTTAAAATAGATAAACATACTACTGCTTCAATAGTTTTGATTTAAAAATAGGCAGTAATTTTTAATTAGTAAAAATTGCACATAGCAGTGTGTGTTACTCTACTGGAACAAGGAATGCTTATATGGGATTGGGTTCTGGAAGGGACAATGATTCTCCAATAATTCCAGTGAGTTCTCAGTCCTCATCTTATTCGACCTATCAGTAGCATTTGATCCTGTTGATCTTTCTTCCTTGAAGCACTTTCTTACGTTGGCTTGCAGGATACCGCTTCTTGGTATTCCTGCTACCTCACTGTCCATTCCTTCTCAGCCTCCTTTACTATCTTCATTTCTTTTGCATCTGTAAGTATTAAATTGACTTTGGACTTATCCCTTGGATTTTTTTTCTTTTTTTTGGTCTATATGTACTCAGTCTCTTAATAATCTCATCCAGGAGTGTCTCTAAATGCATTTTTTTTTTTTGAGACTGAGTCTCGCTCTGTCTCCCAGGCTGGAGTGCAGTGGCCGGATCTCAGCTCACTGCAAGCTCCGCCTCCCAGGTTTACACCATTCTCCTGCCTCAACCTCCCGAGTAGCTGGGACTACAGGCGCCCGCCACCTCGCCCGGCTAGTTTTTTGTATTTTTTTAGTAGAGACGGGGTTTCACCGTGTTAGCCAGGATGGTCTCGATCTCCTGACCTCGTGATCCACCCGTCTCGGCCTCCCAAAGTGCTGGGATTACAGGCTTGAGCCACCGTGCCCGGCCTCTAAATGCATTTTTATGTACTGACAACTCCCAGATTTTTAATCTTTAACTTAGACCCCTTCTCTGAACTCCAGACTTGTATATTCAGCTGCCTACCTTACATCTTCATGTGATGGTCTAATAGGCATCTCAGAATTAACTTGGCCAAAATAAAATTTTCGCTGTTTACAAACAAACCATCTTCTCTCTCAGTATTACTAAGTGGGTTTTCCACCCTTCAAGTTTTTCCAAATATTGGAGTCACCCTTGGCCCCTCTCTTTCAATCTTATGTTTAGCTCATTATCAAATACTATTGACTCTATCTTTAAATTTTGTTCAGAATCTGAAGACTTCTGCTTACCACCACCCTGGTCTAATTTACCATTGGTTGATGGCAATTGCTTCCTAACTAGGCAGGCTCCTTGCTTCTGTCCTTAACCCTTGGCTGTTTTCAACTGATCAGCCAGAGTAATCATTTTAAAATGTAAGTGAAGATCACTGTAGTCAAATGGCCTCCCGTTTCATCAGTGAAAAAGACCAAGTCTTTTGCACTTGCCAGTTTCTCTGCCTGAAGCCTTCTTCCAGGTATCTCAGTGGCTTACCTTTTCTCTTCCTTCAGGTCGTTTCTAAAAAGGGAATGAGGCCTTTCATGACCATCCTATTTAAAAGTACACACCTAACCAGCACCCACACTTATTTGCCCCTTGTTGGCTTTATTTTTCTCCATCGTACGTCACCATCTGGCGACAATGATACTATTTGCCTTTCTTTTTTTCTCCTTCTTCTACCCTCCATGGTATCCAATGTCTTTCTTAAAGAATCAGTATTATTGAGTTATAACTTGTATAGAATGAAATGCGTTCGTTTTAGGAGTACAGTTGGGTGAATTTTGACAAATGTAACCACCGCAATCACGATAAAGAACATTTTCATCACTCTAAAAACTTTCTTGCTTCTTTCAACTCAATCGTCTCCTTCCTTAATCCTGGCTCCAAGCTGCTGCTAATCTGATTTCTATGACTGTAGATTAATTTTTTCTGTTTTAGAACTTTATGTAGATGCAATATATAAATGGAGTCATGTACTTTTACTGAGTTAATGCTTCTGAGATTTACTCATGTCATGTAGGTCAGGCCTCCTCAGGGGCCGTATGCTGGGCTTCAGTTCCACTTATTTTGGTACGCTGGACCTGCCGTTCTCCCTGTGCTTGCTAGCTTCATCTTCAGCTTGGCTACAGGAATTCCAGGGATTTTATTGAGGCATGACAACATCCAGAGTGAGAAAGTGCCATGTTTTCTGGTGTCACCTTCATGGGAGCACCTTTCCAGAAGTCTTCTAATGGTCTCCCACTTATATTTCATGACAGAAACTGAGTCACATGCTAAGGCCTAAATCTTGGGGGATGTAACTGCAATGATTGGGTAAGGCCAATCAAGATTCAGCCTAGAACTTACTTCCCTGATTTACTTGGGGAAATAGAGAATACCCAAACAAAATTGGGGCTCAATCAACAAAAGGAAATGGACATGGGGTAGTTAAACAATAGTGTCTGCCAAAGTCATCAACAATCATAATAGTGATCAACAACTGAGGGCTAGCTATATGAAAACTATTGATATATTTGGGATGAATTAGGCAGAGTTTAGTCTGGGAGCATAGGCAGGCAGGAAGCTATTCAGGAGGTTAGTAATAAGAGCATAAATTAAGGTGGTGGAAGTAGAATAGTGAGGTGAAGGGTCAGTATGAAAGAAAGTGATAAATTGGAAATATAGGGAGGATATCTGCCGTTTTGGGACTTGCACATGGTGATGTTGATGGAAGCTGAAGTCGAGATGGTGAAACTGCTTGTAGGGAATGTTGGTGTGAGTTGATAAAATGAGTTTAATTTGGGCCATGTTGAATTTGAGGTGATATGGAACATACAAGTGGAAGTGACCATAGATGCTGGACATAGTGCAGGTGATAGTGGTTGATATTATTTTGAGGGTTATTAGCTAAGTTGAGGCCTTGAAAATAAGTGAGTTCTCCTAGGGACTTTGGGTAGAGATTGTTTAGCAGAGAGCCTTGCATAGTGCTTGTAGTATGGGCACTGGAGAAGAAAGAGGAAGGAGGGATTTATGGATACAGTAGTTAATGAGGGAAACATGGATAGCATAATGCAGAGATGCAGCAGCAGCATCCCTCAGAGTTAGATTTGAGCATACAGTGATCTGTAGATTGCTTTTGTCTAGGCATGGCAGGATCCAGGTGCTGTATGTCTGTGTTATAACCTAGTACTACATTATTTATTTTGTTGCTCAAATAATTCTGCTTTGACCATTGGGAGCTCTTTGAGATTTTCTCCTTTTCTTTTTATCCCAGTCTTGAAATGCAGTGGTGTGACTGTGGCTTACGGGACCCTTGACCTCCTGGGCTCAAGCAGTTCTCTACCTCAGCCTCCCAAATAGTTGGGATTACAGGCATGTGCCACCAAACCCAGCTAATTTAGAATTTTTTTTGTAGAGATAGGATTTTGTCATGTTGCCCATGCTGGTCTTGAACTCCTGGACTCAAGTGATCCCTTCACCTCAGCCTCTCAAAGTGCTAGGATTAGAGGCGTGAGCCACTGCACCTGGCAACTTTATTATTATTATTATTTTCTGAGACAGAGTCTCCCTCTGTCGCCTAGGCTGAAGTGCAGTGGCTTGATCTCAGCTCACTGCAAACTCCGCCTTCCGGGTTCAAGCAGTTCTCTGCCTCAGCCTCGCGTGTACCTGGAACTACAGGTACCCGCCACCGTGTCTGGCTAATTTTTTTTTGTTTTTAGTAGAGACAGGGTTTTGCCATGTTGTCCATGCTGGTCTCAAACTACTGACCTCAAGTGATCTGCCCACCTTGGCCTCCCCAAGTGCTGGGATTACAGGTGTGAGCCACCATGCACGGCCAGCAACTTTGTTTTTTCAGAGTAGTTTTAGATTACAGAAAAATTGAGCAGAAAGAACAGCGAGCTCTCACTCCCTTTCCACTCTCTCCCACGCTGTTTCTTCTCTTATTAACATCTGGCATTAGTGTGGCACATTCGTTACAATTAATGAAAAAATATTGATAAATTATTGTTAACTAAGATCCATAGTTTACATTAGGGGTCATCTTTGTGTTATTATACAGTATAGTTTCACTGTCCTCCAAATCCCTTGTGCTCTACCTGTTCGTCCTTCTTCCCCTTCCTTCCGCGCTCTCTTCTCTGGTGACCACTGACCTTTTTACTGTTTCTATATATAGTTTTGCCTTTTCCAAAATCTCATATCGTTGGAATGATGCAGTATATAGCCTTTCATACTATACTGGTTTCTTTGACTTAGCAATATGCATTTAAGGCTCCTCTGTGTCTTTGTGGCTTGATACCTCATTTCTTTTTGTTGTTGAATAATATTCTATTGTATGGATGTACTGACAGTTTATCCATTCACTTATTGAAGAATATTTTGGTTGGTTCCAAGTTTTGGCAGTTACAAATGAAGCAGCTGTAAACATTTGCACATGTGCATAGAAGTTTTCAACTCATTTGGATAATGGAGTGCATTTAATTGATCATATATTAAGCTTTGTAAGAAGCTGCCAAACTGTCTTCCAAAGTGGGGTGTACCATTTTTGCATTCCCACCATCAGCGAATGAGAGTTTCTGTTGCTTCACAGCTTCACCAGCATACGGTGTTCTCAGTGTTTTGGATTTTATCCATTATACTAGGTGTGTGACAGTATCTCATAATTTTAGTTTATAGTTCCCTAATAACATATGATGTTGAATATCTTTTCACATGCTTATTTGCCATCTGTGTTATCTTTGGTGAGATGTCTGTCAGATCTTTTGCCTGTTTTAAATATGGTCATTTGTTTTCTTATTGTTGAATTTTAAGAGTTCTTTGCATAATTTAGATGCAAGTCCTTTATCAGATATGTGTTTTGCAAATATTTTCTTCCATCTGTGGCTTGTCTTGTCTTTAGCTTTTTTTTTTTTTTTTTTTTTTTTTTGAGACGGAGTCTCGCTCTGTCGCCCAGGCTGGAGTGCGGTGGCGCGATCTCGGCTCACTGCAAGCTCCGCCTCCCGGGTTCACGCCATTCTCCCGCCTCAGCCTCCGAGTAGCTGGGACTACAGGCGCCCGCCACCACGCCCGGCTAGTTTTTTGTATTTTTAGTAGAGACGGGGTTTCACCATGTTAGCCAGGATGATCTCGATCTCCTGACCTCGTGATCCACCCGCCTCGGCCTCCCAAAGTGCTGGGATTACAGGCTTGAGCCACCGCGCCCGGCCCAGAATTCTTTATTTACTATTTGGCTTTCCATAAACAGTCAGGCAGAATGACTATGAGATTCTCTACATTGAGAAACTGTGTACATAATATTTGCTTATGAAAAGACTCATATTATCATGATAAATCCTTTCTCTTCACATAGTATCTGATAATCCAATGCCCTTTTAAACAATAGGAAAGATGTTTTCGAAAGACTTTTTTTCAGAAATCAGATGTTTCTTGCAGCCCTTTCCAATCTTCATACAATGTATCTTTGCCATTTTTTAAATTGAGGACTAAACCAAACTTTCCATAAGTTTTTGTGTTTGAATTTTTACTCTGTAACTACTCTTTGAGGTAGACATTTGCATTTACCCAACACTCATCCTTGTTTAAAACTTGCGTGGCTGAGATGTCCTTAGGCTTATAGTAGTAAGTTGGCCAGCTTCGGTGGAATCTCTCTGGCCTTTGAAGTTGGCACAGTCAAATATAGCTACCTCAAAGGATATGTGGTCATGGAAAAACATGTTTTTGTTGTTGAGTGTTCTTG
This sequence comes from Papio anubis, assembly GCF_008728515.1. NCBI lineage: Eukaryota > Metazoa > Chordata > Mammalia > Primates > Cercopithecidae > Papio > Papio anubis. Next base: position 132,969,723 of record NC_044980.1, on the reverse strand, counting down.
CTTTCTAGTAATTTTATTTTCTGCTCGAGAGATTTAGTATCTGTTCAGAAACTTTATTTTTAAAGGCCACATAAGTAATGACTTGACCTCTAATCTTAGCTTTGAAATTTTCCCAGACACTAACAAAGATGATGTCTGATGACCTTTTGAGAATAGTACTCATTGGCCAGCTATCAGTGCTACTTAAAAATGTATATTTTACTCAAAAAATTATTGCCATGGCTAAAAGACTTTCTCAGTAAAATCACATGTTATAACATAATTTGGTGACTCTTGCACCTTGTTTTAGAATAGTTTTTACATGGCATTACTGAGACTTAATACTGTTCAAAACAATTCTCTTCAAATACAAATATGAGTGAGTTCTGAGAAAAATATTCTGTAAACCATAATCTTATCTGAAATAGCACCTGTCTCTTGGATCCAGTAAGAATATTTTAGACATGAAGGGTTCTATAGTAAAAGACCTAGAATTAATCCTTGTTTTGCATGAATGTGGGCTATCTTTCCTGTAAATATACAGTAAGGTTTTTACAAATAATCAAGTTACTACTGAAGACTAAGATCATCAGTTAGATTATCTGGGCTGGGCTGGGCGCAGTGGCTCACGCTTGTAATCCCAGCACTTTGAGAGACCAAGGCAGGCAGATCACGAGGTCAGGAGATCGAGACCATCCTGGCTAACACGGTGAAACCCTGTCTCTACTAAAAAATAGAAAAAATTAGCCAGGCATGGTGGTGGGCGCTTGTAGTCCCAGCTATTCGGGAGGCTGAAGCAAGAGAGTGGCATGAACCTGGGAGGCGGAGCTTGCAGTAAGCCAAGATTGTGCCACTGCACTCCAGCCTGGGTGACAGAGTGAGAGTCCGTCTCAAAAAAAAAAAAAAAAATTATCCGAGCTGGCCACATTAGCATATAAGCTTAATAATTAGTGGAGTAAAAGAAGTTCATCAGATTGTATTAATATATGTGGTAAGGCTTAGTGATGAAGAAGAGGGGAAAAGGCAGTTTCCTTTCAGGGGTTGGGGCATAGCTAATTGCCCTTTTTGGTCTGTTTTTACTTGTCTTATATCTATAATAACAGACTCTCTTGATAAGAACCCACCTAGGCACAATGATGTTTTGTGGGGTTGGCAGAGGAAACTGCATGTTGCTACCTTTTTATGTTTTCTCGTTTGGCTTTTTGTTAAGAGATGATGTTTAGTTCTTTGTTGCTGAACTCTGTTAGTGCAAAGAGAAGAAAAGTCTTGCTTAATTAATTGCAATATTAAATTGAAATCTATTTTAGCTTCCTTAGACAGTCCTGAAAGAGATTTGCATAACTGGGGTCTTCCCTTGGTTCCAGTGGAGGGGAAATATTTCAGTTCACTTTCTTGAGGCTGTAAAAGTTTGTTCTTCCTTTTCCTGCAGCAAGAATTGTGAACATAAAGTCATAAAACAGATTCAGTGTTAATTTTTAAAACATCTCCATATTTCCACCCTCATCAGTGGCAAATACTGGGCCTGACAGTAAAATGGAAAAAGTTGAAAATTTCCACTTGTACGTTTTGAGCTTTTCAGAGGTACTATACACTCTGGAAATAATAATAAAAGATACTAAGGCTTATACAGTGCTTTTTGTTTGAGGAACTCAGATAAACACTAATGCATTGATCTTAACAACAGTACTTGATTGTGACTTTAAAAGGTCATGAGTTACTGCTGCTTTTTTTTTTTTGGTAAAAAAAAAAAAAAGATGGAGGGGCACTCCACTTTACAAATATTGTTTAAAAAATATCTAGATAAAAATTGAAACAGATAACTGAAAAAACAAAACTTATAGGGGTTTTTTTGTTTGCATGTTGACTTTTCTTTGGCCTATGATATATTTTTATTCCTTTATTTTTTCTTTTACATATGAATCTACTTGAAGCCTGATTTCTTTTCTTTTCTTTTTTTTTTTTTTTTATGTTTTTAAGACAGGATCTTGCTCTGTTACCCAAGCTGGAGTGCAGTAGCACAATCATGGCTCACTGTGGCCTTGACATCCCAGTCTCAACTGATCCTCCCACCTCAGCCTCCCGAGTAGCTGGGACTACAGGCGTGTGCCACTGTGCCCGGCTAATATTTTAAATTTATTTTTTGTAGAGATGGGGTCTCATCATGTTGCCTGGGCTGGTCTTGAATTCCCAGACTCAAGCAGTCCTCCTGCCTCGGCCTCTCAAAGTGCTGGGATTACAGGTGTGAGCTGCTGTGCCCAACTCCCGCCACCCCCCCCCCTCTTTTTTTTTTAATGAGACAGGGTCTTGCTATGTTGCCCAGACTAGACTCAGACACCTGGGCTCAAACAATCCTTCTACCTCAGCCTCCTGAGTATGGGAACTGTAGGCCCGCACCGCTGTTCCCTGCCTGATTCCTATGTTAAATAAGAAAGCAAAATCTACTTTTAAGCCTTTATTCTTACTCAGCCAGGAAGGTTTAAACTTGTGGTGGTTTCCTGAGCTTGACATATTATGTTAATATGCATTTGTCCTTTTAGTTTGCTCAGTTCAATATTTGTGGTATGTAGCTATTGATTTCGATGAATACAATAGTCATGTGGCTTAATTTTCAACTTTCTTGTGTTTCATAGGTTTATTCTTCAGTCCAAGGAAGCAATTCATAATCAGCTGTTAGAGAAGCAGAAAATAGCAGAAGAAAAAATTAAAGAACTAGAAGTAAGTTTTTATTGGCAATAGGAGTTAACTTTTGGGAGAAAGTAGTAATCTTATTGTGTCATACTACATGAAAATGTATGCCTGCCTGCCAAAGTAATGTCATATTATTTTTATTTTTTATAATTACGTTGGAGCCGTGAAGCTGTCATATTCATATTCATAGTGTGTATAAGACCAAAACAAAAAAAAGAATAGTCTCTTCTTTGGAACTGTAGAGAATTTTGATGAGATGGTTTTAACCTGAATGTATTTTGTTCATTGCCCTTGAATGTGTTTATTCTTTAAAAAAGAAAAACAAAACCATAAACAAAATGTGATGTATATTTAAACAACACAGGTGTATTGGATTGTGGTGGATAGGCAGGAGAGTGGGTAATAATGATAAATTTTAGAGGATCTTGGTATAGGGTCTTTTTTACACGTTGTAATTCCTTTAACCTAAATTAGGTTCTATATAAGGACAAAGTAGCAAGCTGTAACCAATTAGCTATCTGAAGGATGGTGCTCCAATGAGAACAATTTTTTGTTTTTAGCTAGGGAAAAAGATGATAGGTAACAGTAAGCAAATCTTTGGAAATACTACTTTATTATTATTATTATTATAGTTTATTTATACATTAAGACCTTTAGTGACATATTCTTCTTGGGCTTTGGTGAAAGGCCCATCCTGTGTATAGTAAAAGTTAGACTGGACAAAAAGCTGGTTATTATTTCTTTTTTTTTTTTTTTGAGACGGAGTCTCGCTCTGCCGCCCAGGCTGGAGTGCAGTGGCCGGATCTCAGCTCACTGCAAGCTCCGCCTCCCGGGTTCACGCCATTCTCCTGCCTCAGCCTCCCGAGTAGCTGGGAGTACAGGCGCCCGCCACTGCGCCCGGCTAGTTTTTTGTATTTTTTAGTAGAGACGGGGTTTCACCGTGTTAGCCAGGATGGTCTCGATCTCCTGACCTTGTGATCCGCCCGTCTCGGCCTCCCAAAGTGCTGGGATTACAGGCTTGAGCCACCGCGCCCGGCCTATTATTTCTTACGGACCAAGATTTCCCCACATATGGGTAGATACATTGACTTCGTAGGTCATTTCATCTAATTTCTGTGAGTACTGTTTGAGGCAGAGGATCAGAATCTAACTCATCTCTCTGCTGAATTTGGGAGCTACAACCTACAACAAGGATTTCTTAGGTTCACTGAATAGGCCTGGCCTGGGAGTGTGTAGTATCTTAGGTTACTTAGGCTTATTTTTGACTACTGATAGTTGAAACAAACTTGATACTAGATTTGCAGCTTAGAAAAGTATATTGTAAAAACGACAAAAAAGCAAAAAAACCAAGTAAAGGAAAAACAGCCTGTGATAACCAGGTTATTGTTGTGTCCTATTTTAACATTTTAATCAGCTTAACTGTTTTAAGAGGTTCAATTTGATATCTTGTGTTTTTACTCATAAGAAACAATTAAAAACCCAAACAAAATCATTTCATGTAGATAAAACAAAATGCATTTTTGCAACTGTTGGTAAATATATTTAAAATTGTCCTAATGAATAATAAGTAGTGAGGTAATGTGTATACAGTTCTCTTTATGAAAACAAACATTTGTGTATGAATATTGAAGATGATATGTAAGGATATATATTAAATTGTTAATACTGTTTACCCTAAAGAAATTAGATGAGACGTAGGGGTAAATGATTTTTTTCTTTTTCTTTCTTTCTTTCTTTCTTTTTTTGAGATGGAGTTTCGCTCTTGTTGCCCAGGCTGAAGTGCAGTGGTGTGATCTCGGCTCACCGCAACCTCCACCTCCCGGCTTCAAGCGATTCTCCTGTCTCAGCCTCCCGAGTAGCTGGGATTACAGGCATGCGCTACCACGCCCTGCTAATTTTGTATTTTTAGTAGAGATAGGGTTTCTCCTTGTTGGTCAGGCTGGTCTCAAACTCCCAGCCTCAGGTGATCCGCCTGCCTCGGCCTCCCAAAGTGCTGGGATTATAGGCATGAGCCACCGTGCCCAGCCTTGATTTTTTTCTTATAATTTCTGTGATAATAAATTGTAACAAATATACATTAACTTTTTTGTTGTTAACTTTTATGATTAAAAAATCAGCAGAGTGGGCACAGTGGCAAATGCTTGTAGTCCCAGCTGTGGGAGGCTGAAGCGGGAGGATTGCCTGAGGCACTGCAGCCTGGGCAACGTAACAAGACCTTGTCTCTTTAGGGGGGAAAAAAAAACCAAAAAAAAAAACAAAAAACCCCCAATTATCAAGGTGAAATTGCCACAGGTGATGATTTTATCAATACTGTACTGCTCAGTTCTGGTGAGTATTAAGAAGTTTATTTTCTAAAAGTTTCCTTTTGTTGAGTGTCTCAAATACGGCTAGAATATTTTATCTTTTAGAAAGTTCTTTTTTCTTTTTTAATTTTTCATTTTACGTGTTATTTACATTATAAAAGCAATAGAAGTACACCATAAATAAAATAAAATATAAAACAAATGATTAAACAATGAAAATATTACTTTGTTTTTCCACCCTCAGTGCATCCAAATGTCACCTCTACAGTTTCTGTATCATTCCAAACTTCCATATTTATATAAAGACATTCATACATGCATACACACAACATTTTTTTAAAAGAGGAATTATGCTATATATACTGTTTTCCATCATTTGATAATTTATCTTTCTACTTTAGTAATATAAATCCAGTTTATACACAATTTCTTTTTTCTGATTCCCATCATCATAGGCTCCTTACCATGAGCCTTATTTCAGCATTTAGTGTATTCTCCAGTACTTTTCTAACATGTAACAGTATCACCCAGTGTATACTCCCCTCTCTTCCCTGAAACAATCCTATACTTTTCCACTGCCACAACTTTGTAGTTTTATTACTTCAGCACACCCCCACATGTGCACTCATGTGCATATACACTGTTAATTGTGGTGTTCAAATTTTCTGTGTATCTTACTGAATTATCATCTGCTTATTCATATCATCTGCTTACTGAGGGACGTGATGAATCTTCTTCTATGACAGTGTTTATCAGTTTCTCCTCAGTCTGTCAGTTTAGTGGGCAGTGATATTTAGAGACTACAGTGTTGGGGGGCAAGTGCTTGTTATTACTGTATACAAAGTTTGGAGCTTATTTTTGTTGTTGTTGTTGTTTTTGCTTTTTTTGAGACGGAGTCTCATTCTTTCACCTAGGCTGGAGTCCAGTGGTGCTTCTTGGCTCACCGCAACCTCTGCCTCCCAGGTTCAAGCGATTCTTCTGCCTCAGCCTCCTGAGTACCTGGGACTACAGGCCCACCACACTTGGCTAATTTTTGTATTTTTAGTAGAGACGGGGTTTCACCATGTTGGCCAGGCTGGTCTCGAACTCCTGACCTCGTGATCCACCCACCTTGGCCTCCCAAGGTGCTGGGATTACAGGTGTGAGCTATCACGGCCGACTGGAGCATGTGTTTTATTCTGTTTTATATTAGGAATTTCTCAGCTCTTCTGTTTATATTCATTTATTTTTTGTTTTGAGATGGCATCTTGCTCTGTTGTCCAGGGTGGAGTGCAGTGGCATGATCTTGGCTCACTGCAGCCTCTGCCTTCTGAGTTCAAGCGATTCTCCTGCATCAGCCTCCCAAGTAGCTGGGATTACAGCCACCATGCCTGGCTACTTTTTGTATTTTTAGTAGAGACAGGGTTTCACCATGTTGGCCGGGCTGGTCTTGAACTCCTGACCTCGTGATCCACCCACCTCAGCCTCCCAAAGTGCTGGGATTACAGATGTGAGCCACAGCACCTGACCTCTCAGCTCTTTTAAAGATAACCATTCTACTGACTTGTGGCTTCCACTGTTGCTGTTAAGAAGTCATCTATTAGTCTAATTGTTGTTAATTTGTCTTTTCTGTCTACCTGTTTTTACTTGTCTATGTCTTTCATGCTTTGTAGTTTCTCTGGGATGTGTTTAGGTGTCAATTTATTCCTTTTTATTTTTATGTATTTTTTTTTTAATTTGAGATGGGGTCTCACTCTGTCACTCAGGTTGGCTTGCAGTTGGGTGATCTCAGCTCACTGCAGCCTCCACCTCCCAGGCTTAAGCAATCCTCCCACCTCAGCCTTCCAAGTAGCTGAGACCACAGGCATGCCACCACGCGTGGCTAATATTTTTTTCTTTATCTTTTTTTTTTTTTGAGACGGAGTCTGGCTCTGTTGCCCAGGCTGGAATGCAGTGGCCGGATCTCGGCTCACTGCAAGCTCCACCTCCCGGGTTCACGCCATTCTCCTGCCTCAGCCTCCCGTGTAGCTGGGATTACAGGCGCCCGCCACCGCGCCCGGCTAATTTTTGTATTTTTAGTAGAGACGGGGTTTCACCGTGTTAGTCAGGATGGTCTCGATCTCCTGACCTCGTGATCCGCCCGTCTCTCCTCCCAAAGTGCTGGGATTACAGGCGTGAGCCACCGCACCCGGCTTTTTTTCTTTATCTTACTCAGAATTTGTTGGGTTTCCTGAGTCTGAGGATTAGTGTTTTTTTTAAAATAAATTCTGGAAAATTGGTATTTCTGAAGATTTCTTCTTTCTTATTTTGTTTATTAATGGCATTTCCTTTTGGAATTTTTTCCCACCTTTAAACTGGCTGCTACCACCATCTACAGTAGGATATTAACTGATTTTAGCATGTCCAGCTTTCTCTCATTCAGTTCTTTAGCATATTTAAGTTAGAATGACCTTTCTAAAATATTAAATCTGGTCATATTACTCCCTCATGTAAAACCAATTGTTGTCCTTAGGGTTAAGTTCAAACTATTTTTTTTGAGATGGAGTTTTGCTCTTGTTGCTCAGGCTGGAATGCAATGGCACAATCTTGGCTCACTGCAACCTCCATCCTGGGTACAAGTGATTCTCCTGCCTCAGCCTCCTGAGTAGCTGGGACTACAGGCATGTGCCACCATAACCAGCTAATTTTTTTGTATTTTTAGTAGAGACGGGGTTTCAACATTTTGGCCAGTCTGGTCTCAAACTCCTGACCTTGGGTGATCCACCCACCTCGGCCTCCCAAAGTGCTAGGATTATAGGTGTGAGTGAGCCATTCCACCCAACCAGTTCAAACTTTTTGACATACCTTGAAGGCCTTTAAAGATATGATTTCTGTTTATTTCTCTCATCCCTCTCATTTCTTCTGCCTTCTCTTATATTGTATGATTTAGCCATGCAAAACTACTCTCAGTCTTTCTTTCTTTTTTTTGAGACAGTGTCTCACTCTGTCGCCCAGGTGGGAGTGCAGTGGTGCTATGTTGCCTCACAGCAACCTCTGCCTCCTGGGTTGGAACAGTTCTCCTGCCTCAGGCTCCGGAGTAGCTGGGATTACAGGTGTGTGCTACCACGCCCAGCTAATTTTTGTATTTTTAGTAGAGACAGGGTTTTGCATGTTGGCCAGACTGGTCTTGAACTCCTGACCTCAGGTGATCCATCCACCTCTGCCTTGCAGAGTGCTGGGATTACAGGCATGAGCCACAGCGCTCGCCCAATACTCTCAGTATTTGGAGCTTGCCCTTTTTTCATTCTACTAGATCTTCGAAAAGTAGTTATCTTTACTTGGGAACTTCCTCCTTCTGCTTTTATCAACTCCATCTACTAATCCTTCAGATCTTAGTATAGAGTTACTTCTCCTGAGAAGCATTTTCTGATTCCTCAATCTTAAGGTAGGTGCTTCTTTCTTGTGTTCTCTGATTACTCTGTTAGTTTCTTAGCACATTGTGGAGATTTGGAAATATGAGTAAATCATATTTAGTTGAGTAAATATGAGTAAAAAAAAGTTGAGTAAATCATAAATATGGTTTCCTATTACTTTGGAAGTTTGATACAGATTTAGAGCTCTAAATGATTTTCCCCAAGTCCTTGGTGTTCTCCTCGTTCAAAATCTGCAGTCTCTTCTTCTAGACCTAGTGTTTCTTGCCAGTCTAATCTACTTCGTTTTAATCCTCTATAATTATCATCATCATCATCATCATCATCATCATCATTATCATCATCATCATCAATTTCTCTCCTGAGATACCCTGTATTAAGTTGGGGAGGCACATTTTATACCCAACTCTGTAGACAAAGGCCAGGCTATTTCTATTTACCATGTTTTCTTCTCTGAAAGAGTAAGGTTCATATTGGTTGGGGTCAGAGTTCCAGTTTTTGATCAAAGCTGTTAACTTGTTTAACTGATTTGGCCCACTGAGTATGCTTCCTCACCCTCTACCCACAGTTTATGTAGATGGCAGGAGGGCCAAACGTTTTCCATGACATAGGTGCTGGTCTGATTCAGGTTCTCTAATCTGATAGCCCATTTTCATTAGTATTTGCTAGGTTCCCTTTTACCCAGCTTTGTTCTTTCTGTTTCTTTATACTTGCCCTCTCCTGATTTCATTTTTCTGGTCTTTATGAGTGCAAAGCTTACCTAGAATTTGTTTAGCTTTTTATAGCTTTGTCATGCTGTGCCCTATGTCATCAGCCAGCCAAGTGGCCTCATCTGCTGGCCCTTGTCTCTTATAGGCAGGGATGGGGGTCCTACTTGCCCTCATGTTAATCTTGATAGGGAGGCATATTTCTTATTAGCAGAGTAATCACAAGCACTGTCTTAATGGTGGGAAGATAGTGTTACTGTCTTTTTTTCCTTAGAACTTCTTTGTTGAACCTATGGATTGTACAAAGAATAAAGAAAAAAAAGAACTTCCTTTTACTTTTTTTTTTTTTGAGACGAAGTCTTGCTCTGTTACCCAGGCTGGAGTGCGGTATCGCGATCTCGGCTCACTGCAATCTCTGTGTCCCAGGTTTAAGTGATTCCCCTGCCTCAGCCTCCCAAGTAGCTGGGATTACAGGTGCCTGGGCTAATTTTTGTATTTTTAGTAGAGACTGGGTTTCACCATGTTGGCCAGGCTGATCTTGAACTCCTGGGTGATCCAGCTGCTTCAGCCTCCTTAAGTGCTAAGATTACAAGGATGAGCCACTGCTCCCTGCCTCTTCTAACATTTTAATACCCCTATATTAGACTGTTCTTCAGGCCATCATCACTTTAATGGGATTAATTGGGAAGTATTTTCATAACAGGCGCACGATATATGTAGATTTAATCTTTCGTTATAAAGGTGATATATCAAATTCTGGAAGAGAATACATCCTAACCGTGATTAGTAGACCAATGAAGCTGATCCTATTCACGAGAAAATACAAAATGGTGGCTTTAATATGATAGAGTAACCATGTTATTTTTGTCATTTTTTGAGGAAATTTTCTATTTTTAAAAAATACTGATAATAACTTTCTAAAGAAGGTACTGAGTGCATAATACCTAATACAGTACTTGTTTGAAAAAGTACCCAAGCGTAATTTTAGAAAATAGCATGACTACAACCGTGATTTGGAATTATGACATGAGTCTTATCTGTCTTTGTAAAATAATTTTCTTTTTATAATGTTTAACATTGATTGGTACAAAGAGAAAGTAGAAGTCTTTTTTGACAAAATCAGTTTTAAAGTTGAGTTAAAACTATTGATATAGATTGAGGAGATCTGTATCTTCTAAAGAGTGGGAAATCCATCCTCTATTTTTGCTAACCTTTTTGGAGGTAAGCAGGAAAAAATTAATGGGCCTCTTTTGCAGTTAGGAAAATTTAAATCATCATTCAGATGATCTAGAGATCAGCTCCTGATCTTCTGAATCTCAACTATTGGGAATTCTTGAGGTAAATGTAAACTTTCAATGATACATTTGAACACATTTTTTGCCACCATTGCCTTATGTTTTTTTTTTTGTTATTGTTCCAAGTGGGGGCCAAACAGTTACTGCTTCAACCTAAGTCTGTTATATTTTAGGAACATGTGTATACAGGTTAACCAGCTTCCTTCTCCTCTGTCTGCAACATGGTTACCACTCCTTCTACCACCCTTGTTAGCTCAGCAACAACAGAATAAGAATAAGGAAACCCAGGACATTCTGGCCTGCTTAGTACCACTTCTGATATAGAATGTTGCAATCCCAGGGTTGTTGAAATAACTTCCCAGCCCATATCATATGTAAAATCTAAAAACTGTGTAAAAGTCTTGAAGTGTAAAGTCCCAGCTCTTCCACAGAAATGACAATTTTAGTCAGACAGTGGTTCCTGAAATAAATAGGAAGAATGGCGGTGAGAGAACAGGATAGGAGGTGCCTGTGACACTCTGCAGTTGGCTTAGGTTTGATACTCTGATGAGAACATGCTTTGGAGGGTTTCCCATGATTGAGGAAATTTTACTCTGCCTGTTGAGGATCATTTTTTCCATCGCATGGGTGGTGACTGGTAGGCATTTGGATGGATGTCCAGTTTTGCCCTAAGTATGGCATTTTTGAGCTGGTACTGTTGGTGTATATAATAGGAGCCCCCATTTGGAGGTGATGTCAGGTGGACTCTGCTATATGATAGGCACTGATTCTTACTTCTATTTCGCTCCCTCCCTCCCTCCCTCCCTCCCTCCCTTCCTTCCTTCCTTCCTTCCTTCCTTCCTTCCTTCCTGACTCTACTATATGATAGGCACTGATTCTTACCTCTATTTTTCTCCCTCCCTCCCTCCCTCCTTCCCTCTCTCCCTCCCTTCCTCCCTCCCTTCCTTCCTTCCTTCCTTCCTTCCTTCCTTCTTTCCTTTTTTTTTGAGATGGAGTCTCGCTCTGTCACCCAGGCTGGAGTGCAATGGCACGATCTCGGCTCACTGCAACCTCCACCTCCCGGGTTCAAGTGATTCTTCTACCTCAACCTCCCGAGTAGCTGGGACTACAGGTGCATGGCACCATGCCCAGCTAATTTTTGTATTATTAGTAGAGATGGGGTTTCACCTTATTGGCCAGGCGAGGTGTTACCTCTGTTTTTCAATGAAGAAAGGAGGGCAGGGGATAGCAGAGCCAATAACAGAATATTTTTTTTTTTTTTTTTTTGAGGTGGAGTCTGCTCTGTCGCCCGGGCTGGAGTGCAGTGGCCGGATCTCAGCTCACTGCAAGCTCCGCCTCCCGGGTTTACATCATTCTCCTGCCTCAGCCTCCTAAGTGACTGGGACTACAGGCGCCTGCCACCACGCCCGGCTGATTTTTTGTATTTTTTAGTAGAGACGGGGTTTCACCGTGTTAGCCAGGATAGTCTCGATCTCCTGACCTCGTGATCCGCCCGTCTCGGCCTCCCAAAGTGCTGGGATTACAGGCTTGAGCCACTGTGCCCGGCCGACAGAATGTTTTTAAAACATTAAACAAGAAATATGCCCGGCAGTTCATCTGCTTGCATATCTCTAAGTTTATAATCCATTAAAAATTTAGTCATTAATTTTTTTATTGAAATGTAGCATTTAAGAAATATGTGTTAAATAACATATATAGCTTAATAATTATAAAACAAACACATCAGTTATCCAGGCCAATAAATCAAATGTTGTCAGGAAACCAGAACCCTCCTTGTTATCACTGCCTAATCATGTGCTATCCCTGCCTGCCTCTCCCACCAAGTAACTACTACCCTAACTTTTGTGATAATTATTTCCTTTTTAAAAAATACGGTTTTACGGCAAGGCACGGTGGCTCACACCTGTAATCTCAGCACTTTGAGAGGCTGAAGTGGGTGGATCACGAGGTCAGGAGTTCAAGACCAGCCTGGCCAAGATGATGAAACCCCGTCTCTACTAAAACTACAAAAATTAGCCGGGCGTGGTGGTGGGTGCCTGTAATCCCAGCTACTCGGGAGGCTGAGGTAGAGAATTGCTTGAACCCGGGAGGTAGAGGTTGCAGTGAGCCGAGATCACGCCACTGCACTCTAGCCTGGTGACAGAGCGAGACTCCGTCTCAAAGAAAAAAAAGATGGTTTTGCTACCTATGGATGTATCTATAAAATAATATAATTTAGTCTGGGCACGGTGGCTCATGCCTGTAATCCCAGCACTTTGTGAGGCCGAGGCAGGCAGATCACCTGAGGTCAGGAGTTCGAGGCCATCCTGGCCAATATGGTGAAATCCTGTCTCTACTAAAAATACAAAAATTAGCTGGGCCTGGTGGCGCGCGCCTGTAGTCCCAGCTGCTCGGGAGGCTGGGGCAGGAGAATCGCTTGAACCCTAGCGGTGGAGGTTGTAGTGAGCCAAGATCGCGCTATTACACTCCAGCCTGGGTGTCACAGCGAGACTCCATCTCAAAAAACAACAACAACAACAACAACAAAAAACCAAAATATATATGTATTTTATGTGTATAAATATATATTTATGTATATATTTTATGTATATACATATATGTACATAAATATGTACATAATATATACATATATGTACATAAATATGTACACACATATATTTTATGTATATACATATAATGTATATATGTATTTTATGTATGTGTGTGTGTACATATATATAATTTAGCTTGTTGCTGAACTTTACGTGAACAAAATCACGATTTTTTTGCCTCACTTCTTTTGCTCCACATTGTGTTTGTGAAGTACATCATGTTATCTCTTGAGATTGTGAGTTGTTCATTTCATTGCTGCAAAGTGTTCCGTCATATAGAAGTACCACAATTTATGTATCTAGACAGTCCGTTTTTGTTCTTAACAAGTGAAGGTATTCTCATAGAGTATTTTTACAGTTTATCTTAGCATCTTGCTAAGATAATTTTCAGAAACCACCCTCCACCCACACTCCAGGAGAGCTTGCATCCTGGAAGGAAGTATAAAACATCTACACTCCTGATGATTAAAATTAGCTTGTTGATTTCCTACCTTCTGTAGTAGCTAGATAGCTAGACACTTATGGATGTCTTTTTAAAATTTTTATCTTAGAAATCAATGCAAGATGTAAAATTAATCTCTTTTCTATGTTGTTTTGACTTGGAGAGTCTTGGGTGAAGTGATTTCTCTTATTGTGCATACGTTGGGATTTCAAACATGAGTACTTATCTCTTTATAGAGCTCATTTGCATTCTTAACATTTATAAAAATGGATGTTTGTTTTAAAATAGTTTTCAGTTATTTAGGACTTCAGTCTAAGAGAGCCTGCTGGTTGGAAACCCCAGCGTTTATCATGAGCTATATATAGTCTCTATGTCCTGATGTCTTAGGGCTTAATGTAGCTGCAGAATCCTCCTTTGTGGCTTTCAGAGAAGAGCTGGTATGGGTCTGAAAAAGCCCGCCATATATGCTCTTTTTCTGTGTGAGCATTTTTTCTTATTAATATTGCCAATGCCTTGTTCAGTGTGTATGTTATGATCCAAATGCTAAAATTTGCCCAAATATAAAGCGTCTGTGATGCATTTTATTTCCTTCATAGAAGTATTTTAGATCTGATGAGAACTCAGATGTAAGCAGTTCAAATAGATTGGTTCTTTTTTTTTTTTTTTGAGACAGAGTCTTGCTCCTCGCTCTGTGACCCAGGCTGAAGTGCAGTGGCTCAATCTTGGCTCACTGCAAGTTCCACCCCCCGGGTTCATGCCATTCTCCTGCCTCAGCCTCCCAAGTAGCTGGGACTACAGGTGCCCACCACCATGCCTGGCTAATTTTTTGTATTTTTAGTAGAGACAGGGTTTCACTGTGTTAACCAGGATGGTCTTCATCTCCTGACCCCGTGATCCGCCCGCCTCAGCCTCCCAAAGTGCTGGGATTACAGGCACAAACCATCGTGCCTGACCCATAGATTGGTTCCTTTAACTAGGTAGCCTTTCTTATTTATCTTGAAATATATATTACAGATATTTAGCACACACATTCATACACGCTTGATTTGATCTGTTCCCTGATGGTGCATCTTCATTTTATGATTAAGAGACTTAAGATAATTGGATTTGCATTCCAATTAGCCCAGAGTTCAGCTTTTTGCATCTTGTTTCAGTTATTCTTTTCTTCTTGGATACATTGAGTGCCTTGTTGCTCTCCTTGGAATACTTATCTGTCCCCACACCCAACTATTCCTTTGAATGCTTTAGGGAGTTGTTGACCTCAGCCTTCATTGTTACACGCTTTATATGGTCTATAATCTTCCCTGTCTAACCATATGTCCTTAGCCTCCTCCCTCCCATCCCTGGATTCCTTAAATCATTTTCAGGTGCCTAGAGAATGATTTGTTTTAATGAGTTAGACTTTGGATTTTCTTTCATGTCATTACATACTTCCTTGCCAAGTGAATCAGGGCACTTTTCCTTATCCTAGATTCTTACTCTGATCAGTCTCTGTTCTCACATCACAGGTGTCCTCCAACCTGAAGTAATAGATACTGGCCATAAAAAGCAAGTTCAATACTCCATGTGGGGAAGGCCACACCTTTATTAATAAGCATGCTACACGTCAGCTCAGAAAAAGATCCAAGGAAAGGTTGACATTTCAGCCATAAATAGAATTTCCAAGTCTACTAGATTTACAACAGAGCGTTCATTACCCTAAATTCCTAATTTTAAAAGCCTTATGTTAATTTAGGAGTTCTTGGCCGGGCGTGGTGGCTCAAGCCTGTAATCCCAGCACTTTGAGAGGCCGAGACGGGTGGATCACGAGGTCAGGAGATGGAGACCATCCTGGCTAACACGGTGAAACCCCGTCTCTACTAAAAAAAAATACAAAAAACTAGCCGGGCGAGGTGGCGGGCACCTGTAGTCCCAGCTACTGGGGAGGCTGAGGCAGGAGAATGGCGTAAACCCGGGAGGCAGAGCTCGCAGTGAGCCGAGATCTGGCCACTGCACTCCAGCCTGGGCGACAGAGCGAGACTCCATCTCAAAAAAAAAAAAAAAAAATTTAGGAGTTTTTCATTCTAACTCTTACTGTTCTCTAAGCCTCAGTTTCCTCATCTATAAAAGGAGAATATTGGATTAGAAGATCTCTAGGGTCACTCCAGTCACTTCTATTAAGTTTATTGTTATAACCTTGGTCTTTTTCTGAGTTGTCGTTTTAGGAGCAAAAATGTCTCCTTAAGGCCCGGCGCGGTGGCTCACGCCTGTAATCCCAGCACTTTGGGAGGCCGAGACGGGTGGATCACGAGGTCAGGAGATCGAGACCATCCTGGCTAACACGGTGAAACCCGGTCTCTACTAAAAAATACAAAAAAAACTAGCTGGGCGAGGTGGCAGGTGCCTGTAGTCCCAGCTACTCGGGAGGCTGAGGCAGGAGAATGGCGTGAACCCAGGAGGTGGAGCTTGCAGTGAGCCAAGATCCGGCCACTGCACTCCAGCCTGGGTGACAGAGCGAGACTCTGTCTCAAAAAAAAAAAAAAGACTCCTTAAAATGAAAAGATGGAAGAAAGCAAAACAAAACAAAAACAATTTCCTTTGTCCAGATCGTTGTCTTTTTTTTTGAGACGGAGTCTCACTGTGTCTCCCAGGCTGGAGTGCAGTGGCGCGATCTCGGCTCACTGCAAGCTCCGCCCCCCGGGTTCACGCCATTCTCCCGCCTCAGCCTCCCAAGTAGCTGGGACTACAGGCGCCCGCTACCGCGCCCGGCTAGTTTTTTGTATTTTTAGTAGAGACAGGGTTTCACCATGTTAGCCAGGATAGTCTCGATCTCCTGACCTTGTGATCCACCCGCCTCGGCCTCCCAAAGTGCTGGGATTACAGGCTTGAGCCACCGCGCCCGGCCAAGATGGTTGTCTTAATTTAAAAAGTTAAAGGCGGGTCACGGTGGCTCACGCCTATAATCCCAGCATTTTGGGAGGCCGAGGGGGGTGCAGATCACCTGAGGTCAGGAGTTCGAGACCAGCCTGACCAACATGGAGAAATGCCATCTCTACTAAAAATACAAAATTAGCCAGGCCTGGTGGTGCATGCCTGTGATCCCTGCTACTCGGGAGGCTGAGGCAGGAGAATCGCTTGAACCCGGGAGGTAGAGGTTGCGGTGAGCCGAGATCATGCCATTGCACTCCAGCCTGGGCAACAAGAGTGAAACTCCATCTCAAACAAACAAACAAACAAAAAATTCTAAGGCTGGGTGCCATGGCTCATACCTATAATCCCAGCACTTTGGGAGGCTGAGGCAGACAGATCTTTTGAGCCCTGAAGTTTGAGACCAGCCCGGGCAACAAAGTGAGACCTCATCTCTACAAATAGTTAAAAAAATATCTGGGCATGGTGGTGCATGCCTGTGGTCCCAGCTACTGCAGAGACTAAGGTGGGAGGATTGCTTGAGCCCAGGTGATCAAGGCTGCAGTGAGCCTTGATAGCGCCACTGTACTCCAGCCTGGGTGACAGAGTGAGACCCCCATCTCAAAAAGTATATAAAAAATAAAAAGTTAATTGGAATCCTATTTTTGAAGCTAAAATGAAACTAGTTGTCTACCTATATCTAAAATGTAATTCAAGGTGATGGTATCTCTTTTGATATCTTTGCAGTCATTTAAATTACAGAGATATCCATGTAATGGCTTAAAGGTAAACTACATTAGGCATCACCTTGTTTTGGAAATATATTTTCAGATAGAGCTGAATAGCTTAACTCCACATACGTAATAGACATGCCCAGGAAGACATCATTTTATTCATTTATAGTGCTTTAATCCTGTCTTATAAAATATATGATACTTAGAATAGTAGCATACATGTTCCTGTGTTTAGATTCCTTGAGTATTTATGAACTTTTTTTGTTTTTGTTGTTGTTGAGATGGAGTCTTACTCTGTCACCCGGGCTGGAGTGCAGTGGCGCAATCTTGGCTCACTGCAGCCTCTGCCCCCCAGATTCAAAGGATTCTCCTGCCTCAGCCTCGTGAGTAGCTGGGATTACAGGGTGCGCCACCATAACTACCTAATTTCTATATTTTGATAGAGATGGGGTTTCACCACCTTGGCCAGGCTGGTCTTAAACTCCTGGCCTCAAGCGGTCTGTCCACCTTGGCCTCCCAAAGTGCTGGGATTGTACGTGTGAGCCACTGTGCCCATCCTGTTCATGAACTTTTTAATGAATTGTATCTTATTTATTTATTTATTTATTTATTTATTTATTTATTTATTTTTGAGACGGAGTCTCACTCTGTCGCCCAGGCTGGAGTGCAGTGGCGCGATCTCGGCTCACTGCAAGCTCCACCTCCCGGGTTCACGCCATTCTCCCGCCTCAGCCTCCGAGTAGCTGGGACTACAGGTGCCCGCCACCACGCCCGGCTAGTTTTTTGTATTTTTAGTAGAGACGGGGTTTCACCATGTTAGCCAGGATGGTCTCGATCTCCTGACCTCGTGATCCACCCGCCTCGGCCTCCCAAAGTGCTGGGATTACAGGCTTGAGCCACCGCGCCCGGCCATCTTATTTATTTTTATAACATATTTTTTGTGAATTTTAGTTTATCTGCTGATGCAAACAGTTACACCATTTTCATAGAGCTTTTACCTTTTTATCTTACCATTTTATTCATTTTTCAAATGATTTTTGCTATATTATTTCATTTATAAATAGAATGACTAGGGACGATGCTATGTTGCTAATTATGACTAATTTGAAGTTTGTCCCAGCTCACTTTGTTTTGCTTCCAGTCTCTTACCTGCTGCCAGCATAATCGAAGTATTTGAATTCCATCACTATTCACAAAGCTATTCTTTTGGTTACATAGTCATCTTGTGAGGAAGTTTTTCCAGAATGGACACAGATGCATTGTACTCCTAACCTTTGTGTAAAACAATTTAGTTCTTTTGATTCTGCTTTTGTTTTTAAGAAAACCCATGTGGGCGTGGAACAATACTTCCAGGTCAGGAAACATTATCGGTTTCCACTGATGTTTTATACGTAGTCTGTTTTTATATGAAACTCTAAAGGCTCAAACTCTGTGATGCTATAAAGACATGGAAAATGATGCTTTCTTAGGGTTGGAGGAAGTGATGACTAGTGTTTTTTTTGCTGGTAGTATCTGATAATCCCCCCTCCCTTTAGCTATTCTAGGCCTGTTTAGTTCGGGCGTTGTCGGACTGAATTGCTAAAAATAACAAATAAGGGGGAGGTGGTTCTAAGGCCAGCCCTGGCTACTGTCTGTAATCTGTTTAATTTAGTTCCTGGGGAGAAAGGGCAAAAAGAACATGGTGCCATTCTCGTTGAATGGATTTTTTGTTTAAAGTGCTCATGAGAACATTGTTTGAGCTCTCCCTTTTCTCAAACCCCACAGGGCTCATGCACCCACATTCACTTAGTGTGGAGCCAGAGCCTGGGGGCTCAAAGAGCATGCTGGGATTCAGCGGTTGTGCTAGAGATTAACCAGACAATTGTGGTCTTCTGCTGATCTTTTAATGTGGCTTTTGACAATGGAAATGTGCATTTAGCTTGTAAGAGAGTGAGAATGAGTGTGGTGGTTAGAAATGGGGGGAGTTAGTGTATGAATAAGAATATTTCTATTTACTACTCTTCCCTAACTCAGTGTTCAGAGAGTCAGGTGGTTTGATAAAATAACTGCATGTGTGACTCCAGTACACCTGCATTTAACTTTAACCCACACCGCCAGCATAAAGCTCTGCTTTGATTTGACTCTTGACCTCTCTGTGCCTTAACTTCTTCATAATAATAGAAACAGCTCTCTATAGAGACAGCAGTCTAGTACTTGCTTGTAAAGCTGTTGATGATCACTGAAGGAATGATTTAAATGCCTTTCCTATCCCCTGCTGTGTACAATTTTCTAGTGGTGGAATGTGTGAAAACTAGGAGCAAATTTTTAGGGGGGTGTGTGTGTGTGCGTGCGTGCGCTCCACATTCTATGTTGACTCACCTGAGGGCTTATTGATTTTTGTATTCTGAAGTTTATTGATTTTCGTATTCTGAAATCTCATCCAAAACCCTTTCCTTTGCAGTTCTTATTTTGGGGAAGGAGGGGTGTCTAAACCTGATTACTTTAACACCAAAGGTATAAAAGGATTGTTTTTATTAGAGATCCTGGGGGTTTGTTGGGGTGAGATGCCATGCAAATGTCTTGGGAAAGCATATATCAGTGAAGATCGAGGTATTTACCCATAGCTTTGGGATCTGAGCAGTTAGACATTGCAGACTTTGAAATGCCTGCTTTTAGATATTTCTCAAGTCACAAACCTGTGTTACTCCCTAGTTTAATGATAGGCTGCTGCATTACCCAGGTGAGAGATGATGGTGGGTTGGACCAGGATGGTGACAGTGGAGGTGATCAGACTCTGGATGTATTTTAAGGTAGAACCAAGGTGACTGGGTATAGGAGTAAAAGAAGAGAGTTGAAAAAACTGAAGTTTTGGGCCTGTGATTAAGGCCCAAATGCTCCCCCTCTTCTTCCTCTTCCTTCCCCATATGTCACTCATTCTCCATGAGAGCTCTGGAATGGGTTCATGGGAGAGCGGGCATTTCACCTGGGCTTTGAAGGTCAGCTAGAAGTTTGCTAGGTGGGGCTAGGGCAGAGGGGAGGGCATTTCAAATCAAGGAATAGTGTGGACAAAAGTCTGGAAGTGGAGTGGTGGTTGCAGTGGAGTAACCGTCCATGGGGAAATGAGTGAGTGGGAAGTGAGGCTGGAAAGAGCTAAGGGAAAGGAATTAAAGTGAATGAAATTAGCATTGCTTCTACTTACTTTTTCTAAGTACTGCTTGTTCTATGCAAGTAGCTGTTCTAAGTCCCAATGCTGTTCATTCAGTGTGGTTTCCACTCAGCATTCCATGTGTCCTGGGCTCCACAGAGGGAACGTCCTGCTGCAGACATTCCCCAGGTTTATAGGAACAAATGTGCTACTGCTCATTCATAGATCAGTGTTTCCTAGTCAGTTTTCAAGTTTTGAAACTAAAATTTTTTTTTTTCCCGAAACTAATTTTTAAAGCAAGCTGAAAGTTTGGTTTGGGCCTTTACCTTTGAGATTACTGTTAGACACCCAAGTAAAGATGTGGAATAGACAGTTGCATGTATGAATCTGGAACTCTGGACTAGCGAAATAAAATAGAGAATTGTCTACAAATTACCAGTTTATAGATGGCATTTCAAGTCATAGAACTAGCTTGGGTCAACTAAGGGAAAAATATAGCTGGAGAAGGGACAGGGTTTGTGGACTGAGCCCTGGGTCACTGCAGCAGGACCACAGAGGTGTGGACAGCATCCATTTTGAGTCCAAATAACCGAGTGAATACCCACATGGGCAACCCTCTGCTGATATGGGGCCAGGCTGAAGGGTTGCTGTCAACTCCCTTGGTGGTAAGGGGACTGCTTTTTCATGGGCTGTCCAAGCAGAGGCTGGCAGCAGAAGTGGTCAGTTCTGTTAGACCTGAGTTGCAAGTGCTTTGTGGTCTTCCTTACTAGCACTCCCCCTGGAGTTAGGCCTGACTGGCTGAGGGAAGCTGGTTTGTTTTCCCTGGGAGGGACTGCAGGAGGTAGAGACTGAGATCAAGTTAGGCTCAGAGCTGAGTGCTTTGCGTATGGACAACACTGCAGGGAGGGAGTGCCTGAACATAGTCCTTTTAAAGTATAGCAGATAAAAAGTCTGCCATGGATCTGTGGAATCTTGAGTAAAATTTGAGGAAGGTGGGTACTAAGATGGGCAGAAGCAAAGATGCCTACGAGTTTTGAACTAGTTTTGAAGGTTAAAAGATCCCTAAGAGGATTTTATGTTCATACCTTTACTGTTCCCTATATATACTCAACATAGTGTGTACACACACATTGCTACCCTCTATAAAATGAATTTTAAATTTTATTTTATTTTTTGGAGATGAGGTTTTGCTTTGTCATCCAGGCTGGTGTGCAGTGGCGTGGCGTGATCATAGCTCAGTGCAGCCTGGAACTCCTGGGCTCAGGTGTTCCTCCTACTTCAGTCTCCTCAGTAGCTGAGACTATAGGCGCAGGCTACCATGCTCAGATAATTAATTTTTTTTCTTTTTTTTGTAAAGACAGAGTCTCCCTATGTTGCCCAGGCTGGTCGCGAACTTGGCCTTGAGCAGTCCTCCCACTTCAGCCTCCGAAAGTGTTGGGATTACAGGCATGACCCACCACGTCTAGTCCCCTCTGTGAGATCCAAATATGTACTAAGAAAAGCTTCAACCTTTAGAATATTTTTTAAGTTCATCTTTAAGATTCTTAGCAAGTAAAAGATACAGCTTGTCTTTGCTCTGATATGCACAGCATAATGCCTTGGCATAGTAATTAAGAATATGAACTCTGGAATTAGATGAGTATGAATTTGAACCCTGACTGCTACTTAATATCATCTTGGATAAATGACATACTTAGTGTTTGGTATGGTTTGGATGTTTGTCTCCTCCAAATCTCATGTTGAAATGTGATCCCCAGTGTTGGAGGTGGGGCCTGGTGGGAGGTGATTGGATCATGAGGGCAGATCCCTCATGAATGGCATAGCACAATCCCCTTGGTGATGAGTGAGTTCTCAGTTCACTCAAAATCTGGTTGTTTAAATATCTAGGACCTCGCACTCCCTCTCTTTTGCCTCACTTTCACCATGTGACGTACTGGCTTGCCATCACCTTCTACCATGATTGTAAGCCTCCTGAGGCCCTCACCAGACACTGAGCAGATGTTGGTGCCATACCTGTACAGTCTGTGGAACCATGAGCCAATTAAACTTCTTTTCTTTATAAATTACCCAGTGTCAGGTATTCCTTTACAGTAATGCAAAAATGGACTGATACAGTGTTTTTAAGCCTAAATACACTCGTCTGTAAAATGGCAAAAGCAAGTGTTAGGATGGAGGGAGACAATAAGTAACTTTTATTTCCTGCCCAAGAGTGGAACCAATTGAAAGACAGATGGATATAAAAATTCCATCTTTTTATATATTTTACCTTTACTATTAATAAAGATTAGGTTGAAGAATGTGGCTTAGGTATGCAGCAGTCATGAGTTTTTAATATTGATCCAGATTTAGGCATACAGATAGATGAACTTACCCTACAAATCTCTGTAAGTGTAGGACAACCACAGGTATGTCTCTGCAGAGGCAGGCAGAGCCTGTCTGTTAAACTTACAAGAGGCTTCTGCAAACAAGGAGCTTCTGGCAGAGCAGAAGGGGCCGAGCCCCTTTGTTTCTTCTTCCAAACAAGCCAGTCAGAAAAGCCACCAGTCTTCCCTGGACTAGATGGAGGAGGCTAGGACTAGAACTAATGAAAGCTGGAGGTGAGGATAAACACTTATCCCTTATGAAAGGTACCTGCCTTGTAACATAATACAGATCACTTAGTACTGTGCCTGACACAGTAAATACTTAATGCTGGATTTTATTATTTGCATCTGGTGGATGCTCAGCAGCTGTTTACTGATTGAGCATATTACCACCAAGTGCTTATAAGATAAAAGGTGTTTTTTTCTTTTAATTTGGAAAATAATGTATGAAAGCGAATTTAACAAACACCTGTGCATTTATCATTTAGCATTAACAAATGGTAACATTTTGTAATATTTACCTTTTTGGCTTTTTTTTTTACACAAATAATGCTAATGAAATTGAGGTCGTCTGTGTTCCCTCCCATACCGTCCCCAGTCTCATTACCACTCACCAGAAGCAACAGCTATCAAGAATTTGGTCTGTATCTTTTCATTCCATGTTTGATATGCATCCTGTATTCAATAAGTAACACTGTGTTGTTTATATCTTTCAGCAACTTGCTTTTTCATTCCATATGAAGCACAAACATTGCCATTGGTAGGGCTGGTCGGTGGACTCACTGTCGAGTGCCGGCAGGTCAGTTCGATCTGCTGCTCTTATTTTCTAATAGCCATGGTTTCTGTGTGAAGCCATCTCATGAACTTTGTGGCCTCTGCCCGTGATTTAGAAATGGAGATCACATGTTCTTCATGGAGCCAGAACCAGAATCAGTCAGGGAAAGAGAGGGACATCAGAGTGGTAACCTGGGATTCCAGGTTCTAGACTCCAAACCCTCTAACATTCACTTTTACTCTGAAAGAAATGGGGATTCCTTATGCCATAGTTGGACACTCTGAGTAGCTAGGCATTCCAAAATTTGTGGTCCTTTTCTTATAAAATGATAACCCCCTGAATACCAGCTCTGAGTGAAGAGATAAGTGGCTTCTAAGTGGCCTGGCATCTGGAAATTGAAGAAAGGGCAAAAGGAAAACCACCCTTTGAGTCATGTTTGCAAAGAGAAGTATGCCAAGGGCTCTTTTATTACTCCAGTGTCATTAAAAGTGTAATTGGTGTTATGTCAGCTATTAGATCAGAGCTATTAGCATATTAAATTCTCTCTGTTTACCCCAGTTCTATGGTAACTTAGTGGGTGTGGAGTTGGGGACAAGTGGCAGCTGGGCGCCTGTGACGTTTGGTCTGTAGAGTGATTTCATCATGATCTGAGCCCTGTATCACCCTGGATGGAGAAGTGTCACTGAGTGATGTGGACCTGACCTCTCAATACCCCTCAGAACACCCAGAGCTATGAGCAAAGATCCTGGGTTGCTTGTCTTACCTAGAAGTTTAACTTTGAAGGACAGCATTTTCTTGGGTGATATTGACAGGTGTAACTGTGAATTTCCTTTTCTCTTTCTTAGTGAAAAGACAGCAGAGGGTTTTGGAAAGCTTTACAAGTAGTCCTTTGATATTGGAGCGTATTTGTAGTTCTCCAATTCTGCCCTCTGCTGACCCAGACAGATCAGCCGAGGAGGTGCCTATGAGTCATGCAGCTGTGCTTGCCGTGGCTTTGAGCTCTTGCTTGTTTTCACTGTCTCCAGGTCCTTTTATGGGTTTCCGGTTGCCATATCTCTATTTTTTTAGTTGTATAAATATGTTACTCGATTGGAAAGTAGTGATGTGATCACATAAAAGTTTACTCTTGTTTATCTATTGGCTCTACCACAGTACCTTATTAACTCATTAAATGCTTAGTGCTTTTGCTTACAGCATTAAAGTTAATTTTTAACAATTATTATGGCAGTTTATTTTACCCCAACCAATTTGTGTGTGTAAATTTTTGGTGGAATACAGACTGATTTGCTGGTAAAAGCCATTACTTGCCATGCCTATTTTCAGACACAGAGATTTAATGTCCTGTCTTTTTTTTTTTTTTTATGTCCTTTCTTTCTTTTTTTTTTTTTTTTTTTTTGAGATTCAGTCTTACTCTGTCATCCAGGCTGGAGTGCAGTGGTGTGATCTCGGCTCATTGCAACCTCCGCCTCCTGGGTTCAAGCGATTCACCTGCCTTAGCCTCCTGAGTAGCTGGGATTACAGTCCTGCACCACCAGGCCCAGCTAATTTTTGTATTTTTAGTGGAGGTGGGATTTCACCATGTTGGCCAGGCTGGTCTCCAACTCCTGACCTCAAGTGATCTGCCTGCCTCGGCCTCCCAAAGTGCTGGAATTATAGGCATGAGCCACTGTTCCCGGCCAGTGTCCTGTCTTTTCCCCTTGTGGTGCAGCATTTTGAGAAGAAAAGGATATATATATATATATATATGGTAAAATTCACATAACATAAAATTCACAATGTTGTATAATCATCACCACTGTCTAACTCTAGAATATTTTTATTGCCCCCAAAAGAAACTTACCTAATTAAGCAGTGAGACTGCCCATTCCCTCAGTACCTGGCAACCATGAATCTGTTTTCTATCTGTCTCTGCAGATTTGCCTGTTTTGGATGTTTATAAATGGATCATCTAGTGTGTGGCTTTCTGTGTCTGGCTTCTTTCACCCTTAGCTTAATGTCTCAAGGTTCATTCATGTTATAGCATGTATCAGTACTTCTCTCGTTTTTATGTCTGAATACTATTCCATTATATGGATATACCACATTTTGTTTATCCATTTATCAGTTGATGGACATTTAGGTTGTTTCCACTTTTTGGCTGTTGTAAATAATGCTGCTATGAACATTTACAAGTTTTTGTTTGTATGTCAGAGTGGATTAGCTGGCTCATATGGTAATTTTATGTTTTAACTGAAGTAACTGCCAAGCTTTTCTGTAGCAGCTGCCCTATTTTACACCACCAGCAATATATGAGGGTTCTAGTTTCTCCACATCTTTGCCAACACTTGTTTTCTCTCTTTTTTTTAAATTTTATTTTTTGTTTTTACATTTTTAGTAGAGACGTAGGTCTCGCTGTGCTGCCCAGGCTGGTTTCAGACTCCTGAGCTCAAGTGATCCTCCCATATTGGCCTTCCAAAGTGCTGGGATTACAGGTGTGCAACACTGCATCTGGCCGGTTTTTTTATTATAGCCATCCTAGTTGGTATAGTCTATCATTGTGATTTTTAAAATTTGCATTTTTGTAATGATAATAATGTTGAACAGCTTTTCATGTGCTTTTTGGCCAATGATATGTCTTCTTTGAGGAAATATCTGCACAAATCCTTTGCTCATTTTAAAATTGGGTTGTCTTTGTTGTTGTTGAGTTGAAAGAAAATAGGAATTCTGGAGTTGAAAGAAAATAGGAATTGCTTGGAGCAGAGAGCAGGATCAGGATTGACTTTAGGCTCTAGCCACACATACCTGCATGTTAATCTTAACGTCAATTACAACTCCACTTCCAAGAATGCAAGGTGTCACCCTTACTTCCTCTCTTAGCAGGCACACCCTTATTCACCTACTCCTTTACCATGCCTACAGCCCAAACTCTACTGTAAACACTGATGATTTGATCCTCTTGCTCCTGTAAGACTGGGACAAACTAAAGACAAACTGAAATATTGGGACTTACCATTTTTTGTTGTTGTTTTTGCTCATTTGGAAGACTTGTAGAATTTTAACAGTTCCTCTAGTCCGTCTTATTGAAGAGCACTTGACTTTTTGATGTTGGTAAAACAGAAGAAAAGTAATGTACATTGGGAAACTGTAATCGTTTCCTTGGGCATAATTATATTGATGCTTCTACAACCCTTGTGTTGGACCTACACAAAACCCAATGTCTCATTGAAGATAGGAGTTAATATTTGTCCTGACACCGCATTACATGTTCTTGAGGCTCACCTGTAACAGTTAAAATGTCTACTAGTTTTCCTTCATGGAGTTAGGGTCAGGTCTCAACTTTTTAAAGTTTCAAGATATCCTACAGGCCACTTGATGTAGCGCTCCCCTTTCTAGCCCCCAACCATTTCTGACGTGTTGTCACTCTTCCTGTTTGAACATATCCAACGATTTTTAGTGACCTCATTCTTTTTCCTGAACTACTCTCCTTTTGGTTTCTATGATACACATTTCCCTCCTTTTTAGTATTATTTACTGGTTCCTCCTCTTCGTTCCAGTCTTAAAATGTTGAATTTCTTCAAGGCTGAGTCCTCTTATTGTATGTTCTTTACCTAGGAATTTCATCCGTTCTCACGACTTCAAGTACCACCTCTATGCAAAATTATATCCCTAGCCTAGATTTCTTCCATGAACTCCAGAGCCAATCTAGTTTTTCACATCTCATTTGGATGTCTCACAGGTACCTTAAACCCACTATGTCCAAAACAAAGCTCAGAATCTTCCTTTCCAAACCAGGTCCTCCTCCTGCATTTCTTCTCTCAGTGAAAGGCAGCACCCTTGAGCCAGTGTGCAAGTCCCAACTGGGCATCCTGGGAGTCATTCCTGACATCCTTCTCCCCAGCTTCTGACGTCTAATGAAGGTTATGATGAAGGGCATGGTGGAGTCCTCTTGTTGATTTTCCTCCTGAATATTTCAAAAATCTACTGCTCTTCATCTCCATTGTCACCACTAAGATACTGTCATCTCTCTCCAAGACGATTGCAGTGGCCTTCTAACAGGTTTCCAACATTCACATGTGTATTCTCTAATCCAGTGCCTCCCAGGCTTTTTTTTTACAGTACAGCTGTCAGAAAATTGTATTTGCACAATTCACTGGGGTAACCGGACAAAGGTGCTCAAAGCTGGAGGCAACTGCCCCAAAGGGGGTTTTGGCTGCCCTGGACGCACCCAGCCACTCCAGGGACTGAGGGATCAATATCTTGGGCACATCTGTTGCCCATTCATGACTCATAGGACATTTTGTGGGAAGCTCTGTTCTCATTCATTCTCTATGCTTCAGCTGAGATTGTTTTCAATAGAAATTTGACTTTTGCTAACCCAGTGGTGTTCCATTGCCTTCAAGATAAATTCCGAAACTTGAATATGGTTTAAGACCCCACATGATCCGACTCAGCCTCACCAGCCTCATCTCTGTATTCTCATCCTTCCTCTCTCTGTGCTTCAGTCTCCGTGGTTGACATTCAATTCTCCCAACTTGCCATGCTCCATTTATCTGGAATTATTCTCTCCCCACTCTCACCTCTCCTCTTGTTAATTCTTGCTCATCCTTCAGAGCTGAGTTCTCGAGTCCCTCTGTGAGTTCCTTGATTCCATCAGATGTTTCCTCCATCGAAGACCGTGCTTTTCCTCAGATCCCTTGTTACAGTGGTAGCTCAATGTCTGTGTGGCCTGCAACAGTATAATCTCCAGGGATCAGTGTGTACTTTGTTCACTGCTCTACTGTTGGTGCTCTTTGGAGTGCTGAGTGCCCAATACGTGTTGGTTAGATGAATTATGTGCCAGTTCTTGGTGCTAGGGTTATAGCATTTATCAAATCAGACATGATGCCTACTCTGGAGCTTATGGTGAGATACAGACAATAAAGAAATAAACAAGAAACCATCATGTAGTAAGGGTGATGTTTTAGAGAGTTACTGGAGACCTCCTTTAGTGAATAATTGGGGAAGGGCTTTCTGAAAAAGTGAAATTTCAGCTAAGATGTGAATGAAAAGAAGCAGACAGCCACATAAAAGTACCTCAAGGAAAAACATTCCAGTTGGAGGTCACAGAGAAATATTACACAGAGAGATATTCCTGTCTTAAGACAGAAATAAGTCTGCTAGAGCTGTTTAAGCAAGTGAAAGGGGGGACAGAGTAGTAATGAAGTGGAGGGGTTGGCAGGAGGGATGCCATGTGGAGCCTGATTGCCTCAGTTAAAGAGTCTGGCTTGTTTTCTAAGTGTGAGGTGAAACCATTAGAGGCTTTTTTTTTTCTTTTTTTTCTTTTTTTCTTTTTTTTGAGATGGAGTTTTGCTCTTGTTGCCCAGGTTGGAGTGCAGTGGTGTGATCTCGGCTCACTGCAACCTCCACCTCCCAGGCTCAAGTGATTCTCCTGCCTCAGCCTCCTGAGTAGCTGGGATTACAGGCATGCCACCATGCCCAGCTAGTTTTTTTAATTTTTAGTAGACATGGAGTTTCATCACGTTGGCCAGGCTGGTCTCAAACTCCTGATCTCAGGTGATCCACCTGTCTCAACCTTCTAAAGTGCAGAGATTACAGGCGTGAGCCACCATGCCTGGCCCATTAGAGGCTTTTTGAGCAGAGGCTAACTTGATTCGGTATGAGAGTGTCCACGAGACACCTCCAGGTGACACTAGGAGAGTGTCCACGACACACCTCCTAGTTCAAGATGATGGAGGCTTGGACTAGGATAGGGGCAGTGGCGCTAGATAGAAGGAAGAGTAGAGATTGGGAATGTATTTGGAAGTAAGCTAATAAGATTTGCTGATGGATTGGATGGAAGGTGTGGGGTTTGAGGAAAAGAAAAAAATCAGGGATGTGCCGTGTAGGGTCATTCTTGAAAAACAGCTCTCTTGTTTTTTTTGTGGCCTTTTTGTTTTTTACGTTGAGCAGTTGGGTCGAGTGCCATTCACTGAGATGGGGAAGTCAGGGAGGGGTGGGGGTGACTGTAAATCACTTGTGTTTGTTTTAAACATGTTAAAGTCTGAGTTTGACATCCAAGAGGATATGTTTTATAAATAATTGGATATGTTAAATCTGGTATTAAGGGGAGATAGCATTGGAGATACAGATTTGGAGTCATATAATGTTTAAAGCTATGAGATGAGAGTTTTGGGTTTTTTTTTTTGTTGTTGTTTTTTGAGATGGAGTCTTGCTGTGTCACCCACGCTGGAATACAGTGGCTTGATCTCAGCTCACTGCAACATCAGCCTCCTGGGTTCAAGCAATTCTCATGCCTCTGCCTCCCGAGTAGCTGGGACTACAGGCATATGCCACCACACCTGGCTAATTTTTGTATTTTTAGTAGAGACGGGGTTTCTCCATGTTGGCCATGCTGGTTTCGAACTCCTGACCTCAGGTGATTCGCCCGCCTCAGCCTCCCACAGTGTTGGGATTACAGGCGTCAGCCACCGCACCTGGCTGAAATGAGAGTTTCTAAGAGGTAGTGCAGATGGGTAGAAGAGGAGGAGTTCCAGGACAGCTTCTTGTGAAATGCAGCATTCGGAAGCTGAGCAGAGGAGGGGTAGTCAGCAAAGGAGAACTTAGAAAGAGTAGCCAGTTATGTCAGAGGAGAATAGAAGTGTGGTGTCATGAAAGCTAGAGGGAGAAAGTGTTCCAAGAAGTGTGTTGAACACTGTTGAGAGGTTGAGTAAGATGACAGAGAAGCACCCATAGAGATCACTGGACTTGAATCATAGCCAGTTCATTAGAGGAGGCAGAAGTGTGCTTGGAGAGGTCTGAGGAGCAGATAGGAGGGAAGGCAGGGGAGGCAGCTGCCTCAAAAAACTGATTCAAGAAGTTTTGTAGAAAAGAGGCAGTACTTACAGAGGACTGAGAGGTAAAGAAAGGGTTTTTTAATGATTTGCCTCACCAAGAAGGATCTTGCAGAGAAAGAAATAGAAGATTAAGAAGAAAGGAAGGTTAACAGTAAGAGTGAAGTTTCTGAGAAGGTATGTGGGGATGAAATCATTGTCTAAGTGGAAGGGTTGTGTGTTTTTGTTTTGTTTTGAGACAGGGCCTTGCTCTGTCATCTAGGCTCGAGTGCAGTGGCGTGATCACGGTTCACTGCAGTCTCATCCTCCTGTACTCAAGTGATCCTCCTGCCTTAGCCTTCTGAGTAGCTAGGGCTACAGACATGCACCACCATGCCCAGCTGATTTTTTTTTATTTTTGTAGAGATGGGTCTCGCTATATAGATAGGGTCTTGCCAATAGGTGGGTGATATTCTCGGCCAGGGTTCCGTAAATTACAGCCCAAGGGCCAGCTGGTCTCAAACTCCTTCCCTCAAGTGATCCTCCCACCTCAGCCTTCCAAAGTGCAGGGTTGTATTTTGATTCCTTTAAAAACGCAGTACAGGCATGCTATCAATTTTAACAGAGAAAGAAGAGACTATACATACAGGTGTAGGTCGATTAGTAGATTTGGTAGCAGGAAGATAGAGTTCTCCTCAGATTTATTTTCTCAGCTGAGGAGAGGAGGGAGCATAGGAGATTTGAGGAGACAAGACAAAGCATGAAATAGTTATTTTGGAGAGCAGACAATGAACATATAAAGGAAGTTTAATAGAATTTTCATAGTGCCCATTTGGGATTCATGGCCCTGAATTTAAAGTGAGACCATTTAGCACAATTTAGCATTTTCCTCCAGGAACCTTCAGCCACTCAGGTGAGGCATGGAGTGGGTAGATGGTTGAATTTAATCTGGGTTGGCATTTTCCCAGGTAAGTGCAAGAGAGGGAGAGAGGGACATAGGTGAAAGGGTATTTATAAGGAGAATAAATATAAATGATGGACTATGTAAGCAAAGCTGGGTAGGAAGGGAAAAGCCCATGGAAGCATAATGGATAACGAACAACTTGTTGCATGACAAGGTTGAAGAAATGCTGGAGCGAGAGTATCAGAAGTGATCTGGAAGAATATGAGGTAGTGGTGGTGAAATGGACACTTCAGAGGTGTGCAGCTTCTAGTGTTGACAAGACCTAGGGCATGACCATGGACTGGGTGACTGAGGTGGGGTAACCATAAATTTGTGAAGAGAGGAGCCTGTGCTATTGGGTGAGTCATCTACATTCTTTTGAAGTCACCTTGAATGGTACTGCAGTGGTGGAGAGGGAGACAGGGAGCCACTGATGATGAGGGATAGTGCCCAGGATACTGGAAGATTGCAGCAACAAGGAGGGGGCAGTCCGGTGGTTAAGCATGATGCCGTGAGCTTCAAGGACCAGGGTTTGTGAAGGATGAAGGAGGGGAAATGATTTGGCAGTGAGCTGAATGAATGGATGGAAGGATGGACAGATGGAAATGCAGGCTTTTATTAGGCAGCTTTCAGTGAAAGTTAAAAATCTCTAATTGCTGGACTCAGTCCTACCCTTTGAAGCTCCATCTTTTTAAGGAACAGACACTGGCAAACCACCGCCTGCCCCGTCCAGTTCACTGCCTGTTTCTGTGCTTTCGAAACATAGCTGTGCCCATTCATCTGCACCACACCCATTTGTTTACACATTGTCTGACTGCTTTTGTGCTACAATGGCAGAGCTGAGTAGTTGTAACAGAGATAACCCCACAGTGAAAGCCTAAAATATTTATTATCTGGCCCTTTATAGAAAAAGTTTGCTGACTCCTGATTTAGAACAAAAAGTTTGAGTCTCAAACTTCAGTGTGCGTCACAGCTGCCTGGGAGGGCTTGTGAAAACACAGATTGCCAGACTCCATCCCCAGGGTTTCTGGTTCAGTGGGTCTGGGTTGGGGCATAAGAATATGCACCTCTAATAAGTTCGCAGGTGATCCCGACGCTGCTAGGAGAGGACTGCACTTGGAGAGCCATTGCTTTCGATAGTTAAGGTAGTGATAGATTCCTTCTTCCCTTAATCTTCTCTGAACCACCTACTTCAGCTGCCCATCGCTTGACCCCATCGCTTGACATGATTTGCTGGCTTGTCGTCATCCCTTTTACACCTGGTGCCTGCAGATGGTAGTGATTCTTTGGCTGAGGCTTGATCAGCACCATATGCATTGGGACAGTTGCCGCTCCTGGCTCTGTGCTTCACTCTGAGCTTTGTATCTGGTCTTTCCCAGGTTATCCGGTAGGCTGGGCTTTCTCTGGGACTCACATGAAGCTGATGTGTTAGGGAGGGGAGCAGTAGGTATCACCTAAACCTCAGGGGGACCGAGCGGCTAAACACTGTTGTTTGAAGAAGAATTTTTTCCCCTCGTGTATATCTGCTGTAAAGTGCTTGAGTGGTGTAGGGGTTCGTCTTGGCAGACTGAATTGGGGGTGCTAGCCAGCATGTGATCATAGGTGGGGTTTGGGAGTCTGACCCCATATGGTAGCAGTGTCAGTCTGTCGGCAGGTAAAAGCACACCTGGGAGGAAAACACGTCAGCGCTTAGCTGAAGTACGTCTTTTTTCCCTGTCCTTCAGCAGAAAGATCTCTGAAGGGGTTTTTCTTTTTTTTCTTTTCTTTTCTTTTCATTCCCTCTTTCTGTCTCTCAGCTTTCTTTCTTTTCTTCCTTTCATTTCCTTTCCTTTCCCTTTTTTTTTTCTTTTCTTTTCTTTCTTTGTTTTTCTGAAGGATATTTCTAAAGTAGTGTCTAGAAGATGCAGGGACAGTAACTCTTTCCGAGATTTCTCTTTGTTCTCCTGCTCCATGCCTAAGATTGCTTTATCTTTCTTTGATTTGTCTCCCAGCGGTGTAGCTCAGTGGTTACCATATCACCTAGCTGTGTCCTCTGGTGAAATGGATGCACCCAGATGAGTTTACAAGTGGGCGTGTCCATGGACTGCTTAGACCTGTCTCTCAGGTGTCGGATTTTGCCTGCCTCTGTTGGCGCTCCTCACCCATCCAGGCTGGTGGCTCAGGGCACATGTGCCCTCAGGGCTCTGCCCCGCCCCTACCTGCTCCAGCTGTGCCCATGCTGTCCCTTTTTCCATCCTGACTTCTCTGATTGTGTCTTCTCTTTACCTTTTTTCTGTTTTTGTCTTGTTTCCCCTGCCTTCCCTTGTCCCCCATCAAGACATGCCTCTTCAGCCCTCAGTGAGTTCTTGGCCTCTTGCCAAACATACCATATTGTGGGCAGCTGGTACCCTCTGACCATTTTACAGATCTGCTAATGAGCGAACACGTGAATTAGTGAGGCTTTGGGTTTTTAATTTGGAAGTCATGGTAGAGACAGCAAAAAGATGGCCATTGCCTTCAGTTTTTTTGATTAATAGTAGAGCTTGAAGTTGGCGGTGGTCTCCAGGAGCTGGAAGCTGCGAATTTTACTTAAGGAAGAAGTATGTGACCAAGGCAGGTCACACTCAGTGTCAGAAACCGTGACTCCCAGCAGAGGGTCTCTGAGGACTCAGCTCTCACGGAAGATCGGGAGCAGAAGGGAAGCTAAGTCAGCCTTGTCTATTGCCTCCAAAGCCTGGATTGGAGGGCAGGAGATGAGCCAGCAGGGCTATTTTTATTGAGACAAAAGTACATATCCATACACATCCATGGTATATCTCCCCTCTCTCTGAGCTCCATTTTAACCTGTTTTGTTTGTTTAGTCTTTAAGGCGAGAGTTCATTTGAAGAAAGTGTTGTGTGGCTAAAGTAAAAATGGGAGTGGGGTGGGGGTGGAGGATCGCCCTGGTATTGCCCAAATCCTCATCTTACAAATGGGAAAATAGAGGAACAGAGAGGAGAAAACCCTTTTCTATACCCCAAGGCAGGACAAACAGGAAAGAAAGAAAGAAAAAAAAATTTAGAGAAGGAGAGCTGGAGACAAAGTTCCTAAGAAAAGAAAAAAGTCTATAGTGATAGCGTCACAAGATGCATTACCTCAGGAGTCTATTTGAGAGATTGTGTCATGTCAGAAAAGTTCTAGGGACTGGAGCCTCTTTCCTTGGTAAGAGGATGAGAATGAAACACCAGCCCCTCAGTCTGACTCCTGGAAAAAAGAACCTCAGGCCGATGAGCAATAACTCCAACAATGTCATTTCCCTGGCCGTGCTGAGCCCCACAGGAAATCTCAGAGTTTGTCATCACGACAAGGGCCCACAAGAATGTCGCTGCACCCAGAGCTTTGTGGTTTGATGCCACTAGAGACTTTACTGGTGAAAGCATTCTGAGGGAAGTTGCTCGGCAAGACAGAAGGATGCTGCAGTGAGGACAGCAGATGCCCTCCCAGGACTGCTGGTAGTAAGTGTGGTTTTCAAATGTCGCTCCTAGCAGCCCTGAGGCTGACATCAGATAGAGCAGTTCCTCAAGGATTTCAGAGTCCAGGACATGGGAAATTGGGGTGGTTTGTTTTTTAGTTTTGCAAGTTGACCTGATAAAGCATAAAGGCCTGTTAGGGCCTGTTCTGTTTGTGGAAGCAAGGCCGGATCCAAAGCCCTCATTGGGATCTGTGACATTTGAATTTTATTATTTATTTATTTTTATTATAAATTAATAATTTGTAATTGTATAAATTTATGGGGTAAAAGTATTATGATTTATAAATATAATGTGGGCTGGGTGCAGTATTTCACACCTGTAATCCCAGCACTTTGGGAGGCTGAGGCAGACGAATCATTTGAGGCCAGGAGTTCAAGACCAGCCTGGCCAACATGGTGAAACCCCGTCTCTACTAAAGATACAAAAATTAGCTGGGCGTGTGGTGCATAGGGTTTGTTTGTCCCCTGGCAGGTCTCTTATTGAAATTTGGTACCCCCAGACCTCCCTGCAAAAAATTTGATCCCCAGTGTTGAAGGTGGGGCCTGGTGGGAGATGTTTGGATTGTGGGGGCGGGTTTCTTGTGTATGGCTTGGTGCCATTCTCATGGGAGTGAGTGAGTTCTTATGCTTAGTTTCTTCAGTGACTGGCTGTTGAAAAGAGCCTGGCACCTCCTCTCTCTCGTTTCCTCTCTGGCCACATTATTTCTGCACAGGCGGCTCCCCTTCGCCTTCCACCACGAGTGCAAGCAGCCAGAAACCCTCCCCAGAAGCAGATGCTGCACCATGCTTGTATAGCCCGCAGAACTGTGGGCCAAATAAACCTCTTTTCTTCATAAATTACCCAGCCTCAGGTATTCTTTTAGAGCAACACAAACAGACTAAGACACCCCTGGAGACAGAGGCCTCCCAAGGTTCTTCTGTACTCACAGGACCAATCCTGCCATGCCTCTGACCACACTGAATTGCAGAGGCCTGGGTAACTGCCCTTAAAACTTTATAAGCTAGGGTCATACTTATCCCCAAATAATTATGGTAGAACTGACGTGTGGGGGCATCCCTCATTTCAGGTATTGTGTTGGTTTTCTACTTGCCACGAATTGGTGGCTTCAAACAACAGAAATGTATTCTCTCACAGTCCTGAAGGCCAGGAGCCCAACAAATGCGAGGGGCTGCAGGGCACGCTTCCTCTGAAGGGTCGAGGGGAGAGTCCGCCCTCACGTCTTCCAGCTTCTGGTGGCTGCCCACAGTGCCTGGCATTCCTTTGCTGGTAGTTGCGTTACCCCGTCCCCACCTCGGTCAGCACAGGGTTCTCCCTCTGTGTGTGTCCCTGTCTTCACAGCGCCTTGTTTGGACGCTAATGACTGGATTCAGGGCCCACCCTAATGTAATATGATCTCATCTTAATTTAGTTACATCTGCAAAGATCGTCTTTCCAAATTACCAGAGATTAGAACTTCAGCATCTCTTTTTGTCAAATTCAGTTCAACCCACAACAGGTGCCTTGTTCTGGGTTTGACTATGATGAGAGTCTTTCTGGGCTTAAATATGCTTGGGGACTGAGACAGAAATTATTGAAATACAGTTAGAAAGGTCCACTATGTTAGGGATATATATATATTTTTAAAGACCTGTCTATTACATTTATTTAAACTAATTAAAAATTTAAAGATGAAGGCAGCACCGCGGCACATGCCTCTAAGGCAAGAGGCTTGCTTGAGCCCAGGAGTTTGAGGCCAGCCTGGGCAACATGACCCCATCTCTAGAAACAAAACAAAAATATAGATAGATACGTTAATTTGCATCATTGTTTGGAAACATGAAGACTTTAGGATATGCAGTGGTAAAATTCATGAAAGTGTTAGAAGACAGAAATTTTACAGAAGAAGGAATTTTTAAAGCTGAGAGGTACAGCCTGAGTTTGGCTGGGGAGCCTGGGTGGGAGGGCAGAAGAGCTCTTGCTTATGTTCCAAGTGTATGGTTTTCAGCAAGTTGGCAGAGACTGAATGCAACAGACCAGAGTCCCTGGGCCCTGGCTGACTTTTGTAGGGGGAGAAGCAGGCTTATTCCACTTACCTTTCCCCGCATTCACATAGGGTCCACAGGGTGCCCAGGTGGTGTATGGCACTGAGCTGTTGCTCCCCTCTGTGTGACAACCAGTGAACATACATTCTTTAGTGTGTGTCAGGGCTTACTAGTATTTGCCTTTTTTTCAGCTTACCATAGTTAAAGTCTAAGAGTTGTTTATTGGCGTGGCACGGTGGCTTACGCCTGTAATCCCAACACTTTGGGAGGCCGAGGCAGGCAGATCACGAGGTCAGGAGTTTGAGACCAGCTTGGCTAACATAGTGAAACCCCATCTCTACTAAAAATACAAAAAATTAGCTGGCGTGGTGGTGTGTGCCTGTAATCCCAGCTACTTGGGAGGCTGAGGCAGGAGAATCGTGTGAACCTGGGAGGTGGAGGTTGCAGTGAGCCGAGATGGCGCCATTGCACTCCAGCCTGGGCAACAGTGTGAGATTCTGTCTCAAAAAGAGTTGTTTATCAAAGGAAGTTTAAGTTCCCACTCTGATATCACAGTGATAGGACTGTATTTGGCTTAGCAGTGTAATTAAAATTCCTTAGCAACCATATACATTTGCAGGCATTGAATTGAATTGTTATCACGGTCACCATGAGTTGGAGTTTTGCTCTTGTTGCCCAGGCTGGAGTGCGATGGCACGGTCTTGGCTCACTGCAGTCTCTGCCTCCCGGGTTCAAGTGATTTTCCTGCCTCAGCCCCCGAGTAACTGGGATTACGGGTGCCCACCACCACACCCGTCTAATGTTTTGTAGAGACAGGGTTTTGCCATGTTGGCCAAACTGGTCTCAAACTCCTGGCCTCAGGTGATCTGCCTGCCTTGGCCTCCCAAAGTGCTGAGATTATAGGCGTGAGCCACTGTGTCTGGTCACCATGAGTTTTTATGGAGCTCCTGTTGTGTCGCAAGGAATTGTGTGCAACTTAGACAGATGGGAGATAAGTAAAGAGGGTTCTTTCTAGCCTTAAGGAAATTTGAAGCAAGGAGAGGACAGACAGGAATCAGAGGTTCACGGAAGAACTGATAAAGATTTGTGTATGCCACATTTGGCTTCTGCAGGAAGAAGCCTCTGTATGTATCATTTAGTAAATAGCTAGGCGCGGAGACTCACGCCTGTAATGTCAGCACTTTGGGAGCCTGAGGAGGGAGGATCGCTTGGGTCCAGGAGTTTGAGATCAGCCTGGGCAATACAAAAAATAAAAAATTTAAGTTTCTCATTTCTACCAAAAAAAAAAAAAAAAAAAAGCCAGGCGTGGTGGTGCACACCTACAGTCCCAGTGTACCTAGAGTCCCAGCTACTTGGGCTGAGGTGGGAGGTAGAGGCTACAGTGAGTCGTGATCGCGCCATTGCACTCTGAGCTGAGACCTTGTCTCAAAAATAAATAAAACATACAAACAAACAACTAACTAATTGGACGGAGAGCTCACCTGTCCTCTGCCGTAACCTATCCATGCTTCCCTGAGTCCTGTGGGCACTTTAGTGGGTGGAACAGAATCAACAGGTGCTTGGGTGAAGGGGGTTGAGGTGAGAGAAGGGCCTGGGCTGCCCGGTGACTGCATTACTGGTTCCAGTGTGGCTCAGTCACATGTGCCCTCGGAGGTGATAATTTTGAGTATTCCTTTAGGACATGAATAATACTCCTCAAAAAGGGAGGCTTCATTTCATGTCTGTTAACTGGGAATACAGCCACAACTATGTCCTCAGGGCAAGGACCAGTGGTAAAACCACCATACTTCTGGGGTGAGCACAGGGCAAATAATGTACAGACATCATTTCCTTTGACTAATCTTTGTAATCCTGGCTCCTGAAAGTAGTGAAAGTTCTTTGTCTAAGCCATGATTTTTAATTTAGGACCCAGATGGGGTAGAAGGTAAGCCTCCAAAAGGTCTGCTTACCTCAGTGTGTCAGTGTCCTGGATTCCTGGCAGGCAGCAGTCTCATTAGAAAAGCAGATTGCCTCCTGACTCACCCCCGCAGTGCAATGCGAGACAGCCCCACAGCCCTCACAGCAGCCCATATTCCTGCTGGACAGGGCAGAGCATGCACCGTCCATTTTATAGCTGCAGTGGCTACAGACGCCTGGCCCAGGCCATGGAAAACCTTGAGAGGAGATAGTCTGTTACGGACAGGAGCTTTGTCCTGGAATTTCCTGGTCTTTGTCTGTCTGGGATAACTTCGTGTACCGAGATGCCTGTTTTTAGAGTCTGCTTCCTTCTAGGGGAAGAGTGCTACTGCCTATCTTCCACAGAGCGCTTTTGCTTCCTGTACCAAAGCCATCTTCTCCCTGTTGCCTGCCCATGATCACCCATGGTTCGGAGGTGGGGAGAGCACTGTGGGCAGGTGTGTGTACCTGGCTCACAGTATGCTCCTGGAAGTCACCCGTCACAAAGGAAAAGCCATCAAAGCTGTGTCTTCCAGCCTGGCCCATTCACTCTGGTCCTAACCTTTGTCTCTCATATTGCAGCAGAAAAAGTCCTACCTGGAGCGGAGCGTTAAGGAAGCTGAGGACAACATCCGGGAGATGCTGATGGCACGAAGGGCCCAGTAGGGAGCCTCTCGGGGAAGCTCTTCCTCCTGCCCCTCCCATTCCTGGTGGGGGCAGAGGAGTCTCTGCAGGGAAACTTCAGCTTCTCTTCTGCCCCGATGGACACTTTATCTGGATGACCTAGCAACGTCACATTTTCTGCGTCACCCTGAGCCCCATTTGCTTCCAAGCCCTGGAGTTTTTACCCTGGCTTTGCCTGCCACCTCTGCCCAGGACACTCTTCCCTCTCGGGGTGTGTGATGAACTCCCAGGAGAGGGAAGATGGGAGCCAGGGCAAGATAGGAAGCTCTGCCTGGGCTTTCCACTAGGCATGCCAGCCAGACCAATAAAAAGCGTCCGTCCCACTCTGCTAAGCCTGCTTTTCTTCAGCAGAGGGATGGAACAGAGAGTGAGAGAGGCAGTGGCCATCTCCACCTTAGCTCCTGCTCCCTCTGTGTCGGAGCCCTTCCTTTCTTGGGGGATGGGCTCTTGCCCTCTTCTCTTTTCCCTTCCTGTACCTTTGACTAACCCCTCAGCTTCCGGGCCTGCATGTAGTAGACAGAAGAGGAAGAAAGAACAGATGTTCACAGCTGAATCTCAGTGAACAGAATAGCAGTCCCTGGATGGCAGTCTGCCTAAAGATTCCTTTCCCTGCCTTCTCCCATACATTCCAAAAGGAAGTTCAACAGTCAGCAGCACCTCCAAGACTGTCTCCTTTTGGCCAATATCATAAGATGGACGCCGTAATCCTGAGGCCTCCTAGAGGCTGAGGGGCAATGGTGTGCTCTAGCTGGCTCATCCCAGCCCAGGTGGGCCAGTTATTCAATTTTCAAGAATTTTGTTGCAAGCCAGTTGTTAAACACAGCCATTATAATTATGTAAATTGCAAATTATGTTAAAAACAAGGACAATAAATATTCAGAATGCATCCCTAATTACATTACTACATTTGACCACGACCTGTGCTCTATCTGTGCACTGGCTGTGATCTGTGAGGTTGGCTCTGTTGGCCCAGCTCCAATGAGTGTGATCTGTGAGGTTGGCCCAGCTCCAGTCAGTGACATCACATTGGTAACTTGAAATCAGCCATGGCATGGTGGGAACACGTACACCACAGAAATAAGACATAGGACATGCTACAAAACATGGCTGGGTTTTATTTCTTTTTTCTTAAAGAGAGCACTGGTAAACATCAGCACATCCACTGCTTCGGAGGGAAGGCAGAGTCAACAGGGAGCTGTCAGCTGCAGCTGGCTGGGCCAGGGCGGGCCAGCTGATGGAGGAAAATCGGACTTGCTGCTGTGGCAGCCCGGCGCCACCCTGTGGCCAAAGATGAGATGAGTGGCACGGCTGACTAATTGGGGAGAGGGGTGGGAGGGGACAGCCAGAAGGGAAAAACCTTGGCCGGCTGGGTGCGGTGGCTCACGCCTGTAATCCCAGCACTTTGGTAGGCCGAGGCGGGCAGATCAACTGAGGTTGGGAGTTCCCAACCAGTTTGACCAACATGGAGAAACCCTGTCTGTACTAAAAATACAAAATTAGCTGGGCCTGGTGGTACATGCCTGTAATCCTAGCTACTCAGGAGACTGAGGCAGGAGAATCGTTTGAACCCAGGAGGGGAGGTTGTGGGGAGCCGAGATCACGCCATTGCACACCAGCCTGGGCAACAAGAGCAAAACTCCACCTCAAAAAAAATAGGAAAACCTCAAACCTCTGGTCTGGCCCCATGTAACTGTAGGTTCCTGGGTTTCCAGAGAGCAGGCCTGGAAGCTACTCCAGGGGCAGCCCCTGGTTACCAAAAGGCCCTTTCCTAGGGTCTGGGTAAAGGTAGGTGCAAGTTGTAGTTGCAAACATTCCTCTCTCAGCCTATCTCTGAGTGGGACTAGGGGGAGAGTAGCTTGGCTAAGAGCCTATGACCCGGCTGGAGGACACCTGGCCTCAGAACTGGCCTGCCTTGTAGCACCCACACTGTTTGCATCACCACCAGAATAAAAAGGTAGATTGGCTGCTGGTCATATATTGGATGGTGGCCACCAGCTGAGATAACCACATTTTATAAGCCTTAGCGAGCAGATGAGTAGTTAGATATGGTAACAGAGTCCAGGTGGCTTAGCTTAGACCTGGAATCATTTAGAAAGACAGTTGAGCTTTGGACAAATTTATTGAAACATACAGGCTGTTAGCAGAGAAATCATTCCATGGTGTGTTACATTTGGCCACTACCTTGAATGTATAATTTAAAAATTATAAATGTTTTTCACAACTAAGCCTTTGGCCAAAAAAATCATTTAGCACATATTTAAAGATCAATAAGAAATGGATTTTGGACATTAAAAAGATCAAGTCACTGAATTAAACAGTAGCAACCCCCACTAATCTAGAATCCCATAGTGCTGAAGGTAGAGGTGTCTGTGCAAAGCTAGTCACTTGTTACGGCAATCAGAAGAGACGGGGGCAGGCACACCTATCAGAGGTGGCGGCAGAGCTGGCATGACAGGACGGCTGGGCTGGTCAGGTGAGCATGTCCCAGAGACAGCAGCAACAGAGAGCAGTCCAGCAGGCTGTGAGGCAGGTGGATGGTCCCAGCTCATCTCTTCTTTGGTCTTCTACCACATACACTGGAGGGAGACGAGGGAAGGGGGTGAGAATGGACCGGTGCAAACCCCAGGCCCTGCAAAGTTAGCCTTCCAGGACCACAGGAAGGCTACAGCAGGGGGAAGCTATTGAGCAGACTGGCGAAACCGTGCTCCTGCCATTGCTGCTGATGAATGGAAGGAGGGTGGCTCAGCTCAGCTGCTTTCTCCCTCCTGCCACTCCAGACCCAGGTTGCCCTCACCCTCACAGGGACAAGTACTAGAGAACTTGCAGAATGGCCGCATGCCAAGGCAACCAGAGTTGGCCAACCCTACTTTGTAAACCAGGTAGCATGTCGTCCCCCCGCAGGGGAACTGGGGGTCATTTCTTGAGATACAGCTGACCCATCACCCAAGAGTAACAGAGGAAAGGGAATTAAAATCTTTTAAAAGGGGGCTTTAAACACTCGAATAATTATAAAGGGAATTAAAATCTCCTTTTAAAAGGGCTTTAAACACTCAAAGAATTACCAAGAGCCCTGGTTTTTCATTCCTGGGCAATGTACAATTTCAGAATGTGCCCCCAACCTCTATACCTTGACATAAACGATGAAACAAGGCAGGGATGAAAACCTGGCTGAGTGGGTGGGTGGCTGGAGCCTGTGTGGTGTTCCTGAGCCTAACATGCTCACTTTTCCTCCAAATGAAGTTGGAAACTTGAGCCCTGTCATGGCTAAGTGGTCTATCAAGAG
This sequence comes from Papio anubis, assembly GCF_008728515.1. Classification (NCBI taxonomy): domain Eukaryota; kingdom Metazoa; phylum Chordata; class Mammalia; order Primates; family Cercopithecidae; genus Papio; species Papio anubis. Next base: position 132,927,302 of record NC_044980.1, on the reverse strand, counting down.
ATCTGAGTGCTAAACAAATCCATAGGTCAAGAAGGACCCCAACTACCCACTACTTGTCAGCTGATTTGCGGCATTAGCTTCTCTTCCCATAAGAACATATTTTAAATGGCTGCTAGTCAATCTCTGGCCACTTAAAATCTCAAAACAACCACTGTCATCAAATTCATAAGCAGTAAGCATTTCACTTTTCCAAAGTTCAGGAATGCATGAATCTTATCAATTAAACCAGTTCTTTGGGGGTTTTCTTTCAGTTTTCTTGTTTTGTATCTGTTTTCAGACCCCTCTCTTGGCAGCACCTCTCCCTGGAGCCTGGTGTCATCGCTGTTACAGAGCACGCTGAGTGGGTTGGTAGGGAGGTTTTCCAGGTCCTCCCATTGTATCAGCTGCCCTCTGCACGGACATGTTCCTTTTCCTTCTTCTGTGGCACAGGTTTAATCCCAGTCTACTTTCATTTGGCCCCACTCAGCAGCACAGGTCTGGGTCTAGCTGCTCTTCACCAGGAAAGCTGCTCAGAGGGAGAGGATGAATGGCTCATTTATTCCGAGTCCTCCTAAGGTCAAGTACCTGATTTCGTCTTCACAGCAACTTTGAGGTAGATACTACCATCACTCCCACTTCACAGGCAAGGAATTCGAGGCTTAGAGAGGTTAGGTCTCTCGTTCAAGCACACGCGATGAGGCAGAGGCAAGGGCAGGATCTGAACCCAGGCCTTTATGGCTCTAAAGCCTCTGGCAAGCCAGGCTTGCTCAGGCCCAACTGGGATAGAAAAGGGATCAGAAAGAGAACAGAGGTGACTGGGCTACAACAAAGTCTTCTCTCACATCCAGTCAGAGCCTACCCCACCCACTAAAGGGGTCACTGCAGCAGGAGAGCCCCAGGTAGAGTGCCCCTTCCATCTGCCTGGATGGCCTGCCCACCCCAGGATCCTGCATGGGCAGCTCTGGACAGGGAAACTGGAATACAATGGTGCAAATCCACTTGAATAACCCCTTCCCTGTGCTCTCCCTGTCACAGGATTGGCTCGCCTGCTCCTGGGACAGAAAGCCCCCTGCCAGCTCTAGAAATAGCCTGCTTGATTCATGTGCAGGCCGTCCCTGGGCTTCAGGCCAGAAACTCAGCTGGAGGCTGGCTGCAGTGGGAGGGGCCCCACAGGCTCTCTTAAGTTACCATTTATTGAGGTATTCACAAGTGCCAGGCCCTGTGCTGTGGGCTTTCTGGACATGGGGCCATTCAGTCTTCATGACCGCCGTATGGGGCGTGGGCATCAGGACATCAGTCAGTCTCCTCACTGCTTCCCCTTCTCCCCAGCCTCCAGGGACAGGGCTGAGGTGGTGGTCATGCCTTTCTCACCTGTCCGAGTCCCTGAACCTCAGGCAGCTTAGCTGGGGAAACAAAAATGTCCTAGTCTTGCTTGCTCCACCTTTTTCCTCCAGTTTAATCAGGTTCGTCCTTGCCAGGGCTTTCACATAACATACTTGGAAACATGGGGAACTAGGGACTTTGAACTCGTTACTCCCAGGCAGTGCTGACAGAGGTTAGAAACAGCAGCAACAAAACGGAGGACTTCAAACCAGAGGGCTGTGACAGCCACGACAGGGGCGTTGAGTGCCCACACATACCTTAGAAACCCGAGTCACTTATTTCCTGGAGCACCAAGTTTCCCAAAAGCCTTAGGACCTTTTCACCTTTAGCTGAGGACAGAATCTCTGCTCCTGGGCTGTTGGGAGGATGGGCAATGGGAAGTAGTGCGGGTCTGGAAGTGGGAGTGACCTGCGTTTTCCTTGCTTCAGTCGCCCAAAGCGGGGATGACTAGCGCAGGAGAAACCCCTAAGGTAGGCCTCACAGTTCCTCAGAGCACCTGCGGTGGGGCCCAGAAATTTTACAACTGCATCTTCTAGATGCAGGGTCCAGGGTACTGCATCTCCAGAGGGTGCACTGAGCTGCACAGCCTCGTCTCTGCCCCAGGATCCCCACCCACCCGACAGCCTCACTGTTCCTGGCCTTCTGCTCTGCTACCACCCCTGTCACTCCCCACTTCCCAGTGGGGGACTCTGCCTGAGAACTCGTGCACTATCCTGGCTGGCACCCCATGCTGCCTGGGTCCTGGGCCACTCAGTACTTGAAGCTCAGGGCCCCCTGTGCACTAAGGCTTAGCTGGCAGTGCAAGTCACCCAGCAGGAGCTGTGGCAGAGGTGGCCCCAACCCAGGTGTTCCACACCCAGAGATGGGCCATCCTGGCAACTGCCTCCTCTACAACCAAGCAGAAGACAAAAAGCGGGCAGAACTATGGTTACATAAGATGTTAAACCGTTTACAGAAACTATCATCTTGGCAACTCTTCTCTCAACTTCTGTAAATGGAATGCTATTTAAAAACATAAACCTTTTAAAAAAGAAGGGTAAAAGGGAGAGGGGTCAAAAGAGCAATGTCGGGGCTAGGATGGTAACAGGCTCCACATTTCCAGGCGCGTTGGTAGCAGTCAGTGCTCAACCTGGGAAGAGGTTCTGGTGCCCGCTGTGGCTGCTCAGATTGAGCTGCTTCTTGGAGATCGAGTGCCCCCCTGTGGCCAGTCTAGGGACCGGGGCTGGGTTCCAGCTTCTGACAGGGGCAGGGTCTTAAGGATTGTTTTCCTTCCATCAGCATCAGCGCCAAAAGGCTCATTCCCTATTCGCTATCTAGTGTCTCAGACCACCCTATTCAATGGGCCCCAGGGAAGAAGGGACTATTCCCAGGGGACTACAGGTGGCGTGGGGGTCAGATCCAGGGGACCCTACACTGGCTTGCCTCTCTTGCCTGCAGTCAGCCCTTTGAACCAACCCTCAGTATTCTCAGCCCCAGTCTGATGTGGGGCCTGCAGAGGGGCAGGCACCCAAAGCTTTGCCACATGGATGCAAACACAGTGTGGGGCGGGGAACGTGCAGGGAGAGGTGCGTGAGCACACAGATGTGGCCTAGGAGCCCAGGCTAGGTCAGAAAGGCCCAGGAAGCCCTGGGTCTCAGGTGCACAGCAGCTTTGGGAAGAGTTGAGCAGCTTCTGGCAGGGGCACCTCCCGCCTTCTTGCCTTCAAGCTGGAAGCAGAAAAGATAGATGACCGATGCCAGGCCTGTCCACCAAGCTCTGGGGTCTTCTCCAGGGCCACCAGTGCCCACTGCAACCTTGGCCACCAGACACACTAACCAGTAGTTCCCTTGGTCCCAGGATCTAGGATTACTGTATTGTACAGCCCCAGAGGTGACATTCACATGGGCTACTCAGAAACCTGGTCCTGGATAGGCAATGGGCAAGTGGGGCTCCAGTTCCCACAGAGATCAGGGCAGGGATGACCTGCAGGAAATGTGAGTACAGGCCTTCTCAGGTGAAGGCTCCAATTCTCAGTCAGCCCCATTCTGGCACCTGAAACCTTCACCTGCACGGCTCGGACTTTGTAAATGATTAATCGAGTGTCTTAACATGGTAATTGAGCCTTATTAGGTCCTTCTTGTTTCTGCAAGTGTCTGTACCAGTCCCAACCAAAGAGAGCTAGGCAGGAAAGGCAAACAGAAAGACCGGAGCCTCCCAGAGGGTTCTGATGCCCGCAGCCTTCTTGCTCCAGGAGTGAGGAAGCAGCACCATGGCCCCTTATGGTCCAGACCAGTGATGGGCACACAGGGCTGGCCCTCAACTGCTAAGACAACTACAGACACCGCACCTTCCAAGAAGTGCCACCAGGGGATATGATGGCTTTGCCAGTGGCAGGAGGACCTGTAGTCTGCTCAACTGCCCTTGCCCCACATTGGGCATCTAGACTGACAGAAGGAGGCCAACCAGCTCCGGGGAGGTTCAGAGATCACAATAGCCCTGCTCGGATGCGGGAGTGAGGAAGGGAGGGGAAATCTTTAAAGCGACGCCGTCATTAAGGCTCGAGACCGTAAGGATGATCCAACTTGCTATGGCTTCAGTTCAGCTTTCCTTGGATGTGCAAGTGCAGTGGCATCGTTGACTACCCAGCGCAAAGAGGCTACACTGATAAGAACAAAATGTCCTAAAGGCAATGCCACTGTGCCTCTGTTCAAGGCCAGTGAGCACCAGGTCCATGTGCTGAGTGGGAGAGTGATAGGGTGAAGGATGAGCAGGAACAGCAGAGGGACCAGCCCAGCTTCTGTCCTTCCAGGGAATATCTGGGTAGAGGCAATCAAGGGTCTGTAGTTTTCATCGGATTCTTTGAAGGGTAAGATAGGATTAGGAACCTCTTCCACTTTCCCCTTCTTCTAAAGGGAGGTGGATATGGAGCTGACAGAATCAGCACAGCCTTGGCCCAGGATCCACAACAGCAGCTGCCTTTGCCTCCTAAGCTCAGAGCCTTCCCTGGGCCTCCCAAGCCTCTCTTCCTACCCTACTCCTCCTGCCTCCTTTTCCTGAAGCTTCAGCTCTGGCCTGGCTTTTCTGTGAAGCTGAGTCCCAAGATACCCACTCCAAGGTGAAGCAGACTGGGAGCTGGCCAACCAACTCACCCACCAACCTGTGCCTCAGCTTACTGCAGCCCAACGCAACAAGCATTCAGGCTGCCATTGCTCTCTGGACAGGTGTGGGTGTTTACATGGATTGGTCTGGAAAGGGTGAGGGTTCGCCGAGCTGTGGATGAGTCCTTTCTTGTAGGTCTTCAGAAGTACATTTGCCACTATCCTGAAGTGGCATCCTGGGAGGGAGGCTGCCCCTGGACAAAACCAAGCAGCTATCCCAGGGCCAAGACCAAGCCCTCCCAGAAGCTGATGAAGCCTAAGGGACCCCAGGTGAATGAGTCATCTCATTTACTCCCAGTCAGTCCTGTGAACAGTAGACCTAATAACACAATTTTTGGATAAACAACAAAAACCATCTAGTAGATCTGGACAAGCTGGGCCAGCCTGACAAGGCTGCACTGCCAGCACCCGCTGTGGTCTCATCCTTGGGCAACAGCTGCTAGCGCCACTAGGACAGGGTTGACTGTAGATACTGAAACAATGGAGAACTACTCAGATGCCAGGACTACAGTCAGAACTACCTTGGGGACCACCTTGGCCAGTCATTTTTTGGTAAGAAGAGGATGCTGAGCTCAAAGAAGGGAAATAACTTGACTGAGGTCACACAGTGAATTAGAGGCAGGTCCTGGCCTGTCACTGCACACTCTTGCCTTCTGGCCCAGTGCTCACTGCACAAGATCAGGCTCACTTCAAATCAGACAGCATCTTGGCTGCATGTGACCTGAAATGTGGCTATGCATCAAGGGAATGAAAGGCCTCCCTATTCTCTGTGCCCCAGTTCTCCTCAATCCAAGATCTGTGTGTTAGGTTCAGATCTAGATATCTCCTTGTTCAGAGTGTCCCAAGGAGAGTCAGGGCCCATCACCTCAGGATGACCTGGTCCAACAGTCAATTGAGATACGGAGTGAAGTCTGTCCACAGTCACAATATCAGAGTGAAAGGTCCCTCAGTCTCCATCCGCCACACCTCCACCTTCCACATGAGGGTGTGGGAGGAGTAGCTGCTGAGGAGCCTGAGCAAGGTGTGTGTGAGGGAACACCCGGGTGCATGTCAGCCTCCCTCATGTGTAACTCAATTCCAGTGCTGGACGCTGACAATTCCCGGGCAAGTGGCTGGAGATCCAGAAGTGCTTGGTATTTTCCAGTAAAGACCATGTTACTCTACAAGAAGGTTATCACCCCATTTAAATAAAACAGAGAAAATAAGAGCTTTTAAGAAACTATGAGCAACAAAAGAAGAGGTTAAAACCAGGGCCCATTTTCCCCATGTCCCTGCCACCAACTTGGGAGTTGGGCAGATCTGAGCCGAGATCCTGGCTCTGTTCTTCCAGAGCTGGATGATTTCAAGTAAGACACTTGATCTCTCTGAGCCTCTGCTTCCTCTTCTACAGGATGGGAAGGAAGACAGAGTTGTACAGCTACTGCCTTAGATAACACAGGAAAATGATGTAATGAGAACATAGTTAATATCATTAAGATAGGTCAAAAATACAAGCTCTCAATTTACAGAGAGGAAAGGTTCATCATGGGGTTTCTTAAATAGTGAGATCATATAGTACATTTCAAATGCTATTCTTCATAATTTTCTAGGCCATTGTCTATGTTTACAGCACTGCTAAAGAACCGAGGTGCCTGCCGTACTGGTGCAGCACCGTCCTGTTTGCTGGTCCAGGTGCATGTACAAAGCTTGGTCTTGCAAAACATCATGCAGTGAGCAATCCAAGCCACAAGACTGTAGGGACGCGCACATCCACAGAAATGCCACAAGGTGACTGTGGTGCTCGACAGCTTGTTGTGGACAGGATGGGTTCTATCCAGGTGAGTTTATAAAAGATGAAAGACGTACAGATAATAATTTAAGTCAGACTTAAGTAATTCACTTTATTTTTGTAAACCTGAGGAGAAAACCAAGAACTTCTTATACTGGTGAGAGAAGGAAATAAAAAAGGGAATCTCAAATAGTTTACGGGGGCAATGTCCTCTTTTCTGTTACACAAGACTTTAGTAAGCCATCTTCCACACTCTGAGGGGAAGACAAGCCTTAGAAACAAACTGTTTTGTATTTGGCTTAGAGGAGAGCAGTTTTACTTTGATCTTGACGCCAGCCAGGAGATTTGGTGAGGGACTGAAGGGCAGTAATGGGGAAGAGTACTCGAGACAGGATGAGTACATAAGCAGTTCTTCAGCACCCGCTCTTCTGCTAGAGTCTTGTAATGCCACTGCCTCAGATAGACCAAAGGACCACAGTGTGAGCTGGGGAAGATGTCACTGTCAAGATCAAAGGGGAGGAAGGGGTTGACAAGTATGAGAAGTCCCAAAATACACTTGAGAAGAGGACAAAATGTTTTTCTGGGCCAGGTGCGGTGGCTCATGCCTGTAATCCCAGCACTTTGGGAGGCTGAGGCGGGCAGATCACCTGAGGTCAGGAGTTCAAGACTAGCCTGGCCAACATGGCGAAACCCCATCTCTACTGAAAAGTACAAAAATTAGCCAGGCGTGGCGGCGGGCGGCTGTAATCCCAGCTACTTAGGAGGCTGAGGCAGGAGAATCACTTGAACCTAGGAGGTGGAGGTTGCAGTGAGCCAAGATCGCGCCACTGCACTCCTGCCTGAACAAGAGCTAGACTCCATCTCAAAAAAAAAAAAAAAGAAGAAAATTATGAATGAGGCTGTTATACCAGGCAGAAGAAATTAAGGAAAATCTAGAGAGAAAAACCTAATCACGCCTAGTACATGATGGTTCTATGACCTTGTGATGACGGTGTAAAGACCTCGAGGGAGGGAGGATTTTCCAATTGTGGCAAACAGTGTGTGATCTTGCTCATGACCTGCTTGGAAGTGAGGCACAGGAAGACCACGATTGTGAATGATGGTGGCTGACCTGACTCAGAGCATAACCCGGCCCACAAGTCCCTCAACGTACTGGCCATCTTGTAATGGCTGTTCCTTTACCCAATTTAATGAATAGTATACCTCATTTACTGCCAACTTCCAAAGACACCAATGTAATCATACACTAGGGGCTTTAACTGTAGAATAATTACAACCCAGCAAATGAATGGGCAGGCTGCCTGCCATCATTAAAGGTTATGGCATGTAAAGGTGAGCAACCAATCCCACTTAAATACCCATTAGGCCCCAAAATGATCTATAGATTTGATGCAATTTCAATAAAAATCCCAACAGGAGTTTTTAATAGATAAACAAATTCTAAAATTTATGGAAAGGAAAGAGAACTAAAATGACTAAAACAAGATTTAACATAAAGCTATAGTAGTCAATATAACCGGTTAATGGTATTGGCAAACAGACACATAGATCAAAGGAACTGAATGAAGAAGACAATAATGGACCCACATGAGCATGGCTAACTGGTTTGACACATAAGCAAAGGCAATTCATTGGAGAAAGCATTTTGAAAAATATTGGTATGGTATGCAAAACATCTCACAAAAACCCTCAGCCATTTTAAACCTCACATTTTATACAAAAACTAACCCCAAATGGATTATAGATCTCAATGAAAAACATATAACTATAAAATATTTTGAAGAAAACATAGAAAAGCATCTTCATGACCTGGGGTTAGGCAAAGAGTCCTTAGACTGACACCAAAAGCGTGATAAAATGAAATAAAAAATTGATAAACTGAACTTCATCACAATGAAAATTTTTGCTCCATGGAAGACACTGTTAAGGGGACGAAAAGACAGGCTACAGACGTAGAGAAAATATGTACAAATCACAGCCAACAGAGGACTTGTATCTAAAATATATAACAACTCTCAAAAGTCCACAGTAAGAAAACCACTCAATTTGAAAGTGGATAAAAGACTTGAAAAAACACTTCACCAAAGAGGATATACGGAGAGCAAATATGCACATGACTTCATCACTAACTATTAGGAAAACACAAATTAAACCCACAATGAGATGCCACTACATACAATCAGAATGGCTAAAATAAAAATTGCTGACAATGTCAAGTACTGGCAAAAATGCAGAGCCACCAGAACTCTCATTCATTACTAATAGGAACGCACGATGCCAAAGTCACTTTGGAAAAGAGTAGCAGTTTCTTAAGCCTATCATATGATCCAGAAATTCCACTCCTGGGTATTCAGCTTAGAGAAATGAAAACCTATGTTCACACAAAAACCTGAACATCAATGTTTATAGCAGATGGATTCATAATCACCTAGAAGTAGAAACAACCCAAATGGTCCTTCAACAGGTGAATGAATAACTGTGGTACCTCTAATACAATGGAATACTTTTCAGCAATAAAGTATCCAAGGATCCTCATAGAATACACCAGCAGTTAACACACCAATGATTTTGCTCGCAAGGCAGTATCCCAAAATGACATTCCAGGGCAAAACCTAACCATCCCAAATCTCCCGTGGCCAAATGCACTGCAAAATCCCAAAGACCGGGGGTTTTCAAATGTATTCCTCAGGGCCCTGAGCTTTCATAAAAAGTAGGGGGTGGTTCCTCCTTGCCTCAACCACAGCAATTCTATAGTATCTATTTTCCAGACTGGAGTTGCATGTAGAGTTTCCTTTCAAAAGATGTATATTAGCAAAATCTGTGATGGTGGTCATGAAAGATCTAGACTGTTGCTACTGTTCAGAAGGACCTCCCCAGGGCATGGATGGTCATCTGTTTGGTTATCTATGTGCTAGACCCTCTAGCAGCTACTGCAGAGGACATAGTCTAGCAGCTACTGCAGAGGACATAGTCTAGCAGCTACTGCAGAGGACATAGTCTAGCAGCTACTACAGAGGACATAGTCTTTTTGAGGAACAATGTCTCCTCTGTTCAGGCTCAAAGCTGAGTGACATTAACCTGACTCCCTTACTTGGTGTCTAACCTTTTTGGAATTCAATGTTTTGTTAGCATGCTTCTGTCCAGTTTAGTGGGGGCTCCTGGCCTTCCTGCCTCCACTAGTTCTTTGCACCTGTGAGCTCACCTGTTCCATGCTTACACAAATGTCTGCTTTTCTCCAGGCCTGAGGAGCCCTGTCTTCTAGTTCCAAGCAGTCTTGTCTTTCCTTCTGTTGATTTCCTTCACAGAACAAGAACTGGAGAAAAGTCCATGCCCTCAGTGAAAAGAGTGTGGATACTTTTGCATTCTCACCTTACCTAATCTCTCAGCAACATTTGATGTTACTGATCACTCCTCTCTTCCCAATACATCTTCACTCAGCTCTCAGGACATCCCATTCTCCTAGCTTTCTCTCCCTGACTCCTTTGCAGATCCATCCAGAATTCCTTAAAGCTCAGCCCTACACTGCCATCTTTCCTTTTCCCTCCATATCTCCATCCAAGTTGATCTTACTCACGGCCACAGTTTCAATGATCAACATGCCAAGGCTCTCCACATTGACATCTCTAGCCCAACCTCTCCTCCAAGCTTCAGGTTTATATACAGTTGCTTACCTGACATCTCCACTTGAATGTCTCATAGATACTTTGAAACCTCAAACTAACCCAGTATGTTCCCCTTCTCAACCAAACATGATTCCTTCCTCTTGTTCCCAACGCCGTAAACATCACCACCAGGCATCCAGTTCCAGTCAGAAATCCAGAATCATCCCTGACTCTTACCTTCTTCCTCAATGTCCATATCCAATCCATCACCAAGTCCTGTTGATTTTACTTCTCAATATCTCAAATGCATTCATTTATCTCCATAATTACCATGTGTACCTGTGCCCGACTCCAAACCACTCTCCACACAGAAGCCAAAGGAATCTCTTAAAAACGCAAATGTGATATCATCCCTTTGCTTCATATCCTTCAACAGCTTCCCATTACTCACAAGACAAACACAAAAATCCTTAACTTGGGCTATGAGCTCCCATCTTGCTCCTGTCTGTTTCTCATCTCCTCTTAATGTCCCCTTGCTGTCTATGACACCAATTTCCTTCTCCACTTTATCAAATGAGTCACCATCTTTCCTGCCATTGGGCCTTGGCACCTGCTGTTCCTACACTTTTGCCTACTGACATCTATATATCTTTCAGATCTTAGCTCACTTCACTGCCTTGGGGAAGCCTTCTTGGACTGTGCCAGGTTGTTCCCCTTTTATATGTTTTGATGGCATTACATCTCTTCTCTTCACAGGGAAGAATGATGTCAGTTATTATCTGTGGGTTTATTTAATGTCTGGTTCCCTCCCTGGAGTATAAGCCCTGCAAAAGCAGGGACTGGGGGTTTGTTCTGTGTGGTCTGTCACCTGGCACTCTGGAGCTACGTTTACGGAATGCATGATTGTCTCTGTAGAACCCGGGTGGTTTCCCTGGAGCATACACAGGACAGACTGAAGAACTGCTCCCCTCACAGCTGAACTGACCCCAAGGTAATGGTGTGACAAAGATGGGCTAAAATTTTCTCATATGTGATCCCAATGGAATGAATAAATTATTTCCACCAAGTAATAAATGTAACATTTTAAAGAAGTAATCTATTCACAGTAACATTAAAATTGTAATATACCTAGGGAAAAAAATCTAATTTTAAAAACCAATAAGGATATGTGAGAGCTATACGAAGAAAATTATAAGACTTACAGGACATAAAAAGAAGACAAAAATAAATTGAGAGATTCCTTGTTCACGGTGGGAAGACAATATTATAAATATGTCAACTCTTTCACCAATTACTTGATAAATTACATGCTGTTCCAATCAAAGCTAAATGTAGTTTTCTGTAGAAACTAACACACATTCTAAAATGTAGATGAAAGAGTAAAAGGCCAAGAAAGCCAAGAAAATTACGAAAAAGAGTAAGAGGTATGTGTTTATGCATGTGCTGGTGGAAGGAGGGTACACATCACACCAGATTCCTGATTCTAGCTAATATTCTAATTCGTATATGGGAACTTGGTATATGACAAATCTCATCTCAAATTAATAAGGAAAGGATTGAAACTGTGCCCCAAAGATTAAAGACACCAATCCCTAACAGAGGTTACAAGATGGCAGACAAGAAACAACATGCTGAAACACTAAAACGCCTCTGCTTATGAGGCAAAAGAACTGGCTGAAATCTGTTAGAACCAATATGGCCAGCTGGAGTTTGGATAGAATGAGCCTGCTGATGTCACAGCCTGAATTTCCCTGCATGTTTCATACTAACCCCTCCCCTGAATTTGCCCATAGGATCCATGAGGTAGCATGAAGAGATTATTATACATGCCCCAGGACTTTCCAAACCTCTTCTTTCCTTCCACCAACCACCTCTAATCCTGGAATCCACCCCTCTAACCTTTTCTAATAAAATTACTGCCTTAAAACCAGGACAGGGAGACAGATTTGAGCTGGAATCCTGTCTCCTTGTTAATCAACTTATAATAAAAGTATTTCTTTTCTCAAAAACCCAGTGTCATGGAATTGGCTTCTAGCACATCAGGCAGTGAGCCCCTTTTGCTTGGTAACAGTATGATCTAATTAATACATGGAGCTGGAACTACCAAGATGGAAAAACAAAACTAGAATCTTATCCTATACCATGATAAAAAAAATAAAATCAGGGCCAGGCGTGGTGGCTCATGCCTGTAATCCCAGCACTTTGGGAGGCTGAGGTGGATGGATCACCTGAGGTCAGGAGTTCAAGACCATCTTGGCCAACATGCCAAAACCCCGGTCTCTACTAAAAATACAAAAATTAACTGGGCTTGGTGGTGCATGCCTGTAGTTCCAGCTACTTGGGAGGCTGAGGCAACAGAATCGCTTGAACCCAGAAGGCAGAGGCTGCAGTGAGCCGAGATCATGCCACTGCACTCCAGCTTGGGTGACAGAGCAAGACCTCGTTTCAAAAAATAAAATAAAAATACAAAATTAGCCAGGTGTGGTGGTACATGCCTGTAATCCCAGCTATTTGGGAGGCTGAGGCAGGAGAATCACTTGAACCAGGGAGGCAGAGGTTGCAGTGAGCCAAGATCATGCCATTGCACTCCAGCCTGGGCAACAAGAGTGAAACTCCGTCTCAAAAAAAAAAAAAAAAAAGAAAAAGTCAGGTGGACTAATGACTACATCTGAAACATTTTTAGAAGAAAATATAGACTCATCTTTATGAGCTTGGAATAGAAAATGAGTTTTCAAAGACTAAACCATACAAAGCACGAGGGAAAGATGATAAACATGACATCCAAAATTTCTCATACTAGAAAATAGACTATAAAAAGATTAAGAGAGGCCGGGTATGGTGGCTCACACCTGCAACCCCAGCACTTTGGGAGGCCGAGGCAGGTGGATCGAGGCAGGTGGATCATAGCTCAAGACCAGCCTGGAAAACATGGCAAAACCCCGTCTCTATTTTAAAAAATACAAAAATCAGCAGGGTATATGGTGGCACGCACCTGCAATCCCAGCCACTTGGAAGGCTGAGGCACAAGAATTGCTTGAACCCAGGAGGTAAAGGTTGCAGTGAGCTGAGATCACACCACTGCACTCCAGCCTGGGTAACAGAGCAAAACTCCATTCAAAAAAAAAAGAAAGTCAGATAGGAAGAAGATATTTGCAAGCCTATAAAAGATATATTCTATCCACTAAAAATATTAGTGGATAGAATATATAGAAATTCCCTACAAATCAGTAAGACAAACCAACAGAAAAGACAGGCTAAGAATATATATAAGCAATTCACAATTCACAAGATATGTACAAACTGCTCAAAACTTACATGTTTATGTTCAAGGTCACTAGTAATCAGGGTAGGCGAATTAGTGAGATACCATTTCACACCTACGAAAGGTGCTAAAATTTAAAAATCTGCGAGTTATTTTCAAAGAAAGAAGAAAATAGAAATTGTGCAACAGTAGTTGTTTATTCCAGTAACAGGAGGTAGCAGGGCTGTAGGGAAATACTTGGATTTTAGCTGCTCAGTCCAAGTTGTCCAGGAGGCAGCAGCAGCAGAGAGCAGCCCAGCAAGCAGCCAGGACTGCCTGACACCCGCTGTCCATCTTCTTTTCCCGTTCTATCACGTACACTGTTGAAGGGGATGCAGGGCAGGCAGGGGAGAGAGAGACCCAGTCAGAGGGGACTTGGAGTGGCAGCATCCTGGTAGAACTTACCACACTCTGCAGAGACTGGTTCTGTCTAGATTGTTAGCTCCACGAGGGCAGGGCAGGGGCCAAACTGATCTGATTCACTGCCCTTTCCCTGCTTTAGTGTCTGGCACACATCAGGTACTCAGCAGCTATCAGACCATTTTCCTGCCACCTCTCCTTCTCCAAGCTGACCAGGAAACCCAACCCAGTACTTTATTTATTGCTTGTCCAAAGTGATCCAATTCTCAATGCAACCCTTGCCCTGAGCCTGACTCCTGCAGCCTGATATGGCAGGCACCAGAGGAAATCTTTACACATGATTTTATTTAATCCTCCCAACAGTGCTGTATTACTATCATCATTTTATAACTCGCATATACTATTAGCAGGAGTGGGAATGGACAGAATCTCTTTGAAGGATAATTTAGGGGGAAGGGGAGAGACAACAACTGCAACCCAGAAAGTTTGTATCTGGAATTTATCCTACAGAAATAATTGTCCCAGTGTTCAGAGATCTATGTAAAGTATGGTTGTTGCTGTATCAAAATAACCCCAAACTAGCTTTAATGTCTATCAAGTGGAGTCCAGTTGGGTAAATTAAAGCACACCACATAATAGAATACTACACAGCCACTAAAAGAACCAGGTGGTTCTTCCACGTGGCCAATAATTTAAGGGATGAAAGCAAGGTCTAGAGCAGTGCATCTGTTTTATTTGTACAATAAGAAGGATATACACACAAACACACACACGTTTCTGAAAGTATACAAGAACTTAAAAAGTTCAGGGTGTGGAGAGAGGTGGAGATTTTCACTTTGCTTTTACATTTTTCTCAAATCATGGCTTGTCTGATTCCAAAGCCACACTCAAAGCTGCTCCTGGGGGTCCTCATGGCAGGAGGGTGGGGCCTGGCTAGTTTTAGAATGCCTTGGATCTCTTCAAACATCTATTTCAACTGCTATAAGATAGTTCCAGGGGCTTTAGGGGCAGTGGGCACTGACCAATCTGGGCTCCTGGCCCCAGTGGCCCCATCCTCAGTTCTGCGCTGCCTCCCTAAGTCACTGTTACCCAGACACTTCACATGGTCCAACTCCCCACAACCATGCTCCTCTTATAGCCTGACCTGGTACCTCCTAACCCATAGTTCCACCTATCAAATATGCCTTAAGTCCAATTCTGTCTCCTCTCAGGCACTGTGGCCTCTGTGAGCTCTAGGCTAGCACTAGGACTTCTGCTGGGCAAACCTGGCAAGTAGGGGATGCTATCAAATCACAACTCCCCCTCCAAGGAGCTCAAACCAGAGAGAACCCCTACACTGCTGCAATTCCTGGGGCTAAGTCCCTATTAACCCTCTCCCCCCGGCCCATGCCAGGTCCCAAACAGCTCATTAAGGCTCCTTTTGCAACCCCTGGCCCTCCACACCAGGTGGCAGTACTTTAGAATTTACCAAATCAACCCCAGCCTCTTCTCTTAGGGTTGTGGAAGGTAGTCAGGAGCCCACCTGAGCCAGGTTCTGGAGGAAGAGGGCATCAAGGGAGCAGGCACCATCAGTCTCTGCCTATGCACAGCCTTGAGGATTCCATGATGCTCCAGGGGCCACCTCCAGGTCCCTAACCAGCCCCCTGGCTCCCCTTACCCCAGTGAGTGTGAACATCCATCATACTCTGTTTTCTCCTCTCACTTCCTCAGCAGAGCCCCTCCATTCTTGACTCCCACACTGCTGCTCTCCACCTCTGCCAGTCAGTGACCTCAGCAGCACCAGGACTCTTGTCAGGAAATTCAGTGTCTACTCAGCTGACCTTTGGTAGTGCCCACCCCACCCCTTGGCCTTCTCTCAGCATCAGCAATACTGTCACTGGGCTCATCCTTTCCTGTGTCCTGGAAATATCCCCTCCATTTTTTTTTTTTTTTTTTTTTTTTTTTGAGATGGAGTTTCACTCTTGTTGCCCAGGCTGGAGTACAGTGGTGCAATCTCGGCTCACTGCAACCTCCGCCTCCTAGGTTCAAGCAATTCTCCTGTCTCAGCCTCCCGAGTCGCTGGGATTACTGATGCATGCCACCACACCCAGCTAATTTTTGTATTTTTAGTAGAGACAGGGTTTCATCTTATTGGTCAGGTTGGTCTTGAACTTCTGACCTCAGGTGATCTGCCCACCTTGGCCTCCCAAAGTGCTGGGATTACAGGTGTGAGCCACTGCACCCGGCCTCCCTCCACATTTTTATTCTGCCTACTCTTCCTCTGGGGCCTCCAATACCACCCTCGGTCGCTGGGATATGGAACAAAGCCTCTTAGCCAAGGCAGCTGCCTATTCCTCCCAGATTCAGGCTTTATCATTCTTTTCCTCCTCCTCCTCAGACTGACATCTGTAGAACTCTGCACATTTACAGGTTTATTCAAAATCAATGCAAAGGTAGCATTCACACGTCAGTCTATTGCCTCCTCCGGCAGCACACTCCCACTGTCCTACACTTAACGACCCATCATGTCCTTTGCTCAAAAACAGCCAAGCCTCCTACTGCCTCAGCACTCTCCCTCTGGCCACCTAGACTGTTCACAGTGATTCCATGGATCCCATGGGTCCGAATCTGGCCACGTCCAGCAACCCTAATACTGAGCTCTACCCCCAGGGCCTCAGATACCTCAGAGCCAAATCTGTGCCTAGCACAGACCAGCCCCATGCCTGTGTAGGACACACACAAAAAGACAACCCTAGCTGTGTTCTCAGAAAACCTCTATCCCTATCTCCCCAAGTCCGTCTCCTTACCAAAGCTGTGCCCCAGCTGTTCTAAGCATTTCTTCCCAGGAATCTGAGGTTCAGCCAGAAGTTAGTCAGGTGAGGGGGTTGTGGGTGAGAGAGGTACTAGGTTTTCATCAGATTCTGGTGATGGAAGGTTCAGAGAGAAGCAGAGAACCTGGGAGCTCTAGGTGGTTCCTCCAAGACGCCTTCCTGACCTACTCCATTAAGGGTCTTTCTGATTCTGAATTCCTGCCAGCACACTGTAACTGCAATCATTCAAAAACACCCTTAGAAATATCAAGCAGTCCTAGCGCTGAGGCAGAGATGGGCTCAAGTTGAGTATTTAGATGAAAAAGCCAGACTACAGGCCAGGACATTTACAGTGTCCAGAAGAACAGAGTTTTGCAGGTAAGAATCGGAGACTTTTATTCTGTATGACCGTGATGTTTCCCTTTTTCCTTCTGTTATTAGAATAGAACAAAGAAAATAGGACTGTCTCAGAAGTGGCTGGCTTATTGTCAGTGTTTCCATATTCCCTAACTAGACTCTAAGTCCCTAAAGTGCAGGGTACAGGCTTTCTCCACATGCTGCCCCTATAGGGCCTGAGACACAGGGAGGGAAGGCTGGCTGGGAACTATGAGCAGCACCAACATCCTTCTAGGCAGGGGCAGAAGGCTACGGTGGGCAGTCCCTGCCTCACTCACAAGATCCACATGGCCCACAGTCTAGGTCCTCACCACATCATGAGTTCAAAGTCTGCCAGTACACTGGGACTGATCTCAGTATCTTTAGTTATGCAGTAGTTTGAGTTGGCTCATTTGTGAATCTACAGAATTGCTAGTAAGAAATTAACACATAGAATAATCACATGCCCATTAAGACAAGAGTTCCACAACCAGCCATCTCTACTCCCTAAATGGCCTGGCAAATACAGACGGACACTGGCTCAAGGAAGCCCATTATCACCCAAGTGTGTCCTTAGCAGGTATGGGGAAAACTGGTTCTGTGCCAAGGCATTTCAGAAATATACTTTCCTAGGAAGTTACACATATGTAATTCTAATAATTCTAAATGTTGTATAAGAATTGGATGAAACAAAAGCAGAGTACAAAAACTGGAAGACATGGGGGATAATACCATGCTTGCACAAAGCTGCCATGAGGGGAAGACAAGTGGCTTCAACAGCCTTAGTCATCAGCAGGCTCATGGTTTCAAGTCTTAAGAGCCAGGTCTGGGGACAAGGCCAAAAGACCAGCTCAACTAGGGTCAGGAAAGAGACGAGTCAAAGTCATTAAGAGCCCACATCACTAGAGCAAGCTGGCTGTAGTAAGGTGCACTGCCTAGCCCAGTGCCCACCAAGCGACAAGGATTCCCCCACAATCATAAGGAAGTGGCCGGCTGAAATGTGGTCAGTGAAAGGGGATTTATCAAACTAGAATTATAAAATGTTGTGAAAGCCTATCAAATATCAAAATGAAGTCTGATATTATGAGTGTCCAGTGGTAGTTATGCTGGAGTCTAAAATTAGATGATGAGTAAAGCTGACTTTTGCTCAGCAGTGAACAGTGATTCATCAGAAACTGATCTTCAAAGACATCTTGCTCCTTGTGCTTTAAACCTTTACCCAAATGAATTGAAAGTAGGGACTTGAACAGATATTTGTACACTCATGTTCGCAGCAGTATTATTTAGAAACATCGTCAAAAGGTGGAAGCAACCCAAGTGTCAATAGATAAATGAAATGTAGTATAAATATACAATGAATATTATTCAGCCTAAAAAAGGAAGGAAATCCTGACACACGCTACAGCATGGATGAATCTTGAGGACATTGTGCTAAGTGAAATAAGCCAGTCCAGAAGGACAAATACTGTATGATTCCACTTATATGAGGTACTCAGTGTAGTCAAATTCATAGACACAGAAAGTAGAATGGCGGTTACCAGAGGCTTGAGGTAGGAAAAAATGGTGAGTTGTTATTCAATAGGGACACAGTTTCAGTTTGGGAAGATGAAAAGAGTTTTGGAGATGAGTGCTGGTGAAGGTTGCACAACAATGTGAATGTAATTAATGCCAATGAACTGTACATTAAAAAATGGTTAAAATGGCAAATTTTATGTTATGAGAATTTTATCACACACATAAAAACCTGCATTATTTTTTTCTTTTTTTAAGAGACAGGGTCTTGCTATGTCACCCAGGCTGGAGTGCAGTGGTGCTATCATAGCTCACGGTAACCTTGAACTCCTAGACTGAAGTGATCCTTCTGCTTCGGCCTCCTAAATAGCTAAGAAACTTGCATTATTTAATTCTCTGTTTATACATGAGAATTCCAGGACACTTCAGCACTTGGGGAAAAAGACAACAGAGCTGAGCTTTGCAGCAGGCAAAACTCTGTACGTTGGTGGCTCAGGACGTTCTGTTCCAGCAGCAGCTTGAGTTCTCTTTGGTTTGGTGGCATGAATCAATCCTGCAGGCCCCCGGGGCCAGCCTGGACTCCAGCCAGCCAGAGACACCTCATGGTCACAAAACAGTAAGTCCACTCTGCCTGCCTGTGTGCCAGCCTGTCCTCCTGCTTGAAGACTCTTCTAGACTGCTCCAACTATATCTCACATCCAGCAAATGTGCTGAAGGAGAAAGAAGCTGCTGTTGCTGACGCTTAGCTCAGTCTCCTTCCCACCTCACATGCTCACTCTGCATTTTCCTGACATAGCCAACCCTGCAGAGGAGTCCAGAAATAAAAGACATCATCCCTGACTCAGGCAGCTCACAGACCACTTGAAAAGAAGAGACAAAGACTCATCTCAGGAAGCTCACAGCCACATGCCAAATGGGGCAGGACCAATAATAAACACAATTGGTACAAAATCAGGACAGATCCTTTCAATGAGTTAAGGTGAGAGGAATGTTAATCTTATTACCACCCTCTCCTCATTTCTCTCTTCTTGCACTGCTACAAGAAAATTAAGTAAATGATGGCTAGTGAGTGGCTCACCAAGAAATGGCCATCATCTTAGATGGGCCCTGGCTGCCACAGCCAGCCCTAATAGCCCTGGCTTCTGACTGATAGGGCCATCATGGCCTGACAGTCCCTTGCCCCCAGGATGGAACCATAGGTTAGGGTGATTAATGCATGAACTATTATTTCATACCCTGCTGAGCAGCAAGAATGATGCTTGAAACCAGGGAAGCATAGAAACAAAGCAAGGAGAGAAAAGGTAAGAGTGAAACAGAAATAGAAAACGACTCAGAAACCAAAAACCCCCAATGTCAGTGGCCCTTGAATATAAGACAACTACTGCCATGATTTTAGAAGGCTAAATAGAAATCAGGGAAATGATTTCCTCCTGGTTTTCAGGCACTGGATTACAGAAAAAAAATAGAGAGGTTACTTTGAGTGGAGCTGGCTCTTTGGAACTTGCCCAAATGGGCAGAGATCACCAAGGAGGTAGCTGTTGGGTTTTTCCAATTAGTGCCCAGGCACAGGCAGGCACAGACTACTCTGTTATCATCAATGTTAGCCTGATTCACATTGAGTGCTAGCCCATGAGTTTCATTCAAATAGTACTTGCTGCATTTTCTAAGAAGGTAAACACTGCCATATCATTTTTACTGAACATAAAACGTGTTTTATCTTAGGTATACAGACCATAACTGGCTTCTAAAGGTACCAGATTCCTGTGTTACTGATTAACAGCTCCAGCAGATATATTTATGCAAAGCACCCCAGGTTGTTTTCTTTTTCTACTGTCAGGCTTAATTTTATGACAGTAAAAATAGTAGTGTTTTCTCCTGAATGCACCTCAGTTTAGAGCCTGGTACACAGTGAGTTCCAAGGTCAGGGATGGGACAGGATGACCATTCTCAATGAATGTGGTGAGAAGGTGATTCAGGGGCAACCCTCATTTGTAAGGACTGTCCCCTACCCCTCCCCTCTACTACCTGCAGCACACTGCCCACTATTTCAGAGAAACAAAGGCCATTCCTTGTAGATTTGCAAAGAACTGTGTGGGGTGCCTGGGCTATGCCAAATTATCCACCGCAATTCCTGCTGTTTTTTAACACTGTTTTCTAACACAAGCTGACATCAACCCAGAATCAAGGGCAAATGGTCCTGAAAATCCCCACTTTACCCACTGAGATGTGATTATTTGGCAAATGTTGAGGCCAGAGACTTCACCAGCGGAGAAAAGGAGACAGAAGTGGTGCCCTGGCTTGTACAACTGTGACTAGGACTCTGGCCCTGGAAGACAGGGCCAGAGTTTAGGGAAACAACTCCCTTCCATAGTGAACTCTATCAGGGCTGGCCAGCTTGTCACTGAAGCCAGTTTAAAAAGTCTCCACAATCATGACCAGCCTCTTGCCATGAAAACCCTGGTGGAAAACTAAGTAAGGTTGGCCTTGTAGATGGAGCAGGTATGTAGGGACCCTCCAAAAATATGCCAGGAAGGCCAGAAGGCATGTGATTTCTCCCCATCTGGTAGAGTTCAGCTGCCAAAGCGGTGGTTTTATTTACAGCACTACCAATTTGGAGAACTAAGAGATAGAGCAGAAGGACTCTCAGCAAACTCCAAAAGCCCAGTATACAGCATACTTGACCTAGGGTACACTCCTGGATAGTGTGTTTGCAATGCTGCTGTCATCATCTGTCCATATCACAGCACAAGCAGACCAAATCCCTTGGGCCTGGCAGCCCACCAAGGAACACAGGACAAAAGCAAAGAGAGGCAGTGCTAGAGTTGGGACACCCTAGGGTCCAACCTCAGTGCCACCTTGAGGGTGTGACAGCCGCTTCCAGCTTTAGTTTCCTTGCCTGTAAAATAGGGATGAGATTAGCACCTATTCCTTTATTGGGTTCTTCAAGAACTTGATGAGTTAATCCACACAGGCCAGTGCCTAGTATACAGCGGGTAATTCTGTATATGCTAGCTGCTACTATTGCTCCCAAAACAGAGATCTGAAGGATGGAAGGCAGGGCTTCCCAATCGCTAAGAAACCTGGAAGCAACATGGGCATTACATAGAACTGATACACCCTACATATAGTTGCATTTTACACAATGAATTGGAGTCTTTTTGAAAAATGAACGAGAGACATGGAAATGGGAAAAAAAGAGGTATCTGTTGATCTAAGGTACCGCCTTAGTGCAACTCCTTGTGTACATAGAACTGATACACCCTACAGATAGTTGCATTTTACACAATGAATTGGAGTCTTTTTGAAAAATGAACAAGAGACATGGAAATGGGAAAAAAAGAGGTGTCTGTTGATCTAAGGTACTGCTTTAGTCCAACTCCTTGTGGATGCTAGGCTCTAAAGTGATAATCCAGGAGGGCCAGGGGCACTGCCTCCTAATGATATTCACAACCACAGCCATCCTTATTATACCCACCATATCAGCTAGCTGGAGCGGGTTATCACCAAGAACCCTTCTACCAACTCCCACCGTCACCACTCTTCTCCCATGATTGAACAGGGAAATGGAAATGATCCTATTTAGCAATTCCTTTTGACCTCCAAGATAAACCCTGGGGACCCTCAGCTCCTAATTTTATCTGGATAAAAATGTTGAGGACTGCAATATCACTTATCACTCTATGCTCACAGTTTACCACAGGGCACTCAGTAGGCCTGGCACACAGGAGACACTAAATGAATGAGTGAATGGACAAATAACCTGCCCTGCACTCCTTACCTCAGTTGGAAAAGTCTGTCTTATAAAGAAACTGCAGATATGGGCTTAGCTGGCTACACTATGAAGCAACTGCAAAGCACTGATAAGGAAAAATATGAGACCCAGTCGCTCTCAAGTTCTTAAGAAAGTGAGTCACTCCACTTCTGTCAGGTCAACCCTTCAAAAGAGATCTTGGCATATTCTGAATTTTCTAGAAAGGGGCTGAGGGCAGTCCTTGATATCAGGGCCATCACTTTATTCCGAAGGGAATAATCTGCCTGAGAGAAGATCTTGGAAGAGAATCAAGCAAGCAAAGGGAGCTTAGGGTCCTGAGTCCAGCTAGGCCAGGAAGAGTGCGCCCAGTAGCCACAGGATACACCTTTTCCACAGAGGCTTCAAATCTGCAGCCCCAGGACATCTTGCCCACAGCCCTGGGGAGTCCACGGTCACCCACTAGCTGCCTGACGGTACTTGGAAAGGGCTTTTTTTGGAGGCTCAGGAGGAGAGAGGAATATTGATCCTTCATAAACAAACTACCCATGATATACATTCTCCCCAAAAGCAAAAATTCATTTTTACCCATTAAGAACAACTCACAATATAATCTTGCACTCTCTCTCTCTCTAAAATTCTCCAGGCTGAAAAGGTATCCCAGGCTAGCAAATGGACTCATTTCAAAGGTTAATAAATGGAAAAGCTCAGAGGAAACCAAGGCACTACTTAAAAAAGAAAGAAAAAAGCCTAATGGAGATTTTTTTTTTCCTAAGGAAAACGCAACTGAAAATCATCAAAATGTTTTCTAAGCTGTTCCCAAGTTATAGTCTTTAAGCAAGTGTGTTCCTGGGGAAAGGGCCTGATGACTAGAACCTCAAGAGAAAGCTCAGGTACAACCCCCAGAACAAGAATGCGTCTGCTCTTTGTGTGTGTGTGTGTGTGTGTGTGTGTGTGTGTGTGTGTGTGTGTGTGTGTGTTGTAGGGGGAGAGGGCTCTACTCCCTCCCCTTGCTTCAGAAAGCCCTGAGTCTAGAAGCCTGAGGATGGGTCAGGGCAACCTTAGGAGTATGCTACCTTTTCCAGTCAGGATCCCAGCCTGGCTATACAAGGCACCCTTGATCAAATGAGGAAAAGGCCACTAAGCCTAGCAGGGAGAGAAAAGGAAGGGAGCAGTGTTAGCCTCTCGAGACCAAAAGCATTGCAGCTCTGATAGTATAAAAGCAGCAAGCTTCCTGGTACAAACTGATAAGATTTTCGACAGGAGTTGATAGGAAAGTAAATATCTCCTGGAGAAGGAACCCACTCCCTGAGAGAGCCAGCGTAAGCCTGGTACAGCAGAAGACCAGGGCAGGCTACTCAAACACTGCAATGATCTGCTCAATGGGTCTGTCTCCATGGACCCCCATCCCCTGCCAAACTGCCAGTTCAGCTCACAGGGGAAGAGCTGGGTCCTCTTCAGATCTGTATCCCCAAAGGTCTAGCTCTTACAGATACAGGTTCACTGGATTCAGAGATTATGCGTAACATACCTGGCTTAATCAATTTAAGTAAAATGTAAGTCCCTTAACCTCTCTGTGGGTAAAAAACTCAGCATGACGTCAACCGTGTGATACTAACATCTGAAATGGAGACCTCGGTGAAAGCTGATAATCACTCCTTAAGACTTGCATATTCTTAAAGACTGAGATACAGCCGAGGATATACAGACTATACAAAGTTATACAAACTTTTTTTTTTTTGAGACAGGGTCTCATTTTGTCACCCAAGCTGGAGTGCAGTGGAGTGATCTCAGCTCACTGCAGCCTTGACCTCCTGGGCTCAAGCGATTCTGTGGCCTCAGCCTCCCAAATAGCTGGGACTACAGGTGCGTGCCCCCATGCCCAGATACTTTTTTGTATTTTTTGTAGGGACAGGGTTTTGCTACGTGGCCCAGGCTCACGTGATCCACCCACCTTGACCTCCCAAAGTGTTGGGATTACAGGTGTGAGTCATTGTGCCCCACCTATACAGACTTTTTAAAGTTAAAAACACACACACACAAAACACCACACTCAACAACACTACTTTTTTCATTTCCCATCCTACACCAACATACTAACAACACTTTTATGTAGCATTATATTAGCTGCAAATACATCCTCTGGACAGAGACTAACATACCAGATGAATTTCAGAAAGGGCTATATCACAACATTTATAACAAAATGTTAACTGCTATCTCTGGGTATCAGTTATGCATTAATAATGCAAAGTAAATAATGTGCAAATAAATTATGCACATTATTTACTTTGTCAAAGAAAAAGCATTTCTGTAATTTAAAAAGTGGTTTTCTAAAAAGTGGCCAGGTTTCTCTGTGTGAGAGCCAGGGTATAACCCAGGAACAGGAACTCTGGCCTATTATCAAGGCTGAACTAAGTAGGGGTTTGGAAGAAACCAGCTCTTCTGGACCACTGATTGCTCTGGACTTGGTCCTCACACTTGTGTTACTGTCTGCTGTGCTAAGTTCCCACCCAGTGATAAAGACACCAATCCTTGCTATCTTCATTTTCAGCATTTTAATTATAATCATTCTATGTCATGTCCTGATTTTTAGAGCATCTCAACTCTGTGGCTCTGAGGAGCCACACTATAAGCAGAATATAATTGATTTTTTAAAAGGCACCAAATTCTACTAGTATAGACAGTTCTCCTGAGAGTGACTTCCATGAAAATCTATAGGAATCTTTAGACAGTGAAGAAGCTGTCAGTTTTCAAGACATTCCTTCTCAAGTTTCCCCTGTGGCTAACCACACCGTCCACTGGGAAGATTGCACTAGGTGCCTACGGGCACTGTGCCACACAGGCAGCTGGTGTGGTAAGAGACATACCACCCTATGCACAGGCCCTGGAGCCTGGGCCCTTTGTGTACAGCTAATGACTCATTACTATTGGGAAGAGTATATCCTAGGGGAAGATCCTTGTCACCCCAGATGTTCCCCACACCAATGACCTGCAGCACTGGACTTGCTCTGCAGAGTGCAGCTGACATAGGGAGGTCCCGACAATGCCTGGTTAGCTCCAACCCTTCTAAGACTGCCCTACTCTATCCCACCTGTACCTTCCAATTTCCCTTAGCAGCATTTCACCCAAAGCAGTCTTCTTTTCCTTGCCCACCAAACCAATGTCCTCATGGTTTATAACAACCTAACTGAAGAAAGCTATGCAAGAGGTAATGGGAATATGTGTGTCATGTTTTTAAGACTGGGTAAAAGTAGTATCAAAGCAGAAAACCCAGGCTGCACCTGGGTGAAAGGGGGCTGAGAACAATGAAGCAAGGCCATCTGGTCTGGAAGCAACAGACTTCAAAATACCTTGTTTCCCCAGGCCAGCCAGGTCTAGCTAACCTAGCCTGCTCTCAGCCCTCAAGCACAAAGCACATCCCATCAGCCAGCTGAATAAATTGGATCTGCAAAGAGTTTTCTTTCTGCACTCCATTACCTCTGAGTGCAAACCAAGGCTTTTAAAAAGGCAAAATAGGATGTTCTACATAAAGTACTTGACCAAAACAGATTGTCTCTATCCCCAAGAAGATGGAAAAATCCAAGGGCATCTTTAGGAGTCTACAGTCCCCTAGTGTCATGACCACACTGTCATCACATGACACACAGATCCACGAGACCTGGTGCTGGTGCAGTCATTAGGGAGACCATCATTGAAGTGCTGGGCCTGACTGAGCAGATCTGTCAAGTTAAGGCCCTAAGTCAGAAGGAATGAGAGCCTAAGATGGTGCTAAGTCCCAGTACACTCACTAAAAACCATTCTCATCTGCTTTTGTGAAGAGAGTTGCAACTGAATACAGAGAAAACCCATCTTACCCACAGACTCCTCCTCCTTTACCACTGCTAACAATGTGTGCTATAGTTAAGTTTGAAGTATTTTAAGGATATTCCCTGACAGAATACAAAACAGTTCAATACACTCATGTATCTCTCAATGATGGAGACATGTTCTGAGAAATGCATTGTTAGGCAATTTTGTCATTATGTGAACATCATAGTGTACTTACACAAACCTAGGTGGTATAGCCTACTGTACACCTAGGATATATAGTATCACCTGTTGCTCCTAGGCTACAAATGTGTACAGCATGTTGCCATACTGAATACTGTAGGCAATTTTAAACAATGGTAAGCATCTATGTGTCTAAACATAGAAAAGGTGCAGTAAAAATGTCGTATAAAAGATAAAAACTGGTATACATATATAGAGCACTTACCATGAATGGAGCCTACAGGCCTGGAAGTTGCTCTAGATGAGTCAGTGAGTGAGTGAATGTGAAAGCCTAGGACATTACTATATCCTACTGCAGACTTCATATATACTGAACACTTATACTATATGCCATACACTTAGGCGATACTAAATTTATAGAACAGATTTCTTTCTTCAATAACTAACCTTAGCTTACTGTAAATTTGAAAAACATTTTAAACTTTTTGACTCTTTACCAACACTTTGCTTAAAACATAAATATATTATACAGCTATACAAAACTGCTTTTCCTTTATACCCTTATTCTATAAGCTTTTTCTATTTTTAAAATTTATTTATTTTTTACTTTTTCAACGTTTTTGTTCAAAACTAAGACACAAACCCACACATTAGCCTATGTCCACAGAAGGTCAGGATCATTAACATTACTGTCTTCCACTTCCACATCTTGTCCCACTGGAGGTCTTCAGGGGTAATAACATACATGGAGCTCACATCTCTATGATAACAATGACTTCTTCTGGAATGTTTTCTGAAGGACCTGCCTGAGGCTGTTTTATGGTTAACTTAAAAAAATAAATAAATAGGAGTTCTCTCTCTCTCTCTCATATATATATATTTATATATGTGTATACTTTTCTTTTGTTTTTGAGGCACAGTCTCACTCTTGTCCAGGCTGGAGTGCAGTAGCACAATCATGGTTCACTGCAGCCTTGCCCTCCCTGGACTCAAGTGATTCTCTCACCTCAGCCTCTCTAGTAGCTGGGATTACAGGTGTGTACCACCATACCTGGCTGTTTTTCTATTTTTTTGTAGAGATGGAGTTTCGCCATATTGCCCAGGCTGGTCTCAAACTCCTGGGCTAAAGCAATCCACCCACCTTTGCCTCCCAAAGTGCTGGGATTACAGGTGTGAGCCACTGTGCCTAGCCTTAGTTTATATATTTACTATACTTTTAATTGTTATTTTAGAGTGTACTCCTGACTGGGCATGGTGGCTCATACAAAAATTAGCTGAGTGTGGTGGCATGCACCTGTAGCCCTAGCTACTTGGGAGGCTGAGGCGGGAGGATCACCTGAGCCCAGGGAAGTCAGGGCTGCAGTAAGCTGTGATCATGCCACTGCACATCAAACCACATAAGCCAGTAACACAGTCATTTATTATCAAGTATTATGTACTGTACATAATCGTATGTGCCATGCTTTTATACAGCTGGCAGCGCAGTAGGTTCGTTTACACCAGCATCACCACGAACATGTGAGTAACACATCACTTTGTGATGATATGATGGTCAAAACATCACTAGGGATAGAAATTTTCCAGCTCCATTATAATCTTATGGGACCACCATCATTTATGTGGTCTGTTCTTGACAAAGGCATCCTTATGCGGCGGCGCATGACTGTAGTTAAGAATACAAATTTGAAACTAGACAGACCTGGGTTCAATTCATAGCTCAGCTAGTTACTATTTAAACAGAGCTTAGTTATGTCATCCCTCTGAATCTCAGTCTCCTCATCTCTAAAATGGGATACCACTAGGACTGCTATATGGATTCAATATGATAATGTATACAAAGCACCTGAATAAAATCTAATTAGAAATGGTAATATTTATTTAGTGACTGGCACTAAATTACTGAAGGGATTTATTTTTGCATGTGTGTGTGTGTGTGGCAGGGTATCACTCTCTCACACAGACTGGAGTGCAGTGGCGACATCTTGGCTCATTGCAACCTCCGCCTCCCAGCTCCAAGCGATTCTCCTGCCTCAGCCTTCCCAGTAGCTGGGATTACAGGTGTGTGCCACCATGCCTGGCTAATTTTTGTATTTTTGGTAGAGACAGGGTTTCACTATGTTGGCCAGGCTGGTCTTGAATTCCTGACCTCAAGTGATCCACCTACCTTGGCCTCCCAAAGTGCTGGGATTACAGGTATGAGCCATTGCACCTGGCCACTGAAGGGATTTAACAGGTATTTGTTGTACGAGGTTCCAGGGGAAAAGGGAAGAGTAGGTTATAAAACAATTTTTACTCATGCATGGGAGGCCACATGATACATGGAAGTATGTCAGGCTCTGGGTCAGAGATCTGGGGGATCATAGACAAGATGTTATTACAGCCTCTCTAAGACTCTGGTTCCACAGCTGTAAAATTTAAGATACCACTACCCTGAAGAGCTGTCGTAAAACTTGGATGCTCTCAGCCCAGTATCAGGGATTTCAGCAGGTGCTCAGAAAATGGTGGTAGTTGCTGAGGAACATAGCCTCTGGAATCAGATTGTTAGGTTTGAATCTCAGCTCCATCACTTCTTAGCTCTGTGACCATGAACAAGTTAGCCTTTCCATGCTTCAGTTTCTTCATCTATATGATGGAGACAAAAAGACCTACCTTGCAGGGTTGTTCTTATGACTAGATGAGCTAATATACAAAAGTGCTTGACACATAGTAACTACTAGACAAATACTGGTTCTATTATTTGGCTAGTATTTATTATTTAATAATTAATACTTAAAAACTTAAACCACTGGCCCCAAACTCTTTTGGTTCTGATGGTTTTCATCTAGAAATTGTTACCAAACATCCAGATTCTCTAGCCCCAGACTGCAGAGAGGCTCTCTCCAGTCAGGTGAGAGTTCTTTATAGTTCCAAATTCCCAAAACCTTCTCCCTCAGCAGGCCACCAGAAAAAAGTCGTGTATTTTTCAGCTGCTCATGAAGCTTATTAGGAAGACTTTTTCCTTCATTGGGTTCAAAAGCAATGGCTCACTTAAAATTTTAATTAAAGCCAGGCACAGTGGCTCATGCCTGTAATCCCAGCACTTTGGGAGGCCAAGGTGGGCAGATGGTTTGAGCCCAGGAACTCAAGACCAGCCTGTGTAACACAGCAAGACCCTGTCTCTACAAAAAATACAAAAATTAGCTGGGCATGGTGGTGCATACCTGTGGTCCCAGCTACTTAGGGGGCTGAGGCGGGATTATCTGAACCTTGGGAGGCAGAGGTTGGAGTGAGCCGAGACTGCACCACTGCACTCCAGGCTGGGTGACAGAGCAAGACCCTACCTCAAAAAAACAAAAAATAAAAATAAAGAAAAATAAGTTTTCTTAAATTAAGACTCTACGGCAGTGGTTCTCAAAGGAGGGCTGATGTTGGCCCCTAGGGGACATTTGGTAATGTCTAGAGACATTTTCAGTTGTGATAACTGAGATGATTGCTACTACTGTTATTTAGTGGGTAGAGGCTAGGAATACTGCTGAGCATCCTACAATACACAGGACAGCCCCCACAACAAAAAATCATCTGGCCCAAGTGTCAATAGCATGAGGTTGAGAAACTTCAGCTTATAGAAAAGCTGCTTATGACAAAGTTTAAGTGGGTAGGGTGGGGGACTAAAATATACAATGATATCTACATTACAGTGGTAGCCAGGTACAAATGACATGTGTGTATAAACAGGGACTGACTAGGAAATAAGACCATGAAAATTATTTGAGAAAGTAGGGTGTGTGAATTATAATTTACAAATTCTATGAGCATTATTACTATGTTTAAGGACCAGAGAAAGAGTGAAGGCCAGAACTCAGTGGAGGCAAGAATGCCCCAAAACTACATCTCTCCATTCCGATTATTCAGACACCTGTGACTGCCTATATTATAACAGTGCTTCAACCCCCTGCTACATAATGAATATTCTGCTCAGGTCCCAACAAACAAGTAAGGTGAGAAAGGAAAACAAAAGTGCAAACAGCTGGGCACAGTGGCTCATGCCTGTAATCCCAGCACTTTGGGAGGCTGAGGAGGGCAGATCACCTGAGGTCAGGAGTTTGAGACCAGCCTGGCCAACATGGTGAAACCCTGTCTCTACTAAAAATACAAAAAATTACTGGGCATGGTGGCTCACGCCTGTAATCCCAGCACTTTGGGAGGCCAAGGCGGGTGGATTACAAGGTCAGGAGTTCGAGACCAGTCTGGTCAATATGGTGAAACCCCGCCTTTACTACAAATACGAAAATTAGCTGGGCATGGTGGTAGGCACCTGTAGTCCCAGCTATTCGGGAGGCTAAGGCAGGAGAATCACTTGAACCCGGGAGGCGGAGGTTGCAGTAAGCCGAGATCATACCACTGCATTCTAGCCTGGGCGACACAGCAAGACTCCAACTCAAAAAAAAAAAAAAATTAGCCAGGTATGGTGGTGGGCGCCTGTAATCCCAGCCACTCAGAAGGTTCAGGCAGGATAATTGCTAGAACCCAGGAGGCAGAGGTTGCAGTGAGCTGAGATCACGCCATTGCACTCCAGCCTGGGTGACAGAACAAGATTCCGTCTCAAAAAAAAAAAAAAAAAAGTACGTTTGAGCAGTCTTTTCTGCAAAATCAAGCCCAGAGTTTAACCACTCAAAAAAGCTTATTCCAGTGCCCCTCTGTCCTCTCTCCTGCATATCTTTAAACTCTTCTTCATCTTGAATCACGTGACAAGTAGTTACTGGCAAATGGTTAAATTAGACAAGGTTTCCTATCATGGACCTTTCAGACAGTAGAGACCATAATTCTTTTTCTTTTTTTTTGAGATAGAGTCTCGCTCTGTCACCCAGGCTGGAGTGCAGAGGCATGATCTCGGCTCACTGCAACCTCCACCTCCTGGGTTCACATCATTCTCCTCCCAAGTAGCTGGGACTACAGGTGCCCGCCACCATGCCTGGCTAATTTTTTGTATTTTTAGTAGAGACAGGGTTTCACCGTGTTAGCCAGGATAGTCTAGATCTCCTGACCTTGTGATCCACCCACCTCGGCCTCCCAAAGTGCTGGGATTACAGGCGTGAGCCACCACACCCGGCCATGAAGACCTTAATTCTTTAAAAATATTTATTTTAATTTTTGTGGGTACATAGTAGGTGTATATATTCATGGAGTACATGAGATGCTTTGATACAGGCATGTAATGGATAATAATCACATCATAGAGAATGGGGTATCCTTTCCTGCAAATATTTATCTTTTGTCTTACAAGCAAATTACACTCTTTTAGTTATTTTTAAATGTACAATAAAATTATTATTGACTGTAGTCACTCTGTTGTGCTAGCAAATACCAGACTCATTCATTCTTTCTATTCTTTTGTGTCCATTAACCATTCCCTCCTCCTGCTTCTACCCTTGCCAGCCTCTGGTTACCATCCTACTCTCTATCTCCATGAGTTCAATTGTTCTGATTTTTAGATCCCACAAATAAGTGAGAACATGCAATGTTTGTCTTTGTGCCTGGCTTATTTCGCTTAGCATAATGACCTCCAGTTTCATCCATGTTGTTGCAAATGATCTCATTCTTTTTTATGACTGAATAGTACTCCACTGTGAATAAGTACCATATTTTTTTAAAATCCAGTCATCTGCTAATGGGGATGTAGGCTGTTTCCAGATTTTAGCTATTGTGAACAAAGCTGCAACAAACATGGGAATGCAGATACCTCTTTGATATAGTGATTTCCTTCCTTTTGGGTAAATACTCAGCAGTGGGATTGCTGGATCATAGAGTACCTCTATTTTTAGTTTTTTGAGGAACCTCTAAACTGTTTCCTATAGTAGTTTACTAATTTGCATTCCCACCAACAGTGTACAAGGGTTTCCTTTTCTCTACATCCTCTCCAGCATTTATTATTGCCTGGAGAAGACCTTAATTCTTTAACTAGAGTCAAAACTATAAAATTACAAATCAAGATAGTACTATGAAGGACAGAAATCTGATCCAGACTGGCAGGTGAGGAGTACCACTCAGATGTGAATGATTAATAGGGGTTACCTATATTAAGCCAAGAGAGGAGCAAAGAATTTCCCAAGCCATACAGAGGAAGTGGCATTTGCAAAAGCCATGTGGGAGGAGGGAGCCTGATGATGCTGAGAAACTGGCCAGACCATGAAAGGTCCCTAAGTTTTTTGGAATGCTGGTCTTTAAGAAAAACAGAAAATCATTAAGTGGGGAGAAAAAAATACTTAAATCTTTGAGTTGTACATTAAGTTCCTACTTTGGCACATCCAAGGGTCAGGTGAGGCAATTACTCCCACTGGGACCTCTTTACCCTCAGGTAATCTGAAACCTTTGGCCTGTCACAGGAAAGCCTAGTACAGTGGCAAATTGTCCATGCCAAATGTAGGCCAACAGAACACTGCAGTAAGTAAGGAGGGGTAGTTTCCCTCCAAACTGAGGGTCAGCAAGTTGTAAGTCCAGTGCCCTCTCTAGGGTAGGAGAAAGGGAAGTCCTCGAGATAGCTGATGTCTGAGCTCTTTTCAAGAGCAAGCAATTTCAGGAGGACCCCATAAGCAGCCTGTCTTCTAGTCGAGGGGCCAGAGAAGACGGTTCTGTGGCCACCAGAGTTCTCTCTCTCTCTTCTCATAGCAAAAGGTATATATGTGCCCAGACCCAGTTGCTGGGTCAGAAACCACAAGCTTCTCAAGCCTCTGACAGATCCAGCTAAAGTCTTAAAAGATGCTGGCCCTGTCTATGTGAAACTTTTCCAAGGCATTCCATGAAAACACCATTTGGGCATTGGAAGATTCAAATGAATGTCCCAGGATATGGGCTCAGAGATGTGAAAGAAAGGGGGAAAGTTAGAAGGATTATCCTCAGTTTAGAAGATAAACTGAGACAGGCGTGGTGGCACACGCCTGTAATTCCAGCACTTGGGGAGTCTGAGACAGGCAGATCACTTGAGTCCAGGAGCTCAAGACCAACCAGAGCAGTGTTTGGTGAGACCCTGTCTCTAAAAAAAAATTGTTTTTAATTAGCTAGGTACAATGGCACATGCCTGTGGTCCCAGCTACTTGGGAGGCTGAGATGGGAGAATTGCTTGAGCCCAGAAAGTCAAGGCTGCAGTGAACCTTGTTTATGCCACTATACTCCAGCCTGGGTGACAGAGCAAGATCCTGTCTCAAAAAACAAACAAACAAACAAACAACACTGCTCAGCACAAGGCATGACACACGTCAGCAACTCAGGAAGCAGCAGCTCAATGGGGCTACTCCCAGGATTCCGTACAGATGAGAGGAGGAGGAAAAGGGACCCAAGGTAAGCAGGAGAAATGCCTCACAGGATACCCTGTGTAGCCCGAGGAGACTGGGAGAGGGGGACATTCAACTATTCAAGAAATATTTAAAATTCAGTAGTGAATATAACATTCAAAAATCCCTGCCTTCAAGGAGCTTATACTCCAGTGGGAAGAGAAAGGCAGTCAATGAACAAGTACACATACTATGTCAGGCAAGGAAAACAGGCAGAAGAACAGGGACAGAGAGTGCCAGAGGGGGGGCTACAATTATATGGGGTGGAGTAGGGGGAGGTGACTGGAAGGCCTTTCTGACTAGGTGGCAGCTGAACAAGACTCAAAAGAAAGTGAGACTGTAAGCTGTGGATGTCTGAGGGAAGGGCATGGCAAGGGCAAAGGCACTAGAGTTGGAATGTGTCTGGTGAGGAAGGGAGGGAAGGTGGAGCAGA
Organism: Papio anubis; assembly: GCF_008728515.1. Lineage (NCBI taxonomy): Eukaryota > Metazoa > Chordata > Mammalia > Primates > Cercopithecidae > Papio > Papio anubis. Next base: position 132,893,615 of record NC_044980.1, on the reverse strand, counting down.
GGGCACAGGGGCAAAGTGGCAGGGGTCACAGAGGTGGCAGCAGCCCGCTCACAAAGGGACTTGCTAGTTGCTGCGAGGATTCTAGCTTTCACTCCAGTGAAATGGAAAGCTATTGGCGGTCTGAGAATAAGACAGCAGAGGGCATGAGCAGGAGGAGGGGACCAATTATATGGCCATGATTGCAGATAAGAAATAACTTTGGAGCTGTCCCAGTCTCCTCAGGCCAGTGGGGATAGATCAGGAGTGACCCTCAGCAACTGGCTTTCCCTGCTTTCGAGAGAGCTTTGTCTTCCCCACCCCTATCTATCCCTAAGCAAAAATTCAGAAAATTTGTGTGGGCCAGGGGAGGGTACTAACTTCCTCACTGCTCATCAAGGTGCCATAAACTGTAGAGATGCATTACTTTATTTATTCTTTGTCACAATCCTGTAATCCCAGCTCCACAGACAAGAAAGCAGAAGCTCAGGGAACTGGAAAAACTCTACCAAGATTCCTAAGCCAATGTGGCTTTTGGTGGCACTAAGCTGTGTCCTTGTTGGGACATTCTGTCATCTTATACCTGGCAAAGAAAGAAGGCACTGGACTGGTTTATGCTGGAAACGCTTTCCAGGGCAACGAAAATGCCTGATTGGAGTTTCTGATGAAAGAAAGTATAAAAGGCTCAAACAAGCCAGGCAGTAATTCCATACTTAGAGCCAATTAGCCAGAGATGCCAGACCGTTAAATTTCCTTCTTCTTTTCTCACACTGACTAATGAAAGCAGCATGAGACACCAAGAAGAGTGTACAGGAGAAATATGCCATTATATCACCTCCCCCACAATCTCTGACTGTGGAATATGAGGCCTCTCAACATTCTGCTGACTGGCCAATGGCCCGGTGGGCCCAAAAGGGTACCCCTGAAGATGCACTCCCTTTTCATGTCTTCAAATCACAAAGAACCAGGGTCACTGGGTAGTTCCCAACATACAGGCTTAGAAATCTGGTTCAAAGGCCCATGAGGCTTTTGAGCTCCATGGGGGCAACCCAATGGACTGTGCTGAAGTAGAACTTATTTCATTTTAAATCAGTATGTTGCCAGATATCACAGTCCTACCCGAGAAGAACATATATAAAACCCCAATATCTGGACTCATAGGAATTAAATAGCAAGGGAAGGGTCTCCAAGGGAAAGTGACAAGGGGACCAGACACTGAACATGAACTCACAATCACCCTTTGAAATGGTAATATTTGCATTCATCTAACACATATTTACTGAGCGCACACACACACACACATACTCGCATACACACACGTGCTCAGCACTGTTGAAGGTGCAGTGGAAGCAGAGGTGAAAGAAGAAAAAAACTCTTGTCTTTGAGAAGCATACAAGGGGAGGCAGGGCACACTCAAAGATCAGGGAGGTAAAATAATTTGCTCAGGTCCTAGTGTTAATGAGATTTGAATCCAGCTTTATTGCACTCCACTTTACCTCTGTCTACCAGGACACTAGTGTTCTACTATAACTTTCAGGTGGTTTTTTGTTTTGTTTTTGTATGTTTTAGGGGTGGGGGGTGCAGATAAGGAAGGGAAAAGGCTGAAAATATTTTCCTTTGGTGGTGTTTGAGAATTTCTGCGGAATCTGTGCTGGATCACAGCAGCAGGGCATAATGAAGAAATGCACTTAGCCTGGGATCAGGAGACATTTTGTTGTTGTTGAGAGACAGGGTCTTGCTCTGTCACCCAAGCTGGTGTGCAGTGGCTCAATCCTAGTTCACTGTAGCCTCGAACTCCTGAACTCAGGTGATCCTCCTGCCTCAGCCTCCTGAGTAGCTAGGACTACAGGCAGACACTACCACATCTGGATAATTTTATTTTATTTTTTGTAGAGATGTGCTAAGTACAGTGGCTAGGCTGGTGTCAAACTCCTGGCCTCAAGCGATCCTCCTATCTCAGCCTCCAAAAGTGCTGGGACTATAGGCATGAGCCACTGCGCCTGGCAGGAAACTTATATTCTAGTTAAAACTCACTGACTCTGGAAAGTCACTCTCTGGGCTTCAGTTTAAATGTCTCTAAAAAGAGGGGGTTAACCTAGCAAGGAATGGTAAATGGGTTCTTCTTATACCTAACAATTCAAATCTATTCATGGTTCCTGTCTAGAATGCTGGGGTATGCTGAAGCCATATGCACGCTTAGTGAAAGGAGCTGTAACTGCCTAATGATGTTTGCTATAAGGTCAGAGGGTAATAATTAATCCAGATGATCATGTGAGGACTCTGCCACTTCTGATGATTCGAGGTAGAAGTCATTTTAATTTCGTGATGAAATTTTAAAAAACCCTTCTTCCACGACTTTCTAACCAATTCACAGGAGTATCCTTAAAATGACAGATCACCTATATTCCGATATAAGACTAGTGATAGTGTTTAATGTTTCATTTTAAACAGTTATGATACTATGGCATATTTATTAGAATCTAGAAATAGTTCTGTCATTTAGAATGTTTCAGTGAACAGGAATTCACCTGTCACCACTGAAACTTGTGGTAATGTTTCCAAAGATCTCTCATTCCATACGCCTTTTTGCAATGTGACTTACCACTCTCCCAACAAGGAATGAAGTCTATTTTCCTCCTCTTGAATCTAGGCTAGATAGACTTCATGTTGCTTTGACCAAGAGTGTGACGGACGTGACATTGTGTGACTTCTGAGCCAAGGGGGTGAAAAAGCCTGATGGGTCATTGTATTGTGGCTATGTAAGGTTTGGGGAAATTGGGATGAAAGGTATACAGAACCATTTGTATTATCTTTGCAATGTTTTTCTAAGTCTGAAATTGTTTCAAAATTAGAAGCTAAATTAAAAGTTTTTTGTTTCATTTCTTTTTTAAGGCTTTTATTTTATGTTCAGAGGTACATGTGCAGGAAAGCCTGGCAGATTCTATCCTTACATTGTAACATGGAAAAAACCCACCTACTCTGAAACTCTCATGCTGTGATAGCAGCACTGACAGACCATGCAGAGGGACAGAGACAACCAACCCCAAGCTGTTTCAGTCATGTCAGCTGAAATACCAGACATGATTTTTTTTTTTTCTTTTTGGATTTGAGATAATTTCTTGTTAAAATGAACCAGAAGTACAGGGTTCCATTGGAACTAAAACAGTTGACAGAACAGGGTTGAAGTTAATCAAATCTTCAAGGACAATCAGATCAAACAAAGCCAGTAAAAGTGGAGAAACCCAACACTAGTTTGGAACGCACACAGAAATACTAGCATGTCAGGTACCTCCTGACCCCTCCCAGCAGTTGGCCATCATGCTCCCACCCCTCTCTCCCATCTGAAGCACTGGCCAAACCAAATGGCTTCTTTCTCTGTATTGCAAGTGTAAGTCAACCCAAGAGTACCCTTTTGGACATAATACAAAGCCAAGAAGAAAGTTTATGGATCATATGGGATGGTAGAAAGTGTACAAACCCAACCCAGCAAACTGCTTATCGTTATCTATGTTCCAGCCTCAGTAGATGCCAACAAGGAGCAGAGATGAATCAATCTTTCCTCTCAAGCCCTGTCCAAATTACGGAACCTCTAAGATTGGGGGTGGTTTGTGATGTAACAATAGATAACCAAAACATACATCAACCTTCCACCTATGGCAAATGCCTTAAATTCTGCTCTGGCAAGATCTGGCTGCCAAATGGACCTTTTGGATCTAATCCTTAGGGTGAGATCAGTTTCACATTCTTCTTGGCTAAGTGCTTTTGTTTCCAGAGTTCATTTTATACAGCACCACTGCTTTTATTTCAATAAGATTTATCTTCAGTATATCTTAAGAATATTAGCGAGCCAGGCACGGTGGCTCATGCTTGTAATCCCAGCAATTTAGGAGGCTGAGGCAGGTGAATCACCTGAGGACAGGAGTTTGAGACCAGTCTGGCCAATACAGTGAAATCTCGTCTCTACTAAATATACAAAAATTAGCTGGGCATTGTGGCACACGTCTGTAATGCCAGCTACTCGGGAGGCTGAGGCAGGAGAATCACTTGAACCTGGGAGGCGGAGATTGTAGGGACCCGAGATTGCGCCACTGCACTCCAGCCTGGGTAACAGAGCAAGACTCCATCCCCCCACAAAAAAAAGATTATTAAAGGATTCCCCCACTTTCTGGTAGGAGGGTTTTCTTCTCCCTGCAATGTTTGTTCCCTTAGAATCCCTTTTTTTCTGTTTGGATCACCATCTTTCATCTTGGAGCCTTTCTTTACTCAGATGTCTGGTGAACCTCTATTGCTGGTTAATATCAAAGGCTAAGATTCTATCACTTGTAGCCTTGAGAGTGTTGACCAAAACAAAGGGTGAAAGCCTAAACACTAAGGTTGATTGAATTCAGACATAAAAAAGCTAAAATGGACTGTACATAAGGTAGACACTATTTAATCTGGAGCAAGAAGAAGGGCTCTGAAAGAAGTCTGTATAGGGTGCAGTTGAAGCAAATAGGAGTGGTAAATTCTACTGGAGGTATAGTATAGGTAAGGAAAAGCTTCAAGGAAGAAAAGATATTTTCTTTTGATCTCCAGAGATGTGTAGGATAGGTTGTGGCATAGTGGGGATCAGAGGTGGGAAGTAAAGGAAGCAGCATGAACAAAGTTAGGGTATATGGACCAGCATGGCAGTTTAGAGGCCTTACCTACATATAGACTACTTAGATGATAATATCCTGGATTTTAAGCTGATGTAATTATTGGATGAGACATCTAGTGGTGGTGGAAGGGGGTGTATATATTTTGCTTATGAGGGAGATGTGAATTGTTGGGAGTAAAGGGCAGAATGTGGTGGACTGTTTGCACAGATGGTCACCAATTCCTCTCACCCTGTATTCACATGCCATTCCTCCAAGATGGAGTCTATTTTACACAAATGTTTATAACAGCCATTATTCATTATTCCTAATAGCCAAAAAGTAGAAACAACCTAAATGCCCATCAACCAATGAAAGGGTAACTAAAATGTGGTATATCCACAATGGAATATTATTTGGCAATAGGAAGGAATGAAGTATTGATACATGCTACAACATAGATGAACCCTGGAAATATCAAGCTAACTGAAAGAAGCCAGTAACAAAAGACCAAATATTGTATGGTTGCATTTATATAAAATGTCCAGAGCAGACAAATCTATGAAGACAGAGCAGATTAATGGTGGGGAAGAGGCCGGGCATGGTGGCTCACACCTGTAATCCCAGCACTCTGAGAGGCTGAGGTGGGCGGATCACAAGGTCAGGAGATCGAGACCATCCTGGCTAACACGGCGAAACCCCGTCTCCACTAAAAATACAAAAAATTAGCTGAGCGTGATGGCGGGCGTCTGTAGTCCCAGCTACTCGGGAAGCTGAGGCAGGAGAATGGCGTGAACCCAGGAGGCGGAGCTTGCAGTGAGCCGAGATCACACGACTGCACTCCGGCCTGGGCAATAGAGCGAGACTCCGTCTCAAAAAAAAAAAAAAAAAAAAAACACGTGGGGAAGAGTGGAAGGAAATGGGAAGAGATTGCTAAAGGGTTTCTTTTTGGGGTGATGAAAATGTTCTGTATATAGACCAATGGAACAGAACAGAGGCCTCAGAAATAACACCACACATCTATAACCATCTGATCTTTGATAAACCTGACAAAAACAAGCAATGGGGAAAGGATTCTCTATTTAAAAACTGGGAAAACTAGCTAGCCATGTGCAGAAAACTGAAACTGGACCCCTTCCTTATACCTTATACAAAAATTAACTCAAGATGGATTAAAGACTTAAATGCAAGACCTAAAACCATAAAAACCCTAGAAGAAAACCTAGACAATACCATTCAAGACATAGGCATAGGCAAAGACTTCATGGCTAAAACACCAAAAGCAATGGCAACAAAAGCCAACATTGACAAATGGGATCTAATTAAACTAAAGAGCTCCTGCATAGCAAAAGAAACGATCATCAGAGTGAACAGGCAAACTACAGAATGGGAGAAAATTTTTGCAATCTATCCATCTGACAAAGGGCTAATATCCAGAATCTACAAGGAACTTAGACAAATTTACGAGGAAAAAACAACCCCATCAAAAAGTGGGTAAAGAATATGAATAGACACTTCTCAAAAGAAGACATTTATGTGGCCACCAAACATGAAAAAAAGCTCATCATCATTGGTCATTAGAGAAATGCAGATCAAAACCACAATGAGATACCATCTCACGTCAGTTAGAATGGTGATCATTAAAAAGTCAGGAAACGGCTGGGCACTGTGGCTCACGCATGAAATCCTAGCACTTTGGGAGGCATGGTGGCACATACCTGTAATCCCAGCTACTCAGGGGGCTGAAGCAGGAGAATCGCTTGAACCCAGGAGGTGGAGGTTGCAGTGAGTCAAGATCGTGCCACTGAACTCCAGCCTGGGCGACAGAGCGAGACTCTGTCTCAAAAAACACAAAACAAAACAAAAACAATAAAAAGTCAGGAAAAAACAGATGCTGGAGAGGATGTGGAGAAATAGGAACGCTTTTACACTGCTGGTGGGAGTGTAAATTAGTTTAACCATTGTGGAAGACAGCGTGGCGATTCCTCAAGGATCTGGAACCAGAAATACCATTTGACCCAGCAATCCATTACTGGGTATATACCCAAAGGATTATAAATCATTCTACTATAAAGACACATGCACAGGTATGTTTACTGCAGCACTATTAACAATAGCAAAAACTTGGAACCAACCCAAATGCCCATCAATGATAGACTGGATAAAGAAAATGTGGCACATATACACAATGGAATACTACGCAGCCATAAAAAAGGATGAGTTCCTGTCCTTTGTAGGGGCATGGATGAAGCTGGAAACTATCATTCTCAACAAACTAACATAGGAACAGAAAACCAAACACCACATGTTCTTACTCATAAGTGGGAGCTAAACAATGAGAACACATGGACACAGGGAGGGGAACATCACACACTGGGGCCTGTCGGGGGATGGAGGGCTAGGGGAGGGATAGCATTAGGAGAAATACCTAATGTAGATGACAGGTGCAGCAAACCACCATGGCACATGTATACCTATGTAACAAAACTGCACGTTCTGCACATGTATCCTAGAACTTAAAGTATAATAATAATAATAAAAGAAAATGTTGTGGAATTATGATAGTGATGATGGTTGAAAAATTCTGTTGATATACCAAAAACCATTGGATTGTACAACTTTAAATGGGTAAATTGTATGGTACATGAATTATATCTCAAATATACCAAAAAAAGAGGGGGAGGAGGGAGGTGATATCTGTTCCCCCTCCTGTTGAAAGTAGCTGGCCTTGAGACTCATTTTGAACACTAGAATAAGGGATAAGTGATGCTATGCCAGTTCTGGGCCTAGCCCAAAATCCTGGCAGCTTCCACTTTCACTCTGTTGGAAGCTAGCTGTCATGTAAAGCAGCTTAAGCTAGACCACCCAATGATGACAGACTATGTGCAGAGAGAGGCCTCGTGGAGGCAAACCAAGACCCTAGTCATGTGAGTGAGGTCATCTTGGATAGCTTACACCCAGCCAGGCTGACAGCTGAATTAAGTAACATGAGTGACCCCACGAAAGATCACACGAAGCAAGAAGAGCCTCCCAGCCAACTCAGAGAATCATGAGAAATAATAAATCGTTGTTTTAAGCCAGTGAGTTGGGGGTGATATGTTATGCAACAGATAACTGAAACACAACCTTTCTGAGTCTCAGATTCCACTTCTATAACATGAGACTGATACTATGGGGTTGTTGTGAAGATTACATAAAGCTAACACCAGCATGGTGCTCAACAAATACTAGTTGTTATTCTTAAAAACCACCCAGGAGATCCTTGACATAATCTGCAGGTATGCTCTTCTGGGAGGCCTTATTCCCACAAGCACTTGCTGCTTCCAATCACATGGCTTCCAAAAGGTTGGCTTCTTAAAAAAACAAAAGGTGGGTTTTCTTGCTACAATCTCTGACACATGAACTTTGAATCATAAACAGATGACCAAGGAAGGTTCTGCTTAGGTTAGCCATTTACCCGACCCTGCTCATCCATTCATCACACCTTTATTAAGCCCTAACTAATTATCAGACACCAATTAAGGATAAAGGAGATCCTCCTTCCTTTGAAAAATAAACCATTTCTACCTATGTATCTATTAACATAATATGCTACACACTTGAACTTGAGTGGACAGAGAAAGTATCTACAATAGTAAATCTAAAATCATTCAACTGGAAAGAAAAAGCTTAAATTTCCATATAGAGCTCATATACACAGCATGAGAACACATAATTCTGACTGGGAATCCCACAAGCAATACCAGAGCAAGGAATGAAATGGGTCCCTAAAGGGTTCATCTCTCAGTGAGGCTACATCCTTCCAAGAGTCCCATTCACAGAACATGGACCCCAGGTGACAAAATTTGACCATTTAGCACTACCTGCTATGTTTTGGTGCAGAAAGGATCTGGGCAGTTAACAATTCACAAGCTAATGACAGAGAAATAAATTCCTGGGTATATCCGTAGGGAAGGATATTAAACAGCTTTCAACTGCATTTGTGAAACCAATCATGATTGGTAACACTGAACTAAAGAGGCTTTTAACCCTAAAAAGAATTAAGAAATTATTTTTCATCAAAAAAGCTGACATCAATACTTAAATTATATGAAAGGTAAGAAAGATAACCAAATCTGTATTTTCTGCATGAACAGTGGACAAAGTCCACTGAACCTAGGAAGTACTTATTCTAAACAAACTCAATAAAGTTCTAAACTCATCAAATGCTAGTTAGAGAGTCAGTATAAACAATATTGGCCTAGAAATGGACAAGAAGACCATGAGGGCTATAGCTGAACGAACTAACACCAGGCAGGCATTGGGCTGAGTCTACCAGATAACTCAAATGCTGGGCTATATTTCTCTGCTGACATATAATGTATAGCAAAGTACACAAGTCATAACTATCTATCTTGAAGAATGTTTACATCAAGATTAAGATACAGAGTATTCCTAACACCCCAGAAAGTTTCTTTGTTCCCATCCCAATGAATAACCAGTCCCACCCTAGTTTCCCAACTCCACAGCCAGGAGTAACCATTATTTTGATCTCTGGCGTCATACATACTTTTTGTCTGTTTTTGAATTTCACATAAATGAAATCATACCCTATGTTGTCTTTTATGCTTTCTTTTATTCATCACAGGGTTACCTTATTTTGAAGCAGAAAACCCAGAAGCTGAGGCTTATTTTCCGAAAATGTTTCTCTGATGTCACAGGCCTGAATACCAACTACTCTGATGACACTGGTTATACTTCCTGCCCTCTTCCGAGCATGCATTATAAAAACTGTTACAACAGAACACCATTTTGGATTGCAAAAGTTTCCTTCCAGATAAATTAAATTATTTAAAGGTATTCAAATATTCTATTCAATCTTAACAGAGTATAAGCTTTGCCACTATAAAAGCATAATCTTTTCCATGACTGTAAAATTCTTATTCTAGAGAATCATCAAGTCCTAGAATAAAACTAACCAGCAATTCTGTTATTACTTTTGATTAGTAAAGAATTAAATGACAGGAAAATCTCTCAGAGGAGGCATAAGGCACTAAATTCAGATGAATGTGAGTCAGCTCAGAAAAGGCAGGAGAGGAACAACAGTACAACAATAAATTATAAGTACAGATTTTGAGGCCAAGCTATCAGTATTCTAATCTGGAAAGTGCCCCTTCTAGCTAGGTGACCTTGGGCAAGTCATTACTCTAACTTTGTACCTCTATTACATCACTATAAAATGGGAATAACTTCATAGGGTTGTTGCAAGGATTAAATGTTAATGTATATAAAGCACTTAGGAGACCATGTGACACACAATAAGCACTTTTTTTTTTTTTTGAGATGGAGTCTCACCCTGTCACCAGGCTAGAGTGGATGGTGTAACCTCGGCTCACAGCAACCTCTGCCTCCCAGGTTCAAGCCATTCTCCTGCCTCAGCCTCCTGAGTAGCTGGGACTACAGATGCGTACCACCATGCCTGGCTAATTTTTGTATTTTTAGTAGAGACAAGGTTTCACCATGTTGGCCAGGCTGGTCTTGAACTGACCTCAGGTGATCTGCCCGCCTTGGCCTCCCAAAGTACTGGGATTACAGGCATGAGCCACCGTTCCTGGCCATAATAAACACTTTTTAAGAATCAGCTATCTTGATCAGGCACGGTGGCTCACGCCTGTAATCCCAGCACTTTGGGAGGCCAAGAGGGGTGGATGATGAGGTCAAGAGATCGAGACCATCCTGGCCAACATAGTGAAACCCCATCTCTACTAAAAATACAAAATTAGCTGGGCGTGGTGGTGAATGCCTGTAGTCCCAGCTACTTGGGAGGCTGAGGTAGGAGAATCACTTGAACCCAGGAGGCGGAGGTTGCAGTGAGCGGAGATCGCGCCACTGCACTCCAGCCTGGTGACAGAGCAAGACTCCATCTCAAAAAAAAAAAAAAAAAAATCAGTTATCTTAAAAAGCTGAAAGGGGCTGGGCACAGTGGCTCACGCCTGTAATCCCAACACTTTGGGAGGCCGAAGCAGGCGGATCATGATGTCAGGAGATTGAGACCATCCTGGCTAACACAGAGAAACCCCGTCTCTACTAAAAATACACAAAATTAGCCAGGCGTGGTGGCAGGCCTGTAGTCCCAGTTACTCGGGAGGCTGAGGCAGGAGAATGGTGTGAACTCGGGAGGTGGAGCTTGCAGTGAGCCAAGATCGCACCACTGCACTCTAGCCTGGGCAACAGAGCAAGAGTCCATCTCAAAAAAAAAGCTGAGAGGGCTATTAAGAGAGCAGCTATTCTGACAACCAAAGGGCTATAAAATAGTGACCAAGACATCTAGCACAGTGCTCCTCAAGATGTTTTATTTTCAATCCTTCATAGACTGATACTTTCTGTAAAATGCAAGATTACATGCTTGGATGTCACAGCAACACCAAATTGCTCTAAAAGTTTCTGAATGTTTACTCTCACTTTCTGTACATATGATACAGTCCATAACTGTTCACTGTTCATTGACTGGCATTTGTCTACAGACTGAACTTTGAGTAACACTGTTTTATAGCACACAAGAAGGACTCAAGAGCCTCCTGAAAACTCAACTGGAAGGTTAAATAGAATTATGAAAACATTTAGTAAGAAAAAAAAAAAACCTAGTAGCAGGGGCAAGAGGATGACTTGAGGGTCAACAAGCTGACAGATAAAATAAACTCAAGAGGCTAATTACTAAACTTAAAATATAAAGCTTGCTGCAGAGCAAAGACCCAACTGCTAATTCCCTCCCTACCCCCAAGTGCTCTAAAGGGTGGCCCTCAGAAAACACGTTGGCCAGGAAGTCATCGGCCCCAGAGGGGACAAGAAGTGTGAATGTAGTAGGCAGAGCTGACTTGGGCCTCTTTTCAGGAGTGAGAATCCACCCTAAGCCATCATCAAGCTTTGGGGACATCAAGCACAAGTTGCAAAGGCTGGAAAGAGTTTCTTCTCTGCCAAAGAAAACATGCAAACATTTCCTTTGGTGACACAGGACTATACACCCACATATTGAGAGACACACACCTGTGGTTTTAGGAGGCTCCTGAGGTCCACCCTGCCAGCCGTACTGTGGGTATCCTTGGTAGGGGTACCCTTGAGGAGGTGGGTAGGGTCCCCCCATAGGTCCTGGACCCATTGGTTGTGGTGGATAAGGTGGGTATGGGGCCGTTGGACCAGGGCCCGGATATGGTGGAGGGTTCCCTTGGTTCATCGGGGACCTGTAAAGTGCACCTAAGAGACAAAAAGAATGAAAATTATTTGCATTTAACTGTGGAAATCATCAGGAATAAAATTCTAACCCATAAGATCATTTACAAAATACCTTCAAGCTATATCAAGCCTTGTGCAAATCTCTAGCTCTGCTCATTTTGTTTCCTTCTCACCATCACTACAATTGGCAATTATTTTATATATTTATTTGCTTTTTGTCTATTTCCTCCACTAGACTGTAGGCTGTGACAGTAGACATCAAGTAAGTTTTAGATTACCACCATGTCCCTAGAGCACTGCACAGTACCTGGTACAAGGCAGTCCCTAAATAAATGTGTTAAATGAATAACAAGATATTTTGTTTTTTAAATCCTCTGAAATGTCCATAAATGTGATTGGAGAGCTTTAAGAAAGTGTTCTAACAGCACTAACTATGAGTCACATCAGTGGATGCTGATCCACTACTAGAAGCCCTCCAATCAACAGGGTTGGGCCACAGTGGGGACTTCTAACAAGCAGCACCGGCAGCAATGACCAACCAAAGATTGTAACCATCACCATTGCTCTGGGGATTGGGGTGATCTGGTTGTTCTCCCCAGACCTGCTGCTCTAAGCAGTTGGACAGCGCTGTCTATAGAGAATGCCAAGCGTCTCCTCTGCCCGTCCAGGTCCCTGAGACTCTGGGGGGCTCACCAGGAACACTTATTTGTGTTTACAGGACCCTGTCCTCCGTGGTTTGCTTCTGTGAGGGAAGCCATGCTTCCCAGCCCCCAAGCCTGTTAATCATTCTCTTGATTGGGCTTGAAGTTCTCAGGGCCAGCATCTTGTTTCTGTTATCTCTTCAAGCTCCACAGTGGTGGTGACTTTCAGATTAAAAACAAACAAATGGCCAGGTGTGGTGGCTCATGCCTGTAATCCCACCACTTTGGGAGGCTGAGGCGGGTGGATCATGTTGAGATTGAAACCATCCTGGCTAACATGGTGAAACCCCATCTCTACTAAAAATACAAAAAATTAGCCGGGCATGGTGGCACGTGCCTGTAGTCCTGGCTACTCAGGAGGCTGAGGCAGGAGAATCGCTTGAACTTGGGAGGTAGAGGTTGCAATGAGCTGAGATCGCGCCACTGCACTCCAGCCTGGGCAACAAAGCGAGACTCTGTCTCAAAAACAAACAAACAAACAATTACTGGGGAATGCAAAGTATAAACTCTAAGAATGTCTCACTTAAACAACATGATATCATCTGTCATACTGCTGCTTTGTGCTGTTACCCATATCTTACATCAATAGTTAACTTTTTACCTATTTGGGCGTCTTCTATCCCCAACCAAATAGTAGGGAAGAGTCTCAGATTCAAAATGTAATAATTTCACTATTAATTATTTTCCATAACAGGCAATCAATAAATTCCTAAGTGACTTTATTATATAAAGGACAGAATAGTCATAAATAGTCTAGGTTCCCTAAAATATCTGGATTACAGCAGCAGTGGACTTTGCTGGTTGCCCACACAACATCCATATTCTCCCCTCCTAACAGTAGTCAGGTTTCCAGGTAGATCTCTGCCCATTCTTCCTGTAGTTCATGTGCTTCAGGGAAAGCTCATCCCATCCAGCTCCAGGGTGAACCCAGTCTATCTAAACCAATCAGGGTCACTCTCTCCACTTTTTCATCATGATTGATTCAAGGAATTCAGGACTTAACCCAGATGCAAATGGCACTCCCTGGCCACTGGGACTGGTTCTGAAGTGGTTCAATCAGTAAAAAGCTCGGACTCTTAACACACTCCCACCAAACCTTGCCTTCCCCTGTACAAAGGTATACACAAAGTCTAGGAAAGATAAGGCCTACAAAATTACTGAGAGCAAATCTGCAGCCCTGAGAAGGAGCCAGCTTTAAGTGGGCCACTCAGAAAGGCAGAGCAGAAAAAAGGAAAGAAATGGCATTCCGGATGACTTTATAACAACTCATAAATCAAAGACTAAAGCCTGGCCTAACCTAAACTACCTCTACAGAACTTCCAGTCCTGGAAACCGATGGTAAGGTAAGGTAATGAACCCTTCTGGGTGACATTCACAAATATACATTTGTTAAATGCTTTCTTGACACTGGACTAAGTAGTGAGGTATAGAGCTCAATATGCCTCAAACCCTACCCTTGGGCAACTGGTTGAAACAAACATAAGGACAATGATTTTTAGAAAACATGGTAAACAGACTGCTGGGTAGGAGTAGGGGCTTAAACCTAGTAGAAGGAGGTGCTGATGGAGAGAGTGTCATTTGAAGGAGTGTGATTATAAACTGAAACTCTATGTTATGGGATCAAATGGCTTGAGGGTCTCTATTTCAACCATATCTGTATTATCTCCCATTTTTGACACCACCTTATTTTTCCAGGGCCTGAAAGGGACTCAGAAAAAAAGGAGAGTTCTTTTCCTTTTCTGCTCTCTGGTCTGCAACTGGCAACACACCCTGACCTAGGAACCCGAATGCAAAGGCTCATGGTGATTAACACTACAATTATCATACAAATTTGGATAAAAGCAAATGCATTTTTTTTCCTCTCTCCTACCAGGAAGGCTGTAGAAAGCCTAGTGAGCCCTGGTTAACACAGAAATCAGTCTCATCAATCACCATATGGCCATTCCATTATTTATTTTTAAATCACACAAGTACAATACAGTTATCATAACTACTTCTGTCCTGAAATTCAGTGTATGTAACCTAACTTCATTAAAACTGCAGTTTAACATAATCAGTTCAACAAGATCATGTAGATCATTCTCACTCTAGCAAAGTCTGGACCTATATTTCTTTGAAGATATTGTTCATCTGAAAACAACGGGCAATGAGGAGAAAAAAGAACAGAGTATAGAACTACTACAACTTCAGACCTCAACGTCTCATGACTTATCTTGATCTATCTGTTTGCATTATCCTGTGCAGTTCTCTCCCTGAGAACCTCAAAGCTCTCTTCCAAGTGTATGTGTCCTCCTCACTTACCCCCTCATCATGTTTCTCTCTCATTTTTGGTATGTATCTTTCTCCATCTGCTTGAGGGAAAAAAAAATGTAAGGTCTAGAAGGGAAAAATCCCATTAGTTATTCACAGAGGCATTTATAAACCACAAAGGTGCTCCAGCTACCATGACCTCCTTCCACACATATACTTTTTCCCTTTGTTCCCAATATAGACAGTCATCTTGGAAGAATAAAAATCTGGATCTATTTTCAGTTTCCTCTAAACAAGAAAAAAATCCCAGTGAGAGAACAGCAAAAGTCACAGAAAGAGCATCTGTGCTGGATGACAGATCCTAGAGCTGGCATTTGAAAAACAGGACTTCATCCAGTGGGAATCCATTGTTCCCAAGCTGGTAAAGAAGCAAAGCAAAGCAAAAAAGATTACCTAACACTGACACAGTATAGTACAAACCACTTTACATAAGCAAAACACAAAAGAGCTTTAAATTTAAGGTATGATACTAAACTTTGTAACATGACTGCTTTCCCTTATAAATTTGGTCAGGTAAAATATAAACCCTACTCTAGTGAAGTGTTTCACTACAGTGTAAACTGTAGCATTAAAGACAAATCAGAGCTCTAAAAGGGACAGCTCAAAGAGTGCTGCAGTCAAGATCCATTAATAGACTGCACTGAACACTGCTATCCCACGATCTCATTCAAGACATACTCAGAGTCACGGGATTAGCAGTCATTCAACCACACAATGAGAAGGGCAGAAACTATTCTTTGGGAAAGTGGTCAATGGAAATAAGACCTCATCAAAGTAGAGATGGAGGAAAAAAACACAATATTTTTCAATGTTGTTATTTTTTTAATTACAAGACACCTGCTAGATGGACTGGCACTAACTCTGCAGACAGTAAAGTGGAAAATTTTCCTCTGGAAAACTTAACAGTCCCAATGGAAAAAAAAAATGATAGATACTAATAATTGGGGGGACACTAAAGAAATGACTCGCCAATTACTCCACAGTAAAGCCTATGCACACTGAACTTCTAATGGACTATTTACTGCCTCATACATAAATGAATGGACAAAGATTATCAGACATTGGAGGAAGGCCTCCAACATAAAAAATAGATCAAAACAAAACAGAGGAAGGAAAAAAACAATCTAAATGTCCAAGGAAAGAAAATGTCCAAGAAAAAACCAAGGTTTTTTTTTTTTTTTGCAGTTGTTTTAAATTTATGCTTTTGAAGTATGATGTAATACTGTGTAAGAAAAATTTAAAAGCTATATATTCAGCATGTCTCAACTTTCTTTAAAATAAATATGAAAAACAGATCAATAGAGCAGAATAAAGAGTCCTAAAACACATCCATACAGTACAGTCTTCTAATTTAACAGGCAGGCACCACTATAATTCAGAAAAGAAAAGGTAGTCTTTCCAATAAATAGTGCTGGATTAACTGGATATCCTTGTGTTGGGAGAAATGACCCTTGATCTCCATGCTCATACATAAAAAAATCCACAATATATCACAGAAAAAAAATCACAGCATATCATAGACTTACACAAAAGCTAAACTAATCAAGATTTTGGAAGAAAGTATACCAAATATTCATGACTTTTGCAGTATTTATGTTATGACCTAGAAGCTCTATTCTTAGAGAGATATATATAGAAGTGAAACAAGTGTGTAAGTCCACCAAAAGACTTACACAAGAATGTTCAAAGCAGCTTTATTTATAATAGTCCCAAACAGAAAGCTATCCAAATGTTAATCAACAGCAGAACAGATAAATTATTACATATTTATGCAGTAGAAAGTGACCCCAAAACAATAAATAAAAGAACTATTATTACATGAAACAACATGGATGAATCCCAGACACAATGGGTGAGCAAAAGAAGACAGACTCAACAGACTTCAACAATACTCTACTTAGTCTGTTTTGTGTTGCTATAAAGGACTGAGGCTGGGTAATTTATAAATAAAAGAGGTTTATTTTGGCTCATGGTTCTGCTGACTGTACAAGAAGCATAGTGCTGGCATCTGTATCTGGTGAGGCTCTCAGGTAGATTACAGTCATGGTGGAAGACAAAGGGTGAAGCAGGCACATCACATGATGAGAGTGGGGGGAGGTCCCAGACTCTTTTAAACAACCAGATCTCACTTGACTAATAGAGTGAGAACTCACTCATTAGCATAAAGAGGACACCAAGACATTCATGACGGATACACCCCCATGACCCAAACACCTCCCACCAACCCACCTCCAAAATTGGGGATCACATCCCAACATGAGATCTGGAGAGGACAAATATCCAAACCATATTATTCTGTTCCATTTATATGAGGTACAAGAAGAGCCAAAACAAATCTGTGGATACTGAAAAGAAAGATACCAAAATAAATCTATGAATACTGAGGAGAAGATACAAGAGAACCTTCAGGAATGATGGAAACGTTCTGTATCTGGAACTGAGTCATGTTTACATGAATACATATGAACGTATTGAGTTGTACATTAAGATTTTCAAACTTTATTGTAAGCTGTACAGTAACAGCAGACAGATATTTTCCTAGAAAAAAATATTTATTGTGGTTTTCCTTGGGTGCTGGAATTGTTGGCAATTTTTGTTACTTATACTCATCTGTATTTCTGAAAATTTCAAGAGAACCTATAGAGTCAGAAAAAAGATTAAGTTTTTTTAGTGCTTTCAGATATATATCCATTCTGCCTGCCATTTTTTAATAGCTAGAATGCCACTTTAGCTGGGCTCAGTGGCTCATGGTTATAATGCCAGTGACTTGAGAGGCTGAGGCAGGGGAATCACTTGAGACCAAGAGTTCAAGACTAGCCTGGGTAGGGTAACATAATGAAACCCTCTCCCCCCGCAAAAAAATTAGCAAGCTGTGGTGGTATACATAGTCCTAGCTGCTTGTGAGGCTGAGGTGGGAGGATCACTTCAGCCCAGGAGTCTGAGCTGCAGTGAGCTATGATCATGACACTACACTCTAGTCTGGGCAACAGAACAAGACCCTGTCTCTAAAAAAAAAAAGTTAAAATTAACAAATATTTTTTTAAATGCTGCTTTAAACCTCCTATTCACTTCTGATATACTAATTTGCCTTCTCATTACTTACCTTCTTCTTGTTAACAATCTACTCAAAATCTGCTCTTCACTGCTTTTTAAGGTGATTTTTGTAGTTGCAATTTTTTTTTTTTTTTTCCCACAAGACACTTTGGTTCTCTAAGGTCTTCAAATGTTTTCTTTCTGCTTCAAACCAAAAAGTCCCTTGGTTGGGTACCAGACTTGGGGTAAAAATAACAAATTATTTTGGTTACATACAGACTTCTCTATCTTGGAACCCTTCTTATTATCAAAGCCTAAAGCCATGCTTATCCTTATGTCCTTCAATTTATCTTTCTTGGTAACTCATAAAATTAAAGTTTAAAAACATGAGAGCAGGGCCAGGCACCATGGTTCACACCGGTAATCCTGGCACTTTGGGAGATCAAGGCAGGTGGATTGCTTGAGCCTAGGAGTTTGAGACCAGTGTGGGCAACATAGTGAGACCCTGTCTCTACAAAAAATAGGAAAATTAGCTGGGTGTGGTGGTGTACATCTGTAGTCCCAGCTACTTGGGGGAGGATGAAGTGGGGGAATCACTTGAGCCTGGGAGATTGAGGCTGAGGTGAGCCGTGATCATACCACGACACTTAAGCCTGGGAGACGGTGCAAGACCTTATCTCAAAAACAAAACAAAACAAACAAACAAAAACTATGAGAGCAGATCTTACCCTAGAGACCTCAGTGTCTTTTTTTTTTTTAACTCCCCATTAGCTGTTTTTTTAACAAGACCTTTATAAATAGATCACTTTACATTCTAAGTCCCTCAATACGTCTTGACTCTCACATCTATAATTTTGGGTGCGGTTTGTTCAGGTAAAACAAACAAACAAACAAACAAAAGTTTTAGAATTACTGGGCTGTTTGTTTGTTTGTTTATTTTTTGAGACAGAGTTTCACTTTGTCACCCAGGCTGGAGTGCAGTGGCCCGATCTCGGCTCACTACAACCTCCGCCTTCCGGGTTCAAGCGATTCTCCTTCTTCAGCCTCCAGAGCAGCTGGGATTACAGGTGTGCACCACCATGCCTGGCTAATTTTTGTAGTTTTAGTAGAGACGGGGTTTCACCATGTTGGCCAGGCTGGTCTTGAACTCCTGACCTCAGGTGATCCGCCTACCTCAGCCTCCCAAAGTGCTGGGATTACAGGTGTGAGCCACCACGCCTGGCCTAGAATTACTGAGTTTTATGCTGCCGTATCATCTCTGGTTTAGAGTTTTCATCAAATTTTGGCGTTGACATGTTAGTTTATTCCATTCACACAGCCATTTGTTCATCCATAAATACTTATGGGAGCATCAACTATTACCCAGTATTACTGGGTTCCAGGCGCTGTTGAGATAATGGTAAGCAAGAGACAGTTCCTATTCAGGGTATGACAGAGACAGACAATAACACCAGCAATTACAAAACCAAGCTAAGATAGAGGAAGCAGAGTGTACTGTAAGCTCAAAGTGGAGACAACTAATTACTCAGGGAAGTCGGAGAACGATTTTAGGAGAAGTGATGATCACATGACTAAGCATAAACAGAAATTCGTTACTCCAAATTTCATACTCTGCAGAGGCAACAATCTGTGCGATGTTTCAGAGAAAAAGCAGAGCACATTTGAGGAACTGACTAGGTTTTCATGCCTGAAGCACACTTCATAGGATGAGGCCAATGGGTCAGCTCATAAACAGCCTTGCTAAGAGCAGACTTCTAGGATTGCTGCATCTTCCTTTTCTATCGTTATTCTTTATTTCTTTTAAAATGATTCATGTAACTTTATGTTTGTTTGTTGAATACTATTGACAAACTTAATAATTCACTTATTTCATGATGTTTATTAAGTACCTACTACATATCAGGTCTAGAGCTGGGGATAAGAGGTAAAGAACTATAGCTGGCTTGCTCCTCTCCTTCAGTACTGCTATTAATAAAAATAAAATTATCATTTCAATTTGTCTGCTATTGCATCAGATGGAATATGCTGGAAGTTTTCCAAATTTTAAGGATATGGTAAAGGTAGTTTGACAGAATAGACAAAACTTACTTTGGGAGGTCCAGAAGGCATTTACCTCAAAGTGCTATACAATTTACTAAAACTGAAGTACAAGTAGAAGCCCAAATGACTTCCCAATTGGGAGAGTCATACTACACATACTTGTGAATGTACAGTGAGCAGAGGTAAGAAATGATGGTCTCAAATCTTAAACCCAAGGCCAAAGTCACAAGAATAAGCATTCCAGAACTGTAGGCCTTCTCCTAGGAAGAACTTGCTCCTGATATGGACACTTTAACACAGGAGCCCCAGGGGGATAGCAATAGCAGGGATTTATATTTTTAAAGATGGTAGCAGTGCTCCCAGTAACAGTGCAACACCAGGAGACCACTGATAGTTAGCATAACATAGACAAGATATTTCTTTTTATGACTTGCTCAGCATTTTAAACACATTTGCTAGGTATTGTCATTTCCTAAACTGCTCTTCTTTTAGGGACAGACTAGAGGAAGACAACCTGCAGTATTACTCCATTATTGTCCAAATACTGATTCTGGCCTCAACCTCCCAAATATTATTGGCCATCCCCTACCTCATTCACTATCTCTTGTTTGTCACAGAGTTTTACCAGGCCCTGAGCTATTCTCATATAGTCAATGAATGAATAAGTATTAGAACGTATCTTTTATATCAACATTTTGGCTGTGGCTTCAGAATAGCCCCTCTATGGAGTACAAAATGACACACAGCTCAGATATGGGACCTTTCGCCGAACAAGGGCATCAAAGTGCACATGGAAGGCAAAAACTAACAATGGATCATCTATCTCTGATAGATAGATGGCCTAGTGTGATGAAAAGGTTCACAGACTATCTTATTTTCCTCTCTCACAAAAAATATCTGATATAAAAACCACACACTGCTTTTATAACTGAGTTCATATGAAGCTAAAAATCTACAAACTATTTAGTAACATGGTTTGCTAATGCCATTCAGATAATTGCTTTAAGCCACTATCCCCAACATTAAGATAACACAAAGATGTAAGTATTCTCAACTTGTCCTGATAGATTAGGAACAGCAAATTCTGAAAAGTCATACCATACCTACGTTAATTATCCATAGTTCAGAATTATTAGAAAATATGACTACAGTCAATCTTGTCTCCCTCCAATATTAAAGTTGGTAGGTACATTTTAGCATTCTTCCAGACTTAGAGACTTTCTGAGGGAATCCAGAGAAGTTCACTTCAACAGAGTATAACATATCATCTGCTAAAACCTTTTTTCATAAAGCTTTCTGTAAAGAACCTCTGGTTGGATTCAGGGCTTGGTGCTCTGTAAAATATAACATTTATAAACAGCCCTGGGAAAAAATACATTACTACCTAAAAATATCAACAACTAAAATGACCTACCCTTAGCCACCAGGTATTGGTGTCCCATTCCTCCCTAATGTTTAGAGGGGACAGCCTTTCTTTTTATAGAGGGTCTATCCTTTTTTCTTATAAACTTTTTAATAAAGACATATTTTTAAGTAAAACCCCAAATAAATAAATAAAAACACCCTATCCTTTGAACGAGCAATTCTACCTTTAGGAATTTATCTTACAGATATATACTAGTGCCAGTCAGTATGCAAAAAAAAAAAAAAAAAAAAAAAAAAACCAACTTTATACATACGCATATATATTAAATATAATGTTCATCAATATGGGAATGGTTAAATAAACCATGGTATTTCCAATCCATGGAACTGCTGCTATACGACCCATCAGAAGAATAAGTTAGAACTACCTGTGCTGATATGAAAAAGTACCAACATGGTGGGAAAAAAGCAAATTGAAACACAGTGCATTCTATTACCCCATTTGGATTTAAAAATAAACTTCTATTTCTAAACCTGAATAGATCACACAGTTACACTAATGAATACAATTATTGATTAAACTGTACATTTATATTATACATACTTTTTTATACATATGTTATATTTAACAATGAAAGTTAAAACCCTTGCTAATTATCTTTAGGTAAAGTCATCATGTATGGTCCTCTGCAAAAGCCAGAGGACTTCCTAGATGCAGTACTCCCCTCTGCATTCAGCTTATGGAAGGGTCCCCACAGGTGAGCCTCAGTCCCTTGTCTAATGGATCCTGGCATTGTCAGCAAACCCTGATTATAATACCTTCCCCACATTGCTGGGACCTCCATATGGGAGAGGAGTACATCTAGCCTCACCCAACCACTCAGTTCAGGGACTCTGGTCAGTACCCCACCAACACTGCTATCTGAAAGCCAGTGGAGAAATGAAAGTTGGCTTCTCCTCAGAAAAATAGGGTAGGGATCTCTGAATTACATCTAGTCACTGGGACATATATGATAGCATTATAATTGGAACTTCAAATAGTCAACCCTCAAAGTGAGAATGGAGAGAAAATGGGGCCCAGCAAGAGAGAGGCTCAAAAGAGAGGGCAGCATTGAACAGAAGGGAAAGGAAAAGGAAAGAAAGCTGTTAACACAGAAAGTGACTTGGGGAATTGAAAGGAGAGGTTAGGGCATGGAGAGAGAGAAAAGGGAAAAACTCCGCCCCCTGCCAAGTTGAGAGGACACACTAGAAAGGGACAGGTCCATCCCTCCCAACAAGCCTGATAAGGCCACTTCCCAGGCCAGGTCCCCTGCCAGCCCGGCCCCTGAAAGACAGGCTCTGCCCGCCTCCTCCCAGAGCATTAGATTAGGCTTTGTGGGAAAGTTGGAATCTTGATGGTTTAGAAAGAGGCCCCTACAGCTTAATGTGCTGGCAATTTAACTAAGCGCTCCTGGTTCCTGATGAAATACCAAGCCAGCCCGGCTTTTCTCCATCATGAAAGCGCGCTCTCCTGACCCTCTGAGGGAGCAGCAGCTCAGTCAGCACTGCGGGGTGGCTCTTAATGGACAACAGTGAATTTCATATCAAACCAGGAAGTATCACTTGTACCTATCATGTGCTGCACCCTAAGAGACCATACAACCCAGGGCAGCTCACCCTCCCCCTTTCTTCTGTTTTCATAGGATTCTTAAAGGAATAGGCTTTACAGACAACGAAGATAGGAGAAAAAAAAATTCTAGATGATAGCTTCAGTTTCTATTATTAGCAACATCCACAAACAGTTCTCTACATGTGAAAGGAACTCAAAGTAGTTTGGGTTATTGATTAGTTTAAAAAAAAAAATAGCATCCCTCCTGCCCCCCAAGAAACATTTGAGTTTCCCAGGAGCATCTGAGTTTTCTAAGAGCACACTGGCACAGAAAGAACAATGTAACACAGCATCAATGAAGCCACACCCCTGGCAGAGGGCCTAGAATTTAACATAGTATCCAGCCTCACCACCACTCAGACCTTTTTTTGGCAAACTTCAGATCAAAACATCAGTGGTTTCATATTGCATTTACCTCTTGTTACCTCCTAGATTCTTCATTCTGTGGCCTTCCTAGTATCATAGAGCTACACAAGTTTTAGGAGAAAGACAGGATTGAAGGGGCCCTCTCTGAGGGCCTGCCTATTCCAAACCATCCTACCACCCATCTACTGCTGCCTGAAAAACTCACTATTAGTGAGTCATATCTTTGGGTAAAGGCCGTATTGCCCCAAGTGGGATATGTGCAACTTGGGGAACATGGACAAACAACTTCAATAGTTTATACCTTCTATTTGTGACAGGTGATATAGTAGCTATCAGTTTAAGGCAATGATATTGTTTCCCTTTTAAACAAATTTTAAGATTTTAAAAAATGGGTCAACTTTAAGAAAAATGTTAAACAACAGTACAGATGACATAAAGATATGACAAAAATCATGTAGAGGAACAAAAATGAAGTGTGAAAAACACTAGGGTTTCCACTTTCAAGACCCTCCCTTTAAATACAACTACCTGGCCGAAGGTGATGTCACACACTTTGGGAAGCTGAGGCAGGAGGATCCCTTCAGGCTAGGACTTTGAGAACAGCCTAGTCAACATAGCAAGACCTAGTCAGCATAGCAAAAAATACAGACGGGGTCCTGCTATGTTGCAGTGGCAGTGGCCCCCGTGGCTCTTGCAGGTGCAGCAGCTCATGCAGCAGTATTGCTTGAGCTCAGGAGTTCGAGACCAGCCTGGGCAACATAGTGAGACTCCCATTTCTATAAAATAAAAATAAAAAATTAACCAGGCACAGTGGCACGTGCCTGTAGTCCTAGCTATTCAGGAGACTGAGGTGGGAAGATCGTTTGAGCCCAGGAGTTTGAGCCTGCACTGAGCTATGATCATGCCATGCACTCTAGGCTGGCAGACTGTCTCTAAATCAAAATAATAATCAGTAAATAAATACAATTATTCCTCATTAGTTTCTCACATAGCCACCACCAGACATTAAAGGTCACCAAAAATTCAACAAAGTTAGCAGAGCCAGAAGGGTGCAGAAACTGTAATCAAAGATTAGACTGGCCTTAGAGAGGGTGGTGTTGGGGAGGGAAGGCTGTTAGTGGGGAAGAGGCGGAAGGGTAAAATCTGGAGTGTCCAGGAAGTTAGTGGCAGCAGGAAAGCACTAAGTATTTGACTTAACAATAAGGGCTCACGGAACAGGCACATTCTTACAAATGTCCCTCTCTTCACACACTTTCTCCCCAACTGATTCTGCCCAAGATTCTGAAACTGAAACTGACCGGTAAAGTACTGCATGCAGCATTAAACGTTTAATGTGGCAGAAGTCTAGCACCATTTCCCAGGTCTTCCTCTCCCCAAATGTCTTTGTAGTTCAACTGTTTCCCATCCCTACTTTTCTCTGAATAAGCAGCATGCCTAGATAGTTTTCAGTTATGATGTTTTCTGAGCCAATGCTCTTGAGACTGGCTAATAATTCTTTAGCACAAATAATCAGGAAACTAGTGACAGGCACCTCTGAATAAGGCATTTACTCTTCAGTGAGTAAATCAGGTAGATCAAACCCTCCTCCCACCATGACCATCAATATTCTCCCTTAAACCATTTAATGAAAAGAGTTCAGAAAAATATAAATCATCTGTTGTTTTTGGCAAAGTCATACCACAAGCTTGCTGCCCACAGAGAATGGATTCAAATCATTTGTCTCCTTTGCTTTAGATGTGAGGACCTATCCAGTTTCCAAGATCTGGCTTTGAGGCCTAAATCAATAATAATATTCCGCATACATCTCCTAAAAGCTACAAAGGAATCATTCCAAGCTCACTTCCTTTTGAAGATTCCTTTGTGTAGTGCCCAAAGTGGTGTGAACCTTTTTGGTTGTAAAGTGGGAGGGTCAACTTGTGTTCAATTCCCTTGCTTTATACTGCTGCTGTTTAATTGCTGACTCCCATTTTATAGCCAAGCCAATTAGTAGCCTTGGCCAAGCCTGAGGAGCTTGGAAGCCTGAAACATGGCACTCAGCTAAGCCTACAGAAAACAGAAAGCCTTTTCTGTCAGAATTTCCCTCATGAGAGAGAGCCTGACCTGGCCAACAAATGTCAGAAGTCTAAAAGATGGATGTTGTAGTTCAGTACGTAGTGTCCCTGGGCACATCAGCAAACACTTGAATCCTACTACATTGAGCGACAGGACCGGCGGCCTGACACAGGTGAGGGAAATTTTAAAAGATGACTATTTCACTCCTCATCCAATTTAGTGAGCAATATTACTCCCTTTCATCTCTGACCGGCTTAATAACTAACTCCTCTGAGGGCTGTGACACTTTCTGATAATACTCTTGCTGTTAAAAAGGATGCTGGGTCAAAGGCTAACAGTCCCACAGCCTTCTGTGTTACTGATTTACTCCAGGCACTCCAAAAAAAAAAAAAAAACAAGACCAGTTTAACAGAGAATAAAAGGAAAAAGAATGAGGCTGGGCGCGGTGACTCACATCTGTAATCCCAGCACTTTGGGAGGCTGAGGCGGATGGATCACCTGAGGTCAGGAGTTCAAGACCAGCCTGGCCAACATGGTGAAACCCCGTCTCTACTAAAAATACAAAAAATTAGCTGGGTGTGGTAGTGCACGCCTATAGTCCCAGCTACTCGGGAGGCTGAGGCACGAGAATCGTTTGAACCTGTGAGGCAGAGGTTGCAGTGAGCTGAGATCGTGCCATTGCACTCCGGCCTGGGAGACAGAGCAAGACTCTGTCTCAAAAGAAAAAAAAAAAAGAAAAAGAAAAGAGAGAAAAAAAAGAGAGTGAACAATCTGAGCTTTACTATTTATATATGAAATACAAACAGGAATTTAGTTAGCCTCAGGCTTCCAGATTTCTACTTTTATTTTTGAGACAGAGTCTCCCTCTGTCTCCCAGGCTGGAGTGCAGTGGCACGATCTTGGCTCATTGCAACCTCTGCCTCCTGGGTTCAAGCAATTCTTGTGCCTCAGCCTCCCGACTTAGCTGGGATTATAGGCGTACGCTACCACGCCCAGCTAGTTTTTGTAATTTTAGTAGAAACAGGGTTTCACCATGTTGGCCAGGCTGGTCTCGAACTCCTGGCCTCAAGCAATCCACCCACCTCGGCCTCTCAAAGTGCTGAGATTACAGGTGTGGGCCACTGTGCCCGGCTATTTTTTTTTTTTAAGCGACAAGGTCTCATTCTGTCTTCCAGGCTAGAGTGTGGTGGCGTGACCATAGTTCATTGCAGCCTCAAACTCCTGGGCTCCAGTGATCCTCCTGCCTTAGCCTCCTGAGTAGCTAGGATTACAGGCACATACCACATGCCCAGCTAATTTTTAAAATTTTTTTTGTAGCAATGGGGGTCTCCTTGTGTTGTTCAGGCTGGTCTTGAACTCCTGGGCTCAAGCGATCCTCTTGCCTCAGCATCCCAAAGTGCTAGGATTACCACGCCGGGCCTCAGATCTTGATTACAGGCTGATTAGTAGCCAAGCCCATAAAGCCCCAGGAAAAACAAAACAAAACAAAAAAACAAAAAAACAAAGCCAGCAAAAAGGCCAGGCATGGTGGCTTATGCCTATAATCCCAGCGCTTTGGGAGGCTGAGGCAGGCAGATCGCTTGAGCCCAGGAGTTGGAGGTAAGCCTGGGCAATATGGCAAAGCTCCAACTCTACAAAAACACACAAAAAATTAGCTAGGTGTGGTGGTGCAGGCCTGTAGTCCCAGCTACTCAGAAGACTGAGGCAGGAGGATGGCTTGAGCCCAGGAGGCAGAGGTTGCAGTGAGCTGAGATCACACCACTGCACTCCAGCCCAGGCAACAGAGCCAGACTCTGTCTCAAAAAAATTTAAAAAACCAAACACGCAAAAAGGCCTTAGATAGCCAGGCATGGTCGCCTGTAGTCCCAGCTACTCACAGGGTTGAGGTGGGAGGATCACTTGAACCCAGGAGTTACAGACCAACCTGGGCAACACAGCAAGCCCTGTTTCTGGAAAAAAAAAAAAAAAAAAAAAAAAAGGAAGGCCTTGAATAAGGCTTTCCCAAAAATTTAGAACTTCAAACTCTTTTAAAAAACTTTTGGCCGGGCGCGGTGGCTCAAGCCTGTAATCCCAGCACTTTGGGGGGCCGAGACGGGCGGATCACGAGGTCAGGAGATCGAGACCATCCTGGCTAACCCGGTGAAACCCCGTCTCTACTAAAAAATACAAAAAACTAGCCGGGAGTAGTCCCAGCTACTCGGGAGGCTGAGGCAGGAGAATGGCGTAAACCCGGGAGGCGGAGCTTGCAGTGAGCTGAGATCCGGCCACTGCACTCTAGCCTGGGCGACAGAGCGAGACTCCGTCTCAAAAAAAAAAAAAAAAAAAAACTTTTATCACATCTCAAAATATACCATTCATCCAAGAAGTAAAATATTCTGCCTTGGAGGAGCTCAAATTTCATATAAGCCTCTCATTAATTCTCCTCGGTACCTCTGTGAGGAGGTACTGACCCGCATTCAAGGTCAAAGAAAGTTTCTGTGCCAAGAAAGGAGTGCCCTGATCAAGGCCTTAGTTGACTAAAGGTGAGCTCAAAATGCTCCAGCCCATATCCCAGCCCTGCCTTTCACCTCAGCCCAGTTCCCCTTAAGAAAGAGCGTTTCTGTTAAAGCCCAGCCCTGTTGTTTATTATAGCTTGTATTTAGGGAAACACACTAACATTTGTTTCCTGACAGTAAAGTCTTAAGTTCTCTACCAATGGGAAAACTTACGGGGGTGGCAGGGGTGAATGAAAGCGGAAAATTTCCAAAAACTTTTGGCCTTCTTAACTGCCCTGACAGCACATAGTTATTTTGTTTGGGAAAGGAGGGGGTGGACCGTTTCTTTCCAAAGGAACCACAATTAGTTGGTCACCTCAAATATTATCAAAGAGATCTGGAAAATAGTTACTTTTCTAAATTTTTTAATGTGGTCAAGACATCTGATTTCCAGCGATTCTTAATATTACACGCTCCTGCAAAGCCCCTTAAAAATCACTATCATAATCTCTACCACTCAGCAGGAACACAGGGAGAGAAAACTACTCTGGCCTTTTACACACTTCGGGGCTTCTTTTACAGAGAATGACTTCACTGATCTGATTGGAAGTCCCGTTTCCCCAGGTCTCAACCTGGATTTGTCCTCCTTTGAGTGCTGCACTGGTTTCTATATTTACGCACAAACCAGCTGCGGCCATCTTCCTTCACAATTTCCAAACCTGCCTTTTACTGTACAGGATCCCTGGAGGTACAATTCTGTTTTCTGGAGTCAAAGAAATACAAAATAAATTTCACTACCTCCTAGAAAACAGACGCTGGTAAATTTCAATATAAAATAGACAGTTCTTGAACCCAGGAGGCAAAGGTTGCAGTGAGCCGAGATCTCAACACTGCACTCCAGCCTGGGCGACAGAGCAAGACTCTGTCTCAAAAATAAACAAATAAATAAAATAAAATAGACAGCTGTGTATTTTTTTGGTCATAGCACCAATAAATTTCAGGGCTGGGAAAAATCATAAATTACTAAAGCATTCTTTTTCATATAACCAAAATATATTTTTCCTGTTGCTCATGAAATTAAGACAAAATGGCTAACAGGCAGCCTTACACTGAGAAACTCAAAGCTGGTAGGAAAGGACTAGAGATTTTTTTTTTTTTTTTTTTTTTTGAGACAGAGTCTCGCTCTGTCGCCCAGGCTGGAGTGCAGTGGCGCAGTCTCGGCTCACTGCCCGCTCTGCCTCCCGGGTTCACGCCATTCTCCTGCCTCAGCCTCCTGTGTAGCTGGCACTACAGGCGCCCACCACCACGCCCGGCTTATTTTTTGTATTTTTAGTAGAGACGGGGTTTCACCGTGTTAGTCAGGATGGTCTCGATCTCCTGACCTCGTGATCCGCCCGCTTTGGCCTCCCAAGGTGCTGGGATTACAGGCGTGAGCCACCGCGCCCGGCCAGGACTAGAGATCTTTGATCTACAATTAATAAATAGTATGGGACTCCTTTCAGCTCACCCAGTGCCCCATATGAATGTTTTCAATGCTGGTTCTCCTTTAATAACTTCCCCCTATTAAATCTCTTACCAGTCATTTGGGGTTTGGATTTCACGTAGGTATAAGAGGTGTTTGTAAGACACTCTGAAACCTCTGAAGGGCAAAGTGTTGTGGACGCTATAACCTCCCTGCATACTGAGGGGGGCATAGCTCTCAACCAGTCATTAAATCCAGTCAAATGAGATACTCGAAAATGAGCTGCCCTTGGGTGGGTCCTTTCATAAGAAGGAATTCAGAAAAGAAAAAAAAAAAAAAATCTGCTAACATGATTACCCCACAAAGTTTACATGTATCATATTGTATAAATCTATAAATATGTACAATTATTTTTTGTTAAATTTTCAAAGATCTGCCAACAACGGATGAAGAAGGCACCTGGCTGCCTGAGCCCCTACCCTTGTCGGTTACAAGTATTTCATAAGCAGGGTTCGAGGCATCCCATCAGAGAAGAGTGTTGTCACCTTTCTGCCAGAATGTCACACCAACTTCCTCAGTGTTGCCCTCACACCAACTTCCTCAGTGTTCCCCCTACCCCAATCTAGCCAACGTTTCAATGGCTCCCCACAGCACACAGTGCCTCTCAGCTGGGCACTCAAGGGTGCTTTCCTAACCCTCCCTAACCTAATTCTCCAAAGTTTTTCTCCCCCTAAAACAGCCCAGCAGACGGTCCAGTTAGTCCCCAAATCGTTTTTCCTCATGGTCTCCTTCCCCAGGGGTCCTCCCCTCCTTCTCTCCCCGCTGCAACCTCCACTGCTACCGGGAGATTAGTTCCCACCCGTCAGGACCCCGCTCAGATTTCACTTCCTCCAACAGGTCGGCTCAGATCCCAATCCACGGCTCTCAACAGCAGCCGGGATTCCTTTCCCCCGCAACGCCTTCTCTGAACACCCCGGCCTCCGAGGGCCGGCTTCGCGTCCCCTAGTTACTTCCAGTCACTAGTTACTTCCGCTCCGCTCCCACCCGCGGGACTCGCGACCGGCCCCCTGCCCCCGGCTGGCCCAGCTCGGAACATGCAGAGCAGCGCTTCAGAAATCGCAGCCCAAGGCAAGAAAATCCAGAAGCCTCCTGCGGACGTCCCCCGGGACGGGGTGTGGCAAGCCCCGCTCCGAGCCCGCCGACTCCTCGTGAGACTAGAACCGCAGCGACGCGGAGCCCCTGTGAGTCCACCGCCTGGACGCGCGGCGCGGCGACCAGGAGCCTCAGAGTAGCTGCGGGGCGCCAGGAGGGATCCAGCTGGCGGCAGCCGTTTCCCTGCCTCCCTGCCCCTCCCCAGGGGCTGCGCGAACCCCTGCCTGAAACCGGCCCGCCTGGGTGCCAGCCAGTTCTCAGGGCGCTCTCCCGGGAGCCCGGGTACGCGCACATCCCGGGACGCGCCCTGTCCGCGCCTGATCCCCGCCCTGGTCCCAGCTGGGTCGGGCCAGGTTCGCCACACCTCACCTCTCCTCTCCACGAACCGACTGGATAACGGTCGGGTCTGGACCTGAAGAGCCGGGACCAGCCCGCAGTAGACTCGCCGCACCTGTCTCGGAGCGAGTGAGGAGCAGCCCGGCGCCTGACGTCACGGCCGCCCCCAGTGCCGCGAACCGGGAATCACCTGATCACCCTGGCAACGCGCGCGGGGCGGGGCGAGGCGAGGCGGGCGTCACAGCACGAGCCCCGCCTCCAACTGCTCAGCCTCCAAGTGCCGCCGGAAGCGCTGTGCTGCAGTCGGCGCCACCGGGACGTGAGGTTGCTCCGTGGCTTCCCAAGCGGGCCTCCCAGCTGATATGGATACTTGGAACTCCCCCAGGCGTCCCCCTCAGGTTGGATAGGTTCTCCGAGACTCCACCCGACACTCCAACTCCGCTAGTTCAGGCGTCTGGGAGGCAAGACCAGCGTCCATGTGGGACCCTGCTCAGTGCGTGGCGTGAGGGGTTGGCTGTGGGCTGCTGCCTCCTCGTGTCTTGTTGGTCCAGACCCATCTTGGTTTGGAGGCTTACTTCCCGAGCTGTACCTCAGAGGAATGGGGCTGAGGCTGATAACTGGATTGCTCTCTGGCTACTTTTCCCCATAATCCTTGCAACAAGTAGTCCTGCCAGTACTTTAGAGTGTAATGAGACTTCATTCACAATAGGAGGGGGAAGGGGGACAGAACCTTCTGTCCTGAAGGTTTCCTTCTTCTATTCCAACAGGAAGAGAAGTTACCGAAAAGCTCCCAGAGCAAGCCCTAGAACGAGCTTGCAAGTCCTACTTGCAAACAAATTTTTATTTCTTATTTTAGAAATTGATTTTCTCTCCAGATTCCTCCCCTTGCTTGCTATTAGGTTGGTGCAAAAGTAATTGTGGTTTTTGCTTTTTTTTTTTTTAATGGCAAAAACAGCAATTACTTTTGCACCACTCTAATATAATGATATGCCTACAACCTTTGTTACTCTCTAGGCTTCCCAGATAGACCATCAGCTTCGAAATGAAAATTTAACATCCCCAGGAGGTCTCAGTGTGAGAGTCACTGCCTATTTCACACCTTCACTACTTGCTGACTTTCATCTCAGTTTTACTCTCCTCATCCCTGCACTGCCAAGAAGGTTTCATATATATTGAAACCTTCCCTTTCAGAGTGTAGGATCTTAGACCAAGAAATTAGTTTATAATCAACTTCTTGTAAGTATCTTTTAGTGTCAGGCAATGGGCCATGGGCAGATTGATTGCGATGTGGTCCTCGAAGATCAAACGTGTATGGGTGGTATGTCTCACATTCAAGTACAACTTGTACTGTTTATTATGACTTAATCATTGTATTTAAGTGGCACTTTTTTATTTCCATACTTAAAAAAATAAATGTATATAAGTGGGAAAGAAGACAGCTGTGAAAGGTAGAGAAGAATCATGGCTCTAGACAGAACTGTACTAATAGGAGAGAAGAGATTGAAAATGTGAGCCCGGGTCCCAAGGAGCACAGAAGCATGGTCAGGAGGTTTGCTGGGAACAGGACAGAGGCAGCCAGGCCTGAGGTGTTTGGCAGATCTGAGAAGGGCAGGGATAGAGGGTGAGGGGAGGAGTTGGGCCAGAATGAGACTTGAGGGATTCAATGGAAGGTGAAAGTGCTGGGAAGGGAGGAGGGATTGGAAAGAAAGAAGTCGGCAGTGGTTTGGGAAGGGGTTGCTGAAAGGGAAGGCAGGGTAAATAGAGACCCAGGAAAGGGTGCAAAGAGCATTAAGAGAAGGGAGGCTGAGAGTCTACAAAAGGGAGGACGGAGAGGGAGGAAGAAGCAGGTGGGAGACTCTGGGGCAGCAAACATCTCAGAAACAGGCAGTAGTTGGTGTCCTTCAGAGGCTGTTGGAGAAGAGCAGTATTGTCTGTTCACCTCTAAAGAGTGAAGGTCATCCATGCGCACCCCAAACTATCTTTGGACCATCCGAGGGCAAGAGCCACCCTTTGCAGAGAACTAATGCAGAGGGAAGAGCAGAAATAGGCATGTCCATAACTACACCTTGATAGGATTCATCAAGACAGTCAGGCTTTTTGGCTGGATGGTTTTTCAGGCCTGTGGTACATGCCTCTGTGCCTCTAATCTGGGCAGGGCAAGGTGAGGATGAAGTGGAAGGTAGGGGTAATTCCCTTAGAAGGGAGGCGAGCTTGTCATGGTAGCTGGGTCATATGGAGGCTGTGCTGGGGGAGAAAAGATGCTAGGACACATTCTCAGTAAGGTCCCTGACCACTACTCCCCTTTTACTGAGTTGGTAGGGTGAGGGCATAACCATCGAAGGAAAAATAGAACATTCCTCACCCCCACCTCCATATCCACACTGAGGAAAGTGTTAACATGTGGGTAAAAACTTGAAGAGTGTTGCTGACAGCATTCAAGAACAGAGATGAGGCCAAGGAATGCATCTCCCATGGCTCTTTTCTATGATTTTGACCTCAGGTCCCAGGACTAAGCAGCAGGCCAGTTGTAGAAGTTGCTGGAGTTTCATCAGGTTTCTTCACAACAGCAGTGTGGGTTTCCATTCCTGGAAATAAAAGAAAAATGTCAGGGTACAAGGTCCTGGCCAAGCATATTTGCTGTGAAAGTCCATTAGTCACAGAAGTTACAATGAATTTTCAGTATTTGTTCATTCGGGAGAACTGTCCAAGGACTGTGGAGGCAATGTGGAGGCAACATGGTGCAGTGATTGGGAGCCTGTGTTCTGAGATTTATCCATTTTGTGAACTTGGCCAAGTTACTCACCTTTTTTGAGTCTCTGCCTAATCTGTAAAATAGAGATGATAATATCTACCTCACAAGACTATCATAAACTTTAGGTGAATTCCAGGGCAAAGAAAGAGAACCCAGATTCATAATGTTTTGTAAAGGGCCATTTTTTAAACCATTGTATTTAAACCAGAGGACAAGAACACTTGTTCTCTGAACAATTGGATGAAAGAATGTTTCTTGGATGCCTCATGTACTCTCAAGGCTGATGGATACAGAAGGAGTATGTGCCCTGGCTTGGTCAGGCATCCGATTTCCGATGGGAAGATAAGACAGTGTGAGACCTTGCCAGGCTGCTGTGAAATTGAATAAACTATGTCATGTCCTTCCGTGCCCGCAGCGTTCATGGAAAGAGGGGCCATGCTAGCTGCATTGGCTAAGGTGGGATACATGAAAGGAAGGGTTTGGAGCAGAGCCTTGAAAGATAGGCAGGATTGGCCAGGCACGGTGGCTCACGCCTGTAATCCCAGCACTTTGGAAGGCCGAGGCGGGTGGATCACTTGAGGTCAGGAGTTTGAGACCAGCCTAGCCAACATGGTGAAACTCCATCTCTACTAAAAGTACAAAAATTAGTTGGGCATTATGGCGCATGCCTGTAATCCCAGCTGCTCAGGAGGCTGAGGCAGAAGAATCGCTGGAACCCAGGAGGCAGAGGTTGCAGTGAGCCAAGATTGTGCCACTGCACTCCAGCCTGGGCAACAGAGCGAGACTCCATCACAGAAAAACAAAACAAAACAAAACAAAAAAACAAAACAAAAACAAAAAAGATAGGATTTGGAGAGGTGGTAGGTGAAGAAAACATTCTGGGTCAGGGCAGTGATCTGAGCACGTGGGGCAGGGGTTCAGTAAATGTTTACTGGCTAGATGAATGAATGAATGAATGAGCAAAGATAATAATGAAATTATCAGCATAGTGTAAGATCAGCCATGCTTTGTTGAATGAATGGATGCATGATTAAACAAAAAAAGCAAAGACAATGAAATTAGATAATAGTGGGCATAGCTGTAAGACCAGCCTAACTGAACTGTGGAAATTGGGGAGTTGTGGGAAATAAGATAGAGATGGAGCTGACTGTGGGAGAGCTTTTGAGACAGTAGAATCTTCTGGGAGGATCATGGAGTCTGGATCCAGAGGGACAGGATTGCATTTGGACTCCATCACCACATATTGACCATGTGACTTTGAGTGAGTTACTTAATCTCTCTATGCATTGGTTTCCTCGTCCAAAAAATATAGGAATAAGATTGCTATCTGCTTTATAGTGTCATTTTGAAGATGAACTAAGAAACCTATGGAATGTAAGCATGGTGCCCGGCCCATTGTAAATGCCTTAAACTTAGTTTTTATTATTAGTATTAGTTTACTATTAGTATTAGTATTAAAGACTGAGCAGATGAGAATAGATTCAATATGAAAACTTAGGGAACCACTGAAGTTCCTTGAAGTGGGAAATGAGAATGGAATGCAGT
Source organism: Papio anubis (assembly GCF_008728515.1). Classification (NCBI taxonomy): domain Eukaryota; kingdom Metazoa; phylum Chordata; class Mammalia; order Primates; family Cercopithecidae; genus Papio; species Papio anubis. The sequence continues at coordinate 132,858,578 of NC_044980.1, read as the reverse complement.
GTCTGGGAAGAATCACTTGGCAGCTGTATTCAGGCTGGGTCAGAAGGCAATGGTGTAGCCCCAAAGGGTGAAGAAGGGCTGACCAGGGACTAGAAGCAGCCCCTCCTGAAAATGAGAAAGCCTGTCCACTTGCTGGTACATGGCATGCACAGGCCCTCAGAAACCCTATCGAATGAAAGTCTACTGCACCAATTGAACAATATAATTGTGGAGCTCCCAAGTTCGATCGCAAATACTATCAGAATTCTTCCTCAGTCAAGTACAGAGAGATTTAAAGCATTGGAGAAGTTCACTAAGACTTGGCCTCTGGTTCATTTCAATTTCTGCTCCCCCAAGTAGCTGGGACTACAAGTGCACACCACCATGCCCAGCTAATTTGTGTGTGTGTGTGTGGTGGTTTTTTTTGTTTTTTTTGTTTTTTTGTAGAGACAGGTTTCACCATGTTGCCCAGACTTGTCTTGAACTCCTGGGCTCAAGTGATTTACCCACCTCAGCCTCTCAAAGTGCTGGGATTACAGGCATGAACCACTGCACCTGGCCCTTCTGGCTCTTCTTTGTCTGATCTATGTTTTCAAATTCCAATTAGCTAGTCAGGAATTTCTCCACTGCAAGTTCTGAAGCACTATTCAAATCAGCTTAAAGAAAGAGAGAGAGATAATGTATTGGCTTATGAAGCCAAAAATTCAGGGATGAATCTGATTTTCAGGTATAGCTGGATCCAGGCTTTCAAACACCGTCACCAGGATTCTCCCCTCTTTCTCTCTTTCTCAGCTCTTTTCTTTGCATGTCTTCATTCTCAGATAATCCCTCTGATGGTGTCAGAATTTCATTCTCACCATGAAAAGTCTCAGCAGACAAAAGGCTTTCTCTTTCCTAATAATACTAAGAAAAGCTCTAGAATGGAGCTTAGTTTTTATTTTTTAAATTTTTATTTATTTATTTATTTATTTGAGACAGAGTCACGTTCTGTAACCCAGGCTGGAGTGCAGTGGCATGATATTGGTTCGCTGCAACCTCTGCCTCCCGGGTTCAAGCAATTCTCCTGCCTCAGTCTCCCAAGTAGCTGGGATTACAGGTGTACGCCAGCACGCCCGGCTAATTTTTTTGTATTTTTAGTAAAGACAGGGTTTCACCATGTTAGCCAGGCTAGACTTGAACTCCTGACCTCAAGTGATCCACCTGCCTTGGCCTCCCAAAGTGGTGGGATTACAGGTGTGAGTCACCTCTTGAATGTGTGGCGTTTCTCTTGAATGTGTGGCCGTGGCCAGGGGATGTAACACTTTGGCTGGTTCCGTGTTCTCTTCTGGAGCTGGGGGTGAACTCAGCCTCCTCCAAATCCCACAGTTGAAAGTGTGGAAGAACGGCTTCCCAAGGAAAATTCAAGCTTAGTTACCGGAAGTAGGAGGAATGGATGCTGAGCAAACAAAAAACACAACTGACCCCTACAGGCCACCAATACTGAAACCACAAGCCTCCTGAAAGCTCCTGAAAGCTCCTCCTATTGAAAGGTTCTGTAATATAATACTCCAATAGGCTTGAATTCACTTGGAAATCAACTTACCTTCTCTTGTATTTCCAGAAAAGTTGTATCTAATGAGAAGCAAATTCTGGCACTCAGAGGTTGAGCCATGTTGACATCGTATAGAAGCTGCCATTGGTTTTACCTAAATGCAGTCTCCTTTCTGGAAGTACTGCTTCTGAGGAAAGGGCGTCAGGGAGCACTTAATGCTTTAAATGTGTTTGTACGGCAACTTGCGTTCTCAAGAGGTATCACATAAATGCATGTGTTTTTAATTTTGATTTGAAGCACTGATTCCTGAAGTAGCCTGGCCTTCTGATAGTGATCTTAGAAAATCAACCTAGAAGAAGAATACGTTTTTCTCCCAGGCTGCGACTCAAATGACTATGGCAATGAAGTTCTGTCAACTATGAAGCATCCTCCTGCTTTTTAATTTTTTCAGTTATTAGGAAAATAAATTCAACACATATAAATTAGAAATAATCAGTTTATAAGTCTATTTGCATTTATATTTTTAAAATGGACCGATGACTTAGCACATGACATAAGAAGAGTAAGAAGTCAGGGAAATATTAAATCCACATATTCATTCAACACATTTACTGAGGGCCTATGGCCTACCATGTGCCAGGGACTGCACTAGGCCCTGGGGATGTAGAAATAAGCAAAACAGATTTTTAAAAATCCTTTTGTATATGAAGCTTACATTCTAGTAGGTGTGTCCATTTATATACAGTCTTCAAGTCTCTGTGTCATTGACAAGAACTAGTACTACATACCAGGAAGCATGCATGGCGAATCCTCAGATTCTTCTATGCTAGGCATTCTGCCAGTGCTCTGCATCCATCATCTCATTATTCTGTTCTTCCTAAGAGATGTAGACACCTGCTCAAGCAGCCACAGGAAATGAGTGGTAGGGTCAAGACTGGAGCACCTATATCTATATCTGCTTTTTAGTTCATATCTTCTCTTGGGGTGTGGATGCGGGGGATGGTGGAAAGTGGTAGGGACTGTGGCATATCAGATAACACGCTCTGTGCAAAGGGAGCACTACTCATTCAGACCCAGCCACTTGACACTCAGGAATGTAACTCAATGTGGCCAAGTTTTCTGATTTTTCAAGAGAAGCCAGCAAACAGGATTTTGACATGAAAACCAATTTCAAAATACTGTGAAAGCCAAACCAAATTTGTCTGGGCACAACTCAGGCCACAGATCTGCCCCTCTGTTAGAGATCATGCTGTGACCAGGAGGGTGCCTGGGGAGGTAGGATTCCAGATAGCAACCTTGAAACTAGCTGGCCAGCCGGGCACAGTGGGTCATGCCTGTAATCCTAGCACTTTGGGAGGCCAAAGCAGTGGATCATTTGAGGTCAGGAGTTCAAGACCAGCCTGGGCAACATGGTGAAACCCCGTCTCTACTGAAAATACAAAAAATTAGCTGGACATGGTGCACAACTGTAATGCCAGCTATTCAGGAGGCTGAGGCAGGAGAATCACTTGAACCTGGGAGGTGGAGGCTGCGGTGAGCCAAGATCATGCCGCTGCACTCCAGCCTGGGCAACTCTCTCAAAAAACAAGCAAACAACAACAAAAAACAACAAAAAAAACCCAGAAACTAAATGTGGGTAGAAAACTGCAAATATATCTGTGGTACTTACACAAAGTGTTTCTCAGGTTGATTTTCAAAGACTAAGGTAGAAAAATGGGGCCCTTATTTACCAAAAAAGCAAAGTCCTTTAATGAAAGCTACCAGGGAGGCAGCAGCTGGGGCACTCCAACCCCCAGCCATGGAGGAGGTCGGCATGGAACCATCTGATGCTGGACTGACAGGCCATGCTTCTCTGAAAAGGAAAATTTAACTTCAGGGCAGGCTTCATGTTACATCTGAGGCCCTAATAATGATCATTATGCTGTCAGCACACAAGACATGGTTCAAAATAATTCTCCTCCTTAAAGTCACATCCTATGTGCTTTCTGGTCCTTCCTGGCCGCCTCCACCCTGTGGCCTCCCACACTCACCAAAACTTTCCTTTTCCCCACTCATTTGCCGAGGAACTGTGGCCACCAGACAACATATGGAGGTCTCATCACCGGGGTGGTCTGTAACTGGAAAGGAGTTGGTCATCTGGTGTTGGCAGCTTCTCTTCCTGTCGTGGCCTTTGGAAGGAAAGAGGGAGGAACACAGAATAGCATCCATGTTTAAAAAACATTTGCACCATCAACAGACTGAAACTCTACAAGACAATAGTCTTACTTTAAAAGTGTAAAGGAATTCCCACCCTCTTGGTCTTAGCAAGATCAGAAAACCTCTGTTTACTACAAGAATTGTTTCAGAAAGGGAAGTGAAATCTGGCACATGAAAAATCCCATTTCTATCCACTCTCAAGATAGTAACTTTGTAGCCATATGCCATGTGTATTTCATCATAGCAAAACAGTACTGTAGTGCACTGGGGACAGATTTGCTGCCACTGCTGCTGCTGCTGCTGCTGCCACCACCTCCACCACCTCCTTCTGTTGCTTGGATAAAGCTGAGGCATGTGGCACTGTTGTGAGTTTCTTAGAGATCCAAGCAAGTACTCCTGGCTAGGACCCTACAATTCAGTTTGCACCATGAGGCTCTAAATCTCAGCCTCTCTAGGTCCTGATACTGTATCTTTGGAAGACACACACAGGAAGGAGTAAGATACCTTCTGAAAAAGATAGGACAAAGAAAGCTTATACTCCTCCTCTCCCCTCCTGTTGCTTGGAAGATCATTTAAGATTAAGAGATGAAGTGACTTTTCCCACCGAAGGGGACACAGGGCAATGCTATGATTCGGAGTGTCCGGAGGCCTCTGTTCCAGCCATGGTTCCCCTATGTCCTCACCTTGGGACCTAGCACTACATACTCAACCTTTTTGAGTCTCAGTTTCCCCATCTATAAAATGGGAATAATAATAGGACCCACCACATAGAGCTGTTGTGAGGGTTAATTAGGTGAGATGCTGAATGGTAAGAGAGGCTTCCTTTGCACAGAGCTTGTTCTCTAGTTTACTGCAGCCCCCAGTAATCCCCTTCCTGCCTCCCTGTCTGCACCCTAGGAGAAGGTACAGTTATGTTCTTCTGTGGCAATCTATGTTCCGGTTGTGGCCCCATCTCCTATTTCTGTGGCTCCTTGGACTGGTGATCAGGAGTCATTTTTCTGCATGATGACCAGGGCCACTCTATCGCAATTCTTTAGCTGCAGCAATGGAGACACACACTACCTTTGCTCCCATTGCATCCAGGTCCTAATTTTAGATGCTACCTTTGATTCTCTGAGCTGCTTCAGTTCAGATGAGTGTGTGCTTGTCCTGCCCCCTCCCCTCCCCAGCCACACTGGCAGCCTGGTAGGTATGGAGTCCACCTGCATCAGAGTGGAGAGTGTCACTTTTTATTATGCAGATTCCTGGGCTTCATCCTAGACCCACTGCTTTTGAATCCTTGGGAGCCAGGGCCTAGGAGCCTTCAGGTGTGACAAGCCCTCCAAGGGAGCAGATGCACATGAAAGTTAGTATTTATGGCCCTCTGGGGCCTCAAGCTCAGAGAACTTTGCCTCAACCGGGAGAGTCCCAGTCACCGCTTGGCAGAGTTTGGCTCTACTCCCTGCCCCGTCTGCCCCTGCTCAGTCCCAGGCCCAGTCCCCCATTGTCTCACACTAGAACCAGTGGCCTTGCTCTCTGCCTGCCAATCTGGAGGTCTTGATCTGAAGTGTCAACCTGGCCCTGATACTTCCTGACTATAAATTCTGCAGGGGTTTCCCATTCCCTACAGGATCAAGTCTGACAACGCATTCAAAGCCTCTCTCTTCAGCCTCAGATCTGCCACTCGCTCTCCTAGTTGAGAAAACTCCAACTAGGCTTATATTATGCTGAGGTCTCTGTTCCCTGAGGCTACATGTCTCTGGGCTTCTGTAGGCACAGTACCCTCCACCAGGATGACCTTTCTCCTCTTCTACTACTCTTCCAGTTTCAGCCGAAATGTCACCTCCTCTGGGAAGCCTTCTCAGATGTCCCTAGGTAAAATCGCCTACTACTTCTCTTTCCCTGTACACTCCCCAAATGTATCACCCATGACCCTGAATTGCCTTTATTTGCTTATGTGTTTCTGCCCCACGAAACTATGAGGGATTTGCATTTTATTCATATCAAATTCCAAAACTTTATCAGGGCTGTTAAGGCTCGGCATGATCTGGCTCCCATCCACCTCTCCACCCTGTCCCCCACCATTCTCTCCCCACCCACTTCACCCAGTCACTGTGGCCTGCTGACTGTTCCCAAGCTCACCAAGCTCTTTCCTGATTCTGGTCCTTTGTTCCTGTAGTGCTGTTTGCCTGTATTGCTCCCCGTCAATCTTGCCATAGCTGGCTCCCTCTTGACATCCAGATCTTGCTCAAATGTCACCTTTTCAAGGCCAGCCAATCAAAATAGTTTTGTTTGTTCTAGAACTTCATTTAAATGTAATAATATGCTATGTATGCTTCCATCTGGCATCTTTCACTCAGTATAAAGTTTTCAAGTTTTATTCATGTTGTAGCACTTATCACTACTTTGTTCCTTTTTATTACTGAGTAGTAAGCCATTGTATGAATATACCACAATTTACCTGTTCACCTGTTGATGGATACTTGGGCTATTTCCAGTTTTTGGCTATTATGAATAAAGCTGCTCTGACATTTTCATGTACTAATCTTTGTGCAGACATACATTTTTATTTCCTTTGGATAAATACTTGTCTTAGTCCATTTGGTGTTGTAACAGAATACGTGAGATGGATAATTTATAAAGAGATGCAGCTTACAGTTCTGCAGACAGGGAAGTTCAGGTGGCAGCAGCATTTGCTTGGCTTCTGGCGAGGGTTTTTGTGCTGGGTCAAAACATGGCAGAAAAGGTTAAAGGGGAAGCAGACGTATGCAAAGAGAGATCAAACAGGAGGAGAAACCTTGCTTTATTAAAACCCCTTGCTTAGGAACTAATACATTCCTTGATACATTTCTTAAGAATTGATCTAGTCTCTTGAGAACAACAACAACAAAAACAACACTCTACTAGGACAACAGTACCAACCTATTCATAAAGGATTCACCCCTATGATCCAAGTACCTCCCACTAGGCCCTACCTCCCCAGTGGACAGAACTGGCAAGCAAACTTCAGCATGAGTTTTGACACAGACAAATCACATCCAAACCATACCTACAATGCAGATTGCTGGGCATTGGTAAGTGTATGTTTAACTTTATAAGACACCATCAAACTTTTTTCCAAGTGATTGTTCCAGTTCACACTCCTGCCAGCAATATATGAGAGTTCCAGTTGTTTCACTTCGTCATCAACACTTGTTATTACCAATCTCTTAAAGTTTAGCCATTCTAATGAGTGTATGATGTTATCTCATTGTGATTTTAATTTACATTTCCCTAATGGCTAATGATGTTGAGCAACTTTTCATGTGTGTTTATTGGATGTTTGTATATCTTCTTTTTGAGGTATTTGTTAAATTTTTTTGCCCATATTTTATTTTGGTTGGGGTCTTATTATTGAATTGTAAGATTTCTTTATATGTTCCAAATAGAAATCTTTTGTCAAAAATATGTATTACAAAACCTTCTCCTAGTGTATGACTTACCTATTTATCTTTTTAATGGTGTCTTTTTCCCCCTTTTATAGTAAGTTCTTTCTATGATCTCTGCCTACCCCACGGTCATGAATAATTTCTTCTTTCTTTCTTTCTTTTTTTTTTTGAGACGGAGTTTTGCTCTTATTGCCCAGGCTAGAGTGCAGTGGCGCAATCTCAGCTCACGGCAACCTCTGCCTTCCAGTTTCAAATGATTCTCCTGCCTCAGCCTCCCAAGTCGCTGGGATTACAGGTGCCTGCCACCATGCCCAGTTAATTATTTTTGTATTTTTAGTAGAGACGGGGTTTCACCATGTTGGTCAGGCTGGTCTCGAACTGCTGACCTCGTGATCCACCCACCTCGGCCTCCCAAAGTGCTGGGATTACAGGTGCCACCGCGCCCGGCAGAATTTCTTCTTTCTTCCAGAAGTTTTATAGTTTTTGTTTTTTTAAAATAGTACTTTGATTTATTTTGAGTATGGTATGAAGTAAGGATTGAGATGCATTGCATTCCATATGGATATTCAATTATTCCAACACCATTTGTTGAAAAGTCCATCTCTTTACCTGTAGTTATTTAAATTTTGTTTTATTTGTATTGGTCCCTCCTACTAGTCTATAAGTTTCATATATTGTTCTAATGTAACCTGGGCTCTTCTGTATCCCTGCTACCTCCTTATAGGTAGAGAAAGTAGAGAAAGAGCATGCTTGCAAGTTAGTTCAGGACATGATCCCAGGGAGCAGGAATAGGGAACTGGGGAGAATGAAGTAGGAACAAGGGAAAGCCATGGTGTGTTACAGAGCTGGTCACCACTGTGGGCAGCTGGGGCTTGACCCAGCTGGGATGTGATGAGGAGCAGCGTAGAGTGCACCTCCTAGTTATCCACTGAGTGTCAGAGAAGAAATCACATAGCCACCAACCCCAGCCGCCAAAGGCCCAGGGTTACCCCCAAGGGGTTAACGTCCTCAGACATCCAGTTTGCAGTACTGGAGTCCAGAGAGAAGCCCTGGCAGAAGGCAAGAGCAGAGCTGTGTGGAGCAGCTGAGCCTCGGTGCTTTCACCTGCTCCAAGCTGGTTGCCACAGTGATAGCCGAATAAAAGGTGGGCCAAAAGGACGACAGGAGGGTCACAAGAGGTTTCCCATACACATTCATTCCACAAATATTTATTATTGCCTCCTGTATGCCAAGCACTGTGTTAAGCACTGGAGATAGTCATCAAAAAGCCAAGCCCTATCCTTATAGGGAGACAGGCAGGACGCAAGTCAACAATTGATACAATATCATATCAAGGAGAGATAAGTGCTGTGAAGAAAATAAAACAGGATAAGGGGACTGAGGCTGAGCGCAGGGATGGGGGCTCATTTTGACCACCAGGGAAGACCTCTGAGGAGTTGACATTAGACAGAATGAAATGAGGAACTGAGCCATGTGGATACCCAGGGCAAGAATACTCCAGGTGGAGGGAACCGCAGGAGAAAGGCTTGAGGGAGGAACAAGCTTAGAGCATTAGAGAAACAAGGAAGTCACTGTGGCTGGAGCGGAGTGAGGGGCAGAGACATAAGAGATCAGGAGAGGCAGCCTGGCAGGCCCTCTGAGTTTGAATTTTATTCTGAGTGTAATGGGAAGCCACTCAAAGTATCTAAGAAAGATTATAGGCCGGGCACAGTGGCTCATGCCTGTAGTCCCAGCACTTTGGAAGGCTGAGGTGGGCAAATTGCTTGAGCTCAGGAGGTTGAGACACACCTGGGCAGCATGGTGAAACCTCATCTCTAAAAAAATACAACAACCCCAAAACCCCAAAATTAGCTGGGTGTGGCAGTGTGCACCTGTAGTCCCAGCTACTTGTGAGGCTGAGAGGCTGAGGCGGGAGGATTCCTTGAGCCCAGGAGGTTGAGGCTGCAGTGAGCTGTGATCACACCACTGCACTCCGGCCTGGGCAACCCTGTCTCAAAAAAAAAAAAAAAAGGGTTATGACTTGGTCTTATTTATGTTTTAAAAGTCATGTGGGTGAGACCGGCCTGGCCAACATGGTAAACGCAGTGTACTTAAAATGCAAAAATTAGCCAGGCATGGTGGTGCACACCTGTAGTCCCAGCTATTTAAGAGGCTGAGGCAGGAGAATCGCTTGAACCCAGGAGGTGGAGGTTGTAGTGAGCCAAGATTGCGCCACTGCACTCCAGCCTGTGCGACAGAGTGAATCTCTGCCAAAAAAAAAAAAAAAAAAAAAAATTACGTGGGGGTACCATTACACACCTATGGGGGGCAAGGGAAAATCCTAAACACAAAAACAAAAGAAGTGGCAATATCCAGTGCTGGCAGGGATGCAGAGAAACTGCAGCTCTCACACTGCTAGTGGCAATGCAAAATTTGTACAGTCAGTTTGCAAGAGTTTGGCTGTTTCACATAAATATGCCCTCACCACATAACCCAGCAATCCCACTTGTAGGTATTTTCCCACAGCGAAATGATACTTCTGTTCACACAAAAACCTGTACACAAATGTTTATAGTGACTTTTTAATTGTCCAACAACTGGAAACAATTCCAATGTCTTTCAACTGGTAAATGTATACACGTATAAACTGTGGTACAGCCATATAAAAAGGAATGAACTATTGGTAATGTGTGCAACAACTTCAAGGAACCTTGAGGGTGTTATGCTTGGTGGAAAAATTCAATATAAAAATGTTAGATACAGACCGAGGCGGGCGGATCACAAGGTCAGGAGATTGAGACCATCCTGGCCAACATAGTGAAACCCCGTCTCTACTACAAATACAAAAAATAGCTGGGCATGGTGGTGCGCACCTGTAATCCCAGCTACTCGAGAGGCTGAGGCAGGAGAATCGCTTGAACCCGGGAGGTGGAGGTTGCAGTGAGCCAAGATCGTGCCACTGCACTCCAGCCTGGTGACAGAGCAAGACTCCGTCTCAAAAAAAAGAAAAGAAGAAGCAAAAAAAGAAAAAATGTTGGATAACTATGTGACTTCCTGTATATAACGATCTCAAAATGACAAAACAACAGAGATGGAGAATACCTTCATGGTTGCCAGGGCATAGAAAGAGGGACAAGGAGGAATGAAGTGGGAGTGGATATGAATGCAAAGAAAGTGTCACTAGTGAGTTCTGTGGCGATGTAACAGCTATCTTGGTTGTGGGTGGTAGTTACATGAATCTGCACATGGGATTAAAGAGCACAGATATATACACACACGTATAAATGAATGCAGGTGAAAACGAAATAATGTCTGTAGTCTAGTTGATAGTAATGTACCAACAATGTCAATTTCCTGGTTTTGATATTGTCCTGAAGCTATATATTAGGTTGGTGCAAAAGTAATTGCGGTTTTTACCATTACCTTCAATGGCAAAAACTAAAATTACTTTTAAGTAATAAGATGTCACCACTGGGGGACACTGGAAGAAGGGTATAGAGACTATTATTTTTGTAACTTCCTATGAATCTATAATTATTTCAAAATCAAAAGTTTAGAAATACAACTAACGGATAAAAAACTATTAAAGGGTTTTTTTTTTTTAACTGTGATAGTTTGCAAATGGATGAGCATTAGATGACATTTGAGAATTATTGTCAATTTTCTTAGGTGTGATAATATATGCTTATAACATGTCCATACATTCTTAGGTGGTATATGTTAAAGTTTTAGAGGTAAAGTATCAAAGTGTCTACAACTTACCTGCAAATTGTTCAGCAAATATATGCCTATGTATATACATAATTTTAAAATTTGGTAAAACACAGACAATACAGAGGGGCCAGCAACAGCTCCAGGAAGTGGCATCTGGATGCTTCCACAGAGGCCCAGGTAAAGTCATCTACCTTTCTTCTGAGACTTATAAATCAAAACCAAACTTTCTTCCCCATAGTGGAAAGACTAGCTCCTTTTGTTTCTTTTTGAAAAAATAAAGATGTTGGTAATTTCCTTTGCAAACTTAAAATGCTAAATAAACATGATGCTTTGTTTTACAATATAATAATAACTACTATTTATTAGGGGCTTTCTCAACGCCAGGTCCCTTTTCAGGCTCTATGCCATCCTTATAGCAATTGAATGCAGTAGCTGTTTTTAGTAGCCCCATTGTACAGGTGAGGAAGCTGAGGCTCAGAAAGGTGGGATGACTTGCCCTTGGCTGCACCCTAGGGTGCTCTGATGCTTACCTGCTCCACTGGAGGCCTCTTTCAGAGTCCTCCTCCTCCCCTTCAGCCACTAGCTCTACCCCTACCTAGGGACAGCCTTTATGTAGAGTCACTGTGGGTCCAGCAGCACCATTCAGGCCACGGACATCTTTCCCTGGCTGAGAATGGGAAGGTTCTCTCTCTCTGCAGTGGGGTGAGTGGTTGCATCTAGGTCAAATATGGGAGGGAAAGGAAGGGGATGGAGTGAGGGACCTGGAAGGAAGGGGGAGAACATGTAGGAAACACCAGATGCTCTTTATAGCTTCTTCAAAAAACAAAGGCATTAGGGAACACAGGTTTTTAACAGTCTGTTAGGAGGAAGGAGGGAGAAGGGGCAGTAGAGGTTGTGAAGGACGTCTATTCAGACCTCAGAATTAGGTCTGGGGCCCAGTGATAATGACAATAAAGATGGTGATGATGACAACAATAATAGCAGACACTGAGTGCCAAGTGCAGTGCTAAACACAGCACACTAATTATCTCAGGCAACCTTCTCAGGAACTCTACAGTTTACTATCTCTGTCATCCCAATTTTCAGATTTGAAAACTGAGACCCACAAAGTAACACCAAATTATACATTTTCTTTTTTTGTTTTGTTTTTGAGACAGAGTTGTGCTCTTGTTGCCCAGATTGGAGTGCAATGGCGCAATCTCGGCTCACTGTAACCTCCACCTCCTGGGTTCAAGTGATTCTCTTGCTTCAGCCTCCCAAGTAGCTGGGATTACAGGCATGCACCACCATACTCAGCTAATATTGTATTTTTAGTAGAGATGGGGTTTCTCCGTGTTGGTCAGGCTAGTCTTGAACTCCCGACCTCAGGTGATCTGCCCGCCTCAGCCTCCCAAAGTGCTGGGATTATAGGTGTGAGCTTACACATTTTCATATGTACACACTCGAATATAAATACATTGAATGAGGTCAGTGTACACATTGACACTAACTATACAGCAACACAAACAACAGTAGGTACCTGAGGAAGGGTGAGTGTAGTCAAGGCGGGGAGCTTCAGCTTTTCATTGTATTGTGCAATTTTTTTTTTTACAGTGGGAATGTGTAACCATGCCTGTGACATTTCTTTTAAAAAGTGGGTGATGCTGAAGACTGTGTCCAAGGATCCCAGAACTAATTTGGGGCCACACCTCACACACTGCAGATCCCAGGCCTTGACTACCAGGCTGCACAGCCTTTCAAAGGGAGACCCGTGCCTGCCGCACTTTTTTTTTTTTTTTTTGAGACGGAATCTTGCACTGTTGCCCAGGCTGGAGTGCAGTGGCGCGATCTCAGCTCACTGCACGCTCCACCTCCTGGGTTCATGCCATTCTCCTGCCTCAGCCTCCCGAGTAGCTGGGACTACAGGCGCCCACCACCGCGCCCGGCTAATTTTTTGTACTTTTAGTAGAGACGGGGTTTCCCCGTGTTAGCCAGGATGGCCTCGATCTCCTGACCTCGTGATCCGCCTGCTTCGGCCTTCCAAAGTGCTGGGATTACAGGCGTGAGTCACCGCGCCGGGCTTTTTTTTTTTTTTTTAGACGGGGGCTCGCCCATCGCCCCCGCGGGGGTGGGGCGGCGGGGGCTCCGGTCTCTCCCGGCCCCCCCTCCCCGGGTCAAGCTATTCTCTTGCCTCAGCCTCCCGAGTAGCTGGGATTACAGGCATGCGCCACCACACCCGGGTTGTTTTGTTTTGTTTTGAGACGGAGTCTCGCTCTGTCGCCCAGGCTGGAGTGGAGCGATGTCGGCTCACTGCAACCTCTGCCTCCAGGGTTCAAGCGATTCTCTTGCCTCAGCCTCCCAAGTAGCTGGGATTACAGGCACGCGCCACCATGCCCGGCTAACTTTTTTTTTCTTTTTTTTAGTAGAGACGGGGTTTCACCATGTTGGCCAGTCCTGTCTCCAACTCCTGGCCTCAAGTGATTCGCCCGCCTCGGCCTCCCAAAGTGCTGGGATTACAGGCGTAAGCCCCCGCGCCCGGCCTGCCCCCACACTTGGATTGTAGAGAGAAAGGAGGAAACGACTTCTGAGAAGCATCGGCCCCTTGTCCCATCCCCGTTCCCCGGGTCTCCTGGGGGACTGGGACAATCGGGCGTCCCGGCCTTGGGGAGCCCAAGGCCGAGTGTCCAGCCCCGGGGCCCGCCCACTGTCACGGAGCGGACTCCCGTCCAATCAGACCTGGGGGATGCTACTCCGGAGATGAGAGTGGCAGGAAATCAAGGTCAAGGTCCCGGACACAATGGGGCCATTGTCGTTCTCCAGTCAGTTGACTTTCAAGCAGCAGTTCCCCATCCACCCTTCACTCCTTCTCCCACTCCCGCTCCCTGCCAGGAAGTCACCCAAACCTCCTTATTAGACTCTGCCTGAAGGAAGCCGCTTTCTGGATCCTACGCGGGAGGCTGGGCCGCAGCGGCATCGTCTATTATATCCACCAGGTGGCGACAGAACACCACATTTCTGAGTGCGGAGGGAGGCCCGGGCTGGCGGCTCAATCACTAATCAGGGCGTGGGGAACCCTGCCCTTCCTGTTTTATCCAAGAGAAACAAAAAAACCAAGTCAGATTATACTTTCCCTCACCCTTTACTCTGAGGTCACAGGAATCTGGAATCAGGGACTCTTCCCTTAGCAAACGGCAAAATGGCTGTGGACTGTAACCCTATTTATTTTTCTTGAATTGCGGGGGGAAACCAAGGGGAAACCTATTTACTCCGGAAGTCACAGCAGGTGGAACCCTTACTGCCTCTCTAGCCTGGATTAATCAATTGGCTGATTGATCGGTTGTGTTAGTGTATAAACATCACGTCTAAAAGGACTTCCCTGGTCCCCCAGTCTAAATTATGCCTTCCCTGTTCTTCCTCAGAGCCGGCTTTCGTTTTCCTTCTTTGCATGTATCTGTCTGTAACTGGACACATTTATTTGATTATTTTCCACTAGCATATACCCTGCGAGAGCAGGGACTGAGTCTAGTTTTGTTGCATTAACTTGTCCTTAGTGCCTAGCAGAGTATCTGGCACATAGTAGGTATTCAGTAAGTATCTGTCATCATAATAAATGAATGAGTGCCCTATTGAGCAATGGAGGTGGAGGTGGGCTTCCGGTCCCTGAGAATTCAGCATGTGTGAATTCAGGTAGGACCACTTAGCAGGCTGCACCTGGCCCAGACTATCACATTAGAGAGGCAAGCTCCAGAGGCAGAAAAGCTTTGGGGTTAAGACATCTGGTCTGGGCTCTGGCCACCTGGCTTCACGATCTTATTGTCCCCTCATGTGCTGGGCAACTTTGCACACATCAACCTTTCCGAACTTGTCTCCTCATCTGCAAAATGGGGATAAACATGGCATTTATCTTCTAAGGCCACTGTGAGGGTTCTGAGAGAGAATTCATGGAAGATGCTTAGCCCAGGGCTGGGGACCCAGTAAGCACTCTGGGAATATTCGTCATTATTATTATTACTATTATTGCTGCTGCTACTACTGCTGCTGCTGCTGCTGTTGGAGAAAGAACCTTCACTGAGGCTGTAGCCCAAGTGCTCCAGGCAGGTGCCAGCTGAGGCGAGGGGTCTGGGGCTGAGAGGATATTTCATTGGTACCTGCCCCTTGGCAGTTCTCCGGGTTTGATTTCTCTTATGAACTGGTCCAGGAAGCTGAGGCTGCTAGGGCCTGTTCCTTTCTACTGGTGGCAGAGGTCAGATCTGTCTCTGCTGCAATCACTGCTGGGGGGACATCCTCTCAGCCTTCCTGGGACACTGTGGGTCCAGGCAAGCCCATTAGTTCATTCCTTTGTTTAACACACATGGTGCTTTACCAGGTCCTGGGGATGGTGGTGAACAGAGTCATCTTGTCCCTGTTCACAAGAAGCACATGGGGTTGGGGCACAGGGGGAGATGTTGATCAAAGCAACCATGGGGGAAAAGTGTATTTTTTTTAACAGTGATAGGGGACAGGGCCTGGTCTAGGACATTCCCTGAGGAAGTGACTTCTGGACTGGGAGCTGAAGGAGGAAGAAGAGGAGCTATCCAAGAAAATCTCTCCCTTAAAGCAACCACCCCCTGGGGAATGCTGTGATGACCCAATGGGTCCTCAGGCTCTTCCTGGCCCAAGCAAGTGGTCAGATGGGAGAAGATTAAAAACAAACACACCCCAAGTACACAGGCTCCTCCTGGGGTCTACTGCCCCTACTCGAGTTACCTGGACACATATCCATAGAATGTCAAGTCCCAGCTCCAACCCTGGCCCCAGCCCTGGGGGAAGAGGAAGTCTTAGGGAGGTGGCCAGGAGAAGTTGCCATGGGTTCAAAAAGACCTGGGATGAAGGGATCCTGGGATGACTCCCTGGGGTCAGCATTCTGGGTGGGATAGGGTGCAAACCCGTGGTTCTGGGTGACCAGACGCACCAGCCACCAGCACATCAGGGGAGCTGAGAGCATAAGCTATGTTATCTGGGTCCTGGGCACTTATCCCAGCTCTAAGGCTTGACAGCTTTGGCAAAATACTTCACCTAAGCCTCAGTTTTCTTGCCTATAAAATGGGAGCAATAATCATAACACCAACCTCATCGAGTGTTTGGGGGGACTTAGTGAGATAATACATGAAACATCCTGGCACATAATGGGCACTTGACAAACATTAGTTTTATTATATATTCTTTCTTTCTTTCTTTGAGATGGAGTTTTGCTCTTGTTGCCCAGGCTGGAGGGCAATGGCGTGATCTTGGCTCACCACAACCACCGCCTCCTGGGTTCAAGCAATTCTCCTGCCTCAGCCTCCTGAGTAGCTGGGATTACAGGCATGTGCCCCCATGCCCAGCTAATTTTGTATTTTTAGTAGAGATGGGGTTTCTCCATGTTGCTGGTCTCGAACTTCTGACCTCAGGTGATCTGCCCGCCTCAGCCTCCCAAAGTGCTGGGATTACAGGCGTGAGCTACCGCGCCTGGCGCGGTATATATTCTTTTATATAGGCCTTTATCTTTTATAGCTCCTTTATCACAGGATTCTGTCAGTTTGGAGATAAGGAACCTGAGACCCAGAGAAGCGAACTAACTTGCTTAGGGTCCCACAGTTAAAAAGCAGAGGAGTTGGGATTTGAAGCCAAGTTTCTTTGACTCCAAAGCCTGTGTTCCTAGGAGGTAAGAGAGGGAACAGATCAGTGGCTGCCTGGGAAGAAGCTCGGGTCCTGTTCAGTCATATTGTCATGGATTCAACAGATAGGTGTAAATCTTTCTGGGGCTGAGGGTGGAGTACACATCCTCTTTTTCTAAATGTGGGAGTCAGGCAGGGCTCCTGCTGGTCCCAGTTGCCCCAGCCATGATGGAGTCAGAGCAAGCAGGAGTGGGGAGGAAGAGAAAGCCACTGGGGGCAGGGAGTAACTGAGTCCCAGGGGCATGGAGTTGGGCTGAGGCCACTCATGGAGCCCTGGCAAGCCTTTCTTGCCAGCCTGAGCCACAAATCTCTGCTCACTCTCACCCCTAGGAGTTTGTGGTGCCCCTTCCCTTTCCCACCTCAGCCTGGGACCCCTCCTTTCTCTCCTCCTCCCTCCTGAATGCAGTAATCCCAGCTAACAAAAGCGACTATGGCTACTCTGATGTGTGGGACGACGATGCTAGCCAGGCCATGCCCGGTCAGTGTGCCAAGTTGGGCTCAGGCCCCTTCCCACGTGCCAGGGTGCCCTTGCCCTGCTGTCTGCTCCCTCCCCATGAAAACCCAAGCAGCCCTCATTTTTGAGACAATGGAATTAAACAGCTATGGGGCAGGTGGAAGTAGGAGGGTGTGAGGGTAGGGAAAAAGTAGAACCTTTCTGAGGGTAGGGAAAAAGTAGAACCTTCCTGAGCCTGTCCTGCCTCCTCTCCAGCTCTGGAAGATGGGCTGTAGATCAGGGCTTGAGAAGGAAGAGGTCAGATGGGCTGCAGAGTGCAAAAAGGACTACCCTAATTAGAGGTCTTGGGTTTGAGGGTGAGCTGGCATGGTCGGGGAGGGGCAATGCTAGCCCTGCTTTCGCCACCCTCTGCAAGCTCTGGAGTTGGTCAGACCAAGTTTGAATCCCGACTCTGCCCATGTAAACTGTGTAAACTTGGGAGGTCACTTAAATTCTGAGCCTCAGTTGCCTCATTTGTTAAATAGAATTAATAAACTCTCCTGAGGTTTGTTTGGATTAAAAAAGATAATGAATGAAAAATACTTAAGCACAGGGCCGGACACATAGCAAGCACTGGATAAATGATCTCCCTTGCCGCCGCAGGGGCTGCTGGTGCTGTTACTGATGCAAATTCTGAGCCGTGGCCACACACACTTTGGCTGGCCTCCAGGGGACGGTCAGCCAGGTCCGCTGGGGAGCCTTCCTCTCTGCCTGGTCCCGCTGATAATGACACCAGGTCCTTGGGCCTGATACAAGAAGAGCAGATGTCTTGCAAGGGAGAGTCACCATCTCCTACCTCATCCCCAGCACCCCACCCCCACCTTACCAGAATGCAAGGTGTCCTGGCTAGCCTGCAAGGTGGGATGGGGACCCTTTAGCTACAGGCTGCCTGATTTCTCCTCCTTTCCTCTCACTGCTTCTCTGCCTTTAACTTTTCTCTTTGCCAATGCCAGAGACCTGCTTTCTTATGCCAAGGAGAGAGAGAGGAGGAGGGAGGGGGCTGGGGGAGGGGTGAGGAGATGGAGGAAGCGCTCCAGTGTGTAAAGAGGAAGGGGCTTCCGCTCTCTGTCTTTTCATTGTCAAGTTCAAATTGATGACATTGGGTAGTGTATTTAAGACATCTGTCCCCACGCCCTGCCTCTCCCTTAGGAAAAGAGCTGCTTTGCGTAATATAAGAATAGAAGCTTTAATAAATAAAAGTTTTATTAAATAAAAGAAGCTTAATAAATAAAAACTATTACACGACAACAGAGTCTGTGGTCCCATTGGCCACCTGACCACTCATTTCCGGGCTGGGGGCTGTTGCGCCCATATCCTGGCCTGTGTCCTTCCGCTCTGTGGGGCACAGGCCAGGGCTGGACCTGGTAGAGGCAACAGTGCAGGCTTGGGCCCGGGCTGGGGCTGAAATCTGACCCTCGGCCCTTTTGGATAATAGCAGCCTGAGCACCGGGCCCTTGAGAACTGGGATCACCAAAATCCTGGTCCTGAGGCAGGATTTTTCAGTCCCTCCCACAGGTGGGGCCACCCCTCTGCCCCACCTAGTTGCCCCAGAAACTGGAGAGGAAAAAACTCTGGGTCTCCAG
Organism: Papio anubis; assembly: GCF_008728515.1. Classification (NCBI taxonomy): domain Eukaryota; kingdom Metazoa; phylum Chordata; class Mammalia; order Primates; family Cercopithecidae; genus Papio; species Papio anubis. Next base: position 132,840,021 of record NC_044980.1, on the reverse strand, counting down.
ACAAGGGTCTGGAGAATCCTTGAGGACCTGGAAGCCCCCACTGCTGCCTGGCCTGGTGAGAGAGCAGGCTGGGGGCCCCTGCCACTCGTGGCAGGCACCCTGGGTGAAGGTCGGCCCCAATGTGTGGAGCCTCCAGAGCTCGCTGATCTGAGCTGCGATTAGGTTGGAATGTTCCCGTCCAGTTCGCAGTGATGTGGCTGTGCTGGCCTGGGGAGATTGTCTGAGGGTCTGGCTGTGCCAGGTTCCTCCTGCCTTGAGGGCCTGTGATTTCTGGCCTGCCCACCCACAGGACTCCCCTCTTGCCTCTGCCTACAGCGCCCACCTTTCTCAGCAGCCCTCATACGCCTTAGGCTCCCTTGTCCCCTCTGCCTGAAAGCCCTCCCCTACACCCGTCATCCTTTTTGCCTCACTTATTTCTATTCTGTCTTTCAGACCCCTCCAGGGAGCCTTGCTGACCCCTCCACAACTCAAGCTGCATTGGCTGCCCCTCCGCTGCACTCTCCAAGTTCCCTGTGCTCCTGGATCTGGTGCACATTATGCTGTCTCCAGAGTACTTGTGTTGCAAAGTGTCTGTCCCCTCTCATCACCGCAGCTGCCTATGGATAGGGACGGTGTCATCTCTGAGCCTTGATTCATAAGACCTGCATGGGGCAGATGCTCAAATGGAATGGACCAATGAGTGGTGGCTACACTGTTTACCTGCGGATGGAGTGGGGAGATTTCCTGTTTGCAAGTGCTTTTCCCACACCTGAGACTGCCTCTCTCCTAAGTCCTGGATTTTAGGCCTCCTTCCCCTTCTACCCAAGCTCACCCCCCTTGTCATAACCTGATAAGGGCTGAGGGAGGTGGTACAGGAGATGAATTAAGTGTGGGCACCTGCCAGCTAAGAACCCTTGACCCAAGTTTCCTTTTCTGGAAAATGGATAATAACAGCACCTTCTTATAGTGACTTTAAGGACATAACAAGCCCCTTCCCTTCCCCTGTCCACACTCAACAAGGGGCTACATTCTTTCCTGAAGGTCTGTGATTGCCTCCGGAGGCTGGGGGCAGCTCTGGAGTCTGGCTTGGCATTATATTTGCAGCCATTCCATATCCCTTGTCCCCACTCCACTCCCTCCCTAGGGCCACCCCTCTCCACAATGCAGAAGCCACGGGTACTCTGGGATTTATGGCTGTGGTGTGTAGGGGAAGCTCCTGGAACAAATGAGCGGCTGTGCACGTGGTTGTGTTTGGTTTTGGACTGAGAGGGCACCTCTGGCTTTATGGGTCTGTCCTTGGTCTTATGCTGGCTGCCTGCCAGGTTCCAGGGTCCACATCCCTGGAATCACTACCTAGGCCCAAGGTGGGGAGCAGAGACTGATAACCCAGGTGTCTGGGGTTATTAGCCATCAGAAACATGGAACCTGACAGCAGGTGAGTGGCCACCTCCTTGCCCTGACATCTGGAGGCCTTACTGCCCCACCCTCAGGTCATCATCTCCAAGGCCTGGCAGATATTTGTGTGAAGACAGAAGGAACTTGGGTGAGGGCAGAGACCAGCATGGCACCCACCCTTTTCCTCCAATGCCCCTCCCTCTCCCAGCTCAGGGGCTTAGAACTGTAGTATGCAGCGGGGATGGAGGGTATGAACCCTAGAAGCAGACAGGCCTCAATTTTAATCCTAACTAGCTGTATCATGTGACCTTGGGCAAGTGACTTCATTTTTCTGAGCCTCATTTCATTAGCTATAAAATGGGGATAACAACGGCACATATATTTTAGAGAGTTGTAAGGATTAAACAATTAAATGGGATTAACTAATTAATTTTAAAGGATTATATAATAAAATTCATGCCTGTACACAGTGAACAGTAAATGGTAGTATTACTCTTATTATCTGTCCCTTGCTGTGTTTCAAGCATCTATCCAGGATGTTTTAATGTTGTCCAACCTAACAGAGTCTGAATTTGTTTAACATTTATAGTACCTTAGAGAGGAGCTCAGTGAGCTCAAATGAGATGAGAAAGGTAGCCACCGGGTTCTGAGAAGGGTCTGCCACCCCTTTCTGGACCCCACCCCCTGCCCTGAGTGTCAGATGGTCCTACTACTGTCCTTGCCTCTTCCAAAAGCTTGGGGAGGTCTTGCTGCATCTTCCCATGTGGGAAACTCAGGCAGGCAGGCAGCCCTGCCAGCCAGGGACCAAATGAGCTGGCCTGGAGGCCATAGGGTGTTCCAGTAACTAGAGAACAGGGATGGAGTGGGATGAATGCAGGGCCAGGAAGTTGAGAACAAGGATCATACCTTTGCTTGGTGCCACACTTCAGGTTTTCCAAAGAGGATTCTCAAACTTTTCTCTCCATAGAAATGGCTCATGGCAATGACACTGGGAGTAGAGGAGGCCCCTTTTCCTGTGCTGGGATCTCAGCGGCAACCAGACCAGTGTTGTGGCCACCCTGAATATGAAGTGTCTGGCAGAAGGGAAGGGGGGCGGCTGAGAGACCTACATCTGCAAAGGCCAGGGCCACAGGAAGAAAGCAGTGATATAAAGCACTTCCCAAAGCCCTAGGCTTGGGACCAACTATGTACAGCAACTCAAGGGTTAATCCCCACCCCACCCCCATCAGTCTCTTCCTCATCTGTAAAGAGAAAAGGAAGCAAAACAGAGACCAGGGCTGCCTGAGATGGAAGGCTGCCTCATCTGTTGTGGCTGCTGCTGGATAACCTGTGGCACTGGCATGGGTACTTGTGTGCCAGCTGAGGGACCGTGGCATTCCCAGGCAGGCCACCCTGGAGATCCCCCCCTGCTGAGATCAAGAGACATGAGACAGAGGCTATGTCCAAGGACTTAGGCCAGGTGGTGGCCCTGGCTACATTTGCTCCTTAAGGCTGAGGCCTGGGTCAAGCTCCCAGCATTGCACAGCACCCTCCCCCCAGCCCCCAACCATGGGTAATGTTGGCACCCTGGTGAGGAGCTGGCCCTGCTGAGGGGCCCTGTACCCCTGTTCAGGGAGAACAGAGGAATCCTCAGTCTTCTTTGAGCCAGCCTATGGTGGGTGGGCCTTGCAGGGGCTATCTCTTGCCCAGGTACTGGTATTCCCAGGGGTGATCTTTGGCTGCGTGGGTGGTATAGTCCTTACCTGGAAGCAGGGCAGCCTGCCCCACCCAGATCCAGGTCAGAGTGTGGAGTGGCTGAGAAGTCAAAGCCAGGCAGGACCAGGCGCCTGGAATAGCCATTTCGTTGGATGGGTCCCAGGCCCAGGGCTCTGTTGCCCAGGCCCTGCCACCCTTCTGAGGGACAGGGGTGGGGAACTTATCCTAGCCAGGCCCTAAAAATGAGAAGGCCAGCCTGTAATCCCAGCACTTTGGGAGGCTGAGGCGGGCAGATCATGAGGTCAGGAGATCGAGACTATCCTGGCTAATGTGGTGAAACCCCGTCTCTACTAAAAATACAAAAAATTAGCCAGGTGTGGTGGCGGGTGCCTATAGTCCCAGCTATTCGGGAGGCTGAGGCAGGAGAATGGCTTGAACCCAGGAGGCGGAGCTTGCAGTGAGCCGAGATCGCACCACTGCACTCCAGCCTGGGCGACAGAGCGAGACTCTGTCTTCAAAAAGAAAAAGAGAACCAGTGGAGTGGAGGCTGGGGGTGGGCGGGGTGTGTGAATGTCAATGTGTCAAACCTCATCACTCCTCTCCTAGGAGTTCTTTTATTAAATGCCCCAATCCCAGCTCCTCCTCCTATGGTCCATGGAACACAGAAGGCTGGGACTCAGTGGCCCCACAACCCTGAAGCCCCGCCCCTTAGCTGACCTGAAAACTTCAGTCAGTGACCATGTGGGGCACTAGAACCTCCTGCCACCAATCAACAGGCAGCAAGGAGAGATGCCGGGGTATCCTCAGAGAGGGAGGGGCCATGCAGAGGGTTTGGCAGATTTCCTTGTTGTGGGGAATGAGGGATAGGGCACAGGAAGGGACCTTCTCAAGGGTCTAGGGTCATGTTTCAGGAGGAAGATAAGCACCAAGCCAAGTTCTGCCAGATATATGCCTGGCTCCTGCACCTCCCATGGTCCTTCCCACTCAGCCAGGCTTCCCGTCTCCTGGCGTTTCTGTAGATGCTCAAAGCATCCTGTGATTCTCTTTATCATGGCTTATAATTCTCTGCTTGCCAAGTGGTTTGATTAATGTCTGTGTCCCCTATAGATCATGAATCTACACAGTGGCATTCTGAGGATGGCAGAATCCTCAGAATCCTATACTTGTCTTCATCGCTGTCTGCCTAAGCACTTAGCACTCCCCAGGGCTTAGCACACAGTAGGTGCTCAATGTACATTTTAGTGAATGAATGAATGAATGAATAAATTTCCCCATCAAACACCATGAGCTCTAGGAGGGCAGGAATTGCTTCTTGTTTGTTTTTGCATCCACAACCTGTGGCCTGGTGCCTGGCACAAAGTAGGTTCCCATTAAATTGTGTGGGATACTCACAATTTGGGTATCTCTCCTGGGAAGAAAGGGGTCCCTGGCAGGGATAAGGAGAAAAGGCAGTGCTAACTGGAAGAGGGTGAGAGGTGAGGTTTGGGTGGCTGAACTGGGGTGCTCTTCCAGGCAGGTTTGGGTGAATGGGGAAGCTCTGTGGGAGCCACTCTTGGTAAGCACTCACCTATGAGAAAATTTGAGGAAGACACAATATGGCAGCAAGGTAGTAGTCTAAGCCAGAGTCAGAGCCAGAGGCCATGGCCACACAGGCTGTTCCCCCACCCCATTCCCAGAGCCTCCTAAGGGTGGGGACAGGAGCAGGGCTCCAACAAGTGCCACTCTTTAGGCCTGAGGGTCTTGTGGTCATGTGAGGGTCTGGACTTCAGGTCATTCCTTGCCTTTGCAGGACCAGGGAGTCTGAGACACATACGGAAACTGAAGGACAGAAGGAGTGGGAGTGGGGTCTTGCCCTGGGCTTGGAGTAGATCCCCTGTACTGTCTGCAGAGTGTCAGTGCTGTGTCCTGGGAGATGAGGCTCCCCTTGGGGATACAGAGTCACTGAGGGCCTTTAAACATGGGATCAATTGCTGGGTCTACTTTTGATGTCTGGATGAATTAAGGAGGAGATAGTCTCCTAGGACCCAGGTTCCAGATGCTAAACAGACTTAATGTCTGGAGTTTGCAACCCAGCCCCACACCTCAGAGTCTGAAAGACACTTAGGTTATAAAGTGTCTCATGGACACCCCGATGGGCAGTGCAGCGCCCTCATCTAGGACTTCCCTCCTTCAATGATTTGAACATCTATCTAACAACCCTGAATCAAAATAAGGACTGACACAGATGTCAGACCTGGCACTCCCCCTGTGGAAACTTGTGCTGAATGTTAGGATTTGAAGCCAAAGCATTTGTGAAGCTTCAGAATTAACTTTTAATTCTTGCTTTAAGTTGCAAAAAACAAAAACAAACAAACAAAAAAACCCCAAACCAAATCAAACCAAAACAAAATGTGTGTGATTAACCAGCAGACAAGTAGAGAGGTGCTGTTTCAAAAACTTCCTAAACATAGCTTCCTTTTACTCAATGGTAGAAACTTTTATCTGGAGTGGATACTGGCTAGTATGTGAACACACAGGGGATTTTTTTTTTTTTTTTAAAACACAGGTTTATCACCAACTCTGGCAGTTTTGAGAAAGGCTCACTTGAATTCTAAGGAACAGAATTTTTCTGTGAAAACTGCATCTCATCACGTTGAAAGATCTCCAGCAATGCCAAGGCCCGGGAGCAGGTCTCTGTCTTCAGCTGCCAGTTTGCTGGTAGCAGCCTCAAGAAACATACCGATATTTGGTCCTCATCAAGAGCTGACCCAGAGAGTCCACGCATGCAACTGTAAACCCACTTCCCCCCACTATTTTGTTTTCCTTTCAAACCTAAAGTCAGGTGTGGCCATTTCGCCGCCCAAGGGGACTGTGTCGTGGAGGCCCGGCTCAGGTCGGAGCAGGCAGAGGCCCGCTCCAACAGGTGCGGAGCGTGTGCACGCGGCCGGCTTGGGGCCACACAGCCCCCAGCAGCAAGCCCCGGGTCTCTCCCGCTGCACTCAGCTCGACCCAGAGCCGGAGGACGCAGAGAACGGCCTGCGCACCGCCCGCGGCTGCTTCCGAGGGGTGACGGGGTACAGCGAGAAACAGCTGCGTCTCCCTCGTCCCCTCCTTAAATTCCAGCGTCCTCCATTCGCAGTGTCCCGGGTGCGGCCTACTCAATCACCCGCCCCAAAACCCGGGAAGCCGCGAGAGCAGAGCCAGAGCTGCCAGGAGGGCAGCGGAGGGGCGGGAAGGGAGCTGGGTGACCTGCTGGGCAATGCTCTGTGCGCGCCGAGCCGGGCGCGCTGACGGCCCGACCGCCTGTGTGGGCGCGCTGCGCCTGCGGCCCCCACCCCTAGGCCTGGGCGCACAGAGCCACCGAGAGGGCCTGAGGGCGGGGCTGGAAGTCCCTGCCCGGCTGGGCTGCGGCGGCAGAGGGAAGCTGCTTCTTCCCTGGCCTGGCCTCTCCGGAGCGCAGTGCCGGGTCGCCCGGAGACCGAGGAGCCGGCGGGCACCCCATTCGCCCCCTGGCGGCGCCGGGGACACTCCGGGAGCCGTCGTAGCCGCCGCGGCGGCGGAATGAGCTGTCCACAGCAGCACTGGGTGCCTCCCGATCTGGCGGGAGGCTGGGAACTGGGAAGGCAGGCCGCCTTTGAAGGCATGGAGAGAGACGATAGACCAAAGCAACTATGAGACTTGGGGGCTTCCCCTGGATCCACATCCTCCAAGTCCCGCATGGGCTTCTCCACTAGTGTGGTGACTAACACCCAGGGATCTCATCCCTGAGTGGTCATCCCTCCCTCACCCAATCTCCCTCTTGTTCTTACCCTTTCTAGAAAATGTCCCCATATCTCTCTTCCTTCTGCAGTGACCTGACAATGACAGCCTTGGCAGACCCAGTCATAGCCCGGCCCTGCCACACCCCAAAGACCTCTAAGGTGGGGCCAGGAGGTCATTAGGAGAGGAGCAGCATTCCAAATGGTCCTTTGAGTGCACATTGGGAGCCTGGCATTGCCCTCGGCCTTATGGGAGGTGAAAGATGTTGACCTCTTGGTGCTTCCAATCTCAGAAGACAAACACACTCAGGAGACAACGGCACAGCAGTGGCCTGGCAGCAGGAGCCTCAGGGGAGGGCATGGCAGGGATGGCTGGAGTGTGAACACTGGAGTTATCAGAACATACTAAGTGGACAGGATTTGGAAAGAGAAAGAGAGAGTATTCCTGGCCCAATCTGGAGCATAGCGGAGGGCTGTCATGAGAAAGCTAGTGGGGCCAACCCCAGAGGCCCTATAAAAGATCTGTTTCTGCAGCGCTAGAGACAGAGGGGAGGAGCAAGAGCTGGAGAATGCAAGCCCCTCTGGGAGGCAGCAGCAGTAGCCTGCTCTGAAGCGATGGCTGCGGCAGGGAGAGGAAAGCTGCCACTTTCACAGTCCTAAAGGGCATGTCTGTAGGTGGGAAGCAGGGTTCCCAGGCTCCTTCAAGAGATTGGCTCATATACTACCAAAAAAAAAAAAAAAAAAAAGAAAAAGAAAAAGAAAAAAAAAGAGAGAGAGAGAAGAGAGAGAGAGAGATTTGGTCAGACTCAGGTTTTTGTTAGAAAGGAAGAAGCTGAGGCCAGGTGCGGTGGCTCACGCCTGTAATCCTAACACTCTGGGAGGCCAAGGCGGACGGATCACCTGAGGTCAGGAGTTCGAGACCAGCCTGCCCAACATAGTAAAACCCCGTCTCTACTAAAAATACAAAAATTAGCCACGGCCCGGCGCGGTGGCTCAAGCCTGTAATCCCAGCACTTTGGAAGCCAAGACGGGCGGATCACGAGGTCAGAAGATCGAGACCATCCTGGCTAACCCGGTGAAATCCCGTCTCTACTAAAAAATACAAAAAACTAGCCCGGCGAGGTGGCGGGCGCCTGTAGTCCCAGCTACTCGGGAGGCGGAGGCAGGAGAATGGCGTAAACCCGGGAGGTGGAGCTTGCATAGAGCTGAGATCTGGCCACTGCACTCCAGCCTGGGCGACAGAGCAAGACTCCGTCTCAAAAAAAAAAAAAAAAAAAAATTAGCCAGGCGTGGTGGTGTGCACCTCCCAGCTACTTCGGAGGCTGAGGCAGGATAATTGCTTGAACCCCGGAGGCGGAGGTTGCAGTGAGCCCAGATCGTACCACTGCACTCCAGCCTGGGTGACAGAGTGAGACACCATCTCAAAAAAAGAAAAAAAAAAGGAAGAAGCCGGGTCATGGCAGGGTAGAGGGAGCAGCTCCAGGCTAAGTCCAAAACTGATAAGATTAAAAAGAGTGAGGGGGGATAGGGAGAGGTGAAGCAGTCATTCCAGATACTGAGGCAAGCAGAAAGGACCAGAAAGCCCCGAGAAGGAAGCCAAAAGGTAGGAGCCTGTCTGAGGGACCAGCAGGGGGCGCAGGGGCCTCCGAACTTCAGGCTCACCAGAGCTGGCTTTAGCTGACAGTCTGGCTATTTCGGCCCCATTTCCCATTTTACTTTCCCTACCAAAGTCCTCTCGAGTAATTGGGGAGATTCCCTTCCCACCCACCTTCTGGCTTTTTATAGAACCCATGGCAAACCCAGAATGAAACTGTCAGGCCTCATTGTGCCCTCCAGCCCAAATCTGTCCAGGGAGGTCTTAGGGCTGCTGGTTATCTTGCCCTAGTGTTTGATGTAGGAGAGCCATCTTTCTGGCAGCTGGAGACAGACAGACCATTGGGTCCTGTCTCAGTAGCATGTCTCTCCACTTGGTCTTGGCTTCCAGAAAGGCTTGTCCATTACTGAGGCTGGGCTGCTTCAAGGTAACCTCTCAACCTGACTCTGAGGCAACCTTTGACAGGGTCAGGCCTGGCACACAGACTGAAAAGCCCACTCAAGCACTGGCTATGCTGGCACTTCCATAGGGAGGACTGAGGCTGATGAGATGATGAGCCAAGAAAGTTAGGTGCTGGCTGTTTAGAGCCAGCAACCACAAAGAGGGCTTTGAGCAATGGGACTCCCCTGCAACCAAACCAGCAGGACAAGCTGTGAGGTGCTTATCAGGTGTGGTGGCCCTGGAGGAGGGAGAGGATAGAGGGAAAGCACTGTCACCAAATCCCACCACAAAGTGATGGCTTTGGGCACTTCACAGGAGAGGGCTAGCACTGCCTTGGGGCCCAAGGAAGCACCATGTGGAAGAAGGATCAGGGCCAAAACTCTTCTGGGATAAGTCTGAGGTGGGGTTCTGGTATGCACAGGAACAGGGGCGAGGGAAGGAGGGGAAGAGGGTCCTGGCCTAGCAGGGGACCCTATAGGCCCATAACTCCTTTGCCCAGGCCAGGTTTCCTTTTCTTTGCAGTTAAATTACAGCTAAAGGGAAGACTACATTTACTTGTGCTTTGCTTGAATTCCTCCAGAGTCAGCCACTCCCGCCTTCTCCCTCTTCTACAAGGGGCCTAGGTTAACATAGGGAGTAGCATGCCTCACTTACTCAAGTATGATGCTCATGTGTGGGCGCCTGAGGTCTGTGTCCCGTGGCCTCTGCTACCATCACTCCTCTCTCCCTTGGAAAAGGCCCCAAAGGGAAACATGGTCTCCCAGATACCTTTCTCTGCCATTCCTTTTTAAAATTTATAAACACAGCTATCAATTTCTAAGTCCCGGCTATGTGTCAGACACGGTGGTAAACATGACCACTGTGTTCATGCATGTCAGATGCATGACCTCATTCACTCCTCACAGTAGCTCAGAGGCCCATCAGCCCGACTCCTTGGCTGGCTTTGGTTCCCAACCCCGGCCAGGCGCAAGGGGTTGAAGTCTGTTCCCCAAGCTGATACAGAGGACACAGTTCAGTCTTGGCGTTACTCACTGTGTGGTGGCTCAGTTAATATTAATTAACTCTGAGGACAAGCTGCACTTTGACTCACCTCTGGCTAATTAAATAAACCTGCCATGTAAATCAGCAGAGGGAATAGAGAGACATTAGGCTGTGCTGAATGGAAATTGGGCTCTCGAGGGTAAGACTGTTGACCTCCAAATAGAAAATCTACCTTGGCCTGCTCTGGCTCTCTTCAAGTTCTCCGAAGCTAGGGCCAGAGTAGTATCAATGAGGAATAATGCTGCCTCTCAGAGAAAGCCTTGCTCCTGAAGCCCTGAAGAACTGACAGGAGGGATGCCCCTTGGGTACCATGGGCCCATGATGACATAAGGGTTCTCTAAGGAACCAAGACAGAACTGCCTGGCCTTCCCTCTCTCCCCTCACACCATCCCCATCCCTGAGGCATCATGTCCTGATGGTTCTGAGTCAGCTGGGGGAGGCCTGGGGCCCAAAGAAAAGACATGTTATGAATGCCCCTTCCAGTCATGCCTGGCAGTTTTGAACTGCTGGGGCTGGCAGGTGCTTCATCGTGCTCTGCCTCCCTTCTGCTCCTCCCTGAAGAAAATGAGCCATGGCAATGTCTCAGGTCTTCTGAAGGTCAGGCTGTCTCTCTGACCAACGGGGAGACCAGGGGCAGGCCACTTAATCTGATCAGGCCTTGTCCCTTCTTGATAAAACAAAGAAATTGCAATGTCAGCCTCACAAGAGGGCAGAGAAGAGTCACAAAATATGTAAACTGCTGCCCACTGCTTTGCACAAAGTAAGGGCTCAGTCAGTGGTGGCTATTCTATGGTGACAATGATGATGAAGATTTTATGTGGTTCATAACAACCAATTGTACCTCCCAGTAATGCTGGGCTATCTTGAGACATACCTGGAGTAGCTACTGTGATTAAGCCCTAAGCTGTCACTTTGAAAGTAGCCTTTTTCTGTATGTAAAAAGAGAGAACACCATCTTAAAATAATGTCTATGAAGGTAACATGTAAAAATAAAATGAGATAAGTAAGGTAAGGGTGAAGGCAAGGGGAGAGTGAGAATGTTTGAGTTGCTGAGAAAGGACACAGGGTACAGCAGGATGTCCGTGTCCCTTCCCTTCCCATCCATGTCCCTCCCTGCAGCCACCTGGGATCCCATACCTCTCAGAGTCCCCATCCCTCCTCCTCCCCTGGGCTAATGTTTGGAGCATAGCTTAGGGTAAGGGCCAATTCTGGGGGCCTGTAGCTCATGGTAGGCAGTTCCCCACTATGTCCTCTCCTATGGGAAGATGCACCTGTCACCACTGTGGGCCAGTAGGAGTCCTGCAGAGTTCCCAGGAGCTGGCACACAGGCACAAGATAAACATTTACATTCAACACATTGGAACAGATCAAATGTGGTTCTCAAAAAGCTCAGACTTGCAAGCTTTGGAGAAGGCCCAGGTTTGGCTCCCTTTAACTCCCAAACAAATTCTTGTGGGATGTTGCAATTACTTGTGACAATCCCTCTCCCTGCCTGGGACTTTGATTTCAGATTTAGACATGTAAAACTGGGTGGCTGGCTGGGTGTTAAGCAACTTGGGGGGTGGGTTGGGGACTGGGGAAAATTCTTTGCAGCACGTTGTGTTTAGAAGAGAGATCTTGAGGAATCAGATGCTGCAGCTCTGTGTTACTAGAACTTTTCAGCCACTGTGGCAGATTTTCTGTCTCTGGAAATTGGTCGCTCTGCTGGGGAGTGGCTCATTTGTCTTTTGAAACACAAATGTCTATAAATTATTTTCTGTGATAGTCTTATGTTAGAGTAACTTTTCAATCATTGTATCAAATTCCACAGTCTTTACCCTGATATCTTATCCCCTGGATAAGCAGCAGATGAAGAAGAGTCAAGGCTAGGCAGAATATTTTAATGGTAAATTGTGCTGACCTGGCCTCAGAGGAGCCTGGAAGCGGGAGGAGGTGATGCACAGAGAGCCAAGTAGATGCAGAAATGAGAGAGGAACATGGCTGAGCAAAGCGTGTCTGGGTGTAGGGACTCTGTGGCCTTTCTGGGTACTGAGGTGTATATGCAAAAGGCTTTGGGCAAACTTCCTGTGTCTTTGCTTTGCTATTGTACCTGGCCTTAAAGCACATTCAGCCCTTTGGGAGAACTTCAACCCTGTGTTGGGCTCCTGTTTCCTACTTTCTGGCTGCTGCTACACCTGGTCTGAGAGCCACACAACTTTAGTTCTGACCCTTTTCACACTGGCTATAACACAATGGATACTGCTGTCCCTGAAAGGGATTTGAGTGAAGAGGCTAGGGCCTTCTTGCTTCACCCCTAGGCTTTTGGCAGTCAACCTAACCTAGAAGCCTGCCTTTTGAGGCAGGTATACATGACAGAAATCAGGGAACAAAAATGGCTAGAAGTTCCTAGATGCTCTGTGGAGTTCAGCCTGTTGGCAAATCTGGGGTGATAAGCGCTTGCCTTTAGGGTGGGCAGATGGCACAGAATCACCAACACTGCCATTCCTCTTCCTCCCAAATACCCTGTGAACTCTCAACTCTTCTCCCAGGGTATCATTGTGTCTGGACAAAGCTTAGAAATTACATAAAACAATGTGAGGGAGACAGAAGGTCAGCATGAGGGCTTTTGTTTTAGGTCAACCAGGTTATCAGGGGAGTCTAGATAAAAGGAAACATTAGGCTCTCCAGTTCTAGAATAGAAATATTAGAATTCCCGGGGGAACAAGAGGAGAAAGGAGATCCTAAGAATGGGATGTGAAGGCAGGGGAGAAAAGAGATGGGACAATCCCCCAGGAGTTCTTTTAGGTCTTGGAAAGATAAAGCTCAAAATTCCTGAGCAAAAGCAAATGCTCAGCTGTTTAATCCATTTCTAAATGGGAGGAGAGAATGAGTAAGCTAGGATCATAGGACATTACAATACAAGGGTCTGGTGGCTCAGGGAACCAGCCAAAGGAAACTGAGGGACTGTAGGAGTCAGGAAAAGAGAGAATATCTTCCCTGGGGGCCTTTAAGAACATAGCCGAGACATTCTCTTTCTGGATGAGAAGACTCAATATTGTGAAGATATCAACTCTCCCCCAACTTTCCTATGTAATTAATAAAATCTCAACTGCAGTCCTAATAGGACTTGTTAAATGAAACTTAACAAGCTGATTGGAAAGTATATCTGGAAGGAAAAAACATGTGAGAATAGCAAAATGATTTTGGGAGGAAAAAAACAAAGGAGAAAAATATACTGTATCAAACTATACCTAAAAGCTACATCAATTAAAATAGCATGGTTGGTAGAAGAATGTATAGAAGTTCAATGCAACAGAAAATCCAGAAACAGCCTCATGTACATATAGGAGTTTTGATTATGAGAAGAGTAGTATTTCAAGACACAGGGGAAAAGGATGGCCTAAAGGATGGCCTATAGAATCTGGGCAGCATGCGACTCTCTGGAAAAAAATATATATATATCCCTAACTCACACCATTTATGAAAATAAATTCCAGATGGGTTAAAAGACTAACACAGAAACACAACTATAAAATAAGTATAAGAAAATATAGGAGAATATGTTTATTATCTGGAGATAGGGGAGCCTTCTTTACGAACTGTAAAATACAAAGCCATAAAGTAAAGGAGTAATACATTTGGTTACACCGAAATAAAAAGCCTCTGTATAACCCAAGGCACCATTAAAAAGGTTAAAAGAATGAGCTGGCCTAGAGTGAGGGGTGGCCCATTCTGCTAGGGAGCAGACTGTGAGAAGACATGGCCTTGGAGGCCTATCTGCTCCCTCACAATTCCCTCAAAAGAAGTCATGGTTTGAGAGGAAGCAAATGAATGCCAGAGGGTGGCCATTCCCCATTGTCCATCATCCACAGAGTCCTACAATCTAGAGATAAGTCATAGTTATCAAGAGCCAGCTCAAAATGAGTGGATAAGTGGAGCAGGGTGCAGGAGACAGTAAGCGAGATGGAAGGAGTAGAAACAACTTTGCTGGCCTCGGGGTAGAAGGAGGAGGAACGGCTGCCTCTGTCAGAAATCATAGTCTCCAGTCCTTGGGCCCATCTTTCTGAGTGGATGTGGTATAGGCAACTGCTCCTAAGACTTCCTTTTCCCTGAGTAGGGAGCTTTTGGGGAGAGCATATGGGGAAAATGCCACCCTGTGTGGGCTTTAATAATATCCATGAGACCCCCTGAGCTCTGTGGGGATCAGGGCTATCTTGGAATAACGGCCTCTGCCAAGACCCCCAGGGGCAGTGACGATAGATATGCTCATGTTCTTGGGTGGGCTTGCATGGTCTGATAGCCCCAAGTCAGAGGCTTATGTCTTGGAGACATGACTCTGTTTCTTTTTTTTCTTTTTAGATGGAGTCTTGCTCTGTCACCCAGGCTAGAGCACAGTGGTGCAATCTCGGCTCACTGAAACCTCTACCTCCCAGGTTCAAGCAATTCTGTGCCTCAGCCTCCTGAGTAACCGGGACTACAGGCACCCACCACCAATCCTGGCTAATTTTTTTGTATTTTTAGTAGAGATGGGGTTTCACCATATTGGCCAGGCTGGTCTTGAACTCCTGACCTCGTAATCCACCCACCTCAGCCTCCCAAAGTGCTGGAATTACAGGTGTGAGCCACTGCCCCCAGACTGACATGACTGTTTCATGTCTGGAGAACACTCTGATACAAGGCCCCCGAAGCAAAGTGAAACTGTTGTCCTATGGAGGCTTTACCAGCCAGCTTACCCTATGGGGATCAGGCTGTTTCCTAGAGAAGCCAGGGAATTACTGCACTCAGCTACTCTCAGCTCATACTTCCCACTTGTGAGCTGAATGATCTCAGAGGGTGTTTGCCTGATTCAGGTAGGATGGCAGCCACATTCAATTCTTATGAAACCTCTGTGGCATTCTGATACCATTTGGTAAACTGCACTGAGCACATGGACCTGTGGTTGAGAGAAAGGGAAAAATTTGCAGCAAGGGATGTCAATGCCATTTTCTAATATGAGCAAGGGTATGTAACAAAGAATGATGGACATTGAGAGAAGCAGGAGACAGTATCAGGACTGGCCAGAATTGAAGTATAGTCTCAGTGATGGAATCACATTCCAAGAAGCATCAAACAATCTCACAGGCCCCAATTTGACTTTCAGAGATATGGTTCAGGATTTGGAGAGTGAGGATTAAGGAATAAATAAGCACAGCTGAGGATAAGATCAAGGTACCTTACCCCTCAGGAAAGGATGCCACAGGGGTAAAGAGAAACCATTGACCCCTGAGAAATTTTTTTAAAAATGGACTGTGGAGCTTAGATTCAATGTCTCTAAAAGGAAACAATTCCTTTATATAAATGCACAAACAATGGCTGAGTACCAAACTACGTACCAAGCATTCAAGTGAGGGCAACATAAAACAACCTCTGTGCCTCCTATCATTACGACCAGCAACACACACCTGTGAAGTTGTGTGTGTTGTAGTGAAGTCAACCAGCCTTGCCCCCATCGCTGAGATGAGACCAGACCAGTCCACTCATTTGGCACAAAATATGTCAGTTTAAATACCTTCTAACATGCAACCAAATTTCAGGGAAAACAGGGGATATTTAGTGAACTCAAAAACCCCAACTACCCAAATGGATATGGGAGGCTCCAATCAGCCAACACAGGTCCGATAAGGAGAGTAGCTGTCTTCTCTCTCAATGCCTAAGCAACACCGCTTCCAGGCCCTTTTTCACTAACAGTCCTGATGATCAGCCAGGTTGAAGGGTGCAGTCTTTTAGAGACCCCATGGAGGAAGGTGCTGTCTCTACTCTCAGATCAGGACCAGTGATTCTGAAGCTATTTGGGCTGTGGCTCCCCTTGGGAGTTTTGATAAAAACTATGGATCCCCTTCTCAGAAAAATGTACATTGCACATACAGATATAATCTGTAAAATTTCAGGAGCTTTAGACCCCCAAAAGCCCCAGCTTAAGAATTCCTGCTGAAGACAAATCACTCCTTTTCTTACTCAAGAGCTGTTTCCCAGGCATTAACTGACATCTTAGATGTCCAACAGGTGAGTGAATATTCAGCATTGAACTCTAGTCATCCCATGCCACTGGCAGATGGCTGGGTCCCTGCTGTTGCCTGAAGCCAGAAGGAAGCAAAGCCCCTAGACCAAGACCACATTTTGTTTTTCAAAGGAGAACTCTCTACCCCCACCAGAAAATCTCAGACATCCATGGCCTGGAACACAGACACAAAGTGACAAGCCAAAAATAAATCTGGTGCAATATACAACTACAGTCTGTGAAGACAGCCATAGACTGGGCTCTTCTTGGGTTGGTGGGCCAAAGCTGAAATGGAGAGTCAGATGGGTCCTCCGTTAGCTAAATACAGACTAGCTGATCATTCTAGAGAGACACCTGCTTTTTTTTTTTTTTTTTTTTTTTTTTTTGAGATGGAGTCTCACTCTGTTGCCCAGGCTGCAATGCGGTAGCGTCATCTGGGCTCACTGGAATCTCCTCCTCCCAGGTTCAAGCAATTCTCCTGTCTCAGCCTCCCAAGTAGCTGGCATTACAGGCACCTGCCACCACACCCAACTAATTTTTGTATTTTTAGTAGAGACAGGGTATCACCATATTAGGCTGATCTCGAACTCCTGACCTCCACCTGCTCTTTTTCACTGCCCCTCTACCTGGCATGTAGAGGTTGCTAGAGGCTATGCCCTTATGAACTATTTAAGTTCCATATTTGTTTCCCTTTTTTCCAAAAATAATAATGATAGCAGCATCACTGATTAAACATCAGTATTGAACAGTACTCTGTGCCAAGCACTATGCTATAAGCTCTTGGCACAGATTATTTCATCTTCCCCAAAATCAAATGAAGTAAGCACTCTTGTTATCTCATTTACAAGATCAAGAAATAAGACTAGGAGAGGCTTAGTAGAGTTGCTTAAGGCCATAGAACTAGTGAGACAGCGAGCCTGAATTTGCATTTAGGCCTGATTGCAAACCAATACTTTTAACCTCCACTCTCACGCTCGTTCCCAAAAGACCAATACTCAGACAAAGGCCTAGGAAATAGTCCAGAGTGATAATCTCCAGAGTGAGAGCTCTAGTTCTTGCTTCTGCCTCCCCATCCGCTACCCACCATGTGGCAGCCTGGTTCTCAAAAGGGGCTCACTTTATGGAGAGTTGGTTGGAAATCCTCAAACTCTATCTCCTATCTCTGTCTGACTTTGCTATTTGAGTCCACACTCTATAGCCCTAAATTTATCTAGAAGCCTAAATTTATTTTAAACTCAGCTCAGCCCAGGAACCTTATTTCCCTTCAGGTTTAGAGTCAAGGAGAAAGATTCATTTCTGTTTTACCACTGGAACGTTGTTGGTGGGGGATTAGTTGTCATCACTCCCATTTTAAATATTTGGGGTGTGTGTGTGGAGTGCTGAGAAACAGAGTAGAGTAGCCCAAATTTGGTAAAGTGTCACCAGCGGTGCTGGTGCCCTATGGAGGCCAGGATTCTCTAGATACCTCCTACCCCTCAGCATTTGGAAACAGGGCACATCACGTCTCAAATAGCTAGTCTTCTCATTCTCCTCAGTTAGCGGATTCCAGGGAGAGTGAGTGCCCAGCTCACCAAGTGAAAGGCACAGAAGGATGTTGCCCATTGTATGCCCAGTGGCCAAGGGGGCCCCAAGTACATGCTGAATGGCTAGAGCCTCAACCATGTTTTGGGAGGCAGTTGGGGGCAGAGTGGGCATTAAGCTATCTGCTGAGTCCAGGGTTGCTTGTCCTTGTCCCAGAGCCTCATCTGAGTTGAAAAAGGGAGAGGAGATGCTGGGCCTACACAGAGGTGGGAGATGCAGGAAGCTAATGAGGTTGACTGCAGGCGAGAAGATCATCTCATCTTCAGGATCTCTGTTCTATACCACCTGTAGGACAGAGGAGAGATAAAGCAGTAATGACAGTACCCACCTTCAAAATGGATGAGGAAGTCAGACCCAGAGGCACAGGTGACTCCCAAAAATGATCTGGACTCACTGGAGTCCAATCAATTTGTCATCAGATAGTTGCAGAATGTCTGCTATGTGCCCGATTAATCTGGGCATTGGGGATGCCATGGTGAATCCTGCCCTCAGTGTTAGACCATCAACAGAAAAAAAAATACATGAGGAAGACCATCTGGACAGTGATAAACACTAGGAAGAAAACTGAAACAGAGTGGTAAGGGAGAGTGATTGGAAGGGACCATTTCAGTTTGGTTGTCAGGGGAAGCCTCTTTGAAGAGAGAACATGAGACCTGAGGCTTGATTATGAAAAAGGGCAAGTCATCTGAAGATCTGGGGGAAGTGCATTCAAGGAAGAAAGAAAAGCAACACCAAAGGCCCTTAGGTGGCAGTGGGCTCTGTGCATTTAAAAAACAGAAAGGCAACCACTATTACTTGAGAGAAATGAACAAGTAGGTGAGAGGAAGGAGCGAAAGCTGGAGGGTTAAGTAAGGTCAGATCATAGAGGCCTTGTAACCACAGTAGAGAGTTAGACTTTTATTCTAAGTGTAATGGGAAGCAGGGAGTGACATCCCTCAATTAGCACTTTTTTTTTTTTTTGACGGAGTCTCGCTCTGTCGCCCAGGCTGGAGTGCAGCGGCGCAATCTTGGCTCACTGCAAGCTCCACCTCCCAGGTTCACACCATTCTCCTGCCTCAGCCTCCCGAGTAGCTGGGACCACAGGAGCCTACCACCACGCCCACCTAATTTTTTTGTATTTTTAGTAAAGACGGGGTTTCACCGTTTTAGCCAGGATGGTCTCGATCTCCTGACCTTGTGATCCGCCCGCCTCTGCCTCCCAAAGTGCTGGGATTACAGGCGTGAGCCACCGCGCCTGGCCCCAATTAGCACTTTTAAGATCACTCAAGCTGCTGTGTGAATGGATTACATAGGGCGATCATGGCAGTAGGGGGACCAGTGAGAAGGCTGTTAGGTGAGAAAATCGGTGTCCACATCATTTGTCATCCAGACCAAGATACTTGTGCAGGTAAACAGGGGTGCTACAAATAATTAAGCGGGGACAACAGGCATAACCAGATGGTCTCTGGCAAAGTGGGACATATGGACACTCTGGATATGATAGACTAGGGCAGCAGTTTCCAAGGTGTTGTTCCTAGATCAATAGCATCAGCATCGCCTGATTAAAATTAAAAATGCAAATTCTCAGGCTCCTACCCCAGCCCTTTGAATCAGCAACTTGGGATGGGCCCAGTGGTATGTCTTTTAATGATCCCTTTAGGTGATGCAGGTTAAAGTTTGAGAATCACTTGAGGTAGTGACAGTGGTATAGGTGATGAGGTGTGGCCAGACACAGGACATAGTTTGAATATGAGGGGTGAAAGAAACTAGAATGTGGAAACAGCTCTTTGTTTTTTGTTTGAGTGATGTGTATATGGTGGTGCCCTTTACTGCAACGGGAAGGACTAAGATGGGGAGAGGATGGGTTTTGTGAGGGGATTAAGCTTTCGTTTCAGATGTGTAAGTGAGAGTACAGACACAGGCCTTTCTTCCCTGGGCTACCTCTCAGAACAAGGAAGCATTCTAACAGCCAGAGGACAGCCAAGCTCTGCAGCTTTAGGCACTCTTTTCAGAGTCAACCTCCTTATGAGTCTCTGAATTGAGAGAAGGGACTTTTCCCAATGAAGTTGCTCTGAGTACCACTTCAAGTCATGGCCCAAGAATGACTGTGGAGAAAAAGCGGAGCACTGCCCTCAGAGCCAAATAACTGGCTACTCGGGCGAAAACAGCTAAAGAAAGTACAAGTTGAGATGCTTTTATCTAGAAAATAAAAATCTGGGCCTTGTCTTGGGAGTTCTCTTGGAGACCAAAACTTGCCGATAACAAAGCTCTGGCTGTTGTGAACATACCCGAGCCAGGACTGTCACAGGAAGTTCAGCAGTTTTAGCAGTTGTGCTCCAACACACAGCTCCTAGCTACAGGAGGAATCACTTTTCTATTTGGTCCTGGACTCCTAACCTGGCACCCCATGCCTGAGCATTTGGTTTTTGTTTGGAGTACATGGGCTGCATTTGCAGCAAATATAGGGAGTAGCAAGCCCTTATCCCTGTGCTGTCTGGTGCAGGGAATGCACACCATCAGTGACATCCAACAGTGCACAGATGAAAAGAGAAACAAGGAGTATGTGGCCACCCCTCCTTGTAGTGGTGCTAGAGCAGGTGGAAGCCAGAGACAGATAGACAAGCTCTAAGTTCCAGAGCAAGGATTCTTAACTTGGATCTTTGGGGTTCTGTGGTGCAGCTGAGAGAGCCTCAAGCTTTCATCAGATTCTCAAGCCTAAGACTCCAAAAGAAATAAAGAACATTTGCTTTAGACAGCAATGGTGCTCACACTTTAGTGTGCTTCAGAATCACCTAGAGGGCTTGTTACAATATGGATGCTGGGGCCCAGCCCTAGAGGTTCTAAGTCAGTAGGTTTGGAGTGGGACCCAAGAATGTAAGGGGATGCTTGGCCCAGGGGCTACGCTTTGAGAACCACTGCTTTAGAGGATACCAAAAACCATGAAGAGTTCAAGTTCAAATTATGATCTTTCCTTTTCAGACAGGAGTTCCAACAGATGCCATAGTCCTTGAAACCACCCCTAAGTCCCAAGGAACTTGAGATTTTATTTTTGGAAGAAGCCCCTGGAGAATTACAGACTCTGGACCTCTCCTTGAGGTCAGGAAACATCTGGGAAACAGCATTTTATAGGGTGCAGGAAAATGCCTCCAGAAACTTTAAAGCCGAAGCAAATATGAGCTGAAAACTACATGGCTTTCTCTGGCTGATCCAATTGCTGCACCAATTGTTGGTGAACAGTGAGGTTTTGAGAATCTGGGCAGACCCAGATCCTCTCCTAGAGACTATCTCCTGATACTTGTTGTTGAACTTGTGTCTGAAGCCACATGGGCTCAGATAGGAGGTCTGCTCTAAGGAAGAAACGGTGTCTGCTGCGGGATAGAATCTGGGTATAGGAAGGAAATCAACAACTCAACTAGACAGAATTCAAGAGCCTCATTCACAGAACTCTTTGATCAGGTCATTGTGGTAAGGGCGGGAAGAGGCAGGAATAGTACTCAGGGCTGTGCTTACTTTAAGCAAGAGCAGTGGAGAGAGGCCTGGTAGGGCCATCTGCCAGCTTCCTTCAGACCTGCTCTGAGTAAGTCATTCCCCCATGAAAGGGGAGGGGGAAATGAAAATGTGGATTCATTCATGAATCAACCTCTGAAACAGGAAGTGTGGCTTTTGAGCTATGCAGAAGAATCCTCCTTTGCTCCCGGTAATATTGGCTTTGACATTCAGCTACATACATCCTTAGGGGAGGCAAAGTCAAAGTCAGGGAGACCCTACAAATTAAGGGATGAGGAGGCAACTTCATAGAGAAGGCAACATATTAGAGTGATTGAGACTGTGGCTGTGCTTTGCCATCATCCTACCTGGACTTGAATCCTGACCGTGGAGTTCTAGGCATGTCATTTAATCGTTCTGTGCCTTAGTATCCTCATATATAAATTGAGGGTAATAACAGTGCCTATTTCATAGAGTTATAGTAAGAATGAAGTAAAATAACACAGGTAAAATGCTTAGCTTGGTGCCTTGAATATTTTAAGCACTCAATGTTTAAAAAATAAAGTGTGGTGAACAAGAAGAAATTTGGGATGATGGCAATACAGACCCACCCTAAGTGACACTGCCAGAAACAGAAAGTGGAGCTATGTTACACCTACTGCTAGTCTCCACAGAAGGCTGACAGAGGTCTGAGGTGTGAGATGAGCACAGGGAGAGCCAGGATGCCTTTGATGGTGGGGTTAACTAGACAACCCTACTAGCTGTAAGGCAGTGATATCCTATTCTTTTAAGCCTTGCAACATTCAATGAGTCTGTTTTGTGACATTTTCTCACTGCCAATCTAACTGCCAAATAGCCTGATGTGAGGAAATCGAAGTGAATGAAAATCAATATTGGTAGGAAAATTGTACTGATGTCATTGGAAACACTCTGAAGATGTGCAATATTTAGGTAGAATCCCCAATTTCAGGGGAAAAACTGTGGCTCCTCCTCCTGAAGTTCTAGAAGGTGGGGGTGGGGGTGGGGTGGGGGTGCTGAAGTGAGAACAGTAGAGGTGTGTGCTGGCCCTCAGGTGACCTAGCAGGCAAACACCGAAAAAGAGAACTCTCTTTTCTCTGGTCCTGAAAGAACAGGACCTCTTCCAAAACTCAGTACCCAAGATAAAACAGTCCTGACTGCTTAGAAATAAATTGTTCCTGAGACTAGGAACAAAGAGATTTCTAAAAGCCATGCAAAATACCAAAATAAATGATATACCACATGGTTAAATGAAAGTTAACATCCATTGGAGGTGGAGGTAGGAAGAGACCACCAATTACATCTTAGAAAAGAAAGAATGACAAATAGTTCTGTTTAAGCATGCTGGGTTCCTTTCTTGAGGGGCTCCCCATGGTCCTACCAACATTGCCTTATAGTTCCGACCTGGCTGTCTGGGATGCTCCTCCTGTAGCCCTTCAGTAGGACCTCACCTCGGGTCCTCTTGCTGTCCAACTGACCACTGGGCATATTTAATCATGGTCCTATCTGGAGTCTTTAAAAGATGAAGGGCCTGACTCCTGACTTTTCACTCCCTTATACTTGCTGGGAGTAAATCATGGCTGGAATTGCCACCACCTCCTGTGCTTGAGTCCTTCTCTCGGACAGGAACCCAAAGATTTATCTGATCTCTGCAGAGAAGAGAGCAGAATCTGGTCTCTTCTTCAGGAAGTAGCCACCTGTCTTCTGTGTGCACCCCCCAAATCAGAGGCACCATAGAACTTAGGGAAACTGAAGTTTCTTAGGCATCCCACCTACCTCTCTAAAACAGTGGCACCCTCAGCTTTCAGTTTTCATAAAGCAAAGTTTCTCCATTGTTTTTATTGAAGTTGGTGGTTGTCAGATGTGGAAGCTAGTCCATCCTTCTGTTCACTCCAAAGTAGGGACCTTTTATTTACTTTTTTCTTTTTTGAGACGGAGTCTCGCTCTGCCACCCAGGCTGGAGTGCAGTGGCACAATCTTGGCTCACTGCAATGTCTAACTCCCAGGTTCAAGCAATTCTCATGCCTCAGTCTCCCAAGTAGCCGGGACTACAGGTGTGCACTACCATCCAGCTAATTTTTGTATTTTTCAGTAGAGACGGGGTTTCACCATGTTGGCCAAGCTGGTCTTGAACTCCTGACCTCCAGTGATCCACCCACCTAGGCCTCCCAAAGTGCTGATATTACAGGTGTCAGCCACCATGCCCAGCCAAGCAGGGCCTTTTTAGCAAGAAAACAACAAAACAATACTCATAATGAACTCTCTTGGGATTCCCCATGAGAAGCCTGGAACTGTAATAATGTGAACTTGAGATAGCCTACGGACGTGCATCAAGTGTTAGAATATAACTGCTGTCGTATATACTTAAGTAACATTGAGAGATTTTTCATAGTGTGATTTTTGCCAGGTTATCCTGGAGAACTACTTGCTCCAAGCATTCCTCATATCCAGCTTGAAGGTAAGTGAAAACATAAAAAAAGATAAAATAAAAGGAGAAAGCTACAAATAAAACTTCAAACTCTACTTAAAAAGGTTGAGGAAAATATATACCTGAGGCTTCTGAGGCCTTTGTTGGTTTTTAAGTTAGAGGTCAAAATGGGTGGTTCTTGTGGTCAGATAATCTACTCTTCTGGAAGGCCCCATTGAAACTATCCTGAGGGATGGCTCCTGTGTCTTGTTTTTATTGGTAGCTTCATTCACTGTCTGCCATTCCACTCACTAGAAAAACAGTTTTGAAAGAGATTTTAAACCGCAACCTCTATTTTCTAAGTGTTCAACAGCATAATACGGCAACTATTAAAAATAATTTATTAGATATTTCAAATAACTAAGAGTGGAATTAGAATGTTCCTAACACAAAGAAATGATACATACTTCAGATGATGGATACCCCAATCATCCTGATTTAATCATTACATTGTACGCTTGTTTCAAAATGTTACATGTACCCAATAAGTATGTATTAGTAGTAGGTATCCATGATAATTAAATTTTTTAAATTGTAACTGACAGGAAACAAAAAACCTTCCATGAGAATGGAGCATGATCTATGGGAAAAGGTTTTCCTTCTCTTCAACATGATGGCTAGGTTAACTGTCATACCACCAGAGAATTTTTTAAATGACCCAATATGCCAGCATAGGGAAGCCATTCACATAAAATTTTTTAAAATAAGCAAACCTATCTTAAAGTAAAATGGAAGATAGAGTTCTCTAGTATGAGAGCACTTTTAATGCTTGCAGTCGATTAATGATCATAAGTAACAGGCAAGTATACCTGCTACTGAGTCCTAAAAATGGTTTCCACCTATCAAAAAAAAAAAAAAAAATCCAAGATCGCAACCAGACCCCTTCCCCCAAAAAGCACTGAAACAAAAGACTGATCTGATTATACAGTCACATGAAAAATAAACATCTTTATTTTTTGCCTACTTTATTTCATTTTTTCAAATAAAATTTAAATCTGTACAAAGTATACTGTTACAGTATATATTTTGTAAGAATCAATGCCTAAAATAATCACAATACTTCAATAAGCAGTACAGCAGACCTCGCTAGTTTTCAGCTTTGATATTGAACAAACTCAAGCCGGCTGATGCACAACACGTTTGCTTGGTTTCCACATGGTGAATTCCCAGCACTTAGATGGGAGAACATGACAGCAAATATGGTAATATTACAGCCCGACACACTGCGTTTCTTCATGTGATAATAACTGCACATATTTAATACAGAATGCTCAAATTTACTTTTTAAATTGCATTTGCTTACTTCTTAGTTGGCAAAATTCAGCATTCTTAAATGGGGTCCCCAAACAGTGCAAATTAATGATATTCTAACTGTATATTGGCACATCTCCAATAAGGATTAACTTGTAAACTCAAAGAATATCAACAACTTAGTCCTAAATTTTAACTAATATACATCTGGTCCATTTAACCAAAGTCATTTTGGAAAGATATTAAAGAACAATTCTATTTCTGAAAGGATATTGTTTTGACCATTCTTTAGAGAAGATAAATTTTTAAATTGTCATTAAAATGTTTCACTATAAAAATTTTACAAACTTGATTAGAAATTTCAAGATTATGATTCACAGCAGACAAATACAAACTGTATATTCCAACAATACCTATTCTTAGACTTTCAAACAGAGCACAACCATGTCAGCTGTGTTAACTAAAATTCTGAACAGTGTACTAAATTTATAAGTGGTGCTGGGTCTAGCAAGTGTAAATACACAGTATATTTCAATGAAAAGAATTGTCTTCTTTATACTTTATTTGTTTTCCCATAAGGAAACATTAATGTTTACATTCTTTAATAAAGTTAATCTTACATCAGAATATAACTTAATACTGTCAGCAACAGGGACCACACACAGTAAATAAGAAGCACATTTAAAATAAGTCTGATTTCACATAGATTAACATTTGTTGGTTAATAAAATATTGACAGTATTACAATCTTACAATATTTACAGTAAGAAAAATCTAGAGTAATATATACCTTTCACAGCAGGATTCCTTTTTGTAAAATTTCTTCCAGTTTGGGATTGTGTATACACGAAAAGCTCAAAATAAAGCAACTCTGCAATATAATCTCAAAATAATGGCTACTAGGGGGAAATTCTATCACAACCATTGAAAATAATGGTGACTTCTCACGGAGTCTGTGGCATCTGAGAACCCAGTTAATTAACCAAAGTCTTGCTCACATTAGCCTCAGTTACCCAGATTAAAGCAGAACTCCGGCCTTCCCTGACTGCTGAAAACCCAACAGATTTTCTCAACATGCTATAAGGAAAGAGGAAAAATTGGTTTCAGCTCACACCTCATGGCTGGAAGCCTCCGGAAGCCTCCAGCCAGTGCACACTCCCCAACTTATGCTAAAAGAGGGCCAATTTCATCCCCAAAGCATCACAAGAGTCCACCCTCCAACCACAAGGCACTCTGACACCAAACTCACCCATTCCTCAACTCTTGTGCCCTAGGATAATGCATGAACTTAGCCCATATAATACACACCAGCATCTCAGAGACTTGGGACCAGGGCAAAGAAAGAGACTAGTGTAGTTTGCACTGAGATCAATAAGAAAAATGGGAAGTGATGCACATTTCCAATTAGAATGACAAGAAGAAGACCCACATCCCTAAACTGGAATTTGGCCAGGGCATCAGAGTTAGCACCCCCTCTCTGAGTACCACTAGCGATTAGGATGTGTGCTCTGGGCCTCCTCTAAAAGAGAGCATCTACAGTAAGTAACACAGTATGGGACATTAGTTCTGTGACGACTGCCAAGAAAGCAGATACAATTCTTGAATCTGGGGCTGTCTACGGCACCTGAGGTCAATCATCCAAGCTGTGACCTGTCCCAACCCTGCTTACTTTAAGATATCTGATGGGCACAGAGCACTCAGGGATATGGCTGCTGGCTACTTTGGACTCTAGATCTCACAGGTAATCAACAGGTATCTGGGATTGAATTAGCAAACTGTACCATAGCTCCTTAAACAGACACTGTCAAGTATGAAATCATGTCAAGCATGAATCTTCACTGTCAGGTCAGAAATTGAAGTGGGAGTCTTCCCACATCAGCCAAGGTTATTTTGTCAGAACCTTAGAGGAGTTAGACAGTTTTTCATGTTGCAAGTGATTAGTTTACTTATTTCAGTCAAGCTGGATTGGCAAACCAGACTGATTTATTTAGTTAGCTTTGTTTTTTTGATTCTTATGTGTGTGCTAACCCAAAGCTGTTGTATTTGGGCTAAATACACTGACAGAGAAAATTCAAACGACAAAAGTTTTCAGAAAACTTCTGTGGCATTTTTTCTTTTTGGAAGTAAATGCAAGATCTAAAGGTATTTCTACCCAACAAAGTCTGTTTAAGTGTTTAATGTTATTTCCTTTTTGGTCCTATACAGAATGCTATGACTTCTATATAGGTCTGAATGCTGCTCCATGTAGATTCCTTCTGTATATCTAAAAATATATACTTTTCAGTAGTTCAATACATGGTTAATCTTCCCACAGAGGAAGATTTTTGTAATCACATGTTGCAAAGTAGAAAACATCTCCTTTCTAAGAAAGGAAATATACTTTCCTATTGTACACTTTTGAATAAGCCCAAAGGCATGCACCAAAAATCATTATTAAAACTAATACATGCAATAAAATGGTGTAGAGTTAGACTTAAAGTGCTGCTTCTCAATTTTTTTAATTTGAAGAAGACATTTTGTCAGTTGTAGACTCAAAGATCTTTCCCCCACCCACCCTCCCCACCCCCTGGCATTAAGAGAGAAAAGTAAAAAGTATGCATAAATCTTTTAACTATTCTTTACATGGGGGAAAGAACAGATATATCAACTATCCTATGTATCAACTGGATTCCCAGTTTTAAATAAAACCAATATTTACTGGTAAAAATTGTCAAAGCGAATACACCCAAACAAATGTTACTAGTAAATAAATGTTCTACATAGAGAATAATTTACTTTGGTTTTATGCGCCTTCTCAAAAATAACACTAGTGTCCCAACGTCACCAAACTGATGTGTTCCAGCAAAGTTGTAAGGCAAATCTTTTTTTCCCTAGTGACATCTTGTTTCCCAACAGACAAAACTAAAATCTTTTGGTGAGGAAGGGGTTAAGATAATGGCTAACCCCTTGGCATCCTGAGCATTGTGGTTTATCAAACTCTACCCTGCTAGAAATTGTCAGGCACCCTGACCCCTGCCTTGAACCAGGAATGGCTCCCATGTCTAGAGATGCCCTGACTCCTTATAAATAGCTTTCAGAACTTTGCTTCTTTTTCTCTTCTCTCTGGATGTTATAATGTCTAACAAAGCTGGTTGCAATGTCACATTTTGCTAGTAGGGGCCACCATCTAACAATAATTCCAATATGAAAGGTTTTAAGCCAATAGTTGGTTCCTAATTTTATCAACGATTTGTACTAAAATTCTCTATAATTTACTTAGAGCAGAGATCTTTAACTTGGGTTTCAGAAGATGTGTGATGCCCCTGAGGTTGTATGCAAAAGTATTCAGGTATGTGCATTTTTTTTTTTCCTGGGTAGAGGATCCATCACACTTTCATCAGATTATCAAAGGGTTATAGGGACTTAGAGGGATACCCGTAATTCATTTTATACCAGGACTGGGAAATGGGGGCAGAAAACTAAAAATGGCCTCGAAAAAGGCCAGGGACAAATTGCTGATCTTTTCCCTTTATTCACATTGGGAAAATAAGTGCTTCAAACTGGGAAAAATCATTAATTAAGCTGGTTAAACTCCATTAAAAAACAATCAAATCACTTTCTAAATTTTTTTCATTTTTGATATGTGGTAAATTTCGTCTCCAAGAAAAGGTTCGGAGACTGAATTTTTCTCTTTTCCTAAAGGAAATTCATATATAGAATGCTGAATATCATCCACATTTAAAGATTTGACAACATAAAAGTTAGATAACTCTTAATGATGTGAATCTTTAACTTAGGATTTTGAGTAAAGGATTATCTAGAATCAAATATACACTTATTAACCTTCATTTCCCAAAATTGGTCCATATTTAGACAACTACCTGGCACAATTTCACTAGATAAACCTAAAATCTGAATAACGGAAGTTAAACTTCTATCCAAAGTAAAAACAAAGCCATAAGGTTCCACAATTGAATTGGCCACGAACATTCACACTATGTTATAGAGGACTTTCTCATTTCAAATACATCACTGAATGTTCAACAGAATTTGCAAACATAAGACCCAGAATGACTAGCAAAACATGCTAAGAGCATGTCAAAAAGTAAAACACCACCACTACCCCCCATCCGGAAACACACTCAGGCATTCCAAAAATAAACCAGATCTGAAAAGAGGCCTCTCACTTGGTTTTAAGTATGAGGTGTGTACAAAGCTATGAGAAAGGGAATATAAAATGAAATAACCAAATAACTTACAAAAAATAATTTTAGCCAAAAACACATATCTCTGTTCCATTGATAAAACTATCAATTAAAATTTTTTTTTTGCAATTCTGAACACCGTGTTGCATAATATCACCAAGACAAAAAATATGTTCACAGGTACACTTTTTGTTATTTTCTTTCTAGAGCACATCTTTGAGATCATAAGACCGCATCTGGTTAAAATAAAGTCTCTTGCCCTTGCTTCCCTTCCCCCTCAAAGTGATTCAACCCCGAATTCCAAAAAGGAATCAATATAACCACTTCAAAACCAGTTATAACACTTAGACCATGAGGAAACTATATGAACATTATGGAAAACTACATGAAAGAGGGAGCTGCCACTTGCCACCCACTTCACTTCCAGCTTTTTAAGCATGTACCCAGCTAGACTTCAGTGAAACAAACTAACACACCAAATCCAGGCCATCTCAGGCTAGAAGTTAAAACTCAAAGACATCATTTCATATACACACATATATATTTCCTATCCTAAGTTTTAACCTTGTCTGTTTAAACAGTTTAATAAAGCTCACATTTACAAAGGATTTTATTGGCAAATAAAGGCCCATATTAAAAATTTTATCAAAACAAATTTTTGTTTTATACAGCTAACACTAAGAAATATTTTCTCGGCCTTATAAAGTATATTTAATTGCATACAATTTTTGCTTTGGGTGGGATATTGAAAACATAATTCTGCAAGAAATTAGAAAAGACTAGAAACAAAAGTGAAAGTGACTAGCCTTAACTTTCAAAAAATCAAGTGCAAAGATAAATAGTGCAAATAATGAAAACTAGAAATTTTACAGGCAACTTTAGTCTTTCCTGCTTTTGCACTTTTATACATTGACAACTTTATAAACCCTAACAACTATATGCAGCATGGAAATGGGCTATCATTTATCTCCACTGACTAGACTTAAGGAAGCCTTTCAAAGACTTGTCTCACAGTCATTTAAATCACTAGTTCTTAACACAGGTTTGGGAATTCTCTTCTTTTTAAACAAATTTCTAAGGGAGGGGCTATTTAAGAAGGCTCTGCATTGACTTAATGAGTTATAGTATATAACTATTATAATTTAAAATCTGACACAATAAAATGTGAAAATTATACTAAAGTGCCAACTCTACAAAATAAGCTATAGTAAAAATAATCTTGCTATTGTTAATGAACTTGACATTCGTAAAAAAGAAAAATTACCTTCAAAGTACAAAATCAGAACCACTTTTTTGCTATTTTTAAAAGAGATTTTTATCACTAACATACAGAGATGTGAGTAAAATGAAACTTCAAAGTAATCTGTCCAAATCACCAGGAATAAATCCGTACTAAATTCGACAACAAAGAGTTAATCCAAACGTACTTGAATTATGTAACTTAAAAACAAACATTATAGTAATTCTTTATCTTAAATAATTTAAAACACTACTGGAATAATGGGAAAAGAAATCTAAACACTATCAGCTTCCCTACAAAGGACATAAGAACCTCCAAAATGTACTAACTTATTTAATTAACATTTGCCACCACTGAACTCTTGGGAAAATACAATTTTAAAGTAAGAGAGAAAATGGGGAAACAGAAACATGAGTTTGGGGGGTATGTTGTCTAATTTTAGAAATACAGTATTATTGAGGGCCTCATAAGGTCCACAAGGTTAAATGGTTGCTATGGTTGCAAATGTGAAAGAAATAAAAAAGATACCTAAAATTGTAAGTTAGTGTTTTTACCTGGTTGTCTTCTTCTAAGAAATTTGTGTGGGCCAAAGTCCCAAAGTTCTATAAAAGCAAGGAATGATATGTGTCTTTGTGGAGTAGAAAATCAAATAATTTGATCTAAGGACCATTTGAAAAGTAAAGGTAAACTACACTGTAACAAGAGCCCAAGAAAACAGATAGTATGTGTGATAAATATTTCTGATAGTTTAAAAAGAGTAACTGTGAAAAGCTTGAAATGTTCTTTTCTTTTCCTCAAAATAATAACTCCCCAGCACCCACTTGCCTTGACCAGAAAAGCTGTCATTCCACAATTGTGCTACTTAATTTGTCCCAGAAAAGCAGACATCCTATACATGAAAACAGACTTGTATAATGCATCATCACCATAACTCTAGCTATAGTAACTAACAATTTTCTCACAATCAATGAGGGATCCATTTTCTCTGGCTTTACTGAAACTTCCTTAGTGAAGATCAACTTCATTTCCTTAGCAAATAACTCTCAATCAGATTCCATCATAGTACCTTTTCCTACCTCTAGCAAAAATTCCTCCCACTTTACTTCCAAACCATTCCCTATATACCTCTCAAACCCCCATCCACAAACACATTAAACAGCTCTCCTCATCCTACTCTCCAATTTCCAAACCAGTAAGTCTCAGTTCCCAGTAACTTACCTAAAATACACATACTTCTTACTCTCTTCAGTTCACAAGTTTCTTAACATTAATTTAGATACCTTCAAACTACCAGCTTAAGACCATGGGGAAAATAGCAATCGGAAAAAAACTGCCCAGTTACCTCATAATACTGAAATTGTTCTGGATCATCAGTTAGCTAAGTTCTAAGGCAGGAGTCAGAAATTTCTTTACTTCTCTCTGAAGAAGTAAGCTTGAGTGCCACTGGCAGGCCTACAGCAAGAATAAAAAAGGAGAGAGAAACAAAGAAAAAGGATAGGAGAGAGAAGATGCCAGATGTACATGGTAAGGAGGTAGGTCAAGTGCCACCAACTACCTGCATTGAAAATTGCCAATCCGCTCCAGCTGAATGGGAGTTTGACCCAAACTCAACATGTGTCTGATAAGTCATTAGCTGATGGCCACCATTGTTTGAGCTAGTCAAGATGAATAGGTAATTCACCTGTCCCACTTCACGATAAGGACATATTTTCTTAACTCCTCCTAGGATCCTTCTGTGTTAATCTACCTTAGACCAAAACACACACTAATGAGAGTATTTCCATGTTTTTCACAATTCTAGAATATAAGGACTTGGTCCTTGAACTTGGAGGCCTCTTGAATTATTAAAGTGGAACCAAAATCAAGAAAATTAAACTCTTTAGCCAAAAAATTTTTTCCATCTAATGTTACAAAATAAGCTAATTGCTAATAATTATCAAAACAATCTGTGTATTTATGAAAACGTGAAAATCTTGTGATTCCAAAATGAGTGAAATACTTCTGATATGTAAGAAGCAACTTTATTTTACATAGAGGATCACCACCATGTTTCTACCTATCAACAGGACAATTTTCCACAAAAGCAAAGGACATCAGAAGGAAAAATACAAAACAAAACAAATACCAAACATGGGGACAAAATAAAAATGAATGAGTAGTTATGACATTCTTGTTAAGAAAAATGTTAACAAGTGACCTTTGCCACACTCAGCTTTCCTAAAGACATAAATTGCCTGGACCATTCAACACCAAAACTTGGTAGTTAGCTTAGCAGATTCACTGGCTTGGAACCAATCATTATTTCTTTTTTCATCTGGTTGTTCTTGTATCATGAAATTCTACCTGACTCATGCTAATTCTGGCTTATTTTCACTTAGCCTGTAACAATCAAATTTCTGTTCAAAAAGAACGTGTCAAATGGCCTATGCCTTAAATTTAGGTTTTGTTTTAGGATCAATTAAATTCTTAAATATTAAAATCAGCTTTTCTTAAAAAATGTATCACTAATTCTGCAAAGAAGACTTTAAAATAATTAATTTGTGAATAGCAGTGATCACTTTAGTTTTATAGCATACTTATGAATGGCCAAAACTTGGTTAACATGCAATGAAGAAAACAGAAATACTGTGATTTAAAAATTGATACCCTTTAACAAATCTACACAAATAACTTTGGTGAATTTATTTACGTAAGCAATTCCAATAAATTCTCTCTCCTACTTATTTCACTCTCAAGGAGATGTGTGTATCTACATACATATGCACACACACAATGCATATATACATATATATGTGTGTGTATATGTATGTCTCCAAATTATGAAGATATTCAAATTTAGGGATAATAAACTATAAACGTTATACTCAGAGTTATCACCAACTATTCCAA
Source organism: Papio anubis (assembly GCF_008728515.1). NCBI lineage: Eukaryota > Metazoa > Chordata > Mammalia > Primates > Cercopithecidae > Papio > Papio anubis. Next base: position 132,807,028 of record NC_044980.1, on the reverse strand, counting down.
ACTTAAGTTGCTATAGATACTCTTGTTTTGGTATCCTTTTACGTAGACGGCAAGATCTCATTCTGATACTCAAAAGATTTTAAAAAGAGGAAAAAGTCATCAGACTTGGTATCTCACTTTTTATGGTGAAGAAAATCTTAAAATTATGTTCACATGTAAAATAAAATGAATTGTGGAGCTATGAAAGCTACTAGAGCATCAATTTCAGATAGCCCCATTCTAAAATTATTTGGAAATGTGTGTGTATATATAACCTGAAAAAATGAACGGGAATATTGTAGACAAGAAGGTGAACCATGTGTGGAAGATAAAAATAATCATGCCCGTACAGTAGGGTCACAGGGATAGCAGATAACCCAAAATGTCATAAAAGAAAAATGTGTTTAGAAAGTTTCAACAGGGCCAAAACACAAAATGTTAAAAGCACACAAACAAAAATGAATGAGATAATCCCCCCAAACATCAAGTTACATAAGAAAATAGGAAGAAAAAAGTTGACACAGTATCTTTTAAAATACATCAAACTTAACTGACTTAAAAAATGATATAAAGTGCTTGGGCCATGATACCCACCCAGATTCTCATTATCAACGGATTTATCTTTTCCCCTCCCTTCCACCCAAATTTAATTCAGTTTTCCTGAAGAAAAAGTACAGCATCCCTATATTAATAAGAAATGAAAACAGTGAGTACAACTGATATAGATCCATTGACTTTTATTACAAATGTACTTGATCACTTGGCTTCAAAAAGTTTAAAATCAATACCCTATTTTCTGTATGCCAGTACAAAGCAAACTGTTTTACAAATTAAATACCTAAAAATTTGACAAAAATATTAAAATTTGATGAAAAACAATTATAAAAATCCTTAATCTCTCTTCAAAAAAGGAGGCAGTCTTCCCAGTTCTATTATACAATATTAATAATATTCACCATTTTTAGAATAGGTAGCTAAATTATATCTTTCTGTTAGCATACAAAACTTAGACTTATAGATTTTATTTGTATATGCTCCAGTTAAGTTTGTGAATGCCATCTGATTGCAATATAACCAACTATCTTTAATTGAATCCTAATTTACACTTATTTAATAATTTGCATAGTTTGAAAGGGATAAAGGTTATTCTACAACTAATTATCATAGGCTATTACAGTGCTACTTTTCAAGGCAATAAGTATTTGCTCCCAAATGAAATTATCTGTCTCCTTTAGACAGGGGTTAAAATTACTAGCAGCTTTCTCTATTACCTGAAAAATCATATTGGAAGTTATCCATCTCTAGATGTGAAGGCCTAAAAAAACATAATATACTTTCCGCTTTGAATCAAATTTCAACCCCTGCATGGGACAACTAGAAAGTGAGACTTTCAAGGTTTTTTATTTCCCTGTTGGTTTTGGTTTCTACTCTCCATGGCTTTTTAAGAAGCTGGAAAACAGTTTGTCTTTCCTGACTAGCATTGTCTTTTTTTCCATTTGGCAAATATTCATCTACCTCCAATCTGTATCTACTGGAGGAAAAGCCGACATGGCTTTTCTTATGAACTTCCTTTGTTGTCAAAGGCATGTATAATGATTTCTACAGTTCTGGTTAGTTAACTTTAGCTCCCTCTGTGGCTGGATGACTGCTGCTTCTAACATCAGCATGATAAATAGGAGGCACAAATAAAAAGTAGCTTAAAAAAATTGGTGATTTAAAAGAAAAAAAACAACTTCAAACACACACACATACATGAGCATTTCAAATCTGGTGGCTGATCTCTGGATTAAATTACTTGACAGTGTCTCTCATTTTAAAGAACGTCAATATTGCAATGCAGTTCAAGTTTTCTTTTATACTTAGGCAAATAATACAGTTTAACCAAGCTCTTGGACCTTAATTGTAAGACAAAGCAGATCAATAAAAATAAGGCATACTTCTCAGGAATTAAGTTTTGTTTGCTTGTTTTTGGCACATTTGATCATACTGTCTTCTATGAATAACACATATGGTCAAATATACCATTTCCTTATTTGTTTCAGCACAAACAGGGTTTACCAACTAGCAAAATAAAAACAAGGAAAAATTCTAACATAAAACACTGATATATAGAACCTTGGTAAAGTACCGAGCACCTGGGAGGGAAGGGTAGGGAAAAGATGAAACAGGAGAGGGAAGACAAGGTTTGGGAGGGTGCTTGGGGAGGTAAAGTGAGATGCTTAAAAAAAGAGCATCTTTACAGTCACTTAGTCTTTTCTACGATCACTTTTTAAGTCTTAAAAGATCTGCATGTGGATTTCTTTTTAAACCCACTGACCATAAATCAGACACTGGTTTTAAAATTGTAGTAAGATTGTATTCAACTGTTTTAGTGTAAAGACAACTGCACAATACATGTGCTTCTTGAGCCGGTGGGATTCCAAGCAGAATCTGAAGTCTATAAGAAAGGCTTCACTTTAGGTAACTCTGGCCCTAAAGAAAACCTCATGAAAGAACTCGCATCTCAAAGAAAGGACACTTTGCCTAAGTTTGCTGTGTTTTTGTTGACTTGCACTACTTATTGCTGGCTACTATGAAACAGTGATCTAGGAGTACTCCAACAACCTGTAGTACAAGGCTTAACTTTAAGAAGCTATAGTAAACAAGAGACAAAATCAAAGCAATTCTCTTTCCTAATTAGTAACAGCACAGAGAATGCAGTCTTTTCCATATCACAGTTAAAGTACAGTGAACAAAACAGCTCAACAAACCTTAAGACAAAAAAGTGCAGGTTATTAATGTTTACATGCAGTTGATAAGCATTCCAAATGTCACATTATGCACTGTAAAAGCTCAACTTTACTATATGGAAATAAGAAAAATGCACCTCTAGGGAGGGGGAAAAGCAATTTAATCATTTCCAGTGATTTTGTAAGTAAAGAAACTCCTAACTACTGTACGGTCACCTCATATTTAACATTGTATGAATATTAAAAGCAAACAATTTAATGGGAAAATGCACAGTACAATGAAAATAGCTTGTTATTCAACACATACAGTAGATCTCAATAACGAAGACAACACACTCAACCAGGGAGCATAAAAATATCAAATCAAAACCCAAAGAACCAGCAGAAAAAAAATCCTTCAAAAAGACAACTGTTTGCCTTCCTAGGCCAATGCTTTACAATATGAGAAGCACTGATACCTTCCCGCTCCTACAGGTGGTGTCTTATACATACAGCAGTTAGATCTATATGGCTGGATTTGCCAAGAAACAATTCCATCCCCAGAACTCTCTGTCAGACAAGACCCTTTTTTTTTTTTTTTTTTTTTACCAAAATACTTTCTACAGAATTCCAAACCAAAATGTACTGTTTAAGGCATCTTTTTTATAACATTTTCTCTTCACTCAAAGATGATAGTCATGCAGCAGTTTAATGATAAAAATATATTAATATTTTACTATACAGCAGCAAGAAGTTAGTTGTCAATTAAAAGCACACAAACATCTTTAAATGAAAACCTGTAAAAGACTATCGTTACAAACAATTTCAGTTTGGAGGACACCAGCTTGGTAAAGTGCTCTCCTAAACTTTGCATTTTCATACCCTACACCTTGAATATATGAGTTATAGAACATACTTTTGATAGAAGGCTTGTACACTTGGGGAACACAAATACACTTAGCATATAATGTAGCCAGTAATAACTAGCACCACAGCTACATGGAAATCCTTTACATACACCAACTTGGCTTTCACTTTTAAAACAAAACTCAGAATCCATGGCTCAGTAGGATAACTATAATTGTGTTGCTCTGCTTTTTAACAGGTCTACATAAGTTAACAGCACTAGCAAAAATCAAAGAATAGCTTCAGACCTCTTACAAGTTTAGGAGACAGTGCTAGTGACCACGAATAGACTCACTACCTGATGTCCAAGTACAGGTTCACTGGAAATTGCTGCACGTTAGTTAAGTTTTTAAAATCTTTCTACACATAATAAAAAAAATATATTATGAACGATACAAGTACATCTCATATACACAATAATGACAAAACGCCTACTCAAAGCAAACAGATGCAGAAAAATATTATGGGAGATCTCCTTTTTCTTTCTTTTTCCTTTTACTATTTGAATAACTTTGGTTCCAACCATAAAAATCACAACTTAGCAAATTTCATTTAAATGCCTTTTTTAATAATTTCTTCATGTTCACAGAAGTTTCACTGACCATTTTATATGTTTAAGGTCCAGATGCAATGCATATTGTATAAAAGAGAGCACTTATTGTTTACCTTGCATGAATTAAACCTACGTACCTTTAACTCTACAAACTTCTGCATAACATTTAGACAAAGCTCAGACACACAGCATGCCTAGCCCTCATATATATACACATCTCTAATCACAGGTATATAGGGTGTCAAATATACTATAATAACCTCCATGTAAGGTTTGAAATTTGGTAACAAAATGAGAAAAACTAAAAATATTATTTTACGTGTTCTAAAATATCTCTTTTTTGTGCTAAAGTCAAATGTTAGCTCAACATGAAAAGGACTTTTATATAATTCAGCAATATTATAATCTTGACCATTTTGCAAACACTTTTTAATAATAATAGCTTAAACGTGTACAAAAGTTCTTGGTTAATTAGGGAAATAAACACTCAGTTCTTTATATTTTTTAATCAAGTAGGAAACACAGTTCATATAATGTTATTACTTTTTGTATTTTTTTTGTTTTTAGCAGCTGCTTACTGTTTTATATGGTGGATAAAGTGGACAACATCCAGCGATGGGTGGCAAGTCAAGAAGAGAAACTGTCAGTTGGTGGAGGTTCTGTGGGTGGTGCTCCCTTGGAGTTAACAGGTTTTTTTTTTTTTTTTTTTTTAACTTTTTAACTTTTTATTTTCTCTCTTTCTTTACAGTATATTTTCTCTGTGTGTGGCTGTGTGTGTGTGTATGCATATGTGTGTGTGTGTGTGTGGGTTTCATTCAGTTTGATCAATCTTCTTCCCCTTCTTCCTCACCCTGCAGTAGCAGGGTGGCAGCGGCGGTCTCCTCCTGCTGCTGCTGTTGCTGCTGGTGGAGCTGCTCACAGGCAGCCCGCTTCTCCCTCTGCTTCTCTTGAATCTTCTTCATCTCCTCCGAGTACTTGCAGAAGGTGTGTCCGAACTTGGCCCACACCTTGTAGGGCACGGTGATGGAGTTGCGGTAGGTGGGCTTCACCTCGCTCACTCGCATAAACACGCCGTACTTGTTGGAGCCCACATCGAAGAAGAAGCGCTTGTTGTCCACAGTCAAGGAGGTGCCCTCGGGCAGCTCGGCCGGCTCCTCCTCCACTCCGTAGTCGTCGATGAGCTTGGCCAGAGCGTCACGGAACTCGATGAGCCCCTGCGCGGGCAGCGCAATGGTCTGGCCCTGCGTGGAGCCCAGGCCAGGCCCCCGGTTGACCGTCTGGCGGATGCGCAGGAAGCGGCCGCGCTGGTTCTCCTTGAGATCCATGTAGTACTTGCGGTTCTCGCGCACCAGGAACTCGCTCTTGAGCGCCCGGCGCGGCTCGTCCTGTGCCTGGGCCAGGTCCGGCGGCTGGCTGGGGCCCAGCTGCGCGTAGTGCTCGATGAAGTCGCCCAGGTAGTCGCGGAACTCCACGGCCACTGACATGGAGAGAGTGAGGCGGCTCTTGTTGCCGCCCGCGCCCACCTCGGCGATCTTCAGGAAGCGGCCCTTGGCGTTCTGCTTCACGTCCAGGTAGAAGCGCTTGTTCTGGATGTCCACCCGCTTGGAGGCCAGCTCCTGCGTCTCGTGCTGCAGCCCCCCTGGGGCCCCGCCGCCGCCGCCGCCACTGCCGCCGCCGCCCCCGCCGCCACCACCGCCCCCGCCGGAGCCTGAGCCCGAGCCGGGGTGCCCCAGGGAGCCGCCCGAGCCCAGCGCCGCACCACCCTGCTCGCTGCCGCTGTCTCGGTCCGCCATGATGCTGCGCTCCGCTGCCGCGCCGCCGCCGCCTGCCGCTCCGCCCGCCGCCTCAGTCGCCTCAGCCGCCGCTGCTTTCCCTCCCCGGCTCCGCCTGCTGCCGCCGCAACCCCCACAGCCAGTCAGCCACTCTCGCGAGATCTGCGGGAGAGACGAGACAGACGAGACCCGGTAACAGGGCACTGACTCCCCAGTACAGTAGCAGGGCGCCCTACTGTACGCGCCCACCCGCCCGCCGGCACGTGACCTGCGCCCCCTCCCCGCTGCCAGCCCCCCGTCCGCCCGCCCGCCAGGCGGCGCCCACCCACCGGCCCTCACCCTACAACCCTGGCTGGGTGGGGGAGAGGGAGCAGGACGCGCCGCGTCGCAGCTGCTGCTACCGCCACCACTGCTACCACCACCACCACCGTGGCTGTCGCTGTTGGCCAGACCCTAGGCGGCCTCGGCCTGGGGAGTTAGGGGACTAGGGGTGAGAAGGAGTCTGCCATACTAAGCACAGGGAGTGGGCCTAAGCTCTGCTTTCCAGTGACCCCCTAAAGAGGATGTGGGGGGAGGGGCCTGCGCAGCGCAGCAGAGCCCGCTGCAGAGAGGGGACACCGAGTCACGGCCACCCCCTCTCATGCGGGCCTGAGTCAGATCCAAACCCAGACCTAGACAGGCCCGCCCGCCACCCGGCTGGGTTGTCTCCTACCGCACAGCCCTGGCCGCTGAGGCAGGCGAGGAAGAGAGGTGGTGCGGTGGTAACCCTTAGCTGCAGAGGGGGCTACTGGGGATGAGGATGGGGCGCCGGCAGCAGTGGCGCGGAGCAGCAGACACCTAGCCTGTCCCTCCCCTCTCCCTCCTCTCGCTCCCGCCGCTCCCCCTCCCCGCGCACACGGCAGTGGCTCTGGCCTCAGATGATCCCGCTCCCCCCTCCCCCCAACCGCAGCCCCGCACGGTCGGGCGGGCGGGCGCACTCACCGATGGGGGGAGCCCAGCAGAGGACAGTAGACGCACCAGGGCTAGGGTGCCCGCAGTGCCTGTTCCCGTCGACTCTGCCCTTCCCCACATGCAACAATCAAAAAGAAACCCCACACTCACCCAAAAACCTGCAGCCAGTCCCCCCTGGGATCAAGACTGCCTGCCCGCCCGCCCGCCTCCCCCTCCTCCTTCTGAGATTTGGGGAAGGGGGCACCCTGCTCAGGGTTGAGCCCAGCCTGGGTTGCTGGCCAGCTCTGCGGATGAACCAGGCCCTGTGAGCATTCAGACCCTAGCCCACTCTTCTTCCTTTCTGGAAGGACCCAGAATGGAGAAAACCAAGCAGGCTTTCGGAAATTCATGAGCTAAAAATGTCAGGAATTTCCTGGGAAACGCAGTTCCTTACGGGATTCATTAAAGCAGGTTCGCTTTTCCCTTTTACTCTTCCTCCCAGAAACTTCTGTCAAGGAGAGACCCACTCCCAAAAGTAAAACATTAAATGGTCGCTGGTTTTTATGCAGACAGCTAGGTTGCTGACCATTAATTAACCAGTGAGTCTTCGGACGGTGATAGCTAAAAGGGATCTTCTCTGGTGTTAGAAAGGGGCTCAGGAGTAGAGGAGGGGCTCAGAGATTAACTGATTTCTCTTTTACTAGACCTGATGTATAACCTAGGGCCTATTTCCAGATAGTATTGAGTGCTCATACTCTCTCACTGCAGTCTACAGCGCTGGCACTGTGGGAAAGCTAAGGCCTATCTCCAGAGGACCCCCGCCAATGCTCCCACACACTCCCCCATCACCTTCTACAGGCAGCTGAGAGGATATAGATCACACAGCTCTGCCCCTGGCTTTCTCAAGCACAGATCGTTACCTCTATCCTGAGAAAAGTATACCTATTCCATTTGCGGGTTCTATTCCCATTGAGCATCTCCTTCTTCCCCCAAAAGTAAGACTTGCCTCCCTCACTCTTAGCCGGAGGGACAACTGGGAATATGGTTGCCCAGCTTCCTAGAAAAGAGTGGACTAACGATCAAGAAACCAAGAGCAGCCTAGAGAATAAGCCTTGATTCCTGAACCCTCAAAGCCCCCTTACCATATCCCTTCACCTCCTGAACAAACTTGCCTGCTAAGTATTCATTCACAGCTTCCTTTTTCTCTTAGCAAGAGCCCCATTCTACTCAGCATTAGCTGCTTCAGCCCTGGGCTGAAGTTTGCGACTTCCCACTGAAAAGAAACAAGAAGCACCTGGCCACCAAGGAGCAAACAGGCACAGTCCTGTGCACCCGTCTCAGAACCACCCACCTATGCCAGTGGTCCCTGAAATGGCTCTCTGAAGGGAAGGCCCCACACCAAGAGATGAAAAACCTAGTCTTTGGGCCCCATAAAGAATTTCCCCTTATTTGGGGGGCAACCTCTAGTACCCTGTAGTACTCTTTCCGTGCTGATTTTTTTCTGCACTCCCTCCCCTGTCCCAAAGTCTATTGGGAAAGGAACACAGGAACTTTTGAAGCACTTTCAACTGCACAGAAATACATGTGTGAAGAAGCAGTAGCTCCTCCAGACTCAAACAGTAGTAATCAGGACCCTGGATAGACCCCAGCCTCTCCAGGGACAAAAAGGCTGAGTAGCAGGCTCTCCACAGAGAATGGTGTGGGGCATTACGCTTCACTTGTAAACTGAGGCTAAGATCTGGTATAATCCGATCTAGAAGGGCTGCTGCTCTTCCTCAAGAGTTTACCTCGAGTCAAACCAAGCCCCTGCTCCCTAATGAGAACTCAAGGCAGCAAAAAGGCCAACAAGAATACGATGAGGGCCCCACCCACCCCCTGCCAGTCCCTGCCTTTCCTCTGTGCTGACTGCTGCCCCCAGGACGGAAGACTAAGACTCGAAACTGCCCGCCTTCCTATCCCAACTTCCAGTCTAAATTTTCTTGCCCTCCGTCCTAGACGTCTATATACAGGGATTCCGAAGTGATTTGAGTTTGGAAGTGCCCTGTTTTTCTGAAAAAGTGACTGCCACCAAGAACTGACTTCTTAGTTCCCCAGCGCAGAGGCAACTGATGAAGTTTCTAGACAGAACACAAGTTGAATATCATTTGTACACTTAAACTGGGAATTTTAAGCTCAAATCAGCAAATGACTGGGACCTAGATCTCTCCACATAAATACGTATTTATTTTATTCTATTCATTATATATGTATAAAACTTTTGCCCTTATATGCCAGCTTCTCTCCCACTTTATAAGAGTATCTAAAAAGCAAACAAGATAAACAATGCCATTTCCAAAATCATTCAGTGATAAATAGGATTTTTAGCATATTTTCACTACTGAAACGAGAGTTAATTTCAGAATAAGCCTGTAAGTGTGGGCTTTTTCTCAGACTAAGGAGGTGAAAGGCAGCTTTCCTTGGGCTATAGTGTACAGTAGCCTTAAAAGGCAATCTGGGAGAAATGAACATAAACTTCCCCAAAAGTCTTAAAACAAAAAGTTTAAACTTTAAATAAAACTTCATAGTTATATTTGCATTTTAACACTGAAAAGTCATTAGAAAATAAGTGGATTTTAAGACTTCTAACCATTCGTTAATTATCTAAACAATATACTAACTTCGTGAATGAAAAGTCTGTTCTAGTATCCAGATGTTTGAATTTGTTACTGTAAAACAAATAGTTGTAAAACTAAATGTATAATTTCATTACAATGTAGGAAAGACAAAAGGAAAACGAAATATACAGCAAATTAATATGCAGCAAAAATTCATGTTAATGAAAAACTTGTGAAAAAGTAAACATTTCCTTTCTCCTCAAAATATGCTTACATTTTAAAGACAATGTCTCTAGATTTCTTGAGCCCTTTTATTATTAATACAACAGACACATTTTAAAGAGAATAGAGACTGCTTTATTTTTAATCCCCCTGTCTCTATGTATTTAACAAACTCTTACCAACAAAAAATTGTGCGCAAAGAAATAGACATTAGGCAGAACAAAAAGGAAAAAAAGCTTTAATTTTCTTCAGCCTGAACTACAAGTGATTCTGAAATAATCTAATTCAGCTTTGGTTTTATAAAGTAAAAATCAACACACATTTGTAAAATAGACTTGGAAAGAAGTTGTCTACCTCTGGGTAGTAAACCCTTTTGATTATAGAGCTCCTAATAGAAACAATATGTTGATTAATATTTTACAAAATCACAAATTTCCAAAATAATGAACATTAGAGCTTGTGTTTTCAAGTGATACTTAGGTTAAATACCAATCTTAAACCAGACAACTATCTTCAATACCCAAATCATTAAAACTAACTGGGATGTTATACTGTAAATGTTCAAAGTGGAGGAATTAGCCATTTCTTCTCATGACTATCTACCAAAAAAATTGAGAAACTCTCAAATAAATCTTAACATTTAACAACAACAACGACTAATAGTAACAGCATTTCCCAGATCGTTCTTTAAAAGCGTATCCCTTTTCTATAGTTCACTTAATCTTGAAAATCATGCCTCTTCAATGCTATTTTAATGTTTAGGAATAAAGATATGAAGTAAACATTTAAAATATGAAGAGAACAATCCACTTGATAAAAATCCTCGCATTTCCAAAATGTTTTCATTTTAAGCATTTGCAGAAGAGTTAAATAAACGTAGCAGACATTCTAAATTCGATAAAAGATTCAGAGAACCCGACATTTTATGTACTCCAAAGGTCCAAACAGAACCGATGTAAATGTCAATAGCTGTCTCCCTTCCGGCTGATACTTAAATGGTTTTACTAGTACTCAAAGCAATGAAATCAGCAACTCTCTCTCCACACTCTAGTCAACACTTCAATTTCCAAAGCCGCAATTCGCAAACGTCAGTTGGGCGGGGGCGGTGGGAGATCTTGAAGTAATCCAAAAATTTCCTTTCCCCTTTGACAGTCCACCAAAAGATGTCAAACCAAATCCAGCCTATTGTAAAGCTCTGGGACCTCCCTTCCAAGGACACCGAACACAAACATAGACACCGCTGCGAAAAGCTGTCCAAAAGCGCCTGGCCGGCCAGAAATGTAAGGAGCCCAGACCAAAACGAATTAGAACCCTCAACAGAGGGTCCCGCCGACACCGCGGAAAGGAAGGTGGCATTTATTCCGGGGTAGACAGCTACGAACCAGAGTTACCCCAGCCAGTCTCTTGGGCCTCTCCAACCCAAGTTCAGGTTTATGGCAGATATATTGGTTGGGTGCCTTCCCCTACAAACATCACAGCCCGCCTCCGGGTCCCACCGCCGCTCACAGAGAAGACCCCTCAGCTTCACATCCGTTCCTTTTGCCTTCGGACAAAGGCAGAGGAGCTGTGGAGCTGACCCAGCGCTGTGGGGCAGTAAAAATGCCTTGTTCGGGCCACCCATCTTTGGGCCTGGCTTCATCTGCGATGTCAGCACCAAAGGGTTTTTTTGTTGTTGTTGTTTTGTTTTGTTTTCTGGTTTTGTTTTGTTTTTACAACGCATCCTGGGCGGCTGTATGCATTTGGTGGTGGTGGGGTGGGGGCAGCCGAACAGAGGAGGGGTTGGCAGTGAAGCCTGGGTTATAGAACTCTCCTTCCTCTCCCTCCTTCCACTGTTGCCGTGCAGGGAGTGTCAGCCACGTCTAGCGCACAGTCCCAGGCCCCAGGGCGAAGGCGGCCAGGGGAAATGGGGCTCAGGGATTGCTAAGGAAACGCATCACTGGTGGTCTCCAGCGCCTGCGGAGGTAGGATCGTCTCTTTTCTTAAGGGGCGTGTTATTTTGTTCTCTTTTGGAAGTAGGAGGGGGTTCATTCGTTTCTCGCTGCGGGGGGTGGGGGAGAACGTTGCTGCACCGCCTGGGTCTCCAAGAGGGAGGGTGCGGGGATGTCTGCAATGGTACTATAATTATTCCTGTGCTGAGAGGGCAAGTAGAGGGGACGGGGCGGGCGGCACCTCGAGCTGTGGCAGTGGCAGCAGGGAAGGTCGCGAGGGGCTTACCCGGGCGGGCGGGCGCTGTCCTGCCGCAGGTGAGGGAGGGCGCAGGCTGGCGGGAGGGAGGGCGCGCGCGAGGCAGGCGCGAGGAAGGGGGAGGGGAGGAGGGCGCGCGCGCGCACACCTGTCCTGGACAGCGGCGCTAGCCGAGCTGCGCCTCACTTGGGCTGTGCGGGCTAAGAAGGAAGGAGGGCGGGCTGGCAGGCGGGGGCGGGACGCCGAGGGGAGGAGGAGGAGGCGGCTCGGATGGCTGGCTCGGCTCTCGCTCGCTCTCCCTCCCGCGGGCAAGTCCGGCTCACACCCTGCTTCTCCCGCTCACTCACAGCCCCCTTGGCTCTCCCTCCTCCTCCTTCCCCTGCGGGATCCGCTCGCCGCCGCCGCCGCCGCCGCCGCCGACGGCAAGTCGTGGCAGCCAGACGTCGGCGCGTAACCCGGCGCTCCGTGCGTGACTCCAGGCGACGTCAGCGCGCGCTCCGCGTTCCCCACCCCTCCTCCCAACTCCGTGGCTCGCGCCCTTCGCTCTCGCGTCCCTCGGTTTTAGCTGCCGCCGCGGCGGCCGCCGAGCGCGCTCTTTCCGCCCCCCTCGCGCGTGAGCGCGCCCTCTCGGCTGCGGGCGCGTCAACATTCCGCCGCCCAGGCCTTGAGGCGCGTCTGAGGAGGGGGCTGTCTGTGGCCTCTCCGCCCACACTTCCTCCACCCACCGCCCGCAGCGCCCCAGAAGGACCTATTACTCTTTGAGCTTCTGAAGGCTGAAGCCAGGCTCAGGCGGGGATAGAACCCTGAAGGGCCTGCGCCAGCTCCAACTTAGGGCCCTGTGCATCGCTGCGGCTGCCGCTACCGCCCGATCACGCCGCACCCCCGCCCCAACTCCGCCCGTGTCTCTGAGGAGGCAATAGGCCTTTCATCTCCCGGGAAGGTCTCACCTTGGCCCTCAGACACCCGCCAAGAGGGGTTGTAAGGAGAGAATTAACATAGAGAAGAGGGGCTAGACCACTTTTCAGGCTCTGGCCCCGGGAATCCTTGACAGGAGGCGTGGGGTTGATGCCCAGCCTCCCACGCAGTGTAATATATTGAAGCCGGGCCCCTTGGAGGGAATGCGACTTCCTTGGGCCGAGGGGGAAAGGGTAAAAGTTAATTTTCATAAGTTTCTATGCAAGGGCTAAATGTGAAATTATAAAATGTCCTTTAAGACAGTCTTCTTGAAATCGTATCAAGTTAGACAAGATTTTTGGTGCACGGTAACGCTTTCCCTCGCTTTCTATGCTGTCACGTTTCCATCCTGCAACAGTGAGTACGTAGATGGAACGTGGATCAGCTAATAACTGCAGCAAAATAAAAACTGCCTTTATCATCTTTATCAGTATTTAAATAGACCTCCGAGAAGTCCAACTGTGATTTAGGAAAACTTAATCATTGCCTCAACCTATTTAACTGTGTTTTGTTTTGAAGTTACTTTGCAGATACACCCTTTATTAGGCAATGGTAGACTTTTAAACTCACTTGTTAGAGGACCTTTTCTAAAAGCATATCTAGTTGAGCCTGCGAGGCAAGTAGGACTAAGGTATAATTAATCCCATTTTACAGATGAAAACTGAGTCATCAAAATGTAAGTCAGTTGTTCAGCGTTGTGAGGAGTCTATTACTGATAGAGGGAAAACTCTAAGGTATATTATTGCCTGCTTTATTCAGTAAACCAGAAATCTCTCAATTGTTTTCTTGCAAGTATCTTTTGCTGCCCCCTTTTAGTATTGTAGGCAGTGCCTGATGGCTGAGAAGAATCGCAGAGGCTAGAAAAGGTTTGAGTGTGAAATTTTCTGCCACGGAGAATTAGAGCTCAGAAATAAGTTATTGCGAAACAATTCAACTTCCCTGTTAACGACGACAACAACAACATCATGCTTATTAATTCCTAGCTGGAGGTGAGAAAATGAGACTGGCTTAAGGGTGATGGGTCATTTCCTTTGAATTGCTTCTTTATATTCACCTCATCTTTAGGTGGCAGCACTACTATATAAATATCCTTGGAAGTACAGTCTTCTGCAACTTAATATCCTACAGGATATTCTGTCCTAAATGTTTCCAACTGTATTGTGGAGATTAAAAGCTGGTGATTTTATGATATAAAATCATAGCTGAGAATTAGAAAACTTGGAGGTTCTAGAGGAAAAACAGAAAGGCTATCAGAGACATTAATAAAATACATGGAGCTACGGAGGGAAAACGTTAGAAAGTTTCAAGAAAAAAGTTTTTTAGGTGTTTGAGGAGCAAGTAGCATCTTTTTAAACCTTGTCTTTTATTGAAACATAGGACAAGATAATCTTCCAAAGCAAACCATCCCTTCTCAGTACTGCATATTTATCAAGCATTTACAGGTTTGAAGTTACTGTATAGTTGCCTGTACTCAACTGTAATTTTAAAATTCAGATGCAGTTTTTCCTAATTAACAGCATCAAGCTTATGAAAATTCCAAGTAAGACTTTATTGTTGACCCTTGTTGAAGAGAACTCTACGTGGCTTCTTTCCTGGCTTTCCTAAATTGTTCACATCCAAGATAAACTGCCATCATTCAGGCTTACAGAAGGGAGAAGACAAGCTGAACCAAATGTAAAACGGTAGCAATTTACAGGTAATTCTATATCTTAATTTCTCCCACATTTTTAGGTTAAGAAATTGTGATATACGGGGGTTATTTGGATCAAGTGTTTTCTAAGTAGAACTTTGTCATAATTAATTTTGTGTATTTATAGTAGTTCTCACTGTGTCCCTTTATCCAAGCAACCCAATACAATTGAATTTATATGCATTTCAAAATAGTCTCCATTTGATTTACCATGTAAGTACAACCACCAAGGAATAGAGGTATGACAATCAGGAGTGAGAAATAAAAGTATTTCTGGATAGAGGATGAAGTGTTAATAGTCTTTCTTCATGGCAGCTTCCATCGTTCTCAAGTCAAACTTGGAGGAGGAGTCTCAAGCAAATTGGTAGTACTCAAACTCTGCAGTATTATGTTAAGATTTTTAAGCTCTCTGGTGCCAACAAATCATGCAGCCTGGGGGCCTTTGCTCCAAACTTCTGCCAACTCCATTTTGGCAGTAAAATGTTCTGTTGAACAAAGTTTGCACGTGTTTAGGGTGCGAAGTGGTTCGTCAGGCATTTATCTGGTTTTATTCCAGTTTAGGGACTTGAAGACAAGGGTCAGAAGTGTGAGACTTGTAGAGTTGATATGTGCACTGAAACAGACTATAGTAGCAATCTTGAATTTTTGCTTTAAGCAAGGACAGCTTTTTCTTTGTTGATGTTGGAGTAGTTAAAGTGAATTCTTTAGTTTACTCCTTAAATGCTAACATGATATTGAATTGGTTTTCATAATCAGGTAAGCAGAACCTTCTCTGTTGAGGGGATAAAGCTGGGGAACATCATTTCTCATCCTCCTAACTATACCACCACCAAAATGTGTTTATCCAGATGAAACTCACTAAACAATAACTTGAGAGCAAAGGGACCAGTAATTATTTAAACTTGATCTCATTTGTCAAATTTTATGTAACTATGAGTCTCTGATCTTTTTTAGTATCAGTTGTCTGGCTTCATCTTTTTGACCCATCTCCTCCCATTCTGGAATCATTGGTTAACAGCACCTGAGCCAGATGTGTGTGCTAATTTGTTTTATTCCAAGGGGTCCTCTTCCTATAGAAAATGTATACAATCTCAATTTCCATTATTTTTTTCAAGTAATTCTCACAGAAAATCCTTATAGAATCTGGGATAACAGTTTGAAAGTCATTAAGTACTGTTGAAGCATATTTTTCTTTGTCATTTAAGAGTAATGGCAAGAATAAAATACCAAAATAAAAGTAACAGATGTTGAAATGATACTGTTGTCTTACATTTACCATAATCAGCAAAATGTAAATTTGTAGGCTACAAGTATGACAATTTGAAAATGGTAGTTATTCTTGACACTTTTGCAGAGTGTGACCTAAATTCTTATTTGCACCTTTATTTTCTTTCCTTGTTTTTAAATGTAATTCAGATGTCAGAACTAACATGTGGATGAACTTAGAGATGGAGAAGAAAGCTGAGTTTTTCCAAAGAGTGGGTGTATCTGAACTGGATAGCACTATTGAACTTTGTTGCATATTTTATGGTAGCTCTAAAACTCCTTTGCTTGCTTACTTTTAAATGCAACGTGTTGCTGTACATATATACAACCAGACACCAGTGCCTTCTGAGGCTAATCCAGGCCATTTTTATAACCTAATGCAGTAGCACTTTGCAATTAGATGAAGAAGGTCAGTGGGATTTCTTTCTGTGGTGATTAAAATGTGTCAGGGGAAGAAATCAAGACAATACTCCAAGTGAAAAATGTAAAGTCAGTTATTTCTTTAATATTTTGTGTTATAGTAATCATTTTTATCTTTTGAGCATACTTTTTTTGTCTACTTAAATACTCAAACAAAATACTCAAAATTAATTATTAAATGTAAATGTAACCACAATGAGATATCATCTCATCCAAGTTAAAATGGCTTTTATCAAAAAGGAAATAATGAATACTGGTAGAAGGATGTGGAGAATGGGGAACCCTCATACACTGTCGGTGGGAATGTAAATTAGTACAGCCACTATGGAAAACTGTATGGAAGTGCCTCTGAAAACAAAGTAGAACTACCATATGATCCAGCAATTACATTAGCGGGTATATATTCAAAAGAAAGGAAATCAACATATCAAAGAGATAGCTGTACTCCCATGTTTAATGAAGTCCTATTGAAATAGTCAAAATATGGAATCAACCTAAGTGCCCATCAGTGGATGAATGGTTAAAGAAAATTGATTCATATGCAATGGAATATTATTCAGCCATAAAAAAAATGAAATCCTGGCTGGGTGCAGTGGCTCATGCATGTAATCCCAGCACCTACCTCATGAAGACAGGGAGTAGATTGGTGGTTACCAGAGGTTGAGAAGGGGAGAGGAGAAGAGGGATGAAGAGAGGTTGATTAATGTAAATATACAGTTTGATAGTGATAAATCAGTAGGGTGGCTATAGTTTATAACAATCTGTTGTATGTTTCAAAATAGCTAAAAGAGAATAATTCAAATAACAAAACAAAAATTTAAGATGATAGATATCCCAATTACACTGATTTGATCTTTACAAATTATATGAATGTATTATTAAATGTAGCCCCAAACTATGTACAAGTATTTTGTATCAATAAAAAATAAAATTTAAGATAAAGTAAATGTAATGATTAGCTTATATTTCCTAGATAGGAAATATTTACTTAATAAGTATGTATATGATGAGTTTTTTTATATTACTGTAAAAATAGACATCTTACATAAACGTGTTACATCTGGTATTTAGATGGCTCTTTTTTTTTCTGGCCTTGAACTTCTGGAAAGTAGGTATGGCCTGCTATGTTAGGACTAGTTCTTGGAATCCTTTGTTGTTTTTCAGTCAGCCTTATTTTCTTGGGTCATGTTTTGAAAATATTTATCAAATGTCTATTTACCAGATATTGTTCTAGATGCTTGAACAAAATGAAATTTCTGCTGTCATAGAGTTTCCAGTCTATGTACAACAGATAATAAACAAATGTATAATACAATGTTAGATAGTAATACGTGCTAAAAAGAAGAAGAAAATAGGAAAGCGGAAAGAGAGTTTCTGTGTGATTGTATGTGAAAGTGTCTATACATGCTGCTCACCGAGTATTTTAAATAGAGTGATCAAGGAAGCCTCTCTGAAGAAGTAACATTTGAACAGAGATCTGAAATAGTCAGTCATGGGAACATACAGGGAGATGTTCCAGGGAGACATTGTGGACAATTTATGTCACAAAAAGTCACACAAGTGTAAGCCAAGTAACATCCTGTATGACAACTATATATACATTTTTTTGTTTTTTCTTAAGTGAAAAAGAAACTAACTAGGTTTTCTGAGTATTCATTAGGTTTTCAGAAAAGTTTTTCATTTAATATCATTATTGCTGTATATTTCCCTTAATGATTATTCTATTATTTAATAAATAAGATTTATGGCGCTACAGATACAGCTTCACAATCCCTTATCTGTAATTCCAAAATACAAAAAAATTTCTTAATTCATTTAGTGGCAAAATCTGAACTGACATGAATCTATTTAAAATTATCCTTTATGGGGTAGGTGCGGTGGCTCATGCCTGTAATCCCAGCACTTTGGGAGGCCAAGGCAGGAGGATCTCTTGAGGCCAGGAGTTTGAGACCAGCCTGGCCAACATGGTGAAACCCCATCTCTCCTAAAAATGCAAAAATTAGCTGGGTGCGGTGGTCCCAGCTACTTGGGAGGCTGAGGCACGAGAATCACTTGAATCTGGGAGGTGGAGGTTGCAGCAAGCCGGGATGATGCCATTGCACTCCAGTCTGGGTGACAGAGCAAGACTCTGTCTCAAAAAAAAAAAAGTATTCCATTTAGTGTGACTACTGATACATTTCATTGTAGAAACGTTAGTGTGTTTGATGAAGGGTTGCTACACATTAAGTAAAATACAGATAATACAATGTATTGTGCCCTAAAATATAAGAAAATTAAATCCAGAAACACATGTGTTCCCAAGGATTTTGGATAAGGGATTGTAGATCTGTGTCAGATTTCTTCTTGATTTTCTGATTAAATGTTATCGTTGTTAATCTTTAGATATATTGTTTTTAGAAGTATAATGCTATATAGTGCTCTTATTGTATACTGACACTGCATAAGCACTCTTTATATATTAGCTAATAAAATGCTAACAACAACCTTGTGAGTAAATTCTATTATTCCCATTTTATAAATGAGAACACTGAGATGCAGAGATTAAGACACCTGCTCAAATCACAGTTACTAAATAGCAGAGCTAGAACCCAGACAGTCTTCCTCCACAACTTGCACAATCTAAACTAACTCTGCCATTTCCTTCTCCTCCCCTTTCCCCCACCGCATGCCTGTAGTATTTATATTTAACTTTCTTTGAAGAAGTTTTGAGTATCAGCCCTTTCCAAGAGCATGATTTTTACATCTACTTTGAAATACCAGACATCAACATTTTACATTTTATTTACAAATTGGTATCTTTCAATATTTTTTAAAATTTTATTTGTTCCTGCTCTAATTTCAGCCATTTCTGTTTCCAGTTGAAGTTGGAGATTTACTTATCCTCATTCTTGGTCTGATAAGTTTTCATGCTAACGTTAGCTTTCATCATCTTTTTCCTTTCCTCTGAATATCTTTGGATAATTATGAGGCACTTGCTTTACTGTTGTGGCTTTGTCAGATGTCAGATCACATCAGAAATTTGGATCTACCAGGATGTACAAGGAACTCAAACATCTCAACAGCAAACAAACAATCCAGTTTAAAAATGGGCAAATTATCTGAACAGACATTTCTCAAAAGAAGACATATAAATGGCCAAGGAATATATGAAAAAATGCTCAACATCACTAAGCATCAGGGAAATGCAAATCAAAACCACAATGAGGTATCATTTCACCCCAGTTAGGATGAAGAGACAAAAAAGATGACAAATGCTGATGAGGATGCAGAGAAAAGGGAACTCTTCTATCCTGGCAGGAATGTAAACTAGTAGAGCTACCATGGAGAACAGTATGGAGGTTTCTCAAAAAACTAGAAATAGAACTACCATATGATCCAGCAATCCCACTACTGGGCATTTATCCAAAAGAAAGTATATCGAAGAGACAGCTGCACCCCCATATTTATTGCAGCACTATTCACAATAGCCAAAATATGGAATCAACCCATAAGTCCAACAACAGGTGAATGAATAAAGAAAATGTAGTGTTTATACACACAATGAAATACTATTCAGCCATAAAAAAGAATGATATCCTGTCATTTGCAGCAACATGGATGGAAATAGAGGACATTATGTTAAGTGAAATAAGCCAGGAACAGAAAGTTAGACACTGCATGTTCTCACTCATATGTAGAAGCTAAAAAAAGTTCATCTCACAGAAGTAAAAAGTAGAACAGAGGATACTAGAGGCTGGGAAGGGTAGGGGGAAGGGAGAATAGGGAAAGATTTGTTAAAGGATGCAAAATTACAGCTAGATAGGAGGAATAAGTTCTAGTGTCCTACAGCACTGTAGGGTGACTATAGTTAACAGTAACACTCAGTTTCAAATAGCTAGAAGGAGGATATTGAATGTTGCCAACAGAAAGACAATTGTTTGAAATGACAAATATGTTAATTACCCTAATCTGATCATTATACTTTGTATGTATAGAAACATCACTATATATCCGTAAATATATATAATTATGTGTCAATTAAAAAATAAAATTTTGAAAATGTAGATCTAGTTTGCTGAGCAGAAGCACCTGTTAAGTGAAACCCTGTAGGTTTCTCTCACTTAATGAGTCACACTATTTGTTTCAGATCACTTTGTTTTAGGCATATTAAATCTGTGTTTTTGAGTTGGAATTGATTTTATTTTCATTGGTTTGCCCTTAGGTAAGGGTTCTTCCATAAGCAATCAGAAACTGAGGTAAGTTGGACATGGTGGCTCACGCCTATAATCCCAACACTTTGGGAGGCTGTGGTGGGAGGATATTTGGAGCCCAGGAATTTGAGACCAACTTGAGCAACCTGGTGAAATGTTATCCCCTAAAAAAAGTTTTTTGTTTTGTTTGTTTGTTTGTTTGTTTTGAGACGGAGTCTTGCTCTGTCACCCAAGTTAGAGTGCAGTGGCACAATCTCCACTCACTGCAAGATCCACCTCCTGGGTTCACGCCATTCTCCTGCCTCAGCCTCCCGAGTAGCTGGGACTACAGGTGCCCACCACCACGCCTGGCTAATTTTTTGTATTTTCAGTAGAGACGGGGTTTCACTATGTTAGCCAGGATTGTCTCGATCTCCTGACCTCGTGATCCTCCTGCCTTGGCCTCCCAAAGTGCTGGGATTACAGGAGTGAGCCACCACGGCCAGCAAAAGAAGTTTTTGTTTTGTTTTGTTTTGTTTTTTTAAATAGCTGGATGTGGTAGTGCACGCCTGTTGTCCTAGCTACTTGGGAGGCTAGGTGGGAGGATTGCTTGAGCCCAGGAGTTCAAAGTTAGGGTTAGCTGTGATAGTACCACTGCATTCCAGCCCGGGTGACAGAGCAAGACCCTGTCTCTAAACAAATAAATTTTAAAAACGAAAGATTCTATTATTTTTATTTATTTGTTTGTTTGTTTGTTTGTGTTTTTGTTTGTTTATTTTGAGACGGAGTCTCGCTCTGTTGCCCAGGCTGGAGTATAGTGGCACAATCTCGGCTCACTGCAACCTCTGCCTGCAGGGTTCAAGTGATTGTCCTCACTTGAATTCAGCCTCCTGAGTAGCTGGGACTACAGGTGCACACCACCACGCCTGGCTAATTTTTGTATTTTTAGTAGAGATGGGGTTTCACCATGTTGGCCAGGATGGTCTTGATATCCTGACCTCATGATCACCTGCCTCAGCTTCCCAAAGTGCTGGGATTACAGGTGTAAGCCACTGCAGTCGGCCTATTTTTATTTTTATTTATTTACTTATGTATGTATGTATGTATGTATTTTTGAGATGGAGTTTTGCTCTTATTGCCCAGGCTGGAGTGCAATGGTGTGATCTCGGCTAACCGCAACCTTTACCTCCCAGGTTCAAGTGATTCTCCTGCCTCAGCCTCCCAAGTAGCTGAGATTACAGGTATGTGCCACCATGCCTGACTAATTTTTGTATTTTTAGTAGAAATAGGGTTTCTCCATGTTAGTCAGGCTGATCTCGAACTCCTGACTTCAGGTGACCCACCCGCCTCGGCCTCCCAAAGTGCTGGGATTACAGGCGTAAGCCACTGATCCCAGCCCATTTTTATTTTTAATTTAGCTATTTCTGGCTATCTAAAAGCAAGATGAATTGAGTATGTACAGGATCATGATGTTTGTCAAAGACTAATATGCCTGTGTAATATAAGTAGTAGGGTCAATTTGAATGAGTATAGGATATTGAACTTTCCAAGTATCTATTCCTGATTGTCTCAGAGATCTATTGTAGACATTAAACAAATCGCGTGTGTTGTTCTCTGTGAAAATTAATGCGTTGTCCCTGAATACAAAGATGAAAGTTCTGACACACTTTATGTAAAGCATTATATTTTGTATAACGTTGATCAACTTGTTCTGAGCCAAACACAGTTTCTCTGAGGTCACTCAACAGCTCATGTTTGCTAAGGTTAGGGGTGCAATACATGACCACCAGAGCTAAAAGGGAATTAAACCCAACCCATCAATGTTACTTTATTATAAGCACAATGCTGGACCAAATTAGCCAACAAGCCTGTTATTAAATTGCTGAGAAGGCAAAAAAAGAAACTGAATAAATATGTACATGTATTAAGATTGGCTATAAAGTATATCAGTTTATTATATGACAAATTGGAGGCTTTGCTAAGACTTATCTTGGGTAACTTTCTGCCTCTATCTCATGAGGAATCAAAAAAAACCTGAGATTTTCTCATAGGACTAGAGACACAGCTGTTCTCCACTAGTTCCTCTGCAACATTTTATCTTCCTATAGGATCCAGTACTAAACTTTTGAGACACACCCAGTGATATTCACAAGGTGTAACAATGTTTTGGGTGTGCAAATTTAATAGTTACAATATACCTCGATTGTATAAGAGCACACATTAATGAATTTGTATGATGAACAACTTTTGAAAATCTTCTGTTTTTCCTAATTTTTATTTAGAACATCCCTCCTCTATTCAGTGTGGTGGTCAAGAACATGGGTCTGTGTAATCTAATCACCTGGATTCAAAACTCTGCTTTCAGATTCCTATGAAACTTTGGGCAAATTAAATTACTTAACCTCTATGGGCCCCAATTTCCTCACTTATCAAATGAGGATGATAATAGTAACTAGCACATAGGTATATTATGAGGATTAAATTAGTTAATTCATAAGATGCATTTAGAAGAGTATCTGACATATAGTAAGAACTCAATAAATGTGGACTCCCACTGCCTGCAGCATGGCTTTTTTCTGTCCTTCTCTCCAGGTCCAAGCCAAGCACAAGTGTTCTCTCTCCCTCTTCGCCCCCTCTTGTATTGCAGGCTCACAGAGGATAAAGCACTAAGACACTGTGGTGTCTAGGCTCCCATATATTACTATCCTCTGGCCTAAGATTAAAACTGTCCTCTTCCTCACCAACTGCATTGTTCTTGAAAACCTCCAAGTATTCTTCCCTTTTCTCAGTTTTGGGCCTCCTGATTACTACAGTGTGAGTTCCTTGAGTGTAGGGACTGTGACTTAATTATCTTGATGACTCCAGTCCCTTTCCCTCTCCCTGGCGCAGAGTCTATGCTAAAAACAGATTTGTTGAATAAATGAATTAATCCATTTAGCCTTTGTGTGTTTTCCCTCATTTTCTCCTAGGTATTCTATTTGGACTCCAGTTTTTCTAAAAAATTTCCTGCTCCTTTAAAAAAATTTGTATTATTATATTTTTTAATTTGAGACGGAGTTTTGCTCTTGTTGCCCAGGCTGGAGTGCAGTGGCTCAATTTCGGCTCACTGCAACCTCCGCTTCCCGGGTTCAAGCAATTCTCCTGCCTCAGCCTCCCGAGTAGCTGGGATTATAAGTGCCCACTGCCACGCCTGGCAATTTTTTGTATTTTTAATAGAGACAGGATTTCACATGTTGGCCAGGCTGGTCTTGAACTCCTGACCTCAGGTGATCCACCCGCCTCGGCCCCCTAAAGTGCTGGGATTACAGGTATGGGCCACTGTGCCCCAGCTCTCCTGCTCCTTTTATCTCTGGAAATCTTAACTTCACCTAGTGATGCCGAGATTCCATTCTGCATCATCCCAATTTATTTCCTTACTGGCAGGTAAAAGGTTCAGTTTACTGCACTTTCCATTAGCATGTTAGGGAGGAAAAAAATCCCATTTACTTCACGTGGATTTAATTTCACTTACATTCTCTTGGCTCCAGCTGAATGATTAGTCCCTTAAAAATACTCTTTATTTTGGGAGGCCGAGACGGGCAGATCACGAGGTCAGGAGATCCAGACCATCCTGGCTAACACAGTGAAACCCTGTCTCTACTAAAAAATACAAAAAACTAGCCGGTCGAGGTGACAGGCTTCTGTATTCCCAGCTACTCGGGAGGCTAAGGCAGGAGAATGGCGTAAACCCAGAAGGCGGAGCTTGCAGTGAGCTGAGATCCGGCCACTGCACTCCAGCCTGGGCAACAGAGCGAGACTCCATCTCAAAAAAAAAAAAAACAACAAACAAACAAACAAAACACTTTATTCCTACATATGTAACAAGCCTGCACGTTGTGCACATGTACCCTAGAACTTAAAGTATAATTAAAAAAAAAAATACTCTCTATTTCATTCCTATTCGAGGATAGGGCCATGCCACCCTTAATTTCTTTACATGCGGAGTAAAAATCAGCTTTCTTATTTTTCACCTAGAGGAGGTGAGGATGAATTTGACCAATATCTTAAAATTTTGCTTTTTTTTTTTTTTTTGAGTCTCACCACAACACCCAGGCTGGAGTGCAATGGTGCGATCTCGACTCACTGCAACCTCCGCCTCCTGGGTTCAAGTGATTCTCCTGCCTCAGCCTCCTGAGTAGCTGGGACTACAGGAACTCACCATCATGCCCGCTAATTTTTTGTATTTTTAGTAGAGACAGGGTTTTACCACGTTGACCAGGCTGGTCTTGAACTCCTGACCTCAGGTGATCCACCTGTCTCGGCCTCCCAAAGTGCTGGGATTACAGGCATGAGCCACCATGCCCAGCCCAAAATTTACTTTTTAATATATTCAAAAGATATACGCAACACACATATTAAATATAACACTTAATAACATAATGAATACTCATGAACCTCTACCCACTCCAAGAATTAGGACATTTCCTAGTAATGTGTATCTTCTTTGTGTTTCTCCTGTACTCTTCCCCTCTGCCATCATGGAAAACTAGTATCCTAAATTTTATGTTTATTATTCCTTTGCAGTTTTCTTTTTAAAATTTAGTTTCATCACAAAAATGCTAAAACAACATGTTGTTTAATTTGCATGCTATTGAGCTTTATAAAAATGCTATCATCCAATGTATAGTTTCCTGGAATTCATTTCAAAGATTCATCCACATTATTCTATACAATGATAGTTCTTTCATTTTCAACACTATTTAACATTCTATTGTGTGAATATACTGCAATTTATTCTTCTGTTGATACATACTTGGGGAGGGATTGTTTCCAGGCGTTTGAAAATTATTATTCTAAACACTGCTGCTCTAAATAGTATACAGGCCTCATGGTAACATATGCAAGTGTTTCCACCTAGGAGTAGGGTTGCTGCATTGTAGAGTATGCAAATATTCAACCTTGTAAGATAATTAATGCCAAATAGTTTTTTCTCTCTCATAGTGTATAAGAATTCTATGTACTCTTTAATGCTTGGTATTATTATACTTCTTAATTTTTGCTAATCTAGTGAGGGTAAAATGGTATTGTCTATTTTTTATATAGTGGAAGAAAGAGTCATCCTTACTTAAAGTAAATTTCCTCTTCCTTTATATATTAAGAGCTTACAGCTTGATTTGACATTACTGTTCCTGGGAATTCCCTTGAGTGAAAACCATTTATTTGTGTGATAGTTTCTGCCTGGGATGTAAAAACTGAGATGGGCTGGAAGCTGCTAACTGGATTGTTTGAATGCTGCTTTTAAGTTGATCTTGCAAATAGATGCCAAATTGTACACACTGTAAAATTTATTAATAGTCTACAAAATGGAAATATGTAAAATTAGATTCTTTACTATTCTATACTATCACAAATTAATCTGGTCTTGAGCTTATATACCTATCTGCAAAACTTTTTAAAATAAAGCTTCCTTCAATCTGATGATCTAGAATGTTTCCACTAAACCAAGTTTAGTAAAGATATCTTTGCGTATTTTGATATATATATAGAGAGAGACAGAAAGTAGATTGGTAGTTTCCTAGGGCTGCTAGGCTGAAGTGCAATGGCACAATCATGGCTCATGTCAGCCTCCCCCTCCCAGGTTCATGCAATTCTTGTGCTTCAGCCTCCCAAGTAGCTGGGATTACAGGCATGTGCCGCCATGCCCAGCTAAATTTTTTATTTTTAGTAGAGATGGATTTTCGCCATATTGGCCAGACTGGTCTTGAATTCCTGGCCTCAAGTGATCTGCCTACCTCACCTCCCAGAGTGCTAGAATTACAGGCGTGAACCACTGTGCCTGGGCCTGCATTCCTCTATATTTTAACCATATATTCCAAAGAGATTCAACTTACCCTCTTTTGACATGGTTACATGATGCAACACAAATTAATCTGTCAGTGAAATTTCAAAACCCCAAATACTCATCACTGTTATCTGCTGAATTGACCCACACACATTAATAGGAAAAATAAGCCCAAACAGATGGTGCTGCTACATTGTACCCTAAAGTATGTTTTTTACTTGAAAAGGCCATTTTGTATATAAACAATTTCATCAATAAAAATACATGGAGATGGAAAAAGAGATTCAAGACAAATAGCAATATGTTTATTTTTAAGATGAACTTTTATCACTACTGGTGTTTATTTTCCTTAAAAACAAATACCGTTTTGTAATTTGTCTATTTTTTCCTGATTTTGAATGAAAGATTTTTGAAGGAAGCGACTGTGTGTTGGTTTTATGTTTCTGTTTCTTTATTGTATTGTTTTGTATTATGTTTCTGTTTTTTTATTGTATTGTATTGTATTGTGTTGTTAAGTATAGTGTCATACCCCAAAGGGGCACTGGAGAATATTAATTGAGTCCAAAAGTCCCTTCTGGACTATTAATATTTGTTGACTGACAAAAATACTGAGTGAATATCCATGAACAAACCATAAGTAAGCTGTAGTTACTTTCTCCTGTATGGTACTATAGCTATTCTTGGAAGTAATCATTCATCAGGTGAATACATTTATGCCAGGTGAGTATTTTTCAACTTTATTTATACAACTAACTCTGTAATTAGTCAAGTTGCTATCAGCCATTGGTTTCTTTCAATGTTCTCTTTTACAGGTAGGTTGTTAAACCCCATTTCCTCCTTCCTATAAAGGTGGATATTTACTTGTATATTCATTAAGAGACATCAGGTGCTGCTGAAGCAAAACTGACTCCTGCCAAAGCTCCCTCTAAGTGGGGACTCTTCTTTTATATCATGCAGTGTGTGTTTGTGAGTTTTTGTTTGTTTTTGTTATTCTGTAAGTGGTGATCTATAAGATGGGTCAAAGCCAGAGCTTAAGCCTTTACTTCTAACATGGATTGCAACATGACCACATCCTCATTACAGTAGCAGCTTCCATCATGGCCCCCAACGATTCCTATGCACCCTCGTGTAGTTGTCTCCCACCTCTATCACCAACAGAACATGGCAGTAGTAGCGGTATGTCACTTGCCAAGATCAGGTTGTAAAAGACTGCAAGGACCCAGGAATCACAGACCAACCTAGAACCTCAGCTAGTTCTAAAGGGAACTGTTTCTGAAGCTAGGGAGTATTAACCTAGAGCCTGAGCCAAGAGGGTCCAGGACTTTCTTGGATCTAGAAAAGTGAGAGAAAGAAATATCTGGGCCGGGCATGGTGGCTCACACCTGTAATCCCAGCACTTTGGGAGGCCAAGGTGGGTGGATTACCTGAGGTCATGAGTTTGAGACCAGCTTGCCCAACATGGCAAAACCCCATCTCTACTAAAAATACAAAAAATTAGCCAGGCGTGGTGGCGGGCACCTGTAATCCCAGCTACCTGGGAGGCTGAGGCAGGAGAATCACTTGAATCCGGGAGGCGAAGGTTGCAGTGAGCCGAGATTGTGCCACTGCACTCTAGCGTGGGTGACAAGAGCAAAACTCCATCTCAAAAAAAAAAAAAAAAAAAAATCTGAATATATAAGTAGAAATAAAAACAAATTTCACTAGAAGACTGAAAAAAAGAGAGCACCTAATAAAAATAAATGAAATACACATGCTACAAAATGGTTAGACCTTAAAAACATACTATATAAAATAAGTCAGTCACAAAAGACCAGATATTGTATAATTCCATTTATATGTGATGTCCAGAATAGACAAATACAGAGAGACAGAAAGTAGATTGGTAGTTCCCTAGGGCTCTAGGGTTGAGGTACAGTTTGGGGTGATGGCTGGGTATGGGGTTTCTTTTGGAAGTAATGAAAATGTTCTAACATTGTGGTGGTGGATGCAAAACTAAATATACTAAAGCCATTGGATTGTACACTGAAAATAAATGAATTGTATGGTGTATGAATTATATCTTTAAAAAGCTGTTTTAAGAAACACTACAACTTTTGTCTTGAGCTCTCTCTTCTCTCGTTCTGAGGGAAGTCAGCCTCCTAGTCTTGGGGATACTCAGGCAACTTGCCTATGGATAGGTTTTCATGGCAGACGACTGAGTTTTCCAGCCAACAGCCAGCAAGCAATTGAAGCTTGCCAATAACCTTGTAAATGATTGCTAATCTGTTGGTGGAAAGTAGCATCTTATTAAAGTTGTAGCATGCTGTTTTCTAATTTGAGTGATAATTAGGCATATTTTAACATGTTTAAAGGTATTTGTATGAGGAAGACAAGAAATAAAAACACAAACTCCATGTTCAATGACATTAGGAAATATCTTTAACCCCAAGGCATAGTACATATGAAGGCTAAAAGTGGATGGAGAAATGAAAAATGACTTAGCAAGGCAGAGAAGTTCAAACCTAGGTACTGCAGAGGAAGAGAACACCAGCAAGAAACACACTAATTTGTCTTATGGAACCTCAGAAAGCCACAGCAGATGACGTATATGTGCAAGGAGGGAAGGGGCTGGATTATTTAAAGGTCTATATAAGGATCAGATAGAACCCAGATCCTTACTCCTACTCCCACCCCAAATAGACACTTTCCTCTCTTTCCCCATACAGGAGACAGAAGGTGTCTTCTCTGGAGAAATTGAAGTAGAAAGGATCTGGACTTGGGTATATCAGGCTCTAAGGAATGGGTATGAAAACAAGGATATGATATAAAAACATAAATGTCTGAACTCTAAGCAGAATGTTATGCATGTTTCCTGACCCAGCTTCAGAAAGCTAGCAGCCAGACTGTTGCTATCTCTAGAGAGGAGATAAGAGGATCTTTCTCTGGAGAAACTGAATTGATACAGATTAAATATTTTCATGTATATCAGCAGCTTCATAGTATAATAGAATTCATTACATATTTAGAATGTAACCACCTCTCACCACGTTCACTACTCCATCCTGATGCCAGCCACCATCATTTCTTACATGTACTGCTACAGCATTCTCCTATCTTGTCACTTGCTTCTACCTTTGCCCCTGGAGTCTATTCTCAACCTAGCAGTCAGAACAGTCTTTTTATTACAGAGCCCAGATCATGTCATGCTTCTATTCAAAACCTTCTAGTGATAATAGGTCTCAATCAGAATAAAAGCCAATGTCCTTTCTATGGCCTCCAGGTCATACATGATTTGTTTGCTCTGCCCTCCACCTCTCTGATCTTGTGTTCTTCTGGTCTCCAATTTGCTTACTCTACTCCAGCCATTTCAGTGACCTTAGGAGAATGCTAAGCACTCTCCCACTTCTGGGTCTTTGCATTTGCTTTTCTCTCTACTTGGAATGATTTTACCCAGATATTCCCTTGGCTAACCTTCTTACCTCCTTTAGATCTTGCTCAAGTATAATCTTAACAGAGAGGCCTTCCCTAGTTACCTATATTAAATAGCATCCTTCCCATTATTCTCTTTTAGCCTGCCTTATTTTCTTCATAGCACTTATACTACCAGATGTTATTATTTGTGTAATCATTTGTTGTATAGCTCTCTTGATGAAAATGTAAGCTTTTGAGGGCAGAGACTTTTTCAATTTTGACTCACTGCCATATCCCAAGCATCTAGTATAGCACCTGGCACATAGTAGGTGCTTAATAAATAATTGTCGGGATGAATGAATCAATAAATCACTCAAAAGAGATGGTAATATACTTTTTCTCTTTTGATTGTTAATGTGATTGTCACAATAAGTTTCCTAATGTTGAACTATCCTTGCATTCCTGATATGATCTCACATGGTCTGGTGTTTAATTCTCTTAAGATGTCACTGAATTTTGTTTGCTAGTATTTTAGTTACTATTTTGCATCATTATTCTTAAGTAAGATTTCTCAGTAGCTTTTATTTAGTTACGATACCTTTATCAGATTTTGTTCTTACATCTACGTTGGATTAAAACAAAGAAGCATCTTTTTCCTCTCAAGGCAGCCAATATTATCTTCCTAGCAGAAGAGAGAAGTTTTCTCTAACTTAAAGAACCAGTCTTGACTGGGCACGGTGGCTTATACCTGCAATCCCAGCATTTTGAGGGGATGGCTTGAGCCCAGGAGTTTGAGACAAGCCTGGACAACATAGCAAGACCCCATCTCTAAAAAAAAAAAAAAAGGACCAGGATTATTTCAGTCCTTATTTTTCTACAATGTGTGAGGCTGGGTTCCTCTTAACTCATGTCCTCTTAATTGATCTTGTCCAACAAGACAGTAAGAAATTATCTGAGAAGATGTTTATCTCCCTTGGGAGTTCTGAACTTCCCATTTGCTGGGTTAGAATCCTTTCTAGGATCTTTCTAGGATCCTCAGGTTTATTTTAATTGGAATCTTTCTCTGGGAGAGGGACCTGACCCTCTGGACCTTGACCCTCTCTTAAACAGAGTGTTGACTTTTAAAATACATCATTTACTTCTAATAGATGACTTCAGGGTAGTTATTGGGAGTGGCAGTTATTTATGCTGTACCACAGTGATATCCTCATTGGCTATTGTAGTAGGTAAGTGCGTTTGCATTATCTTAAAGAGGCCCATACTTACTGTGTGTTTTGGTATTTTTGTCAGTGTTTTCAATTTGCTGTCCCTTCCTTCTTAAGTTTTCTCTTCGAAATCAGCATTTTTATTTGTCCTTATCATCTCCCATGGATTTGAAAACCATTGACACACTTGTTAAAATTGTGCCTAAAATAAAAAGTCAATAGTTCTTTAGCCCAAGAGAATCCCTTATGGCAAAATGAAAAACATTTTAAAACTTTTGACATCTCTTTTGACTCCTCAGAGTTTTTTCTTCATGTTTATTATTTTACTCTAGATTATTTACTATACGATTAGCTAAGTGCAGAGACATTATAGATGTCTGGGTTCAAATCATGGCTAGCTCTGGCTTTTGGGCAAGAATCACAAATTTTCTGAGCCTCAGTAACGTGGGGATGATAATTAGATTTATTTCATAGGGTTGTTGTAAGGCATACATGATTAAATACACATAAAACATTTAGAATAGTACCCAGAATATAGTAGGTAGTCAATAAATTTTACCTTTGATTATTATTATTCTATTCCTAGAATAGCTTTCCCTGATGTTCTTCAAGTGCCTGATAAATATAGATGAAGATGGTCAAAGCCATGTTTAAATCTCCTTGTATCAGGAGTATGAGTGCAGTATTATTATTTTCCTTTATTTTATTTTATTTTATCTTATTGTTATTTTTTATTTTGAGACCAAGTCCCGCTGTGTCACCCAGGCTGGAGTGCAGTGGCGCAATCTTGGCTTACTGCAACCTCCGCCTCCCAGGTTCAAGTGATTCTCCTCCCTCAGCCTCCTGAGTAGCTGGGACTACAGGCGCGTACCACCACATTTGGCTCATTTTTGTATTTTTGGTAGAGACAGGGTTCACCGTGTTGTCCAGGATGGTCTCGATCTCCTGACCCCATGATCCACCCACCTCGGCCTCCCAAAGTGCTGGGATTACAGGCATAAGCCACCATGCCCGGCCTATTTTCCCATTTTTTAAGTAGGGAAATTGAGTTAGAAAAGGAAAGTGATTTATTCAATCATACAATTTTTTTTTTTTTTTTTTTTTTGAGATTGAGTTTCGCTCTTGTTGCCCAGGCTGGAGTGCAATGGCATGATCTCGGCTTACTGCAACCTCCGCCTCCCAGGTTCAAGCGATTCTCCTGCCTCAGCCTCCTGAGTAGCTGTGAATATAGCCGTGCACCACTATGCCTGGCTAATTTTGTATTTTTAGTAGAGATGGGGTTTCACCATGTTGGCCAGGCTGGTCTCGAACTCTTGACCTCAGGTGATCCTCCTCAGCCTCTCAGAGTGCTAGGATTACAGGCGTGAGCCACGACGCCCATCCTCAATCATACAAAACTATTAAAGAACCATGAGTAATATCCAACTTTCTTAATTTTTCCTTTTAAACTTTTTTCACAAATCAGTAATTATTGCTATCACACGATTGTTACTATACATTGAAAATATGAGTTTCACACCTAGTGGCTATATATGCACCATTCATATGGCATTATATTTTCTGTTACATTTAATTGACTGTTACATTTAATTGACTGTTAAAATTGACTGTTAAAAATTATCACTACCATATTCATTGAAAACCCATATTATCTTGAAAATATGAAGATAAACCATACTCTAAGATGTTCAGTTGCTCCCAGGCCGGGCACAGTGGCTCACACCTGTAATCACAACACTTTGGGAAGCCAAGATGGGTGGAATATCTGAGGTCAGGAGTCTCAGACTAGCCTGGCCAGCATGGTGAAACCGCATCTCTACTAAAAATACAAAATTAGCCAGGTGTGGTGGCGGGCACCTATAATCCCAGCCACTTGGGAGGCTGAGGCAGGAGAATCACTTGAACCCAGGAGGCAGAGGTTACAGTGAACTGAGATTGCGCCATTGCACTCCAGCCTGGGTGACAAGAGTGAAACTCTGTCTCAAAAAAATAAAAAATACAAAATAAATTCAATTGCTCAAAGCCTAATAATTTCTCTATCAAATGTGGGCTAAGTAAAAGATAGGACTGAACATTTGAGAAGCACTAAGATCTAGTTACAATAGAATGACATGGAGGGCAAGTATTCTAGTTCCAGAGCCCAGCAAGTTTGGGACTTAATCTTATTTCTACTCTCGTTATGCTATCCTGTCCAAACAAATTACTCTTGGTGGTAATTTGCTCGCTTGATAATAAAAAGTATGATATTCACCAAATAGCTTTTATTATACCTTATATCTGCTTTAAAACGTTGCTTTTTTGTTAACTTTTAAACAAGTGGCATCTCATAGGATAAAGCCCTAATTTCTAACCTTGCCACATGGAATCCTTAATAACTGACCCAAATCATTTAGGATTCTTTTGTTGCATGTGACAGAAAATCTAACTTACAATAGCTTAAGTACCAATGGAAACTTATTAACTAACGTGGTGGAAAAATTTAGGGGTAATTTGTCTTAGTTTTGCCTTGAGCAAGGGGCTGGATAGTGTCACTGGAACTTATTCCCCCTCTTCATCTCACAGTCTGTCTTCTGCATATTTTCTTTCACATACATTAGTGCTCTTTTCTTTTTAAATAGAGATGGAGTCTTGCTATGTTGCCCAGGCTGGTCTTGAACTCCTGGCCTCAAGCAATTCTCCCATCTCAGCCTCCCAAAGCGCTGGGATTACAGGAATGAGCCATCACACCTGGCCCAATTAGTGCTTACTCTTGCACTCACTTTATGTGTGTGTGTGTATATGTATACATATCAACTAGTAAATTCATATAAATAATAGTGTATTAATTACGTCAGTTACTATATGTTACTACAAGTTAATACTCATTATAAAGGGAACCACGTGGCCATTGTAAACATTTAAAGTGTTACAGAAGTACTTTATAAAGTACAAGTCCCCTTTCCCCCAGTACTTTTTCAATCCCACTCTAAATAGGCAACTACTAATATTGATACTGCTATTGTTCCACAAAACGTAGATCATAAACAAATGTCATACACACATGAATATATATTTGTTGTGATGTACATTATTTATTTAATAGTGTATCTTAGAAATTATTTTCTATATTATCAAATACTAATCTATATTATTATTTTTAATAGTGTTAGAGTTTTACATGGTATAAGTTTCCCATAATATATTTACCTCATCTCCTACTAATGGACATTTAGATAACTTCCAAGACTTCTTTCTTTTTTGACTATTACAACAATGATTAAGCAGCCTCCCTGTTCATATATCTCTGCATGCTTGTCATAATATTTCTCTAGATGCATATAGCATTTTAAAGGAAGAGATGATAAGGCTCAGTAACAGGCTTAGGGGCTTGATTTTTGTCAATTCAATCAAGAGTTGAATTGGGCGTTGGTTTATACTAATCAAATTTATAAAACTTTTCATCAGAAACCAGGATGCCACTTCATTAAATCACAGTAGCAGGTATAAGCTTATTTGAAAATGGAAATCCACTGTCCAGTGCACTGCTTTCTTGGTTACCAATTACCCAGTAACAAGAAAGTTGTCTAAGGCTGGGCGCAGTGGCTCACGCCTGTAATCCCAGCACTTTGGGAGGCTGAGGCGGGTGGATCACGAGGTCAGGAGATCGAGACCATCTTGGCTAACACGGTGAAACCCCGTCTCTACTAAAAATGCAAAAAAATTAGCTGGGCGTGGTGGTGGGCGCCTGTAGTCCCAGCTACTCGGGAGGCTGAGGCAGGAGAATGGCAAGAACCCTGGAGGCGGAGCTTGCAGTGAGCAGAGATAGCACCACTGGACTCCAGCCTGGGCAACAGAGGGAGACTCCGTCTCAGAAAAAAAAAAAAAAAGTAAGTTATCTAATAACCAGGTATTTTTAAATAAGGAGGTTAAATGCACTGAAAGGACTTTTTTCAAGGTGTGAAGGATTGAGTCATCCTTCTTCTTTTTTCTTTTTCTTTTGAGACGGAGTCTCTGTCACCCAGGCTGGAGTACAGTGGCACCATCTAGGCTCACTGCAACCTCCGCCTCCCAGGCTCAAGTCATTCCCCTGCCTCAGCCTCCTGAGTAGCTGGGATTACAGGCGCCCGCCACCACGCCCGGCTAATTTTTGTATTTTTAGTAGAGACAGGGTTTCACTATGTTGGCCAGGCTAGTCTTGAACTCCTGACCTCAGGTGATCCGCCCACCTCTGCCTCCTAAAGTGCTGGGATTACAGGCGTTAGCCACGGCACCTGGCTGAGTAATCCTTCTTCACTGTACTATCTCCCTGTCACACAGATTGCAATGTTCATATCCTCTGGTCAGGTACCATTTTGCTTGAACAGGGCTGGAGACATACTGACATAGTCTTACCTATCAGTTCTATTTTTTAAAAACAACTCTATAATGAACTTGCCCTTGTTACTTACAATATCAGTTTTTGTCATATCCTTTTGAGACTGGTAGTCCACTGTCCACTGGCTGGTTTCTTTAGAGGAAATTCTGTGCAGAGTTCATACCAGCCTACTCTTTTCTTTTCCTTAGTTCTTTCAGCTCCCAAAGGGGCTCAGGGGGCATGAGGAGCAATACTCCTTCTTCTTTTCATACTTTTAAATCTGTTTCTCAGCCACTTTGTCTCAAATGGAGGAATCGGTCATCAGGAACCCTTAGGCTTTTCACACTTTAAGTGGCAACCTGGAGGAGGAAAAGAGGACAGCTTCAGCTTTTAAGGGCTCTTGGCTCAAATTTCTACAAGAATGGTAAGGAAAGGGGTGGTTGTTTCAGTCATGAGTGATTATGTTCTCCAAGGCTAAACCTATAAATATTAAACGCCAATTTCATGGTGGTAAATGCCACCAAATTGGATTGCTTTTAAAACTACACATAACCCTGGCAAATATAATTTCGGTTCTTTTCTCACACTGCAGTATCCTTTTACTTACTCTATACTTTGACAGAGAAAGAATGGAACTAGCTTCATTTTGATTCATGAATGTTGTTTTTATTCTAAATGCCCCATGTGAGGGGAATGCAAATGGACACAAGATATATGCAAATTCTCTTGCATATCCAGAGAAGGCAAATGAGGCTTAGTTCTTAGATTCCTTGATCAGGCTCCCTGGGTGAGAAGGCTAAGGAAAGAGGTGTCTGTAACTAAATTACAGAGAACGTCATGTTTGAGAAGGGAGAGGAGAGATGTTGGCTGCCATACAGCTCCCAGCATTCCAGAACCTGCATATAAAAGTGAGTGCAGCTGCCAAGGCAAGTGAAGGAGCTCAATGAAAGCACCGCCTTCACTGGCATGAGGGCGCCCAGGGCACAGAATGCAATACAGCAAGATAAAATGGAATCTCCAACTTTCCTACTTCAGGTTTTGACTCCAAGTCTCTGCATAAATGTTTAAATCGCCAATTGCCTTTCTACCTCCCCGCTCTCTCTTTGACAATTCAGGCGGGACTACGGAGACATGAGCGAAGCTGAAAATTATGGGGAGCCAAAAACTCCCTCTAATTTCTACCATCAGTAAGTTTTAAATTTCTACTATCAGTAGTTGAGATAAATAATGTTTTGGTGCCTTAATTTTAAAATAATCAAAATTAGGGTGGGCTCAGTGGCTCATACCTGTGTTCCAGGCACTTTGGGAGGCTGAGGCAGGAGGATGGCTTAAGGTCAGGAATTTGAGACCAGCCTGGGCAACACAGTGAGACCCCCATCTCCACCAAAAAAACCAAAAAATTAGCCAGGCATGGTGGCCCCATGCCTAAGATCCCACCTACTTGGGAGGCTGAGGTAGGAGGATCTCCTGAGCCCAGGAATTTGAGGTTGCAGTGAACTATGATCTTGCCACTGCACTCCAGCCTGGGCAACAGAGTGAGACCCTGTCTCAAAACAAAAACCAAAAACAAGCAAACAAACAAAATATCAAAATTAGTGCAAAAAATCCATGATGAACAAAATATCAACATTTTAAATAAAGACAGAATTCTATCCTGCACTTGTAAGAGCCTCTCTCCAGTTGCCTCTCCTTAAACCTGATCCTGGTTCCAATAAAACTTTATTTGTAAAGCAGGTATCTAGCTGTAGTTTGCCTATTTGATTTTATAAGCTGTTGCATTAAAATGTTATTTATATTGATTACTGAGTGTTTTGGAGCCCTCTTCAATTTAGTGCCCAGGTGAGTGCTCACTTGCCTGACTCTAGTCCTGGCCTTGTTTCAACCCCTCCTTTTATTCTTTTTTAACCTTATGATGATTCTGTTTATGAACAAGCACTTGAACTTGACTTAATACAATGAGGGAATATGTAGGACATATGGTTTTTGCAGAGAGGTTTTTCTCATTTTCCACTTTTCTTTGCCTTCTTCCTCTGAAACCAGTTCCCTGGCAGAGCCTCCTTAATTGTCCTTTTCTGCCCTCTTGTTGCTTCACTTCTCTTTTTCCAAACGATGTCTTCTAAACTTCTTAGTCCCAGCTATTTGAGTTCAGAACCCGACAGCTTTATCTGTCATTTCAAAAAGCCCTATCAACTGCTGTACTGATTGTAGACAATGAGTAGGAAAGAGAACTTTACTCTGCTTGTGACACAGGTTCTGTTGCCTGGATAAGGTTCATGCACAGGGTAGGCTAAGATGGTCTACTTAGAAGAATGGACTTTGTGGATATGCCATGACAAAGATGTGTCAAAATAACCCTGAAGTACTTATTCCTGTGCTGCATTTGATAATAGAGGATTTATTAATATTCTTTACTTTGGGGTGCCTTATCATTTATATTCTGTTCTAGATTTGTATTACAGCAGAGTAACGTCATAAGTACTATTTGAAAATTATTTACATTCAACTATATATATAGTCAATGAGAAAGAGAGAGGAAAAGAGAGGAGGGAGAATTTAAATTTTGAAGATAAATCTTCATCCATCCCCCTAAATGAGGATATATCTTAGAGTGAGCATAAGAAGGGAGATGTGAATCTGTTGTTTCCTTACAAATCTGAGTCTACAGAAGTGCACTTTATGAGCAATTTAAGGAATTTTGGGGATAATTAGCCTATCTTTAGTTTTTTTTCCTTTCATGTTGATTTAGGAACCAACCCTCTGTTAGATACTGTACTCCACTGTACGGTAATGTATGATTGTTGCTACTGTGTTTTAAGAGTGTTTTTCAATTGTTTAGTGGATTTGAATTATCTTCACCCAACTAAATTGATCTTGTGTGAAAGAAAATGTGAGGTCACAGCTATCATACAATGTTACACTTAACCTTGTCTTCTCAGGGCTTGCAGAGGGCACCAGTTAAGACCATGAGCTTCAGGAGTAGACCGCTTGGGTTCAAATTCTAACTCTGCCACTTATTAGTCGAGTGGCCTTAGACAAATTTCTTACTGAGCCCCAGTTTTTCTCATCTGTAAAAGGGGGATAATAATAACACCGACCTTATAGGATTATTGGGAAGATTAAGTGAAATAATACATGTAATGTACTTAGCCAGTGCCTGATGTTGAGTAAATATTCAATAAGTATTCGCTGTTATTATATTAGGTCTGGGGTTGCCTGCTGCATAGCAAATCTGCAGTTTGAGAAGTTGCCACTACAAATAGTGACCCTGGGCTATGATGGTAAGGTCCAAACAGTCAGGCTTCTTTCTAAAGATATCTAGTCAGCATGTAATTCCAATTTGTTATGAGTTTTTTCCATAATAATGTGTTTGGTAAATTTACAGATTGAACACAAAGACGATGTGATACACTTAGACCATAATGTTAAGAAATAGACTTAAGTAAAGTTTGGGTCACTTTTTAATTTCTTCTAACAGTTATCAACTGCTTTTTAGTTCCTGGTTGTATTTCCAGGTGTTAATAGGAAATAATCTTCTTCCCGCCCTTAACCAAATTGCTTTCCTTGTTTAAAACACAGCTTTGGCAATGGTGCTGAAAGATTTTAGCAGCTTGGCAAAAAAAAAAAAGACCATACAAGCAGTTTGCTCATTCTCTTATCTGGTTGGTGCTCAATCCTCATTTCATCAGATTTCTTAAGGAGAATTATTTTATTTCTCTTCTCTTGGTTAAAAACTTACAGAAAAAGATAAAAAGAGAATTGTGACTATGTTGTGCACATACCCCCGACTTTTTTTTTTTTTTTTTTTTTTGAGACAGTCTTGCTCTGTTGCCCAGGCTGGAATGTAGTGGTGTGATCTCAGCTCACGGCAACCTCCACCTCCCAGGTTCAAGCAATTCTCCTGCCTCAGCTTCCCGAGCAGCTGGGATTATAGGCGTGTGCCACCATGTCTGGCTAATTTTTGTATTTTTAGTAGAGATGAGGTTTCGCCATGTTGGCCAGGCTGGTCTCGACTTCCTGACCTCAGGTGATCCTCCCACCCCGGCCTCCCAAAGTGTTAGTATTACAGGTGTGAGTTACCGCATCCAACTGGACATCCCCTTTCCTAATCAAGGGCTTCCTTTGCAGCCTTAAGCTGAGAAATCCCATAGCTTCCTTTATTCCATTCTAATAATTGCTTAATATTATTATAATTAGTTTCTCTAGAGCAGGGATTGGCAAACAACAATTCACATGCCTGCCGCCTGTTTTTGCAAATGAAGTTTTATTGGAACACAGCCATGCCAATTTGCTTACCTATTGTCTATGGCTGCTTTCCTGCTACAATGATAGAGTTGAGTACTTCCAACAGAGACCATATAGCCCACAAGCTTAAAATATTTACTATCTGGTTTTTCAAAAAAAAGTTTATGGACCCATTGTTCTAGAGTGTGTCTTTCAGCTTTGTATTAACTATCTATTGCTGAATAAAAAAAATTACCCCCAAATAATAATGTGAGATAATAAATATTTGTGTGGGTCAAGAATTCAGTAGCTTAGCTGGGCGGTTCTGGCTCACAGTCTCTCATAAAGTTGCAGTCAAGATGTTGGCCAGGACTCCAGTTATGTGAAGGCTTGACTGGAGTTGAAGGATCCACTTCCAAGAAGGCTTACTCACATGGCTGTTAGTAGAAGGCCTTAGTTCATTGCTGACAGTGGGCAAGAGGTCTCAGATCCTTGCCATGTGGACCTCTCCTTGGGGCTACGTGAATGTTCTTACCACATAGCAGTTGTTTTTCCCCAGCACAGGTGATTTGACAGAGAACAAGGAGAAGACTTTCTCACTTTTTATGATCTAGTCACAGAAGTCATCCTTGTTTACGTTGTACTTTGTTAGAAGAAAATTGCCAAGTACTGCACACATTCAAAGAAAGGAAAATTAAGCTCCACCCTTTTTTTTTTCTTTCTTTTTTTTTTTTTTAATGAGACAGGATCTCACTCTATTGCCCACGTTGCCCATGCTGGAGTGCAGTGATGTGATCACAGCTCACTACAGTCTCCACCTCCTGCGCTCCGGTAATTCTCTTATCTCAGCCTCCCAAGTAGCTGGGACTATAGGCATGCACCACCATGCCTGACTAATTTTTTTTTTTTTTTTTGAGGTAGAGTCTCACTCTGTCACCCAGCCTGGAATGTAGTGGCACGATCTTGGCTCACTGCAACCTCCATCTCCTGGGTTCACGCCATTCTCCTGCCTCAGCCTACTGAGTGGCTGGGACTTCAGGTGCCCGCCACCACACCCGGCTAATTTTTTTTTGTATTTTTAGTAGCGATGGGGTTTCACCATGTTAGCCAGGATGGTCTCGATCTCCTGAACTCGTGATCTGCCCTCTTTGGCCTCCCAAAGTGCTGGGATTACAGGCGTGAGCCACCACACCCGGCCATGACCGACTAATTTTTTGTATTTTTTGTAGAGACAGGATTTTGCCATGTTACCCAGGCTGGTTTTGAACTCCTGGGCTCAAGCAATCCTCCTGCCTGGGCCTCCCAAAGTGCTGGGATTACAGGTGTGAACCATGGTGCTTGGCCAATCTCCACCTTTTAAAGGAAAGAGCATCAAATAATTTATGGACATTCAAAGCAAATTACTATTTGTTACTAGTTGTGAGATTTTTATCAAGTCACTTATCTTACATAAGACTCAGTTTCCCCAACTGTAAATTGGGGATATGAATGTGTACCTTATAGAGTTGTTAATGGTATTTAATGAGCTTATTTATACAAAATGTCTGTCTTAGAGTAAGGGCTGAATAATTACAGTGATATTACTATTATTGCCATTGTCATTATTATTATTTTTGTAGTGTAGCTTATACAGCATAGGACCTTGCAAGGTGTTTGAGTGGACCTTATGGCTATTATTAATCCTATAGCCAAGATATGTCTCTCATAGTACACTACATATTTTTTCACCTCTGCTTCTCCGGTGTGTATAATAGTGCCTGGCTCATATTAGGTTCTCAATCAATGTTTGCTAAAAGAGCAAATTAATCTTTATCTGGAAATCTACAGATACATCAAACCCAACATATGAGGAAGCCCAAACCATTAGCTTCCCCCAAAGCATGTAATATCAAGAAATGTGCCTGGTACATAACAATTGTCAAAATAGCAAGTTAATATGGACATATTTTTAAACTACTGTGCTTAATTCCAAATGAGTCTTAAGTGTTTGTTTGTTGTTTGTTTGCTTGTTTCTTAGGTTTGGCAAACTCTCTTTTATTTTATTTTATTTTTTTTGAGACAGGGTCTCACTCTGTTGCCAAGGCTGGAGTGTAATGACACAATCATGGCTCACTGCAGCCTTGACTTCCCAGGCTCAGGTGATTCTCCCATCTCAGTCTCCCGAATAGCTGGGACTACAGTTGTGCACCACCATACCTGGGTAGT
The DNA here is from genome assembly GCF_008728515.1 of Papio anubis. Classification (NCBI taxonomy): domain Eukaryota; kingdom Metazoa; phylum Chordata; class Mammalia; order Primates; family Cercopithecidae; genus Papio; species Papio anubis. The sequence continues at coordinate 132,765,506 of NC_044980.1, read as the reverse complement.
TTTTTGTATTTTTAGTAGAGATGGAGTTTCACTATGTTGCCGAGGCTGGTCTTGAACTCTTGAGCTGACGCGATCCACCTGCTCGGCCTCCTGAAATGCTGGGGTTACAGGGTTGAGCCACCTCACCCAGCCAAAATTTTTCTATAAAGGGCCAGTTAGTAAGTATTTTTGGCTTTGTAGGCCATGTGGTGTGTGTTGCAAGTACTCAACTCTGTATCAGGAAAGTAGCTATAGACAATAGGTAAATGAATGGGCGTGGCTGTATTCTAATAAAAATTTATTTACAAAATAGACAGGGAGTTAGATTTGGCCCACAGGCTGTAGTTTGCTGATCCCAGGTACAGGAGATCTTTTTACAAGAACACCAATCAGCAAGTTGACTCACATAGAAGACATCAAAGCTAGATATATTCTGTGTATCTTTAACTCTTATCTAACCGGGGTGTAAACTCCTTCAGGACAAGAATCATGGCTTATACTTATTTTTATTCTTATTCAGCACTTAAGAAGGTTCTGGGCATATAATTGCTATTTATTTAAAAATTATTTATTATTTAATTGGTTTATAGTATTTTGTTATATGGGATGGATATTCTATGATATTTAACCAATTATTTCTGGTCTTCTGTTAGTACAAACAGGCTGTAATAAGTATGCTTTTACATAGATAGATAGATAAATAGATATAGATAGATAGACATTTGTATGCACATGTGAGTATATTCTAGGAGAGATTCCCAGAACTATACTTGCTGGGTTGAGGTTATGTATATGCCAGGTTTGGTGGTGTGCACCTGTAGTCTCAGCTACTCAGGACAATGGCTTGAGCCCTGGGCAACGTTGGAGACCCCGTCTCAAAAAAAAAAAAAAAAATTAAAAAATTCAAAGCAAAACAAATCAAGATTATGCATATTCTTAATTTGACAAAATAGTTTCAGATTAATATTAATGTTCCACTTATTTCATATAACATATGTATAATAGTTAAGGACAAAAGAAAATAATTAACAAGGTGCCTTGAACTTTGTTTATAGACTTACACTTGCTGTATGATCTTCATAGGAACCTGTATGCTCTTTCTACAAAAAGTGGTACAATTAATTGGTGATGACCAATATATCTATTGTCAGAGTGGGGTCTGGAAGTCACAGAGCAGGCAGAAATGAAATATGTTTTCCATTACTATATGCTTTCGGAAACTTCTTGAGATGCTTCATAGAATTTTTAGAGTCTCCATAACACAATGTAGAAACCACGACTAGCACTGTCCTTGCCACATCAAAAATTCTTACCCCAAAAGTTTTTAAAAAAACACAAATATATTCAAGGGACAGTATATCTCCTTATCTCACTATCATGTCAGTGTATCCTGTGGGAAGTGCTAAGGGATTAGCTTTGCATCAGTACACCAAGAAGGGATGACTTTTTTTTTTTTTTTTTTTTTTTGAGATGAAGTCTCATTCTGTCACCCAGGGTGAAGTGTAGTGTCCCAATCTTGGCTCACTGAAACCTCCACTGCCTGGGTTCATGTAATTCTCGGGCCTCAGCCTCCTGAGTAGCTGGGATTACAGGCGTGTGCCGCCCTGCTCAGCTAATTTTTTATTTTTAGTAGAGTTGGAGTTTCGCCATGTTGGCCAGGCTGGTCTTGAACTCCTGGCCTCAAAGGATCCACCTGCCTTGGCCTCCCAAAGTGCTGGGATTACAGGCATAAGCAACCACGCCCAGTCAGGGATGACATTTTAAAGAGCCATTCTCAACTAAAGGAAGTATTGTGGGAGAGTAGAGGAAGAGACTAAACTGAACTCAGTATGTACTAAGTGTCAGATTCCTTACTCATGTTTCCTGTTAAAATAGACATTTTCATCTATCTCTCTTTCACAGATGAGGAGACATGCTCGAAGAATTTATTGCCTTTCTGGTCATGTGCCTATTAAGTGGTAGTCAGGATTGATGTGAACTCAGGTCTTTTTAGCTCCAAAGCTCTTTCTCGTATATTCTGCTGCCTCTCAATGTGCTCAGATGCGCTGATATCCCCACAATGGAGACATGGAGGATTCCAGAGCACAGATTTTCCTAGCCTGACCTTGTGGCACTAATGAATCAGGAAATCTCAGCCATTGCTCTCTTTTGCTCTGCCCAAGAAGTAGAAAGCAGGAGCTGTCCATCTGAAAACAGACTTTTCAGCAGATAAAGGGAAGCCAGCAGAAGAACTAGCTGGAATAACAAGAAGTAATTACTTTGACCTAGAATTGGGAGAAACGCAGTGCCTTAATTTAGTCATATTTTCTGGTCATTTTACTAATTAGAGGAAATAAAAAGGGAAAAAAGAAAGAGAAGGTGAATGAGAAGGAAAGGATGGTAGATGTGGGAATACCTGAGAAGGATGAAACCAATTGCTAATTATGGTTCCAATGAGGCAAAATCAAAACTGAAATGTCTTTTTTATAATTTTGCTTTAGGTAGGGGAAAAATCTATTTTACTATATTTCAGTTTCTCTACCTAATAAATATTAGAAAAAACCCTTTGTAATCCTAATAACTACACCCCCTCTCCTAGGAAATTGTTCTTGGATTGTATTGCTTCCCAATATGTAATACATATGTTATAATTAATGAAAAAATGAGAGTAAATTTTATTCATTTGGACTCCAGTAATTTAAAGTTTATAATAAAAATCAGTTATATTTTCTGCTGAAATTTCTCTCATTGGGAATTCAGGTTTTAAAAAAGACAATGATGTCATTTAAAAAATAAATGATGATATTCAACTCATTCAAGGGCACTAATTTCCTGTAAGCAATTTAACACCTATTTCATATTTGCTACTTCAGTCTGACTTCAGAACAACACGAAACCTTAAATTTATTCACCAAAAAAACCCTTAAGCCTGGCTTGGTGGTGCACACCTGAAGACCCAGTTACTGGGGAGGTTGAGGTAGGAGGATCACGAGCTACCCCAAGAGTTCAAGACCAACCTGGACAACACAATGAGACCCTAATCTCTAAAATAAAGCAAAGATCAAAACCTCTTATTTACATGATATTAAATAATATTTGAATTAATTCCCAAGGAAATAACATAGGGGTTACATCAGCTTTTGAGGAATGTCAAAAATGAGAGGTTAAAAAATAATTTTTAGCACTGGGCATGGTGGCTCACGCCTGTAATCCCAGGACTTTGGGAGGCCAAAGCAGGCAGATCACTTGAGGGCAGGAGTTCAAGACCAGCTTGGCCAACCTGGCAAAACCCCGTCTGTAGTAAAAATACAAAAATTAGCCAGGTGTGGTGGTATGTGCCTGTAGTCCCAGTTACTTGGGAGGCTGAGGCACGAGAATCACTTGAACCCGGGCAGTGGAGGTTGCAGTGAGCTGAGATGGTGCCACTGCACTCCAGCCTGGGCATGACTCTGTCTAAAAAAATAAATTAATTAAAAAAAAAAATTTAGAAGAAAGGATTCATCAGCTATTTCAATGCCGAAAAGAAGTAGAGGATAATTAGGGTTGGAAAATATTATTAGAATGGACACGTAAGAGGCTTTTTGGTGACGTCAAGAGGTTAGTTTTGGTAGTGAGGTATAAATGAAAGCAAAAATTTTAGGACTTTAAGGAATGACTAAATAGTAAAGAATTGGAGGCTTTTATAGACATTCATTCCAAATATTTGGCAGGGAAGTAAAGGGGAAAAGACCAGTGACAATGAGGAAAGGTGAAGATTTTTGCACAAAGTGGGAGAATTACGCATAACTGAAGACAGAGAAAGAAGACTGATAGAATAGGATGGGAAGAAATGGGATTAAAAGGCTGGGTAGAAAAGGAAAAATTAATAAACTGGATTTTATGAAGCAAAAAAGTTCTGCTCTTCGGAAGATAGAGAAAATGAGAAGACAAGCCACATACTGGAAAGAAACATTTGCAAAACATGTCTAATAAAATATTTGTAACCTGAATATATAAAATACTCTCTAACCTCAATAATAAGAAAGCTAACAACCCAGTAAAGAAAAGGGCAAAAGATTTGAACAGACACTTTATAAAAAAAGATATACAGAGGGCAAATAAGTACATGAAGAGATGTTCAACTTCATTAGTCGTTTACAAATTAAAATGACAATGAGACACCACCTCATGCCTATTCAAATAGTTTAAATTAAATGAAAAGACAATGTCAGGTGCTGGTGAGGTTGCAGAATAACTGGAACCTTTTTTTTTTTTCTTTTTTTTGAGACGGAGTCTCGCTTTGTCGCCTAGGCTGGAGTGCAGTGGCACAATCTGGGCTCACTGCAAGCTCTGCTTCCCAGGTTCACACCACTCTCCTGTCTCTGCCTCCCAGGTAGCTGGGACTACAGGCGCCCACCACCACGCCCAGCTAATTTTTTTTTTCTTTTTTTTTTTTTTTTTTTGTATTTTTAGTAGGGACGGGACTTCACCGTGTTAGCCAGGATGGTCTCGATCTCCTGACCTCATGATCCGCCCACCTTGGCCTCCCAGAGTGCTGAGATTACAGGCGTGAGCCACTGTGCCCGGTCATAGCTGGAACTTTCATACATTCTGATGGGAATGCAAAATCATATAACCATTTCAGGGAACAGTTTGGTAATTTCCTATAAAGTTAAACATAAGTATTTAAGTTTATGAGAGGAAATTGGAGAAGCAGGCATGGGCCAGGTCATTCTAAGTGTTGTGGTAAAATGTTTGGATATTATTCTTTCTCATATGAAGTCACTGAAGGATTTTTGTTTGTTTCTTTGTTTTTGAGACAAGGTCTTGTCTTGTTGCCCAGGCTGGAGTGCAGTGGCCCAATCTTGGCTCACTGCAGCTCGACCTCCTGGGCTTCAGTGATTCTTTCATCTAAGCTTCCTGAGTAGCCGAGACTACAGGCATGCACCACCATGCCCAGCTATTTTTTTTTTTTTTTAATTTAATAGAGACGGGGTCTCCCTATGTTGGCCAGGCTGGTCTCAAACTCCTGGGCTCAAGCTATCCTCCAGCCTTGGCCTCCCAAAGTTTTGGGATTATAGGCATAAGCCACAGTGCCTCACCCACTGGAGGATTTAAATCAACATAATGTAAGGGGAAATAGTAAGTGAGAAAATTGCTAACCATGTGAGCATACCTAAATAAGTACTGATTGTAAACAATATTAACAATGATATTAATGTCTAAATTGAGAAGATGGTAAAACTAAATACTAGGTAACAGTAATGAACAAGACAGGAGGGAGGGTTATGGGAGGTAAAACTTTCTAAGGCCTTTGATCATTCAGGAATGGAGCAGATACATTGATTCACTTTAGACGTCTGATGTACACATTAAAAATGTAAGGGCAATTATAAAAAAAGATATAAATATAAAGGCTCTGCACTTTTACAAATACCTCAATAACAGTAAAGAAAGAGGAAAAAATAAAACTAGACCAATCCAATAAAAGGTATACAAGGAGGAAAAAATTTTTTAAACGCTATTATAAATCATTATAAAAATCATACAATTTTAGAAATAAGTTCAAATAAGTCAGTAATTTCAATATATAAATAGATTAAACTTGTCAGTTAAAATCAGAACTGCTCAGATTAGAAACAAATCTGGCTATATTATATTAACCATAGACATAGCTAAATCATAAATGCATAGAAAGGCTGAAAGTACATGAGTAAAAAAATATATGGGGGCAAATATTATCCAAAAGAATGCTAGTGTAGCAATAGAAATGCCAGACAAAATAGACTTAAAGGTGAAAAACGTTGTTAGGAATAAAGTTTTTTTTTTTTTTTTGAGATGGAGTTTCACTCTTGTTGTCCAGGCTGGAGTGCAGTGGCACAATCTCAGCTCACTGTGACTTTCTCCTCCCAGGTTCAAGCGATTCTCCTGCCTCAGCCTCTCAAGCATCTGGGATTACAGGCATGTACCACCACACCCAGCTAATTTTGTATTTTTAGTAGAGATTGATTTTCACCACATTGGTCAGGCTGGTCTCAAACTGCTGACCTCAGGTGATCCACCCACCTTGGCTGGGATCCACTGCGCCTGGCCTACACTTTTTTTTTTTTTTTTTTTTGAGACGGAGTCTCGCTTTGTCGTCCAGGCTGGAGTGCAATGGCGTGATCTCGGCTCACCGCAACCTCCGCCTCCCAGGTTCAAGCAGTTCTCCTGTCTCAGCCTCCTGAGTATCTGGGATTACAGGCATGCGCCACCACGCCCATCTAATTTTGTATTTTTAGTAAAGATGGGGTTTCTCTGTGTTGATCAGGCTGGTCTCGAACTCCTGCCCTCAGGTGATCACCCGCCTCGGCCTCCAAAAGTGCTTGGATTGCAGGCGTGAGCCACTGAGCCCGGCCGGCCTAAGATTTTTTTAAGTAAACGATAAAGGAATTTTTTTTTCTTTTTTTTTTTTTAGACAGAGTTTTGCTCTTGTTGCCCAGGCTGGAGTGCAATGGTGCATTCTCGGCTCACAGCAACCTCCACCTCCCAGGTTCAAGTGATTCTCCTGCTTCAGCCTCCCACATAGCTGGGATTACAGGCATGTGCCACCGTGCCTGGCTAACTTTGTATTTTTAGTAGAGATGGGATTTCTCCACCTTGGTACCAAAAAGATGTAGCAATTCTGACTCTATATGTAATTTACAATACCTCTTCAGTACATGTAAAGCAAAAATGTCATTGATAGAATTGCAAGAAATTAACAAATCCACAATTACAGTGGCAAATTTTTCTTTACCATATTTCCTACAGAAACAGAAAAAGCTGATACAATAAGGATATAGAAGATCTGAAAAACACAGTTCACAAGCTTGATTTAATGGCTATAACCAGAATCCTTCACGTAGTGGAGAGTACATGTTCTCTAAGTACATGTTCTCTAAGTAAATGTGAAAAACTTGAAAATTTGGTTACGAAGCCAGTGAGATAATACTGAGAAGTGGATATCATACAGACCACATTTCTTTTTACCATAATATAACACAACTATGAATCAACAATAAAAAGCCCTGCACCCCACAATAGAGTGACTTTTAGCTTCCAGCTTAAGCAGTTAGGTAGATGGTACTTATGTCATTTATTGAGATGGAAAAGACTGAAGGAAAACCTTTTTAAGGGAAAGTGGAAATGGGGTCACAGAAAATATAAATCAGTTTAGAGATGTCTGGCCCACCAACACCTAGCAAGGTATTGGGATAGATGTACCTCAAATAATTCATCAGCCATAGATTTAATGTGTCTGCTATAACCACACTTCTTTTCTAGGAACCCTTTTTCTATTTTGAGATTTTTGTAAATTTGAGTTTGAAAATCATGAGTTAAAGTAATATTGCCAATTAATTGGTTATGCTGCCACCGAGTGGTAGATTTTAGAATAGCAGATATATCCTTTTTTAGATGAATTCCAATTTTTTTAAAGAAACCAAAGATTATAAAATCATCTATTTCATTGTTCAAAATATTACCATTCTCCTCCCTAACTCATTTTATGAGGCCAACATCATCCTGATACCAAAGCCTGGCAGAGACACAACAAAAAAAGAGAATTTTAGACCAATATCCCTGATGAACATCGATGCAAAAATCCTCAATAAAATACTGGCAAACCGGATTCAGCAGCACATCAAAAAGCTTATCCACCATGATCAAGTGGGCTTCATCCCTGGGATGCAAGGCTGGTTCAACATTCGCAAATCAATAAACATAAGCCAGCATATAAACAGAACCAAAGACAAGAACCACATGATTATCTCAATAGATGCAGAAAAGGCTTTTGACAAAATTCAACAGCCCTTCATGCTAAAAACGCTCAATAAATTCGGTATTGATGGAATGTACCTCAAAATAATAAGAGCTATTTATGACAAACCCACAGCCAATATCATACTGAATGGGCAAAAACTGGAAAAATTCCCTTTGAAAACTGGCACAAGACAGGGATGCCCTCTCTCACCACTCCTATTCAACATAGTGTTGGAAGTTCTGGCTAGAGCAATCAGGCAAGAGAAAGAAATCAAGGGTATTCAGTTAGGAAAAGAAGAAGTCAAATTGTCCCTCTTTGCAGATGACATGATTGTATATTTAGAAAACCCCATTGTCTCAGCCCAAAATCTCCTTAAGCTGATAAGAAACTTCAGCAAAGTCTCAGGATACAAAATTAATGTGCAAAAATCACAAGCATTCTTATACACCAGTAACAGACAAACAGAGAGCCAAATCATGAATGAACTTCCATTCACAATTGCTTCAAAGAGAATAAAATACCTAGGAATCCAACTTACAAGGGATGTAAAGGACCTCTTCAAGGAGAACTACAAACCACTGCTCAGTGAAATAAAAGAGGACACAAACAAATGGAAGAACATACCATGCTCATGGATAGGAAGAATCAATATCGTGAAAATGGCCATACTGCCCAAGGTAATTTATAGATTCAATGCCATCCCCATCAAGCTACCAATGAGTTTCTTCACAGAATTGGAAAAAACTGCTTTAAAGTTCATATGGAACCAAAAAAGAGCCCGCATCTCCAAGACAATCCTAAGTCAAAAGAACAAAGCTGGAGGCATCACGCTACCTGACTTCAAACTATACTACAAGGCTACAGTAACCAAAACAGCATGGTACTGGTACCAAAACAGAGATATAGACCAATGGAACAGAACAGAGTCCTCAGAAATAATACCACACATCTACAGCCATCTGATCTTTGACAAACCTGAGAAAAACAAGAAATGGGGAAAGGATTCCCTATTTAATAAATGGTGCTGGGAAAATTGGCTAGCCATAAGTAGAAAGCTGAAACTGGATCCTTTCCTTACTCCTTATATGAAAATTAATTCAAGATGGATTAGAGACTTAAATGTTAGACCTAATACCATAAAAACCCTAGAGGAAAACCTAGGTAGTACCATTCAGGACATAGGCATGGGCAAAGACTTCATGTCTAAAACACCAAAAGCAACGGCAGCAAAAGCCAAAATTGACAAATGGGATCTAATTAAACTAAAAAGCTTCTGCACAGCAAAAGAAACTACCATCAGAGTGAACAGGCAACCTACAGAATGGGAGAAAATTTTTGCAATCTACTCATCTGACAAAGGGCTAATATCCAGAACCTACAAAGAACTCAAACAAATTTACAAGAAAAAAACAAACAACCCCATCAAAAAGTGGGCAAAGGATATGAACAGACATTTCTCAAAAGAAGACATTTACACAGCCAACAGACACATGAAAAAATGCTCATCATCACTGGCCATCAGAGAAATGCAAATCAAAACCACAATGAGATACCATCTCACACCAGTTAGAATGGCGATCATTAAAAAGTCAGGAAACAACAGGTGCTGGAGAGGATGTGGAGAAATAGGAACACTTTTACACTGTTCATGGAATTGTAAACTAGTTCAACCATTATGGAAAACAGTATGGCGATTCCTCAAGGATCTAGAACTAGATGTACCATTTGACCCTGCCATCCCATTACTGGGGATATACCCAAAGGATTATAAATCATGCTGCTATAAAGACACATGCACACGTATGTTCATTGCGGCACTATTCACAATAGCAAAGACTTGGAATCAACCCAAATGTCCATCAGTGACAGACTGGATTAAGAAAATGTGGCATATATACACCATGGAATACTATGCAGCCATAAAAAAGGATAAGTTTGTGTCCTTTGTAGGGACATGGATGCAGCTGGAAACCATCATTCTTAGCAAACTCTCACAAGAACAGAAAACCAAACACCGCATGTTCTCACTCATAGGTGGGAACTGAACAATGAGATCACTTGGACTCGGGAAGGGGGACATCACACACCGAGGCCTATCATGGGGAGGGACCTTAAATCCATATTGCTAAGTGAAGGAAGCCAATTGAAAAGGCTACATATTATATGATTCCAATTGTATCACATTCTGGAAAAGGCAAAACTATGGAGAGAGTAAAAGGATCAGTAGTTGCCAGAGGTTGGGGCGAGGGAAGGATGAAAAGGTGGAGCACAGAGGATTTTCAGGGCAGTGAAAATACTATATGATACTGTAATGAATATATATCCTTATACACATGTTCAAACCCATAGGAAGTACACCACCAAGAGTGAACCCTAATGTAAGATATAGATTTTGGGTGATAATGGTGTGTCAGTGTAGGTTTATCTGTTGTAACGTGTGTACCACTCTGGTGGGGGATGTTGTGATTGGGAGGCTGAACATGTATGAGGGCAGAGGCCGTATGGGAAATCTCTGTACCTTCCTTTCAATTTGGCTGTGAGCTTAACACTGCTCTAAAACAAATAGTCTTAAATATAATGAAATTGGACCCTATCTCACACCATAAAAAAGAAAGACATTAATTGAATTTGTATGAAGATTAAGGTACAAGGATGTTCATTTTAGACCTTTTATTGGAGCAAAAAATATTGTAAACAATCTAGATGTACCATAAGAGCAGACTGTTAAATTATGGAAGCTTTGTGAAATAGAATATTCCTTGCCTCCCACATCTAAGTCATCAGAGCAAGTTCTCCATTACCTCCAAAATAGATTCTGATTCCGTTCATTACTCTCCATCTCAATGGCCACCATTCGAGAACAATGCCTCACCCTCCTTCATCTGGATACTAAACATCCTCCTAACTGCTCATCCTGCTCCAGCTTCTACTCCTTTGATCCGTTCTTCACATAGCAGTCAGAGCTGTCTGCTTTGCTGACTGGCTGGCTAGCTAACCATTTGTTTAAAGTATTAAAGCACCTATAAACCAGCCACATTTGGCCCCTACCCATGCCATATCCTAACGCCTCCCATGCCAAGCAGCCATCAACCTGAATCCTCACTCCCTTGCTTTCCTTTTTATATAGTGTTATTGTATTTATAAGCATTCCTAAATATGCATATATAAATGTTTTTAATGTAATAAAAACAATCATGTGGCACACAGTAGTTTTTGCACTTAGTGGTATTTGTTAAGATTCATGCATGTTGTTGCATGTCATCACAGTTTGTTCATTTAAACAGCTGTGTAATATTCCACTCTGGTTATGGACTTAGTTTATTCAGTCTCTTGTTGATGGGCATTGAAGATTTTTTCCTAGGTTTTTATTATTGTGAATGATGCTGTCATGAGCACATCTCTTATTGTATATGTGCAAGAATTTCTTTTGGATATATATCTAGGAGTGGAATTTTTGCATTTTAGGGTACATAAATGTTAAATTTTAACTGTTTGCCAAACTGTTCATCAACTTACATTCCGACTAGCAAGTTTTTTTTATTTCATTTTATTTTGTTTTGAGACAGGGTCTAACTCTGATACCCAGACTGGAATGCAGTGGCATCATCTTGGCTCACTACAACAACCTCCGTATCCTGGGCTCAGGTGATTCTCCCATCTCAGCCTCCCAAGTAGCTGGGACTACAGGTGCACATCACTACACCAAGCTAGTTTTTCTATTTTTAGTAGAGAAGGTTTTGCCATGTTGCCCAGGCTGGTCTCGAACTGCTGGGCTCAAGCGATTCTACTGCCTTGGCCTCCCAAAGTGCTCTAATTACAGGTGTGAGCTACCGCTCCCGGCCAGTTCTTTACAGGAATATCTCATTTAATATTCACAACAACCCTATAAGTACTGTTTATGCCTAACTTGAAATTGAGGCATAGAAGGATAAATAATTTACTCAAAGCCATACAGCTAATAAGTAACAGAGCTGGGATTTTGAATATAGGTAATGTTCTAGAATGCTGAAGCTTAACAACTGTCAACATTGTTTAAAACAGAAAAAAATTGAAGGTAATTTAAAATTTTAGCAATAAAGCAATAGCCCAGTAAATTCTAGCATATCAATTTGATAGAATGCTATGTAGACATTTAAAATAATAGACTCAAAGATTATATAATAAGATGAGAAACTGTTTATAACATGAAAACTCCAGCCAATGTCATGCATTGAGTATATGTGACACTCTAATATATTTTTTATTTCTTAAGTTTTCAAAATTTATTTAAAAATAATATCAAACTTACAAGGAGTTGCAAAAGTAAAAGTAATACAAGGAACATTTGAGTATCCTTTACAAAGATTCAGCCATTGCTAACATTTTACCTATTTCCTTTTTTATTTATTCTCTTTCTGTTTACACACAGACACACACACACACACACACACACACATTTTTTCCTTAAACCATTTGATGTAGGTTACAAATATATATATATATATATATATATATTTTTTTTTTTAGGGCAAAGTCTCACTTTGTCACCCAGGCTGGAGTTCAGTGGCATGATCTTGGCTCAACCTCCTGGGTTCAGGTCATCCTCATGCTTCAGCGCCCCCCAAGTAGTGGGGACCACAGGTGTGTGCCACCATGCCAGGCTGTATATATTATGGCTTATGGCTTTTTATCCTCAAATACTCCAGCATTGATTGATTGATTGATTGATTGATTGAGATACAGAGTCTCAATATGTTACCCAGGCTGGTATCGAACTCCTGACCTGAAGCTATCCTCCTACCTCAACCTTGAGTAGCTGGGACCACAGAGCTTGTCACTGGGCCCAGCTCAGCATGTATTTCTGAAGGAAAGGGCTTTGCTCTACAGTTACTGACTTCATAAATTTACCTTGATAGAATGCTATAATCTAATTTACTGTTCAAATTCCAAAATTTTTAGCTGATCTAATCATGTCCTTCACAGGTTTTTTCCCCTTCCAGTACAGGTTCAATTTTAGGGTCAAATATTGCATTTAATTGCCATGTCTTTTTAGCCGCCTTAAATCTGGAACATTTCCACAGTCTTTCTTTGTCTTTTTTGACATTGACATTTTTGAAGAATACAACTCTCCCACATTTCTTTTTTTTAATAGAACACTTCGTTTTCTGTTTGTCTGATGTTTCCTCATGATTAGATTTCGTTTATATACTCTCAGCATGAATATTGCATAGGTGATGTTGTGACCTTCTCAGGATATTACATCTGGAGGCACATGATGTCCATCTGTCTCTCAAAGGTAATATTAATTTTGATCATCCAATCAAAGTGATACCTTAGTTTTCCACTGTATAATCACCTTTTTTTCTTTCTTTCCTGCGACTAATAAGTCTGTGGATGAGACATTTTAAGATGGTGCCAATATCCTATTCCTTATCAAACAATTCCTTTAGATTTAACTTCTATTGATGATTCTTGCTTGAATTAATATTTACTATGAAAGTTGCAAAATGATGATTTTCCAGTTTAGCACATGGTCCCCATTGCTAAGGGCAGCCTTATGACTTTCATGGGCCCTCAGCACTTTTGTCTTCATGGTTGCTCCATATAATTTTTAAAAAATTATATTTAATGACTTTGTTGCTATAAAGATAAATATAATCCAGGATGTTATTGCTAGTGCACTTATTTTTCTTCTGATTTCTTTTAAAATAAGTTAAAATTAAAACATTTTCATGGGCCTTTGAAAGTATCATGAGTCTCAGTCACTGTGCCTAATGGATCAGTTGGCTCTGGACCCTCACTGTTCTACCAATGGTTTATAATTCATTACTATATGTACTTAGTTTGGTGCTTAAATTGTCTCAGATTTGGCCAGTGGGGCCCCTTCAAGATAGTCCTCATGTCCTTGCAATATGCTGACACTTTTTTTTTTTTTTTAGCACTTCCTTAACAGGATGGCATAACAGGATGTCCTAGGCTCCAATGTATCTATGCTGCCCCAGCCCTGGAATCAGCCATTTCTTGAAGGAGGACAGATTCCTTTTAGGGGGGAATGGCACTAGAAACCAAGATCTGGGCACGAGGCATATTCATTGCTACCAGGTTGTATTTACTTCTTGGACTTTTGAACAAACAGAGATTTAGTTTGTAAAGCCATGTATACGCACATATGCATACACATACACACACACACACACATATATATATACATGTGCACATACATAAACATGTATATACATATTCACATTTTAGAAATCATGGTTCATACCAGTTTCTCCAATTCCAGTCCATCTCCATAAGATTTTTTTTTGCCTTTCCCCATTTCATTCTTACATATTCCTTAGATATTCCTTTTTCCACAGTGAGAACCCTGGCTCCCAATAACACCAACACATTTACTCATTTGCTTAATCCTAATTACATATAAAATAGTTTTGAAATTGCTTTGTCCATACCACTACCATTAACAACCCTATAAAAAAGAGTTCATGACTTGTTCGCACTTTTCTTTCCTCATCCCCTCCAAAACTGAGGCTATACTGTTTTCATATATTTCTCTGATTAGTTATTTTAAACTTGTTTCCATTCATTGTGGTCATGTTATTCATTTGAAATACATTACACTTATTTATTTCAATTGACATTTGCTTTTAAGTTTCCCCCTCCTCATTCTTATTGATTTATTTTTTGAATATGTGAGATATTAGCATGCTTTCAAAAGTCAAAACTATACAAAGAGTTATACTCAGAGAACAACCATTCCCTCCTGTGTCCCTTCCATTCATCCCCTCACCCCTACTCCTTGCAGAAAACATATTTCATTGTTTTCTGGTTTATCCTGCCTGTGTTTCTTTTTGTAATGATAATGTATATTTTCTTATTTTCCCTCTTTCTTCCACAAAATATAACATATTATATGGTCTTTTGCACTTTGCTTTTTAAAATTTGATATCTCCTAGAAATCATTCCATATCATTCCTAGAGATCTTCCTAGTTCTTCTTTACTGCTGCACAGTACTCCATTGTATGGCTGTATTATAGTTTATTCAGTCAACCTGTCCACTTAGATATTAGATAGTTTCTAATATTTTGATATTACAAATAATGCAATATATTATTGCATTATTAAAGTAATAAAGTGCTGTGATTACAGGCATGAACCACCACAGTCGGCCAAATTTACTTCTTAAAAAAGTATTTATAATATAACAAAAATGATCAAAAGTTCTAGAGAAAAATAGGCAAAATACATAAACAGGCAATCCACTAAGAGCTATATAAAGATAGTTTTGGCCAGGCGCGGTGGCACACGCCTGTAATCCCAGCACTTTGGGAGGCCGAGGCAGGAGGATCACGAGGTTAGGAGATGGAGACCATCCTGGCTAACACGGTCTTGACTAAAAATGCAAAAAAATTAGCCGGGCGTGGTGGTGGGCGCCTGTAGTCCCAGCTACTCAGGAGGCTGAGAGAGGAGAATGGCATGAACCTGAGAGGCAGAGCTTTCAGTGAGCCGAGATTGCGCCACCGCACTCCAGCCTGGGCGACCGAGCAAGACTCCATCAAAAAAAAAAAAAAAAAAAGTCTTAACCGTATATAAAAAGTTGTTCAACTTTATTCATAGTAAGAGAAATGCAAATTATTAAAATGATGTCAAGATATCATTTCTCACTCATCAGATTGGCCAAAAAAAGTCAAAAGCTTGATACAGTGGATATATTACTTTGTACATGTGTGTTTTTGAATTATTGGAGGTATAACTTAAGGATACATTTCTACAAGTGGGATTGCTGTGTTGAAGAGTAAATCTGCGTGTAGTTTTGTTACATATTGCCATATTCCCATCAGCAACGTATGAGAATACCTCTCAATGTACTCTCATATACTGCATCTTATATTGAAGATGAGATGTTTTCTTGCATCCTCCCCAACAGAGTGTATTGTCAAGGGTCCTGAGTCCTTTTGGACTGCTATAACAAAATACAGTCATGTGCTGCATAATGACATTTCAGTCAACAATGGACCACATATATGATGGTGGTCCCATAATATTTTAATAGAACTGAAAAATTGCTATGGCTTAAGTGAGATTGTAGCCATCATAACATAGTAGCGCAACACCTTACCTTTTCCATGTTTAGATACAGAAATAATTACCACTGTGTTACAATTGCCTATGGTATTTGGTATAGCAATGGGTCCTAAAGGTGTGTAGCCTAGGAGAAATAGGCTATACCATATGGTCTAGCTGTGTAGTAGAATGTACCATTTAGGTTTGTGTAAGTACATTCTATTATGTTCACACAACAGGAAATTGCCTAATGACATGTTTCTCATAACATTGTTGTAAAATGATGCATGACTGGCTTATAAACAACAGAAATGTATTTCTA
The DNA here is from genome assembly GCF_008728515.1 of Papio anubis. Lineage (NCBI taxonomy): Eukaryota > Metazoa > Chordata > Mammalia > Primates > Cercopithecidae > Papio > Papio anubis. The sequence continues at coordinate 132,749,417 of NC_044980.1, read as the reverse complement.
ACAGTTCTGGAGGCCTGGAAGTTCAAGATCAAGACACTGGCAGATGTGGTGTCTAACGAGGGCCCACTTCCCCTTAGAGGGTCTTTTCAGTGTGTCCTCACATGGCAGAAGGAGAGGAGGATTTCTCTCTAATCCCATTTAAAGGGTTCTGTCCTCATAACCTAGTCACCTCCCAAAGGCCCCACCTCCTAATACCATCACCTTTGGGGTTAGGATATTAATTTGGTGGTGGGGGGGATATAAACACTCAGTCCACTGTATCAAGCTTTTTTTATTTTATTTTATTTTATTTTTTGAGGCTGGAGTGCAGTGGCACGATCTTGGCTCACTGCAACCTCCGCCTCCCGGGTTCAAGCGATTCTCCTGCCTCAGCCTCCCGAGTAGCTGGGACTATAGGCATGTACCACCATGCCCTGCTAATGTTCTTTTATTTTTAGTAGAGATGGGGTTTCATTGTGTTAGCCAGGATGGTCGCCTTTGACTTTTTTTTTTGCCAATCTGATGAGTGAGAAATGATATCTTAACATCATTTTAATAATTTGCATTTATCTTACTATGAATAAAGTTGAATATCTTTTATATATGTTTAAGACTATCTTTAGCTCTTAGTGGATTGTCTGTTTATGTATTTTTCCCTATTTTTCTCTACAATTTTTGGTCATTTTTGTTATATTTTAAATACTTTTTAAGAAGTAAATTTAGCTGGGTGTGGTGGCTCATGCCTGTAATCCTAGCACTTTGGGAGGCCAAGGCAGGATGACTTGAGGCAAGGAGTTCAAGACCAGCCCTGGCAACATAGTGAGACCCTGTCTCTACAAGAAAATTTAAAAATAAAAAATAAATCAGGCAAAGTGGTGCACACTTGTAGTCCCAGCTACTCAGGAGGCTGAGGCAGGAGGATCATTTTATTCCAGGAGCTCAAAGTTACAGTGAGCTATGATTGTGCCACTGCACTCCAGCCTAGGGTGACAGAGTGAGACCCTGTCTCAGAAAAAAAAAAAAAAAAAGAAGAAGAAGTAGAAGGAGAAGGAGAAGGAGAAAGAGGAGAAGAAGAAGAGGAAGGAGAAGAAGAGGAAGAAGAAGAAGAAGGAAAAGGAGAAGGAGAAGGAGAGAGGGAGCGAGAGAGAGAAAGAAAGAAAGAGAAATTTAAGATATCAGCTCTTTATCTGTGATACATATTGTGAATATTGTATCCCAGTTTGTCATTTCCTTTTCTTATGTTTTGTCATGTAACACATTATTATTTTTATATAGTTAGATTTATCAATCTTTTATTTGTTTTGCCTCTGCATTTGAAATTATAGTTACAAAACCTTTCCCTACACCTAAGTTAAAAAGGAATCCACCCAAATTTTCTTCTAGAACTTGTATAGTGGTTTTTTTTTTTTTTTTCCAATAAAGCTCTTGATCCATTTCGAGTTTATGCTTGTGTGTGGTATGAAGGGTGAATCTAACTTTTTTCCGCCAAATAGCTCTAATATGTTTTTTAAATAAGGTAATTCTCTGAATTGCTAATAATTGGTTTTAGATTCTTGAACTATGTTGACTTAGTTTTTCCTCTTTTTCACTCTTGCCCAGGCTGGAGCACAGTGGTGCAATTAGGGCTCACTGCAACCTCAACCTCCCAGGCTCAAGGATCCTCCTGCCTTAGCCCCCTGATTAGCTGGTACTCTAGGCACAGGCCAACATGCCTGGCTAATTTTTTGTAGAGACAAGTTTCACCATATTGCCTAGCCTGGTCTCAAACTCCTGGACTCAAGCGATCCTCCCGCCTCTGCCTCTCAAAGTGTAGGGATTACAGACGTGAGCCACCACGCCTGGCCCCAATCTTTCTTTAGTGAACTTTCTTTACTGTGTAGCTTAGGACTTCATTTACACTTGCCCGTATTATTTCTGTTTCATAAATGTATGTTCTTCTCAATTAGATTGTGATTTTACATCCTGTAAGTGCACATAGACATCATAGGCAACTTTTTCCTGATTTTTACTTGAATACATATTGTAACTACTTTTACATACCCTTGAATAGTTCGTCGTGTATCTAACAGTAATGGAAAAATACTGCTATTAGTTAACTTAAGTATTCCAGGCTGGGTCAGAGAAAATGGTAGTAGATTTAATTCTATTTCTTTATCTCCTTTGTCTAGGCTCCAAACACTATATCCCAGTCTTAACAGGGAGATTATATATTATTAAACATATCTTTACAGATTAAAACATAGAGACTTAGAAAGTGAAGGAAATAGTTTTAATGTTTTTTAAAATTTTTGAGCCCTATCTCATTTTAAAAGAAATTAAAAATTTTATTTATTACACTTTGCTTTATGTGAGAGTGAATCCTAGAAAAGTTTGTGTAGGTAATTTTTAGTTAATTGTATCATGATTTCAATGCTGGCTAAATGATGATGAATAAAATAAAAATATGCATGCATGTATTCATATATAAAACCTCAAACACGTACACACAATCTATCATCAAGATTAGATGGACTGTCTCTTGTTCTTCTGCAGACTAACCTAAAGTTTAGGTTTTGTTTCTACTTTTTCTCCAAGGCTTTTGTTGCTATTTCTACAAAGTTGATATTACCCATAAAATATTTTGGGGAGATGGACACATTGTGTGATTTATCCAGGGATCTGTACCCCTTTAGGAATGTCCCTTTATGGTTTACATCTTTGCCTTATATACTTTTCTCCTCCTTTTCCTCCTGGTGAATTCCAACTTACATTTTAGAAACCTGACTTCATCATCACCTCCTTGGTGATACGTTTCTTGACAGAATTAAGCAGTTCTTGTTAGTGCATCTGTGCCTTGTACATACTCCTTTTGCTGTATTTATCATACTGCAGGGCATTTCTATGTTTACAGGTGTTTCCCCTACCAGTGTGTTAACTTCTTGGGGGTAGAGCCATGTGCTCAGTATTTGATTACTTAACTGACTGGGTAGTAATAAAGGAGTAACATGAATGGCTGTCTAGGGGCATCAGCCTGGTGGAAAATGTTGAGAGTGGATGGTGCACAACATTATTGTAGTTCTCTGGGAAAAGGAATTTCTTAAATCTTCTTTCTACCCTGTGAAGGTTCTAATGGGAGAAAGCACTGATATTTGTAGGATCTGGAATTCTTCTTACAAGTTTTACTTTTATTTATTTATTTTTTTTGAGACGGAGTCTTAGTCTGTCGCCCAGGCTGGAGTGCAGTGGCACAATTTCGGCTCAGTGCAACCTCCGCCTCCTGGGTTCAAGCAATTCTCTGCCTCAGCCTCCTGAGTAGCTGGGATTATAGGTGCATGCCACCATGCCCAGCTGATTTTTTGAACTTTTAGTAGAGATGGGGTTTCACCATCTTGGCCAGTCTGGTCTCGAACTCCTGACCTCAGGATCCGCCCACTTCAGGCTCCCAAAGTGTTGGGATTACAGGCGTGAGCCACCGCACCAGGTCACGAGTTGTACTTTTTACATAAATAACAATTAAGATAATTTAAATGAGAAAATATACCCACAGTGTCACTATCAAATCATTAGTTATTTTCATTTTTCCTTATTCCTGGAGGTATTTATTCTTAAAATGTTGGATTGCTTCTATAAAGTGTTTTACTGTTTCCTGTATTTTAATTTTACACAATAACCCCTCCTGATTTTAGGTTTTAAATGCCTTGTAGAGAGATCACTGTCATAATGCATTTTTATATCGACTTTACCACTTAAGCTCAAAGCAAGTATTCAGATGCTTGACTGACATTATTCAAGCCACCAAAGTATTTTTAGAGCCTATAATAGTTCAGATACTATATAGGTTCTCAGTATACAAAACTGAGTAAGGTGTAATTCCTACCTTTACAAAAGTTGTAATTGAGGAGTCATAAGTAAAGTACCATGTATACATAGTATACAGAAACCATTCATAGAGACTATTGTGAGTTGCATAGGAAACATTTATATTACTACCCATATAAAGTTATTAAACTGAACCAACGTTAAAGAATGACATAATAATAATTATTATTATTTATTATTTATTATTATTATTATTATTTGAGATGGAGTCTCATTCTGTCATCCAGGCTGGAGTGCAGTGGTGCCATCTGGGCTCACTGCAGCCTCCGCCTCCTCAGTTCAAGCTATTCTCCTGCCTCAGCCTCCCAAGTAACTGGGATTACAGGTGTGTGCCACCATGCCTGGCTAATTTTTTTTGTATTTTTAGTAGAGATGGAATTTCACCATGTTTGCCAGGCTGGAGGAATGACATAATTATAATCATTATCCTGATTTGGCATTTGTTCATTTAACATACACTTTTGAGTGCCTAGCGGGTGCTAAGTAGTAGCCCCCAATTAGTCTCCAGAACTTGTCATTTTCATTATAGCAATTCTAACTCGCTGATAATAGTTTGCTTATTTGTTTTTTGTAGGTTTGTTTGTTGTCTATTTTTCCCCACTAGAATGTAAGCTCCATGTGAAAAGCACCTAGTAGGCACTTTTGAATGCCAGGCACTCTTCTGGGAATACAGTATTGAACAAAACCAATACGGGCTCTTTTCACATGGAGCTTATATTCTAGTGGGGAAAAACAGACCACAAACAAACACACAACAACCAAATAAATGAGCGAACTATTATCAGCAAGTAAGAATTGCTATAATGAAAATGACATGTTCTACAGACTGACCGGGGTCTACTCTTTAGGTGGCAATCGTTTAAGATCCCTCTGAGGAAGCGACTGATACCTGAATGACAAGAGGGAGCCAGCCTTGCAAAGATCTGAAAAGATCTTCAGGTGTAGAAAATAGCAAATGCAAAGGCCCTGGGGCTGGTACACAGTTGGTGTGTTTAAGGAACAGCAGGTGGGTGTGTGTGGCTGGAACTGGACTGAACTAACAAGAAAGTGACAGGACATAGGGTTGGAAAAGTAGGCAGAGGCCAGGTAATGTAAGACCTTCTAGGTTCGGGTAAAGAATTTTAATTTTATTCTAAATTCAGTGGCAAATTTTGGAGAATTTTGAGCAGGGCAGTGATATCCAATTTGCATTTTAAAAAGCTCTTTTGTAGGAAATTCATAGTTAGGAGGTGATTATGGTAGTCCAGGGTGGAAATGATCGTGACTTGTCTAAGTGATGGTAGTAGCTGGTAGCAGTAGAGATAGGAATAAATGAAAGGATTTGTGATGTATTTTGGAGGTAGAGTTGACAAGATTGGGATTAAATGTGGGTGGTTAAGGAAATAGTGGATTCAATGTCTTGTAGGATTTTTGACTTAAGCATCTATCTATGTAGAGGGCAATGCAATTTACCAAAATAGGGAGGAGTGAGTTTGAAGATGGGATTGGAAATTCATGTTCTTTTTTGAGAATGTTAAATTTGAGTTGCCTGTTAGACTTTTAAGTAGAGATGGCAAGAGGATATGTAGCTCTGGGCTTCATGAAAAAGTATTTGTATAGAAATACAAATGTAGTGGCCGAGAGTGGTGGCTCATGCCTGTAATCTCAGCACTTTGGGAGGCCGAGGCAGGCTGATCACCTGAGGTCAGGAGTTTGAGACCAGCTTGACAAAATTGGAGAAACTCCGTCTCTACCAAAAATACAAAATTAATTGGGGGTGATGGCACATGCCTATAATCCCAACTACTTGGGAGACTGAGGCAGGAAAATTGCTTGAACCTGGGAGGCGGAGGTTGCAGTGAGGCAAGATCACACCATTACACTCCAGTCTGGGCAACAAGAGTGAAACTCCATCTCAAAAAAAAAAAAAAAAAAAAAAATTAGAAGAAAATAAATACAAATGTGGGAGTCATCAGCTCTTAGATGCACTTAAAGCCATAAGAGCAGATGAAATTATACCTATGGAATGAGGGTAGATGGAGAAAAGAAGGAGGTCCCTGTACTGATGCTGGGGGAATACTAACAATTTGAGGCTGATCAGAGGAGGAATATCCAGAAACAACTTTAAGAGAGTAGCCAGAGATAGAGTAAAAACCAGAACTGTGAGATGTAACAGAAACCAAAAGAAGAAAGTGTTTGAAGAAAGGAGTGATGAATGTGTCAAACATTACTGAGAGATGGAGGAAGATGGGGAAAGGAGATGATTGTTGAACTTGGCGACAAGTTGCGATGTGTTGAGAAACAGTAGGTGGGAAAGTGGAGACAGAGACCATGGACACCTGATTCAGGATTTTTTGCTATAAATGGAAGGAGAAAAATGGGACAATGGGTGGAGGTGATATGAAATTAATGTTTTATTTTAATGAATGATATTAAGGCAGGTTTATTTGCTGATGGGAATGAGTCAACAGACAGATAAAAACTTACAATGTAGCAGAAGGAAGAGAGAATTGAGTGGAGTCCTTGAAAAGGCAAGAAAAGATGGTATCTGGAAAACAACTGCAAGTGCTGGTTTTTGACAGGAACAGGGACAGTTCTTTCAATGTAACAGAAGAAAGGTAGGCAGTATGAGTACAGGCATGGAAAGATTAGCATATTTGGTAGTAAGAAGAAGGGAAAATGCCTGTCTGATTTTTTCCTCCTTCCATGACATAGTTGAGTTTATCAAAACAAAATAATATGCCTACCATTATGTACAAAGGAAGTACACTAGATAGTCTCTAGATAGTCTTATCTAAGGTACTGTTTCAGCATCTATTTCTCTCTAACAAACTACAGTTGATCCTTGAGCAATATGGGGTTAGGGACACGGACATCCTCTCTGCCTGTGCAGTTGGAAATCCACATATAACTTTTGACTTCCCCAAAAATTAATAAGTTAATAGCCTATTGTTGACTGGGAAGACTCGCCGATAACATAAACAGTCAATTAACACATATGTATATTATACACTGTATTCTTACAATAAAGTAAGCTAGAGAAAAGAAATGTCATTAAGAAACTAAAAGGAAGAAAAAATATATTTACTATTCACCGAATGGAAGTGGTCTTCCATTCTCATGGTCTTCACATTGGGTAGGTTGAGGAGGAGGAGGAGGAGGTAGAGGAAGGGTGGGTCTTGCTATCTCAGGGTTGGCAGAGGTGGCAGAGGTGGCGGAGGTGGAGGAGGTGGAGGAGGTGGAAGGGGAGGCAGGAGAGGCAAGCGCATTCAGTGAGACTTTCACTGGAAAAAATCTGTGTATATGTGGCCCCATGCAGTTCAAACCTGTGTTGTTCAAGGGTCAACCAAACTTCCGAACTTAGTGGCTTAAAACAGCAATTTATTATTTCTCACTTTTTGGTAGATTGACTTCTGCTTCACAAGGGTTGGCCAGGGTCCTGAGAATGGTGAAATGTCCAGAATGGCCTCACTCTCATGGCTGGCAGTTTGTGTTGGCTGCCAGCTGGAAGCTCTGCCGGGGCTGCCAGACAGAGGCCTTGGTTTTCCTCCATGTGAGCCTTTTCACACAGATGGTTGGGTTTCCTCACCCCATGGCAGTCTCAGGGGTGAAGGACTTCCTACATGTTGGTCAGCTGGATTGTTTGGGAGGGATTCAGTATTAGGTTAGTTTCAGCTTTGGGGACCATATTTTATAATTTATCTCTTCATACAATCTATAACTGAGAAACCATATCCATATTCTGACTTGCTAATTAAGACTGTCCGATAAGACTTCTTAACAACAACAGCTGTGATTTTTCTCAGACCTAGAAAATAAGTAAAGCTTCATTTCCCCTTTGGTGACTTGAATTTCTTTTCCCAGGTAGAAAACTGCCACCTGTCACCAGGACTCCTCTTATTTTTCTGTGCACATGGCAGATTTATCCTGGGTGCAAATTTTAAAAGTCCCATTTCCCTCGCTACACACGCACTAGTTACAGCATTTTTCTGAGGCACTGTCAAGTACCAGTGAAAAGGGAGCACTGACTCCGTGATCACACACAGGAAAATGAAGAGCCCTTGCTTCTGACCCCATGGATGTAAACACAGTCAATGTGAAACTATACTTAAAGCTTTGTGTTCCCAAGATAATGAGAAAAAGGAAATCTGAAAAAGTGGCATGTTCATGAGTGAGAAATGGTGGAGTCCAAAATATGGAAGAGAGCTAACTGACAAATCCCAAAATCATGCAGCTTCTGGGAAAAGCCACTTGGCCCATACAGATATCCCTATAGCTTTTCATTGCAAAAAAGTTGGAATGTAAACATGATAATTCATTATAAAGTGAATTCTGTTTTCCCCTGAAGTTACATCACAAAACATGCAAACAAAAAATACCTGAAATTGAACATGAAGTTCCATTAGAAAAATGTATTTTTGGTGAGGAAGTGATAGGGAGGGGAACTAGTCCATGCAACATTTTAGACTTGTATCACCCTTGCACCCTTATGTCTACTAGAAATTGAAATTACGGTTAAGCTGAAATACCTTATCTTTGCCATGTTTTCTGTATCTCACAGCATTTTCCCTACTTTTGCCAGCACGTCCCCTTTCCAGACCATGGAAATTTCTTTTATATCTGAGGTTCTTTCATGACTGAAGGGTTCTTTCATATCTGAGGGCTGTCCAATAAACTTTCTACAATGATAGAACTGTTCTGTATTTTCACTGTTCAATACAGTAGCCATTAGTTACCTATGATGACTGAATGCTTGAAAAGTGGCTAGTGCAAATGAGAAACATTTAAAACTTTATAGTTAGCTTTAGTTACTTACAACTAAAATATAAATAGACACATGTGGTTAGTGACTACCACATTGGACAGCGAAGCCTGGTGTCTCACTTGTAGCTCATGGAATTCTGCTCCTCCTTTTCTCTAGATGATGAAAAACCTGAGCTGATGGACAATGCCCATAAGCGTATTGTGATATTGCAACTCAGGTTTTTCATTAATGTGATTACTACAAATAAATACTATATGATAGTGCTTAGTGTATATTATATGATAGTAAATACCATATAGTATTTATTTGGAGTAATTTGATTAATGTTGTATCCCTCACTGGATCACAGGCTTCCTAGGAGTAAGGGCTTTGTCTGTTTTTTCTCACTTTTATATTATGCCCAGCACCTAGTACAGTATCTGGAACATAGTAGGTGCTCAATAAAGATATGAGTAAATGAATGAATTAAAGAATATCCAAACACCTTTGATATAAATGAGAAATGAGGACTCCACTATCTACTGTGTGTATGTGTGTGTGTGTGTGTGTGAGAGAGAGAGAGAGAGAGAGAGAGAATGGGAGAGAGATTGATTCTAGAGAATAATCTAAACATATGGAGAGGAGACAAAGACCAGGTTATTAAAGAGAAATAGAATTGATTGCATAATACTTCAGAATCAGAAAGTTAGCTTTATTAATAATAAGACTCTTCTTAAGCATTTACTATATGCCAGACAGTACCCTAAGTACTTTACATGAAGTATCTCATGTAATCCGTGTAAGCTAACACTGTAGAATACGTACTGTTATTATCCCCATTTTACAGATGATATGGAGGATGACAGGAGTAATTTGCTGGAGGTCACGCAGCAAGTAAGTAGTAGAACATGCATTTAAACCCAGGTAGTCTGGATTCAGAGCCTACCTTCTTAACCACAATGCTGTATTGCCTTCTGTTTGATTATGTCCATATGGTGACAGAAGCTTAGTGACCTCAAATGTCTGCATCAGGTCTTTTGTCTAAATTTAAGCTTCAGTAAACCAGTATCTCCTGGAGGTTTAGGCCTCTTTCCAGCAGTGCACATGGAGGGGAGGTGGGAATAGTAGCATAAGGATAATAGGATATGAAAATCTGTACAGGATTCTTTTTTCTCAAAGAGTCAAACAAATATTTTTATATCTAGGATTTTTTGCCTTCTAATAATAAGGGGAAAATAAAAGTCTTCTCTTGAATAAAATGAAATGCAAAATAATATCTCCCCCTTCTCCAAATCTCTGATCTGGTAAAAAAGATGAATGAAAGCTAAGAGTTACTGTTATCTTTGTGTGAATGAGAGTTTTACTTCGCTTTCCCTCTCCCTTCCCTCCTCTCTATCATAAATTTAGTGCTCCATAAATAGTCCAAGGTTGGCATTCCTATTTAGGTGCTGCTTTGTTTCATGTAAGAATAGCTTATCTTCCCGCGCTAGTTATACTGTTTGCCCCCCAACTCCCACCCATCAGATTCACTCTTTGCCCTCCCTTGTCCTGCCTGGAACCCTGTACATTGACTTCTGTGGGTTCCCTCATCCTTTGGCTTCTGACTGTGGTTCATTCAGCAGAAACTTGGCATGGGGGTAGGAGGAAAAGCAGAAAGGAGAGACTGGATTGTTTCTTCCCCCTTCTTTCTCCCTACTTTACTGCCACATTCTTGCAGGAGCTGCCTGATGGCCCCTTCGATGTGACTCCAGTACTTACTGGGATCTTCTTCTTTACCTTACCCCTGTATGTCGAGGGAAGGGAATGTTTTACCGCTCATGCAGGCCCCTGGGTGTCTCTACTGAGTCTTGTTTCCCTTAGCTTGGCCCACATCTTTGTAGATAGTCCCTTTAATAAGTTATTTTCAGCAAACTGTTTTGAATAGAATAGTATTTCCTGCTTGGGACCCAGCCTGATATATTTTGCCTCTAGTGGTTTTCAATTTTCTTAACGGCTGGAAGAGGCCTCAGGTAGATTGTTCCATAAACTGGATTATGAGATTGTGTTGCTTTGTTTCCAACATTGCTCAGGGGAGAGATACTCTGAATGTAGCAAGCATGTGTACCCTGTTACATGTATCAGAAATAGCTCATCAGGCTTTTTTTTTTTTTTTAACCCTTGAATGAAATGAACTCAAGATTATTTATTCCCTTTGCCCAGAGACTGATCATCAAGCAACCTTGTGATTACTAAATTGGTTTCCTAGGTATCCTGATGCAGAGAAAGGGGTATCTTGGAGGGTGGACACCAACAGTTCAGATCCTGGAAAAGTTTAATCCTCTCTTATATTGATCAAATGGATTGTTTTTAAAGAAAAGAAAAGAAGAATACAGTGTCCCTTCTTCCCCTTCCACATGCATACCACCTTTTTCCTTTCCAGCTTGCATTCCTCTTTTCTCTCTCTCTCTTTCTGTCTCTGATTTTTTTCTTTTTGGTTTTTGCTTGCTTTTGCTTATGGCTTCAGCCCTGTGTTAAAATGAAGATTCCATTACTCAGCTCTATAAACTAATCTGTATCCATTCTTCTATACTGTGTCCATAGTCTGTCTGCCTTCCTGTTTTGATAAAAGAATAATTTTCTTGTCAAAGACCAGCTCCTCTCTTTGTGCTCTTACACTCATCTCTCTTGTTCTCTCAAGGATTTCCATTCCTCACTTACTATCCACTTTCTCCCACAACAGTTTCTTCCTTCTTCTTGGAACATTCCTATTGCCATTTGAGCATGCTCTGACATCTCCTATTTTAATAAAAACCCTTCCTTGACTCCATATCCCCCTCCAACTAGTGCTCATTTCTCTGTTCCTCTGCACAGCAAAACTTTTTGAAACAGTTGTTTATACTGGCTGGCACCACTTCCTTACCTTTCATTGACTCCATTCTGGCTTCCTTCCAGGAAGCCATCACTCCACTGAAGCAGCTTTAGTCAAGGTCATTAGTGACCTCCATGTTGCTGAATTCTATTGCCACTTCTCATCTTACTCAGCCTCTTATAAACATTGGACACAGCTGACCAGTCCCTTTTTAAAATACTTCTCTTGGCTTCTGTGGCACCATTCTTACAGTTTTCTTTCCTGACTCCTCCTCCTCTATTCAACCTCTAAACGTTGGTTTGCTGAGCACTTGACATGTGACTAGTGAGAAATGATATATGCCGTAAAACATAACATTCACTCTGGATTTCAAAGACTTAGTATTTAAAAAATGAATGTAAAATATCTCATGAATAATTTTTTACATGGGTACATGTTGAAATAATAACATTTTAGATATATTGTTATTAAAATTATTCTATTTCTTTTTACTTTTTAATATGGCTACTAGAAAATGTAAAATTACACATGTAGCTCATATGTGTGGCTCACACATTTCTACTGGACAGTGCTGTTCTAGAACCTCTTCCCTATTACCCTTCTCATTTCATCTTATCTAGTTCTATAGCTTTAAATACCAACTATATGTTGACTCCCAAATGTAGACCTTTAATTCTAACCTCATATTTTAAGCCAAGACTTACCTACCCACTTGTACTTTAATTTCCATTTGCATGTCCAACAGGCATCTTGGTATTAATACGTCAAAAATGGAATTTTCTATTTCTTTCAACTACTGAATTTCTCATCTCAACCAATGGTGCTATCCTCTGTCCAAACCAAAACTTTAGTCATCTGTGATTACTCTATTTTCCTTGCCTACTTCATCCACTCTAGCAAGTCTTGTTGGTTCCATCTTCAAATTATATCTTAAATTCCATCAATTTTTCTTTATCTCCATGGCTACTACACAAGTTGAAACCACTGTCATCTCTCCTAGACTACTGCAAAAAAAACAAAAAACAAAAAAAAAAAAGCAAAAAAAGACCAGGACAGGACACTGCCAGCTTCCTAACTGGTCTTGTTGATTCCACTCTTCTACCATGACAGTCTCTGCCCCATACCTCAGAGTGATCTCTTTTAATTTTAAATCGCATGGTGTCTACTTCAACTCTCCAGTGACTTCCCATTGTGCTTAGAAAATAATCCATACTTACTTTGGATACAAACAAACAAACAAACTTACTTTAGTTTGCAAGGCCCAGCAAGAGTCTCGTCACTACTTGTCTCCCTGACCTCATCCCATACCACTCTTCTTCCTTGTTATAACAATCTCTAACCCCACTGGCCTTCCTTCCCTACTTTGATCATGTCAAGCTCATTATTTCCTCGGGCCTTTTGTGTGGGATTCTTCCCTCTGCTTCAAATGCTCTGCTCCCAGTGTTTTGTGTGGCTGACTCCTCTTCATTCTTCACGTCTCAGCTCAAATTCCGTCTTCTTAGAGAAACCATGCCTGTAAGCACTGTCCTGTCCTGGTCATTTTTTTTTTTCTTGGAATCTCTCTTTGTCACCCAGGCTGGAGTGCAGAGGCGCTATCTTGGCTCACTGCAACCTCCGCCTCCTGGATTCAAGCAATTCTGCTGCCTCAGCCTCCCAAGTAGCTGGGACGGCAGACGCCGACCACCATACCCAGATTTTTTTTTTTTGGTAGAGATGGGGTGTCACCATGTTGGCCAGGCTTTTCTCAAACTCTTGACCTTAGGTGATCTGCCCACATCGGCCTCCCAGAGTGCTGGGATTACAGGTGTGAGTCACTGTACCTATCCTGTCCTGGTCATTTTCAATCCAATCATACTCACACACCTCTCTCTTTATTTCCCCCTCTTTTCTTTCTCTCACTGAATTTATTTTTGTTTATTTCTTCCTTTTAGTGTCTGTCTCCCTTTACGAGTGTAAACTGTTCAAGGGCAGAGGCCTTATGTGTCTTATTTGCCTCTACGTTCTTAGCATCTGATAGAAAGCTTGAAACAGAGTAGGCGCTAAAGACACTTTTGAATGATAAGTTCTAAAATAAGTATTAATCAAATGGATGTTCTAAAAGAAATAATGAAATAAAAATACTATTGGAATGAATAAGTTCATTTTGAAATGAATAATATAGGATGCCTTAGAAATGAAGGCATAACATAAGGAGTTATGCATTACACTTTAACAGATGTTAATCCTTTATTGTGACTGAGTTTGTCATATCAGCAAATATTAAGGGCCTAGCATTTGCAAAACACACTGTCTCTGCCCTTAGAATTGTGAGAGCCAAGAGAGCAGTGGGACACTGAGCCTCTAAAATACAAAGGGGAAGGATGACATTAAAGGAGAAGTGGGGTGTGTGTGTGTGTGTGTGTGTGTGTGTGTATAAGAATCAAGAACGGGTGCCCGCTCAACAGATAACAGCTCACCTGACTCCAATTTTGCCTAGATTTTAGCTCTAGCAGGAACCATGGCTATTATTTCTTTAGCATCTGGGGCAGTGCTATGCATAGCAGATTTTTCAATAAATGTTTCTGGAAGAATGAATAAATAAATTTAGGAATTGTAACAAAAACTCACGGAAAGTAAAGTCTTAAAATTACTGACTTCGGATGATATTGAAGTGCCTAGAAACCACATGAAAAAGAATGCACATTAACTAAAAACTATAAAGTAGAAACAGATGAATTGGACACTTGAAGGTACACTAGCATGAGAATTTGGGACTAAGAGAATAATTCCTTTTTCTTGTCCTGCTTCACGCCCCCAGAGTTGAATCAACCTCAGAGTTCCTGTTGACCTCAGGAGAGGATTCCAAAAACACAAATCAGGAAAACAGAGTGGGGGAAATCTTTGAAAGTTAAACAGCAAAAACATCCATCTTGAGGACATCTCATTTTTTCCCAATCCAAGTTAGATCTGCTATGACATGTAAAAGAAAATGAATGATGATGTTGATCATGAATGTATTATCTGGTTGTGATAATAATGGACAGATGTATCTGTGTCCAGACCATACTTCTGCTATGGTCTATTTTAGGGAGCTTCTGGATTTTAATCTAAAAGTCATATCTGGAAAAGAGATAATAATTTGTGTTCACATAGCACTCTTCATCCAAAGGTCTCAAAGCACTTTACAAAGGAATAATTATTATTATCCCAGATGGAACAACTCAGACAGAGGGGCTGCTGCCCTTTTCAGCAAATTGGGGAGTGGAAGCCCCTTGACTCCAAACATAGCCATAGGCTATAAATTATTGAATCCTGGCCTCTCTTGATTAGGAACTGGAACTACCAATGAGAGGCTTTCTTTTTTTTTTAAATAAAGCAGAAAATCAGGCTCCAATCTTAAGAATTTCAGCATGTGTTCAAAACATATGAAAGTGAATGCTTTTAAAACTGATGAATTTTGGGCAAAGTATGGCTACTTAAAATAAGAAAAGTGGTTATTACAGTCAAACTAATAATGGTTAACATGTGCTGAACACTATTCTAAGTGGGTTATACATATTATTTTATTTAAGACTCATGACAATTTTAATGATATAGGAAGATATATCATTTTACTCACTCTACAGTTGAGGAAACTGAGACAGAGAACGTAAGTAGCTAGGCCAAAATGTCAGTCAAGCAAACTGGCAGAGCTGGAATTCAGACGCAGGCAGTTTGACTCCAGAGACTTCACACTTAGCAAGTTTCTCTGTGTCCAGCTACTGTGTGAAACATTTCACATGAATTAACTCACTTAATCCTTACACAACTCCTAAGAAGTAGATATTTTACTGGGGGCCCCTCCCAAAAAAGGAAATCAGAGAAATTAGAGACCTCTTAGATGATAATGAAAGTGACACCAAGAGACCGCCTCTTACCCAGGGAGTTCTGACGGTGCTATGCATGAGGACGTGCTTTGGCAATGGACAAGCTTGGATTAGAGTCCCAACTGTGTCTGTCATTTGGAAAGTTATTAAACCACTATAAATTTTCCAGTTGTGAAATGCAAAGTAGTTAAGGCTCAGAAATGAAAAGACTTAAAAAGGTGAAGTGGCCGGGCTTGGTGGCTCAGCCTGTAATCCCAGCACGTTGGGAGGCTGAGGCGGGAGGATCACGAGGTCAGGAGTTCAAAACCAGCCCAACCAAAATGGTGAAACCCTGTCTCTACTAAAAATACAAAAATTATCTGGGTGTGATGGCGCGTGCCTGTAATTCCAGCTACTCAGGAGGCTGAGGCAGGAGAATCGCTTGTACCCGGAAGGCAGAGGTTGCAGTGAGCCGAGATCACGCCACTGCACTCCAGCCTGGGTGACAGAGCGAGACTCCATCTCAAAAAACAAACAAACCAAAAAGGTGAAGTGACTTGTCCAAGCTCACGTTCCAGTAGAGGTGGAGTCAGGATTTTGAAAAGTAGACAAAAGAGCACTGGGCCAGGGGTCAGGGAATGAGGGCTATTCCTGCTGCCAACAAGGCTGTGTGACCTTGAGCAAATCAAATAATCTCCATGGTCTCTGTGCCTTCCTCTGTAAAAGAAGGACATCAGGCTACATTGATACTAAAGTCTTCCCCAGTGCTAACATTCTGACTTTCAATATCTGTTTTCTGTTTAGTCCCTTGTTTGAAAATCCTTGGAGGAAAAGAAATTAACCACACAGAACCTGAAAGTGACTCTGGAAGCCAAATTTAGAAAACAGATTTCAAAAGGAGAAAAAATAAGTTTACAAAATTTCTTTATTTAGAAAGCGAGACTGCCCTGCAAAGTGTTCGGCTTGATTTGTGAGACTCAGTGACCAGATAAAGGCCATACAGATCTCCTTGATTAGCCAATTCTCCTAGCTGCAGTAAGCCATGAACCTGGTTCAGTGGCCCTTTCTGGCCTGCTATCCTGGCTGAAGCTGGAAGAAGCCCATCCTGTGTGGGAGGGATCCGAGAAAAGAAGCCAAGCTTTTCATGTGGGTGTTCTATCTTGAATTCAGAATGTCTATACCATTCTGTCTACTTCTGTTTTTGTTCTTAGTGATTATTATATAGTGACACAGCCCACTGCTACCATGAACCAGTTTTTTTCACAACCTTGTGCTAAGCCATGGTATAGTGAACAGGTCTGGCTTCCATTTCTTTATGTGGTTCTATTCAAAAGTGTGAGATTGAGTTTGTTATAAATCTTGGCAAAAAAAGATATCCATAGCTTTGTGATCTTGGGAAAGTCACTTAAATTCTCCGTGTGTCGATTTTCCTCATGTTTTTGTAAAATAATGCTTATCCCACGTGCTCTTCAGTGTTATGAATTTCGAATAGTGTATATGTGGAAGTAGTTTGAGGAAATTAAAGACCTCTTAGACGACAATGAAAGCGATGCTGGCCAGGCACGGTGGCCCACGCCTGTAATCCAGCACTTTGGGAGGACGAGGCGGGTGGATCACTTGAGGTCGGGAGTTCGAGACCAGCCTGGCCAATATGGTAGAACCTCGTTTCTTCTAAAAATACAAAATTAGCTGGGAGTGGTGGCGGGACCCTGTAGTCCCAGCTACTTGGGAGGCTGAGGCAGAATTGCTTGAACCTGGGAAGCAGAGGTTGCAGTGAGCCAAGATTGCACCATTGCACTCCAACATGGGCAACAAGACTAAAACTCCGTCTCAATAAATAAATAAATAAATAAATAAATAAGAGAGAGAGAGAGGAAAATAATATGTTTATTCTTCATGACATATGCTATTGAAAAATTGTATTGCTTTTTTTTTTTTTTTTTTTTTTTTGAGATAGGGCTCTGTTGCCCAGGCTGGAGTGCAGTGTTATGAGCCTTACTGCAACCTCTGCCTCCTGGGTTCTAGCATTTCCCTGCCTCAGCCTCCCAAGCAGCTGGGATTACAGGTGAGCGCCACCACGCCCAGCTTTTTTTTTTTTTTTTTGGTAGTAAAGATGAGGTTTCACCATGTTGGCCAGGCTAGTCTTGAACTCCTGACCTCAAGTGATCTACCCCACTTAGCCTACCACAGTAGGCTAATACCACTTAGAAATTCACAGCTTTTAGATTGGGAACCACCAGTGTAAGTAAAATATTAATAATTCTCAACTTTAAGTTTGGCCCTTACTGTGCACCAGACATTGTTCTAAGCACTTTACATATTATCTCACATAATCCACATCCTCCTCATCCTTCTAGTCTCAGCTTAAATGTTATCTCCTCAGACAAGCCTTCTGTTATCCAAGTAGACCTATCCTCTCCCCTTTCCATTATTCTCTATCATTTCATCCTGTTTATTTCCTTCAGGATACTCAGCAATACAAGTAATTAGTTACCCATTTGTGTACTTGTTTACTGTTGTCTTCCCAGTCAGAGTATGAGCTTTGAGAGCACAGACATGTACTGTTGAACAGTTTGGTTTACCACAGTGTACCCAGTAACATATAGTGCCTCAGTGACTGGCGCAGAGGAGCCATTTGATTGAATATTTATTGAAAGCACATAATAAGCAAAAAATGGCTTTATGAAGTAGACCCTATTATTTTCTCCTTCATACTGATAAAGAAACTAAGGCCTAGAGAGTAAAATAGACTCATCCCAAAGTTGGTAAGTCACAGAGTTGCTTTAAAACCCAGCTCTTCTGGTCTCCAGAGCACAAATTCTTCACTATGACCCTCGTCTCAGGAACAGAAGACTGAGTTCAGTCCTGGCTGTGTGAGATCTTGAGTAAGTCCCCTATCCCCTCTGGGACTTTTTCTTTCATTGAAAAATGAAAGAGCGGATGTCGCTATCTTCCTTATAGTGATGTTTTGTGATTTATGAGGTCTGTGATCTATGAAAATGAAATGGGGGACACTGAAGGAGCCAACAAGGTTGGCTTGATGCCTTTAAAAGTGCCAATTTTCAGTTATTTTCTTCCTTCTCTCCTTCTTTCACTGGAGATTTGCTAATCCTTATTTTATGCCAGGCATTATGTTGGAGGTAATAGGAATCCAAAGGCGAATAGAATATATATATAGTCCCTTACATTAACATGCCTGGCCTGATGGGAGATGCAGACCCATTAAATGGCTGCTTGAAATACAGTATGGGCCATATCCCAACAGTAATACTATGCCATGAGTAAGGCTCATGGCAATACAGAGGAGGAAGGGATTAATTCCATCATCTATGTGTATGTTGGTGGGAGTAGAGGTGGATATGTAGGAAGGGAGATGCAGTATAATGCTGAGCTGAGCCTTGGGAAAAGAATAGTTATCCATGTGGACAAGGTGGAGGTGAGGCTTTCTGGGCACAAGAGACATTGTGTGCAGAAGCACACCAAGAAACAGCATGAAGTGCTGAGGATTGCTAGGGTGGGGGGTTGGCTCTTAGGATATGAAGTTGGCTAGACAAAGAGAGCCCATGAAGAGCCTTGCTGAGGAGTTTGGACTTGACTTCTGAGAGCGGTAGCATGGCCAAATTGTGCTTACATTTTATTTTTAGAAGGATCATTCTGGCATTGGTAGGACTGGAGATAGGTAATGAGGTGAAAGGAGTGGAGACCAGTTAATAGGCTTTGAAGTTGTCCAAGTGAGAGATGATGAGGACTTGGACTTCAGGTGTTTGCAGCAGAGTTGGAGTGGAAGTAGATAAATTGGAGATTATTTTAAAAGGGAGACCCAAAGGCCTTGGTGATTAATTGGATGAGGAAGAATAAAAGATGAGATGAAGGGACTCATTGTAATGGATTGATATAGTCTAAAAGAATAAAACAGTGGCATTAATAATTATAGGTGATTTGGAGTGAAGTGGAAGAAATAATGATGTTGGTTTTGGATGTATTGAGTTTAAGATGTCTCTTAGCTGGGAGGAAAGGTGTAGCTCTCTCTACTTCCTTTCCAGAATAGCAGTCCTAGCCTAAGTCAGTCATCCTTAGACCAGTTTCCTGTGGAGCCAAGTTCGGTATAAAATTTCCCAAGATCTCACTGGCATTCCTGAGCTCCACATCTTTCAAGGTTAAAAGCTGAGTGTTGAAAACTCCCTGGACCCTCACTGATAGGCAAATGGATTATGGAGCTGGGTGTGTGTGTGTGTGTGTGTGTGTGTGTATGTGTGTTTTAAATCAGATGCTGGCTCCAGTGCAGCAAACTCTTCTGCCTCTTGCAAGCATCAGCCTTGGAAAAACAAAACAAAACAAAACAAACCTTTTTTATGGAGCAGCCTCTGGCCCTGACAGGCTCTGGCTCTCTATTGGCTCCCAAGAAGCCCCCCCACCTCTCTTAGCAGATTTTTAAAAGATTAGGTTGTACAGTGCTCAGCCAGATCCCCACGTGGCTGCTGAAGAAAGGCCAGAGTGTTGGGGACTGGACCCTTTCTCAGCCACCACTTCGGTGTCCTCAATGCTGAGACAAGACACCGTGTAGCTCAACTCTTTCCATAATGACGGGGCTGGGATCCTCCCCCACCTCAAGTCGAATATCCAGCTCTCACCAGGCGGTGGCAGGACCGAGCACGTGGTATCATTTAGGGGCTGGGCTCCAGGGTCCTCCTAGGAAAGAGGACAGCCCAAGAGGCGAGAGGCTGGCCGGCCATCCTGGCCATGGCAACCTCTCTGGCTCCTACAGCTGCCGGCCAAAGGCAGGGGGCACGCCCTGCGTCCCATTCCCACGTTCATAGGATGGTGTCAGGAGCCCGTTATCTCTTCTCCGCCTTCTCCTCACGCACCACCCCTACTGTCATACCGATAAATCCCGAGAGCAAAGGGTGGCACGATTCCACCCTCGCCCCTGCGGGCTGAAGGCGGGCACTAAAGCAGTGCAGTCCCAAGCTTCCCCTGCAGAAGCCGCGCTCCCCACTCAGTCCGGGGGCAGAGGGGGCGCGAGAGAGCAAGTGGGCGGGCGTCCCATCCTCCGCATCCTCCTCCAGGTCCTGGCGCACAGGGTGGGAGCGCTGCGCCGCGCCGCGCTGCGCATCGCGGCCGGCTTGCCGCCTGCTCCCTGCCCTAGCTGGGCCACCTCCCCGGGCTGCCGGTGGAGGGCTAAGAGGCGCTAACGTTACGCTGTTTCCGGTTTTCCAGCGGGCTCTGTTTCCCCTCCCAAGGCGGCGGCGGCTGAGCGGCGGAGCCCCCCAAATGGCCTGGCCAGATGCGGCAGGTTTGCTGCTCAGCGCTGCCGCCGCCGCCACTGGAGAAGGGTCGGTGCAGCAGCTACAGCGACAGCAGCAGCAGCAGCAGCAGCGAGAGGAGCAGCAGCAGCAGCAGCGAGAGCGGCGGCAGCAGCAGGAGCAGCAGCAACAACAGCAGCATCTCTCGTCCCGCTGCGCCCCCAGAGCCGCGGTCGCAGCAACAGCCGCAGCCCCGCAGCTCCGCAGCCCGGAGAGCCGCCGCCCGTTCGCGAGCCGCAGCCGCCGGCGGCATGAGGCGCGACCCGGCCCCCGGCTTCTCCATGCTGCTCTTCGGTGTGTCGCTCGCCTGCTACTCGCCCAGCCTCAAGTCGGTGCAGGACCAGGCGTACAAGGCACCCGTGGTGGTGGAGGGCAAGGTACAGGGGCTGGCCCCAGCCGGCGGCTCCAGCTCCAACAGCACCCGAGAGCCGCCCGCCTCGGGTCGGGTAGCGCTGGTAAAGGTGCTGGACAAGTGGCCGCTCCGGAGCGGGGGGCTGCAGCGCGAGCAGGTGATCAGCGTGGGCTCCTGTGCGCCGCTCGAAAGGAACCAGCGCTACATCTTTTTCCTGGAGCCCACGGAACAGCCCTTAGTCTTTAAGACGGCCTTTGCCCCCCTCGACACCAACGGCAAAAATCTCAAGAAAGAGGTGGGCAAGATCCTGTGCACTGACTGCGGTGAGTCGCCCCCTCCCTTTGCTGGAGAAAGGGGGGAGGGGCGAGGTGGTGGAGAATGGGGGTGGGGCGGGGAGGTGCTGCAGGTGCCCGGGCCTGGCAAAGTCCGGGCGCTGGGGGTGGGGCCGCCCCTGGGCAGGGCGCCTGGCACGGGTGGGTGAGGGGGTTGGGGTTGAAGAGAAGGAGGATCAGGCTCAAAGTGTGCCAGGGGCGGGGGGCGGAGGGAGGCGCTGGCCTGTGCCAGCGGGGATCTGCGGCTGATGTATGGCATGTGGGGCTGGAAAGCTGCCATCATAGCCCAGTAGCGGAAGGAAAAACGGAGAGGTCCTGGCGGTGCTGGCCTGAGGCTCAGTGTCAGGAGTGACCCTCGGAGGCCTTGCCCGCTCTGCTCCCGCGGGCCTGCCGTGCCCAGGCTGGCAGGGTCTGCAGGAGCAGCTGGGCAGACTCCCAGGCTGTGAAGGCCTCCGCTTACAAGTTCTCCTAGGGAATGATCGCCCCCGCCCCCTCCTTCCTCTCCTGGGCTGGTTGCTCTGCTCATCCACACCGCTGGCGCAGGCAGAGTTGGACTTTTTCTGCTACTGTTTTCCGTCCTCCATGTGGCTCCAGTTTTTTTCTCCATCGTGATTGTCTGTTTTTGCTAAGCAGGTAGCCCATCTTTTTCTTAAGACTAGCGAGCAGTCACCTCTTTTTTTTTTTTTTTTTTTTTTTTGTAATAGCTGTTTCTGGGGGATATTACAAGGTCTGTTGATTGCGATGATGATGAAAGAGAGTAACTTACTTCTGTTGAATGCTTTAAGTTCAGCTCTAACGTCTTACTCGCCAGATGTATTTGACTGCATCTTTCATCTTCATGATGTTGGATGCTGCACAGGAATGCAGGTGATTAGAAACAAAACACCGAAATCTGTAGATCTCTGCAGCTGGGAATGGAAGTCTCCCATGTCAAAAGTCAAAGAAATGTCAGTCTAAGAGCTTTTTCTTCTTGTCCCTGAATCCAGTACTTACTTCTTAGTAAGCTATGTCAGATCAAATCGACCCACACTGGAGCATTTGGTGTAAGCCCGTCTCGTGCTTATTCACGTTGGGGTTTCTTTTTGTCCCAACTAAAGCTGAATTTGTTGGCATGTGGTATGACTTGCTGGACTGTGTAATCGCTGAATTATGATAGATGTCCTGTACTCTCATAGAAATTGGTATGTTTGCCAGTTTACCAACTGATTCTAGGTAGTGTAGACAGGCTTTGTTTGAGTAGCAAAATATGTGTAACAGCTTATAGTAAGTTTTGCTGCCCTCATCTTTCTAGATCAATACCTATGACTTTTGGAAGCTTTCCTCCCCCACTCCCTTCAGGAGGCAAATTTTAGGAGTTTACTTATGGGAGTATATCTAGGCACTAACTGTGTTAAACTGTGATCACTTTAATGAGAAGAATCTTGGCAATGTCTTAATAAGAAGGGGAAAACTTTGGGGGATAACAGCCGTTTATCACCCTGACATTATCCTTAGGAATATCGTCGACTGCTTTTTAATATTAGTTTTATGTTCTGAAATGTTTTATGATGACAAGCAGAGACCAGCTAAGAATTTCTAGTTTTTTATTCTATTGAGTATTTTATCTGAGATCCCTTGGGGAGCTGTGAAACAGTATTATACAGTGGAAAATAGATAGTAAAAATATTTATTGAACCTTGTTCAAGGACAGCTTCTGTTTGGTTGTTGGTGAGTTGCTCCTGCATTTGCACAGTGTATATCTCCACATAATCCCTAGTCTGGGCTGCTGAGGACTTGATGGTCTTTGTCAGACAACCCCATAGAGTAACTGGCTTCTCTGCTCCCTTGTCTCCCTCCTTCTACTTTCTCCTTCCCCCAACACAATATGCCTCATCAATTACACATTGTTTGTTCTAGTGAGCATTTAATAGCTTAACAGTTGAATGCAGAAATCATGAAAGATTTGAGGGTCAGAAACATGGTCTGTTTCGAGATTATGATCATCTCATATTATCAAAATAGCATGTGTAGTACAGTTCTTAAAAAGATACATTTAGAACTGCAATCACTGGTAAAGGAAGGGCCCTCACATATCACAAATTATCAAGGATCAGGAATGTGTATGGCAGTAAACATTTTAGAATGCAAAAAATTGCTTTGAATTGATATTCAAAGGAAAGTGTATAAATAGGTACTATTTTGGGGAGCCTTATATAAGGGGATTAGAAATTAAAGTACCTATTTGTGAGACTTGTGGAATTGGTGATAATATAACAGAAGAACATAAACTGCATTTTCTTATTTTCTGCTGTGTGGTTAAAGAAAACATGTACTGGTAATGGTATATTAAATAAGGAAACAAAATCATCCTAACTAACCACAACACTGTCCTTGTGCTTAGCAGGAAATAACTAACAAATTCATTTTCTGTTTTCTATTCTAAAGAAAGCCCTCTGGGCCACAGGGTCATTGGGAACATTTTCTCCTTGGAGCAGATTTGCCCATTGCAAAATAGGGAAAGTGGCACTTGGAAACTGTCGTCGTGGCCGTTATATTAAGCAACTGAGGTTGCATTGTTGCTTTGTTTAGCTAGTTTCGGGTCTGAGTGTGTGTAGGTTCTGAGAGGTGTGGTTCCCTGGGAGGTCATCTACAAAGCTTGTGGGGTTTTTTTTGGGGGGGGCGGGGGGCACCATATGGAGGGATAATATTGTGTTTAAAAATTGGCCTCAGGAGCATCAATGCGGGAGGTCACACTGGACCTCTTCTTATCAGTCCTCGTAAATGGCTCATTTCCAACCTGAAATGTTGACCTGAAGTCTGTAATATAAGGTGGGGAAAGGTAGACAGGGGTCTTGCTGGAATAGCAAGACCTGCCAGAGTGGTATTTTTACATATCTAATGGGTATCATTTATCCAGAAAGAGTACATCTGGTGATAGAGTTGAGTAAAATCTTTGCATTTCTTAGAAGATTGCATGTATGGAGGGAGGTGTTTTCTGTACCTTCTGTGGAAAGGCAAGGAAAAAGAGTTAGAAAGACCTTGCAGGGATTAGCAACTCTGTACAATGTTATAAAAGGCTCCTGTTCTGCAAATAGTCCTGCATTTTAAAAGATGGTTGCATATATTTTGGTATAATTACACCCTATCTTGTTGTTTTCTTATATTCATATTTTTAAGCAGTTTCCTTATTGAATAGATGCAGTAAATAGCATAAAAAATAAAGATCATTTCTTTCTTTGGGATTTCCTGATTAGCGGTTTTCCAGTGTATAGTGTACTTTGTTATTAAACAAGGAAAGGTGTATTCCTGGAGAATTTTACATTCTTTAGGATAGTTTTAAATTAATGTGGCACCCAGATTCACATATTAGAGAAAGGTGGTTCACAAAATTCAGTATAGCAAAAGCGACTACATATTTTTAAAATGCTGTTTATTTAAAGAATCTTTTCTTCCCTAGCCAGCTGGAAACCCAGCTGTGCTGCAGCTTGAAGATGGGAAAGTGAAACTAGATTAGAAACTGACCAGTCCTAGTGATGAGGACTAGAGGCATGGTTGCAGATTTAAGGATTGAATTACCACCCTAAAGTCATTATTTCTTGCAGTGGCTGCTTTCCTTGGCAGACTGCAATTCTTGGGGCAGGAACAATAGCTTATCTCTGAGGTCTTCTTTCTCTGAGCTCTCCTGCCCCCCAGTGTTTCGTACTTTGCCTGGTTTATAGAAGGACTCTCCATCAGTGTCATTTGAATGGGTAAAGTCAAGTGAAGTTAAAGAAAGCCTCCAGATTAATACTAAAACAATCTTAACTCTCTGACCTGTGACATCAAGTCCTGTGCTGAAAAGCTGAGTTTGATGATAGCCTTTACCTGTCGCTATGGGAACCTTTCTTCCAAAAGAATCATTATCAACTAGAGTACTTAACCACAATGTGCTTAATCATTGTGCTGATTAGTGTTAATGGGATTTGAGCGGTGGAGAATAAAGATCTTGCTGGAAAAGACCCTCTTATTTTTTTTCTTTTGGAAAGTAGATTACTACTTGCCCACCCCCAAATTTAAACAAAAATAAAACAACCATGGTTTGAATCAACAAACAGTTTGGGAGCTAGGGATGGTGGTGTATTAACAATCAGGTGACTAACTTCCTCTCTGCCCCTAATCAAAGCAAATGTGTTTCCCCTTTACCATCCTCTTTTATCTAAGGAATTTTAATTTTATTTTCTAATATCAATTAGTTTTTTTCTTTACAAAATTATATTTATATTTTTGGAGCTGTAACACACTTATATGGCTCAAAATTCAGAAAATACATAAAAATATATGAAGAAAAGTTTCCTTCTTAACCCCCGTTCTCAACTACCCAGGTTTAAGGCTCTGTGGTAAAATATTCAAGAATAATTTATTCTTGAAGTGTGTGTTTCTCTAAAAACACAATGTTTTTCAAAGTAGTCTTTTTTTTTTTTTAGATGGAGTCTTGCTCTGTCACCCAGGCTAGAGTGCAGTGGTACATTCTTGGCTCACTGCAACCTCTGCCTCCCTGGTTCAAGCGATTCTCCTGCCTCAGCCTCCTGAGTAGCTGGGATTACAGGCACCTGCCACTGCGCCTGGTTAATTTTTGTATTTTTAGTAGAGACAGGATTTCACCATCTTGGCCTGGTTGGCCTCCAACTCCTGACATCGTGATCTACTCACCTCGGCCTCCCAAAGTGCTGGGATTACAGGCGTGAGCCACCGCTCCCGGCCCAAAGTAGTCTTATATTTTCTTTCCACAGAGGAAGAATGTTTATTTTGCCATTAAGTCAATTTTGTGGTAAATTCTTCCCAGGTAGTACATATTTTCTTAACCTGGCCCAAGATCTTATCTACCTAGTTCTAATGATCTCTGAGTCCTCTATCTCAAGTGTCTAGCTAAAGGATCCTTTCTTCTCAATACCTTACCTCACAGATATAATTCAAGACTCAGGAATGAAAATACCAACTTATTTTTCAGATACTTTGCCATTAAGTTTTCCATGACAATACATTTTATAAGTCTTAATTGGGATGCTCAAAGGAGAGATCCAAAGTTTTATCACTGGGATTCAGGGCTGCATCTCAACCCACACAGCAATTTTTATTGTTTCACCCACTTGGTGATCTCACAGTAGCGTCCATGTGGGAGATCACATGATTTCACAGATAAAAAGAGAAAACTCCACAGTGCATGATTGCTTTGATTTTCATTCAGAAGCCAGAGTCCCCAGTTGTCAATGAAGAGTTTGATTTGGACCATATTCATGCACAGCTGGTACAATTCCAGGGAATTTAGCTACCTGAATACTGTTCTGAAGTACATTTAAGGTAACTGATTTGAACATAGCATTAAAATTTCAGAGGAACAGGGAATTGCCATTTGGATACATAGGAAAAAAGTAAATATGCAAATATCAAAACAGCAGAAATCTTAACCCTCGAAACGCTGTTTGCTTAGTGGCATTTGGCAATTTTGAAAATTTGGGAAAGGAATGGTGGTATCAGTATCATTGAAGTTTCCCCAATGCAGTTTTCAACAACTTGTTCTTAGATCTTTCTTTGCAAGGTCTGAAGTGTTGTTAGTATAATTTGCACTAAAAGTAAGAGAAATTTCCCCCCAAATTTTGTGTTTGGATGGATGGGTGTAAATGGTGTGGGGATTTTTGTCTTACTTGTTTCTAGCAAGTTAACCCTCTCCTCCCACTTACTTTTTGGAATTTGTACATAGAAATAAGTCCAGTTTATGAATTTCAAGAGATGATACAGGGAATTCTTTAGGAAACTAGGGAAAGTAGATGAATTAATCGGTAGAAGTGCTAAATTATGACAAGTTCGAACAATGACTTTTATATTTAATTAAAGCAGACTTCTTTAAAAACAGTAATACATGCAGATGAATCTTGCTGAGCTAGAGCTCCATGTCAGATTGTAAGAACTGAAGCACACATAGAGGATGATTAAAAGGTATTAGGATGACATGAAAGGACATCCTGTACCCGGGCAAAGAGCTAGGGAGCTTTTGCCAGTCTGGGGTCAAAAGACAAATTCACACTTATGGAGTGTGATTAATTGCTGCTAATCAGCTATAATGTTTTTGATAATTATGAAATTACGTTAAGAAGCCTTCCTTCTCTGGCTAGTTGGGAGAATGTGGCATATGAGCTCCATTCTACAGTAACATTCCCTTCCCAGTTTGTATATGCAGTAAGATCCAAATAGCCATCTCCAGGGACCTTCTCTGGGACAGAGGCCTGACACTTCCGGAGCCTGTCAGCTCTGCTCTATGCCTCTGTTCAGGACCAGATTGTGCTGCTAGCCTCCTGAGTGTGGGACAGGACTGGTGGTTAACATTTCATTTACCCTTGCAGATGTTTCTAGAGCAGCAGAGGCCCAGGTACTGTAGAAAGTTTCTGTGTTCTGCAAGCAATGCAGACCTCCAAGATGTGATGATCAGATTACTTTTTTTTTTCTCTCCCCAGAAACTGAATCCACAGTTCTGTTTATCATTCACAGTTTCTTGCCCTGTGCTGAGGACATTGGCTCCCGTACACCTTCTTTC
Organism: Papio anubis; assembly: GCF_008728515.1. Classification (NCBI taxonomy): domain Eukaryota; kingdom Metazoa; phylum Chordata; class Mammalia; order Primates; family Cercopithecidae; genus Papio; species Papio anubis. The sequence continues at coordinate 132,721,651 of NC_044980.1, read as the reverse complement.
CCTGATCTGTTATATAAAGACTGAGGATCTGTCTTTGTCCTTTATGCTGGGATGTTTTACTTGGTCTTGATCTTGATATTGATCCAACTAACAGAAGCCAGGCTGAATTAACATTCCTCAGAATTGAATGAGAGAAAGGTCACAAAATGGCTAAACACCTGGTCCAGCCCATGCAAAAGTCAGGACATCATGAATTCTATTGTGACAGTGATGCAATTTGATATCCCAAAAGTTTTATTACAAAAAGAACTTTCTTTTAATTCAGTCTTTTAAATGTTTGCTTCAACAAGTATTTAAATATATATTCTGTGTAAAGAACAAGTTACTTTAGAGGAACTGCATCAGATACAGTCGCCATCACCAATGAGCTTACAATCATATAACAGTAATTTAACTTAGAATATGATAAACACTATAAGATATGCCAACATAGTGCTTTTGGGAGGAGGAGAAGAGTCAAAAAGGAAAGAAAGATAATATCTGGTTAGAAGATTAAAGAACGTTTCTTGGAGAAGTAGTTTGAGAAGGGTTTCCAATAATCAGAGATAGTTGAGGTGAGAGTAGTTTGGGAATAGAGATGAATCAATTGATTAAATGTATTTCATGCGGCAAGAGCAGCATTCTCAGTATTAGAGGGGGGATGTTTGTGGAATAAAAAAAAAAAAAAACCAGAATGAAAGGGGAATGAAAATGAGTAGCCTGGAGTGGTAGATTAGGGTGATATTGTCTTTCTTTCTTTGCAGAGATGGGGTTTTGTCATGTTGCTCAGGCTGGTCTTGAACTCCTGAGCTCAAGTGATCCTCCCCCTTTGACCTCCCAAAGTCCTGGGATTACAGGTGTGAGCCACTGCGCCCAGCCTAGGGTGATATTTTAATCAGTCTTGAATGCTAGGCTGACGAATTATTGTTAATTATATAAGTAGTATTTGAAGGCTTAGGTTAAAAGTAACTCGGTAACATTTTGTAGTTCAGTGAATGGGTCTTGCACATATTTCGTTAAACTTAGCTGGAAGTTTCGTGGTTTTTTCCTATGGCATTGTATTCATGTTATTATAAATGGTGTTATTAATTTAATTTCATTTTTCAGTTACTCATTGTAGTATGTAGAAATATCATTGTTTTGTTTTGTTTCATATATTGACTTTGTATGTTGTGACCTGAATACATTCACTTATTTGTTCTATCAACTTTCTTTTTGTATATTTCTTGGGATTTTCTATGTACATAATTGTGTTGTCAATGAAAAAAAGATATTTATTTTTTCCTTTCTAATCTGTTTCTCATTTGTTTCTTTTTCTTGTCTTATTACACTGCCTAGGACTGCCAAAGTACAATGTTGAATAGAAGTGGTAAGAGCAGACATTTTTTTTCTATTCATGCAGGAAAACATTCAGATGTTCACAATTAAGTATGATTTCAGCTAAAAGTTTTTAAAGCTGCCCTTCCTTCAAAAAAAAAAAAAAAAAAAAAGTCTACTCCAAACAGTGTAATGACTAAGAGTTTGAGCTCTGCAGTCAGATGGACCTGGGTTTAGAAGCCATCTTTTGCGGCCGGGCGCGGTGGCTCACGCCTGTAATCCCAGCACTTTGGGAGGCCGAGGCAGGTGGATCATGAGGTCAGGAGATCGAGACCATCCTGGCTAACATGGTGAAATCCCATCTGTATTAAAAATAGAGAAAATTAGCTGGATGTGGTGCCACACGCCTGCAGTCCCAGCTACTCAGGAGGCTGAGGTAGGAGAATCACTTGAACTTGGGAGGCAGAGGTTGCAGTGAGCTGAGATTGCACCACTGGACTCCAGCTGAGTGCACTCACTCCTGGGTGACAGTGAGGCTCCGTCTCAAAAAAAAAAAAAAAAAGGAAACCATCTTTTGCATATTCCAGCTGGGTGATATTGGGCAAGTTACTTTCTGCATCTTAGTTTCCTGTAAAATAAAGATAGTGATAGCACTTAATAGAATTGCTATAAGTATAATGTAATAATGCATGTAAAATAATTAACATATAATTTGCTCAAAAAATGTTAATTATTAACCAGAGTGAGCAGAAAGACTAGGTAAATGAAAATATTAAGTTCCAGAAGAAGACCGGGGGCAGGCAAGTGGAAACATTTTTATGAACAACTATGCTTTTCACCCAGATATCCCCATTTGTTTCAACTTGAGAGTTATTGGGCTAGATCTGGTGGAGGTGGTGGTGAGAAGAGAATGGGTTATGTGTGTGGTCTCATTGTGGAGACACCCATGTGAGTCCCAGGATATGAATGCTCTTTCTGTGGAGATCTCAAGTAGCCTACAGATCTTGATGTGCTCATAGGTATGTGTTGGTCAATTTTTTGAGAAGGCTGCAGAGAGATATTGTTTTTCTCTGTTTCACAAACGGGAGGACTAAGACGCATAATCCACAGTGTCTCTTTCAAACTGCCATCATACTAGTGGGGTGAACCAAGTTCTGGAGTCCTGCCAGCTTTGCTCTTTGACTTCAGTAGGTCTTATCTTACATTTTTGCTGTTGTCAGGAGAAGTTGCTGAAAGTCCCTGGAAGATGGCTGAAAGCTTCCTTATTTTCAGATAGGGTCCCTGACTCATCCTGCTTTGATTTGGGGTTTCCAGGGTTGGGGATGGGTTCACACTCATCCTTTCTCTTTTCCTGTTTCTGTAGTGAGTTGTAATATATCTGGTGGCTTCCCAAGGTCAGAGGAATAGAGATGTGATCATGTAACAGGTGACATTTTTTGAGTTTGTGTGATTTTATTTTTATTTTAAATAATTAATTGATATGTGAAACCTGATGAAAGTATGAAACTTTACTCTTTAAGTGTTTGTAGGACAAAGACTGCCAATTATTTTACATGCATTATCTCATTTAATACCCATAACAATTCTATTAAGTGCTATCATTATGTTTATAGAAAATGAAAACACAGAAAGTAATGCATTTGGGGGTTCTTCCTCTAAATATTTGTTCGTTATTATTATCCCACAGGTCCTTGGCTGGCCATGAATCCCCTGACCTCAAGAAGTAGTCTTTATTTTTTCTTATTCTGAAAGTCTTAGTATTTGTGGCCTATATTATTTATATAACACTTATCATTTAATGCCGTACATTGCTAGTTATCCTTTGATGGGCCAGTATCTTATCTCGTTTACCTGGTGGTAAGATCTTTAGGGGCAGTAAGTTAAAATATGGTGACGTTTTAATATTTGATTGCTGGTATTGCCAAGTAAAAGGGGAGCAGTGGGAGCATTTGCTTTCTCTACTGCCCATTTTTTTCCTAGACACATTTCAAGATTCATCAAATGACAGCCCAGGCTAAGGGACAACCATGGAAAGTGCCTTCAGACATTTCAGTGAGGGTGGAATTTTGCTTCCTGATCATGTTTCAGTTCTGTTTTGTTTTTTTTTCTCAGTAGTCCATAGTTTCTTTATTTTCTTGCAAGTAATTATCCTCTTTTGTTGAGTTTTAGAATTATCTGTAGGTAGTTTTTCTCATGTATGTCAACATTTTGGCTTGTGTTCTTTTTCTGTGTTTTGGTTAGTTGGCATTCTGCAAAATTTACCAGTTTCACTTGCCACCTGAGCTTTTTGGATATTCCTTATTCTGGTCTCTCACTGGAATGCCCAGATGCACTCTTAATCTGGCCTCTTCATGGTTCAGGCTGAATACCTTCAGAGGTAAGAGGTATGACCGGGTGCCTTTTTTGTAGTAAGCTGAGATCACGAATTAGGAGTAGCACCTTTTTGCCTAGTAGACAATTTAGGGGCTTTTGGAGGCCAGTACTGGTTCTTTGATCGCTGGTTTTCATTTCGAAAGGGCGGTGGTGGGAGCCCAATGCTTTCTCCTAATGTTTCTCCTTTGGCATGTTCATTCTTTCACCATTCCCTTGAAATGAGGCATTTTCTGCCATGTCTGCTTGGCTGAAGTATTGGGTAGGGTGTGGCTTCTCCTCCAGCTCCAAGTTGGACACCACCTTGCAGAAGGCTGTGGCACTCAGCGTCCTTGAGTCTCTGAGTCCCTTCCACTGGTGCCTTTGGCCATAGGTATGATCTCAATACAGCACCTTGCCACACTTGCTTAGACCAGCAATAGATTTCTTAAGCACTGCCCCATTGATGCCTCTTTTCTGGAGTAACTTTGTATGGCTTTAGAGAGGAGAGTTTATTTACCAGTCAGGATGGAACAGGTAGTGATTAAGCAGATGATCTGTCATGTCTGAATCTCTGTCTCTGGATGAGAGAAAACAGCAGGGCTGCATCCAGGGCAACTTTTCTAGCATTGTTATTGGTTGATTTGATTTTAGGGGAAAAATAGTGAAAACAAAAACTTTTTCTAAAAAAGAAAGGAGTCTCACACCATGGCAGGATCCAGTTGTCACAGGATGAATCCAAGGCCTGTAAGTGAAGAGTTGCTTTTAAAGGACTCTGAGACTTCCAAAGATAGCCTGTCTGACTGCTTACTGTTGGTTGGTTTCTTTCTCACAGTCTGTTTGTATGGGTTTTACTTCTGACCCTCTCTTACCTGAGGCTTCACCTCTCTCACCTCATCCCACCTGGCTTCCTTCCTTTCTACTTAGGCCTGCTGATAGAATTGCTCTTCTCTGAATGTAACATCCATTCTTCAGCCCCCATTGTCAAGAATCAGGAAAATTTCCAGAAATTTCTAGTATAAAATTCCCAACCCTTCCTTAGACCTTAGGTCTGACAGACCTAGTGGGGAGGTAGGCACAAGCTTGGGATAGGATGAGGGTGGAACCAAATCCAGTAAATCTGGCTAAGTTTCCCTTAGGTTGGATTCTTTTGGACATAACATGGAGTTTTGTTGTTTTTTTTTTTTTCCCCAGAAGTCATCTTCCATAATTCCAGGTCTCATTTTCAAAAGGAATGCTTTCTCCAAAAAGGCTAGTAACATTCACTGGTGTCTTAGTAACATATACATTAAGTTGTCTTGGGCAAGTACTGACAGAGATTCCTTTCAGATGGCACCTCCAGAGCTCAGCCCAGGTGATTCAGGCCAATGCTAAGAAAATCCCACCATGTAGAGCCACGTAGTATTACCATCTGGGCAGGGCCAGACACTACCACCTCTGAGAGAAAGGAGAAAGGTCTTTCTGCTGGAAAGAATCTAATTTGTAAGTTGAAGGGAGGCACATGGGTGGCTCCCAGATTGGAAGGGAGCCTTCCGTATTTGTTTCTTACTGTGTAAATTATATAAGTAGGTTTCCACTGTGTATGGTTTACACTCAGTCAACTGAGAGGGCAAACGGGAGCTGGAGCTGAGACTGGTTCCCTTGGAAGTGCTGTTTTCACCTCTGCCAGGCTTTCCCCTGCTTCACCTATGCCCACATACAATGTGGGCTCTGCACTTCTCCTGTGTGGTGTTACAGCCTCAGGGCCTCTGGTGAATGGTCTGCCTTATGTCCAGAAGTAAAAAAAGTTAAAAGCATTGGTTTTAGATTAGTTCTGTAAAGGGAACACCTAAAACTAGTGCATCCTAGGGAGCTCTGTCTAAAAGAAAACATTGAGTTGGTAAAGAGTCCCACTGGGTTTGATGGGCTTCATTGGGTCAAGGTCATGAACCATATATATATTTTTTAAGTACAACAGTTTACTTTCCTCATGTCTGAAGTTAAATAACAGCCTAATCATTCCAGAGTAGGAGTGAGTGTTCTTATTATAAGAGGGAGAAAAGGGCGATCGATAGTGCTACTCTGTCCACATGACTCAGGGAGTAATCCAATGACATAACTCTCCATTCTAGGGTTCAAAGATTACTTTCTGTGGAGGAGTTTGCTACTAACAATGTGGCTTTGGGAGAGGAACCTTATGGTTGGCTTGCAGTTGACCCAGTCAGCCTTAAAAAATGAAGCTGGTTTGTGGATCCTGCCATGGGTTCCTCCAGGAATGCTGTCATAGTGTTTGGTTTTCTGACACACCTCTTTCCCCTCTCCCTTCCTTCTCAGGTCATTCCATCACCATGTCTTCTTTCGACCACTTTGTAGAGGGTACAGTCCCTTAGGGGTTGTCCTTGGTTCTTCTCTCAATTTATGAAATCTGATTTTAAGATTTCATCTGTTCATAGCAGAATGGTTATGACTGCACGCTGGAGCATTTTTTTTTAGAGAGAGCATTGCTCTGTCACCCAGGCTGGAGTGCAGTGGCAGGATCTCAGCTCACTGCAACCTCCGCCTTCCAGATTCAAGCAATTCTCCTGCCTCAGCCTGGAGCTGACTTTTAAAGGCGAGTCTTTACTCTGTGACTTACTAGCTGGATAACCTGGGGAAAATTAATGAACCTCTTTGTGCCTCAGGTTTCCCGGCTACATTATGGGGCTCACAGTAATACCTACCTCATAGCATTGTGATAAAGATTTGGTGAGTTACTCCACATTAAGTGCTTAGAGAACAGTGCCTTCTTATAGAAAACATTCAATGCAGACTAGCTGCAATTACTGTCATGTCCGTCATTAGTGGAAAGAGAATGACTTTTGATTCAGATGGGTATGTGACTCTGTTCCTGACTGTGTTCCTTACTCACTGTGCAAACTTGGGGAAAGTCCCTTAATTTTTTTGAGTCCCAGTTTCTACCTGCCTATGACAGTTATCAGTTGTGGTATGGCAAAACACCCAAAATGGAGTTGCTTAACACAGCAACAGTTATTTGTTATAATCTCTCACAGTCCTGGGAATTGAGGGACTCAGCTAGGAGGTTTAGTATCTTTCATGTATTTTAGTCAGATGGTGGCTGAACAGTCAGACAGTTGTTGCGACAAGGTCATTTCAAAGTTTCTTCTCTGACATGTCAGGCAAATAATTCTGGCTGGTTTTCATCTGGGAGTGTAGCCAGGTCTGAGGACCAAGGACCTTGCCTGGGTTTCCTCACAGTACCAAGGCTAGGCCCAGGAATAAGCATCCCAAGGGAGGGCCAGGTAAAAGCTCTATTGTCTCTTAGGGTCTAGCCTCAGAAGTCACATAGCATCACATCCACCACATTCTACTTATTAGAAGAGAGTTACTAAGTAAGACCTGACCAGATTCAAGGGGAGGAGAATTACACACCACCTTTTGGTGGAAGGAGGGTCAAAGCATTTGTGGACATTACAGTTTGACCTCTGGCACGAATTATTTATATTCCTCACCCATGAAAAATATACTCATCCCTACCCAAAACCTACCCCCGGCCCCCTGGTCAATGTCTCATCTATTATGGCATTAGGCTCAGGTTCAGGAGCCAGGGTCTCATTGTCTCGGTCAGGTCTGTGTAAACTTGAGATTCCTCAATGCGGTTCCATGAGTACAGCAACTCGAGTACTGCTCCTCTTGATCTGAAGACTGAACTCAAGAGACAAGTTATCTATCCTCTACACCAAATACAACACTGGGATAGATTTGGGATAACTACTACAGATGCGGTTTTAAAAAACTGGTAACACTTACATTTAAAAATGACTCTTTTAATTTTTTTCTTTAGATTTTGAAATAATTTCAGACTTATTATAATACAAGAAAGTTGCAAAAATAGTACAGAGTTCCCAAATACTCTTTGCCTAGCTTCCTCAAATGACACAACATGTAAAATGATCAAAACCAGGACATTAATAGTATGGATGCAATACTATAAGCTAATCTATAGGCCTTATTCAAATTTTGCCAATTGTCTTACTAATGGCCTTTTCCTGGTCCAGGATCCAATCTAGAATCCTACGTCGCATTTAGTTGTCATGTCTCTTTAATTTTCTATCTACAGCAGATGATTCCATTTAGAAAGGAGGGAAACATGAGTCTCTAGTCCCTAGCAGTTTTGAAATCCAGCCTGGAATGTGAGTAGGTCTCAGTCTTATTGCCTGGGAATGGTTCTTCACTGTTTGTTGTTCTACCCTATGGTTCCTGGTTCTGTCCTCTGAATTACTCTTTTTCCATAAGATGTAGCCCGTGTTTGCAGCTAAGCAGTTTTCTCAGCCTGCTTCCTACTTATAGATATCCCTTTTCATCCAAGCTGGTGATGTTCCCGCTGGTGTAATAGCCCCCTCCATCCATGCAGGATATGTTCCACCCCCAGGGGATGTGTGAAATCGCAGCTAGTACTAGGCCTTATCCGTACTATGTTTTTCCTACACATACATGCATATGATAAAGTTTAATTTATAAATTAGACACAGTAAGAGATTAACAACAACACATAATAATAAAATAGAACAATTATAACAATATATACTGTAATAAAAGTTATGTGAATGTGGTCTCTCTCTCAAAATATCCTACTGTATAAAACCATGGAAAGTGAAACCATAGATAAGGGGGGACTACTATATACTTCTTTTAAAAAGTGTGTGGTTTTTCCGGTGAATCTTATTGGGGTTTACTGCCTTAGACAAAAGCCACACCCACAAATCTTCTTAACATAAGCTCTTCTGTACTTTGAGTTCCCTCTGAGGCTGCAGTGGGATAATACTCTTTAAGATTTGTAGAATTCCTATTATTTAATAGAAAGGATCTGTGAGGCACATTCTTAAGATCTATGGGGAGGCCTGGTGCAGTGGCTCATGCCTGTTGTCCCAGTACCTTGGGAGGCCAAGGCAGGTGAATTGCTTGAACCCAGGAGTTTGAGACCAGCTTGGGCAACATAGGGAGACCTCATCTCTACAATTTTTTTTTTTTAAATATTAGCCAGGCATAGTGGAGCATGCCTGTTGTCTCAGCTACTTTGGAGGCTGAGGCAGGAGAATCACTTGAGTCTGGGAGGTTGAGGCTGCAGTGAGCTGTGATTGCACCACTGCACTCTAGGCTGGGGGACAGAGTGAAACCCTGTCTGAAAAACAAAAACAAAAAAGACCCACGAAAGGACTTTTGTTTGTCTCAAACATTCTTTGAGACATTGCCTTTGATCTTTCCGAGGTCTTAACAAAAGATATAATTCAAAAAGTCTCAAACTGAGCTTAGTATCTTCTTGCCATACCCTGTTATGTTTAGGACACTCCTATCTTAAATAACAGCATTTATCTAGTCTTCCAAGCTGTTAGAAATGTCAAAATCATCTTTGAGTCTTTTCTCACTCTCATCCCCTGTATAGAGGACATTGACAAGTCATGACAGTTTTTACTACTGCAAAGTCTCCCCAATCCAATTCTTTTCATTCATGATACTCTAGTTGGAACTTTTATTTTCTTTCTTTTCTTTTCTTTTTTTTTAAAGATGAGATCTTACTGTGTTGCCCAGGCTGGAGTACAGTGGCTGTTCACAGGTGTGATAATAGCATACTACAGCTTGGAACTCCTGGGCTCGAGCAATCCTCCCACCTCAACCTCCCAAGTATCTGGGACTACAGCCATGTGCCACTGTGCCTGGCTTCTAGTGGGATACTTATATCTCACCTAGCCTGCCTTAGTAGCTGTAAATGGAATTCTCTAGTTTCAGTGTCTCTGTTCTCTTCTATTATCTATTGCTAGGATTCACTTTCTAAAACAGAGTAATTATCTCTTCCCAACCCAAAAATCTTCAATAGCTTCCTATTTCCTGTGGCATAAAGAGAAACTTCTTCACAGGGCATGCAAGACCTTCCACAATTTGGCTCCCACCTATCTGTGATCCTTAGTCCACTCTTCCACATTCACTCTTTGCCATAGCTAAAATTATCTACTTGACAATTTCAAACAAATTTTACATTTGTATCCTTTAGTGCTTTTGCTTATTCTGTTTCCTTGGCTTAGTATGCCTTTCCATTTCCTCTTCTCAGTCAGTTTCTTGCCTCCTCTTCCTTCTGGGCTTAGCTCAGATTCCACTTCTCCTCAAAGCTTTTTGTGATCCCCTCAGTCAGAATGAATCATGGCCTCCTGTGTTTCTGTAGCAGTTCATTACTCTTCTGTAAATATAAAGGCCTAGTCTATCACTTGGCATAGTCAGATGGGGGAGGAGGGCAAGTGTGTGTGCGGTCCTCCAAACTGTGAGCTTCCTGAGTGCAAGATGGAGCTGCAGCAAAAGATGTATCTTCTTTATCTTTTTGTGCCTTATTTAAGTTAACTAACAACTGCTGGGTGACTTGAAGAGCGTGACCTCAGGATTTTATCTTGGGATTAAAACTGGCCATTGGGAATAAGCGCCTGGCTCATGGAAGGAAATTGACCTTAGGTATGTATATATTGGTAGAAATATGAAGGCAGTAAATTGAGACAGTCACTTTAGAAAAAAAGCCAAATCTCTGATATGTGAATTTGAGTCTGTGTTTTATTAGCTTCTATGGGAAGCACCTTGAAAAGGTTATTCAGGATTGGAGAATATGGCTGTTTTTTATACCACTGTATCCCGATCAACTTCATGGTACTTGGTGCATAATAGGAGCTCAATAAACATTAACTGAGGGAAAAATTAGTGAAAAAACAATTTCTTCTGTGTGACTCTGCAGTGTACCTGCATGTGCCATACACAAGGAACATAGCCAGGAAAGCTGGTTCAAAATCAAGGCTTATGTATCATAAGTGATTTATCCAGGGCCTTCCTGATACTTAGAGCCTTCTGCTGTGCTACAGAGATGGCAGATATGTGCACAGGAAGACTGCTGAAAATGAATGGCAGAATTGCAGTCTGAATCCAGCAAGCAGAAGTGACAGCAGCTGCTTTTAGGTGGCCCAGAGGAGTGTTGGGCTATGTGTGTTTAGTTGAGGAAGAGGAGACTAATCAGGCCTTGTCAGGGGTTTGTTTTGTTTTGAAATAATGAAAGTCCTTCCTGGAAATCAGCTTCCCTGGGTTCAGTCTCAGTCCACTGCTTTCTGTATGGCCTTGAGCAGGTTGTACTTACATTCTGGGCTTTTGTTTTCAGCAAACTGTAGTTTCTTCTTCAGCTGTGAGAGCTTGTGAAGAGAGTGTTTGAGCCTATTAGGTAAGTGGCATAAAAATAGCCTCGAAATATAGAGACTGCATGGGTTTAGAGTTTTTCTTTGAAAAGTTTAGCAAAATCCTGGGTTGAGAGACAATCTAGATGTCTCAAATGTTGAATTTCTTTCTTGAAGCTGGACTTCCCCTGCATTTCCTTCTGAGTCTCAAACCCGAGCAGCTTCCATAAGTCTGTGATTGTGACAATTGGATGGGAGGGGTTAGGGCAATTTAGGAAGATAATGGGGCCCTGACCTCCTCCTGCCTTTGAAATCCACAAAAGAGGGAACATGGGGGAAATGATGAAGAGTTGATCAAAAAATGAGGATCGTCCCTCCCAAATTAGGACAACTGGCTTGGTGATAAAATTGTTTTACTCTGGCCGGGCGCGGTGGCTCATGCCTGTAATCCCAGCACTCTGGGAGGCCGAGGCGGGCGGATCACGAGGTCAGGAGATCGAGAGCATCCTGGCTAACACAGTAGAAACCCCGTCTCTATTAAAAAATACAAAAAATTAGCCGGGCGTGGTGGCGGGCACCTGTAGTCCCAGCTACTCAGGAGGCTGAGGCAGGAGAGTGGTGTGAACCTGGGAGGCGGAGCTTGCAGTGAACCAAGATTGCACCACTGTACTCCAGCCTGGGCTACAGAGCGAGACTCCGTCTCAGAAAAAAAAAAAAAAAAGAAAAAAGAAAAAATTGTTTTACTCTGATACTAACCCTCAGGACCAGGTACTATGAAAAAAAAAATAAAAGTATGACTTTGGGCATCTCTCTCCATGCAGTGAGGATAGTGTAACCTCTTCCCTCTGCCCTGCCCAGCTGGGTTCCTCTAGGGTAGTCTCAGGAGTCTTGGGGGAGAGAGCCTGTTGCTGGATTTCAGAGAAGGGGTGGATTCAGTTGACAGGTCTCTCAGGGGATGTCAGTTTTACATCTGTTTGACCTTTGGCTTGTCCTTGGAGGTCCTGTGCCTTCCTGTTTTTGGGAGGGTCAGCTCAAGGTGACCTCTCTGCACTCCATAGATAGGAGACTTGGCCTGCTTGGTCTCTTTGATATTCCTGAGAAACCAATTTTGCTACAGGGCTGGGTGAACCATATGGCAACCTAAATTACAGAGATTGTTGGCGTTTGTCAACAGTAAGAACAGGCTTTTTGGCTATAGCAAATCCCCCAGGTAGGGTTTCCACACCATCTGTGATCACAGCATACAGGATCAGCTAGGTGGGTGTGCAGTCCCATTCTCTCCACTTCCTGACTCCAAAAGGAAGTAAGAGGCAAGTTCAAAATCAAATATTGGTTAAGGGATTTTTTTAAGCTCCTTGATTGGTATTTTCTTTGAAGGATGCTAAGGAGGTCTAGTAATCATGTATCTTGATCTTGAGAGGTTTACAGTCCATTTGGGGATATCAAACTCACATGAATCAGTAGCAAGTGACATAAAGCAAAATATAATGATTGCAAAAAGGTAAAATAGACTATAGGATTCAGAGAACGAGAAGATAAATTAAGACTGGAAATTTTCTAGTACAGAGTTAGGACTGGAGGTTAGCCTTGAATAAATAGATTTGGGGGATTTAGGCAGATAGGGGATAGGGTGCTAGGCCAAAAGGACAATGTCAGCAGAGGTAGAAACAAGCAGTTGTCTTTACAGGACCACAAGGAGATTAGCATGTTTGGGGTAGAGATATAGGGGAGATAAGATTAGGAAAGGAGGGCAGGACCAGATTAAAGAGGATCTGTAGAGACAGACAAAGCAATTTGGACTTGGTTCTGGAGGTGATAGGTTGCCATTGTAGGTATTCGAGCAGAGATATGATAGAAAGAGAGGAATGTTTTCAAATACTTTGTTTACACAATTCATATTGGACTGGAGTTGGGTAGAGATGCATGTTCTGGAGATCAAGGAGGGGGTTATAAAGTCCTAGAAGCCATGAAAACTGGGGGAAGAGGCAGGTAAACTAGGCAGTGTCTTTCATGAATCTGTGAGACTTGGTGATAAGCTGAGTAGCAGGCATTGAGGAGAAAAAAGAGTCAAGGTTTTGATCTTGGAAAGCTGGGAAGAATAGTAGCACCATTAACAAAAATGGATAAATTATGAGGAAAAGCAATTTTAAGAAGGAAAATGATGCATTTGGCAGCTATTTTATTTACTTAACAAATACTTATGTGACACAATGTGTACTTGGCACTGTTCTAAACACTTTATAAATGTTAACTCATTTTAGTTCCCATAATAATCATATAAAATAAATAGTGTTAGTATCATCTTTATTACAAAGGGGAAAACTCAAGTATAAAGAGGTTAACAATTTTCCCAAGATCACAAAGCTATAATAGCAGAGCCAGAATTCTGAACCCAGGCAATCTGTGCTAGACTCCCTCTTGTTGATAGGAGACTAAGCAGAAATATGGTAGATAGTAGATCAGATGTTTGTTGGATGCTTTCTTTGTGCAGAGCCCTTTGCATGAAAGGTAAAGATGAGTACAACGTGGACATAGCATTAAAAAGCTTGTAAAGGGCTAATGAGGAAATGGCAAATGGTGAAATCATAAGGGTACTAAATCATGTGCTGTAAGAGACAGTAGCACATAAGGAAGGGGAGAGGGAGGACAAATATGTATTTAGGAATATCAGAAAAGACTTCCAGGAAGAGATGGAATTATTGCTAGACCCTGAAAGATGGGTCAAGTTGGATTTTGGTAGTGGGTAGTAGGGGAAGGTCATTCTTGGTAGACATAAAAGCTTGAATAAAATCACGAAGAAAGTTAAAACATGTTTTGGGACCAGCACACTATACAATGCCTAGCTCAGTACCTAGTTCTGCAAACCTGAACTAGGATGGCAGGTGGTTCTAGTTAGGCTGCAGCATAAAGTATGAGTTGGAGAAGCAGTAAGAGAGAGGGCTGGGACTGCCTTGAGAGAAAGCAGGAGCCTAAGTGAGAGGATTGGACTGGAGATGTAGAATTAGAAGTCCAGGCAAACAAATAAGGAAGGGATTGTTGATTCTGTAAGGGCAGAGGACTCCTGGAGGTCTGACTGCAGGAAGGAAGTTGCTGAGGGCTGGGGATGGAGCCTTCTTTTATGCATGCAGATATCTAAGCTCTTCTTCAGGATAAACTTAATGTTCCCTACCAGAAAGGCTTGTTAGCTTGTGTCATGCGTTGTGTTCCTCTCTGAGGCTGGGAGACCACTTCTGGCTCTCTACCTTTGCTCTTCAGAGGTCTCCCTGCCACCAGAGGTGAATCAAGTTCTCATTGTCCTTGTTGCCTGTGTATTCAGGAATCCCATGGCCCTTCTGTCTGAACTCAAGAAGGCATTAATAAAATACTAGGCCATGCTCATGTTGTTGTTGCAGAGGTGATATTTTATTGAATCCTGAGTTCTTTGTGTAGTATGACATGAATGTGCTGAGATTGCTGTCTCTTAGGTCATGGACAGTGACATCCGGGGCATAGGAAAATTATGGTCCATTCCAGTATCCCATACCCACCTTAGGCCTTAAAGGACCATTCCTAGCAAAACAGTGGTGAGTAGAAGCAGAACTTCAAAATTCAGAGGTCAGGCATTACTTACGGAATTTTTCACTGGACATGCTGAAATAGTCCTAACCTCAGACTTTGTCTCATAAAACAGAAAGTACAGATCTAGCATAAAGAGAGAGAGAGATGTCAGTTTAAACTCCATTTGTCACTTACTGGCTCTGTGACCTTGGGACAACTGACCTTTTTGAGCCTGTTTTGTTAACTGTAAAATAGGGCTAATGATATTTGCTTTTCTTACCTACCAGGGATATTGTGAGGGTCAGCAGATGATGTCTATGGAAGTGCTTTAAGATTGCCAAGTGCTGTATGAAAGTATGCTGTTGTTATTATCACAACTGCGAACCAGTTTGCTCACTCAAAAATTAATGCTCTGAGAGTGCCTTTTGCATAACCTACTCACAGTCCTTCTGCCAAGGACTTAAAGGGCAAGGCTACAGAATAGGAGTTTGAGACACGGGATAGAGTATTTCTTCTGGCAGGCATGTCCTACTTCATTGGCTCCGAGAAGTACTCACTCTACCCTCCCCCCCGTGCATGAACATCTCTGAAATTTGTCTGTGCTTTATAAATGATGGCATAGAGGATGTGATGACATAAACTAACTCTTTTCTGAGGCAGTTGGGCTACGTATGCAAACTTTCTTTTTTTCTTTTTTCTACATGAAAAGCTATTTTTTTCTCAACTTTTGCTTGGAGAAGATCTTGCTAAAATGCAGTGGTGCATTTGCTGCTTCAGTAAGTGTAAGACTCAGTCTGTCTTTGAGCATCGTTCAGTGTGTCCTGGTCATTTTGCACAGATCTCTGGAAGGAGAAGGTTAGCTTGAACATATATGTCTGGATCTTGGGACATATCTTGCTATTGATTAGAAAATCCCTAATGACATTTTGGCATCATTCCTTTTCCTTTTAAAAGTGGAAGGTGAGATGCATTTTGGTTAACAGTTTATGTTATGTTGGGTTTGACTGTATTGGGCTCTGAAGTGTTAGAAGTTGAGGAGCTGGGTCTCATACCTCTGTCCTGGAAATCCATAACATAAACCCTCCAAAGTGGCAGGACAAGAAATCAGCTATTCACAAAGCTTTTCTTTAGGATGAATTAACCAAAGAAGTGTGTACTTGTTTCTTTTTACTTTTTGAAAGTGCTTCTGATTTGACTACTACAAATCCAGAGCTGCTTACTTAGTACCAATTCTTATTGTTTCAGTCTCTTACTGATTCTTTGGGTGTGGACTTTCCACCTTTTGAGTTGAATAGCAAGGAGACTTCTGAACCACTAACCCTCTGTCCTCTTGCCGTACATTCAGAGTATACAGATGGAAATTTTTAAATTAAGAATATAAATCCCAGCTGGGCATGGTGGCTTATGCCTGTAATTGCAGCACTTTGGGAGGCTGAGGCAGATGGACATCTGAGGTCAGGAGTTCGAGACCAGCCTGGCAGACATGGTGAAACCCTGTCTATATTAAAAATGCCAAAAATTAGCCGGGCGTGGAGGCAGGTGTCTGTAATCCCAGTTGCTTGGGAGGTGAGGCAGTTGAATTGTTTTAACCCAGGAGGCAGAGGTTGCAGTGAGCCAAAATTGTGCCCCTTAGAGGGGTAAGAAAGAGACGCTCACATTTATTGAGCATGTACTTCTATAGACATTACTTATTTGAGTCTCACAACAACCTAGGGAGGTGGGCCCTCCCTTTCCAATTTTACATCTAAGAACCTGAGGCTCAAAACAATTAGGAGAGTTCCAGGCTTGTCATAGGAGTTATAATTGAGCTAATTTGAACTTATACTTTCTTAAAAAATTATTTTTAAGGCTAGCCAAGGGAAGCAGTGGCATGGAGAAGGGATAAAGAACTCTGTAACTGGTTGTGATCCATTCATTGTAAACATCACTGCACTCAGACCGTCCTGAACCCATATTTTCTAGGAAGAGCCAGTCTGAAAACAAAGAGGACTGATAAGGGGATTATTTGCTCTTATGAATTACCCAGTTGTTCCCTCCTGTCTAATGTGGAGGCTCAAGAGATGATTGGACTTGGTTCTTTGAAGGGTTCTGTGGTTTCTTTCCTTGTTCCCAACCCTGGGGTTATGGAGTGACAAAGGCCCCCCGGTTGGAAGTGGGCTGTGTTTTTCAGCCTCTGATTGGCCGTTTTGTGGCCCCTGCTTCCAGTGGCTCCTGATTCAGGTCAATGCTGCTTGGTGCCCTAGAAATAACCGGGTTTCTAGCCCAGCATGACTCCCTTGAGCCCTTGGGCCTGCTAGGGCAGCACTGGCAGCACCTCTCCCCAGAGCTGTGTTTATTTGTCTTATGTCATTTGCTTATTTTAGGCAGCATGCTAAGTGTTAGTTATCACCTCCCCGTGATTCCCTGCCTCTTCTTCTCCTTCTGTCTTCCCCTGTGCTTTGGGAACTTTGGATAATAGGGACCTAGGAGGCAGCATTCTAAGTAGGGTCCCTCTACATTTCTTCTGCATTCAAAATTCAGCTTTTCTGCTGATTTTCCCTTGAGGATGAGCTTTTGTTAGAAACACTGGCACTGTAAATGAGTATCTCCTCTGTGGTCCAAGAAACGAGTGCCTCAAAGGTTTGAAAAGAGAGCACGCTTCAGGAGCAGGACCTGGATTGGGGATGGTGGTGTTGGTCTGGATCTGCAGGAGTCAAGCGCTGACCTATAATTTGGCAGCATCTGTTTTGGTCGCCTGCTTCCTTGTCACCTTGGCATGCACTTGTTGTCCTCTTAAATCTCTATGTATTAGTGCTGTTTTTGCAGTTGGGCTAAGAGATGCTGATGAATTCTCATCCTAGAGTCAAGTGCCACAGCTATAAGACAGTAAATTGGAGAAACTGCCCTTGATTCCAGGCTTTGGGAGCTATCAGTTAGGTGGCTGGGCAATGACGTGGGTGGCATTTCACTATGGACTACAGCATTAAATCAGATCCTGTTCTGTCAGGCGGCAAGGCTGTTCCTCCCTTCTCCTCTTCTAAAGTTACCATACGAAGGAGTGGTGAGGCAGCTTTTCCCTACTAACACACCCATCCCTCGTCTGCAGGCTGGCACATTGAGACCTCTCTTCTACTTCATTGCCGTTTTCAATCACTTCCCCACATTTGACCTGGTTATGCCGGGCCATCTCCCAGAGATCCTATCACATGACCTGTGGATAGCTCAGCTTGCAGCAGCTCCCATTTTACCTTGTTCTGACTCAGGAGTTTTGCAGAGAACGGACTGTAGTTTTCTACTGGGGTCAAGATAGGGCCTGTAGAGGTTGTTTGCTTCCTGGCATCTCCATTGCCCACCAAGAACACATGGACTTGTAGATTTTGAAGTTTTTCTTGGGAAAATTGGCAGAGCTAACTTTATGACTTTGCATGTTTGGAGGGATGAATGTAAACTGACCTTTATACTTATCAGCCCTCTATTCCTCCCCTCTGATGCAACAGATGTCCGTAGTCTGAGTCCAGTCCTCTCACTATGTCCTGTGGTCCATCCCTTCTCACCTTCTCAGGAGCCTAACACCACTGACTTTTCCTTCTCTCTACTGCACATTCACTCTCTTCATCTCTACTGAGTCCTTTCTATTCATCCTTCATCATACTCACGTCTCTCCCATCTTAAATTACCACCTATCTTTCTCTTCCCTTTCACAACCAATCTTCTTGAAAGAACAGTCTGTACCTCTTGTCTCTATAACATGACCTCTTCTCTTCTCACATGCATTTGTCTGCTCTCCAATCTCTGACTCCATCGAAACTGCTCTAAGTGAACTTCTAGTTCCTGACCCTAATGTAAAATGTTTCATTCCCCATATTATTTCACCTGTCAGCACTTTGATGCTGTTGGCTAATCCTGACTTTTTGAAATGTACTGTTCCCTTGGCTTCCATTATGTCACCTCCTTAGTTGTCCTCCTTTCTCTCTGAGGGTTCCTTCCATTCTCTGTTTTTTAGCTCTTTCCTGTCTACCCAGTTTTAAAATATGGTGTCCAACTACAGAGTTGTTGGAGAGTTCTGTAGTTGGAGACCTTTTCACTTCAGATTCATATATTCATCTTCTAACTCATCTTCTGTACCTGATATCTCATAGATATCACAAACTGGACATGTCCCAGTGAAGCTCTCACCCCCTTTCCAAACTTGGCCCTCTAACAGTGTTCCCTCATCTAACCACTTAGGTTGCACTTTGTGCTCCCTTCTTTCTTACCCACTCCCCACATCTTATCACTTTTACCTCCTAAATCTTTCTGCAGTCTATCTGCTTTTTACTAACATCACCCATGTCAATACTGATCATCTTTCATCTGTTTTACTGTAGTTGTTTCATAACTGGTCTTTTTGTATTGACTTGTGCTCTTGGAGTTCATTCTCCACATAGTGAGCTTTTAAAAACCCAAGACCAATCATATTTAAGTCTGCCACTCCTACTCTGCTCCAGTCTCTTTAGCATATATTACAACCAAACCCTCACGTGGCCTCCAAGGTCCTGTGTGATCTCACCTGTGCTGACTTCATCAGCAACATGTCTGCCCCCTGCTCCACACTCCGCCCTTGGCCACGCCCACTTTGCCATGAGATGTCTGCGCTGCAGGCCAGTTGTACGTGTTCTTCCCTCTCTCTGATATGCTCTTCCTCCTCCTCACCTAGTTCACTGGTCTCTGTCCTTCCAAGCTCAGCTCAGATGTTACTTCCTTAAGGAGGTTTTTCTAGAATCCCAGACAAGGCCATAGATATGCTATATCTGTTCACATAGTGCCACTATCACTTCCACGTCTTTCTAACTCTTATTCATGGTAGTAACTGAAAAATCATTTGATGTCTCCCTATAAACTCCTGAGGGCAGAGACTGTTCTGTCATACTCATTGCTGTATACCAGCCCTAGCACAATGCCTGGCACATAGTTGACAATAGGATATGTTTAATTTTATGAATGAATGACAGCTGAACTGAGGAGGAGAGAGTCAAGATGGATGTTCAGGCAAGTGTATTGCAGACAATGCTGTGTTCCCAAACTATTGATTTAGAGAGGTCAATAATAGTTCAGTTTTATTAGAATCATATAGTTAGATTATCTGGTCCAAAATTTTAGTTTCAAATATGAGAAAACTAAGGCCCTGAGAGTGAAATCATTTGCCCCAAGGTTATAGAATTAGACAGCAGCAGAGTTATAACTCCTCTCCCCGACTTCCAGATTCACACAAGCTCTCCTGCACCACCACCCCTTCTGCCTCTCCTACAGGTGACAATCTCAATGTTCTCCAGTTGAAAGCAGGGCTCTGGAGTCAGGAAGGCCTGTTGCTTCCTCCCTAACTTGAGGGTGTGGCAAGTAGGAGCCAGCCTATCCCATAACCTCGGCATAAAGAGCCATTTTACTCCCTTCCTCCCCAGTGTCGAATGAATGATGGGCTACAAAGGTGTCTGAGCCAATGCCAGCCATACCTATTGAGATATGGCGCCTTGAAAGAAAAACACAAGGGATGTGTTTGTTGAAGTAACTTGATTTTCCTGTCTCTGGGTTACTAGAATTTGGGGCCTGGAAACCTGACGTAACAGCTAAAGCATCTGGGAGCCTGTTTTGCATCTGTTACTTTTTGAGATCAACATGTGCCCACCTGGACACCCTACCTGTGCAGTCAGATGGTGAAGCCTTGGTTAAAGCCTGCAGGGAAGCCCTCCCTGAGTGAGGCATCCCTTCCTCCATTGTGTTTACTGGACCACTTCATTCTAGTACTTGAGAATTATATCCTGAAAGATCCAGAAATGGAAAGCTCCAGGCTGGGAGTGGCCATGGAGGAAACAGGATACTTACACGTGAACCCTAGAATGCTGGCACCGCACAAATCCAGTCTACCTCATTCATTTTCAGGTTTTTTTCTTTTAATTAACCAACATTTATGGAATCTCCATTAATGTCTTGGGTACTGGGGACACAAAGATGAATAAGTCACATCCCTGCCCCTGGGACACTCACAGTCTAGTGATAAATAGACCATTTATTTCTCCATTTACTCATGTATAAGATATTTTGTAGGCATCTATTATGTGCTAGGCATTACATTGGGCTTATCCATTCATTGAATAATATTTGAGTTCTTCCTATATATTGGGACTTCTTCCAGGTGCTTGGAATATTGAGAAGACAGAAATCTCTGCCCTCGTGGAATTTGCTTTCTGGTAGTGAGAGACCAATAATATACATAATAAGTGAGCAAATTAAATAATATTTAGAAAGTTATAAATATTATAAGAAAAGAGAATGGAGGGAGGTAATGGGAGTACAGAGGGGTGGATTGCAATTTTAAATAGAGTGGTTATGGTAGACCTAAATTACAATGTGACATTAGAGCAGAGAATGGAAGGAGGTAAGGGAGCTAGGCAGGTAGATATCATGGTGAAAGGAATTTTAGGCAGAGGGAGTTCTCCCTAAAGTGGAAGCATGCCTGGCATGTTTGGGGAATAGCAAAAAGGCCCATATGGCTACAGTAGAATGAGCTGAGTTTAGAGCAGCAATGGTGCCAGATCATATAGGACCTTGTGGGCCTTTGTGAAGACTTGGCCTTTTATTTCAGTGTAAAAAGGATCCGCTGGAGGTTTGAGCAGAGATATAATTTGACTTATTTGAAAGGGATCACAAAGTGTGCTATGTTGAGAATAGACATTTAGGAGCAAGGGTGAAAGCAGGGAAACCAGTTAGGTAGCCACTGAAGAAATCTGGTGAGAGATGGTGGTGACTTGGTGTATTGTGGTTGCAAAAGAGGGGATGAGAAGAGGCTGGATTGTAGATATTTTTAAAAGATAAAGCCCAAAAGACTTCCTGATAGATAAAATGTAGAGTGAGACTGAAAAGAAGGAGTAAAAAAATGAATCCAAGCCGGGTGCTGTGGCTCGTACCTGTAATCCTGGCACTTTGGGAGGCTGAGACGGGCAAATCGCTTGAGCTCAGGAGTTCGAGATCAGCTTGGGCAACATGGCAAAACCCCATCTCTACAAAACATACAAAAATTAGCTGGGCATGGTGGTGCATGCCTATAATTATAGCTACTTGAGAGACTGAGGCACGAGAAATTCTTGAACCCAGGAGGCAGAAGTTGCTGTGAACCGAGATTACACCACTACACTCTAGCCTGGGCAACAGAGCAAGACTCTGTCTCAGGAAAAAAAAAAAAAAAAAAAAAATCCAAGCTTTTTGACCTGAGTGACTGGAAACATGATATTGCCATTGAGATGGGAAGAGTGTGAGTGGATCAAATTTTGGAGGCAATTAAGGGGTTTGGTTTTGGATAGTGTGGGTGTGTTAAGTGGAGAGTAAGATAGGGGCTGGAGATATAAATATGGAAATCACAGCATATAGGTGGTATTAAAAGCTATAAAAGTAGTTGATATCACCAAAGGAATGAACATAGGTAGAGCAGAAAAGAAGAGCAAGGACTTGAGCCCTAGACACTACAATATTAAAGGGTTGGGGGAAGAGGAGAAGCTAGAAAAGACGATTGAGAAAAAGTGACTAGTGGGGTAGGAAGAAAACCAAGAGAATGTGGTGACCTGGAAGACGAGTGAAGAAATGTTCACCAAGTAGAAGGGAGAGGTTGACTGGTTCCAGTGCTGCTGATGGGTCAGGTTAGATGAGTACTCACCTCATTAATCAATGGATTTGGCAATGTGGATGCCATTGGGGATCTTGACAAGAACAGTTTTGGTGCAGTGATGGGGCTTAAAGCTTCATGTAAGTAGATTTACCAGAGAATGGAAGGGAAGAGAAGGAATTTATTGCAAGTTTGCTACAACGGGGAACAAAGGAGTAGGGTGATAGCTGTTAGGGGAAATTGAATCTGGAAGAGTTTTAATTTTATTATTTTTTACTGTGGTAATACACATAACATAAAGTTTACCATTTTAACCATTTTAAGTGTGCAGTTCAGTGGCATTAAGTGCATTCACATTATTGTGCAACCATCACCACCATTCATCTCCAGAACTTTTTTGTCTTTCTAAACTGAAACTCTGTTATTATTTTTTAATATAGAAGTAACATATGCTTATATGCTGGTAGGGATGAGCCAGTTGACAGAAGGCAATTAATGGTGTGGGAAGGTGAAGGGAGATTGTTGAAATGCTTTCTTAGAGTAGGTGAAGAGTGGGATCTGGCACACAAGTAGAGGGATTGGCTCTGGGATCATGGATAATTCATCTACAGTAGCAGGAGAGAAGGCAGAATTCTGTATATGGCTGCGGACAGATGCATATATGTTGTGGTGGGAGTAAGTGGAAATTCTCTTCTGATTGTTTCAATTTTCTCAGTAAAGTAGGAAACAAGGTCAACAGCTGAGAGTATGAGGGAGGAGTTGTTCGAAGTTTGAGGAGAAAGAGGGTGTGAAGTAGTCATCTAGGAGAGTAGGTGGGTGAATAGAATAAACTAGGGAGGTACAGTATGATTGTCAGGCACATTAAGGGCTCATCTTTGGCTCATGGATATGAATTTAAAGTGAGACCAGTCTAGGTGATTATGTGCATTTCTTCAGCTACATTCAGTTGCGTGGGCGCAGGTACTGGGTTGGATTTAACTAGAATTGTGGTTTTGCCAAGTGAAGAAATAAAATTATTATAAAAATTGATCATGAATGAATGGAAGAAAGAAAGAAAGAGAAGGGAAGAAAGAACATCATATTTACTGTGAAAATCAGTAAAAAGGTGGTAGTATCAATGAATTTAAATCCTGTTAAGATAAAAGAATTGCTGGAGTCCAAACAGTAGAGGGTGTAAGCTGGAAGGTAGGAGTTGGTGGGTGGAGAGTAGGATGCATGCATTTGATATCATGGAAGCATTACATTCCTTGGTAATAACAAGGTGATGGGTAGAGATGACTCTCAAGTATGAATGAGCATGAGAGTCAGTGGGTAGAATGAGGTGGAGCACAAGATGATTAGAGAAGAAGAGTTCAAGGAACTGAGAAGACAGGGTATTGGAATGACCACTTGTGAGTACAATGAAATTTCTGAAAGTTAAGACAGAATTACTTTGTGTACATAGTGAATGACAGATGTGTGCCCTGCCCTCAAAGAGCTTACAATCCTGCCCAGAAGATAAGCAAGTCAGAAGCATTTGGCATGATGGCATAAGTGCTGTGATTGGAAAAGTACAAGGTAAGGGGGAGCACAAATGAAGGATACCTAAACCCCGCCTTGGGCGTTGAATAGTCTTTCTGAAGGAAAAAGATTTGAGTTGGGATTTTGAAGAACAAGTCAAAGTTAATGAGGTAAAAAGAGAAGGAAAAGTACTTCAGAAAGGGGGAACAGTATGTGCAAAGGGATAAAGATGAGACTGGGACACACTGAAGTAACTGAAAGGAGATTAATTGCCCCAGGTGCCATGGGCAGTGGTGGAAGATAAGTTTGGGAAAGTGAGCTGAATTGGATCATCATATAGGGCCTTGGGGGCTATATTAAGGAGTATGAATTCATCCCATGTGCAGTGGAAGAGATATAGATGGACTAAGGGAGAAGAGAGTATTAAGAAATGCTTAATAGATGAATGATTTTTGAGTTGGGTCCTCTTATTAGTTATTTGTGGCAGCACAACAAATTACCCCAAAATGTAGTGGGTTAAAACAACAAACATTTATTTTCTCATAGTTTCTATCAGTCAGAAATCCAGATGTGAGTCCTCCAGTCTAGGGACTTTCACAAGGCTACAAATAAGGTGTCAGCCAGGGAAGCAGTCATCTCAGGTCCAACAGAGGTCTTTCAGACTCATTCATGTGGCCATTGGCAGGCTTCGGGTCCTCGATGGCTGTTGGCCAGAGATATCGGTTCCCTGCCACATGGATCTCACTGTAGAGCAGTTCATGATATGGCAGCTGACTTCCCTCAGAGCAAGTGAGGGAGAGAGAGAGAGAAAAGGTGGGAGGAGGGAGGTCACAGTCTCTTTGTAGTAACCCAATCACAGAACTGACCTCCCATCACTTTTGTTGTATTCTGTTTATTCTGAGTGAGTCAGTAGGTTCAGCCCATACTCAGGGAAAGCATTGCACAGGGGCAGGAGTACTAGGCGATAAGATCATTGGAGTCCATCTCAGAGGCTGCCTACCATAATCCCGAAGGAATATTAAGGAGTTATCAGGCAGGGATGAAGAACCACTTAGAGAAAGGTGGCACAGAGTTTTAAGGAAGAGGCTATGACATGGGAAGTAACCTGAGGGCACCAAATGTACTATGTGTCCAAT
This sequence comes from Papio anubis, assembly GCF_008728515.1. Classification (NCBI taxonomy): domain Eukaryota; kingdom Metazoa; phylum Chordata; class Mammalia; order Primates; family Cercopithecidae; genus Papio; species Papio anubis. Next base: position 132,697,046 of record NC_044980.1, on the reverse strand, counting down.
GTGGCAAAAGATGCTATTGCTAAGATATAAGATAGGCTGTGGCCAGATTGTTAAAAGTCTTGTAGGCTATGCTGAGAAGTTTAGTCTTTACTCTTTATAACAAGATAAGATCATCTGAAGGTTTATATAAGAAAGCGACCTGTTTAGTTTTTGGCCTCTGATAGCTGTATGCGGGACAAACAGGAGTGGGAGGGAGCCAGGAGAACCCTCTACGGTAGGATCTAAAAACTGCCAGTGGAGAGATGACCAGGGCCTGCACCAAGGCAAGGCAGTAGGCATTATGAAGGGGGGCCAGATTCAAAGAATGTTTGAACAATTGTTAACAAGTCTTAGAGAGCCTGTGGGGTGCACGGATGTGTCCGATGCTTTCCAAGTTCTTCACCTGGATCACTGAGGGTTCTGGCTATAAGTAAAGGTACCTAATACAGCATGAGGAAGACACTGTCCCTTGTGGATGGGAGGGGGACTCAGTCCTGACATATGTCATCTTCACCTGTGACCTTAAGGAGTATTTAGTTCAAAGCATATTTTCTGTCCTGGTTTTTTTAAAGACTTTATTTTTCTAAGAGAAATTTTAGATTCACAGCAAAATTGAGAGGAAGCACAGAGATATCCCATATACCCCCTGCCCCCCACCACATATACAGCCTCCCAATTATCAATTGTTGTTGTTACAATTGATAAACCTACAATTGATAAGTTACAATTACTGTTGTTAAAATTGATAAGCCTACAATGACACACCATTATCACCCAAAGTCTATTCTTCACATTAGGGTTCACTCTCAGTGTTGTGCATTCTATGTGCTTGTACAGGTGTATAAGAACCTGTATTCATTATACTATCATACAGAATTTTTTTTTTTTTTTTTTTGAGACTGAGTCTCACTGTATCACCCAGGCTGGAGTGCAGTGATGCAATGTTGGCTCACTGCAACCTCCACGTCCTGGGTTCAAGCAATTCTCATGTCTCAGTCTCCCAAGTAGCTGGGATTATAGGCACCTGCCACCATGCCCATCTAATTTTTGTATTTTTAGTAGAGATGGGGTTTCACCATGTTGGCCAGACTAGTCTTAAACTGCTGACCTGAAATGATCTGCCCGCCTTGGCCTCTCAGAGTGTTGGGATTACAGGTGTGAGCCACTGTGCCCAGCCTCATGCAGAAATTTTTGACTGCTGTAAAAATCCTCTATGCTCCACCCATTCAGTCGTCTCTCCCCTCAACCCCTGGCAACCACTGATCTTTTTATTGTCTTCATAGTTTGGCCTTTTCCAGAATGTCATATAGTTGGAATGATGTAATATGTAACCTTTTCTGATTGGCTTCCTTCATTTAGTAGCAAGCATTTAAGTTTCCTCTATGTCTTTTCATGGGTTGATAGCTCATTTATTTTTAGTGATGAATAATATTCCATTGTCTGGATGTACCACAATTTATTTATTCATTTACCTACTGAAGGACATCTTGGTTACTTCCAAATTTTGGCAGGTATGAATAAACACTGACAACACCAAAAGCTGACAAGGATGTGGAACATCCTCTCTTTCACTGTTGGTGGGAATGCAAAATGGTACACTCACTTTGGAAGACAGTTTGGCAGTTTCTTACAAAATTAAACTTACTCTTACCATGAGATCAAGCAATTTCATTCTTTGGTATTTTCCCAAAGGAGTTGAAAACTTATGTTTACATAAAAACCTGCAGAAGGATGTTTATAGAAGCTTTATTCATAATTGTCAAAGCATTTTTAAAAGTGCCTCCTATACATAGAATCCCATTTAGAATATTATGGGTAACATAGAGTATAAAGGCCCACTCTTGAAAGGCTGTCCGCTTAGCTCTAGGTAAGAAGAGATCTGGTTCTTAGATTTAGGACACTGACTCTGAGGCCACTTTCAATTGGACACAAGGCAGTGAGAGACTCCGTGTGTTCCAGCTCTGCAGCAGCAGCAGAGGCAACCACAATCTGAGATGCTGCTGATTTCTTCTGTGGGGCTTTGAAAAGCAAATGAATCTTCACAGTATGCTGAGCTTCTACTTTATTGATGATGCAGCTAAGGGGAGTTTGTGGTGCCATTTTGCCAGGATCTTTTGGGGAAAGCATGGGATCAGATTGTGGGATGAGTGCTAAATGACTCCTAAGTGCCAGAAATAATGGTTACTGAATATGCACTAGTGCTATGTCATTGTTTTGCTGTGTAATTGTTTTGCTATCTTGCTCAGTCCTTGCAACAACCCTGGGAGGTTGGTTCTATTGCTATAATCCCATTTTTCATATGGGGAACTAAGACTCAGAGAGGTTAAGTAACTTGCTCAAGGCCACACAGTAAGTAGCAGAGACATGCCTGTCTGATTTCTGAGCCTATATCCTAACCACAGTACTATACCTCCTTGTTTCATGCGTTTATTTTTTTGAACTCACCAGTTGAGTCTCTGGTCATATCATTTGTTGCTTATTTCTCCCCAACTGCTAGGGATAAATAAGCATTCTCTTATATTCTGGGTTTTTAAGTTGGCATTTAATGCTGACCCATCTGGAATTCATTGCAGTGTATATACATTTCATTTGGTTTTAGTTTTTCTCTTTTGGTCACAAGCCAAAGTTAGAATCTCCCAGCTAGCTCAGGTAAAGATGAGCTCACTGTAGGGAAACTTGGTTTGGTAAGGAGTAAGAGATCGCTAAGCAATCCCAGAAGTGGGCCTATAATAATAGGACTAGACCTTAGAGAGAGTAGATCAGACCCAAATGACCATTGCCTAGTTCTGTTTCTGGCACATAATAGGTGCTCAATAAATATTTGTTGAATAAATGCAGCAAGCAGTTGTGTGGTCAGCTATCCAATAAAAGGGGCCAGCAACAGCCCCAGTGGAACCAGAGCCCTTTTGTTTGGCTGGAATAAGGTTTACTAGGCTACTTGAAGGATGTGGCAGTAGCTATACTAGAGCTTCACATCTGTTGTGGAATAGATCTTTGATTTCCCCCTGCATCTTCCGCATAGACTCTGAACTTATCCTCAGTGGCTGCAGTAAAATGGGACATATGGATGTCAGGCTGCCCATGGGAACACATTACTGTGTGGTGCTCACCACATCTGTTCTCATGTGAAATGACACTAGAGAGTGACAGCTTCCTACTACAGGACTGGCAGCTGTGGGTCTCACAGTATTAGACTTCCTGGTGACAGAGATGCTATAAGGAATAGAGAGCATGGAAGATCTGGATTCAGGTATTGGCTTCGCCATAGCTGTGTGAGTTGGGCCTGATCCTTGGCTTCCCTAGGACTTGGTTTCCTGATCTGTTAAGGGACAAGGTTTGGGCCAAGGTTCTTTCCAGCACTTGAGTCCTATGAGTTGCTAAGTTGGGCCCAAGGTCACAGGGAAAACGAAATGCTGGCATCATACCTGTCTTCCCTTGAAACCCCTGGATAAGTCCAAGCAAGTGGCCCCCTTTGATGGAAGAGAGTTTCCAAAAGCAGAAAGAATCTTTCTCAGGGGTTGGGTGGAGCTCTTCCTTTTTCTCCTACCCTAAAGATACTTGGAAGTGAAGCCTAAAATGGTCACCCAGGACTAGTAGGGTGCTGGAGGTAAAGATGCAGAGGGAGAATGTGCAGACAGGCCTGCGGCTCCTGAGTCCAGCTGATGTTGCCTGTCGGTATACACTCCCCACCTGCCACCTCCAGCTCCTGGCTCATCTCCTCTTTCTGAGCTCTTGATCCTAAGCTGTGTTCTGTTTATGTCTGTTATGGCTCTGGAGTGAAATGAGCAATTTCTTTTTCTCCAGTTGGAAGCTGAAGGCTGCTTAATATAAGTAATAAAGTCCTCAGTGCTTTGTCCCCTGGGGTCTGTTAACTGCCTGTTTGAAGCAGAAGGCACTACAGCTTGCACAGGATGTGAAGCAGGTTGGAGGTTCCTGTATCTTTGAGCCACCTGAGCTTAAGTCCAGTTTCTTTCTGCTAGAGCAGAGTTACTCAACAGTGGCACTATTAGCATTTTGAGCCAAATGATTCTTTGTTACGGGGTACTATCTTGGGCACTGTAGGATGTTTAGTTTAGTAGCATCCTTGGCCTCTCCACTAGATGCCAGTAGCATCCTCCTTCCCCCGTTACCACAAACAAAAATGTCTAAACATGGCAATTGTCCCTGCGGGACAAAATCATCCCGGTTAAGGACTACTGTTGTAGAGTTACCACTGCACACATTTAGATAGCTTGTGTGATGAGCTAGGCTTTTGAGAATGGTGGTCTTTATTTTTGATTTCACTTCTGACTCACGGAAGACCCTAGGGCAGGTTAATGAGCCTCTCTATAATGGGGACTATGGATTTTCCTTGTTTGAAAAGTAACGTTTGTTGGAGAAAATATAGAAGCAACAGAGAAGTATAAAGAAGAAAAATTTAAAGGATCTGTTGGCATCTTAACCACCAAGAGATAATCAGTATTAAGGTGTATTTTCTTCTTGCATCTTTTCCTGGCGTGTCTCTCTTCTCTCCCACCATACTCATACTCCAAATCAGGATCATATTTTAATATTCGGCAAACTGTTCTTACAAAATATGATTTTTAATGGATGCATATTAGACAATCTTATGAATGCCCCATATTTATTTAATCAACTTTCAGTTGTAGAACATTATTATAACCGATTTTCGGACTACTAGAGATAATACTGAATGACAACTTTGTACATTAATCTTTGTGTGCATCTCTGATTTCCTTAGGTTAATAATTTTGGGGTGAAAGGATAAGAACGTTTTTAAGGCTTTTGATACATGTTATCAAGTTGCCCTCCAGAATGGTTATGCCATTTGACATTAGCAGTGTAGGAGAGAGCCAAATCGGGGCAATCTGTCCTTAAAAGCTCTCTTTGATAGCTCAGGCTTCTACCGAAACTGAACAATCACCATTTTGTTTATAATACTGCACGAGAGCCCTACAAAGCACAGTGGTGGTCTGCTTTCATGTTACAGCTGGGCAGAACATGTACTGATCACAGTGAGTGACAGATAGCACATTTTAGTATTATTGACAGAAATGAGACCGAACACTGGAAGACCCTCAGCAGGTCAAGCCATGAGTTAATGCTTTCTTTTGCCACAGGAATGGGGCAACATGTGCTAATGGCCCCTTCCTAACTGGTCTTCTGACGGGAGCACTGATTTTTCAGAGCCTTTGACCTAGACGTCTTTGGTATCTAGTTTTCTAGAGTAGGAATCCAGTGGCCTTTGTAGAAGGCATAGAGGATCACATCTAAGGTGAAGTTAGCTGGAAGGAGCTATTTCTAGTGTCAGTGCATCCCTCCCTGCACCCTTCCCTGAACCCTACCCCCTCCTATGCATTTCCCCAAGCTCCGAGATGCATTCTAGGCACTCTTGGCAAATGACATGAGCTTAGACATGAGCTTGAGATGCCTGAGGAGCTGGGGCTAGACTGGGCAACAAAGTGGACACGTGGTAGCTGAGATATTGGCTCCATGCAGTCCTGGACATGACTTTGATGGCCCTGCAGAGAATTTGATGACCACGAGCACTCTTGCCATGGCTATCTCTGTCCATGAGTATATTCACTGTGGGGATTGGAAAGTATACAGAGGCTGGCAGTGATGCAGCTAGAGAGACAGGTTGTGAGACCAAAAGTTTGCTTCCTTCTTGTGGAGGCAGACACTGTCAGACAGAAGCATAGTGCTATGAGTAGAAGCATGACCAGTCTACATTCATAATGCTGGGGAGGAGGATCAGTGTTGGTTTTGCCACGCTGCTGAGGCGTGAGAGTATGGGGAAGCACCAGCTTCTAGTCCCTGACCACCTTTCTCTGGCAGTGGAACTGAGAGTAGAGGTCTCTGGTGAACTGACAGATGTCATTAATGGCAATGTCAGACCTATTATCAGGTCCTTTGATGTTTACAGGAGGAGCTCTTATATATGGGAAGACAGATACTTAAAGTTTTGGGGCTTTCCCTTTCAAATCCTCACTTTTGACCCCAGGGAGCTCAAGACCTAATAGACATTTTTTAGGGGAGGTGGGGAAATCCACCCAATTCTACATCCCCTAAGAAGATGTCAGGTTCATTCTGTTTTACAGGTGAAGCCAAGGGAAAGATGTTAAGTTACAGAATGGTGTTTAATCAATGGTAGATTTAATATAATCTTTCTTTTTAAACATTTTTTAGAATTAATTTTAGATTCACAGAAAAGCTGCAAAAAATAGCACAGAGAGTTTCTGTACAAACCTTACCCAATTTCCCTAATGTTATCACCTTACATAACCATAGTACAATGATCAAAACTAGGAATTAATACTAGTACAATTCTATTAACTAGGCTATAAGCCTTATTTGAATTTCACAAGTTTTCTATTTGTGTCCTTTCTGTTCCATGAGCCTACCTAGGATCCCATGTTGCATTTAGTCATTATTCCTCCTTTGTCTCTTCTAATTTGTAATAATTTTTCAGTTTTTCCCTGCCTTCCATGATCTTGACACTTTTGACGAGTGTTGATTAGTTATTTTGGAGAATATACTGTACCTCAGTTTGAGTTTGTCTAATGTTTTCTCATTATTGAAGTGAACTTATGCCTTTTTGGTGAGATTAATTCAGAAATGATGCTGTGTCTTTCCCAGGGCATCTTACTGGTGACAATAATCTTGAACACATGGTTAGGTGGGTATCTGCTGAATTTCTCCACTGTAACTATCTTACCCTTTAAAAAATATCTTGGAGGACATACTTTAAGACTGTGCAGATCCTTTTTCTCTTCCAACTTTGGCCACTAATTTTAGCACCCATTGGTAGGTCCTGTCTGCAAAAGTTGTTTGTGGTGTTTGCCTAATGGTGGTTTTCTACTGCCCAAGTACCTTCTACATTGATTAATTGTAGAATACTGTATTGATAGAGCTAGAGAATGATCTTAATAAGACATATCATTCCTTGATGAAGTCTTTACTCAAGAGCAATAGCTGTTTCTAAAATATGATCTGTTTATTTCATACCTGTGTGTATTAGTTTCCTACTAGCACTCACAGAAAATTTGCAAAAATAATACAAAAGGTTCCTGTATACTCACTCACCCAACTTTCCCTAATATTAACATATTACAGAACCACAGTATAATTATCAAAAATAGAAAATTACTTAGTTTATTTAAAGGCCATTAAAATAACTAGGCAAGAGATAATGGTGGCTTGGGCAAGTAGCTAATTTGGGAGGTGATGTGAAGTTGATTCTGGATGTATGTTGAAGGTAGGACTTACAGGATTTGTGAAAAATTGAATGTGGAGTAAGAGAAGAAAGGAGGAATCCAGGATGGTTTCAAGATTTTTGACTTGAGCAACTGATCTTGCTGTTTTTTGAATTAGGAGAAGACTACAGATGGCATCCAGGGAATTTTTTACTCTAGTGACGAACTCCCCTTTTTAACCACAGTGCTGAAAAAATTACAACAAATTGCTACAATTTAGTGGCTTAAAGCAACCCAGATTCATCATCTTACAATTCTGGAGGTCAGAAATCCAAAATCAGTCTTAGTGGGCTCAAATCAAGGTGCTGGCAAGACTGTGTTCCTTCTGGAGGCTCTATGGGAGAATTTGTTTTCTTGCCTTTTCCAGCTCTTAGAGGTCACCTGCATTCCTTGGCTCCATTTTTCATCTTCAAAACCAGCAGTGTAGTGTCTTCCAACCCCTGTCTCTCTGACTCTAATCCTCCTACCTCCCTCCTACAAGGAAACTTGTGATTACAGTGGGCCCACTCAGATAATCCAGTATCCTTAATTTAATCACATCTGCAATGTCCTTTTTGCCCTGTAAGGTAAAATACTTACAGGTTCCAGGAATTATGAGATGAACATATTGGGGAGGGGAGCATTGTTCTGACTACCACGCTCTGCATCTCTTTCTATCTCTGTATGATTACATCTTGTTTTATTTGCATTTCTTTAGTCAGGACTCCCACTGATGAAGTAGCAGCTTGTCTTGAGCATGGTTTTTCTGATCAGTGATCTATATTGGTCAAGTTATGAAGAAGCACGTTTAGTACCTCTTGTGTTGCCAGGCACTGTAGCTAAAAAGGAGAATTTGTCAGTTGATGGGAAAAAAAATTGCCTGAATATCTCTTGTAATCTCCCCCAGTTCAAAAAATGTTAAGACCAGTTATTCAGGTCAAAAATCTTGGAGCCATCTGGGATTCTCCTCTTCTTTCACTCTGCATCCAATCCTTTTACAAATCCTGTACATTCTACCTTCAACATACATCCAGAATCCAACTAGTTCTCATCACCTCCCCAATTATCCACTCGGTCCAAGACACCATTATCTCTTGCCTAGTTGTTTTAATAGCCTTCAAATTGGTCTCTCTGCTTCCACCCTTGCCCCTCTTCAGTCTATTCTGAACACAGCAATCTGACCGACAAATAAAAAAAGCTCATGTGATTCTCCTGCTGTAAACCTCAGAGAGCTTTCTTTCTCACCCAGAATTGATGACTGAAGGGTCACTTGCATGTTTTGGTCTGTGACCTCTCTGACTCCGGCTCCTACCTTCTCCCTTCAGTTCTGCTTTCTCCGACTTGGCCCTTATTGTTATTTTCTGAAACTGTCAGACATGTTCCTGTCTCCAGCTTTTGGCATTTATTGTTCACTCTACTTGGAATATGCTTAACCTAAAAATCTGTGTGGCTCGTTTCCTCACTTCTTTCACCCATTCAAATTCTGCCTTTTCAAGGAGGATTTCCCAGCTATCCTATCTAAAATTGCAACCCCATAACCCTCCCAACCCTACTCTGTTTTATTTTTCACCTCAGCTCTTATCATTATCTGACATCGTATTTACCGACTTTTCTTATGAATGATGTTTACCTCTTTCCACTAGAATTGTAGACTCCAAGAGGACAAAAATTTTTGTCTTTTTTCCCCTGTCACAGCTCTAATATTTATTTATTTATTTTATTATTATTATTATTATTTTTTTTTTTTTTTTAGTAGAGACGGGGTTTCACCATGGTCTCGATCTCCTGACCTTGTGATCCACCCGCCTCAGCCCCTGTCTCAAAAAATAATAATAATATTTTATTATTATTATTTTTTGAGACAGGGTCTTTCTCTGCCACCCAGGCTGGAGTACAGTGGCGTGATCATGGTTCACTGTAGCCTTGACCTCCCAGGCTCAAGTGACCCTCCTACCACAGCCTCCTGAGTAGCTGGGACCACAGGCTCATGCCACCATGCCCGGCTAATATTTTTATTTTTTGTAGAGACAGGGGTCTCCCTATGTTGCCCAGGCTGGTCTCACACTCGTGGGCTCAAGGAACCCTCCCACTTTGGTCTTCCAAAGTGCTGGGATTACAGGCCTGAGCCACTATGTCTGGCCTCCTTAATTATTTTAATTTTAAAAATTTACTATTTTAGAGACAGGATCTCACTCTGTCACCAAGGTTGGAGTGCAGGGATCATAGCTAATTGCAGCCTCAAAGTCCTGGGCTTAAGCGATCCTACAGCCTCAGCCTCTCGAGTAGCCAAGACTCCAGGTACACGGCACTATGTCTGGCCTTTTTTTTTTTTTTTTTTTTTTGGTAGAGATAAGGTCTTGCTATTTTGCCCAGGCTAGTCTTGAACTCCTGGCCTCAAGGGATCCTCCCGCCTTGCCCTGCCAAAGTGCTGGGATTATACACATGAGCCATCAAGCCCAGCTCACATCTCTACTATTTAGAATAGTGCTTGGCAAATAGCAAGTACTCAATAATTATTTGTGGAATGAATTATATCTGCTTTTATAATTGGGCTATATATTTATCAGTTGCTTCCCGAGGCATATAAGGTACAATGCTATATGTTTTGGAGGATAAAAGATAAGTTAAGACATGACCTGTATTTTCAAATTGCTTATAATTTGGTTAGGGTATGAGATACCCATGTGTGAAAAGAAAACGAATGTTATCACCATCATAAGCTGTAGGTGTGTATTAAATACTCTCAAGTATAGGGCACCGTGGTAGGTAGTAAGGACAAACAAATATGCCAGAAACTATTTCTTCTTTCAAGCTTTTTTAGGCTAGTTATGAGGACACAAAGGAAAACAAGCTCTACCCGACTGCATGAGCCAAGTGCCAAATAAATGGTATGGATACCGATGGGAGATCAGAGGGAGAGGAGTCCAGCAGCAGGCTTCGTGTCACAGGTCTTTTCTGAACTAGGTCTGGAAAATCCAGGGAACTCTGAGAGGTCTGATGTAGCTAGAATATGGGGCGTGAGGGTGGAGAAAAGGCAGAAGACAAGGCTATCAAAGTAGGTCACAGAGAGATCGAGAAGGACCTTGAGTCCTATGTTACAGTTTGATGTCATTCTGTAGGTGGTAAGGAGCCACTGAAGTTTTTGAAGAGGGGGGATTGAAACCATCACATCTGATGTTGATGGAGATGGATTAGAATGGATTAAAGCTAGGGAGAGCAGTTAGGAAGTTCCTATAGGAATGCAGGGAAAAGATGATAAAGGCCTGAAGTACATCAGAAGCTGTAAAAAAGGAAAGAAGTAAAAAATAAATGGATTGGAGAGAGAATTTGAAGGGAGAGTCAGTACATCTAGGTGAGTAATGACAAGTGGGGTAAGAGAACGATTAATTGAAGATGATGCTGAGGTTTCTGCCTTGGGTGATGGGTGGAACAGAGAAAGAAGAGTAGGGCTGGGTGTTGGGGTAAGCAGGAGCAGGGAAGGAGGAGGTGATGTTAGTAGAGATGAGGAGGTCCATGTTAATCATGGGGTAGAGTCTGCCTTTCACCTCCTCCAGTCCCCTGGTGCCTGGCTTATATAATTTGTATGGCTGCTGGGCCAGGAGGGACTGAGTCTGTCCCCAGGGCTGACTCCTGATGCTCCAGGTGAGAGCTGCTCCTCCCACTGCTTTCAGCTTCCAGAGTAATAGTGCAGACAAAGCCAATCCTGGCTGCAGCGGGAGGAGGTGTGGTGCCTGGGGAACATTTTCGAGGGCTCCGAAGAGAGCCAGCCGACAGAGAGCAGGAAGGAGGCATGCAATGCCTGAGAGCCAAGTTCAGCTCAGCTCTATTTTGGGTGACAACATTTACAATGTTCCTTCACCCAGAATCATTCCGCCTGCCTGCCCGCCTTCGGTGTTTCCAGCTGATGGATTCTCACTCCTACTTAACAACTGGCTTGGTTCAGGGGCCCCCTGGCTCACCGACTGCTGCCCTTCAGTCCTCTCCCTGTTTGGCAGGATGCCTAAGTCCCTGGGGTGGCCAGAGTGCTAAGCCTGGTCCTCCATGCCTCTGCGGCAGGGAAAGCTGGAAGGGTAGTGCAGAAGCTTGAGGAAGGGAGGGGTGGTACTGCTAAATGCCAGAGTTCAAGCACAGAGGTGTGTAGGCAATAGACTCGCAGTTCTGTGCTTCACTTCCTCTGAAAGACCAAGTTTTAAGGGAGATGATGCCTGATAATGATAATATTTTGTGTTTCCACATATCTTGTCTGAGAACCTCCAGACACAAGATTTAGATTCTGCTGTTGTCTCAGATTACCCCATTAACTGAATCCGTGGGCATTTATAGGTCATTTTTAGGGCTCTGTGGATATCATAGTGTAGAAGAGACCAATGTTGTTTTTTATAATTAAAAACCTAAGAGTATTACACATTCATTGTAGAAAATGCACTTTGGGAGGCCGAGGAGGGTGGATCACGAGGTCAGGAGATCGAGACCATCCTGGCTAACACAGTGAAACCCTATCTCTACTAAAAATACAAAAAATTAGCCGGGTGTGGTGGTGGGCGCCTGTAGTCCTAGCTACTCGGGAGGCTGAAGCAGGAGAATGGCGTGAACCCGGGAGGGTTGCAGTGAGCCCGAGATCCCAGCCACTGCACTCCAGCCTGGAAATGACAAGCCCGAGACTCCATCTCAATAAATAAATAAATATAAAAATAAAAAAAAAAAGAGGCCGAGGCCCAGCGGTGGCTCAAACCTGAATCCCAGCACTTTGGGAGGCCCGAGATGGGCCCGGATCCGCGAGGTCAGGAGATCCAGAGACCATCCTAGCTAACACAGTGAAACCCGTCTCTACTAAAATACAAAAATTAGCCAGTGGTGCGTGGTAGCCTGTAGTCCCAGCTACTGGGAGGCTGAGGCAGGAGAATGATAAAACCCGGGAGGTGGACCTTGCAGTGAGCCGAGATCGCGCCACTGCACTCCAGCCTGGGCGACAGAGCGAGACTCCGCCTCAAAAAAATAAATAAATAAATAAATAAAATAAAAAATAAAAAATAAAAAAAAGAAAATGCATAAAAGTATACAGAAAAGAATAAAAATAACCCATAATCCCATCACTTAGTGAGAGCTCTGACTAATAGTTTGATGTTTCTTCCTGCTTGTTTTCCCCTGAGCATGTCATGTGTGTGTTTGTGTGTGGCACACATGCATGTCAGATTTCCCCAGGCTCCCTCTGGGTGGGTATAGATTGGGGCACCCACCCTCAGCACTGAAATGTTCTCACCCAGAGTGTATTTCCCATATAGTCTGGATAATTTCCCTCCTGTGATTCTCCTTGGATAATTTCTCTCCTGTGATTCTCCTCTTTCAAAAGTGAAACGATGCTCCTTGAAAAGACTGTTCTTCCAGGAGGGACCGATGTTTGGTGGAGCTCAGCATGGAACACTGCACAGTGGGGAAAATGAGACTGAAGCTGTACTATAATCGTTCTTCTTGAGCAATGATTCCAAAGTGCTACCAAGTACGAACAGAGAATGTCTGGTCCCTTCTCTCATTCCATGAGGGTTGCTGGATAGGGTAATGCAGGCCAGATTTGCCATTGAGTGAATAACTGGACCTGGTGGATTAATGAGGAGCCTGGTGCATTACGGAGAAAAGTTTTCAGAGCAACTTGGCATCCCTTGAGAAAAGATGCCAGGTCACCATAGAACTTCCAACCAGTTTGTAAGCACCAGATTCTCTACTGATATTTTGGGTTGGATTCACCAGAAAGCAGAATCTAATGCAAGAATCGGGTGCAGATAGTTTTTAGAGGTAATTGCAGGAAGCGGGAATGAGGAAACAGCGTAAGGGGAATGAGGCAGGGATAGAGGATAAGCTGACATTAGGGTGTATTATTAAGGTTCCTACTGTGTGCAGTGGGGACTCAGTTGCACCAGAACTTCATGAGAATGACACAGAATGCCTCATGGAGTTGTCTGCTTGAAGGATGAGGTACTCCAGCCAGCTTCTGTCCCCCACTGGCTAAGCCTTGTCCTTAGGACAGTGAAGTCCCTAGAGGGTTGTGTGTTTGAGGTGCGACTTTCGAGCAGGAAGTGGATCTGACCACGCATAGGACAGCTGTGCTGAAAGAGGAGGTGGGCCGAGGGGCTTGTGATACAGGGATCAGAGTCTTCTGCTATAATCTAGAAAATTTAGAAGGCTTCTTGGTTTCACTGATTCGAGCAAGTTTTTTCCCTTGTCTTAACTCCTCTTCCTATCTTCCCCTATTCCTATAATTCTCTAGTCTTACCCATATTTCAAGTAACAGTATGGTTCTTTGCCTTGGATAGTAGATAGTGTTTGTTTGTTTGTTTGTTTTCAGCCAATTGCAACATTCTGACTCATAATTCTAAGCTCATAATGTTTTCAGACTCGTCAGGAGCAAGCATTGGGCATCTTGAGCACTGAGATTCTCTACTTTGGGTGACTAGAGTTCTGTACTTCTTTCCACATCACTAGTAGAGACCAAATTTGGAGAATTCGAGGGAATGAGAAGAGCAGAAGGCGTGAGGCAGGCCATCTTCAGCTGTAGCCCCACGGCTAGATTGGGTCCCAGTTTGGAAGTGGAGCAGATCTTGTGTGGCTTTGGTCTGGGGTTGATCTGCCAGTAGATGCGAACACAGGCTTCCTGAGTACACTTGAGATGGTCACATGGCCGGCCCTCCAGGGCTTTCTTGGCCTTGGGTGGGTCTGGATATACAAATGTTGACCATAACAGAGGCATTTTTGCAGCCTTCTGGGGTTTTGTTCAGAACGGTGTTCTGACCTCCTCTTTTGTGGGGAGTATTGGGATTGGTCTTTCATCTTTCCAGGGTAGAAACTAGAGGCCCAAAGAAGTTAAGTGATTTACCCAAGATGGTGTCATTTTTCACTGGTAACAGAGAGAATTAGAACCAAGGCCTCCTGACTTCTAGTCTAGAGTCTTTGACTTTTGACTCTACACCTCCACTCCCACCCCTTCCCACCAACGTAGAAACAGGGTATTTTTTTTCTTTGTTCTATCTCTCACTTTGGACTCCTAGCCAGATTATAACTCTGTGAAGGGAGGACCCAGGTCCCACATACCCCACTCCTCTGAGCCCAGGTCTAGCCAGAGCAAGTGTTTAACAAAAGCTTCCTAATTTACCTAGAGGGGCAATCCTCAGGGCAACTGGCTCCTCCCCTGCTGGAATCCTGACCCATGACCCTCCCTTAGTTCCAAGCTCCATGGAGAGGGGAACCATGTCCATCTGTGATAGACCTCAGCCTGTAGGCAGCAGGCTCAGAAGTTTTACCTTCTTGATAAGCAGGATTCGCATACTGGCTGTTCCCAGGAATTTGCTTCATTCTAGGGCCCATTGAGGGCTAAGTGAGGGTGTCCTCACTGACTCCTGAGCCCTTGGCCCTGGGAGCTGGTTTCTATCTATTTCTGCTATTTGCCAGATGATGCCCCATACAGCAGAGTCAGCTCTGCCATGTCTGTCCTTAGTCTAGGATTGGACAGTGGTTTCTTCCCTTAACCGTTGGGGGCAGACCTGTATTGCTGACCTTTGCTCTTCCCTCTTTCACTAAAGAGCATATAAAGTACTGTTTGAAAATAAAGGCAGCTTACTACTTAACCCCTTAGAGCCAGCGCTCGCAGACCATGTATCAGATGGTCTTCATAAGATTATTCCAGTTATTCCTGCTGCTCTTTGAGTTATAGTCAGAATTTTGATTGTTTAGGGCCAAAGAGATGAGGCTGGGTCAAAGGCAGAGTGCTGAGCTTTAGTAGTGCCTCTGGGTGGGTAAAGGAAGGGTGGGTTTTTTTCTGGTTCCTCTTTCCCAGTGACTACCCATTAGTCTTAATTAAAATTGCAGGATTTCTCCTCCATGTTCCCCTCAAGCTTTTATTTTTATTTCTATTTTTATTTATTTATTTTGTGTGTGAGACAGGATCTCAGTCTGGTTGCCCAGGCTGGTGTGCAATGGTGCGATCTTGGCTCACTGCAGCCTCGACCTCCCAAGCTCAGGTGATCCCCCCACCTCAGCTTCCTGAGTAGCTGGGACTACAGGCATGGGTGCCACCATGCCCAGCTAACTTTTTGTATTTTTAGTAGAGACAGGGTTTCACTATGTTACCCAGGCTGGTCTTGAACTCCTGGACTCAAGCAATCTGCTCCCTCACCCCCGTCGGCTTCCCAGAATGCTGGGATTATAGGCTTGAGCCACCACATCCGGCCACCCCCTCAGTCTTTTAAATGAAATAATTTAACGAACATTTGAGAGCTAATTACATGTGCCATCATTTTGGGACTAAAAGAGGTAATTGATGTGATCTCTGCCTTCAAGGGTCTTATGGTATACTTGGAGAGACAAGGGGCATATGTGGCAAAGACCACACTAGACAGGTGTGAAGGGCAGGCCTGTTAAGCAGGGCATCAGAGTACTTGGGAGAGAGAAAGCACTTTGGATGGATCTGGTTAAGAGAAGCTTTCTTGGAAGAAATGAGATTTCAGGTCCTTGAAGGTACGTGTTTTCTTTACAACAAGTTTACGGGTATCTCTCTTTGTGGTAAGACTTTATTGCACATTCAACAATGACAACAATGTAAGGATCCTGGAGACAAAGTTATTTTGTTCCTAGATGTTCATTATAATGTTGTTCATAATAGCCAAAGATTAGGAACAACTTAAGTATCCAGTGATGAGGCATTGGTTAACTAGACTATGGTCTCCCGTATTCCCCGTATTGCGGAATATTTTGTAGCCATCACGCATCATTTTTGCAGAAGTTTATTTATCGACATCAAAGAATTTTCACAATAGGTTGTTCACTGAAAAAAATCAGGTTCCAAAGTAGTATGTACAGTATGAGTCCATTTATATTTGTTAACATAGTAACAAACTAAAACATAGCTTCTTAAAATCTTCTTTTTGCTTACTCATTTTCTGATTTTTGCTACGTGTGCATTAACTTGTAAATAAAATAACTTTCTGTGGATATTCATTCGAGGATGAAATAAATAAATAACTTTCTGATGTTTTCCCTTCTTTTCTTTCTTTTTTCTTTTTTTAGAGACAGGGTCTTGCTCTGTCACCCAGGCTGGAGTACAGTTGTGTGATCATAGCTCATGGTAGCCTGAAATTCCTTGACTCAAGCCATTCTCCTATTTCAGCCTCCTGAGTAGCTAGGACTACAAGCACATGCCACCATGCATGGCTAATTTTTATTTTTTGTGTGTAGAAATAGAGTCTTGCTCTATTGCCCAGGTTGGTCTTGAACTCTTGGCCTCCATAGATCCTCCCTCCTCAACCTCCCAAAGCACTGGGCTTACAGGTGTAAGTCACCATGCCCAGCCCTCCTTTTCTTCAATAAGAGAGTTGGAATGCCCCATAATACCTGTGGGTGGACAAGTCCAGTGGAGTCACATGTCCCTTATTTTGTGGGAAATATTGCCCACAGCTCACTCTGGTCCTCACTTTCTGAAGGCAAGTTGGCTTGCTTGAGATGGGAGGTACTGGGGAGCCTGCCCACTCCTGGTCTAAAGAGCAATGCCTGGGAGGAAGCCTCTAAGTGCTTCTTCCTTCTAGTTGTGGGAACCTGCATATTTCCCCAGAATGCAGCATCTGGGGCTAAACTGCCCGTCTGCATCTGTGGCAGCTCTATTTTTTTAAAAATCCACTTTCTTCGTACTTTGCATTTTAGTCAGGAAATCGCTGCTGCCCACTGTCTACCTAATTAGAGTGCCAGGAAGAAAAAGGTGCTTTTGCCATTCTGAGCCTCTCTGGGAAAAGGTTATGAGACAAGAGTGATAGAATTCATCTTCTTGCGTTAGTGGTGGGGGGCAGGGTCTCTGTTCCCTGAAAAGCTTATTCAGATGACCTATTTGGTCTAGACTCTGTCTGTCTCAGCAATAGCTGTCATCTGAATGTCACTTTAGAAGGTTTGGGTGCTTCCTTTTCCTTCTCTTTCAGCAGGTTTGAGGTTAATGTGTACTATATTACAATTTGAATGCTAATTAGCATGTTTTAAAAGTACCCCTTTTATCACACATTTCCCAAATCTACAACCTTTTACCTCTCCTCATTGCCTCTAGGCTGAAGTTCAGACTCCTCAGGCTGGCCTCCAAGGCCTTTCACATTCTGACCCAACCCCCCTTCACAACCTCCCTCCATCTCCTCATCTTCTTAAAGCCCCTGTAGTTCATCAGAGCCAATCCATCCTTTCACTGGCCCCAGATACATTTGCAGGCTGGCTTCTGCATACCCCTTTCTGAATCACCCTCCTTCCTTTTGTGGAACCCAGTTCTACTCTCCTTTCCTAGGCCAACTCAGTCCTTCCTCTTGAAGTCTTACCCAGACCTCTTGAGTGCACAGTGATTTCTCTTGAGCTCAGCTCTTTTAGCACTATCTTCTATACCAGTCTATACCACTTCATTTGGGATTTTAAAAAGTGATAGTGAAGAACACAACACAAAATTTGCCATCTTAACTATTTCTAAGTATACAATTCAGTAGTGTCATGTGTTTATATTGTTGTGCAACAGATCTTCAGAACTCTTTTATCTTGCAAAACTGAAACTCTATACCCATTAAACAACAACTCCCTATTTCACTTTAGTTGGCATTTTATCCGGAACCACGCTGTGATATCACATATGCTGAACCATTTAATTCCACTAGCTTTCAGTAAGCACCAGTGTTCCAGGTAAGCCACTGATAGATTCTAGGGGAATATGAAGCTGAATAAGACACAGCTACCAAATATGAAGAGTTTGCGATTGTTCTCAAATAAGAGTTTGCCCTTGTATTCATGTGTCTCATGTCTCTAAATAGATGAAATGAGAACAACCCTCTTATGAACCACAACAATTTCTTTTTTTGGAACAAAGCAGAATAAAGTGACTAAATAAATGCAGGTATCATTCTTATGGCACCCAGGATAGAAATGGGCATATACTTACTATGTGTTGTTTGATAATTACATATGCTAATGTAAATGAGTTCCTGGGCTATTTAGGGAATCTGTGTTCTCTCAAATAAATCATACATTTTTTAAAAAGAAAGAAATTGTTCTTTCATTATAATAAGGTTAGTTTTTTATATAGTAAACACAATATGTGCCTGTCGAAGAAGTAAAAAGACAGAAAAGACAGAGAAGCAAAATAACATAAATACCAGTAATAGTGATGACTGCTGTTTACCTTTGGCTTGCATCCTTTCGTATATTTGACCATACGGATTCAGAGACACACACACGTGTATTTTTTAACAAAAATAAAATCATATCACTGATACATACTCCTTTTATCAGCTTAACATGGTTTGAATATCTTTACCTGTTCATAGATAATTTCCTGTAATATAATTTTGATACAACAAACATTTATTGAGGACCTATACTGTCCCAAGAACTAATTTAGGGATTCCAAATAAAGCAGTGAACGAGACTTGCATAAAGCTTACACTGTGGGCTGGGGTAAGATGAAAATCAAATAAATAAATGGACAGGATAATTCCAGATACTGATAAGGGTTATTAAAACAATGATGTGAGACTGAGTATTTTAGATTGGATGGTCCAGAAAGGTCTTTTGAGGAAGGGGATTTTGAGCTGAGGCTTTAACGATACTAGGGAGCTCCCATGTAAAGATTAGGAAAAAGCATTCCAGGAAGAGAGAATAGCTAATGGCCAAAGCTTGAGAATGAACTTGGTATGTTTGAGAAATCATAAGAAAGCCACTGTGGCTCAAACGCAGTGAGGAAGAGGTAGATGTAGATGAGACTTTTTGTGGGGCTCTTGTGGGCCTCATAGCCCATGGTCAAAATTTTGGATTTTATCCTAATGTCAATGAGAAGCCATTAGAGGGAAATGATATGATCTGATTTGTTTTAGGAAGATTGTTCTCCATAAAGGTAATTTACCTTATTAACAAAAGAGAGAACCTCCCCCTCCCCACCACACACACACCACACACAAATACAATCATCGCATTGTATTCAAAGAAACCTTGGATAAAAATAACACACAACAGAGGAAAACACCACACAACAAATAATCTGGTGTCTTTACCAAATGGATTGCAACAAGAAAAAAAAAAGATAGAGGAACACCTATAAATCGAAGGAGACCCAAAAGACATACTAAAAATTAGGCAAAACCAAACCACGGTGTCTAGAGATTCATGGTTGGGTGAGAGAACTATGAGAAAACAGTAAGGAGGTGATTACCAAAAAGTCAACAGAGCAGTTATTCTTGAGCAGAAGGAAGGAGGGGCTTACAGCTGGGAAGGGACACGTGAGGCTTTTGGCATGGTTGATTTGTCTCCTTTCATGGGTAGTGGTACAAAGGTGTTTGGCTTAGAATAATTAAGTTCTATTTTTAGGCTGTTTTCTATATCCTTGTTATTTTAGCTATGAAAAAGGGTTTTTTAAATCAACAATTATTCATGATAAATGAAATGAAGGGGAACTTCTAACCAACAAGAGCAACTATGAAAACACTAGAGCAAACATCTTTCTCAATCAGGACGTGTTGGAAGCAGTCACTTTAAAACCAGGAATGAAACAAAGGTCCCCCTATCATCAGTGCAAAAAGACAAGAGAAAGAAATGAGAGACAAAAGAATGAGAAGGGAGGAAATTAAATGGTCATATTGGCATTATTCGTCATTATTTGCATAAAAAACTCAAAACAATACATAGATAAATTATTAGCAGTAATAGGATAATTTAGTCAGTTAGCTTGATATAAGATGAATATGTATAGTAATTTACATTATATATACCAACAGCAAACTAAAACACATAAAGAGAAGACACATTTAAAATACTACCAGAGAAAATAAAATACTTAAAAATAAATCTAACAAACGTTGCACGTCTTCTACTTAAAAAATGTGTAATTTCATTAAGAGATATTAAGGGAGTACTAAATAAATCAAAGGAGATAACACATTCACAGATAGGAGAATTTAATATCATAAAGATAATAGCAATTATCCAATTCTCCCCTATTTGACCTATAGCATTTTTTATGTTACCTGGTAAGGATTTTAAAATACTGAAAAAAGAAAAGTAGGGAGAGAAGATTTGCCTTACCAAATATCAGGACTTATTATGAACTTATAGTAATTGAGGCAATGTGGTTTTGGCACAAGGAAAAACAAATTGACCAGTAAAATATATTAGAAAGCTCAGAAACAGCCTCACATAGATATGGAACTTCTGTAAATGATAGAAGTAGAATGTCAAATCAGTAGGGAAATAAAGAATGATATAGTACATGGAACTGGAAAAAAAAATCACATGCAAAAAAATGAAACTGGATCCCTGCTCACATCCTATACAAAAAGTCAACTCCAGATGGTTTAAGAATGGAAATGTAGGTCAGCCTAGTGGCTCATGCCTGTAATCCCAGCACTTTGGGAGGCTGAGGTGGGCAGATCACCAGAGGTCAGGAGTTTGAGATCAGCCTGGCCAAAATGGTGAAACCTCTTCTCTACTAAAAAGTACAAAAATCAGCCAGGCTTGGTGGCACACACTCAGTGAACTGAGATGGTGCCACTGCACTCCAGCCTGGGCGACAGAGTGAAACTCTGTCTCAAATAATAGTTATATTAATAATAATGATAATAATATGAAATGTAAAAAAACCCATAACTTAAACATTTTTAGTAGAAAATATAGGTGATTATCTTTCATAAATTGAGTAGGGAAATATTTTTAAGCAAGACCCAAAAATATTGACTGCAAAAGAAAAACGGATACATTTGACCATATTAATAATGAGCTTTTTTTTTTTCTTTTTTTTTGAGATGGCGTCTCGTTCTGTCACCGAGGCTGGAATGTAGTGGTGTGATCTTGGCTCACTGAAACCTCTGCCTCCGGGATTCTCTGCCTCAGCCTCCTGAGTAGCTGGGATTACAGGTGCCCCCCGACCACGCCAGCCTAATTTTTGTATTTCTAGTACAGATGGGGTTTCACCATCTTGGCCAGGTTGGTCTTGAACTCCTGACCTCGTGATCCACTCGCCTTGGCCTCCCAAAGTGCTGGGATTACAGGCATGAGCCACCACGCCCTGCTGAGAATTATTATATACCAAAAGACCCCTTAAAGAAAGTGAAAAGACAATTTACAGACTGGTAAAAGGTCTTTGCAACACACACAACCAGCAAAAGATTAAGAATACACACAAAACAACTCTTACAAATTAATAAGAAAAGCACAAACAACCTAATTTTTAAAAATTAGGGCAATAAGCAAAAATGGGCAAATAAGCATTTCACAGAACAGGAGACACTTAAGATCAATAAAAACATGGAGAGATGTTTAATATCATTAGTGATCAGGGAGATGCAAATTAAGAATACAATTAGATAACTTTTAGCACCCATTTGCTTGGCAAACTTTAACAGTTTGATAATACCAGTGTTGGAAAGAAGTTAGATCCATAGGATCTCTTCAAAATTGCTAGTGGGTGCTGGGTACCGTGGCTCACACCTATAATCCCAGCACTTTGGGGGACCAAGTCGGGTGGATCACTTGAGCCCAGGAGTTTGAGACTAGCCTGGGAAACATGGCGAAACCCAGTCTCTACAAAAATACAAAAATTAGGTTGGTGTAGTGGTGTGCACCTATAGTCCCAGTTACTTGGGAGGCTGAGGTGGGAGAATCAACTGAGCCCAGGAGGCGTAGGTTGTTGTACTGAGCCGAGACCGTGCCACTGCACTCCAGCTTGGGTGATAAGAGCAAGACTCTGTCTCAAAATAAAATAAAATAAAATAAAATAATATATTGCTAGTGGGAATGTAAACTGGTGAACAGTTTGGCAAACAAAGTTTGATATTTACATACCCTAAAATGCAGAAATTCCATGCCTAGATATATATCCAACAAAAATTCTTGCACATATACAATAAGAGACATGGATCACAATGTTCATAACAGCATCATTCATAATAATAAAAACCTAGGAAAAACTCTTCAATGCCCATCAACAAAAGACTGAATGAACTAAGTCTGTAACTACAGTGAAATATTACACAGCTGTTTGAATGAACGAACTGTGGTGACATGCAACAATATGCGTGAATCTTAACAAATACCACTAAGTGCAAAACTTGCATGCCACATATTATTTTTATTAAATTTTTTAAACTTTAAAAATATGTATATTTAGGAATTGTTATAGATGCAATAACACGATATAAAAAGGAAAGCAAGGGAGTGAGGATTCAGGTTGATGGCTGCCTTGCATGGGAGGCGTTAGGATATGGCATGGATAGGGGCCAAATATGGTAGGTTTATGGGTGCTTTCAATACTTTAAACAAATGGTTAGCTAGCTAGCCAGTCAGCAAAGCAGACAGCTCTGACTGCTATGTGAAGAACGGATCAAAGGAGTAGAAGCTGGAGCAGGATGAGCAGTTAGGAGGATGTTTAGTATCCAGATGAAGGAGGGTGAGGCATTGTTCTCGAATGGTGGCCATTGAGATGGAGAGTAATGAACGGAATCAGAATCTATTTTGGAGGTAATGGAGAACTTGCTCTGATGACTTAGATGTGGGAGGCAAGGAATATTCTATTTCACAAAGCTTCCATAATTTAACAGTCTGCTCTTATGGTACATCTAGATTGTTTACAATATTTTTTGCTCCAATAAAAGGTCTAAAATGAACATCCTTGTACCTTAATCTTCATACAAATTCAATTAATGTCTTTCTTTTTTATGGTGTGAGATAGGGTCCAATTTCATTATATTTAAGACTATTTGTTTTAGAGCAGTGTTAAGCTCACAGCCAAATTGAAAGGAAGGTACAGAGATTTCCCATATGGCCTCTGCCCTCATACATGTTCAGCCTCCCAATCACAACATCCCCCACCAGAGTGGTACACACGTTACAACAGATAAACCTACACTGACACACCATTATCACCCAAAATCTATATCTTACATTAGGGTTCACTCTTGGTGGTGTACTTCCTATGGGTTTGAACATGTGTATAAGGACATATATTCATTACAGTATCATATAGTATTTTCACTGCCCTGAAAATCCTCTGTGCTCCACCTTTTCATCCTTCCCTCGCCCCAACCTCTGGCAACTACTGATCCTTTTACTCTCTCCATAGTTTTGCCTTTTCCAGAATGTGATACAATTGGAATCATATAATATGTAGCCTTTTCAATTGGCTTCCTTCACTTAGCAATATGGATTTAAGGTTCCTCCACGTCTTTTCATGGCTTGATAGCTTTTTTCTTTTTAGCACTGCATATTTCATTTACTGATTTACCACGGTTTATTCATTCCTCTAATGAAGGCCAACTCGGTTGCTTTCAAGTTTTGGCAATTATAGAAGATGATATAAACATCCATGTGCTTGTTTTTGTATGGATGTAAGTTTTCAACTCTTTGGGTAAATACCAGAGAGCTCAGTTGCTGGATTATATGGTAAGAGTATCTTTAGTTTTGTAAGAAACTGTCAAACTATCTCCCAAAGTGGCTGTGCCCAGCAATGAATGAGAATTCCTGTTTCTCCACATCCTCACCAGCATTTAGTGTTGTCACGTTCTGGATTTTGGCCATTCTAATAGATATGTATCTTGAATTAATTTCTTAAAACCAACCTGCAGAAATGAAATTGTTATACCAAAGGATATGTGCATTGAATAAGGCTTTTGATACATATTACCAAGTTAGCTTCCCGAAATGAAAGATGGTACCACTTTAACTCACACTGGTATAAGGCAACATCCACCAAAGAGTGTTGACCTGTCCTTTTCTCCATTCAGAGCTCTGTATTCAGGGACAGTCCCATTGGCAGTGGAAGATAGGTAGATCTCTCTAGTGAATTTCTCCTGGACTGATGTATGTGTGGTTGCTCAGCACTCTCTGGCTGGGATCTTCCCAGTCAGAGAGAACATTTACTTCCCTGCTTCCTGCAGTGGGCATCCTTAGCATACTGGACCCCTGCCTTGGGTCCTTTCCTGGAGCATGAGTCAGGATGTGAGGTGGCATAATATCCTTTTTCTCTTTCTTTCTTTCTTTTTTTTTTTTGAGACAGAGTGCAGTGGCGCAATCTCAGCTCACTGCAACTTCCGCCTCCCAGGTTCAAGAGATTCTCCTGCCTCAGCCTCCCGAATAACCTGGACTACAGGCGCCCACCGCGTTTTTTTTAAAATTTAAGTAGAGACGGAGTTTCACTGTGTTGCCCAGATTGGCCTTGAACTCCTGAGCTCAGGCAATCCACCCACCTTGGTCTGTCTCCCAAAGTGCTAGGATTACAGACTTGAGCCACCGTGCCCAGCCCATAATATCCTTTTTCTTAAGAAAGGCTCCTTAGCATATGGATCAAAGAGATCTCTTCCCTTTTTTCCTTACCAGAGTCTTCCACTCAGACTCTGGCCACCTCCAACCCCTAAAGAGCCTTTGGGGATTTCTAACAAACCTGGGATTTTTTTCTGAGTCAATTTGGAAAGGTTAAGCAGGCATATAAAATAATTAATTAATTACTGAAGTTTATGTCCCCTCAGAGCCTCTAAAGCTGTGCTGTCCAATACAGTAGCCACTAGCCACAGGAAGCAATTTAAATTGGAATTTCAATTAATCAAAATAAATAAGATGGAAAAATTCCGTTTTCCAGTTCCATTAATCACATTTCAAGTGCTCAAGAGTCGCATGTGCTAGTGGCTACCATATTGGACAACCCAGATATGGAACATTTCCATCACACAGAATGTTTTACAGAACATCACTGCAGAGGCTGGTTTACTCCAGAAATATTCCCATGGGCTCTTTTAGGTATGCGGTTGAGATGGTCAGTGAGGGTGGGTAGGAGTTATTGTTATCAATCAATATGACTTGCCGGATTTCTCCCTGCTCATCTAGAAAATAGTTCTCATTTATGTCTAGGTTCTTTTTGCTTCTTTCTCTCTGGTCTTGAGTAAGGGTCTCCAGTTGTGTCACAGTTATATCTTAAAGACTGTGTGTGTGTGTGTGTGTGTGTGTGCGCTTTATAAGAGAAGTCAGATCACCAATTTATATCATTGACTGACCTACGCCAAAGCCCCTTTCCTCTAGTGCAAGGTCCTGGGGTGTGGGAGGATATCCCAGGGGCCACGCCTGACACATAGACAGGCTGAAGTTTTGCATGTGTTTGCAGTGGACCTAAGGACAAATGTTAGGCTAACGCCAGAAATTTGGAATTTTTCCTTCCTTCCTATTACCTCAGTTTCTTCTTGTGCAGGATGAAGATGGAGTTTCTCCTAAGCATTTTGGAGATGCAAGAAGGGAGTGCTTGGGGTGATTAAGCTCCAGATTCTGTGTTCTTTCTGCTAATCCTGGAGCTGGGTTAAACATGTGACTATGTTTATACCCTGCCTTTGTCCAGACCCTGCTGTGAGAAGCAGCTCTTCCCAGTGGCCTAAATATAGCCCTGGGAGCCCCACATGCCACATTCTATCTAGTCTTGGCTTGCACACTGATTCATTGTATGACTCTGTGAAAGTCACTTCCCCTCTCCTCCCAATGGGTCACTGGGAGTTGAGGGGAGTGTGGATAATTGCCCTGAGTCACCTCTCAGAAAGGAGCTGATTAGGGCTCAATGAAGCAGAAAGGTGTAAGCTGAAAGGGCAAGGGAAGAAGCAGCTCTGGATAGAGCTCTGAGGAGAGGGGACTTGGCTTTCCCACTGCCTGGGCAAGCTGTCCCCTGAGATCGGGAAGCCTGGGACCCATGGTTAACTTCAGAAGGTCTGTAAACCTTTTTGAATCATGAACAGATATGTGGATGTAAGCCTGCATGCATTTTTATGAGGAAGGTCTATAGCGTTCATCGGATTCTCAGAAGTTAAATAACCCCAAACGGTTCTGAATCACTGCCTTAGGAAGTTTGACTTGTTGGGTTGTGAGGAGAGGAGGTGCTGTTCCTGTTTGGGGAGGGGCAGCAAAGGTTGGGCTTCCCCAGGAAGTCAGAAGCCAGCTGTGCTAGGTACAGTGCTTAGAACAGCCCATGGAGAAAGACCAGAAACTATTTAATAAGTTCCTACCAACTGCCTGGCACTCTTTTGGGCCCTTTAGGTAGAAATGAAATACTTTTTTTTTTTTTTTTTTTTGAGACTGAGTCTTGCTCTGTCACCCAGGCTAGAATGCAGTGGTGCAGTCTCGGCCCACTGCAACCTCTACCTCCAGGATTCAAGTGATTCTCCTGCCTCAGCCTCTCAAGTAGCTGGGATTACAAGTGTGTGCCACTACGCCTGGCTAATTTTTGTATATATAGTAGAGATGGGGTTTCACCATATTGGCCAGGCTGGTCTCGAACTCCTGGTTTCAAGTGATCCACCTGCCTCAGCCTCCCAAAGTGCTGGGATTACAGGAAATGAAATACTTTTTGACTTATCTACATCTCCCATCCCCTACTCTGAAGTCTGCTCTTCCCAGGGGTTTGGCCCTAGGTGAGGTCAGTATCTGCGTGGGCACACCCTGGAAGACAAGGTTGAAGAACATGTGCATGAGTATGGTGTACTATGCAAGTATCCGGGCTGAAAGTAAACCATGAACAAGGAATAGAAAAGCAGTCATCTGTGGAGGCCATATCACAAAGCAAAAGGGGTGTTAGAATGGGACTGAGGACACGTGGGCCCTGATTCTTATGTTGATCCTAAATCACTTTGTGACCTTAGTGGTCACTTAGCTTCTCTGTGATTATTGTGCCATCTATAAAATGGGCTAACTTCCCCTGACCTAAATACTGACAGTGGCTATTGTGAGAAACAAAAAGGAATTTAACAAAAATTAGCATTTGTTATATTTTCTTATTTTAAAAGTTAATAAATGCTCATTGTAGGAATATGAAAAACCCAGAAATATATGAAAAAAAGGAAGAATTATTTACAACCTCTCCATTCTGAAGTACATCTTTTTATAAAGTCTTGGAAATTGTGCTTGCTTTGGCAGCACATATACTAAAATTGGAATGATAAAGTCTTGGAAATTTTCCTTACAAATCATTTTCCATGCATACATTTTTTCTCCTTATTTGATCTTAATGTTCGTGTAATTTTGCATACTGCTTTTCTCACCTAATATTGTATAGTGACAATTTATCTATATCATTAGTCGTTCTTCAGAAACCTCATTTTTAATGGCTGATGTTCCATCATTGGAAGGCACCAAAATTTATTTAACAAATTCCCAGTGTAGGCCGTTTATAAGTTGCTTCCAAATATTTCATATATTATAAATAATGCTATGTTGAACAGCCTCATGTATAAATCTTTGTGCTTATCTCTCTTGCCTTAAAAGAAATTCTTAGAACTGAGATTACTGTGCCAGAATGTAAAGCTGATATAATTAAATATTTTAATATATATAAAATACAAGGCATTGATGAGACTGATGGCAAATACCTGTTCATTCATTATTAATGTAAATTCTTGCTTGCCCAGTGCAGTTGAGACATTTCTGTGAATGGGAGGTGAATGTTTCCATGATCCTGGCACAGGGTAGAGCAGTTGAATTAGTGTCTATTTCTCTCTTTTGGAATTGTATTATACCAGGAAAACAAATCATTTATGGTAAGAAAGCTTTCAGTATGAGAGAGCAGGGAGTTTCAACAAGGTATCCTTTTAAAAGGATCAACAAACAAGCTCTTGCCAAAGTGTTTGAAACTCTCAGTTACAGTCAATACCCTATATATCTTAATAACATGAGCAAGTCCCATCATTTCTTCTTCTAAGACTACTTCTGTAGTCTTTCTAAGGTAGTCCCACCTATTAGAATAGGGAGACTAATCCTTAACCTGTCTGACATAAAGGAATATTGTGAAAATCTAATGAAATTGTGTATCTGTGAAAGTATAACAGCATAAGCAAAGGTTGTTATTTTGCCTTCTCTTTATCATGAGGTTGAGGGCTGCTGGAAGTGGAAGGAAGCAATGGAGAACCAGGGGCAATGGAGGAAAGCGTCTGAGGGACTGAAAGAGAAATAAGGCCAAGAAATAGCACACGGAGTTTGTTACAGATCTGGCCTGGAAAAGTCCTGGAAGAGGAGCAGATCCAGATGGGCCCGCCTTCCCTTTAGGCTACGCCTTGCCTTGGGCCAGCTCTGTCCTGGGGACAACTCTCAGATGCAGGGACTGAAACCTCCCCAGAAACAGAGACCTTTCTCATTTGACACTGGGTGCCTTGGGACTCAGCTCTCTTGGAGGCAGTTTTTAGTGGCTAATCAAACTCACAGCCACGTTCTCCTCCAAATCTTCAGATAGGCTGGATCCTGCTCTGTGGAAATGAGGAAGGGAAGGGGGGTCCCTTCCCTCTGAGCCATCTGCTCACCTCCAGGGGAGTGACTGTGAGAATCAAGAAGGAGCATCTTATGAATGGCTCCTCCCTGTCCACAGGAATGTGCAACACTTCCCAGGCTCCCATAGCCAAAGACCTAGTGTTATAAACAGAAGCTGTGGTCCTGAGCTGTCAGAGAGGTTAATCCCCCAGACATCAGGGCCTGGCCTGGTGGAGTTGGGAGCTGGGCTGATAAAGCCTGATAAAGGGAAGCAGCAAGGGGAGAGGAACTGCAGGGGTGTGGGATGGACCTCCATGAAGGCAGTTTCTGATGGAGGCAAGTCATAAAAATTTCCCCATTCATTCCGCTGCCCCTGGGCAAGACGACTCCTCAGTGAGTTAAGAGTACTACACAAAAGATCTGTCCTCTGCTCACTGGACCAGGGGAAAGCAAGGCGCCTTGCAAGGGAATGGGAGGAGGATAACACCCGAAAGTTGTAAAGAAATAACTCCTGGCATTTTCTGAGCTGCCCTGAGGCAGAAGAGACAGAAGAACAATTCCAACATGGTTCCAACTCTCAAAGAACTGGAAACTCACTGTCTAGGACTGATGCGCTCTGCTGGCTTTCTTATAGCTCTTCCCTTCTAATTGACTACGACTTGAAGAAAAGCAACTAACTAATGAACAATGTGAGCTGCTGGAAATGTGCCAGGTCACATGGTACAGGCCAGGAGTGCTGTAGGAGTTTAGAAAAGGCAGAGATTGGTGTGGGCTGAAGTGATTAGAACAGGTTTCCCAGAGAACGGGGGCCAGGACATAGTCCTGGAGGTTTGGATCCACTGTAAAGAGGGCAGGGAGGTGGAAAGGAGCAGCTTTAGGAGGGAGGGGAATGTGCCTGGACAGCGCTGAGGCTCAGGAGTGCCCTAGGATCATGCCGGGCAGCTGTAGGATGAGTGGCTGGGAGCGCAGGAGCAGAGCGGGGGAGGAAGCCAGATTGTAGATTGCTTTGAATTCTAGGCAGAGGAGTTTAGGCTTCACTTTACAGAAAATAGGGAGTAGAAAGAACCCCTAGAGTGAGGAGGTGTGGGAAGCCATGCCTTGCTGTTTACTCCCACCAAATTAATTCCTTTCTGCTTTCAGTGAGGCCACCTCAACCCCTGAGCCATGTAAGGTGTCTTCTAAGAGCTAAATGGTACTGGTCCAAGCATGCTCTATGCTGGCACAACCTTGGAGATTGCTGTCAAGCTCTTCTTTCTCCAGCGCCACCCCTAGAGACCACTGTCATTCTTCATTCTTCTTCGCATGCCTCCTCTCCAGCGTCCCCTCTAGGTTAGCAGGCTCAAGGGAGGAGGGCAGATACCGGGAGCTTGCTCTGTGCTAGGGCACAGCCTTAAACAGGATCAGGCCTCTGTCTACAAAGCCCACAGCCCGGTAGAGCCAGACTAAATGGACATGCAAAGCATGACAAGAGTCTTTTTTTGCTGGCAGCCTGGAGCCTCTAATGCTAAACTGGGTCTTCCTCATGGTGCTCCTGGAACCATGGAGCCCTAGATGGAGTTCTAGGAGTTCTGGTACCTGTCCTCTGACCACTCCTTTGTTCCTGAGGGAATCCCTGGGCTTTGGTGCCTGGGATAGAACCAAAGCCTCAGCCTGGCTCTGCACAGCCACCTGGACTCTCTCTGGATTAACTTCCCTGTGTTAAGAGAAGGGAAACAGCCACAGGGAATGCTTTCTAGAGGCAGGACTTGAACACTGCCAGCCTGGCGGTTTAAGACTCCGTAAGAGTCCCACACGAGGGAGACCCAGGCCAGGACCATGGCTGCTGGGGAGGCCGGCCCTTCCCATCGTGGCCATGTCGAGTGAGTGGGCTACATTTTCCTGCCTGTGAACTCCAACCCTAGGAGTGGGAAGAGTGCTCCAAGCCACCTCTGGAAGAAGTGGATGTCGGAGGGGCACAGGTGGTAAGGCAGCAGCACCCAGTCCCAAATGAGCAGCTTGCTCAGGCTGGTGCTGGGTGTGAGCAATTGCTCTGCACTCAACAACAGCTCTCATCTGCCTGGCCTCAGAGCGTGTATAGCGAGCCCAGCCTAGATGCTGCTGACTCTATTCTGGGCCCTCATCTCTGCATCAGTCACACCACAGGGAGCCCTCCTTAGGAAGCTGCTGCCACTGTTGATGCTTTTCCCAACTCCTCAAAGCCATGCTGTGCCCCAGGAGCTAAGGCTTAGTGTCTCCATCCTTCTGCCTGCCCCCCTGAGACGCATTTACAGAAACCACTTCTCTGCACAACCAAG
This sequence comes from Papio anubis, assembly GCF_008728515.1. Taxonomy (NCBI): domain Eukaryota; kingdom Metazoa; phylum Chordata; class Mammalia; order Primates; family Cercopithecidae; genus Papio; species Papio anubis. The sequence goes on along the minus strand of NC_044980.1, from coordinate 132,666,286 downwards.
CTCCTAGTAGGGGGTAATCAAGTCGAGATGCATAGACTTCACCATTTGGGACAGGAAAGTAGGAGGGAGATTCCCCAGGGAAAGGGAGCTGCCTGACAAGCTCAGAAAAATTTGTGGGGAGAATTTGTAGTGGTAGGAGGAAAAGACAGGGAAGGAAACTGGATGGAAAATTCTGTATTGAAGCCAGCTGATTGTAGAGACTAGTGCTGGTGTTCAGGTGGGGCCCATCCTGTCTGAGCAGACAATTCTCTCCATCCTTTCCCCACAGAACTCATTGGGGTTGGAAGTGTTGAATGGCAGTCAGTGACTTTTAGACTCTTCTTGGAAGGTATTTTCCTGCCCCCAACCTTCAAGGATATCTGCCTGGGGAATGGTGGGCATGAGGATGGAGTGTCTGTCTTGGAGGGTACACACTGAAAGCAGACTTGGGCTAAGAGCAGAGCTTATTTATCTGCACATCCCTGTGGATCTAAGGCTTGGACTCTGACTTCGAGAAGTTCTCTATGTCCTGAGGACAGCCTTGGAAGGAACAAAACCAGGTACCGTGAAGATATCCTTTTTTTTTTTTTTTTTTTTGATGATGCTGTGAATTAGAAAGACAAATCTCCCAAAGAGCTGGGGCTGGAATATGTATTGAAATAACTGTTTGGCTTGACCTGAAGCAGGGTCCCTGCATTTTCAAGAGTGCAGAGAGAGCTGGGCTGCCTCACTTACGTGTCCCTGGCCCCCAGGACTGCTAAGAGAGAATTTCATGGGCTGTCATCACCAAAGCCATCTGCCTCTGGAGGTCCAGGGAGTAAGAGGAAGGAAGAGGCAGTGATAAGCAGAAATGGCATGGGATGTGACAAAGTGGAGGGGCCTTCCATGGGATCTGATGGGCCTGAGGGTTTTGCTTTGTTTTGTTTCTGGCGTTACCAAATTTCTTAGTTTCCAACACAGTATTTTCACACGTGGCCTCTTAGTTATGTATTACTGCATACAAAATCATCTCAAAATGTATACTTAAAGCAACAAGCATTTATTATCTCACAGTCTCTGTGTATCAGGAATGCAGGTGTAACTTAGCTGGGTCCTTCCGGTTCAGAGTCTCTCGTGCTATTGCGGTCAAGCTATCCTCCAGGACTGCAGTCATCTTAAGGCTCAGCCGGGGCTGCAGGATCAGCTTCGAAGCTCATTCGTGTGTTGTTGGCAGGCTTTGGAAGATCTGTTTCCAAGCACACTCACATGAGGCTCTCCACAGGGCTCCCTTATAACATGACAGCTAACTTCCCAGGGACAAGCAGTCCAAAATGGAAGCCAGTCTTTTTATGTCCTAATCTGCGACATGACATCCCATCACTCACCATATTCTATGTGTTAAAAGCACATCAATAAGTCCAACCCACACTCAAGGGAGAAGATTACACAAGAACGAGAATTCCGGGAGATGGAGATTTTTGGGGGGGCTGACCTAGAGGCTACCGACCACATCTCTCATTTTGGCCTCACAGCAACTCTGTGCTCTAGCCAGGGAGAAATAGTCTACAGGTAAGGAGGAAAAGGAGTTCTAGGGAGGTGAGGGACTCTGCTCGTGGTCAAAGAGTTGTGAAGTGGTAGATGTAGAATTTGAACGTAGGCGTCTATCTGACTTCCAACTTAGTAGACTTTCTCTTGATACCTTGACACCTGCCAATCCCATTGTCTGCTGATACCTCTGGTTAGAATTTGGAGCAGACTCGAGTTGATTGAACATTAAGAGCTTGATGGGCTGGCTGACTTGCCACTTGATTATTTCTGGCTGTTTCTGGATTGTTAGGGACATGGTTCATCATTGCTCCCCTCTATAACAAGGACAGTTTCTACCTACGATACTCCTTTTTATATTTTTTAATAAACTTTTTATTTTAGAACTTTTAGGTTTACAGAAAAATTGTGAAGATAGGCCAGAGAGTTCCATATATCCCAACCTAGTGTTCTGTAGTATTAACATCTTACCATTAGTGTGGTACATTCGCTATAATTAATGAACCAATATTAATATAGTATTATGAACTAAAATTTACACTTTATTCAGATTTCCTCACTATTTCTTTGTAATTGAGGCAGGCACTGGGCGATCCATTCATCTGATTAATTCTTAGACTAGTCCTTCGAGTTGGCACCATTATTATCTATATTTTACTGAAGAGGAAAGTGAGACACAAAGAAATTAAGTAACTTGGCAGATCACAAAGCTGTGCAGAAGCAATGTGAGCACTTTAACTATGGGCTCTCTCACTCCCATGCAGTGCTCTTAACCATTTATGCTTTTCTTCCTCTCTCTCATCCTCTGACTCCTGCTCAGAAGGAGGGAATTATGCACATAAGTAACAACCTAACAGCTGGTCCTACCGCTAGGGTCTAAGCTTCTGGAAAAGATAAGCACCTGTCAGGAGACTGGTGGTGTTTTAGTACCTCCTCCTTCAGCCTCAGCTTTCTCATCTGTGAACTGATAGGATTATATTAATGACCCTGGGGTCCCTTCTGGCTCTGACTTTCTGCAACCCAGTGAGTCTGTCCCAGAGGATTTAGGGGCTACCAGTGGGAAAACTGGGGAGGAGGTGGGTTCTGCTTCCCCCAGTGAGTCATTGGCACCTCAGGGAATGAGCCCACCTGTTTGGCCTCACTAGCTTCTTTTGCAAATCACTACAATAGATCACTCATTATATGGGATTGAATCATGTGGCTGCCCCATCAGGTTAAGACCTACGACTGTTGGCTCTGCATTTGAGGTTATTACCTTTAACTGGTTCAAAGACTTCAGGAATAAAGCCTCTGGGAAAGGCATTGTGAGCAATATTTTTTTCTGTAACACAAATGAAACCCATTCTTTGAGGAGCGCAAGCCTTATACAAAAAATCTGTCTCCTCATTTAAAGTGGTGGGAAGGCTCTGACAACCCTGACTTGTCAGGAATTCCAAAGTAGGATTGTCCAGAGTGTCCCAGAGTACTGAAGGGCATGGACTTGAGAGTCACATAGACCCGGCCTGCCTCTCACGAGTTGGTGACCTTGGACAAGTCTCTCAGCCTCTCTGTGTCTCCATTTCGACATCTATAACATAAGAAAAGTGTAAGGATAGCTACCTCATGGAGTTGTTCTTAGATTAAATGTAATAATTTAGGTAAAATGCTTAGTTGAGCCCACAATAAATGCTTAATAAATGGTAGCATTTTTAGGACTTGTTGGAATAATGTATTATTTTTCATTTTAATTCCAGCTCTAAAAGTTATTTTCTTGTATTCTATTATCCTATTGGAGTCCCAAGTTTCTAGAAAGCACCAATTCCTGAAAAGCACGTTCAGCCCCAGGATACAGAAGGTTTTCTTCTGGTGGGCTGAGATGGAGGTAGGGGCAGTGATCTGTTGAGCTTCACCAACTATTTCCTTCACTACCATCTGCAAAGGAAGACTGTGGCCTTGGTAGGACAGTCCCAGCCCAGCCCAACTGCCCCAGCCAGCCTGCCTTGTTGCTATCTGATATTCCCCAGATGGCCCTTGGGCTCTGGAGGGCCACCTGTCTTGTCTAAGGAAGTGAGCAGGACTGCCCACAGGGTTACTCCTGCAGGGCTCATCCCAGACCTGGCACCTGGCTTTGTGTCTGCCCTCTCTGGCTCTCCACATACCAGTCAGGCTGGGATCCTGGACACCAAGCTCAAGGAGGGTACTGAGGCTACTCCCTCCATGAAAGTAGGACTGGGGTAAGGGTGGCAGACTAGGTCAGGCTGGCCACACTGCGTGGCTGGTTCCTGTAGCAGAAGGCTCCCATCTGTGCCTCAGAGGCCCTGGGGCATGCAGAATAGGCAAAGGGGTCTGACCATGAAGTGCTGGGAAAGGTGTTTAGACCCAGTCTTTTTTTTCCCTTTTCACCAGAAAGCACTGCACCAGAGAAGCTGGACTTGATTTTGATTCTAAGTCCTTTGCTGACTGCAGTTAGAATTGGCTGAGTGATTCCAAGAGATGTAAGAATGGAGAGGTACAGGGACATTGTGATATTATCGGGGGTGGCCTGCACATTCGTACACATGTAGTACACATGACAAGTAGACATGTACAACACACACACAAGGCACTTGTGTATCAGCATTCAAGAAACCTCTTTTCCAGAGGCAGATTGGCTGCCAGCCCACACAGGGGGCCCGACCAGGAAATGGGTTTTCCACATCCAGGGAACATTTACTGCATCTAAGCAGCCATTCCGTGGGCCTATCCCCTTCTGGGTTTAGAAAGGAAGTAGCCCAAAGCTGTGGACTGGAAACAGAGGCCCCCTAAAGGTAGGAGCACCCCACAGGCATGTGCCAGGTTGCAGAGTTGCTGTCCTCAACCTTGGTGCTGAGAACAGTTGGTCCTGAGGCTGGGGTGGAGGACCAGGCCATTTCTGAGGCCTCTGATCTATGCAGAGAAGAGAAGTAGGGGCTGGTAACAGCCAAGGAAGAAGAGGAGGCTGGAATCTTACATTTTTAATGATGCAGGCTCTCACTGGTAGAAAAAAACTATTGGTAAATTATATTTTTTTAAAAATTATGACTCTAGTTGAGTGTGTGGTTGCCTCATATCTTACCTGACACCTTGCTGTTTGATGGTCTAGGTGGCAGCTCATCATCCTCACACTCACTCACATGTTGTTAACTTAGCCCAAGTTTCCCTGTTTGCCAGACCACAGCCTTCTCCCCTTCCCCTGGCTCAAAGTGACCAGTATGGCTTGTGCCTTTTGGGATACACTGCTGCCTCCAAGGCATAGCCCTTCCCCATTTTGCCAGAGACAGAGGAACTCCCCTTGGGAATGGAGGGAGGGGAAGAGGAAAAGGGGGAAAGCTTGGATCCTTGTCACATCATAGCCTTTTGTGGTAGTTTTTCATTTTCTTGGTGAGGAGGAAAACACTAGTGAGGAATTGGCATGAAACTATTTGGGGTTGGGGAGTATATATTTCTAAGCTATGGGGTTATTTTTCCTGAATGAAACATTTTTATCTCCAGAGGAAAAAGGGCCAGGGAGGACTGGGTATGCAGGAATTGTAAGTAGCTCCTAGTTTTGCTTTTAAAAAACATTTTTAAATTACACAAGAACTACTGAATTTTGAAAAGTTAGACGATATGGGTAATCAAAAAGAAGAAAATAAGAACACTCATAATCTCACTACCCAGCAACAAAACTAAAGATTCTGGAGTAAATTCTTCCAGAACTGTTGCCGTGTAGAAAAACTGTTTTAAAAATGGGATCATACTATACCTACTCTTTCATAACCTGCCCCTGTTTCATTTAAAAGTATGTGAGGCCGCCTTGTGAGGGCAATCACGACAGCTGTCAATGAACCAGGAAATGGGCCCTCATCAGACACTGAATCTGTCAGAATCTTTATCTTGAACTTTTGGTTTCTAGAATTGTGATAAATAAATACTTGCTGCTTAAGCCAAAGTAAAATAAAATAAAAGTATATGAGGAACATTAGCAGGACGTGGTGGCTCACACCTGTAATCCTAGCACTTTGGGAGGCAGAGGCAGGAGGATTGTTTGAGCTCAGGAGTTTGAGACCAATGTGGGCAACATGGAGAAACCCCATCTCTACAAAAAACACAAAAATTAGCCAGGGGTATAGGCAAATGCCTGTAGTCCCAGCTACTTGGGAGGCTGAAGTGGGAGGATCACCTGAGCCCAGGAGGTGCAGCTGAGCTGCAGTGAGCTGTGATCGTGCCACTGCACTCCAGCCCAGGCAATGGAGTGAGACCTCGTCTCAAAAAAAAAAAAAGTATATGAGGATATGAGGAAGGAACATCTTTCTGTGACAACAGCTGTGTTTTTATGCCATCATTTTAAAAGGTCACATGATATTTCATTATATGAATACAACCATAATTTATTTTATCAATTATTTATTATTAGAAATTTAGTTCTTTTTAATTTTTTATTATAACAGTTGTACTTCCAGATAAAGGGTTTTTTGTTTGTTTGTTTGTTTGTTTATTTTTGCATATTCTTACTTCTTTAGGATGCATTCCCAGATGGAACTGAAGAGACTAAAGATATGTACGTTATAAGGCTTTTGATACTTATTGCCAAATTACAGTTCAGAAAGATTGTGTCAATTTATGCTTCACCACCAGTATGTGACTGCTAATTTCTGCACACACTCACCAATGTTCTTTTCACTTTTACAAATCTGATATGTAAAATATTATTTCATTGTAATTTACTTTGATTATGATTTAAGTTAACATTTTAATAAGCTTATTAGCATCTTGTGTTCCTTTTATGTCTTTGCCCATTTTTCTATTGAGGTATTTATCTTTTTCTTATTATGTTACAAGGTTCCTTATATATCTAGGGTGTTAATCTTTATTTTGATAAATGCTATATAGAGTTTTTCAGCTTATTGTTTGCCTTTAGTAGTTCTGTGCCATTCTTTTTTGGAGACAGAGTCTCCCTCTGTCACCCAGGTTGGAGTGCAGTGGCATGATCTCGGCTCACTGCAACCTCTGCCTCCTGGATTCGAGTGATTCTTTTGCCTCAGCCTCCCGAGTAGCTGGGGTTACAGGCGCACACCACCACACCCAGCTAATTTTTCTATTTTTAGTAGAGACTGGGTTTCACTATGTTGGCCAGGCTGGTCTCAGACTCCTGGCCTCAAGTGATCTGCCCACCTCAGCCTCCCAAAGTGCTGAGATTACAGGTATGAGCCACCGTGACCGGTTTTTGACATTCTTTAACACAGAGGAGTTATATTTTTTAATGTGGTCAACATTATCAGTATTTCTTTTTGGTCTACTTTTTGATTTAGTCTTAGAAAGACTCTTCTATTCCTCCTGTGTGACATAAACATCTATCTAAATGTCCTAGTGTTTTATTTAACATTTAGGTCTCTTAACCATCTACAATTTATTTTTGTATATTATAGGCCTGGTGTTTTAAAATTTTAGTTAACTTGTTATTCCAGTATCATTATTGGACAGTCCATTCTTTTCATATTAATACAAAATGTCACTTAACATTCTACATGTATCTATAATATTACATTTTATATAAGCACTGGTCCGTCCTGTTAACAAAACCCTTGTTCAACACCTGCAGTTGTTTCTTGGCTTTATATTATGTTCCACTGATTGATCTATTCTGGTACCTGAACATCCCTTTTTAAATTATTGTAGCTTTATAATACATTTTCATATTTGGCAGTGCACGTTCTCTTTTTTTGTTCTTCTTTATCAGTATTTTTCTTGGCCATTCTACATTTATTCTCCTAGATAAATTTGAGAATCAATCATGCCCTTGGGTTTTTTAATTTGGAATGCTGTTAAATGTAGAGGTTACCTTGGGGAGATCTATGTTGTAAAGCACTACATTTTTACATTCATTTATTCCTTTTTGTGTGTTTCCTTTAATAGAGCTAGAGCATAATTTTCTATTGATAGATCCTGCACGTTTCTTACTAACTTTAGTCCTATCATTTTGTTTTACTGATATTATTAATGGGATGGTATTTGCATTATGTTTTCTAATTGCATATTGCTCATGCACTTGAGAATGCTTGATTTTTTTGTACATTTGTTTTGTAACTGTAAGGCAAGCATGCTGTCTTCTGGTTTTTCCTTTTGTGGGTTTGGGCCAAAGGCATGTTTGACCTATTTTGAGGCCATTTAATTTCCTTCTGGGTCTGGGCCACAACTCCTCCCCGCAATTCCCTGCCATTGTGAAAGGGGTTTGGGTGAAGAATGGCGGGCTTCAGCTCCTTGTTGGCTGCCCCCGAAGGACAGATGTGTTGCAAAGCAAATGCCTACCTAGTTCTTTCCCTACTCCAACCCCAGCTGTTTGGATGCCAGGAAGATGATTTACCATCTGGTGGAAAATAGGCCCATGAATCAAAACTGACACAGGCAGAGTGATCGTGGAGGAGTTAGGGTGTTAAAATGAAATTTGGTGCCAACCCTGGGGGCTCTCAGGGAACCTTTAAGGGCCTACAGATGTCATTAGCTTGGTCTCTGGGCTGGCTGAATGCATCTGACTGAGGTAGTCCTTTACTGTGGCCCCGAGGCAGAGCTAGATCTGCTTCTTTTCTCCCTGTGTTGGGGAAATTGAGGTTGAGCAAACAGGATAGTCTCCGGGATGGTGGTGTTGTAGCTGTGTGTCCCTTCTAAGAAGGGTGGAGATTCATTAACTTTCAAAACTCAAAGGAAAAAAATTAAAAAAAAGAAAAACTAGTTAGGGAGACTGGCCTCATTTTCAAGTCTGAAGCAAACACATGTTTGGAAAGGTTTCATGGATAGTGCTAACTAAGGATTCCCAGCAGGTTTTACACATTCTACTTTGGTGGAATGTAAAGATTAGCACTGCCATTTCTGTCTGATTTTTAGCACTTGGGGTTATATCCCAGTCATGAGCACTCTGTCAGCTCTCCTGCCTTCCCACTGCTTTCTACCACAGGCCGCTTCTTCTCTTCTTTGCTCTCCAGTCTTTCATGCACAGGTTGCATGCTAGAGGAGAAGATGGTCCCAGAAGTACCCTGAAAAAGGAGATAAGCCCATCAGGGGATCGCAGGGCTGGAATAGTTAGAGAGAAACATGGAGGGATAAAGGAAGTTGGTGGGGGTGGTGGACACAGAGGGTCAGAGTGCAGGGTAGAACTTAGAAGCCAACTGGTCAGCCCAAATTAGCCTCGCCTGCATCTTCTAGTGGCTCACTCTGAGTGCCCCTCCAGTGGAGGTAGGGATGTTGCTCTAGTCTTGGTGGTCCTATGAAGCCTACCTCCTTATCATGTGAGGTTTTATCAACCTGGCTTGAAAGCTCTGATCCTGTACCCCAGACCAGTTCATTTTCTCTACTGCTTTCTTTTTATCCTTAGAACCAAATGAATATCCAGGTTGTTTGTTCAAGTGTTCCAAAGAAGGAAACACCACCGTCTTGGTTGATGTTTTACTCTAGTGTTTTGGACCATCTTGTTCCCAGAATGTTCTCTTTTATAGCTATCCTAGGTCTTCTTGTAATATAAAACCATTATCCTGTGGCATGAATTGGAGAATGTGGAGAATAGTCAGGCATCTTTTTTTTTTTTCTTTTTCTTTTTTTTTTTTGTAGAGCCATTTAGGAACTTCTAAAGGTTATTCGGTTTGTCTTTGAACCTTTGCCAGCACAATGAAGTAAAAATAATACTTGTAAAGTAAGGGGCACAATGCCTGGCACATAGTAAAATGACGTTCATTGTTTTTATTGCTTTATTTATATTATTCTTAGGCGATGATAGCACACTCCGTTTGCAGTATTATTTAAGTTCACATGTCAGTAGGAGGTATGGACTTGTTCCAGTAAGGACAGGAAAGGCACAGAGTGTTTCCCTTGCCTTTCCTGTTTGAGAGGTGAATGTAGTGTAAGCCAAAGGTCATCATCTATTATTTGGGGTGGAACTAGAGGCTAGAGGGCTCACTACTCCACTAAACTATAAAATATTTGAAGGCAAGAGTTGTGTCTTATTTGTCTCTGAAATCTCTGGTGCTGAGCACAGAGTTGATTCAATAAACATTTGTAAAGGAAGGTAAAGAGACAGGGATAAGCTGGTGTGGCATCTCAGCATTGCAGGAGACACTAAGATCCTTGTACAAAAACTGTCCCTCTAACATGTCTGCCAAACTAGAGATCCTGCCTTGCTTGAATGCACCCGTTGCCTGATAACTCACTCCTTTTGAAGGCTGCCAATGAGGTCAACTCTAATGAGTAGAAACGCTCCTTCCATCGAGTCAGAATCTGCTTTGCCTTGACTTTTACCTGTTGTTAGCCTTATGTCTGTTCCTTTGAGCTACACAAAATAAATTTAGTCTTTCTTCCAGATAAGAGCCCTATAGATATTTCAAGATAGCTATCATTTCTTATTTCCTTTTACCAAATCTAGAACTTGCTTCAGAAAAGCTGCAGGAAACTGTTAGAGTCATAACAAGTTATTAAAAACCAGGTATGTTGGCCCTAATCTTGGAGGGTTAAGTTAGAATGGCCCTTTCCTGGCACTGGCTCAGGGCCAGAGTCTACTCCTTGAGTCAGAAGAATATGGCAAGGCCTCTGAGCCCTAGAACACTATATCCTTCATGTTCTAGGCTAGGACTGTGGGCTGCCACGCGGCTGGGCTGATTGCAAGCGCCAGAACCCTCTGCCGGCAGCTTCCCACCAGGTGGCGGGGCATTACCTGCCTGAACGCGGACCCGCGCGTCTTCCTCATCTCTCCACCAGGTGGCAGGGCAGGCTGTGTCTCAGCTCCGGCACCGGCCTCCGAGTGCCCTCTCCTCCTGGGCTGAGAGGCTGGGAGGAAAGCTCTAGGGGCTTTGGAAAGGTCTGTTGCCTTCCCCAGTGAGGACCAGTGAATGCCTCTGCTGACCTGTGCGGGTAATGGAGATGGGTTCTTCCTGGTCTTGCTGAGTCCTGGGCAGCCTGTCCAATAATATGCCGTTGCTTGTTGGAGTGGTGTCCAGAGCACAGCCTGTTCAGAGCCGGTCCTCAGTGAAAGGCCCCTGAACAGAGCTCCCAGTGTGGACAGCTGGCGCTGCCGCTCAGAAGCTACCCCTCTGCCCTTCCCAGCCCTCCTTCCTCCCACCAATCCCCTGCAGGCATGGAGAAAGGTGCTGCTGTCTCTCTGGCCCACCTCCTTTGGCGAGGATCGACCAGGTTCCTCCCCTCACACAACCAAGATGAAGTCCAGGCTTGCAGAGTCAGACAAAATTCTGGTCTACAGGCCTCTTCTCTGTAGGGAGGATGTTTCAATCCTGCACTGCTCCTAAACTAGGCCCCCTTGAGGCTCCGGGTTCTGGCCTTCTGCGCCCTACCCTCCCGCAGGCCTTCTCAGCTCCGGGCCCGCCACGGAGGCCCGTTCTTTCTGTGGTCGGCCTCATAGGCTGCCTCCGGCTACTCACTTCCACATCTTCCCCTCTCACCCCTTCTCAGCAGGTGGGGCAGGCATGGTGCTCCTGGGCCCAGCCTTGGTATTTCATTGGGATGGGACTATCGGAGAGTGGGAAGACCTGACTTGAGGCTGCCAGTGCCTGCTAGGAAAGCAGAAGCTGTTTCCGTCAGAGGCCTTGGGGCTCAGCATGGCCTCCTCCCCTTGGAACGAAGCTCAGGAACGGGCTTGAGTGAGCATGCAGTCCTGTTCTCCTTTTATTTATTTATTTATTTATTTATTTATTTTATTTTATTTTTTTGAGACAGAGTCTAGCTCTGTTGCTCTGATGTGATCTCGGCTCACTGCAACCTCTGCCTCCCAGGTTCAAGTGATTCTTATGCCTCAGCCTCCTGAGTAGCTGGGAGTACAGGTGCCCGCCACCACACCTGGCTAATTTTTGTATTTTCAGTAGAGGTGGGGTTTCACCGTGTTGGCCAGAAGGGTCTCAATCTCCCACCCGCCTCAGCCTTTCAAAGTGCTAGGATTACAGGCATGAGCCACTGTGCCTGGCCCTGTTCTCCTTTTATAGATAAGAAAATCAAGACCCAAGGTTAAAAGAGTCTTCAGGGCTCTGACTAGAGCCCAGGCATTCTACATATCTAATGAGACCTTGCATCTGAGGGGTCTTCAGTTACCAGCCTCTCCTTAGAAGCATCTCTGCTCTTCTTCCCACCTGGCCACCAGCTGCCCTTTCCTGGGCCCACCTTGTGCGTGGCATCAGCGTCTTCATCAGCTTTTGTTGTCTGGCCTGGTTGGAGAGTACATTTGGCTACCTGTGGCCTTTGGTGGGCTGCAGGATGTGGAAAGAGGGAAGGGACACTTGTCCTTCAGTAGGGAGACTCTGTTGGGGAGGGGGTATATGTGTCCTGAGAATGTCTGAATGGATTTTCTATTCCTCTGCCCAAGAGGAGTACTTGTTGGACATCTACCTTGTACCCAGGGCTGAGCGGGATACAAGGTAGTAGTCCCTGAAGTGGAGGTGTTTGTAATCTAGGCATGAGGCTGACTCTAAACAGCTTTCTTGAATCCCATGATCCCTGGCCGCAGCACTGGCCATTGCCTCCTCTTCCTTTCCAGGCACTCCCGTTGACCCTACCCCCATAGCTATGCAGTGTGGAGACTCCTCACGTGTGATTCCCACATGACTGGAATCTCAGGTCTGCAGTCCCCTGGGTGTTATCTCTTGGAGCAAGGGGCAAATAAGTTCTATTGATGTGGAGCCACTGGGGAAGGCTGGGGGCCTGCATGACCCCTGTTTCCTCCCAGGCCTTTTTTTTGAGCAGTTCCTATATTCTCCTTCCCATCCATTAGCGATGGGAGAAGCCTCACTAGGCTTCTGGATGAGCAGGTATGCTCTGAGCTTACTTTTCTGTGCACTTAGGGAAGCTTCCAAATCACAAGCTTAGATTCTTTTACTTTTCTGTTTATAGCCCATCAGCAGTTCACCACACAGTTTCCCAGGCCCTCCAGGTCCTCCTGCTTGCATTTCCAACTCCCTCTCTCAGCCTCTCCTCATCACCCCTGACCATGCCGAACTTCCCTTTTCTCCTTTTTTAAGTCGCATACGCTCTCATTTCTAGACTCTTGCATAAACTAACCTCTTTTTATGAAATCTTCTTTTCTTCACTCTCTCCTTCTCCAGTCTTTGCTGGCTAATTCACACCACCCCTAAGAGCTCATCTTAGAATGTCTCTCCTCTGGGAAAGCTTCCCAGCTTCCAAGACTAGGGTGGGTCGTCTGATCTTACCTTTCATGGTGCTTGTCAGACTGAATTGTAGTCATTTGTTTCTTAATATCCCTTCCTTACCAAAGTCATATCTCCATAAGGGAAGGGGCCAGTGGTTTTGTTTGTTCGTTTCGTGGAGGGATCCTCACATTCCAGTGCAGTACCTGTCGTGTAAGTGCTCAGGTTAGACTTGTGGAATGTGGTATGAGTGTATGGGTGGGAGAGCCATTGGGCCTTCCTTGAAGAACTTTCTGCCATCTCTGATCTGGATTCTCTGGGTGTTTAGGTGTATCACTCGTGTGCTTCTGTGGCAATGGAGCATAGTGCACCAAGGTTCTGTGGACAGAGGCCATTCATTCATTCAGTAAATATTACTGAGTCCCTGCTGTGTGCCAGGTACCATACTGACACTGAGGATACCATAGTAAATAAGCCAGACATGGTCCCTAAACTCATGGGGCTTATAGCCTAGTAGAGGAAGCAAATAAGTAAGCAAATATAAAAAAACCATAACTAGAAATTGTGAAAAGTCCTAGGAAGAAAATGAATAGGCTGATATAGGGCAATATGAGAGACTGGTAGGAGGGACCTTGCCCACAATCCCCTCTCCCCCTGGCTAGCACACCTCTCCCTCTGCAAAGGCCATGAGCCCCACATCCATACCTCTGCTGGTTTGACCTCAGAGTCACATCCTGACCTTGGCAAGAGTTGTACTAATGAGCATTCCTGACAGCTCTTCCTTTTAGCACTGTCTGCATCTGGGGTGATGGTCTCTACCAGACGGGGAAGGAGATATATCTTGGCAGAAAGTAAAGCTCTGTGCTTTGCTGCTGGTAGGAAGGCCTTCAGGAGGGCCAGGATTCATCCGCAGAAGTGTCAGAGTCCCTCTGTCCAGGGGCCTGATTTGGTGAATGTTCAGGCCCTGTTATCCACTGGGGCATCAGCAGCACTGCTGTGCGGTGGCATGAAAGCCATGGCCTCCTGTGGGAAGCTGGGGCTGCTGTTGCCATCCCTGTTCAGGAGGACTGCGTCACTCTGCTGTTTGGCCTGATCTGGGGCTGGGGAGTGCCTTGCCTCAAGCTCTGTTGGCAATTGTGCTGGTATGGGCTGCTTTCTCTGAGCAGCTGTTTGCCTTCTTGGAAAACCTGTGGCTTTGGTTTGGGAGGAGTTGAGGGAGTCGGGGTGGCTCTCTGGGGTACTGTCCCCTGACCCACTCTGGTACACAGTGAGCTGTCTGGCTCCACCCATCTCCCCCACCTAGTTGCCCTCTGGACCATTCACGCAGGCTCTTAGAAGTCTTAGCGCATGTGGCAACTGTGCCTAGGATGGGAGGAGGCTGCTATTGTGGAGCCAGGTGGGGAGCTGGTGAGCTAGCCCAACCATGAGGGGTTAACAAGGTGGTGGCAGGGTTCCTGCCCTGGGGCAGTGCTGATGTGTCTACTGCCACCAACAATCCTAGTGCCCTTGCATCAAGACACCTTTGTTTCTCCTTAAGCTGGGAGAGTGAATGCCAGCCCCAGGTTAGAGGCTCTTAGTGGCCTGAGGCCAAAAACTCCACTCTCCCCTCCAGGGCGACACAGTGGCGTCTTCTGACAGTTAGACAAAAACCATCTCTCCTGGCATCACTTGGCCACTCTTGGCTCAGGGCTGGATAGGTATGCTTTGAGTCAGGGGTCATGGGGAAAGTTGGAAAGGGCCCTCCCTCTCCCTGGACTTGATAGGACCCAACCAATTCAGTAACTTCAAGGGCTGGGTGGAGCAGGAAGCCAAGAAGTAGCGGCCCTGTCAGCTTTGGGAACCACTCTGACAGAGGAGTCTAACTCCAGCATCCTTTATTCCTTGAGCCTGTCTGCAAATGCCTGTGTCCAGAGACCTGGGATGCACTCCCCAAGCATGCATGTGGACAGTGTGTGTGCCTAGTGGAAAGGGAATGTTTATGGCAGTGTTTGGGAACATGTTATTGTGGGTGCGTGTGCTCACGATTAGCTTCTTAGCTTCAGGGGGTTTTGGGTCCCGTGAAGTTTTGGGTACCTCTGAGATTAAGACTGGGGTGGGATGTGTGTTTATGACAGGCTGTGATTCTAGAATGGGCACCGGTGTGTGTGTGTGTGTGTGTGTGTGTGTATCTGTATTTCTGTGTGTGACTAACCATACATTCTCTCTGGAGCTAGTTCTTTAGGCCAGAAAGGAAATACATAAAGTCCCAAGAGAGTAGGGTAGACATGGGAGAGCCAGGCTAGGGATTCGAATTATTACCATTTTCCAGCACCTTTCTTTGATCTGCTTTTCTTCCCATCTCTTCTTTGTTCTCTCACCCCAGCTTGGCTCTTAAGGAAGAGAAGACCCTAAAAAGGTTTTGTGACCAATGGTCCTGCCACATTTGGGGGCCAGGCATGGCTGAGCTTGTCCAAGAGTCAGGGAAGTGAGAAACTGGGCAGCACAGAGAGAGATGTTACAGTTCCTGGAACAGAGCCCCCTTTTTTTTCCCTTGTTCTTTTTTCCTGGCTTGGAAATAATAGGTCTTCAATCTGAGATTAGAAGAAAAGGAAACAACCAGAAAGGAACCAGTTTGAACAAAGACAAGTTGCTGGACATGAACAACCCCCGCTGTTGTGATCGAGTATTCTTACCTAGATGAGGTTCTGCGTGCTGGGGTGGGGCTTGGGGTTAAGCAGGGAGCAGTGAGGACATTCAAGGCTACCAGGCCTAGAAAGAGGAAAGACAGCAAGAGTAGGCAGGAAGGTGGGCTCTAGAGTCAGGCAGACCAGAGTCTAAGCCTGCCTCTTTCTTTACTGGCCAGACTTCACCACTCCAAGTCTCAGTTTCTTCTTCTATACCCTACAGGGTGCTTGTGAAGACCAAATAAGAAAATGTATATATAAAGTGTTTGGCACAGTGGCTGGCACATGGTAAGCGTAAATGGTACCTATATGTATAGGGCTCAGTTCTTTCATTATATGATGATCATGGGGGTGAAGATGAGGGAGGAATCTCAGGGAGGTATGTCTTAGCTGTCTGCAGAAGAAACCCTCTTTATCAAGAGACTCCAGCACAGATGCCAACCTGGTTGAGATGGGGACAGGTTTGCCCCCAGGGGCTGGCGCCTATACTTTATTTGAACATGCAAATACATGTGTATGTGCGTGTGTGTCAGGACAGATAAGGAGGGGAGATACTCATCCTTTTAAAGAAAAAATATGGCCTAAAGATATCTCCAGACCACCCTGGATGGTGGTTATAAATATATCATGTCAGGTTGTTTAGTGAATTTAGGGATGTTGAGGACTTCTATTTGACATCTGCTTCATGGAAGTCAAAGTGTTGTGCTTGTCTGGAAACCATTTATCTGTTTGTTCATTTATTCACTATTCATTCCTTTAATTCACTAGTGTATGTGCCATGTCAATCATGGGAGGCTTAGGCCTGTAGAGTAGAAATCTGTTGAGATTGAACCTGGAGAGGAGAAATCTAACCTGGAGAAGGTCAATCTTGAAAAATGACCTTCAGATCTAGAGAGGGCTTTTATATGACTCCATCTTGCCTATGAACCAGAGAAGTTATATGTTTAACTGCAACATGGTTAGGCATAGTCAGAGGCCTGATTTGTTGGGATCTGGTCTGCCTGGGGCAAGAGGCAGAGTAGGTGACCTCTTGAGGACCCCTCCAGGCTCGGGCATCTAGAATATTCCACTGGCTTGGTTGCTGACTTACTGCAGGACCTTGGGCAGATGAGTAATCACTAATGAGCCTCTGTTTAACAGAGAGGAAAACAGATGAGAATATTTTCTTTCAGTTCCTCCCTGCCTTCTGGGGCTTGGGAAGGGTGAAGAAGCCCCCTGTGTAACTTCTCAGGGCTTCCTGTGAAGACGGTCTGAGCGAACGCCCTGGCTGCCCCTGCACTCCCACCCTGTGCTTCCTCCATTGCCCAGGATTCCCAAAGCACAGTCTGGGGCCACTCCTCATTTACCCCAGCCTCGTATGCCTTGTCAGACCTGATTCTCCCAGAGATGCCAAACCACTTCCCTCATACACTTCTGCCTTGTACTGTTCCCTCTGCCTAGAATGCTTTCCCCAGTCTTCTCCAAGCGAACCTTGTTCTGTCCCGATAGTTTCAAGCCGATCTGGCTCGGATCACCTTCTCCCGCTGGAAGTTTGGCTTTCTCTCTTCATCCTCCATGGTTTGTCTCCAGCACAGCTTTCCTCTTTCTATGCTCTCTTTAGCTATCCCCCATTCTGGCACTCGGTGTCTGCCATGTGATGTGCTCCAGGGGCTTACGAGCATTGGTAGAAGGAGGACTGTCAGGGCTGAACTTGATGAGTAGGGGGAGCTTGAGGGAAAGAGGAGAGGGGAAAATATGCTGGGGCAGTCAAGGGCTAGTTCCTGGGGCCAGGGAGAGAGAGAGATTAGAAGAGGCAATCAGGTGACCACTGTGCGTGCCTCCTGCCACCTGGCCATCTAAATCCCAACGACGAGCTCTCTGTTCTGGTCAGGAAAGCAAGAGCCTCAGTGGAGAGGAGACACTTTGGGAGGCTGGGGGGCATTTGCATGGGGCTGCCTCAGCCCACACATTATGCTGGAATTGAGGCTGGATGAGTTTGCATGTCCCCAAGCTAATGCCAAGTCAGGACAGCGGCTATTGCAGAGGCTTCCTGAAACTGGATTGAGCTGCCAAGGAGAGACCTCTTCCTTTAGGAGCCTGAGAATTGCCTGATAGCAGCCACTTTTTGCTTTGCCAGCCCCGCTTTCACCTCCAGCTCTCGGCGGGGAACAGGGGGCCAACCACAATCTAGAGACTGAGCTGGTGACACATAACAGGAATGGCTCTGTTCTCTGGTCAGCCTCCCATTGGAAGTTCCCCAGGGGGAGAGAGGGACCTGCAGCATCTGACCAGATGTGGAGGTCACAGAGGGAGTCCAGCCCCATGCTGATCGGCCCCTATGGGGTTGCTGTCCCTGGGATGGTGGGAGAGGGAGGGCCTGGCCTTGAGGAATATTTTATTCTTCTGGCTGCAGCAGCCAAAGACCATGGCTCCCACATGTTTCTAAACAGGCTTGATTGTCCTCTGGAGTGATGTGTCACACGCAGGGCTGGAGCCTGAGTCCTGGCAGGAGGGGAGGAGGGGGGCAGGGATGGGAGTAAGGGGCACTGAAATTCTGAGAGAGACAGGACAGTAGAGGCTCAAGTCAGGGAGAGGAAGCCCTGCCAAAACCTAGATCATGGCAGATGCACTTACGTGCGGTAGCAGGGCAGGCGAGGGCACCAGCTGGGGCTCCCCCTTCTCCCCAGACCACAAACCCAATCAACCCTCCCCAAACCCCCACTACCAAGGCAAGAACCGTAAACAGCCTGAGTCAGAGCTGGGCGGCAGCGTACAAGCGTGTTGGTTCTGTCATTAGCTGTAATAGCAGCATCTCACCTGGCTGCCTATGCCTTTCATCTGAGCCTCTCAAACAACTAGACAGACAGCAAAGGGTTCTATTATCTTCATATTACTAGTGGAGAAATGAAGGCCCCAACGAGCCTGGCAGCTTCTTCAGAGTTCATGGAGGAGCTGGCAGGAGGCTGGGAATGGGCAGGTCTCCAGGTCTTGGGCTTTTGGCCTCTCCTCCTGCATCCCTGACTATGCTGACATGTGCTAGAAGGTGGTGGGGTTAACTTGTCCCCTTGAACTGATGTTGGGAGGTTCTGTCCAACATAGGAAGTAGGTTCTGAGTTCTTAGGCATCTACCTGTTTATTCTTTCTTCCCTAAGTTGTCAATATTGAGCAATTAACAACAGTAATAATTGCTACAACTTACATGGCATTTACTGTGAGCCAGAGGATGCAGGTGCTATATTACTTCCACTTATAGATGAGGAAACTGAATCACAGACAAGTTAAGTAACTTTCAGATCATATATCCAGTAAATAATAGAGTTAGGATTCAGACCCAAAAGTCTAATTTTTGTTTGTTTGTTTGTTTTGAGATGGAGTCTCGCTGTTGCCCAGGCTGGAATGCAGTGGTACAACCTGGGCTTGCTGCAGCCTCCGCCTCCCGGGTTTCAGCGATCCTCCTGCCTCAGCCTCCCAAGTAGCTGGAACTACAGGTGTGTGCCACTGTGCCCAGCTAATTTTTGTATTTTTAGTAGAAACTAGGTTTCACCATGTTGGCTGGGCTGGTCTCAAACCCCCGACCTCAGGTGATCCGCCTGCCTCGGCTTCCCAAACTGCTAGGATTACAGGCATGAGCCACTGGGCCCAGCCCGATGCCGTAATTTTAACCATAATATTATATTACCATACTGGACCATACCTACAGCAGACCCCTTGTGTCAAAGCAGAGCTCCAACCTCAGCTCTGAAGAGAGGAAGGCTCCAGTCTTCTCTTTGTTCCTCATTTAGGGGCAATTGATGTGTGGAATGAGTTCCCAGGCACCTTGCCCTGGATCTTGGTTATAGGGATGTTGTGGAGGAGATTCCTGATTTGACAAAGTTTCTGATGTATCAGAGCCCGGGACCCAGGGATAGAGGTGCAGCATCACCAACCCCTACCTTTTCGTCAGTGCCAGTTGTCTAAGAACTGGGGAAAGAAGCGTGTCCCAGGCTACCTGGTAGTGGCTGGCACAGTGAATATACTCCTCCTCACAGGAGGCTGCCACACTCATCTTCCAAGACAGGGAAGTCTGCTGGGCATGGTGGCTCATGCCTGTAATCCCAGCACTTTGGGAGGCTGAGGTGGGTGGATCACCTGAGGTCAGGTGTTTGAGACCAGCCTGGCCAATGTGGTGAAATCCTGTCTCTACTAAAAATACAAAAAAAAAAAAAAAAAAAAGGCCGGGCACGGTGGCTCATACCTGTAATCCCAGCAATTTGGGAGGTGAGGTGGGCAGATCACCTGAGGTCAGGAGTTCAAGACCAGCCTGACCAACATGGAGAAACCCCGTCTCTACTAAAAATACAAAATTAGCCAGGCGTGGTGGCGCATGCCTTTAATCCCAGCTACTCAGAAGGCTGAGGCAGGAGAATTGCTTGAACCCGGGAGGCAGAGGTTGCAGTGAGCCAAGATTGTGCCACTGCAGTCCAGCCTGGGCGGGAAGAGCAAAACTCCGTCTCAAAAAACAAACAAACAAACAAAATTAGCCAGGTGTGGTGGCACATGTCTGTAGTCCCAGCTACTCCGGAGGCTGAGGCAGGAGAATCGCTTGTATCTGGGAGGCGGAGGTTGCAGTGAGCTGAGATCGCACCATTGCACTCCAGCCTGGGTGACAGAGCAAGACTCCGTATCAAAAAATAAAAATAAAAATAAAGACAAGGAAGTCTTATTCTCTGTCTCCAGGCCAACACCCTCTCCTGTACAATGCTCACCTTCTCAGTGGTGGTCACATCAAAGCACAGCCACAGATGGCTACTCATTCTGGCTTCTCAGAGAGGCCCACAGGCCCTGCCCCAGTCTGCCCTGCAGCATTTCTGGGGATGGAGGTTATAGCCTGGTAAAAGTCATGCTGGGAATCTGATTGTGCCAAAGCTTGCTGTGGGGCCTGGGGCAAGTCACTCATGGCATCCATGGCCCTCGGTTTCCTCGTCTGTGGAATGAGGATGTTAATCCAGTGCTGAGGTCTCCCCCAACACTGTTCTGTACTTGGCTCCTGATTCTTGGATGCCTAGAAGGTAAAGTCTCTTGAGAGATGCCTGGGTGAATCACAGACATGAGAGGTGGGCAGGGGTGGCAGAAAATAGTGGGAAATTGTGCTAAGCAAGGTCGCCGGCCATTTCTATTACATGCTTCTATTTCAACTATTTGTGACTTTCTGAAAAGTTTATGGTTTGGGGATTTTTTTTTATTTGGTCATTTTTTCCATATTTGGTCATGGCCTAGAGCAGTGATTTTTGGAAAGATAGAGTAAAAAACCCCTTCAGCTGTTTGTAAGCATTGCAAACACCCACAAAAAATATCTTTTTTCCATTTAGAAGAAATAACAACATAGTTATGTTTTCCTTTTCAGCTCAAATAACTCCCAAACAACTCCAAAGACTTCAGACTTGGCTAGTAATTAATCCTTAATGAAGGGGACTGGACAGTATGTGCTCTGCAAAGTTTGGAAAAGAGAGATTTCAAATCGAAAAGTGTTGATGCTTGAAAAAGCTCGCCATTTGTTCCTGCTTACTGGCCCTAGCCCCTACACAGCAGCCCCTTCCCAGGAAACCCAGAGTCTCAAGCTATAGCGCATGTGAGAATGAACTGAGAGCAAGGTGAACGCATCTTCTGCTTGAAGATACTGGTTGTTTTCTTTCCCACGCTAGTGGTCTTTGCCTATTTCACAGGCTGTAAGACTGAGGTTGGGCAAAGTTTTAGTTAGGCCTTGCATTGCTTTGTAAGATGAATTGAATGGGCTTGTGAAAGCTTATATTTGGGGTTCTTGTCCCAGAAAGCTTCCAGGAAGTGCCTTCCAGTCCTAGCCAACGTGTCTAGGGAAGTCACTGGTTCTGGAGTCTAGGACCCACCAGAGTGAGAATCCAAAAGTGCTGACCCTTGTGGAATGAAGCAACGATGGCTTCAGCGCCCATAGGAAGTGGAAAGGCTCTCCTTTGGGTGAGCAAGGAACCTTCCTCTTGTCAGATCACATCCTCAGAGACCAGTGCTTGGGGCTTCTCTTCTGCCATCTACCCACTCTCAAATCTCTCTTGGCTTCTTCTTTTGGAGACTTTTATCTTGCTTACTACAGGAGGAATGCTAGTGCTAACGTGGAAGAGATATTGCCATCTTTCAATTGCTCTTCCTCGATCTGACACATGCACATCACCACCTGCAGCTCTTGACAGTGAGTGCCTCACCCCAGGAAAGAGGCTCCCCCCATTCTGCATATCAGGCAGAGATTGGACCTGGTGGATTGGCACGTGGAAGAGAGTGGGGAAGAGGTGGCAGTGTGGAAAGAACACTGTATTCCTGGTGCCTGAGATCTAGTCTGCTAGACCCATGGCTGACTTCCTCCCAGCCCCTGCAGACCTCTCCTTCTCTCCTTCTCAGCTGCCTTACCTGTATAGCAAGTGGGTGGGGCTACATCCTCTCTGGGGCCCTTTTCAGGGCAAGGGACCTGACTTGGCCTCTTGCTCTCAGGATTCTTTATGTGAATGTGCACGCACACACACACATACACACACACAGATTTTTGAATGAGGGATGGTGACCAGCTAGTTCCCATTTCTACTGAAGAAGAGAATGCATAGATTCTGGGGTGGACCAGAGCTGGGCATGAGAAGCTACTTGGCCAACCATGAGAGTCCTGCAGCCCAGGGCTATGTAACCGTGGGAGGTGTGCAGACAGGAGCATGGGCAGAAGGACCTTGAGAGGGCCTGGCCAGCTGGGAGAGTTAAGGATGGACTCTGAACTTGCCTACCAGCCAATGCCAGCATGTCATTTTTCTCACATCTGGTTCCACATCTGGAAGCAGCCAGATGTTCCTTTCAAAGTGCTGATGAGCCCTGCCCTGATTGCCTCAGGGGGAAAGCCATTTGGTGACACTGTCCTTCAGGCCCTGTCATCTTCTCCAGATGGTAGCCCATTTTTCAGCTTTGTGTCCTTGGGCACACCCACTGTACCACGAAGCTGGGGAGGGGTTGAGGGCAGCTGCTTGGGGTGAGGCCTGGCCTCAGACCCTTTGTCGGGCACTAAAACCTACAGTGCCTTTCCATTTCTTTCTGAGCAGCAGCTGTTGGCTTCCTGGAATTTCCACATCCTGCCTGTTGGGATTGGGACACTAGCTGCCCTGCTGATTTAGCCTTTCCATCTAATAACCACGTGGCCACTGCTTCCAGCTTATGGCCTTTGCCTGGTGAATCTGTCTTCATCCCTGGGTCCCAGCTGTGACCCATTCAGACTGTCATGTCTTCTTCACATCTTCGGAAAGGACCAACCACACCAAGCCTTGGAGAACCCTGCCCTGGGGACCCTGGAGGATGCTGGAGAGGCAATAACCTGATCCTTCCCTCAAGGACCTTAGTCTTGTGGCTAGGAAGGGTCATCTGAGTGCCCTTAGAGAGAAGTCAAAGTCATGTACTTCACGTAGGTAGGGCCTGGAATTGCAAAAGTCAGAGAAGGAGGAGATTACTGTGAGTTGGGAGTCAGGGAAGGTTTCCTGGGGAGATGCTGACTGGTCAGGACAGGGACAGCCCGGAGCCTCCTGATCTGACTCTCCAGGTGCCCATATTGTGCAGTGTGTTAGGAAAGGTGACTGCATGCCGCGTATTGTTGACAGTGATTTCTACAAGCTGGGGAGGGAGAAATGGACAGAGGGAGCACATGTGAATGGGGTGGGGGAGTTGCTGAAAGGCACACATTTGTTTATTTTCTTTCTTGGTTTGGGCTTCCTTCACCAGCCCCCAGAGCCTGCCCCACAGGGGGTCCCACCTTCCTCTCCCTGTCTCAGCATCTGCCTGCTCCTGTGGAAAGAGCTCGCCTTTGCAGGGCTTTCACCTGCACTCTCATGTGTGGTAGGCAGTTAGACAGATGGCCCGATGCTCACCTTACAGAGGAAGAAGCTGAGGGGGAGGATGTTTCAGTGGCTTATCTCAGGCTCCATGGGGTTGATTCTGGCCTGGGACTCCCCTCTGGAGGGCAGAACATGTTCCTATTACACTTCATGGCCCTCCCGCTTTGTCACGTTTCTCCTCCTCCTCCTTCAACTCACTGGACTTGCATGGAGGTCCTGCTCTGTGCAGTCCATGGTCTGCCCTCAAAAGAACATCCAATAGATATTTACTTACTGATATCCCACCTCACTGATAAAAGAGATGTGAGAAGGCGCTAGGTTCTAATTTCCTGAGGAGACAAGTCTGGCAGCCATGAGATAGTTAACAACAGTCCAAGGCACATGTTAAGGGTCAGAGTGAGCACCACAGCCCCTCCCATGATTCCCCACTGCCTACAGGACTGGGCCCCAGTGTCCTAGCCCAGCTTATGTAACCTTTCACCATCTGGCTGCTGCCAAACCTCTCTAGCCTCAGCTTTCACCATTCCTCCTCACAGTCCATTCTTAACCTTCCTGAGCTCATTGTAGTTTCCATGTCCATCACCCTCCCTCTCCCCTCTGGGCCTCTGCCCCTGCTGCTCCTCCTCTTTGCAACACCTCTCCCTCCCTCCACTCTGCTAATTCCTATTTGGCTTTCAGGTCCCCACTTGTCCATCACCTCCTCTGAGAAGCCCTCCTGTCCCTCAGTACTGACCCTCCCTCTGTTCCTCAATGGCATTGAAGTATATGTACCCTAAGCTCAGCACTTGCACACGCTGTAACTGCCTTTTACTGTTTGACTTTCTCCAGACTGTAAGCTCTTCGAGGGCAGGGCATAACCCTCTCATTCTCCATTTTCTCCATGCTGTCTACCATGGTGCCTAGCATAGCAGAGGAAGCCTGACAAATATTGTTTAAACATACATGAATTGAGTTGGCAAATGCAAGAAGAAGGGTGATGACAATCGTGAGTGGGCAGGTCAGGGACAGAGTGCCCTACAGAGAAGGCAGAACTTGGACTCAGACTGGAAAGGTCATGAATAGAACAATAATAACAATACCAATAGCTAACGTTTACTGCGTGCCAGGCTCTGTTCCAAGAACTTTCTAATTTTATCCTTCCAACAACTACGATGTAGGCATTATTATTCTCCCAATTTCACAGGTGAGTGGAATGTAAAAGGGGAATAACAATGAATTGATAGAGACAAAAAGGCATTTTAGGTTAAGAAAAGTGCATGAGCAAAGAGAGAGGAACTTGGCAGGATATGTGCAGGGGCCTCTGTGGAGAGTCGCTGGGGTGGAGGGCTTGGCCTGGAGAGCCATGGGAGTGAGGATTGATGACGTCCAGGGTTGTTAAATCACAGAGAACCTTTAAATTGGGGCCTAGAAGTTTGTTTATCTTGACCAAGGCGTTGAGAAGCCATTGCCACTTCCTCAGCAGGAGACTGGGTGGTGGGATGAATTTGGCCATGGTGTGATGGATGAATTGGGAGGGAGAAAACAGGCAGGACAGCCAGGAGAATGCTGGCACAATTTCCCTCCCTTCCTGTCCCTCCAGCCATTTTCATTCTTCCTTTTCATCATTGTCCACTATAGGTGCTGACATGGGTGACCTTGGGACCTGGGGCTAGACAGCCGCTGCAGGTCTCCTGGGGCCCCAGGCTGCTCCTCTCTGGCTTGGCTGTTGCTGGTTGCTCAGGGCTGTGACCGTGACCTGGGTTGGGCTGGATTTCTCCTCCACGGTCACTTTTGCTAATGAGAAGCAGTTGTGCTTGCCACGATCGTGCAGGAGGCAAGGGGAGAGAACCGCCAGCCTGGCCTCATGCTTGCTCTGTATCCCCCACCCCTCCCTGGGTCTTTTTTTTCAGCTTCCAGCCACCCCCGCACCCTGCCCCTTGCCTCCCAATGAGCAGGCTACCTGCCCTCAACTCTGGCCCACTGTTTCAGGTTGTCTTCGGGTTTCCAGTGCAGAGAAACTGCCAGGGATGGGAGTGGGGTTTCCTGAGGGCCTGTAAGTCCAGTATTGGGGGCCCTTCACTGCTTCCTCCTCCTGTATTCACCTCTTTCTGCATTTTCTCCCTATTGTCGGATGGGGGGCTTGGATCACCTGGGCTCTGAGGTGCTTCCGGTTCCCATGTGGTTTTTTGCTTTTAGTCTTGCTTTCTCTGTCTTTCCCTCTCCCTCTCAGCATCTCTAGGGCTGGGGCCCTCCTATGGTGAACAGAATATGTCCTTTCCTCTTCTCATCATCTGGTCAAATCCTTCTTATCTTTTGAGACCCCATAGCCTCCAGGAAGCCTGTTTGACCACCCTACCTTGTTGGTGTTCCAGAAAACACTGGCTGGGCCCTAGTGCAATGTCCCAGGTAGTCAGACCACCTAGCCCTGATAGCCTTGCTTTGAGTCTTTGTGGCTCATCTGGCTGGTTCTCTCAGGATGAGAGCCATGAGAAGGGGTTGGGGGATGGGGTGCTGTGAGGATAGGAATGGGGACAATAGGTGTAGATAGATATTCTAGTGCCTTCCCTGCCAGAAGCATCCAGAATGCCTGGCTTCATGAAGGCAGAGGAGAGGGGCCCAGAGTGTTTCTCTGGCTGACCTGTTTCTTCCAGCTCTTCCCAGACTCAGGACCCCCTTCTCCAGGTCTGTTAACCCTTCAGCCTCAGTCACAAAGGCCCTTTTTGGCTGTGTCCATGACTTTGAGCTTTCAGTAGCTCTCTCTGCAGGGCAGGAGACCCACCTCCCAGCTCAACCCCCTCTCCTCACAAGCACAAGGGCAGCCACAGCCCAGGATTAAGTGCTAGTCTATACTCTCTCCCCATGTCACCCCCAATCCCAGAAAGTGTGTCAGAGGTCCACTGACAACTCTTGAGGCCTTGCTCTTTCTTCTTCTCTCTTTATTGAGGCCTCTTTTTATGGCAGTGTTGTTGATACTGCACATATTCCAGAGTAATATGTTCAGGATTAGGCCGCACAATGAGGTTATGACTTCCTCCTGTGCAACCCCCACCCAGGGGAGCTTGCCCTCCATCTGGCCGGCACACATCTGGCTCAGGCTCACAGCTGGCCAGATGTTGCATCCCTCTGAACCCAGGCCTGCAGCCTCCTCTGCTCGGGACTGGAGCTGCGCACATACACACACGCGCACACACATGCATGCACGCACACACACACACGCACTGCCCTACTCCATTTGGAGCATTGAAGCACTGAGGTCATCTGACTCTTCAAGGGGGAGGACTGGGGAGCTCGGCCTTGGTGCGATTATTCCTCCTCCACCGTGGTAGGGCGAGCAGGCTGTTGGGACACATCTGCGGAGGTATGTAAATATCAGGTTCCCTGCTTCCAGCCCAGACAGGCTAGTGGGAAAGACCCACTTGAAACCAGGCTGTGAATCTGGAGCCTTCTCCCACCCCAACCAGGGGCCAGCTGCTCTTAGCAAATTCCTTGTGCACTGATTTCAGGGTGCTCTGGGGGTCTAAGCCACAGAAGCTCTCCTGTCTCAGGCTGAGGCTGCCCTCTGCACCTTTTTTCTGCCCGCCCATCTGTTTTCCACCCTTGCCTCATTTTCCTCTTTTCCTCTTCCCACCTTCAGTAGTTTATGGATTGTGCAGTTTAAAGGACAAAAGGTACAGAGGCTGGGCCCTGGACCCTCTAATAATTGAGACGTGATCTGCCAAATTTGTTTTCCCATTGAGGTAGGAAAAGGAAACTGCATTTTTTGGGTGCCAACTATGTGTCAGGCACTGAGCAAGATGCTTTAAATATTTTATCTTGGTTAATCCCTGCAACCATTCAGCAAAGTAGATATTATTATCTTTATTTAACACACAAGGAAACTGTGTCTCAGAAAGGTTAAATCTCTTGCCCATGGTCACATGGCTAGGAAGAGGCAGAGCCAGAATTCCAAAACTTGACTGCAAACTAAACGCCTTTATGCCATGCTTTCTTCCTGGCAATGTAGTTGGTAAATGCCTCTACCCATCTGTAAGTCCTCCTGGCTGGCCACTGCATGCCCTGGATCTTCCAGGGCTAAGACCCTGAGGCTGCGAGCTTTGTCCTTCCTGCCAGGCCAGGCCGGGCTGCCTGGGTGAGCCAGCAGGAGGGCGTTCTATAGGAGGGTGCAGGGCTGAGGTTGCAGTGTTGTAACCAGTTGGGTTTTCTGCATGGTTGGTCAAGAGCCTGGGGATTGAGGTCTCAGAAACACAATTAGGAGTTGAGAAAGCTGGGTGGTGTAGGATGAAAGGCAGGCAGATGGGCCAAGGAGGCATCTCCGGGGAACTTGGGAGCTTTCCATGGCTGTGGGACAGAAAAACCTCATTAGAGAGAAAAAGGAGCCACGGAGCTCAGGCTTTATTGTTACCTCATCATTCCATCAGCCTTCTAAAGGGCCCCCAGCTGATGGAATATTCCAAGGGCTTTCCAGGGTCCCCTCTTCCTGACCACAGCATGTGGCACCCCAGAGAGGGAGCAGGTCGTGAGCAGGCACCCTCCAGCCTGGCTATGATCCACTATGTCCCATGACAGAACCAGCATTTGACTGCCCTGGGCTTGGAGAGTAGGAATAATGGAAGGCCTCACTTCTACCTCCCAAAATGTAGCAAAAGAGAGGCATAGACACCCAAGACACACACAAAAACACTGCTCTGTATCTTTCTGCCTCAAACAAAACTGTCATTTTAGAGATGAAACTGAAGCACAGAAAGTGAGGGACTTGGCAAGGTCACATAGTCAGCAAATGTGTACCTTCTCAGTCTGCATCCAGAGCTTGGCCCACAGTAGGGAGGCAGCATGGGGCAGTGAAAACAGCACAGGCTTGGGGTCATCTAGGCCTAGGTTGAAAGCCCAGTTCTGCCTCTTCTCTGCAATGTGACGACAGGAAACTGAAGTTTCGTCTTCAGTAAACTTGCAGATTTGCATTGAGGGTTAGAGACAACATAACAAATGCTCAATATATAGGAGCTGTTATTGGCAGCAGTGGCCAGGATATTGACTGGGCTGGTAGTCAAGATGCAGCTAGGATGGTGGCTGGGAGAGGGGCTGAGTGGTGGGTTGAAATGGCGGCAGTGATCACTGAAGTGATGGTAGCAGTTATGTGAACTGGATATTTGTTTGCAGGAAGAGTGGTCCATTCAGGTTAGGTCCCTCAGGAAGTTCAGACCTGAATTTCTTTCCCACCACTAGAAGGCTCGATACGTGGCAGCCTTGTGGTTGGATATGACCAGATGTCAGTTGCAATGGAATTAGTTTAATTCTGGCGTGTGGAGAGTATTTGCCCCAGGAAAGGCAGCAGCTGTGATTGCAAAAGCACCTGCAGGAGGCATGGTCAGCTTGGGGATGTCCAAAGCCACCTATACCCTCCCCCTACTCTGGTTCTCCAGGAAACTGCAAGTCCAGTACAGTTTTGGGACCAGAACCTTCCTAAAGAGGTGGGAATGGGAAGCTCTTTAGGTTTCAGTGAAAGGAGAGACCTTAGCTCTCTTAACATGAGGAAATTTTCTACTTTGAAAGAAGCTAAATGTTCTACAGAAGGCATATCATACTCCTGGGTGTGAGGGAAGTACTGGAATGCCCAGCACTGTATTCCAGCTCCCAAGGGACAGGCATCCTCCAGCTCTCCCTGCAGTGGGTTGAAATGGTACTGCCAGTCATGGAGGGGCCAGCGTTAATTGTCTGTGTCCCTGGCATTGGGAGTTTGGTCTGTGGTGTGTGGCTCACTCTAGCTGACCTTCTGAGGAATGAAGATGAAGTGTTGAAACAGAGCTTGGTTCAAAGGCTGCTCTATCCAAGGAAGCTTAAATTCTTTTTCTTCTAATGATCCTTTGAAATAAACCTTTTAATCAGGTTTCCCCTAGGAAGAGTCTGGGACACCGCTCTTAACAAATTTTCCCTTGTGTCTTTGTCACACACATGCCATTCCCAGCAGCCTTTTGCTATTTAGACAGAGCAAGGAGCCATGCAAAGAATGTAGCAGTACTAGTTGCCCTTTGGGAGGCCTCCTCCCCTGACCAGCCCCCCTGCCAAGCTGGGTGTCTATTACTTCCCTTTTCTCATGCTCCAAAACCAGGGTGAGCAGGACTTGTCTAGGGACAGTGGGTGAATATGAACACCTAGCCATGGCCAGAAACCAAGCAAAGCCTTCTTTAGAAGCAACTGTTTATGTGTGAACCTTAGAAACGTGACTTTTGAAGACTAAAATTCTCTGCACCAAATAACAGTTATGCTGGGCTCGTTCCTTAGAGTAAGATGTTCTTCTTAAGTAAAATATAAGCTCCCTCGCTAAACTAGAATAGAAGCATAGAAGGAAAAAATATATGTATAGAAATCTGATAAGACATACATCAAAATGTTTCTAATTATTATCTTCAGGTAGTGGGTGTTCTAGTGACTTTTATGCCTTACTTGTACTTATTGAGAATGACTTTTGAAATAAGAAAAAGATGTATTAGTTAAAAATTCCCTTAAAGGAAGGTCACACTCCGTTACTCATCTGTTCTTCAGGAAAAATTAGTTCTAGGTCTTTTCCTAAGAGCAGGATTTGCTAGAGAAAGGGAGATCATCTCTGAATCCTTAACCCTAAAATAGTGATATCACAGTTTATACATAGCATGACCATTATATGTCTGTGGAGTAATGTATTGATTGATTTTTAAGGGCTGTTGGAGAGGTGGAAATGATGAAAATTTGAGAGAGGAAAGATGGGGGCTCCTGAAGCCTCCTTAATATGCAGCTTCTGTTTCCCTTAAAGGGAGAGAGGAAACAGGAGTTATTTTTATAGTGGTCAAATTAGTCTTATCAGTTTCATTCCTCGCTGAAGTGTCTACATTACAGATTTTTGGAGAAGCCTATTGATAGGAAATTAAAGCCTCAGGGTCACCGAGAATCCTAGAAGCCTCAGGGTCACCGAGACTCAGAGGCTTTAATTGTTAGTTGAACATGGCTGCCTGTGGCTGCAGAGCTTGCCTGTGCTGAGGGACTCTTGACTCTAGTCTCTGTCTTACCCTCATATCCAATCTGAAATCAAGTCCTATACATTCCACCTGCTAAACACTTCTCAGATTCTACCAGTTCTCTTCATCCTCACTGCCAACACCCTTGTCTCACCCAGAACTGCAACAACCTGCTAACTGGGCTAACTCCAGTCACACTTCTATTCTGTGTGCTGCAGTCAGAATAAATATTTTAATATGTGGATGTTATCTTATGATTATACTGCTTAAAACAATTCAACAACTTCCCATAGCACTCAAGATAAAGTCCAGACCTCCTGGTATGCAGTTTTGCAATGAGGATTAGACACAACATAGCAGATGCTCAGTAAATGGGAGTTGTTATTGGCAGCAGTGGCCAGGATATTGACTGGGCTAGTAGTTGAGATGCAGCTAGGATGGTGGTGAAGAAAAGGGCTGAGCTTTGG
Organism: Papio anubis; assembly: GCF_008728515.1. Lineage (NCBI taxonomy): Eukaryota > Metazoa > Chordata > Mammalia > Primates > Cercopithecidae > Papio > Papio anubis. The sequence goes on along the minus strand of NC_044980.1, from coordinate 132,635,730 downwards.
GCTGGAATGGTGGCAGTGATAATCGAAGTGATGGTAACGATTATATGTGAAGCAGACCTCTGTGTGGGGGAAAGAGTGGCTCAGGTTAGGTCTCTCGGGAAGTCCAGAGCTGAACTTCTTTCCCACCACTAGAAAGGTTGGTTTGAGGGAGCCAGGAGGTTGGATATGACCAGATGTCAGGTGCAGTGAGACTGGTTCTGTTCTGACTACGAAGAGTATTCGTCTCAGGAAAGAAGCTTGCTGCCTCTTTTCGTATAGTTCATGGACATTGTGCTAAATGAAATTGTCTAGTCACAAAAAGACAAATACCACATTAATTCTATTGATATGAGGTGCCTAGAGTAGTCAGATTCATAGAGACAGAAAGTAGAATGGTGACTGCCAGGGGTTGGGTGAGGGAGGAGAAAATAGGGAGTAATTGTTTAATGCATACAGTTTCCATTTTAAAGATGAAAAGAGCTCTGGAGATGGAGAATGGGGATGGTTGCACAACAACGTGCATGTACTTGATTCCACTGATACACTCGAAAGTGGTTAGAATGGTAAATTTTACGTTATGTACATTTTACCACAATAAAAAGAATTGGAAAGAACTGGTAAAGGATCTAAATAGGCACTTCTTCAGAGGAGCTATACAAATGGCCAATAAGCATGTGAAAAGATGTTCAGCATCATTAGTCATTAGGGAAATGCAAATCAAAACGGCAATGATATGCCACTTCACACCCACTAGGATAGCCAGACTAAAAAAGATGCATAATAATAAATGTTGGCAAGGATGTGGAGAAATGGGAACCCTCATACACTGCTAACGGGAATATAAAATGGTGCATGCAGTTGGTTTGGAAAAGTCTGGTGAACCAGCAGTGCACTCCCAGGTGTATATATACCCAAGAGAAAAGAAAATGTATGTCTTTACAAAAACTTGAACACAAATGTTCATAGAAGCATTATTCTTAATAAACAAAAAGTAGAAACCACCTAAATGGCCATCAACTGATGGGTGGATTAATAAAATGTGATACATCGACAATGGAATATTATTTGGCAACAGAAAGGAAAAAAGTACTGATACATGCTGCAATGTGGATGAACTTTGAAAACTTTATTGTAAGTGGAAGAAGCCAGTCACAAAAGACCAAACATTGTATAATTTGACTTATATGAAATGTCCAGAATAGGCAGATCTTTAGAGACAGAAAGTCGATTAGCAGTTTCTTCAAACTGGAAATTTGTGGGAGGCCAGAGAGTATGGGGTTACTTCTCAGGTTGATAAAATGTCCTAAACTTGATTGTAGTGATGGTTGTACCACTCTTTGAATGTATTTAAAAATCATTGAATTACACATTTTAAGTGTGTGAATTGTATGGTATGAGAACATATCTCAATAAAACTGTTTTGCCAGCAATGTACAAGCATTCAAATTTCTCCACATCCTCACCAACACTGGTTATTTTCTGGTTTTGTTTTTTAATAGTAGCCATCCTAATTGGTGTGAGGTGGTATCTCACTATAGTCTTGACTTGTATTTCCCTAATGCTTAGTAATGTTAAGCATCTTTTCATGTGCTTATTGACCATTTGCAAATATTCTTTGGAGAAATATGTATTCATACCCTTCGAATAGACATTTCTCCAAAGAATAAATTAAAGACATTTCTCCAAAGAAAAAAAATTAAACCCATTTTTAACCAGATTGTTTTATTGTTGTTGAGTTGTAAGCATTCTTTATATATTATAGATATAAGTTCCTTATCAGATGTATGATTTGCAGATATTTCTTACAATTCAGTGAGTTAGCATTTCACTTTCTTAATGATGTCCTTTGAAAGACAGAAGTTTCTAATTTTGAGGAAGCCCAGTTTATCTATTTTTTCTTTTCTTGTTCTTACTTTTAGTGTCATATCCAACAAATCATTGCCCAATCCAATGTCGCAAAGAAATACATCTATGTTTTTTGAGAATTTTATAGTTTGAGCTCTTCCATTTAGGTCTTTGATCCATTTTGAGTTAGTTTTTATATACAGTGTGAGGTAGGTATTCAACTTCATTATTTTGCATGTGGATATCTAGTTGTCTCAGAACAATTTGTTGAAAAGACTATTCTTTCCTGATTACATTACTTTCATACCCTTTTTGAAAACCAATTTACCATAAATGTGAGAGTTTATTTCTGGATTCTCAATTCTATTCTATTGATCTGTGTCTGTCCTTATTCTGATACCACACTGTCCTAATTTATTGTGGCTTTATAGTAAGTTTTAAAGTGGGAAGTATGAGTCATACAACTTTGTTCTTCTTTTTCAAAATTGCTTTGGCTATTTTGGGCACCTTGTCAGCTTGAATTTTAAGATCAGCTTGTCAATTTTTGCAAAAAAAGTCAGCAAGGACTTTGATTGGGATGGCGTTGAATCTGTAAATCGATCTGGGGAATACTGCCATCTTAACAATATTGAATCTCCTGATTCATGAACATAGGGTGCCTTTATATTTATTGAGAGCTTCTTTAATTTCTTTCAACAGTGTATATTGTAGTTTTCAGAGTTTACATTTTGCACCTCATTTGTTAAATTTATTCCTAGTTACATTACTCTTTTTGATGCTATTATAAATGGAATTGTTTTCTTAATTTCATTTGCAAATTGTTCATTGCAAGTATATAAGAATATAATTTATTTTTTTATATCTTGTATCTTGCAACTTTGTTGAATTCATTTATTCATTCTAATGGCTTTTTTTAGTGGACCCCTTAATACTAAGGAGTATTTCTATATATAAGATTATTTCATCTACCTATCGAAATGCCAATGACATTTTTCACAGAAACAGGAAAAAAATCCTAAAATTTGTATGGAACCACAAAAGACCCCAAATAGTCAAAACAATACCTCCAGTTTTGTTCTTTTTCCTCAAATCTGTAGTAACCAAAACAGCATGGTATTGGCATAAAAACAGACACATAGACCAATGGAACAGAACAGAGAACCAGAAATAAACCCACATATTTACAGCCAACTGATTTTTGACAAAAGTGCCAGGAACATTCATTGGAGAAAAGACATCTTTTCAATAAAGACCTAAATGTAAGACCAGAAATTACAAAACTACTAGAAGAAAATATAGGAGAAATGCTTCAGGACATTGGTCTGGGAAAATATTTTATGAATAAGACCTCAAAAGGACAGGCAACAAAAGCAAAAATAAACAAATGGGATTATATCAAACTAAAAAGAGCCTCTGCATATCAAAGGAAACAATCAACAGAGTGAAAAGAAAACCTATAGAATGGAAGAAAATATTTGCAAACTACTGATCTAATAGGGAATTACTATCCAGAATATATGAGAAACTCAAACACCTCAACACAGGAAAACATACAGTTCGATTAAAACATGGGCAAACGAGGCGGGCAGATCACAAGGTCAGGAGATCGAGACCACGGTGAAACCCCATCTCTACTGGGGTGCAACAAAAACAGTTGGGCTGCCAGCCAGTAGTCCCAGCCACTCAGAAAGGCTGAGCTGAGAATGGCGGGAACCTCGGAGGCGGTGAGCCAGTGGTTTGACGCCACCGGCACTCCAGCCTGGGGCGAGCAGAGCGAGACCGCCCCAAAAAAAAAAAAAAAAAGCGAAGAAACAGTCTGAACAGATATTACTCTGCAGTATACGAAAGGCCACAAAATATATGAAAAATCCTCAACATCACTATCATCAGGGAAATGCAAATCAAAACCATAAATGAAGGCCCCCACCTCTAATTTCTGTATACGGCCATCAAAAAGACAAAAAGTAACAAATGCTGGTAAGGACACAGAGAGAAGGGAACTCTTGTATGCTGTTGGTGGAAATGCAAACTAGTACAGCCACTGTGGAAAATAGTATGGGGGGGTCTCTCAAAGAAATACAAATAGAACTACCCTATCATTCAGCAGTATCACTACTGGGAGTTTATCCAAAGGAAGGGAAATTATTATATGTGAGAGACATTTGCATCCCTATGCTTATTGCAGCACTGTTCATAATAGTTAAGACATGGAATCAACCTAGGTATCCAGCAATAGATGAGTGAATAAAGAAAATGGGGTACATACCCACAATGGAATACTATTCAGCCATTAAAAAGAATGAAATCCTGTCATTCACGGCAGCATGAATGGAACTGCAGGACATTGTGTTAAATAAGCCAGGAACAGAAAGTTAAACACTTCACATTCTCACTCATATGTGGAACCTTAAAAAAGGTTGACCTCAAATAAGTAAAAAAGTAGAACAGAGGATACTAGAGCCTGGGAAGACTATAGGGAAGGAAGGATAGAGAGAGATTTGTAAAAGGATACAAAATTACAGCTAGATAGGAGGAATAAGTTCTAGTATTCTACAGTCCAGTAGGATGACTAGAGTTAATAATAATATAAAGTTTCAAAAACCTAGAAGGAGAATATTCAATGTTCCTATCACAAAGAAATGATAAGTGTTTGAGATGATGGATATGCTAATTGCCCTGATCTAATCACCATACCTTGTTTGTGTTGAAACATTTTTTTTTAAAGATCATATTATCTGAGAATGAATTCAGATACTTTTGCTTCTTCCATTCCAATCTGGACACCTTTTATTTAATTTTTTTTGCCCACACATTTTTTAGTGATTGAAAAAAATCAAATAACTACAAATGAGAATAGTTGAGAGAACACTAATTCAGTACAAAGAATAACATTCATGATGTGAAAATTGTATGAAATTCAAAATTGTGTCCATAAATAAAATTTTATTGGAATGCATAGCCATTCCATTTGTTTGCATATTGTTTATGGGTTTGTTTGTTTGCACTACCAGTGAAAAGTTGCCATAAAAATTGTATATGACACTCTCATCACTGCACTGCTGCAGTGATAAAGTCATAACCTAACAATGTTAATAAGTGACATGTGTATCACTATACTGTGGTATTTCATTACCAGTGCATCCTCATTATGTCAAAATAAGAAAAGTGGACTTTGAATGTCATGCTTTTGAAAACAATATACTGTAGATTATTTTGTTGTTAAATTAGATGACAAAGAACTAGGTTTATTACACAATGGCATTATAGCCATGCTAAAAGAGCACAATATATGTCAATATTACCAAACACTTAACATTCATCACAATATTCCCAACTCACAGACAAGCAACAGTCAGAAAAATTAGAAAATTTAAAATCAAATATCTCATTACAGCACAATTTCTTCACAAAAATAAAAAGTGGGGCCGGCCGTGGTGTCTCATGCCTATAATCCCAGCACTTTGGGAGGCCGAGGTGGGTGGATCATGAGGTCAGGAGATACAGACCAGCTTGGCTAATATGGTGAAATCCCATCTCTACTAAAAATGCAGAAAAAATTAGCCAGGTGTGGTGGCACGCGCCTGTAATCTCAGCTACTCAGGAGGCTGAGGCAGGAGAATTGCTTGAACCTGGGAGGCAGAGGTTGCAGTGAGCTGAGATCATGCCATTGTACTCTAGCCTGGGTGACAGAGTGAGACTCCATCTCAAAAAAAAAATAAAAATAAAAATATAAAAAGTGAGGCCAGACACAGTGGCTCACATCTATAGTTGCAGCACTTTGGGAGGCTGAGACGGACGGATCATCTGAAATCAGGAGCTCAAGACCAGCCTGGCCAACATGGTGAAACCCTATCTCTACTAAAAATACAAACACTAGCCAGGCATGGTGACATGCAACTGTAGTCTCAACTACTCAGTAGGCTGAGGTGGGAGAATTGCTTGAATCCAGAAGGTAAAGGTTGCAGTAAGCCGAGATGCCACCACTGCACTCTAGTCTGGGTGACACAGCGAGACTCTGTCTCAATATGTAAATAAATAGTGGAAATCAGGCTATGTCGAACTAATTTTCTAAGTGGCTAATTTGTTAGCAAAGCAAGGAAAGTTGCTTACAAATGGTGAGTTAATTAAACTGTATACAGAGAAAATAAACTCACTAAAGACTATTAGTCTTTCTGCAAAAATAGTTGTTCAAAGAGCTACAGACATTGGGAGAACATAAACAGTAAATTTAAAGACAAGGCAAATGATTTTCAGTGGTTTTCCTAGGCTCTGGATGAGCTGACAGTTGTTAACAATACTGGCCATTTATTATTGTTTATTTGAGGAATGGATGCCAAGTTTGAGGCCACTGAAAAATTAGCCTCTACGAATAGTGTAGAATAACTACAGATGAGAATAGTTGGGAAAACACTAACTCAGTACAACCTGAAGTGGAATCTGCTAAGATGTGTTATAACTAATGATCACAAAAATATGAATACAGTATAAAAAAGGCTTAATTGGGGAAATTTACAAAACTTGTGAAAATATAAAATGTTTAAAGCTTGTGGTCGTTGTATTATTTATCTGCAGGTACTTTGATGGAAATATTTTAATCTGTCATGTATTATTGAACCAGTGATGTCAACAGTGAACTCCATTCACTCTTAGGAACTTAACCATTGGCAGTTCTGTGCCTTTTTGACGGAAATAAGAGCTAAAGATATTAACTTGTCCTATCATACATTTTGATGATTTAACAGTAATAAAATTTTGTTGTGATTTTTCTTTTAGCTCAGAGCTGACATTGATATTTTTCTGGATGAAAAAACTACCCTTAACCAGTGTTATCAAATACTAAATGGCTTTGGATAATAGCTTTTGCTACAGATTTGGTATTTCTTAATGAATTTAACCTAAAATTACAAAGTAAAACAATGCTTATTTGTGAAATTGATATTGCGGTAAAATAATTTAGACTATAACTAATGTTGTTTGAATCACAAATCATGTCCAGCTGCTTTACACACTTCCCATGCTATGGGAAGTTGAAACAAGAAGCAAGCTCTCCGTCCCACACAAGTTTGCAATAGACATATTTTCTGAGCTCAAACTATAGTTCCAGCAGTGTTTTATTCCAATGTTGATGCAAGTGCAAATGAAATTTCTATACTTCAAAATTCACTTAACTCTGCAATTGAGGGACTTCCACCTAACCTTCAATTGGAAGTAATTAACCTGCAATGTAATGACAAGCTAAAGGCCAATATCAAGAGAAGAATCTATCAGAAATCTATAAATGCCTTCCAAGTGATGAATGTGCTCAATTAAAATCATATGCTCATCGATTGATATCAATATTTGGCATTGATTTTCTGTATGAAAAAGACATTTTCAAAGATGAAATGTATCAGATCTCATTACAGATCAGCATTAACAGGTGAATATTTGCAATCAACTTTGATAGTAAGACACACTAGCTGTGCATCATAATTAAATGAAATGTTATCCCCCACCCCCCCAAAATTATATTATTCTCATTAATAGGCCCATATTACAAAAAAGTATTCAATGATTATATGCTGAATTTCGTCAATTCAAAATTATAAAATTTTTGTGTGTGTCTTGTGCAAATACCCATAAAAAATGTTTGATTTTTGCTTCTTGGCCCAAGAAGTCAAAAATCTTTAATATCTGACTCTTTTTTTTTTTTTTTAAATACCTGGCTCTTAACAGAAAAAGTCTGGTGAGCTTTAGGAAAACCCAGCCCCCATCTATATCATCAGTCTCATATTTATCCTTCAATATTCTGGCTCCACAGAGTTAGCCTGCCGTTGCCTAATGTCACATTTTCTTTCTTTCCTTGTGATCTTTGTATATGCTATTCTCTCTGTCTAGAATGATCTTTTTTTTTCCTTCCCCACTTCGATTGGCTAATTCCTTACTGTCCTTCAGGTCTTAGCTTAAATATACCTTCTTCAAAGAAGTATTTACTGACACTCTCCACCACTGTGAGACAGATACCCTTCCTTATGAACTTCCACGGCATCCTGCGTCTCCCTGTATCGGCATCTGTTTTTAAAATGTACATGGCAAAAAATCCAAGAATGCATGATGGAAAATAAAGTCTCCCACATATTTCAGACTCCAGACACTGAATTCTTATTCCTAGAGGCTACCACTGTTACATTTTCTTGGGTATCCTTCTAGAGATATTCTCTGGCTATATGGCACATACCTATGTGTTTTCTTTTTAACCCCTCACAAATGATAGTATACTGTATACATATTTCTGCACCTAGTTTTTTTCCACTTAACTATAAACTTTGGAGTCTATTCCATGTGTACCTTGCAGAGCTGCCTCATTTTAAAAAATTGAGACAGAATTAAGACAATAAATTTCACCAATTTTAAGGGTACAATTTGATGAGTTTTAGCAAATGTATGCAGTTAGGTAAACATCACTACAATCATGTTAGAGGATGTTTCCTTTATTCACAAAAACTTTTCTCATGCCCCAAGCAATAACTGATTTCCCTCTGTCAGTACAGATACAATGGAATCACATACTATGTATTCTTTTGTGTCTGGATTCTTTTAGCAAGAATAATGTTTCTGAGGTTTATCTATGCTGTTGCATGTATCAGTAATTCCCTCCTCTTTATTGCTCAGTAGTATTCCGTTGTTTTTATATATCACAATGTGTCTATACATTCCCATCTTGGACATTTGGATTGTTTCCAGTTTGGGGCAATTAAAACTGCTATGAACGTTTGTGGACAAATCTTTGTGTGGACATGTTCTTATTTCTCTTGGATGAATACCTAGCATGGCAGGGTTCTAGGAAGGTCTATGTTTAATATTTTCAGAAACTACCAAACTGTACCATTTGACCTTCCCAGCAGCAGTTACTAAGGAGTTCCAGTTGCTCCACGTCTTTCCCAACCTTTTGTATTATCATTTGTTCTAATGTTGGCCATTCTAGTGGGTATATAGTAGTATCTCACTAGTTTGATTTGCATGTTGCTGATGACTCATGGTAAGCATCTTTCCGTGTACTTTTTTGCCATTGGTATATCTTTTTTTGGTCAAGTGTCTGTTCAAATTTTTGCTCATTTTTTTGAATGGACTTTTTTGTCTTTATATTACTTAGTTGTAAGAGTTTTTAAAATGTATATTCTAGACATAATTCCTTTGTCAGGTATGTTTTGCAGATTGTTTTCCAATTTCTCATTTGCCTTTTCATTTTCATAACACTGTCACTTGAAGAGCAGAGGTTTTAAATTTTGAAGTCCTACTTATATTTTTATTTTACGTTTCCTACATTTTGAGTCCTATTTAAGAAATCTGGCCAAGTGTAGTGACTCATACCTGTAATCCCAGCACTTTGGGAGGCCAAGGTGGGCAGATCACCTGAGGCCAGGAGTTCAAGACCAGCCTGGGCAACATGGTGAAACCTTGTCTCTACTAAAAACACAAAAATTAGCTGAGCGCTGTGGCTCATGCCTGTAATCCCAGCTACCCAGGAGACTGAGGTATGAGAATCGCTTGAACCCAGGAGGCGGAGGTTGCAGTGAGCTGAGATCATGCACTACCCTCCAGCCTAGGCGACAGAGCAAGACTCCATTTAAAAAAAAAGAAAGAAAGAAAGAAAGAAAGAAATCTTTGCCAAACCCAAGGTCACTAAGAATTTCTGGTATGTTTATTTCTCAGACTTTTTTAGCTTTTACATTTAGGTCTGCGATCCATTTGAGTTAATTTTTGTATATGGTGTGATTTAGGGGTCAAGGTTCTCTCCCCTTCCTTCCTTCCTTCCTTCCTTCCTTCCTTCCTTCTTTCCTTCCTTCCTCTCTCTGTCTCTCTCTCTCACTTCCCTTTCTGTATATGGCTATCCAATTGTTTCAGCACTATTTGTTAAAAAGATTATCCTTTTCCCCCCAAGAATCCCCTTGAATTGCCTTAAAACCTTTGTCAACAATCAATTTGTGTGGGTGTATTTCTGGATAGTCTATTGTGTTCTGTTGATCTACAATCTTGATTATTTTAACTTTATAATGTATCTTGAGGCTGTACATGGTGGCTTGAGCCTGTAATTCTAGGAGGCCAAGGTGGGAGAATCGCTTGGGCTCAGGAGTTCAAGACCAACCTGGGAACATAGCGAGACTTCATCTCTACCAAAAATTTAAAAAAAAAAAAAATTAGCAGGGCATGGTGTCCTGGGTCTGTAGTTCTGGCTACTCAGGAAGCTGAAGCGGGGGGACCATTGAGCCCGGGAGATAAAGGCTGCAGTGAGCTATGATCACGCCATTGCACTCCAGCATGGGAGACAGAACAAGACCCTGTCTCAAAAAAAAAAAAAAGTATTGAAATCAGTTAGTGTAAGGTCTCCAACTTTTTCTTCTTTTACAAAATTGCTTTTGGCTATTCTGGGTCCACTGCATTTCCACATACATTTTATAATTAGCTTATCAATTTCTACTAAAAAGCCTGCTGGGATTTGATTAGATTTCATTGAACTCATAGATTAATTTAGAGAAAAGTTACAGCTTAATATTGAGTCTTCTCATCCATGAACACATCTTTCCATTTATTTAGATCTTACTTTTTCTCAGCAATATTTCATAGTTTTCTTTATTATTATTATTTTTTCATAGACAAGGTCTCACTCTGTCCTCCTGGCTGGAGTGCAGAGGCACAATCATAGCTCACTGCAGCCTCAACTCCTGGGCTCAAGCAATCCTCCCACCTTATCCTCCCTGAGTAGGTGGGATTACAGGCACACACCACTTTGTCCGGGTTGTTTCATAGTTTTTGGTGTGTAGTTTCACACTGAAAACAATGTACGTGTAAGAGTTTTTAAAAAATATATTCTGTGTGTTCACAGAATAGGTATCTGTGTTCATAGTTTTCATTCTGTAGTTTCAGTGTGTAGTTTTACATATTTTTTATTAACTTTTTCTCTGGATTTTTTGTATTTTTGATGCTATTGCAAATGATATGGTTTACATTTCAGTTATGTCATAGAATACTTCCATTACCCCCAAAAGTTCCCCTATGCCCTGGGCAATCACTGTCAATATATAGAAATACATTTGATTTTTATATAATGACCATATATCCTACAACCTTGCTAAACTCACTTACTAGTTCTGGTAGCATTTTTGTAGATTCCTTAGGATTTTCTGCATAGACAACCATGTCATCTGTGAATCAAGACACTTTTACTTTACTTCTTTTCCAATCCATATGTCTTTTTTTTCCCCCTTACATTTTTGCACTGGCTAATACCTCCAGTACAATGTTGAGTAGAATTGATTCCTGGTCTTATTCCTGATCTTAAGGGAAAAGCATTTAATTTTTCGCCATTAAGTATGATATAGCTGTAGGTCTTTTGTAGATGCCTTTTATCAGATCGAGGGAATCCCCTTTTCTTGAGAGTTTTGTCATGAATAGATGTTAGATGTTATCAAACACATTTCTACACCTATGAAGATCATCTCTTTTTGTTTGTTTGTGAATAGAGTGAATTACATTGATTTTTGAATTTTTTTTTTTTTTTTTTTAGACGGTGTCTCGCTCTGTCGCCCAAGCTGGAGTGCAGTGGCCGGATTTTTGAATATTAAATTAATCTTGCAGTCTTGGTATAAACTCCATCTGATCATAATGTATTATCCTTCAAAATGTTGTTAAACTTTATTTCCTGGCCAGGCACGGTGGCTCACGCCTGCAATCCCAGCAGGTTAGGAGGCCAAGGCAGGCGGATCACCTGAGACCAGCCTGGCCAACATGGTGAAACCCTGTCTCTACTAAAAATACAAAAATTAGCCAGATGTGGTGGCGCACACCTGTAATCCCAGCTACTCAGGAGGCTGAGACAGGAGAATCACTTGAACCTAGAAGTCAGAGGTTGCAGTGAGCTGAGATCACATCACTGCATTCCAGCCTGGGCAACAGAGCAAGACACCATCTCAAAAACTAATAATAATAAAAATTTTAAAAAAATTTAAATCTTTATTTCCTAAAATAAATTTACAAATTTTTTTCATGAGGAATTTATGTGGAATATTGGAATATAGTTTTCTTTTCTTATAATGTCTTTGTCTAGTTTTGGTATCAGAGCAATACTAGCCTCATAGAATGAGTTGGAAAGTGTTCCTTTGTCTTCTATTTTCTGCAGTAGTTTGCATAGAATTTGATATTCCTTCTTTCTTTAATATGTTTAGTAGAATTCACCATGAAGCCTTCCAGGCCTGGAGTTTTGACTGTGAGAAGGGTTCTAACTACAAACTCAATTAGTTTAATAGATATAGGGCTAATTAGATTATCTGCTGCTTTTTGAGTGAGTTTTGGTAGTTCCTACTTTTCAATGACTTTTAAAGAATGTAATGTAATTATTAGCATAACATTGCTCATGAGATGCCATTATCATCCTTTTAGTGTATGTGGAGTTGGTAGTGAGGACTGTTTTCTCATTGTTGATACTGCTAATTTATATCTTCTCTCGTTTTTTCTTTTCTTCTCTCATTTTCCTTTAAAATTGGGATGTTTACACCATTTGCATTTAATGTGATTATCTTACTAGAAGTTGTGATTGATCTTACTAGAGGTTTAGCAATTTTATGAACCAGCTTTTAGCTTCATTGATCTTTTCTATCATTTTTGTGTCTCTATTTTGTTTACTTTCTTGCTTATTTCATTATTTCCTTTTTCTATTTACTTTGGGTTTAACTTGCTCTTCTTTTCTAGTTGCTTAAGGTGGGAGCTTATTTCATTGATTGAAACCTTTCTTCTTTTCTCGTATAAGAGTTTAATTCTATAAATTTCCCTCTAATACTGCTTAAGCTGCATGCCACAATTTTTGATTTGTCATGTTTTTCTTTTCTTTTTCTTTCTTTCTTTTTCCTTTGCTTTTTTTTTAGACAGAGTCTTGCTCTGTCACCCAGGCTGAAGTGCAGTGGTACAGTCTTGGCTCACTGCAGTCTCCACCTCCCAGGTTCAAGCGATTCTTGTGCCTCAGCCTCCAGAGTAGCTGGGATTATACATGTGCACCACCACACCAGTTAATTTTTGTATTTTTGCTAGAGATGCGGTTTTGCCATGTTGGCCAGGCTGGTCTCGAACTGCTGACCTCAAGTGATCCACCTGCCTCAGCCTCCCAAAGTGCTGGGATTATAGGCGTGAAACACCACACCCAGCCTTTATTTTCATTTGACTCAAAATATATTCTAGTTTCCTTTGTGATTTCTTCTTTGACCCATATATTACTTAGAAATTTATTGTTTAATATGTAAGTATTTGGGTGCTTTTCCGTATATCTTTCTGTTACTGATTTCTAATTTAATTATTTTATGATTAGAGAGCATGGTTTGTATGATTTGAATCTTTTAGAATTTATTGAGATTTGTAGTATGGCCCAGAATGTGGTCTAATTTGGTAAATGTTCTATATGCACTTGAAATAAATATATTGTTTTTCAGTGGAGTATCCTGTGAATGTTAATTAGGTCAAGTTGGTTAATAGTACTGTTCAAATTTTCTATATCCTATTGATTTTGTCCACTTATTGTATCAACTATTGAGAGAAGGTATTGAAATCTCCAATTATAGTAGTGAGTTTGTCTATTTCTCTATTTCTAAATTTCTCTATTTCTAAAACTCTATCATTAGGTGCCAAATCTAAGGATTATTTCTTTTTTCTTTTTTTTTTTTTTTTAAACTGAGGCAAAGCCTCGCTCTGTTGCCCAGGCTGGAGTACAGTGGCGTGATCTCGGCTCACTGCCAACCTCTGCCTCCCGGGTTCAAGTAGTTCTCATGCCTCAGCCTCTCGAGTAGCTGGGACTACAGGCATGCACCATTACGCCCAGCTAATTGTTTTGTATTTTAGTAGAGACGGGGTTTTGCCATGTTGGCCAGGCTGGTTTCGAACTCCTGACCTCAGGTGATCCGCCCGGCTCAGCCTCCCAAAGTGCTGGGATTACAGGCGTGAGCTACCACGCCCGGCCAGGATTGTTATTTCTTATGAATGAATTAATCCCTTTGTCATTATAAAATGACCCACCTTATCCCTGGTAACATTTGCTCTGCATATACCTTGTCTTGTATTAGTACAGTCACTTAAGCCTTCTTTTGGCTAGCGTTGACATCTTTTTCCATGCTTCTACTTTAACCTACATTGTTGGGTCTTTCTTTTTTATACAATTTGACAATCTCTTCCTTTAAAATTGGGATGTTTACACCATTTGCATTTAATGTGATTATTGATGTGGCTGGGCATAAATCTACCGTTTTACTATGTTTTCTATTTGTCCCATCTGTTCTTTTTTTCTTCTTTTTCGTGATTTCATTTTATCTTTTTATTGGCTTGTTAGTTTTACATTTTTGCTTTGTTTTGATTTGTTTTGGTGGTTGCTTTAGGACCTATGGCATACATGTTCAACTTATCAGTCTATCTTCAAGTAACATGATTCCATTTTATGTATAGTATAAAAACTCTACAACCATATACTTCCATTTCCCGTTGCTTAGTCTTTTTGCTATTGTCATACATTTTACTTCTATATATGTTATAAACTCCACAATACATTGTTATTTTTGCCTTAAATCATTATCTTTTAAAGAGATTTTAAACACAAGAAAAATATATGTAAGGATTTTCTAAATGTTTTCTTTTAATTAATTGTTTTGTTTTATTTTATTTTATTTTATTTTATTTTATTTTATTTTATTGAGACAGGGTTTCACTTCCAGGTTGGAGTGCAGTGGCACAATCACAGCTCACTGCAGCCTCAACCTCCTGGACTCAAGCAATCCTCCCACCTCAGCCTCCCGAGTAGCTGGGACCACAGGCATGTGCCACCATGCCCAGCTAACTTTTGTACTTTTTGAAGAGACGAGGTTTCTCCATGTTGTCCAGGCTGATCTCAAACTCCTGATCTCAAGCAATCGGCCTGCCTTGGCCTCACAAAGTGCTGGGATTACAGGCGTGAGCCACCACACCCAGTCTCTCTTAATTCATTTTTAACTTTAATTTTATCATGGTCAAAAAACATATCTCTTAAAATCTACTGAGATTTGTTTTTATGGCCTAGCATACTATTAATCTTGCTAAACATTCTATGTACACTTGAATATGCATTTTCATTTTGGGGGTAAAATTTGCTGTAAATGTAAATTAGGTAAAGTAGTTAATAGTTCACTCATTTCTTTCATATCCTTATTGAGATTTTGTCTAACTAATCTATCAATTACCCATAGAAATGTATTAAGATTTCCAGCTTTGATTGTGGGTTTTTCTATTTTTCCGTTAGTTCTGTCACTTTTTGCTTCATATAATTTGAAGATCTCTTTTTAGAGGCATATATATTTTAAAATGTTCTGTATCTCTTATGTATTGACCCTTTTATTATTAAATGTCTTTCTTTGATTCTAGTATATTCCTTTTCTTGAAGCCTATTTTGTCTTGTATTAAGAGAGTCATTCCAGTTTTCTTACCTTTAAGGTGTGTGTAATTTCCAGCCTTCTGCTTTTAGTTTTTACTTTTGTTATTTGCATGGTTTCACAGTATTTTTACTTCTAGTCTATTTGTATCTTGGTATTCAAAGTGTCCCTTTTGAAGAAAGCACATAAATTGTTCTTGCTTTTTTTTTTTTTTTTTTTGAGACAGAGTCTCACTCTGTCACCCAGGCCAGAGTGCAATGGTGCGATCTCGGCTCACTGCAACCTCCACCGCCCGGATTCAAGCCATTCTTCTGCCTCAGCCTCCCGAGTAGCTGGGATTACAGGCAGGTGCCACCATGCTCGGCTATTTTTTGTATTTTTAGTAGAGACAGGGTTTCACCATGTTGGCCAGGCTGGTCTCAAACTCCTGACCTCAAGTGCTCCGCCCACCTTGGCCTCCCAGAGTGCTGGGATTACAGATGTGAGCCACCACGTGCGGCCTGTTCTTGCTTTTTAATATAGTCTGTCAATCTCTGCCTTTTCATTGGAATCAGTCCACTTACATTTAATGTAATTATTAATATGATTTTTTTATTTTTAAATAAATACTATTTTATCTGAGACTTTTTCATTTATGGTTTAACCATCCAATATGTTTACTTACTTCATTTCTTTCTCTTCTTGACACTTCTAGGAGATTTCTTTCTCTATTTTCTTTCTCTTTCCCTTTCCTGAATAAATTTTATTGTGTATACTTGAGGTTTTACAACATGTTATTATGGGATACATATAGATAGTAAAATACTTACTATAATAAAGTAGATTAACATATCTGTCATTTCACAGTTACTTTTTTGTGTAATAAGGACAGCTAAAATCTACTTAATGAACCAAAATCCCAAATACAGTACAATTCTATTAACTGTAGTTCTCATGTTGTGCCTTAGACCTCTAGATCTGTTCATCCTACGGATCTGCTATTTTTATCCTTTGACCTCCATCTCCCAATTTCCTACCTTGCCACTCTCATGGTAACTAATGCTTCATTGTCTATCTTGTGTATTTAAGCTTTTTTTAAAAAAAAAATCCACTAATAAGTGAGATCATGCAATATTTTTCTTTCTGTGTCTGGCTTACTTCCCTTAGCATAACATCCTCCTGTGCTCCTGGTCCATCCATGTTGTGGCAAATGGCAGGAGCTCCTTTTTAAAGCCTGAAAAATAAATACACACATACACACACACACATACACACACACACACACACACACACACATTACATTTTCTTTATCCATTCATACAACTATGGGCATTTAGGCTGTTTCCATATCTTGGCTAATGTGACTAATGCATCCGTGAACATGGGAGTGCAGATCTTTATGAAGTGGTGATCTTTTTGAAGTGTAATATACCCAAAAGGGGCGTTTCTGGGTCATATGGTAGTTCTATTTTAAATTATTTTAGGAAACTCCATACTGTTTTCCATAGTGGCTGTACCAATCTGCATTTCCACTAGCTTTGTACAATGGTTCCCTTCATTCCATACCCTTGTCAACATTAGTTATTTCTTGTCTTTTTGATAATAGTTGTCCATACAAGTGTGAGGTGATAGCTTGTTGTGGTTTTAATTTGCATTTCCCTGGTAGTTCATTAACTAAGGCAGTTTCTTTTCATTTGTCTTCAAGTTAACTGATTATTTCTTCTGCCATCTTAAATCCTCAGTTGAGCCTATCTAGTGATTTTTAAATTTTACATTTAAATTGTGCACCTTAGCTCTGTAGTCCATTTTAAAATATGTTTCCATTTCCTTGTTGAGATTCCCTACTTGTGTGTTTCTTGATGGTATATTTTCCTATAATTATTTGAACATATTTATAATAAATCCTTTGAATTCTTTATCTTCTAAATCCAGTATCTGGATCCAGTTGGAGTTCCTTCAAAATTAACTTGGTTGTACTTGGCCTTTGGGCTTCACTCTTTAAACTTGGCCTCAGCATTTTCCCTGTGGCCTCGGACCAGGGGAAGGGCCTCCTTTCTGTTTCATCTCTTCCGACCCTACTCTCAGGAACCTACTCTCATCCCACCTGCTCTATGTTGACTTCCCTGATTATTGGGACTCTCAGAGATCTTGTTACTCTCTTAACTGCTATGTTTAAATGTATATCCCATAATCTAGTGCTGGAGCATGTCCTGTTGTTTGCTAATGTTTATGTAATTTGTTTTCCTAACTAGAATATAAACTCTTTCTGGATTGGGAGTATGTCTTTTTCTCTAGAATATCAGTAAATTGAGTTCCTTCTGTATGACAGGTCTTGGCCTGAGCACTTTATACTATCTTTCATTTAGTCTTCAGAACACCCTTGTAAGATAGGTATCATTATCCTCATTTTCCATACGCGGAAGCTAAGACCCAGAAAGGTTAAATGATGAAGCCAAAGTTAGTGAGAGAGAATGACTAGGCGAGCATTCAAACTCAGATCTATCTGACTCAAAGCTCATGTGGCCATGGCTTTTTATTCTAGTTGGACTTGTAACCTCTTGTTCTTTCTGGCCGCTAGTCTGACTGTTACCATGTGGAACAGACTCAGATAAATCTGTGGATTCCTTGAATGGGGTCTGGTGACCCAATGTTCCCTGCACAGCCTCTTGTTACTTCAGACAGCATCGCATGGCCTGCTTGTCTGCTTTAGCCCCAGCTGTGCTCTTCATCAGGATCCACCCATGGGCTGCTGCACTCAGAACCCCTGCTTGGTAGCCCAAAATAGCCTTTGTTTTCTCCTGGTGGCTGGTGGATTTTCCCCAGCCATTTTTGTCAAGTGGGGCCATGAGTTGGAATAGCAACAGATGGTAAGTATCTAGAAGTCAATGAGGCATGCACTTTATCATCAGAAGCAGAAGTGTGTTCTGCAGAGATGGAAAGCAGACCTCCTATCAGGAGAGGAAACACAAACCAAAGGGAACCTTCCCAGAAGTTTGAACTGAACTCTGTTCCTTTTCTGTCTCTGAGGCATTGAGGAGTGTGGTCCTCTTTGTTGAATCCTTTTCCAAACATACCTTACACATGGTTAAAGCAGGTAAAACATAAACCATCCCTTTGCAGGGATTCTTTAGGATACATCTAGTTTTCAGTGCGTTATAAACATGATCACCTCCTAGGTGCTTAGCCAAGTCCTTTGGTTTATTCTAGCATCTGCAGACTGGAAGAGAAGACTTCTCTTTTAACTCACTCACCTTCTTCCCCCAGGGAAAGTGTGAAACAGCACATTTGTTGAAAGAGACAAGTTCTGCATTAGGCTGGTTGTTTACTTGGGTCTGAAAGACAATAAACCCAGTCCTGACTTGGAGTAGGAGAAACTTAGGAAAAATCAAGGGTGCTGGGGAAAAACACTAATCCTCGTTTGTCCCACAAACAACCATGTTAAAATGTTGGTACAGAAGCCCCCTCTGAAGCTGAAGAGAATGCCTTGAGTTAAGAATCTTGTCACAATGGCTTACCCTATGTGACATCACAAATTCAGACAAATGAGGTGTGACTGTCCCACTTTGGGGGATGCTATCGTATTTGGTTATTTTCTTGCTTTTTCTCTAAGGTAAAGTCAGAATCTATTGAAATATCAGTCACTTTCTCACTGACAAAGTGACACAGCAGCTGATGGGAGGGTTGACCTGTAAGGAATTTGTGGAGCATCAAGCCCCAGCCAGATGAAGGAGTCAGACTGTTGGAGGGCCTGCTGAGAAGTCACGGCATCCAATCTTTTGACCAAGGAGGGAAGCAATCCTGTGGTTAAAAACATTTGAGAAAAGAGGCCTACAGATAGCCTCTTGAGGGTACTGTTTGCTTGGCACCCATGTGGAAGTGTGGCTTCTCTGCTGGGCAGGCATTTCTGTACAACTGTGACCACTCTTCCTACCTGGCTTCTGAGGAATGCATAGCTCATACCTGATCTCTTCTATTCTCTTGCATCCCCTAGGAAGCAGGATTTATATTTTCATTCATCTGATAAGCCCTATGAACAGCCATTGTTATGTGCTGGGAGTACAATAAGGAATGAAAAAACGTCCCATTCATCAAAGATTATAGTCTAGTCAGGGCAATGAGGCCACAGGATTCATTGTAGTAGAAGGTATAACATGCTTAATGTCATTGGAGGGAAGCAACATCATATTCTATTCTTTAGGGATGGGTAGGTTTAGAAATAGCAGATATGGCATGAGGTGCCTAGGAGCCAGAATAAGAAATGTTTGGAAGTAAGGTATGTTTGGGAACCATGTGGCCAGATGACAGACTGTGTGAGGCAGAACAATGACAAAGGACACAAGATGGAGTGCCTTGAGTGGCAGGCCATGGGGTTGGACACTCTTTGAGAGTTGGCCAAGAGCTCAGAAGGACTTTTGAGCAGAGAAGTGACAAGATAAAAGCTTTTGAAGGAAGATTAATAGAGCAACTATGTGTGGGATGTTTCATGGGGTGCTAGAATAGAGAACCAGGATAAAGGGGGAAAGTTGGAAGATGCTGGAAGGCTTAATTTTGATGGCCATGATGAGAATGAGTAGAGGAGAAGAGGCAAATGTGTTAGACAAACATTGGGCAGGCAGAATTAGCCAGGCACAGCTAGTGACAGGATGTGACGCCACACTGTCAGTCAGAGACAACTCTGGATTTTCAGCTCAAGTGACTGAGGAAAAGCTGAGGCGGGTAATAGATGTCAGAAAGTCAAGAGCCAGAGGAGCAGGCTCAGGGAGAAGACAGTAAGTTCCATTTGTAGTGGCTGAGCTTCATCTTCCAGGGGCAAGTTTTCAGCTGGAGTTAAGAGCACAGAGTTGACCATCAGGAAAGACCAGCATCAGAGACACAATTGGGTTGTTCTAGGAGAAGTGGTAGCTGTTGCTCTGCGGGTTGTAGAAATCCTTGAGTGGAGAGTAGGAAATAGATGGCCAATGCCTGCCCAACACTTGGTCCAGGTCAGGGTTCATATGTTTCTAGAAGAGAGGAATAAATTAGTGGAAGAATGAGACAAGGACAGAATCTCGAGAAGCACTTACGTGTAGAGTGGTCATCGGTGAAGAAGAAAGAGAAGCGACCTTCAGAAAACTGGAAAAGCCAGGAGAGGAACCCTGGGAGAAGAGGACAAGTAGGGCAGCAATTTCAGGAAGTAGGTGACCCCCATATTCGTTGCTGCAGAAAAAAACGGACCTCGTGAGAAGGCTATCAGGATGGCCAGGCGCATTGCCCTTATGGGACAAGACACAGAGTTTGCCTCAGTGATGGGACTTAGGCCCTGGGCATTCATGTTCACTTGTTCTCTTTGTCACAATGGCTGCTCTGATTCTAAGAGTCCTGGTCAGAAAGGGCTGACTGATAGCAAGGGAGCTCCTTTTTGTCTCTTGCCTTTGGCTGTTGGTTGGGGACTGTAGGGTGTGCAGTGGGGTGATTGTGTGAGGATTGGGATGGATCATGCTTTCTAAGACAAATCGGGCTTTTTCTAGAGTAAGAGGCAGACTAAGGGCATAGCACGCATCTCTGTAAAGACCACATCTTGACCTCCCAGAGGGGAGATAGATAAAGTTGTAAACTGGTGGCCATCTCATCCAAGGCCAGTAAAATAATCCTGGGGATAGTTTCCTTTTGGAAATGAGATAAGGGGAGAGAGGACCAGAGAGTGCTCAAAACTTGTCCTGTAGACTTTACCAGATTACTTTTTTTTTTTTTTTTTTTTTTTTTTTTGAGACAGGGTTTCACTGTTGTCGCCCAGGCTGGAGTGCAATGGTACGATCTTGGCTCACCGCAACCTCTGCCTTCCGGGTTCAAGCGATTCTCCTGCCTCAGCCTCCCTAGTAGCTGGGATTATAGGCATGCGCCACCATGCCCGGCTAATTTTTTTATTTTTAGTAGAGACAGGGTTTCTCCATGTTGGTCAGGCTGGTTTCGAACTCCCAACCTCAAGTTATCCGCCCACCTCAGCAGATTACCTTTTTCTAATTTTATTTCTCCAGTCTGATTCATTCTTTGAGGAGCCCCACAGTTTCTGAGCAGGGAACTAGAGGACTTTGGGACCAGGAGCAAGATTAAGTGCGGTGGGGGAAGAGAGGGGGAGAACAGTTGCCTGGAGCTTACTGCAGTGAAGGTTTCAAATGGAACAGGGCTGTAGGGCAGGTATGAGGCATCTGAGCCCAGAGTGAGCCAAGAATAAGCACAGCAGGTGGGGGAGGAAGAAAGACTACTACTCCCACTTGCACACGCTCCCAGTATGGTCTCCCGGAGAGACAGCTGTGACCCTTGCCAGGTACCACATCCTTTTATTAGGTTCTTCTTGGCCTCTTAGAGCAGAACTGTATGAGAATCTTGACTTTGCACAAGAAACTAAGGTTAGGTATAGTAGAGACAGCCTAATGTGGAGTCCTGGGGGTGGGTGGTTGGCACAAGGCCCTGGACTCCTTCCCTGCAGGAGGCAGGCAGCCTTTCTTCCTTCCATGGTCACAGAGGGGGCTGTGTTCAACTGCCTGGCAGAAGGTCTGATTGGAATGTGCTTGGAAGGTGAGCTCAGGTGATACACTTCACAGATGGGGCCCATCACATCCGCTTTGGAATGGAAAGAAAGTTGTAAGTAGTAATATCAGACTTCCCAAAGGAGGGGGAATGGAGGTTCAATCCATGGAGGGAGTAGGGGTTCAATCGCTGGACAGATTTACTTGCACCCAACCAAGACAACAGGAAAGAAGAAAACCAGACAGTGGAAGTTATGGATGAACTGATAGATGAACATTCATGTATCACCTTTGGGCTAGAGGCAGCCTTGCCTGAGCCTGGAGGTTGGAAGCTGACCACTTCTAGCCTAAGGAGGTAAGGAAGCAGAAAAAGCAGAGGTAGACTGTTTTCCTGCCCAAAGGTATATGCACAGGGGCCCTGCTCATTCTTACTCAGCAGCACACTTGATGCAAGCCATACTGAGGCCATAAGCATAGCATCATCACTCATGGCAGCCAGCCTGAGGTCTGACAAGCAGGGAGAATCAGAAAGGGGTGGCTACCTCAGCAGACCATAGAGAGCCAGGCTTATATGACCAGATGCCACTGAGCACGACCATGTGTACTATGTGTGCCCTGATCCCTGCAGAGGGCTCACATACCAGCACTTCCTCCTCTGCTGCCTCTGTGGGGCCATCCTTCCCTAGTCAGCATCCACACCAGGCTCAGAAAGTATAGAGACAAATGTCAAGTGCAGGGAGTAAAGAGGCTCATGCTCATGCCATGCTGACCCTGGCAGAGCAGCCAGAGCATGTGTGGCATGACACATTACCTCTTGGGGACCAAAGAAACAAGTCTTCAGGTGTTCATCTTGCGGGTGTTAAAGGTACTTCTGCTGTCTTCCTGTGTCATAGGAAGGCCCTAGGCTCTCTCCACACCCTGCTGCTGTGTTAGGGGCAATGGGGTGACTCAGAGGCTGCAACAGCTACATTGCCTGCACCTACTGAGTGCATGTGGCACGGGGCTGAATTGGAAGGAAATAAGATAAAGTTGCCTGGGCAGCCAGAGTGGAGCTGGCCAGCTGTCAGGAGTTGCCTCCGTGCATCCATGGATGGGCTGCTTGGAAGACCCTGTGGAGTGGGTAGAGAGGTGGGGCCTGGAGGTCTGTGCTGGCCAGGCAGGTGAGGTTGGATGGATCAGAAGAGTGCCAACATCTTCCCTTAAGCTCCCCATCCCTGCAGGGTCCTCTACCAGACCTCAAGAGCCTGTGCTGCAAGCTACTGCCCGTGACCTCTGCCAGCACGGTTGTACGTCCCAGGGCTTGGTTCGTCTGCAGGACCTCTACTTTTTGCCTCTCTCAGTTGGCTCAAGAGCCTGAACTGTTTTACTCCTGGGGGCTAGCTTATCTACAGATAGAAGGACCTCTGGAGGGAGCTTCTAGTCTAGATCGTAGTAGAAACCAAAGATAATATTTACCAGGACAGAACTGAACCCAGCCACTTAGCTGCAAGCTTCCCCTTCTGAGCCCTTCAGGGTACACAGTGGGCACCAGCCCTTGAGATTTGGTATTGTTAGCGCTTTGGGGAGCACCATCTCAGTTTCCCACCAGTGTGGAAGCTCCTTGAGTGTGGAGGAAGGTCCCCCCAGCACCGTGTTTTCAGGCCTCATGAGTGTCCAGTAAACACTGACAAAGCTGAGGAGCAGTGGAAGACAACAGAGAGGTGAGTGCAGAATTTGTGGGATGCAGATGGCTGCATGGTGCAGCCTCAGTCAGAACACAGGACAATAGCTTCATAGGGAATTTTCTACCCTGGTAGTCAGGATTTTGCTCCTGACCAAGAAAACAACAAAAAGAAAACCATACAGTAGAACTCATGAATGAACTGACACACTCCACCACCCCTACTTCATCTGAATACCTTTATTAGCCTCACATCTTCTTTGAGCCCTGGGCTATCCTCCTGTTCCTCCTCCCCATGCCTTCCCTGCAGGCTGCTCCCAGGCTTCATGTGTCCTACTGTCCTGAGACTCGGGCCAGCCCTAGGCAGCAATCCGCATCTCTTCTCGAGATCCCCACACCTGTGTCATTTTCACTCTTCTTACCTTGATCCCATTCCAAAAATGTATTAGCAACTTAATGCCTTTGCGTTCCTCAGATCCAGGCTCCAAGTGAGCAGTGGTCTTTGTCCCAGAAGTAGCAGCGAAGAGACCTCAGCGAGGCCCCGGAAAGGGAGGTGGCTGAGGGAGCCTGTGCCAAGCCCCAACAGCCCAGGGAAGCCTTGCAGAAAGATTCTTTCTAGAGGAAAGACAAGATTAGCTGAGCCTCCCCAAAAAAGACAAGTAAAGAGGACACAGA
Source organism: Papio anubis (assembly GCF_008728515.1). Classification (NCBI taxonomy): domain Eukaryota; kingdom Metazoa; phylum Chordata; class Mammalia; order Primates; family Cercopithecidae; genus Papio; species Papio anubis. Next base: position 132,611,671 of record NC_044980.1, on the reverse strand, counting down.
AATATTTCCTTTAAAAGGGAGCAAGAGCAGATGGAAAGAGGGTTTATATTAATGAAATCTCCGGATATTAAGGATGAAATGAATGCCAGGGAAGGTTATTATCATTTCATTAGAACACAAAGGAAGAAACAAACACGTTATTATGTGAAATCAAGAAGTTATGAACAAGGGAATCCAGCAGGGAAGTTATTAGCTGGGTTAATTAAAACAGAACAAGCCGGTTGAGTAATTCCATCTGTAGAACCCAACAAGGAAGGCATAATTCATTGCCCTTAAAAAAAATACTCAGGGTATTTTTCTTTTTCTCCTTTACCAGAAATTATGTACTTTTGGTATTGTCTCACAAACCAAAAAGATTTATTCTTATCAAAGCTGAATTGATTTAGCACTCTTGTGAGAGAGTTCAGTTCTGACCAAAAGAGATGGCAATCCCCCAGAGATTCTTGAGCCCAGACAGCCAGGGGCTCTCCCCCATCTAGGATCATGGGTCCCTCAAAGATCCCTCCATTGCCTGGCTTGCAGGATTGTGGGAGGTGGCAACAGAACATGGGACCAGGTCTTACTCATCCATCCTAGTGATCCTGGGGAGGGCTGGACCAGGCCACGTTTGCTTGCCAACTTCTCCACTGCTTCCTCTTGCCATCCTGAAGCTGGAAACTCCTTGGCACAGTACTGCTCCCTACAGCTGTCAGAGCCAGTCTTTCCACCTAGCTTTGTTGGCATCTAGCACAAGGGAGATGACCAACAGGACTGCTGTTTGCAGCATCAACCCACCTGGTATTGTTTGAGTAGTGCTCATATAGCTGGCTGAGTTGCTGCTCCCTTCAGGAGGCCTGGAAGTCCCAAGTATGACAGTCCCGAGTAGGCCAAATGGGTCCCATCAGCCCTCAGGATTTTCTTTGTCTCTCATTTGTCAGGCCTTATGAATTAAAACTAGGACTCTGGGTTTGCGTGAGCCCTTGGAGGTTGATCTTAAGGGCTATTTCTCAAGTTAACATACCAAAGGGCCAGAGCTCCCAAGTTCTTTGGCCCTTGAGCACAGGTATAGGACATGAGAGCTGGAAGGGGCCTTGCTAAGGGTATAGTCCATCGAAGGCTTTTGTTGGAGAGGAGGAAACTAGGCTACAGAGTGAGAGAGGAAATGTCTGAGACCCATCTGAGGCTACAGAGCTAACTCATGGCTGAGCTGGACAGGAAACAGTGTTTCTTAGCAAGTCCTGGTAACCTACTTCCGCCCTGTGCCCCTCATGCTCTATCCCTGCACTTCAGGGCTATCTCCCGCAGAGTGCCTAGGAGACTCCTGAAGAGCGCAAGATACATTTTAATAAGGGTTATAGCATGTGGCACAAACACTGCTTCATAATTGTCAATTGCTTTTTTTAATTGATGTACTTTTTTTAGAGCAGTTTTAGGTTCACAGCAAAATTGGGCAGAAGCACAGAAAGTTCCCATACCTCCCTGTCCCACACATGCACAATCACATCCACTATCGACATTCCCCACCACGGTGGTACATTTGTTACAACTAATGAACCTAGATTAACACATCATTATCACCCAAAATCCATAGTTTACACTAGAGTTCACTCTTGGTGTTGTACATTCTATGGGCTTGGACAAGTGTATGAGGACATGTATTCATTATAGTATCATACAGAGTATTTTTTGCTGCCCTAAAAATCCTCTGTGCTTCACCTCTTCATCCCTCCCTCCCCTCAACCTCTGGCAATCACTGGTCTTTTTACTGTTTCCATAGTTTTGCCTTTTCCAGAATATCATATAGTTGGAATCATACAGTATGTAGCCTTTTCCGATTGGCTTCCTTCACTTAGTAATATACATTTAAGTTTCCTCCATGTCTTTTCATGGCTTGATAGCTCATTTCTTTTTTAATGCTGAATAACATTCTATTGTCAGGATGTACCACAGTTTATTTATTCATTCACCTACTGAAGGACATCTTGGTAGCTTCCAAGTTTGGGCAATGATGTATGAAGCTGCTATAAACATCCTTGTGCAGGTTTTTCTGTGGATATAAGTTTTCAGCTCATTTGGGTAAATACCAAGGAACACAATTGCTGGATCATATGGTAAGAGTATGTTTAGTTTTGTAAGAAACGGCTAAACTGTCTTACAAAGTAACTATACTGCTTACCATTACCACCAGCAATGAATGATAGATCCTGTTGTTCCACATCCTCACCAGAATTTGGTGCTATTAGTGTTTTGGATTTGGGGCATTCTAATAGGTGTATCATAGTATCTTGTTGCTGTTTTAATTTGCAATTTCCTGATGATATATGATGTGGAGCATCTTCTCATATGCTTATTTGCCATCTGTATATTTTCTTTGGTAAGGTACCTCTTTAGGTCTTTTTTTTTTTTTTTAACCACTTAAATGTATTTTATTAAGTAGATCAAACTCATTACAAGTACTGTTTCTAAGACATTTAGGGTAGTATACATTTTTGCTAAATGGTGAAAAACAAATTAAGTAATCATTTAAATGGCCTCCAGATTCCATGTGTCCTTTTTTTCATACTTTCACTATTGTTTTCCCCAAATTAGCTCCTTTCAGCATTCCCATAAATGCAGCTGGCATGTTTTCAAATCCTTCGATGATATATTCCTTGTCCTGGATTTTACCCTGTGAGACCCATTTCAGCAAGTCCTTCAGAGCTTTTTGGCGGACATCTCCTTGCCAGCGGTAGACAACAAAGCCTTGTATGTGAAGCTCCTGAAGGATAATAGTCTCTGGGTTTGGACCTGGGGGAAGTGGGCCGGTTCTGTTATATGTAGAGATGGCTCCACATATGGCAATCCTTCCAAATTTCTTCATCTGGCTGATAACAGTGTTTGAAAACTCTCCACCTACATTATCAAAATAACAATCGTAACCATCAGGAGAGGCTTTCTTCAAGGTTTCTTCCAAAGACTCTACTGTCTTGTAGTTACAGACAACATCAAATCCAAGCTTTTGAAGATAGGCAACCTTTTTATCAGACCCTGCTGCTGCAACAACTTTGCAGCCCTTGAGCTTTGCAATCTGCCCCACAACAGAGCCCACAGCTCCAGCTGCTGCATTAACCATCACTGTTTCTCCACCCTTCACACCACAGATGTCAAGTAGGCCAAAGTAGGCAGTCAGGCCTGGCATGCCAATTGTCCCCAGAGCCAAAGACACTGGTATTGTGTCTGGCCACTCTGTCAGCAGCTTTTCCAGATCTTTCCCATCAGAAATGGAGTGTGTTGTCCAGCCTGGAGAAGTCAGTACAATAGTTCCTTTTGGTAGGGCTGCATTTTTACTTTCCACAACTCTGGCCACTTGCTGCCCCATCATTGTATCATCTTCTTTCAACGTTTTGGCTAAAAATCTCATGTAAGGATCCACGGTGAGGAACAAAGCTTCAAGCAGGACCTCTCCATTTTTTAAGGGTGGTAGCTCAGCTGTCTTCAACTCAAAGTCACTATTAGTAGGATGGCCAACAAAGTGCTTCTTCAGGGTCCATATCTTAGTACGAACCATCCTGAAGCTCAGGAGTCGGAGGGTTCCACTGCTGGGGAAGGCGGCTGGGACTCTTTAGGTCTTTTGATAATTTTTTAACTGGGTCTTTTGTTTCATTGTTGAGTTCTAAGAGTTCTTTGTATGTTTTCGATAAAAATTCTTTATTAGATGTGTCCTTTGCAAATATTTTTTCTGTTTGTTGCTTGTCTTCTTAGTGTCTTGACATTATCTTTTGCAGAGGAGGAGTTTTTAATTATTTTTGTTTTTGTTTTTGTTTTTTGAGACAGAATCTCACTCTATCACCCAGGCTGGAGTGCAGTGGCATGATCTTTGCTCACTGCAGCCTCAACCCTCTGGGCTCAAATGTTCCTCCCACCTCTGTCTCCTGAGTAGCTGGAACTACAGGCACACACCACCATGCCCGGCTAATTTTTTATTTTTATTTTTTGTAGAGTGTTTTGGTGTTTCACTATGTTGCCCAGGCTGGTCTCAAACTCCTGAGCTCAAGTGATCCACCGACCTTCACCTCCCAAAGTGCTGTAATTATAGGTGTGAGCCACCATGCCTGGCCAAGTTTTTAATTTCAATGAAGTCCAGCTTATCAATTATTTCTTTCATATATTATGCCATTGGTGTTGTATAGAAAGTCATTGCCAAACCCAAGGTCATCTAGATTTTCTCCTATGTTATCTTCTAGTAGTGTTATGGTTTTGGATTTTATATTTAGGTCTGTGATCCATTTTGAGTTGATATTTGTGAGTGGTGAAATGCCTGTGTCTAGATTCTTTTTATTTTTTTACAGGTAGCTAAGTTACCTATAGTGTTCCAGCACCACTGAGTGTAAAGATTATCTTTGCTCCATTGTATTGCCTTTGCTCCTTTGTCAAAGATCAGTTGACTATATTTATGTGGGTCTATTTCTAGGCTCTCCATTCTGTTCTACTGATCTATTGTTCTTTTCTTTCACCAATACCCCACTGTCCCGATTACTGTAGCTTTACAGAAAGTCTCAAAGTCAGGTAGTGTCAGTCTTCTTTGTTCTCCTCCAATATTGAGTTGGCTATTCTTGATCTTTTGCTTCTCCACATAAACTTTAGAATACATTTATTGATATCCACAAAATAGTAATAACTTGCTGGATTTCAATTGGAGTTGCATTGAATCTATAGATCACGTTGGGAAGAACTGACATCTTGACAACATTGAGTCTTCACATCTATGAACATGGAATATCTCTCCATTTATTTAGTTCTTTGATTTTGTTTATCAGAGTTTTGTAGTTTTCCTAATATAGATCTTGTATATCTTTTAGATTTATACTGAAATATTTCATTTTAGATGGTGCTAATGTAAATGATAATGTATTTTACATTTCAAATTTCACTCACTTACTGCTAATATATAGGAAAGCGATTGACGTCTGTATTATTCATCTTGTATCCTACAGCCTTGCTGTAATCACTTTGTCGTTTGATTTTGAAACAGATACCTCCTCAGAAGATGGTAGTTAAGCTTTTGTTAGTTCCCACACTTTCTCTCCACTTTGGGCTTTCCTATATGCTGTGATTTGTTTTGTTTTGTTTTGTCTGGAGCATTCTGTCTTCCCTATCCTCAGTCTCCACTCCAGATGCCCCCTTCTTTAAACCTGATTAATCTTTGAGGTCTCAGAGAAGCATGGTTTATACTGGGAAGCCTTCTCTGACTCTATGAGTCTGGGTTACCTGATCCCCCCTACTTCCTTTCTTCTCTGGAAGATGTAATCCCTATTCTGAAGAAACTAATGGCTTATTTGGGAGACAACCCACAAAGGTGAAAGTAATAATAAACAAGGTTTATTATTTATACTGGGAAGCCTTCTCTGGCTTATACTGGGAAGCCTTCTCTGACCCTATGTGTCTGGGTTACCTGATTCCCACTACTTCCTTTCTTCTCTGGAAGATGTAGTCCCTACTCTCAAGAAACTAATGGCTTATTTGGGCGACAAACCGCAAAGTTGAAAGTAATAATAAACAAACACTTATCTCTGTTCTAAGAACTTTACTTTTACTTTTAACTCATTTAATTCTCACAGTTGTGAAGATTAATGAGAACTGCTCTCCAAAACCCTCAGAAACTCTCCTCAACCTATAAAATTGAATCCAGACAGTTTAGATTGGCCTATATGCCTTCACATCAGAATCTAAATCTACATTTCCAAACTAAGCTGATTTACTCACTATGTCTTGATATAATCTATACATCTTTACCTCTGAACACTTGCACATGCTATTCTTCCTGTTTGAGATGTTCCCTGTGGTCTCATTCCTCCATGACCATTCCATCCTCCACATTTCTATTGCACTTATTTTCTGGACAATTCATTTCTGTTATGAACCTAAGCAAGTTTACAGGAACGAAACTTATGGGATGCCAAACAGGTCAACTCTTACTGCCCTCTACAGTCTTTTGGATTTTGGTTGTGAGCCTTGCATAGCTGTTTCTGGTGTGATCTCTGCCTAATCCAATTGCTGTGTTTTATTTACAATCTTTGTGCATTGACATAGCCAACATATTTGTCATTGAAGTGGTTACTTAGTATTGCATGGTGTACATTCATTGCTTCTCTTTTAGAGTCCTGTATTAATATTGTAATTCAATTTTGTTTTCCCAAGTATTTGCATGCCAAGTATATACAAGAAACCACATCTCTTGTCATTAGTCTGGCAATTGTGAGCTCCTCAAGACAGAGACTGTCTTCAACATTGCTGTATCCTCCACCATCTTTAGCTTGCATGTACTAGATGCTCAGAGAACCCTGTTCAATTGATTCAAACTATCATAATGCCAGGAATTTAGCCATGTAACTTAACACCCACCTCTACCCTGATAAAAACGAATCTCATGAGGGCTAAGATATGTAACCAGAGAGGATCCAGTAACTTTCTCCAAATGCTTGATCAGTCAAACATCACTTCTCTCATCTTGTCACCTCCTCTCTCCAGAGTATTATTTAGCTACAAGGATTCAGGAAACCTTAAAGATCACTTTCTCAAGCAGCTGATGCATACAAGCTAAACATAAGGACCAGTTTCCTGGCAAGTGCTTCTTGCTTCTAGTGATACAAGGCTGTATGGGGCCCCAGGGGTTGTGGGGTGGAGTGGGTTAGTGATCCCATACTTGCCATTTCCCTGACTTTGAGTGGAAGCTCAGAACTCCCAGCATTACCTGCTTAATCTGTACTGAAATTGCAGAAACCTGGCCTGGCTTCTCTGCCTTTAGGAGGGTAATCATTTCAGAAGCACATTGTACTCACTTCTGCAGCCAGGCATGGCTAGATTTAAGCAAAACTTTTTTTACTTCTTTATTCAGTGTTTGCTACTTGTTGACCCACCCTATCCTTCCAAGAAAGTTCTCCTCTTACTTTTCCCCATCCACTGTTTTTCTCCCTCCTGGCCTCTCCACCAGTGATTTCTTCCTGGCTTCTACATGTGAGTATCTCCTCATAAATCTCTCTGCTTCTGCCTTCCTCTGTCTACACTTTCCCTCTAGCAGTCTTGCTTGCCATAACGACTAAATTGATACCCCTCAACAGTGACTCCTCAAACCCCATCTTCAACCCTGACCTCTTGAGCCAACTCTAGGCCTACATTTCTGGATGTCTGCTAGTCATTTCCTGCTAGCAATCCAAATCCGACCTGTCTAAATAGCTCAAGCGGCTCTTTCCCATGTTTTCCAAACTTCTATCAGTGTTCTAGTGACTGATGTTAAGAACCTTGGGGCTTGTCTGGGCTGCTTACTAACCACATCTTGGACCCTCAGTTTCCTCATTTGTTATGTGAAGACAGTAATGCGCTCTCTATCTCACTAAAGAGCACGGATTGAGACAAGCTATCTAGAAGCATGTTTTAAGCTGTAAAAGGGTACACAGAGAAGAGGTGTAATAATTGTATTATCATCTTTGGTTTTTTTAAGCTAAAAAAGCTAAAAGCTACTCTCATCTTTAGCCACACATTCACCCCATCACCTTAAGTTACCATTTCCTTTATCCCTATACTTCTCATCCATCCTTTTATCTCAATTCTTGATATGACCACCAGAGTTTAAACTCTGTCACCCACTGCCTAAACTAGTTCTATCCTAGCCTAGTTGTATCCTCTAACTCAGTGGTTCCCAGACTGCAATCCACATAAGAATTACTAGGAGGAATTTATTTATTTATTTTTTTTTGGAGACGGAGTCTCGCTCTGTCGCCCAGGCTGGAGTGCAGTGGCCGGATCTCAACTCACTGCAAGCTCCGCCTCCCGGGTTTACGCCATTCTCCTGCCTCAGCCTCCCGAGTAGCTGGGACTACAGGCGCCCGCCGCCTCGCCCGGCTAGTTTTTTGTATTTTTTAGTAGAGACAGGGTTTCACCGTGTTCGCCAGGATGGTCTCGATCTCCTGACCTCGTGATCCGCCCGTCTCGGCCTCCCAAAGTGCTGGGATTACAGGCTTGAGTCACCGCGCCCGGCCGGAATTTATTTAAAAAATGCAATTGTAGTGTCTTTCACAATTGTGCTGGGACAATTGAATATCTACATGCAAAAGAATACCTCATACCATATACAAAAATTAACCCAACATGGGTCAAAGACTTAACAGTAAGAACTTAAAATAAAAAACTCTTAGAAGAAAAAATAGGCATAAATCTTTGTGACATTCAATTAGATAATAGTTTCTAAGATATGACACCATAAACATGAGCAACCACAACAAAATAGTTAAAGTAGAATTCATCAAAATTTTATAAAATGTTGCACTTCAAAGGATACCATCAAGAAAGTGAAAAGACAACCCACAGATTGGGAGAAAAATTTTGCAAAAATTTTATCAGATAAGAGAGTTGTATCAATGATTTATACAGAGCTCTTACAATTCAATTATAAAAAGATAAACGACCCAACCAAAAATGAACATATACAATTTATTTGTCAATTATACCTCAATAAAACTGGGGGAAAGTGAGTCAAGGATCTGAACAAACATTTCTCCAAAGAAGACATACAGATGGACAATATGTACAAAAAAAAGATGCTCAACATCATTAGTTATCAGGGAAATACAGATCAAAACCATAATAAGACTGGGGACAGTGGCTCACACCTGTAATCCCAGCACTTTGGGAGGCTGAGTCGGGCAGATTACTAGAGCCCAGGAGTTCTAGACCAGCCTGAGCAATGTGGCAAGACCCTGTCTCTACAAAAAAATACGCAAATTAGCCGAACATGGCAGTGCTTGCCTGTAGTCCCAGCTACTCAAGAGGCTGAGGTGGAAGGATTGTTTGCGCCTACGAGGTCGAGGCTGCAGTGAACCGTCATCGCACCACTGTGCTCCAGCCTGGGTGACAGAGTGAGACCTTGTCCCCAAAAAACAAAAAATGAAACAAAATGACAACAAAATAATGTACTTTCCAAAAACCATTGAATTGTACACTTTAAATGAGTGAACTGTATGGTATGTGAATTATACCTCAATAAATCTGCTTTAAAAAACTCACAAGATACCATTTCACATCCACTGGGATAGCTAGAATCAAAAAGTCAGATAATAACAGGTGTTGATGAGAATGTGGAGAAATTGAAACCCTCATACACTGCTGGTGGGAATGCAAAACGGTGCAGCTGCTTTGGAAAACAGTCTGGCAATTCCTCAAATGATTAAACATAGAGTTACAATATGACTGAGCAATCTTACTTCCAAGTGGGATTTCAGGTAATACATATACCCTAGATAAACGAAAGCACATATGTCCACACAAAAACTTATACACAAATGTTCATAGAAGTATTATTTGTAATAGCCAAAAAGTAGAAACAATCCAAATGTCCATCAATTGATGAGCATATAAATAATATCTGGTATATATACATATAATGGAATATTATTGGGCCACAAAAAAGGTATGAATACTGATCCATGCTACAATATGGATGAACCTGGAAAACATTATACCTAGTGAAAGAAGGCAGTCAAGAAAGGCCACACATTGTATGATTGCATTTATATGAAGTATCCAGAACAGGCAAATCTATAGTGACAGAAAGTCAATCAGTGGTTGCCAGGGGATAAAGGGGATGGCAGGGGGAGGGGGTGCTAAAGAGTATGAGGTTTCTTTGGGGGATGATGAAAAGGTTCTAAAACTTACTGCAGTGATGGTTGCACAGTTCTGTAAATAGACCACAAAAGTGAATTATATACTTAAAATGGGTCATTTGCATGGCATGTAAATTATTTCCCAATTACCTTAAAAATGCGGTTATATGGGGAAAATTGTTGATGGGGATATTTTACAGAAAGCTTTAAATGCCAAGCTGAGCATTGAGGACTGGATTCTCTAGGACCAGTTTTCTCAAAGTGTGCTTCATACGCCGTCTGCCTCACAATAGTTACAAATACCAAGTCCTGGCTGCACCCCAGAGACTGTAATTCAGAATGTTTTTCGTGGGATCAGTACTTGCATTTGTAGCAAGCACCCCACGGAGGCTGCAGGCTACAGCCCATTGTTAAACATTTTGCTGCTCAGTCTTGCCTCCAGATTCTGCTCCATTCTGCCCTGCATGTTGCTGCCAGATGAGCCTCCAAGAGTATAGTTTGGGTTGGGTCACCTTCCTGCTCAGAACCCTTCAATATCCTTTCATTCCCTTAGCATGAGCTCCAGGTGTTCTGGGCAGCCTGGTTCCCACCTAGTCTTTTTATTTAGCCTTATCTCCATGACTTCCTACATGTCAGTTAAAAGGTAGTATTCATCACTCTCTGAACCTGCTTTGTGGATTCCCAATCAGTGCCTGTGCCAGGCTGTCCCATATTCCAGGAAAGCATCTCCTTTCATCTTTTGCTCATCTTTTGCGATACAAGTGTCACCATGATCCTTCCTTTCATTTTAACTAGCTGATCATCTAGAATTTACCACACAGCCTTTCATAATCTTTTAAGCTATGCAATTCTGCTACTTGTAAATTGAATGACAATATTCAGAGTTGTCTGAATATACAGACAATATACAGAGAAAACACCCGTAGATCAGGCAGTGCAGCCTGACACCCGGTCAGAGTGCAGTACCAGGAATAAAATCCTGGTAGCAATCTCCTCTGAGGAATTCAGCGTCCTCCGTGGTGATCCAGAGATCAGGGGCCTGCATCAGGCACCAGTGGAAGATAAGCAGGGCCTGGGGGGCCCTGGCCACCACCCAGCCTGTCAAGTCTCGGCAGCTTAGCTGGTGCCACCTCCTTACAGAGGCTGGAAACTGCTAAATTGAATCCTCATTTCAACTGGTGACCCCTAGCAGAAATGCTCTCCCAATCCCATTGTCCTCTGTCCTCTGTCCACGAAATCACCCCATCTCAGTAGGAGAAGCCATTTACAGCCTATTTGGTAGTAAGCTCTTAAAAATAAAATGATCATTGTCACATAATTATTTTACAACACAACAAGAGCCCCCTTGCAACCATTTCCATAATTACATTAAGCCAGTTTATTTGAAAGAAGCTTAATGGGAGACAAACCATTAATTATAATTTGGTCTTTTCTCCCACTGCCCCTTCCCCCTTGAATTACTGGAGCCACACCCTGGGGCCATGTATGGGAGTGCAGGGATCGTAACTTTGAGGATGGGAAAGACCAGGTGACAAGGCCAAGGCTCACTGGGAGGGAAGAATAGAGAGCAATGGAAGGTATAAGGTTGTGGTGGCCCGTGTAACCAGCTGGGGGGCCTACAATGGCTCTACCTAAGTGGAGCCAGTGCTGCTGTGTGTCCGCTTCTTTAGACCTGGAGTGGAGGAACTGGGAGCTGTAGGGCAAGCTGAGCCCAACATGGGCATGTTCTCAGGGGCCTTCGAGCTAGTGGGTGGGGCGGGCACCTGGGCAAACAGAACTAAGAAACGGGCAGGAATGAATCAAAGACAGCTTAAATATGCAGAAATGCAGCTCATACCTCTGGGCAAAAATAATCCCAAACAGAGTTATGTAATGGGCAGGTGGTATATGATAGGAGGGATGAGGCTGTGAGGTATGTATATAGGCATGAGTGAATGAGAGAGGTTGAGAATGGAGTGGGAGTGTCCTGGGGAATTTGGCAGAGGAGCTCATGAAGCTGTTGCTTGGAGGTGGGTGTGCATGTGTGTATATACACATACTGGGAACCCTGGAAAGCAGTGAAAGGAAGGTAGCTCTGAATGAGGCTGAGTTCCATGCCTGGAGTGGCCTTAAGGCCACTCCAGATGTGTGCAGTCCTTATTCTTGAGGTGGTAGGGACAGAGAAAGGCCTGAGGGCACAGGTGTAGGGTGTGGAGCACCACTGTTTCCTTTATAAGTTACTGTACCTCCCTCTGACCACCATACTTCCCCTCCTAGCTTGCTCGCATCCCACCTCCAGACCTTTCTACTAATTGGAATCTTCCCCTTCCTTTTACAGGAAATCCACCATGACAGACCACCCCAGGTCACTTTTATTATTTTTTTTTTTCTGAGACAGGGTCTGTCACCCAAGCTGGAGTGCAGTGGTAGCGATCTTGGTTGTTCACAGCAGCCTCAACCTCCTGGGCTCAAGCCATCCTCCCACCTCTTAGCCTCCCGTGTAGCTGGGACTACCGGTGTGTGCCACCATGCCCAGCTGATTTTTGTGTTTTTTGTAGAGACAGAGTTTCACCATGCTGCCCAGGCTGATCTTGAACTCCTGGGCTCAAGTGATCCACCTTCCTCAGCCTCCCAAAGTGCTGGGATTACGGCCTTGAGCCACTGCACCTGACCCCAGGTTACATTTAACTATCTCTCCAAGGAAGTTCCAGGATAAGTTGGAACATAAGTTGCTGCTGCTGTCTTAAGCTGTGATTTCTGTCCATCTGTGTAAGTGTCCTCCCTCTAGATTGTAAGCTCCTTGAGGACAGGGTCTTTGTATACTGCAATGGCCAGCACTGTGCCTGTCATTAAGCAGGTGTGGAGCAAGCATTGTCTGGCACTGAGCCTGGTAGCTCAAGGAGCAGGGGAGGGTAAGGCAGGGGAGAGGACACAAAGGCTCTCACAGGGACACCTCAGGCCATTCAGCTATGAATCCTCTGGCTGCTGGGGGGGCCCCTGGGCCTAGAGAATGGGTTAGTAGTGTTGAAGCTACATAATAATTTGGGCGAAGATTGTGGATAAAATCATGTAAAGGAAGTACTCCACTGGACATCAGTCAGAAACCCAAAACAATGTAAGCAATTAGACGAAGGATTGTTGTGGGCACCTCAGTGACCATAAGTTTCAGCACCCACTGCTTTAGAGTAGATGGAGAGACCACCAGACTCATCAGAAGCCTCAGTGACTGGGGCAGGGTATAGGAAACAGACATAGGGGTGAGTGCAGATTCATAAGGCCATTAAGGTCAACATGTTGCATGATGAGCCGGCTGCTGATTAAATGCTGTTGCCTGCAGCCCTAAGAAGCCTGCAAGGAACTCTGAAGCATCCAATAACCAGGCGCAGGTGCTCAGAGCTCCCAAGGTCCTGTGTGTGCACGCCAGTTCCCCGGAGCAGCCCCACATACCTCCACAGACTGGGCTTGGAAGGGTAGAGGTTTCCAGAGAACCAGTAGTTGACCTTCAAAGGTGGGAGGGAGGCTGGCAGAGGGCCAGCTGTAGAGCAGCAGCCGATGGCAAGGAACAAAGGTCCTAGAGCTGGAAACATATGTGGAGACTCAGGGCTCCTCTTTGAATATTTACTGCTAGAAAGGCCCCTGGAAAGCATTTCAGTTTTCCCTTAGTTCACAGGTAAGTACACATTGAGGCCCAAAGGGAAAATATGACTTCCCCAGGAACCACCAGAAGAAAACAAATTGAGCTAAAAGGATAATTCAGGTTTCCTGACCCTATCTCCATATCATATCTGCTTGGAATTTGCATATCCTTCTCCTGGGTAAATTATGATATTTGCAGTTCCAGGGTACCCTAAGAGCCAGCAGTCTAGAAGGTCTAGTGGTTCTTGCTTTGTGGTTAGTGCTGGAACTTTCATAAGCTTTAAATGGGCGCTCTGAGGAGAAAGAATGTGGTGATTTGGGGCAGTAGGAAGGAGGAGGGCAGGGCCACAGCTGGGTCTCCAGGGTCTCTGAGACCTGCCATAACCACTGTGAAGTTAGTGTCTGTGACATCGTCCATTGAGGAAATTCCCAGGAGAACTAAGTCTGGCTTGGGAACCAGTACCCAGACCAGGCCAGGGAAGTTGGGCTGTTGTCCCAGGAGCAGCCAAGCCTGGGGTAGGCAGGGCTGGGCTGGGTTGGGTTGGGCTAGGCTGGGCAGGGCTGAGAGAGAGAAGAGAATTTTTTGCCTCTGGGCTCATAAATGCCTATATTGGGCAAGGCCTCTTATTTCCTTGGGCGGTGACCCAGGAGGCTCTCCAAATTTGCCAGCCTGGGTTGAATTGTCTCTCTGCCTGGAAAGAGATTGCATCCTTCTAGAGGATCCCCCTCAGTCCTCAAGGGAATGAGAATGGATGCTGACGCCTGCAGCTTGACCACCCAGAATGGATAGCGAGAAGTGAGCAAATACCATCCAAAAGGCTGGGCCACTCATTACCTCTGCTAGGCTAGGATGGCAGCCAGTGTGGGGGACAACTCTTTCTGGGAACCACAGCTCCCTTGGGTGCTGATCCAAGGAGTCACTTTGCCCCAGGGTGGTGTAGATAGTAGCTAAGGCCTTGCTCATGGTCCCCAGAGCCCCCAGGCCAGCAAACAAGTCATTATGTCATTATATAAATAAATTAGGTACTTACATAGGCCTTGGTGTGTAAGTGCCAGTTGTTATTATTGCTGTGTAATTATGCAGTTAGCTTGATGAGCGAGGCAGGCAGAAGGGTTGAATCACCCCCCATCCTAGGGAAGGTAGACAGGCTCCCACCTCTCACCTCAGTGGGAACTGTGGCTCTGGGTCACCCAAGATAAAGTGCAGGAGTCTCCCAAGTGTCTCCCTGCAGATGGGGCAATTTACCCCAAGGTATGCCCTGGAAGAGGCTGGTAGCAAGAATCCAGGCAGCTTACTCACCTGCAGCAGGGCCTGGTACCATGCCACAGGCTTTCTGCCAGCTCCTGACTGCCTCCCCCAGCCTAACAGAGGGGCTTGCTGACAACAACCATGGGCTTCATCCAGGACAAGAAGCCCCAGAAGGTGGGGCTGAGAGAGATCATAGGGCTGGGAGAAGAGCCAGTGGACACAGTAACATCTCTTCTTCCTCATGGGGCTGGGGGTCATCTGCTCCTCTACTCCCAGTCCTTCCCCTCTCGCTGGGAGGTTTAGAACCTTAGGTTCCTCAGGTAGGAGGATCTCTCAACATCATCTAGTCCAACCTCACATTTTCTAGATGGGGAGGCAGGCCAGAGAGAGAAAAGTACTTACCCAAGGGCACACAACAGGTTCCTGGGACACTGGAATTCGAGCCTGCTCTGCTGTCCTCCTTTGTCCTCTTGTTCACATGCTGTCCCCCCACCCGATTGTTGGGGCTGCTCCAGTTTCTCACTTCCTCTCCCCATCCTGCTCCCAGCCCTGTCCAGGCCTGCCTGTTGCTTCACCTCTCCCCTCGTTTGCTCTCCCATTGCTGCCTGGCTTTCTTCTCCCGGCCCCTGGAGCCAGGGGAGGCTCCCCACCTTCTCTTCGGCCAATGCTTTCTTCTCTCTTCTGGTCCCTCCCAGTTTGCTCCTGAGGCTCCTCCTGGGATGGGCCTGCCTCTTCCCTTCCACCTTCTGCTCTTTCCAAAGAGGGTCTGAAAATGAAGCAGGGAGCATGAATTCTCTTCTGGGTTTGGGATTGGGTGGGTTGAAGCAAGAAGAGCCTCCTAATGTGGGAGTGGGGACAGAGGTGCCCACCATGGCAGCTCCTACAACCAGAGTCCCAGCTCAGGCACTGCAAAATCTGACCTTGTGTCCCATAGGAGCAAAGGAAAAGGGGACAGGGTCAAAAGGGCATGGCAGGGTGGTGCAGCTAATCACTATTGGCACGGGCCTCTGAACATAAGGAGCTGCCTAAGACTGGGCCCTTTTCAAGTGTCCTAATTTCAGGGAGATGAGAGATGAATTTCCTCATCCACTCTGAAATCCCTGTGAGAAAGGCCTGTGGACCCATTTTTTGTTTGTTTTTGTTTTGAAGGGGAAACTAAGTCTTGCTCAGAACATCACAGTCTGTGGAGGACTGGGTTTGGAGTCTGGGTAGATGGATATCAATTTCTCAGCTGTTCCAGGGATCAGTGAAGTTCATTCACTTGCCGAGGAATGTGTGTGTGCCTGTGTTGAGCAGGCAGGCACAACTCTGAGGGGAACAGCCAGAGTTCACAGGGCTGTGTGTGTCTCTAGAAGCATTCTCACCTGGCAATCAAAAGCTTTTCTGCAGCGATCTGTAACCCTTACTCCTTCAGCCATCCAGATTCTTGGTAGACAGGCTTTCTGGATTGGCTGGCAGAGGAATCTGGAAGCGTATCTCCCTGTTTCACAGCCTGAGTGCCTGGTTGTGGAAAATGACTTTTTCAGATTAACCTAATCTCAGGAGCAAAACTGGACCCAAACCCAAGTGTTCTAGTATCCAAGCTTGCCCTTTTTATCCAGTCAATACAGCCCCCTTCTTCTGGCCACCTAGTTCTCTGCACTGACTGAGGGAGGCAGAGGCACGAATGAACTTTTTTAAGAGAAGAAACCTGTTGTGGCTTACAGGGATGCTGAAGCTACAGGCCATGATGCAGATTTGGCAAGAGGCCCTATCCCTCAGCTCTGATGCGGTAGGGGGCTCTCTAGGCCTAGGCAGCTGGGTCTGGCCCCCATGTACTCCTCAGGATCTGACTGGCTGCAGCCAGGTCCCCACTGCATCCTAGAGTCATGTGGGAAATGGGCTTCTAGGCTTTGCATAATCCTTCTGGATGACTAGGAATTTCTCTGGTCCTGCAGGGAGTGGCATTTTGATCTATTTCCTCCTCTGGCAGCCTCACTGAGTGAGGAGTGTGCCTCATGACTTTCAGGCACTAAAATGAGAATAGCTAAGGGTAACAGTAGCCTCATTTTCTCCAAGGACTTTTAACTCATGGGCAAACATACCATGGGCTCGGGGATGGCTCAGGGATGTCTTCACCTGGGATGGAGAGAGTGGGTTCAAGGAGCTGCTTAAGGCTCTCCCTAATCTGAGGCCACGGAAGCTCTCCCCCAATAATTCCCATGAAATAGTGAGTCCAAGGGGAGTGGGAAAACTTCAGCATGGTTCCCAAGACCCCTTTGCAGGAGAATTTTATAGGTAAGACTCAGAGTCCCAAAGTCTCAGGTAGGGGAAGAGGTAGTGTGGAGTTTTTTCCCCTTTCACTCAAAGGCATTTTTGCACATGACTCAAACAAGTCTAAACTTTCCTAAACTTCAAAGTTTGCCATGGCACAGCCTCAAAGTGGAAGGGAAAATGTTAAAAAGGAAAAAAAAAGTTTGTAAACCAGTTAAACATTGTGTTTTTTCTTCTTAAAGGAATTGAATTAACTTGTTATGTTACTATTAGTGTCCCATTGTGAAACTAGGGTGGGTCTTTTCTGGGTAATGTGGTCTCTGGGCCCATCCCCAGGCCCTGCTCACGCTGCATGAGGTTGTACAGGGCATTGCACAACCTGTGGTAAGAGGAAAGAGTTCCCATGGCAACAGGCCTGGCTCACAGGGTCATTTTCAAGCTCCTGGCAAGAGCCCTGGTCCAGGCTAGAGGTGCTCCAAATGCCTGGTTGTCCTCCCTCCCCTGAGAAGCCTTTGCTGTGGGAACTGGGAGGCTGGGGAAGTGGGAGCCCAGCTGTCATGCCCCAGGGTGCCTCGTGACTCTCTCCACCTGCCCATGACCCAGGCACTGAGCATCAGTCACAGGGCTGTGGGGACTGTGCAGGTCCTGAGGCCAGTGGTTAGGCTTGAGGGGTGAGGGCTTTCTCTATTCTCTCATGTTCTGTCTTCTTGAGCAACACCATAGGTTCTTGAGAGTGTGAGCTCTGGGTACCCAACTGCATGGGTTCCTAACCTTGCTCTGCCACTTACTAGGTATTGACTTAGACAAAAATTACCTCACTTCTCTCTCTGTGCTTCAGTTTCTTCAACTGCAAAATGGGGATAATAGTAGACCTACTCCATAGTGGTGTTGTGAAGAATTAAGTGAGTTAATACTATCATATTAGTGACCCTTCCTACTACCATTTTCATTGCCTTCACTGCTGGTTCAGGTACCCTTACCTGACCCTCAAAATGTTCAGAGCCTGACACATAAAGAGCTCTAAGGAAATATTTGATGGTTGACCTGTTTTGCTGATTCCCTTGTCTCCACTATCTTCTCCTTCCCATCCATCCTGCACATTCCAGTCAGATTAATTTTTCTAATACACAAGTCGCTCCCTTCCTCATAAAACCATCCTTAACTTCCCATCATTTACTAAATAAGGCCCAAAAGCCTCAGCTGGCAGTCCAAGCATATCTCTGACCTGCTCACAAGCAGTCTAGTCTCAGAGTAAAGAATATGGGTCCTAGTGAAAAATAGTGAAGGCTGGAGTCCTTGCTTTGCAGCTTCCTGGGTACATGACTGTGAATGAGAAGTCTCATTACTCCTAGTCTTTGTTTCCTCATCTGTAAAATGGGAATAAGAGTTGACCTCCCTCACAGGATTGTTGTGAGGATGACAAGAGACAAAATGTGTAAAGTGCTTAGCACTAGGCTGAGGCAGATAGTACTTGTCCTGTAAGTGTTTTCTGTATGTATTTGCAGCTTCCATAGTTTCCTAACAGAAACCTGGTCTGCTCATTGTCTCCTGGGCAGGTGCCCAGGGAATGCTCCCCCTAGATCTTTGTCATATCCCACTCATCTGGAATCTCTCACCTGCCACCCCCCATCAAAATCCTACCCATCCTCCAAGCTCTTCTTCAAGCCCAACCTCCCTCAGTACTAGATCTGGATACCCCAGCCCAGGGAGAGTGCTTGTGCCCTCTTTGAATTTCCGTGCCATTTCTGACTCGTATCATTCATTTGATACCAAGCCATGAGCTGCTCTGGACTGCTGGGAAAGCTACCCCCAGGAGAATTGTCTTCAGCTGGCTGCAATCTCCCACTTTGAGCCATTTTTTCTTGCTGGTACTCTTGGTCATTCTTTACTAGTGAAAGGAGGGTCACTTATCTATCCCACAAGGAGGTACCTACTACCTACCTTGTACCAGATACTGGGGTCACAATCCTAAAGGGGCTGTTACTGTAGTAGAAGAGACAGAGGTGGAAACAAAAAACAACACAGTCAAGTGTTCTTATAGGGATACATCAAAAGAATTCAGGAAGCAGAGGATCTCATCATTGCCCTCTCCCACCCCTCATGTACGTGCTAAAGAGCTTTCAATAGCAGATCATTGCTCTTAAGATTAAACTCCAATGTCTTCATTGGACCTACAACTGTCCCGCTTGATCTAACCACTGCCTGCCTCCTCTCCAGGCTCCTTTTACAACATTTATACCATCCCGACAGACTCCCCACAAACCCCATGTGTACACACACACACCTTAGACACAGGCATACACTCATATGTACACACACCTCATGCACATACACACCCATGTGCACACTCACACTCATATACACAATCCCATACTCACATGTGCGTGCACACACACACCCCTCAGCACACTTTTTCAAAGGTACAAAAACTCCTTCTTGCTTCAGGGACATTGGATGTGCTGATACTTCTGCCAGGAATACTCTTCCCCCAGTACCTCTTTAGTCTGGCCAACTCCTACTCATACTTCAAATCCCAGTGTAAGTGTTTCCTGGGGAACGCCTTCACTACAGTTTGTTTCCTCTATCAAGCTGTATGTCAACATATATAAAGGTTTGTTGAATGCATGTCTCCTTAATATTTCACACAAATTTTAAACAATCCATCATTTGTGTAATTAGCTATTTGTCCATCCCCACCAGCCTTTATGTGAGGAGGGCCCCTGTCTGTCTTGCTCGCTGCCATATCTCCAGCACCTGGCACTGTGCCTGAAACACAGTAAGCCTGACTACCTATTTGCCAAACGAATAAATACAGAGGTCAGCTAGGCCAAAAAGGGAGAGAGATCCTGGGCAGAGAGATTAGTATAGTATGTGCAAAGGTATGAGAAGAGACAGAGTAAGTGTGTGTGACTTGTAGGTGAAGTGGCTGAGGTATAGGTTTTGGGGGCTAGAAGACTGTGAGGTAGGGCCAGGTAGAATAGGACTTTGGACACCCATGAGTTTAGGTTTAACCCATGGGTTACAATGAGTGAAGTGATCTAGTTTGTGTTTTAGAAAGCTCACTCTGGACCCGGTACGGTGGCTCACACCTGTAATCCCAACACTTTGGGAGGGTGAGGCAGCCAGATCAGGAGGTCAGGAGTTTGAGACCAGCCTGACCAACATGGTGAAACCCCGTCTCTACTAAAAATACAAAAAGTAGCCAGGCATGGTGGTGCAGGCCTGTAATCCCAGCTACTCAGGAGGCTGAGGCAGGAGAATCGCTTGAACCCAGGAGGCGGAGGTTGCGGTGAGTCGAGATGGCGTCACTGCACTCCAGCCTGGGTGACAGAGTGAGAAGAAAGAAAGAGAGAGAGAGAGAGAGAGAGAGAGAGAGAGAGAGAGAAAGGAAAGAAAGAAAGAAAGGGAGAGAGAGAGGGAGAGAAAGAAAGAAAGAAAGCTCACTCTGATGGCCTTGGAGAGGTCAGGACTGAGAGGCAAGACTTCAAGCAAGGAGAACATTGTCTATGGGATAGGAAGAGGGAATGAACCGAGGCAGTACCCCAGTGGCTGAGGAGGATGGATATGAATGCCCTTTTGGAAACTGAAGAGCAGGGGTTGAAGCAGAAGTGAGACCTGGCCCCTGGCTCTGGCTCCGCCCAGGGCCCCTTGCTGCCCACCTCACAGAGAGTGATACTGTGTGAAGTAGGGTAGGTGCTCACTCTCCCTCAGTCGGAGTGGGGTACAAGGGTTGTCTCTTACACTTGCCCCCGCCCCAGAGCTGGCCCCTGATGAGACAGACTTGCGCCCCAAGAGCACCAAAGATCAGCCCTTTGCTTGGCCATCACCTCCAGCTTCCCCCTTTCTGTGCTCCCACCCCACAAGTTTGGCCTCAAGTTCTGGCCGCATCCCCAGACAGTCCTGGAGCTCGAGTCCCTGGCCTTGACCCAGAGTCCTAAGCCTGCTTCAGGCTCTCCTAAGGAGAACACTGTCCAGAGAGGCCTTCGGACCCTTCCCGAGGAGACAGAGGACTGGGTGAGATGATCTTTGACTTGGATTTTGGTTGGGATGGCTGTAAGGGGACACCTCAGGCAGAGCTAGGCAGGCAAACCGCAGGCTCAGGCTTTCTGGGAGCCAGAAGAGGGAGAGCCTTTGCTATGTAACCCTTTCAGCACCACACCCAGGCAGGAGGGAGGACAGCTGTCCTCTCCAGCAGCCCCTACCCAGTGGTTTGTAGGACCGGGGCGGGGGTGGGGAGTCAGTGTCTGAGTTCACCTCCGCAGGCCTTGTAGAGAGGAGCCAGCTGGTGCCGGCAGCCTGGGCTGTCGGAGTTGCAGCCAGAGTGTGTGGGAGGGGGGCTACAAGCCACCTGGGGCACCCAGGTTCCCTGCAGAGTGCAGCCTGCCCTGGCTGGGAGGGGCTCTTGGGCCACAGACCCCCTGCTGCCAGGCACAAATGGTGGTTGCGTTAAAGGTGTTCCCCAGATGGCGGTATCCCACGGGGCTGAGGCCAGACCTGCAAGCATAAGAGGCACAGGCAACCCGCCTGTACGGCCGGGGGTGCCTCGAGGTTGTGGAGACCCACTGCAAGAGCCAAGGGTGCTCGCTACCCCGCTGGGCTGGCTAGCGGGCTTCATTTTGGTCCCTTCCTGGGCCCTTTTCTTGCTGTCTCCCCACCCCCATGCTGTCCTTAGCTTGGCCCTCGCTGGGGGATCTCTACTCCGCCCTCCCCAATCATGCTCAGGCCCCCAGCCCAGCTCGAGCCCCCTCTTCGGCGAGGAGGTCTGTGGCGCCCTGTTTAGGCGCCGGTCTTGCCTACTTCGGTGGGCCCGGGGAGGGGGCCTAGGGCCCAGACCGGCCGCCCACACGCCCCCGCTGCCCGAGCCGGTGGAGGGGGGCGAGGGTGGAGGGCGCGGGAGGGGAAGAGTTAAGGCTCGCTGCTCCCCTCCCCCGGAGGGTGTGACCGCCTATAAGAAAGGCGCCGCGCTCGGGCACTGAGGCTGCAGGCGGCGGGGGCGCAGCGCGGCAGCCGAGAGCTGAGGCCGTCCCACCGCCTGAGACCCCGTACAGAATGTCGGAGTCCAGGAGGAGGGGCCGCGGCCGCGGCAAGAAGCACCGAGAGGGGAGGAAGCGGGAGCGGGAGCCCGACCCCGGGGAGAAAGGTAGGGCACCTCGGCGCGCCCAGAAACCCCGTTTCCCTGGGAGAAACCTGCCGCCCGCTCACCCGCCCCCAGCGCCGCGCGGGTGAGTCTGGGCTGCGCGAGCGGGCGCCGCGGTGACAGGCACCGAGGGCGCGCGTGCCTGCGTGCGAGCGGGTCGTCGCGGCCGGGTGGGCAAGGGGCTGCGTGCCAGGAGCCCGGCGGTGGCTGTGCGCGCCTCTCCCCGGGCGGCCGCGTCCCCATGCAGGGGCGGGCAAGAGGCGCTGCACGCCAGTACTGGCCTGCAGGCAGGCAGCCCTGAGCGAGCGGGGATGGAGCTGCGGGTACCGACAGAAACACGGCGGCTGAGCAGATGCGGGGCCCGGCCTGGCCGCCGAGCGCTCCGGGAGCTGTCACTGCTTCCCTTCCTCGGAGGGATCGGAGCCCTCGGGCTTGCCCCTACCCATGTGCCACACCTCCCTCCGTTCTGCTCGGCCATTGGAGCGAGGGCAACAGCACTCACCAACTCCGGAGACTCGGAGGGGATGCCCTGCCCCGCTCGCGAACCCCAGAGAGCAGGGAAGCCGCTGCTTCTGTGACAGATAGTTCCCTCGGACCAGACACTGGGCAATTGTCCCTCTCTGGTCTGCGGGAGTGCCTCCCTTGGGCCCTTGGATTTTGTCCCCGCCTGGAGGAGCAAAGCCATGATATGCGACCCACTTTCGTGCCCTCCCTGGGCAGCTGCAGAGTCAACGAGGAGTGCACTGGTCTCAGGCTTCTCAGAGGCTGCCCGGGACATGCACATCCTCTCCGTAGAACCAGGCTTGCACTGGGGCCCAACTGGGGAAATCCTGGATTCTCGATTCTTTTCTCTTCTTCAGGCAAGCATTTTGTTAATTTTGTGCTAATTTTATGTGTTTTGTACGAGTCACAGGCAAGCCATGTTCAAATGCTTCATCTCCATTTAATCCTCATAACAATCCTGGGAGCAGGTGGTCCTATCTCCATTTTACAGAGGGAGTAACAGAGGCTTACTGAAGTTAAAGTAACAAAGTACGTTCCAGAGATAAGACTGGGCTTCAAAGTAGCGTTCTCAGGACAAAGGTGCTTATCTTGCTGGGTCTCTATCCCCTCACTGGAGTGCCCACCAGATCGGCAACATAAAAATGCCTTCAAAACAGCATTTGACTGGAAGCTGGGAGGCTTCGATTGCGCTTGAGAATTTGGCCAAATCCCTTTCCTTTCCTGAATTTCTGTGTAATGATGGAGAAGGGGTAGCAAGGCTCTGAGGTCTCTATTGGGAAGAGCCTAGGCATCAAACACTATTTTCAGCAGGGTAGAGAGAAGCAGCTAAGGAAACTTAAAGGCCAGAACTGTGTTCTCTTCTTTTTAAGAGAAAACCTCTTTGCCCATTTCTGCTGGACAACTGTGTCTTATAGCTCTTCCTAAGGACATTGGTGGTCTGCTATGAGGAGCCTGTGGGTCAGCTCAAGCTGGACTCCTGCAGTGTGGGATGAGCTCCCAAACTGAGATCCGAAAGAATGCAGGGTGCCTCTTTTTAGGATGGAAAATTTATAGATTTGGTTCAGTGAGCCACCTCCATTACCCACCCCACTCCCATTCGCCCTACATACACATTCTACCTTGGGCATTTTGGAAGGCTAGCTAGGTAAGAGCACCCTCTCAACGTCAACGATGCAGGAGCTGAGCTGGTAGCAAGCACTCAGTGGGCTTCAGCTGGTGGGAATCACTAGTGCCAGGGAAATGCACATGGAAAGTATGAGCAAGTAATTCACTAAAACCTTCAGCTTAGCTGTGGGGTGGGAATCTGGAAAGTGGGAGGGAGAAAGGAGGGGAGAGAGAAGGGGACACTAATTAATTGGCTCCCCCTGGTTCTTGACCACACACTCAGCACCCTCCAACAACTCCTTAGCAAATAGCAAGAAGAGGTACCTCTCTCCACACAAACCCAGGCCAGTGTGGGGAAATGGGCTTTTCCCCTGCCTCAGTGCAGGAGTGCTGGGTGGGGCTGAACTGCAGGTGTGAGCTCTGCTCCATGACTCACTGAGAGTTTGTGGGGCTGAGGCCTGGTATCCCTAACCAGGGACGGGTCCCCCCATCCCCCATTTCCCCTTCTCCCCAGCTCATAGCCTTGCCAGCCTTGGCAGCAGTGCTGGGGGTGTTGGGTAATAAGCCTACTCATGGTATAGTGGAATGGCACAGCTGGAAGCAAGGCACCTGGGGTTCATCCCTGTTGGGCCTCTGTGTGACCTCAGACACTGTCCTCCCTTTCTGTGGGTCTTTGGATATGCAGTCTACTCTCAGCACTCACCTTCTACGTGAGAAGGGCAGAGGGTAAGCCTTCATACCCAGCATCTCTGAGAACCCCTAGAGGAGAGCCGTGAGATTGGAGGAGTGGGGAAAATTGGCCTTAAAGAAAATCAGAATCCCTGTAGTTGCTGTGTTGTTTTAAAGAATGACTTTGGGCTGGGTGCAGTGGCTCACACCTGTAATCCCAGCATTTTGGGAGGCTGAGGCGGGCAGTTCACGAGGTCAGGAGATCGAGACCTGCAGCTGTATAGGTAGAAACCAAATCTCTAAAAATACAAAAACTAGCCTTGGGGCAGAAGTGGTGTGGAAGCCTGTGGTCCAGCTGGGGAGTGAGGCGGAGATGAAGTGAACCAGGAGTGGAGCTTGCAGTGAGCCAGATGGCCACTGCACTCCAGGCTGGGCAACCAGGCAGACATGCCAAAAAAAAAAAAAAAAAAAAAAAAGAATAGCTTTGGAAGGGATTCTAGAGATTGTGCTGTGCCTTTAGGATTGGTCAGAGTTTAGAAAAAGTCTCTCACCCTCTGCTGGGAGGTCCCACATGAACTGAGAGTCTGAAGCTGCCCACAGGCAGACATGGGGCAGGCTTTGGTCTTCACCAGAGTGTCCTGGAGTGTGAAGGTAGATTAGCATCACTAGCTGAGAGCTCTGGACACATCTCATTTCAATTCCCTGGACACAAATACATCTTTGCAAAGCGTTTCTTTCCCATCTTTGCTATCTCCTGCCTCTGATAAAGATGCTGCCCTGACTTCTAAAACAAACTCCCTTCTTTAGGCTGTCCAGGACCAGGTCAGAGGTGGGATGTGCTCATGTGCATGTGTCGGAGCCACATCTGGGTGTTGCTTCTGGCAGCCTCCTCCTCTGGTCTTGGCCCCTGGCTGACCCTCCTGAGCCAGGCACCTTGAGCTGTCCTCCTGCCACTCTGGAACTCAGCCTATGCCTCATGCTCTACTCTGGCTCCGTGGCACCTCGAGGTTCATTACAAACAATAACAACAAGCAGAGAGTGACTTTGTACTTCCCAACAGTCTTTCATCCTGAGAGCTCAAAGCAGTTTACAGACCAGGACTCATCAGTCTTCATCCCAGGTCCCAGGCATTTGGCAGGGGTGAAGAGGGGACAGAGAGCTCTAGTCTTTCCAGATTGGCACAGCGGTACAGCTGGGGTAAGGCAGTGAGTCACCTGGGATGGGGGAATCAGATGGCCAGTAGGTCTGGGATAGAAGTAAAATTGGACTACTGCCTTTAGGTTGCAAACAGAGGGGATAATCCCCCTTAAAAGAGTGTGAGCTGGACCATTCCTTCCCCTAGGTGGAGACCTAGGCCCTCTGGCCTGTGTGGGCTCCTTGAGTTGCTGGAGGAAGAAGCAGCAGCTTTTTGGAAGAAATAGTCCCTTGGAATCAGAGTTTTGCAGGAATATCAAAGTGATGCCTATTGCTGCCTTCTTCCCCTTGGTGCTGGGAGCTTCAGGGCCAAGTCAGGGAAGCTCTGACATTAGGGCAGTTCCAAAGTGAAGATACATGGAGGAAAAGGTGCTGGCCCAGCCTGGGCAGGCCCTAGCCCTGGCCTTGGGGTTGGTTTCCCAGTTGCTACTCATGCCTGGTCAGCCCCACTTACTCCACTAGCCCTCCTCTGTTCTCTAGCCCACCAGGCTGGCCTGAAGGACTGTTACTATATGGAAGAGGGGCTTAGGAAAAAAAAAATAACCTCTGGCAAAGCATTGCCAAAGCATAAGACCTGGGCCCCATTGGAACCATGTTCTCATTGTGTTTTCCCACCATTTCTGAGCCAGTAGCACACCCTTTTAACTTGATGGGAAGCAAGTAGCAGCCCATTTTCCCAATCTTCCTCCAGCCTAGCCATCCCCTCATCGAGACTTCCAGGCTCTGGCCACATGGTAACTACATAAACTACATGTATGTTCATTCACCTTTGTGTATTCAATTCTGTAAGCATTAACTGAGCTTCTATTACGTGAATAAACAACAGGCCCTGCCTTCAGGAAGCTCAGAGAGACAAATCCTTATACAGCTACCTATGATCAGAGCTGAGGGTAAGGCCAGAGATAGATGTGCAACATCTGGTGAGGAGAGGAATGATTTGTTCTCCTAGGACGGTGTAGGGAGGACTTCACAGAGGAGATGACATTGGAGCTGAGCCTGAATGGTGACTAGGAACTTACCAGGGAAAAGAAAGGGACTTCTTAGAAGTAGAAACATGTCCATTACCAACTTTCATGGGAAACAAGGAGGCAGCTCTCATTTACTAAGCACTCACTACGTGCCAGTACTGATACTATAAAGTATAGGTATTATTTTATCATCCTCACTTTACAGATGAGAAAACTGGAGCAGAGAAAGTCCCATGATTAAGCACGAATTAGTGCCAGGATGGGATCTTAAGTTCAAGTCTGCCCCCTGCCCTGCCTCAGTCATGCATAGTCCACCTGGCTCTGGGTTCTTGCATGCCCTTCAACAAAAACCAGGGAGAGGCAGGGGATCCCTGTTGGTCCACTTGGAGCAGGCCCTCCCCATCATATCAGCTGGTCAGATATCTACTTTCTGGGCTCTTGGGTGGGGTTTAGAGGATACAAAGATAAGTGGATTGAGTTCCTGCCCTCACAAGGAGTTGCAGTGTGACTGTGGCAGTAAGCTGTGAACAGGAACCATGGACACTGACACAGGAGGGTAGCGCTGAGGCCTAGAGGCTGCACAAATAGGCAGGAGCTCCTGAGAAGATAGTGGTTTATTATGGTCAAATGGCCTAGCCAGAAACCCAGCTAGAGGTCTAGAGTCCGGCTAGATCTAGCATCAGAATCATGGAGCCCCTTGTGCAAAAGGTGAACATTTAATGGGAACTTGATTTAAAGCACAAACTGGGGACTTGCTAGAAGTACAATTTCTTGGGACCTACTCCTGACCTACTGAATCAGTAACTATGGGGATGGGGGCCAGTATGTGCATTTTACCAAGCCCCACTCCCACCCACCATTTATTATGATGCATGCTCATGTTTAAGAACCACTGATTGAGCTGGGTGGCCCAGCCCCCAGAGCAGAGCCCTGTAGAGGGCCTGTCAGTTCCATAGGTGTTCACCCAGCTCCTCAGTGTCAGGCATGAGGCTTGGGGTCTGCAGTGCTGGCTGAGATCCTTTCACCTGGTAGGACAAGATAGACATGAACAGACCTAATTCCAATTGCAAGGCTGACCCTGGCAAGAGATGGCCCAGAACAGATAGAAGAGACTAACTCTACCAGAGGAATCTGGGAGGCTTCGTGGAGGAGGAGATGGGGTTGAGGCAGACTTTGGAGCATGAGAAGGACTTTCGCAAAGGGGCTAGGTGCCCAGATTGAGGAAGTCACTTAAGCAGGTGTGGAGGCTGGGAAACAGGATATTTGGGGAAATAAGGCACACTCCAGAAGGTATGCTGCCAAACAATGGATTTTCTGAGTGCCAGGCTAGTGAGTTTGGACTTACCTGAATCAGCAGAGAGTTAAGGGTTCTGAGCAGGAGAGTGACCTAGTCCAAGCTGCTCTATAGGCATCATAGCCACCCCCAGTTTGTGAAAGGATGGGAAAAGGGAGGGCACAGTCAGGAGCTCCTGCAGTAGCCCCAGCTGAACCGTCAGGATATGCGTGTGGTGATGGGTGAGTAGAGGAGGCCACAGGCTTTGCCCCAGGATAGCTTGCCAGCTGCAGACACTTTGGGAGGATCCTGGGAGTTTGGACCTGGCAAAGGAGCTGTGACTTCTCGTGCAGTCAGGTGAGGTCTGGATCTGAACTCATAGTTCACTCCCTTCACTGTAAAGATGGAGAAACTGAGGCCCAGAGAGGGAAGTCCACACACCAAGG
Organism: Papio anubis; assembly: GCF_008728515.1. Classification (NCBI taxonomy): domain Eukaryota; kingdom Metazoa; phylum Chordata; class Mammalia; order Primates; family Cercopithecidae; genus Papio; species Papio anubis. The sequence goes on along the minus strand of NC_044980.1, from coordinate 132,583,645 downwards.
CAAAGGACTTGGCCCTATAGGGCAAGAATGAGGGCAGCAGCCTGCTCCCCACAACCAGCCACTGCAGCCTGGGTCTCACCACTCATGCCTGCGGTGCAGATGGATTCCTCTCAGTTCCGTGAGTACATCGTGGTTCCTTCCGGCCTTATTCCTGTGAACCTGCCGTTCCCTTTGCCTGGCACGTGTTCTCTCTTAGCCAACTGCTGCTCATCCTGCAGGCCCAGCATAGGCTTTGTTTCCTCTGCAGGGCTCCCTGGTCCCCAAGGTGAGGAGCACATTGCTCAGCTAGAATCTCCCCCAGGGCCAAAGCCACGTCAACTTGACCCTTAGCAGTCAAAATGTGCTCAGTGCTCAATCCATTCTTGAACGAACACATGAATAAGGACATTCTCAAGTTATTTCACCCCTGTATGTGAAGACCTAACTGGCCACTCCTGTTTGAAGAGGGTCAGTCTCATGGAAGGAGGCTGCCCCAGTTGAGCTTCCTGCCCAGGCTGGAGCCCCTTAATGGTTGGGTAATGGTAGGCTGATCAAGAGTTGTCTTTCAGTCAGGGCCCCGACTTCATCATCTGCTCTGCCATTCTAGGGCAGATGCCTGTTTGGGCTGACGGGGAGGGAGAGGGGTGAGTTGGGGAGGAGTGTTGGGTGGGAAAGGGCTCTGGGATTACCTGTCAATGGACTCCATCCTCCAGTAAGTGCTCGCAGCAGTCTTGATCTGGGCCGCTCTGAGGCACCCATCAGTCACAGTCCAGCCTTTACATCATTAATTCATTTTCTTGGCCTGTGATCAGTGAAGACCTACCTAGTGGCAGACACCAGGAAACACGGCGATTCTGCAGCACACACCCCTACCAGCTCCTCACAGTCTAGAAAGATAAGAACCTGATTTTCTCCAAGGTGAGAAGCCCCGTGAAGAGCGAGAAGAGCGTGTGACAGGCTCAGGGAGTCTGTGAGGCAGAGACTGCTTCTAGCTGGGTGGATTAGTGAAGGTGGTGGCATCTGAGATCTTGAGGGATTTAGATTAATAAGAGCTGCCAGTTATTAAGCTATCTCTGTTTCAGGCACTGTGCGAACTTCTTGACATACATTACCCTCATTTAATTCTCTCCACAATCCTAAAAGTGGATGAGATTGTCCCTGTTTCACAGACAAGGAAATGAAGCCTCAGAGAGTTTAAGTAACTTGCCTAGTTATACAGGTGCTGGGCAGAACCAGAATGCACAGTGGCATCCGTCTGACCCCACAGCCTGCATGTCTGACCCTCTCAACTTGGCTTCCTGTGTGAGGGATGGCATTTAGGGGAAGCAGGAGCAGAGGGCATGGAGGCAGGGCAGAATAGGCATGGGCATGTTTGGGGAGCAACCAGTGATTTGGTTTGCCTGGAATATATGATTCCTGAAGGGAAATGGTAGGGGAATGTAGAGAGGCAAGTTTGGGAAGGAGGCCCATTCACTGACCCAGCAAACATCCCCTGAGGGCCCTGGCTGCCAAGTAAGGAAGGTGGGCGGCCTTTCTCTACAGACATCACAGAGCCAAGGAAGGTTTCTGGATGGCCGTGAGGCACATTGAGGTGGAACTGCCAAGTGTACACTGTTCTTGTCGTGGTACTGGGGGGGGTGGGGAGCAGTATGGCCTGAGCCAGGGCCTGGCAGATGATGGAGAGTTATGAGGATAAGAGGCATGGTAGAAGCCAAATTGACTCAGCCTTTGGGGAAAGTCAAGGGAGACACAGGATTGTCACAGATAACAAAGTGACTGAAAGAGGGAATCCAGGAGAAGGAGCAATCTTGGAAGAGAAGATGGAGAAACTGGTTTTCCGCATATTATATTTAACCTAATGACTAAATACCCAGGGAGGAAGGTGTTCATTTTGGGGTGAGTTCTTTCCAGCCCCCTTGCCGTCACTAGCCTGGACCACAAGGACCACATTTCAGCCTTCTCAAGCTCCCAGGGTGCCTAAGCTAGGACTTTCCTGCTTGCAGTTGAATTTGAAGAAGGAGACAGGGCCTCTGGCAGCCTGGGCACCCTGCATCCATGGTGAGCACATGAGCCTGTTCCTGCTCTGCATCAGGCCTGCTAAGACCTTTCTCCTGAAACCCAGCATTTCTTCAAAACCTTATACTTTTATGTTATCTTAAAAATCCACGTGAACTTAACACTCTTCTCCACCATATGTCTGTTTGTTCTGATGCAAAGGTGCTGCTTTTCCTTATTAATAAGCTTGGCAGAGCCTCAGAAAGAGCCCCTGAGATCATCCTGTGGCTTTTGCATGTATCCCAGTTTGAGAAGCCAGTCTTTTGTGCATGTACAAGGTGCCTCCCCCTTTCCCCAACCCCTGCTACACTTCCCCAAGACTCAGAGCTTCAGAAACAACTTTCTCCAGCCAGGCCAAGGAGGCAGGAAGTGCAGGCCCACCCCAAAGAGGATGGGGCTCTGGGATCCCCTTCTTGGCCCTTTCTGAATTCCCCGAGCAAAAGACGGCCTAGTCCACCTACAGCAGGCCCTTTCCACAGAGGGTTCTCCTGGGCCAGGGCCCAAGACTTTGGCCCAGAGCCCAGCTTTCCCCAGTAGAGAGATTAAACAGAGTTTGGGTAAATGGTAACAGTTTTCCAGAACTGTCATCTCTGCTTTGTCCCCGACCTCCGCCCTCAGCAGCTGAAAAGATGATAATGGTCAGAGGCCTTCCATCCCTCCATAGAGAGCTTTCTCTTGCTCCATTCCTCTAAAATAGACAGAGCTTGGTTTATAAATGAGTTAACTGAGGCCCAGAGAGGCTAAACTACTTACCTAAGGGCAGACAGCTGAGAAATGGGGAGACTGGGACAAAGACCTGGATTGCTGTGTCCTCAGCTGCCTCTCTTTCCCCTGTTCTGCTCTGCTTCCTCTGTGCCTCATCCGTGCCAGCTCTAGGTGTCTGTGGCCTGTGCCGCAAGCACTGCTAAGAACCCAGGGAGACTGAGGCGTCTGTGTTGAGTATCCCTATGCCTACCCGAGCAACTGCTGCCCTGCTCTGTGAACCTGTGCCATCTCTCCCAGACATAGATGACAACCCCCTCATCTCCCCTCTCAGCTATTCATGTGCCTGTATCCCAGTCCTGCACTGGGTGGAGCACTGTGGCGTGGACCTGCATGACTCTGGGGTCAAGGCCTCTCTCCCTGGCCTTGCAGAGCCCTGAGGAGGCCAGTGTTTCTCTCAGGACGCTTGGCTCCTGGCAGAGGGGCCTGTAGGTGGGAGTAGTGTTGTCCCTGGTGGTCAGGCCTGGGCCTGTGCATACCTGCCCTCACACTGCAGGTTGGGTGTCAGTGGATGGGTGCTTCTGGATGGGCAGGTGAAGCTTTAAGGCAGGAATCATTTCTGTTGGTCTTGGTGTTGCCAAGTTTTGTCTCCTCCTCCTCCCTTCCCCTTCTTCTTTACCTGCCCTCCTGGTGCAGCGTCTGCCTCCCCTCTTTAGTTCTCATCCCAGCTGGCCTGGCCCCTCTTCTCTACCTTGCAGCTGAGGTGCCAGGCACCTGGACTGCTGAGTTGAAAGCCCATCAGGTCTAGGCTGGTTTTCACTGGTGCAGGGAAGGTGGTCCTCTTTGAGGATCAGCCTTTGTGGGAGCCCTAAACAGGAGGCAGAGACCAACCCGAGGCCAGGGCCATATCTCGTTTGGCACCAAATCCATGGTAACTAGTAAGTGCCTCGTACATCATAGGGACTGTTGCATGTGGGTATTTGTTGGATAGATGTAAAAAGAGGGCAAACCTAGCCCAGGCATTGGGCTGGGCCTAGGTGGCTGAGGAAAGGCCAAGCAGCCCAGCTGGGCATACACTCCCTTTGGGAGCCTGTCCTGTGAGTGTGAAATGGCTCTTCTGCAAGCCATGGGTAGGATGCCTGGCTGCCTGGGCCGTCTGTGCCCACTTAAACCAGCTGTGTTTTTAGTTTAGTGGGTTTTTTTTTTTTTCTTTCTCATTTGAACTTGGAGTCTGTAATTAACCTCCAATAGGTTGCAGTCACTTTGTGGGTGGGAGAGGGGTGGGAAGGGGGCTGACCCGCAGCTGGCCAGCAGCAGGACAGTGGGAAACTTTGATGCCAGGCAGGCTGGCCACATTGTCTCCAGGTGTTGCCCTGCAAAGGGAACTGCTCAGCCTTAGTCATGAGGTGAGGATCATTAACTCTTTTAAGAGCCTGCTGCCCCTGCCCGCTGGATGCCAGGAGGGAGGCAGAGCCAGGTCCTCCCTGGCTGGGTTGCCCAGCCATGTCCTGAGCGTCTGTCTTGCTCTCAGATCTCGGTAGGCTCCGCACCCACCGCCCACTGCCGAGAGGAATGAGGTTAAGCTGCTGGCAGCAGCGGCACCTCCTGGCCTCGGGGCTGGGATGTGGGAAGGGAGCAATCCTGGTTGTTGTTGCTGTTGTCACTATCTTTAATGAGGTGCTTTCTGGGGATGGCCTGTCAAACAGATACAGGCCAGATACCCTGGCTTGGCACCAGGAGATAGGAAGCAGAAGCCACCGGATACCCTGTGGCCCAACTCATGGCAACCATGGGGAGGTGTCCTAAGGTTTTATGGAGCCCATCCTGGAGGAAAATCTTTATGTGGAGGCCTGGGCCATCCTTGAGAGAGCTTCTTCTTGTTCTTATAAAGCTGCCAAGGGAGATCTCCCCACATCCCCACACCTCAACTCCAGTGAACCCTTGTCCCAAGGGGAAGAGGACTGGATGAAGTAGCCTCTGGGCTTCCCCCAAAACCCAGGGAGTATGGGAGCTCAGCAGAGGGGGCTTGGTCTGAGGAAGAAACCTTAGGGGAGGGAAGAGCTGCCCAGTACCCAAAGAGCCGCCTAGGCCATCAGCTTGCCACCTGCCCCTTTCATCGCTAGGGAGGGAGCTGCTGTGGGGATCAGGGTGTCAGTAATGGCCATGTGTGCAGAGTGGTGGGAATTTTCTCCCCCTTCTTATGCACACAGAACTTCCTCTTGCTTTTGCTGGATACCTCTCATCTGTCCACTCTCCTGTGTGCTGGACCTTTGAGGGTCCCCTTTCTGCATGAGAAAATATGCATGAACCCCCAGGACTGCTGCTCCTCCCTTCAGCCACAAAGCTGAATTTATGGAGAAATTCATTGCAATATCGTTATTATTAGCAGAACATTGGAGACAACCTGATATGCTCATCTGAACAATGAAATATTATGCAGCTATTGAAATGATTCTAGACTTGGAAAAAATGTTTCAAATGTATACTGACTGAGAAAATGGGATATAAAGCATTTTGGAGAGAAAAGTCTTTTGGGAGACATTTGAAAATGCCTACAGTGGCTTTCTCTCTGTTGGTAATTGAATTGATTTAAATGTGTTTTTCTTTTTCCTTACTTGTATAATTTTTTCACAACAAAAATTTCTTATGTAACAAAACAACAACAGAAGGGGACAAGTTAAACTCTTTGGGGAGTAGGGGGTGGTTACTCCATATACAGCTGGATCATTTCTGTCTGGGGCCAAACACAGAACTTGGCTCATAGCAGGCATTTAAACAGGGGAAAGGAGAGGTGCTCAATACTCAAGGGCCCAAGCAGTCCATCGGCTTGCTGCCTACTCCTCCATCTGTGGAGAAGGAGCAGCAGTAGGGATCAGAGTGTCGACTGAATGCGGGATAAATACCTGCCCACTGCATTGCTTCAGTTCTTTCCCTGACAGATCCCATGCATTCCAGGAAGCCTGTTCCTCTGCTTGGTTCAGCTCTGGCCCCAAGATATTCTTGAGACATGGTGTGATGGTCTCTATACCCATACACTAGCATTGTATTCTGGGCCCTGGGCTGTAAAAGAGACACAGGTAATACCAGACCTAGCTCAGAGAGGGTGTCTAGGTGAGGGGCTGATCTAGCCCAGTCATGTCTGAGGTCCCATGAGAGCTGTCTCTGGATGCACAAATGTCTGCTATGCGAACAACCCCTCAGCCTTATCCCACATGACCCCAGGGGCTGGTACTAGAACTGATGGCTAGAGGATGCATAGAGAAAGGATGGTGGCTCAGGATAAGAAAGAGCTTAAAATGCAGAAAGTAAGGTCAGGTCATCCTCTAACTTATAAGCCTCTAATGCCTTCCCAGCACACCTACAAAACCAATCCAGGGCCATCTTGGGGAGGTCACCTCAATCTTTGCCACAGAAAACCTGGCAGGGCTCTAGGCCCAGGAGTGTGGGTGCGGAGGACATTGTTCCAAGGCCATCTGGTGTATATTCTTCTCTTTCCTGCCACTTGAGCTGCTGCCACTGCCCCCTGACCCCAAGGAACTTTCCTACAAGGTTTGCCCGACCCTGGCTTTCAACTTTCAAATCACTGCAAACTAGGATTTCTGTGAGCAAAGACCAGGACTCGCAGCTGCTAGAGCAGGAGGCATGGCTTTTAGCATCACAGATGATTCTGAGGAACCGTTAAGAGCTATAAAAGAAAACTCTTTGTAAAGAACATAGCATGATTCAAATGTATGGTTATTTTTATGTTGTCATCCTTTAAACCAGGGCTGTCCAATAGAAATATAATGCAATCCACATATGTAATTTTAAAATTTCTAGTGGGCACATAAAAAGTTGGTTTTTTGGTTTTTTTTTAATATACAAAACAAATCTGGACTTCTCATCCTGGCTTGCACAGCCCCATGTCAACCTCGGCCCTGCCTACCTCTCCAAGCTCCCCTCACACCCTGCCCATCTTCTACTATCTTCCAGCCACATAGGCCTCTTTTGGCCCCATGAACTCATCAAGCTCATTCCCACCTTAGGGCCTTTATCCAGCTGCTTTTTTTTTTTTACTGTCTCGTATTTCCTGTTGATGTTTTGCTTATTGTCCCCCTCGCTAAAATTCAGGCTCCCTAACAGTAGGATGCTTATCTCTTGGTATGGTTGAATGAATGAATGAATGAATGAATGAATGAATTCATTTGGAATGAACTGAATAGATGAATAAGGAACAGGTGAACTAGATAAAGTTGTTCTGAAGTGAGTGGACTATCCAGAAATTGCTACTGAGTCACACAAGGTTCTCACTAGATGGAGTGGGCTCCCTGTGATCTGAAATGCAGTCCTGTGTTTTCCATCGGTGGCCGGCGATTACTTTGGAGTTCTCAGTTCCTCAGGCCCTCTGAATTAGGGCCTTGCCTACTGTTTCTGGGAACAGTCTCTCTGTAACACATCCCCCTAGCCCATCGCCATCACCACTAAGCAGTGGCCACAGGCTAAGTGCATAATATAGCACTGGAACTCATGTCAGGAACCAAGGTGGTAGAGTAACCCCTGCTTCCTCCCACCAGCTGCCACCACCATCCTCCCTCCCCCACCGCCCCGTCTTGTTGGGGGGAAAGTGGTTCATGGTGGTGGGGACAGGTGGTTCCCTTGTCTCTAAGTTGCAAGAAAAGTCAACACACTCCAAGTGTGGTAAGGGGACAGTTTAGCACCTGAGAAGAGCTCTCTGTGTTGTGTCCCCAGTTCACAAGAAAGGGGAAGGGACTAGTTGAAGGTCACCACTTAACCAAGAGGTTAGATCATCACCAGGTGTCAACCCAATCTTAGTGCAAAGTCACTTGTGCATATGTGTTCAGTCTGTAACCAGTCATTGAGCTATACACTTATGTGCACTTTCCTGAATGTATGTTACATTTCCAAAAGTAAAGGAACACACCTGAAGAGCCCTTTAGAACCCACAACCCGAACCCACACTCACAGCTTCTGCTTCAGAATGCCTAGGATATGTCCCAGGTACCTGACTTGTAAAGCTTCTCATGTGATTCCGATTAGCCTCCAGGGTTAAGACCTAACGTAAGCAATGACTGGGGACTCCAGAACAGATGCAGGAGGGAGGGAAGTGGGTAAGGGAAGGAAGATAAGGCAGGATTTCAGTCACACTTAGAATAATGAAGTTCCAAAAAGTCCAACAGATTGATAGATTGATGCACATAGAATCTCTGGGTGCCACAAAAAAAAAAAAAGAAAAGAAAGAAAAGAAACGAAAAAGAAGAAGAAAATCCAGCAATATAAAAAAGCAGGTAACTGAGGGGAAAAAACTTTGTAGCAAAAGGTTAATAGCCTTAATATTTATAAAAAGCTCTTACAAGTCACTAGGATGAGTACTCAATAGAAAAACAGACTGCATGCATGAACAGGCAATTCAAAAAGAAGAAATACAATGGGCCAATACACTTATGAAAAATGTTCAGCCTCATCAGTAATCAAATAAATGCAAATTAAAACAACAAACAGACGTTATCTTTTGCCTAGCTAATTGGCAAAGATTAAAGACATGATAATACCTCGTGTTGGTGAGGGTGTGGAAAAAACAGGCACTGTCATTCAGTGGGGGGAGCACAAATTGGTGCAACCTTTCCAAAGGGCAATTTGGCAATGTACAAAGCTGAGGAAGATTGCGTACCCTCTGACGCAGCAATTCCACTTTTAGGAAGATCGCCTTAGGAAATAATTGTGAATAATAATAATAATAGCTAACCTTTGTTAAATGCTCTCTATGTGCCAGGCTCTACATGCATTGTCTCATATAATCCTCACAGTCATCATCCCAAGAGGTAAGAGCTATTATTTATCTCCTGTATTTTACAGCTGAGGAAGTTGAGGCGCAAACGAATGAAGTTAATTCTTGAGGACATAAATCTAACAAGTAGCAAAGTCTGGATTGAAAGCCAGACAGCCTGAGTCTAGAGCCATCCTCCCCCATACAGCAGTATACATGGGGTGTGTGCAAAGATAAAGCTGCAAGGGTGTTCTTTTGGGGTTGTTTGTAATGGGAAGGTGGAGGGGGACATGCTAAATGTTCCACCAGGAATCAGTTACATGAGTTATGATACACCCATACAGGAACATTACGTAACCATGAAAAATGATGCTGTAAGAAAAACTGAGTGTGTGAATACGGGCGGGATTTGTGTATGCATAAAAGATTTCTGAAAGGAGGTCAAAGGAACCGATAAGAATGATTATCTCCTAGAAAGACAACTGTGTGGTTGTGGCCAGAAGTTAGAGAGAGACTTGTTTTTTAAGCCATATACCCCTTTTCACTTCTTGAATTTTGAATCATGTTAATGTCTGTCAAAATATATGTGTGTGTATCTATATATATATATTCAATGGAATCATTGTCTATATATATATACACACACACACAAATAAATATACATATAAGTTATAGAATTTATTCCACATAACTTTTATTTCCTTGAAATGCTGCTAAGAGTTCCAAGAAAAATGGTTTCAAGGCCCTCACTTAGAGAACAATACTGAAGGTAATAGATACTTCTTTAACTATGCTTAACCCACATGCTCTCCAAACCCATTTTCCCATGGAACCCTCTTCTCAAGTAATATCTGTTTTCATCTCTCCAGATACTCCTGCTTATAGAATTCACTTTGGGAAATGCTATTATTACTATTTAACACCCAGGCGAAAGGGTTACAGTGTTTCATTAAAGGAAAGAATACATAGAGCCTGGCACAGAGAGAGCAGTTAACAAAGGTTAGCTATTATTGTTATTATTGTCCACAAATGGCATTGATTCCATTTTGTTTAAAAATGGGGGGAGGTGTTATTTATGAGTATGGAGACACGGGATGGTTTTGTTTTCTTCTTTTTTCAACCTTCTGTATTTTTTAATTTTCTAAAATGAACAAAATTATTTTATGAGAATCATTGCATAAGCCTACGTCATACATTTTTAAAGGCTTCCTTTCTGTGCTTCCTCTGTGCCCTGCGCCCCTCTCATCTACTCCCTGCATATATGCAGCAGCTCAGGGTGAAGTTCAATGAGGGGACCCTGTTCTAGCCAGGCCCTCTTGCCTGCCTTTCTCCAGAGCCAGCTCTGGCCCATTGTCAGCACTCTGAGCTGCCAGGGAAAGGACCAATGGCTGAGACAGAGCCAGTCAGTTCCCAGACAACTCCCTGGCTCCAACAGACCCTCCCTTCTGCTACTGGAAGGCTTTTAACCATCTCACAGAGAGAGATGAGACCACAAAATCAGACACCATCCTGCTACCAACCTAACACGTGGCAAATCTTGATACCTGAGCTTTGGTCCCAGCTCTGTGGCTGCCTGGCTATGTGGCTTCAGGCAAGTTTCTTCACCTCTCTGAGTCTCATCTGCACCATCAATGTCAGTATGACATTGCCTTACAGAGCTCAGGGACCAAACGAGAACCTGCATGAAGGCTTTGTGTATCCTTTAAGGGACTATCCCACTGGAAATTGTTACACACCTCAGCACAAGCACTGGCTTGGCCTCACCTTCCTAAGAACAGCGTACTTTCTCTTTTGTGGTGTGTGTGTGTGTGTGTGTGTGTGTTTTGTTTTGTTTTTTTGGTGGTGGGGAGAGGAGCAAGGAAGTGAAGCATGGGAGACTGGGGCATGTGGAGATAGAATGGCATTTAAGAAAAATGGGGACAGCCTCTCAGCCTGGCATTTGCAGCTTTGCATCCGTGATTGGGCCTGAGCCCACCAGTACAGCCCCATGGCTTGTTACCCATGATTTTAGATCTTGAGCACCAATGTCAAGGAGATCTGGGTTTGAATCCCAGTTCCATCATCTGCCCTTAGGGAAGTGACTTCACCATTCTGAGCCTCCGTTTCCCCATCTGTAAGTGGGTTTAACCATTGCTGTGAACTCATGGGGTTATTGTGAAGGTTTCATAAGCTAATGTCAAGCTTCACACCATTCAAGGCATGAAGGAAACTCTCCATTAGTTATAACTACATTGATGTCATGACAGACTCACTGTAAATGCTTATTGAATTGAACTAGGGAATGACACCAGGAGGGGTGGCTCTCAGGATCACCCCTCCCTTCCCCAGTTCCAGCCCCAAAACAGTGGCCCTTACTGTCCACTACTCATGCTTGGCACGGCTCCTGCCACCACCATGCTCACCTACCTGCCTTGTACCCCACAGCCACCCGGCCCAAGTTGAAGAAGATGAAGAGCCAGACGGGACAGGTGGGTGAGAAGCAATCGCTGAAGTGTGAGGCAGCAGCCGGTAATCCCCAACCTTCCTACCGTTGGTTCAAGGACGGCAAGGAGCTCAACCGCAGCCGAGACATTCGCATCAAATATGGCAATGGCAGGTAAGCAATATCCAGCCTGTCCTCCGTCCAACCGGCTGCCTTCCCTCGTCTCGAGAAGGAGGGGCCTGAACTGGACAGAGGCCAGGGCTGTGCCCCCAGATTCGCCCATGGAACCAGTCCCAGCCCCTCTCTTTACTCCCCTTCCTTGCCACTCCCAGCCTTCTTCCTGCAGCTCAGGGACCCTCTGGTCGTGGTGGCCCAGGGTCTTGCAGACCACAGACAAGAATTAAGCCTTTAACTTCTCTGGATAGTTGAAGGCAATTTGACTGTCACAGTCAGCTTGATCAGTGGAAGACCCTGCTCACCCCTAAAACTTCTTGAAAGACCTGCTGCAGCGTCTGAAAGCCCCATCATTGGTAATCTTTGGTGAAAGACCCTGACTCCAGAATGCCTCTGGGAGGTCACACATGATGGGCTGGTTTCTCAGCTTGCAAGCTGTCACTTGTCAGAGAGCTAGGTAGGGGAAAGGGCCAGCACTTTGATTGGTGCTGGAGAACTCTGTTCCTCAGAGGGTTTCCCTCTAAAACATGAGAATTGTGTTTGATCTTGAATCCGTGCTCCGGGGAAGTGAATCAGAGAAGTTCCCTGAGTCTCCAGGCTATGGAAGATGGCCTGTCTTTCATCTTGGGTGGGTCAGGCAGGGGGCTTCTGGCACCAGAGAAGCCGGTAGTCCAAGGCAGTCCACCACCTCTCTCCTGCCTCTCAAGGAGAAGCAAGGGGGAAAACCCGTGCCTGCCAGCTAAACAGGCGTTCTACTTGATGTCTGCTCTGTTGGCTCTGGGGACCTAGTGGCCTTCCCTCTCTGACTCAGGAGCTCCCAAACCTTTTCTGCCCTCTCTCCCAGGCAGCTTACAACCACTCCCTTCCTGGCTGTCATTTTCCTCCTCACCACCCCACCACACACACAAAATGCAAATTAGGATGGTTTTAGAGCACACCAGCCTGCCTACAACAAAAAGTGGTAGAGGGCCTGGGCTGGGCCGGCTGCTTGGGTTTGCCGTGTGGGGTTGGATGTCCACGCCCTGCCTCTGGCCCTCAGACTCTGGAACCTATAAAAGAGGATGAAGGAGTCAGGGGACTGAGAGTTACTTCCAATTCTCTGATTCTCCTTCCAAGAATGGGGAGCAGAAGTAGAACTGATCATTCTAGAAAATGATCCTGGCAGAAAACAGAATGTAATTAAGGAAGGGTTTGGCTTAGATCAAAGGTTTGTGGCTTAAAGAATGCCGCTTCCTAAGGAACTCACCATGGCCAGTGGTGAGTGGGGGGTTCTATGTGTCCCTAGTCTACAGCATTGTCAAGAAGCTCTGGCTGCCCACCCAGCCCACCCTCTGAGACCACCCTGCCCCTTCTCACTGCACTTCCAAGGCTGGCTCCAAGCTAAAGAGAATGGGCAGGCTTCTTGGAGCTGGGGCAGTTGGGTCCTGTCTCCTTCCTATCCTTTCTTTCTAGAAGATGGCTTCTCCCCTACTTCACTGCAGTGACAAAAGTCAAGAGAGCCCCCATTCCCTCCTCATGACTCCCAAACATGTCTACAACCTGCCTATCATCATCCCACCCTACCTGGTGCCACACACTCATACTCACCCTCCCTCCCGCACATTCCCACACTCCACACACACACACACACACACCCCCCCCCCCCCGCAGAGCCCTGGTACCACCAACTCACTCCTTTCTCTGGTAACTTCAACTTTCTCTCCCTACCTGTGACTTTTTTTCTCAAATGCTGTCCCTCCACGCTGCTGCTCCCCTGGCCCTCCAGCAGTTGCCCCATCTCACTTCCGCCCTCCACCACCATATGAAGTCACTGAGGGAGCTAGCCTCATGCCCACTGACTACACACTCTCATCCTCCACTCACTCTTTGCCCTGCTGGAATCTGCCTTTCACTTACATCCCAACCTCTCGATGGCTGTGGCCCTGGAGAAACCCCAGTTATCTCTGCACTCCCTGGCTCAGGCCTCCAGGCCTCTCAATGGCCTCAGCATGGGAACACCTGCTCCCCAGGCCCTGTGATGCTCCTCCTGGTCCTGCTGTGAGTCTGGACACTGTCTCTTAGTTGCCATCAATGCTGGAACTTTCCTGAACTTTGGGCCTCACTCTTTTCTTTTCTTTTTTTTTTTTTTTTAAGACAGAGTCTTGCTCTGTTGCCCAGGCTGGAGTGCAGTGGCCAGATCTCAGCTCACTGCAAGCTCCGCCTCCCGGGTTTACACCATTCTCCTGCCTCAGCCTCCTGAGTAGCTGGGACTACAGGCGCCCGCCACCTCGCCCGGCTAGTTTTTTGTATTTTTTAGTAGAGACAGGGTTTCACCATGTTAGCCAGGATGGTCTCGATCTCCTGACCTCGTGATCCCCCCGTCTCGGCCTCCCAAAGTGCTGGGATTACAGGCTTGAGCCACCGCGCCTGGCCGGGCATCACTATTTTCTTTCTTCCCTTTCCAACTGTGGGTGATTTCACCTTCTCCTGTTGCTTTAAGAATCTGAGACCCCAAGTCTCCATCTCCAGACATGATGGCTTTTTCACCTGAGCTCCAGACCCATGCTGCCAGAGAGACACTAGATACCATGTCTGAGATGCCTCACAGATATTTCTGATTCTGAATGCCCAATCTGGCCTCTCCCCCACCTGCTGTAGTCCTTTCTGTCCTTCCCGTGTTCCCCTCTCACTTGTGGCTCAACCAGACACCCAGCTCCTCAACCCCTGGCCTCTTGTCGTCTGCCCAGGGAGTCGTGCCTCTTTCCCTGCCTGCACATTTCCCATCTGGTCTCCCTCCTCTGTCCCACTCTTGGCCACTCCCCACCTTTTCTGGACCACAGGCCCTCTGAGAATTCATTTCTGAATCTAACATATCTGTATTGAGTATCAACTATGTGCCAGGCACTCTGCTAGAGGCTCAGAATATGTCAGTGAACAAAACAGACATGGTCCTTACCTTCATGAATCTCTAGTCTAGCTTCTACTATAGAATCTGGCAGAAGCCTCGTCCTTTTCTTCAGGAAAAAAAAAATGTGACTTATGTACTCAGTTTGTTTGTAATTCTAGAAGTCCACAGAGTCACTGACCCCTGTGAGTGCCTGACGGGCAATGATCTTTCTAACAGGAACATCTATTCAATCATCCATTCAAGACAGAGCTTGAGAGCCTACTGCGTGCCAGGTACAGCCTTGGGGCTCTTCCGACTCCTCTTCCTGGCCTACAAGTCACTGCCCTGCAGTTTCCTGACACTGCTACACTCTCGGCCGCTGGTCTTTCCTTTCATGGCACTGGACTTGAGCCCAGGCTGTTCCCTATGCTGGCAGCTCTCCTCCCCTTGCTTGTCCCTGGCAAGGCTCTCCAAGGCCCAGCTTAACTGTCATCTCTCTGGGACACCTTCCTAAGCCCTCTAGGCAGCTCTCATTGTCTCCTCCCATGGTGCCTTAGACATGGCTTCATTGCTTTGTGGAGGGATCTGTCTCTCCTTCCAGCATGAGAGAGCCTCAAAGCCTGGATCCCTATACCCAGACACCGGCTTCTCCCCTACTGGGCCTGGCAGAGAGCTCTACACTGAGGACTAAACTGATGCGAATCTTGCAGGACTAGCCCTCCTCTCCTGGGTGTAGAGTCCCACTGGGACTGGGCAGGAGACCCTTTGGATGGTTCTAACCTTCTGAACCAGTTACTGTCCTGGTTAAGCCTCCGTTTCCTCTGAAGAATCCAGAAACAGAGCCTGGTCTTCTCCTCTTGGGTATTATGGACCCATAAGAGTCTAAAGTGTGCCCCCTGCCCCCTACCTGTCAGGGCCCTGCCCCATTTGCTGCATCAGGAAACCTCCCTGTTCTCCCTGTCCTGCCCCTGGGCTCTCAGCAGTGACTTGTGAGTGGTGGAGGAGTGGGCCATGATAGAGAACTTCTGACTCCCTGCAACCAAGGTGCCCTCAGAGTGACTTAGAGAGAACGGCCACCTGCACACACCACCCATCCAACACTACACACCCCACCTAGTAGAGGGGCCAGGGGCAGCGGCAGGAGTCTGCTTTCTGGCAAAATGTTCTCTGTCCTGTCTGCCCAGACAACAGCTGACTCCCCTGCCTCCTGGCACTCTCCCTGCCCAGGCCGCACTCTGTCTGGGCATCTCTGTTGACCTGTAGAGACCCCTCCTCAGCGGGTGCTGTCTCTGTGCCCACTGCCCTGAAACATCTCACCCAAGCCTTCCTGTGCCAGGAGCAAACTGCCCCCCCAAGCCCTGGGCACAGGGCCTTCCCTGCAGAATCGCATGTTCCCTTGTTTATGAGGGGCAGGCTGGAACAGGCCCCTTGAGCAGGCAGGGGGTGGGGGTAGGCACTGTGGAGGACACAGCTGCCCAGATCCCGTCCCTGCCAGCAGAGAACCAGCTGGGGAGGTCGGGGGGGGGGGGCGTGGTCACCATCTCAGGGCAAACCTGGGTCAGCGCGTGATGGGGCACCAGGAGCAGAACACAGCACCTGGCCTGCCAGGGAGACAGGAGAGTCCTGAATCCTCAGGCTTCCACCTGGAGCTGGGAGTGAGGAAGGAGAAGGTGGTGACTCCAGTTCCTGCAGGGGCTGAGAAACCCTCAGAGCCCTGCCCCTCAGCCTGGACCCAGAGCCCCATGTGCATCTCTGGGACCGGCTTCCGTGAAACCATGAGACAGCTGCTAACCTAGGACACCTGTAGCAAGCCTCAGGGTCATTATCTTTGTCCCCTGCCTCTTTCTTGTTCCTCAGAGGGAAGGGGCACTCCCAGAGCCCTTTGCCTCCCTTCTCCAGGTCTCACATGCCTGCAAGTGGGGAATCCTTCCTTAGTGTCCTGCTGCATATGATGCTGTAGAAGGCAAGCGCCTCTGAATTCCAGGGTGGGCGACAAGGAGAGTCCCCTGTGCATCAACACCCCCACCCCCGTACCCTCAGGCAATCCCCCTTCCCTGCTAATCTGGTGGGTGCACAGGGAAGTGAGAGAAGCCATACCCTGGGGGAAGCTGGAGTCTGTGGCATCTAATTTGGCTGGATCAGGGAAAGAGATGCTGTCTTAGTCAGAGGGGCCTCCAGGGCTCTCTTTAATGAAGGGAACAAACTATAATTGACAGAAGAGGGTTGTGGCCCGGCACCAGGCCAAGGAGACAGAGACCAGCTTGAGGCAGGAAGAATATGGAATAGTTAAGCAGCTGTCACCACAGCATCAGCAAGGACATCACCACAGCAATAGGGTCTATAGAAAAGACAACCTTGTAGCACCCTTGTTTGGAGGATCTGGGGGTAAGGATGCCTGGGAAGAAGCTCCCCATCAGAGGTGGAAACAGCCCAGGTAGGGACTGTGAGCCAGTTTGCATCTCCTTGACCCTGGCCCAGCCTCTCTGCTTGCCTCCCCTTGGCCTCCTTACCCCATCAGCTCCATAGCTCAGTTTTACATATCCTAGGCTCAGGGCAATGATGGCTCTACTGCCCTCCCTCGTGTTCCCCCACCTCTCCAACCCACTACACATAGGCTGGAAACCTGGCTTTTTAATTCAGCACTAAAAAGAGGAGGCAATCATACCATCTACAGAAATTACCATGTTACTTCTTGCTTCCTCCTGGGGGCCAGGCTGGGGTCCCAGGCTTTATCCAGAGCTCGTGCTGGCCCTTGGAGGCAGAGGAAGGGGTGAGGGCTGTGAACAGACCCTTGCAGAGCCTAAGCACCCTGGGGTAGCTGCAGGGAAACTCTGAGAAGGAAGGAGAGGTTTGGCTGGGGCTTCAGAAAGAAGAGGGGGACCAGGGCCAGGTGCCCTGGAGTCACAGCACTGGGGGGATCCGCCCAGGCCTGGCCAAACAGTTCTCAGCATGCAGGGACTAGGTTCAAAGCTTCAGGGCTAGCCCCAACTTTGGGTTCCCAGAGATAGCCCATGTCCTCATGAACTGCAGCTCCTGGCATACCTCCGCCTTTGCCTTGCCAAGTGCCCTCGGGCAAGTCAGGAAGTCCCTCTAGGACTCAGTTTTCCCTTCTGTAAGAAGAGAACACCCAGGTTGGCCCTGAGGATCAAGTCCAGGATCTTTTTGTTCCCCAAGGTGTACAAGCCCCTGGCACACAGAAAGTGCTCAGTAAACATTTGTTGAACGAATGAATGAATGAAACAAAAACCCCTTGGAGAAGCCACAGAGTGCCCCTTAGTGGCAGGGCTGATTTTGAGAACAAGGGAGAGCCCCAGGTTTGGACGAGGAGTCTGGGCACCATCGCCATGGGAATCTGTCAGGACAGCCGCCCTCCCCAGGTATCTGGGAACATGTCTTGCATACCCAGAATGACAGGTTGCCACTTCCCAGGAGAGGCGGAGGCAGCTGGGAATGAGGGAGGTGGCCATGTGACTTCCTATAGGGCCTGGCTTTACTCCCCCAGAAGAATGTTACAACAGTGGTCCGGCCCTAGAAAAGCCGATGTGAGGGATCATAGATTTAGGACCTGTGAGCAGCCACTAGTCCTGCCCTGTGTTGTCCTAAGGGCCCAGGGCTCCCTGCAGCTGCAGGGACTCCATGCCCCACCTGGACTCCAGAAATCGCTGGGCGGAGGGAATCTCCTTCCCGTCTAAGCTGCAGGGCCACTGTGGCTCTGTGGAGAGAGACGACCGCTGGGTGACCGCTGGGGAGCCACAGCCGGCCCTGGCTCATGCCTCTCTCCCTCTTATCCCCTCCCTAACCAGAAAGAACTCACGACTACAGTTCAACAAGGTGAAGGTGGAGGACGCTGGGGAGTATGTCTGCGAGGCAGAGAACATCCTGGGGAAGGACACCGTCCGGGGCCGGCTTTACGTCAACAGCGGTAGGTGGGCCCCGACAGAGGGAAGGGTCCTAGAGGGGTTTGGCAGGGCAGGCCAGTGGCCCCCCGGCCCTTGGGGCCTGCATGTGATCCATCTCGCACTCAACTCCCCTCCCTCCTGCTGCTGCCATATCAAGCCCTAGATCTCAGCCGATTCAGAGAAATGCAGTCGAAGCATAAATGTTTAGCTTTGTTATCTGGGCCTGGAAGAGTCGCCAGCTCTCATTTTAAATACCCTGAAAACTAAATATTTTGAAATCAAGAGGTGGGGGTGGGGGAAGGATATTTTTAGAAGGCAATTATAGGAGGCTGGGCTGCCAGGAGTGGGGCTGCAGGGAGAGGCAGGCCCGGGGCATGTGCAGGCTGACTGCCTATTGCCTGTTGCTTTGCTGGGCACCTGAGCGCAGGCAGCCATCTCCAATGGGCCATGGGTGGGCAGCTTGGATGCCTGGGGCCCCTGGTGGCAGCCTCTGTTCAGGGACAGCAAACTCCTCCCTCACAGGCCATCCCCACTCCTTGAAGTCTTGCAAGGTCAGGACCTCACGGCACCTCTTACCTTCTCGTCTCTACAGTGGCAGACCCAGCCTCAGGGTAGAAGCTGCCTTCCTGTTGCACTGCCCTCTCAGGCCCTGGTTCTTTCCCTTGACTGGGGAAATTGCCTCTCCTCTCTGGCAAAACTGCCTGTCCTCAGGCAGTGCCCTCTCCACTCTAGCCTGAGTACCTTAAATCCCACAGATCACTCTCCTGCTCCCAACACACACAGACTGAGTGTGCCATGTGGTTACCTATTTATTGGGGTTCACTTTGACTCCTGCTCATCACAGAATCTAATCCTGTATCTGTCATTACCTGCCTCTATTTCCACCAGACAGTCTTCCAATATGTCCTAAATCCAGAATGGTCTAAAAGACGACTTGGAACATTCTCTGCCCTATGACCCCCAGACAAAAACCTAGTTCAGACCCTGTCTGTCCTGTCCTGGTGAGGGACACCCTATCTCCCAGGCCCTTGTGCTCCTTGGTCTCCCTCGCCACTGTGTCTAATAAGTCTGAGTCTCCATGGCCTTGCCATTCTTCTTTCTGGATCTTTCTCACACCTGCCTCTTCTGCTCTAACTATACCTCAAGGGTAACCCTGGCTTGGGTTTCATCCCTAGTCACCTGAACCAGAGCAGCAGCCTCCTGAGGTGCTTTTATCCTGTCATGTTCCCCACCCCATAGAACCACAGAACAGGGACTTTGTTCTCACCACCCTGGCCTAAAAGATCTTTCCAACCTAACTTCCATCAGTCCCCTGTCCATTCCATTCTTACTCTTGCTCCTGTGCCATCCTGACTCATAGGATGGGTCAAGACAGTTTCTCTCACTGTGTGTTGGCCTCATTCTTTCCTACTGTAAAATGGGCCTCTCTCATGTTTGGGGAGTGGGGTGGGAAGAGGAGGCCATGGCCTTATCTCTTCCTCCTTGACCATCCCAACCCACTGCAGCATCTCTCCCAGCTAGGGCTCCACTCCTGGGCCACTCCTTGGCCAACCATGCTCTGATAGCATCTCTTGAATTCTAGCCTTTGATTAGCCTTCAACTCTCATGCTATTGCTGAACTTTCTCTGTGGGCATGGCCACCCCAATGAATCTGTGAGCCTCAGGAGTGGGGAAAACAGGGAGGATGCTTTCTCCTATAAGTTACAATCATAGCCAGTATTTATTGAGCCAAACTCCATGTTATCCCATGAACCCATACTCAAAGTCAGGATGTATTTTATAAATAATGAGAAGCTCAGAGAGATTAAATATTTCACCGGAAGTCAAACACCTAGTTAATGATAGAGCTGCACAATATAAAAGTAGTTGGCAAACACTTAGTCTCTGAGCTCTGTGGGGCTATGTCTAGTCTGTCTACCACCCTAGCCTCAGGGTCTAGCACAGCACCTGACTCACAGTGGATGCCTGGTAAATACTATATAAGAGAACTTATAACCTGCTCCAAGGTCTTTACTGCCTCCTCTATGGCCCAGCCTTGGCATGATAGCAGGGAGGGTGTCTGAGCTCCTACTTCTCTCATCCTATCCCAAGTTTGGGAAAGTGGGCTGTATGTGGGGTCTAGCACCTGCCACCTCTGCTATAGTGGTCAGACATTCTCAGATCCACTTTGGATCTGGGGCCTTCCTGTTTTATTAGTCAAGATTTTCTTGACTGGAACTAACAAACCTATCTTAAGGGATTTATTTATTGGCTTATAAAACTGGTAAGTTCGGAAGTGGAACTGGCCCCAGGCGTGACAGAATCTAAGAACTCAGAGGAAGGGTCCAAGAACTCATAGGATGGCTGAAGACAGTTTCTCTCACTATGTGTTGGCCTCATTCTTTCCTTCTGTAAAATGGGCCTCTCTCATGTTTGGGGAGTGGGGTGGGAAGAGGAGGCCATGGCCTCAGACAGCTCCAGATCTACCCCATCCCAGCCCACCGCCTGGAGAAAAGAGATAGCTTTGTCTCTGTGTCCATAAGTACAGTCACAAGGATGGATTCTGATTGACCCTGCCAGGTCATGTGGCCCCCTTGACCAGTCACTGTGCTTGGAGGGCGGGGCCATCCTTGCCTGGCCTGTCTGTGTGTGCACAGGGGCTACTGAGAGACAGAGCACTGTGAGTGACGGCCTGGTCAGAACTCCATGGGAAAGCACTTCCCTAGAGGGGTGCTGTTAGCAGAGGAAGCAGGAGTGGCTGCCATGCAGAAAACCACAGGAGTGCCCTCTCTCTTGCACAGGGCTTGGGGCCTGTGGCCAGAGGTGGTGAGACCCCTCAGATAAGCCGAAGCCCCGTCCCACACATGGAGTCCTGTCAGCCCTCAGCAGGCTGTGCTCTGATCAGTTTAGGAACCAGACAGTGGAGCCTTTGGGCTGGGCACTGAGGGCATATCTGGAATCCTAGCTTCCCACAGCCTTCTTGCCTCTTGACTCTCCAGGGGAGCGGCAGGGCAGAGCAGGGGAAAGAGTTTGGAGACTTGGCCTCGTCCAAGCTCTATGTCATGCAACCCTGAGTAAGTCACTTCACCCCACCGGTCTTCGGTTTTCCCATTATGGGGCTGAACTGGATGATCGTTAAGCCCCTTCCCTCCAAAATCCCGGGATTTTGAGTTTCATGCTAAGGCTGACTTCCTGTGCACCTAACCAGTACACACACACACACACACACACACACACACCACACCACTTCTGCTGCCATGTGCAGTCCATGGCAGGCAAGAGCCTACCCTTGATGTGGAGAGCTGAACAGGGCCACTGCTGGGGACCAGGAGGCCCCTGCTGGGGATGTTTTCCCAGGCAGAGATGCCCAGGCTCCTTGTTTATCCGTGGAGCCCATGAGACCTGCAGCAACCACACCCTGTGGTCTGCCCCCTCTGACTCATCCCAAGGTGGGTTGGTTTGGCCCGCCCAGGCCGAAGGGAAACCAGGGCTACAGGGATGGGGAAGCCAGAAGAGGGCACGGGGAGGCCATCGGGGAACAGCAGGCTGCTCGGTGGGCATCGCTTTGGCTCTTGGGTGGCTACTACTCTGTTCGGGTGGAGCCCAGGGCTGTTTCCACAAATCACATTAGGCCTTCCTTATAGTCATAGCTCTGCCAGCTCACAAAGAGACTCCCGCCTTCCTGAACTGGCGGGCAGGAGGAGCCGGCAGGAAGTTTGTGGTGCTAACACAATAGCTTGGTCCAACCCACTTCTGAGTTAGAGAAACAGATGTCTCATCCCAAGTGAAAGGGAGCTTGGGAATGTCCTGAGGTAACTGCACCAGCCCCTGATGTCAAGCTTTGCCCCGGAGGACAGGCAGGTTTGACCTGGGGTGTCATAGGACCATGGAAGCCCTGGAGAGGTCTCTGGGCCAGTTTCTTACCTGGAGTCTTGAAAAGGCTGGCTGTTTAAAAACACACACACACACACAGATGCACACTCATGTCAGTCAAGCATTCACCAAGTGCTTATTCAACAAGATCTTGCTCAGAGCTCTGGGGAGTCACAGTCTTGGCCCCCAAGTAAGTCCCTCAAATGGCAGGAAACTAAAACCTGAACTCTAAAAGGTCTGCCTTTTCTAACAAACTGAGAGGAAGGTAGGCAATTTATCAAAGGGAAAGGGGCCTCGATAGATAAAGAGGCACTCAACCAGAGTCCGGAAGGAAAGCAGAAGTTTTCTCCATGAGCAACGGTGAAAAGCAGCTGTGGTTGTGGGCAGCAGGGGACGCATCTCCACAGCAGTGGCTCCCACCCCACCGCTGTCACTCTTCAGGGGCCCTGATAAACTCACACCAAGACACTAACGGTTCATCAAAACTTCCTGGGCTTACCCCTCCGGGGTGCTTTTTTAAATTAATTTTTTGAGATATAATTTATATATCATAAAATTCACCTTTTAAAGTATACAATTCAGTGGTTTTTAGTATATTCACAAAGTTATATAACCGTCACCACTAATTTCAGGACATCTTTGTCACCCCAAAAAAAAACCCCGTGGCCTTTAGCAGCCACTCCCATTTCTCCCTCTCTCCAGCCCTGGCAACCACTAATGCTGGACATTTCATATAAATAGAACCATACAATATGTGGCCTTTTGTGACTGTCTTCTTATACTTAACATAATGTTTTCAAGGTTCACCATGTTATAGCATGGATCAGTACTCCATTTCTTTTTATGACTAAATACTATTTCGCTGTATAGACATACCACATTTTATTTATCCAGTCATAAGCTTGGATTCTTGGGTCATTTGGATTGTTTCCACACTTCGGCTGTTATGAATAATGCTGCTGTGGACATCTGGGCACAAGTTTTTGTGTGAGCATAGGTTGTCAATCTCTTGGGGAATACACCTAGGAGTGGAATTTCTGGAGCACATGATGAGCACATTTAATTTTTTAAGGAACTCCCAGACTGTTTTCCAAAGCAGCTACACTATTTTACATTCCTACCAGCGATGCATATGGGTTCCAATTTCTCCACCTCCTCACCACCACATGTTATTATCCGTCTTTTCGATTCTGGCCATCCTAGTGAAAGTGGTATCTCAGAGTGTGTGCGTGTGTGTATGTTTTATAGAGATGGGGTCTTGCCACATTGCCCAGGCTGGTCTTGAACTCCTGGTCTCAAGTGATCTTCCCGCCTTGGTCTCCCAAAAGTGCTAGGATTACAGGGGTGAGCCAGCCATGGGCTTTGATTTTCATTCCTCTAAGGACCTTTCTGGAATATTTGCATTTAATAGGAGACAGTCCTTTAATCTACCAAAAAGATATCATTATCAGTCAAGGATACCAGACTAATCCCTGCGATGGTAGCACAGGGCACTTTTTCCCCCCCAAAGAATAAGATGTTTATTTTCTCATTCATTCATTCAGTAAATATTTGTTAAGCACCTGTTATGTGCCAGGCACCGTGCTGGACATTGGGGTTCAGCGTAAACATTTCAGACATGGCTCCTGCGCTAATGGAGCTTACATTCTAGTGAAGGAACTAAGCATTAGACAGCAAACAGTTGGCCGGGCGTGGTGGCACAAGCCTGTAATCCCAGCATTTTGTGAGGCTGAGGCAGGCGGATCATGAGGTCAGGAGATCGAGACCATCCTGGCCAACATTGTGAAACCCCATCTCTACTAAAAAATACAAAAATTAGCTGGGCATAGTGGCATGTGCCTGTAATCCCAGCTACTTGGGAGGCTGGGGCAGGAGAATTGCTTGAACCCGGGAGGCAGGGGTTGCAGTGAGCTGAGATTGTACCATTGCACTCCAGCCTGGGTGACAGAGCAAGACTCTGTCTTGGGGGAGAGAAAAGCAAACAGTTGCACACCTAGTCATGTAATTATGTTAGAATAACTATAAACAGAAGTATATGAAGCTAAGAGAGGGAATAAGGGAGGAACCTGACCAGCTTAAGAAGTCAGGTGAGGCCTCCCTGAGACACTTGTTGTATTTTGAACATCCTGGGCAGGAGAGTAGTTGGCTTATTAGAATAGCAGAGCTATGACTAGTGTAGTCTGAAACATACTGAAGGAGAAAGATGGGAGATGAAGTGGGAGAGGTGGTGAAGCCCAAATAAGACCTGGGAAGAAGTTGGGGGCTTTATTCTGAGTGCAAATGGAAGCCACGGGAGAGCTT
This sequence comes from Papio anubis, assembly GCF_008728515.1. Lineage (NCBI taxonomy): Eukaryota > Metazoa > Chordata > Mammalia > Primates > Cercopithecidae > Papio > Papio anubis. The sequence continues at coordinate 132,559,631 of NC_044980.1, read as the reverse complement.
TGATAATAGAAAAGATTGACACAATTTACATATTTTAAAGACCACTGTGGCTGTTGCAAAGTAAAGGAGATGAAAGCAAGAGTGAAGGCAGAAAGACCGGAGAGGAAGCTATTGTGGTCATCAAAGAAAGAGACAACGGTGGCCTAGACTGGGGGAGGAGGTAGCGAGACATGGATGGAGTCTCTTGAGGAAGTGGAAATGGCAACCCTTGGCGATAGATGGCTATAGGAGAATAAAGGAGGATGAAGTCAAAGATGCCCTCTAGCTCTTTGGTTTGTGCCATTTGGTCACTGAGATAGGGAAGACTGGGGAAGAAGGTGGGTAGGGCAGATGGACTTGTTGAGTTTGGGGTGCTGTGAGCCATCCCCGTGGAGGTGTAAAGGGAGAGTCCATGTCACCTTAACTTCTCCAAACACGGGCGACCATGGTGAGAGATACGGATACACTGACAAGGGGGGTGTAACCACATTGCCTCAGGAGCCCACGCGTGCTAGAACAGTGTAACTACGCCACAGTGTGAGCGCAGCTCTTCCATGTGGAAATCTCCATGGAGTGTGGCTTCGCCACTGGCAGAGTTGGGCTGCAGTGTCTTGGGAAGGCCCTGCCGTTACAGAGGAGTGGCCTTTCTGAGGTGGAGACACCCATGGTCACTCTTTCCCCACACCCTCTGTGACTGGCTCCCCAACTGTCTTCCCTTTTTACCTTCCCGGGGCCCAGCCTCGTCCCCACGACAACATGATGCTGGCAGCCCAGGCTCAATGCACCCAGCTGGGGAGGCCCCATCTTTCCTCAGGAGTTGTCCTTGTCCTCCCAAGGCCCCGATGAGCACAGACATATATGTGTGAGAAGCCCAAGTGTGCAACTGTGGCCCCGGCCACCCCAGTATCCTTCCTGCTGTCCACTGCTCACTCGGCTGGGGTGAAACAATGGGCACAGCAATGGGCAGTCTGTGCCACCCACAACTGCAGAGGGCGCCAGGCAGGGCCTGGCAGATCCAGACTGAGATTTCTCTGGCTTAGCCAAGGCCCACAGGAGGGCCCAGGCCTGCAGTCCTCACAGTGCTTGTGTTCGTCTGCTTATGTCAAGCCTGGGTGCTGACGGGGAGGATGTACAGCCAGGGGCTAGGAGCCCTGAGGCTCTGTTGCAACACACACTGCACTCTGGCCAGACATTCGGTGCCTTCTCTCTTCACTCCTCCTGTGCCATGCAAATGAAGAGCAGGACAACCTCAAGGGTTCTCCCAGCAAGGGGATTTTACAACTGGCAGGCGTGGTCACCTCAGCTGTTTCTCTTCTCTGTCCCTTTCTTAGTTCCCTGGGTCTCACTGACCCAGAAGTGGGGCAAAGATCAGCAGGAGGTCTCCAGTTCCAGCCAGCACGTGGGTTCCAGCTGGGTATGGGGTCGAGCCGAGGAGGGAGACCTCAGCAGGGGTGGGGCTCTGGGATGCCAGCTCAGCAGCAGGCATGATGTGGAGGGGACGGCGAAGCCGGCCCTGCCCGCTGGATTTTATCAGCATGCTCCTCAGACATATACAGAGGCAGAGCTGTGTATACACTCCTGGCCCCCCGCGCTCCATCCGTCTCCCCACATGTCTAAACACTGAGGGCGCCGAGTGCCTGCCCTCCTCCTCCTCCTCTCACTTTCACCCCCATTGCTGAGGGGAGTGAGAGAGACCCAGTACCCCTGAGGAGACAGGGCCAGCTGGGGTAGCTTGGGCCATCTCATTCAGGAGGCCACTGCTGGGCTGCGTGGGAGCGAGAGGCCCTCAGAGGCCCTGGGAGCTAAGGGGAGCAGGACCTGCTTCTGGCTGTCCAGTCTGGATTGGACGGGGCATTATCTAAAACTGATGTTTGGGGCAAGAATGTTCACTTGAAGCCAGCTTTCTGGATGCCATTCCCTGATGAGGAGCAGAGCTTCAGTGATGTTCATTTCTCAAATGAGTCCAATCCATCGGACGTGCAGTCTGCGCTAGCAGCCTTAAGGCCCAGCCTTGCTCTCCCCCAGTTTCGCATCCCAGCTGCCCCCTTCCCTTTCCCCAGCCCTGTCTCCTCCCCAACAACTTGAAACCCATGATTTATGGCTGGGGCTGTCCGAGACCTGGAGGCTCCCTCTAGGGGCAACAGCTGATGAGGTTGGGGAGGAGGGGGCTGTCTGGGGTGGGGAGATATGGAGAAGACCCCAGATGCTTATGGAGATGGGGCATAGTAGCCTTTGAAGCATTTCTGGGAGGTTTGGAGCTAGCCCAGCCCTTGGAGAAGGGGAAGAGAGTAGAAGCTGGGGTTCCTCCTACCTCCAATATCTCTCCAGATCTTAGAAAATGACCGTGTCCTGAAGGTGCCATCCCCTGAAGGCCCAGCTCCCTTCCAGCCACTCCCTGGTCCACCATGAGAGCCCAAGCCATGGAGGCGGTGTAGGTGTCTCTTCCCTGCGCTGCCTCCTACGTTTGTTCACCACGTGAGACATCAGCATCTCAACCACCTGCAGGGGAGCCCCCGGAAAGCCAGGCAGGGAAGGGGAGAGGTGGGCCCTTACTCAGCAGAGGAAGCAGTTCCTGCTCTCATCTCACCTTGCTCCCCCCACAAAAGAATGAAAATCTTCCTGGCCTTTGGAAGTTTGCCTAGAGCTTAGGTGCAAGGTTGCACTGGGCATACGGGCAGAGCTCATGGTGGCCTCTCCTTTGCCTTATTGGTGACTAGAAGGGACCACCAGACCTCCCCTCCCCGGTCATTCCTGCAGCCTCTGGTCATCTTCCAGTTTTGAGATGGGGCATGAAGGAGATGATTCCTAGGACCTAGAGATGGTCTCAGTGGGTCACTGGCACATGTCTCTCATACCCTCAGTGAGCACCACCCTCTCATCCTGGTCGGGGCACGCCCGGAAGTGCAACGAGACAGCCAAGTCCTATTGCGTCAATGGAGGCGTCTGCTACTACATCGAGGGCATCAACCAGCTCTCCTGCAAGTAAGTGACCAGTAGGGGTGGGCTTGGGGGCAAGAGCAGGGTAGGAGATGCTGGGTCAGAAGTGGAGGGCTCTGGTAAAAGAGGGTTCCAAGCCACTGACAAGAGGTTCCCAAGGGGTGTAGACAGGAAGCTTTGCCCTACTTCCTAGCCCTTTCCTGAAATATAAGGAGATACAAGCTCTAAGGGGCACAGGGGCTTGGGGAGTCCCCATTTCCCAGGCCCCTATCCACCCCATCTCCTGATGTCTACCCTTTCACCAACACTCTTTAGGGAGATGGGGATGCTAGTCTATGCCCTAGGCACTGGGCACTGGGTTTTTCTCTCTCTCTCTCTGTCTCTCTCTGTCTCTCTCTCTCTCTCTCTGCCTCCCTCAGTCCCTCTTTCTCCCCATCTTTTCCTCCCCATCTCTCAGCAACTCTCCAAACTTTGTTCTTAATGAACGTTTCCCAGGCTGCATCTTCCCCAGTAGCGAGGAGCCTGGTGGGGCCAGGCAGAGCACAGGTTCCAGAGCCCTTTGCTCCTGTAGTCTTGAGGGGAGAAGAGGGGTCTGCCCAGAACCTAGTACTGACCTCAGGATCTGGCTGCCCTTCTGCCCTACAGGACCCCATTGTACAAAGATGCCCTGGGTGCTGCCTGTGCCCCTTCAGCCCCTAGCCCCCACTCCATGGGATGAGGGGATGCCAGCAAGGACACCACTCTAGGTATGACCCAATGGGGGAGGTCAGGGTGGAGGAGAGGCTCAGGCTGGGGCCTCTCAGCCTCCCCAGGGGCCAGAGCCTGCTCACCAACCAGGCAGGGTGGCCCCAGCAGGAACTCCAAGGAGCTCAGAACCACCCACTCCCCATAGAAAACGGGGCAGGTGGGAGAGAGGCTGTCGGGGGGGCTTGTTCAGGCCCAGTCAAATCTTTTGGGCAGCTGGGCCTACAGTGCCCCCTGGACAGATTCTCTGGTGAGTGTGTGAGGAGGGGAGGGGAGCTTGGTGAGGGCAGCACAGACTCTGGACAGATCTAGGGGAGGAGTAGGAGGGGGGCCTAGTTAATAACTTCAGTGTTTCAAAGCAGCCCAAGACTAGAGCCCTGGAAAGGTACTAAAACTGCCCCATTCCCATGGCATCTGGGCAAAGGCCACCAAAACTTTGATGGGGATTCAAAGAGAGATGTTTGACCTTCCGCCAGGCAAGGTCAGACTCAGCACTTCTCAGCTCACATGCCTCTGATCTCCCGCTCTAGATCCACAGCCCCCTTCCTGGACACACCCTTGCTCAGGAATGTGAGCCTGGTCTGAGGAGGCCAGGACTTTTCAAGACCCCTCCACCTAACAACATGGTAATGAGGGACCGCGCCTCCTTTATGCTCACCTCAGTGCTGGGTGACCCGGCCCGCACTGCCAGGCAGAACCATGGCTCTTGCCCCAGCTGGCCTCCTCAGCTGACTTCCTCCCTGGCCCCACCCTGCCCCTGCTGCCACCTCCTTCCCACCCTCCCCGAATCTTAGGGGGAGAGTCCCAATAGCAACAACAGGCCCTCTAGGGAAGTTCTCAATGCAGACTCAGCCCCTCATCCTTCCCTGCCTCCTGCCTCTAGGAGGCTGCCATGTTAGTATGACAGACCCTAGGGAATATTCTAGCTGTGAAAGTTGATCATAGTTCTTTGGAACAGATCTACCAGAAATTCATCAGGGTCCTGGAATACCTCACAGGGATGACCCAGCCCTGCATCCCCCTTTCCTTGTCTCCTGCATCCTCCTCCTCCCTGTGACATATACACTAGGTAGGTCTCTTCTCTTCCCTAGCCCCTTGGACCCCGAACCTTGAAGGGATCCAGCACTGTCACTGAAGTCAGCCCTCGTCCAGGCAGGGAAGGTTCTGGCCCCTCAGGACAGGTGCCAGGGCTGAGGAGGGCCATGGGGGCCAGGGCTCCAGTGCTAGAGTTCGGTGTGGGCAAGGGAATGGTGAGATATATGGGCTCCAGGAGGGCCCTGCCAGCAAGGTTGCACCCCTAGGACCTCTGAGTCCTGCCCAGCTAAATCTGAGAGGAGCAGAGGCAGGAGCCTGAGCCATTGTGAAGATGGTGCCCTGTTCCCCTCCCCACCAGGGAAGGGAAGCTGCACTGCTTAGAACTTGGTACCCGGAGCCACCACTTCCCCATCTCGGCCTCCCCTGGTTCCAGTCAAGGTTCCTGGAACCAACTTCCCTGACTCCCTTTGTCAGCCGTCGGGGGAGAGGGCATCCCTGGTGGAGATGCGGTCAGAACGGCAGGTCCTCATAGCTGTGCTGGAGAAGGGCAGGGGGGGGGGGGGCAGGGCAGAGCCCAGAGGCCATTCGGGGGGTGGACGAGCTGCGGGGGAAGGGGGGCAGGCCTCTTGGGGTTCCTGATGACACCTGAATGGAATAAAAAGGAAAGAATTTAGGAAACGGAACTCACGTCTTACCATTTGTGCTGTTTGTTTACTTTTTATTTTGATTTTTTTGCATTTCCGCTTAGCTTGGATAATGAAACTACACTGGTCAGTTTCATTCCAGTTTCTATAAAAATCAGTTTTCCTTCCTGGTTTTCTTACACTTGTTGTTGTGTATTGGTTCAGAGCCCTGCAGGGAGTGTTGGAAAGCAGGCACACTCCGTCCCTCCTGTTTTTCTGGAATTCAGTGCCAAAAGAAACAGTGTCACTGATACTGAATTTTGTTTTAAAAAAAGACAACGTAGGGGGATTTGAAAATGGGAGTCCAAATCAAGGTGACTGTCCCCTGTCTGGGCCAGACAGGGGCCTCTGTAGTCCCTCTTGCTGCTTTCTCCTCTTCTCTCCGTGTGTTTGTAGAGCACGGTTGGTGCGTGACTCTTGGGGACTGGTTCAGGGGATGATGACAGAACAAGACTCTTTCCAGCCCTGTGCACATACCAGTGGCATGCCTCCCCTTCCCATCAGCTCATCCTCCTCATCCCTCTGCCCCTACCCCACCCATGTCCAGGTGATTCCCCATCCCACCCCCATCTGCCTGCTCATCCTCGCCACATCTTCACCCCTCTCATGAATTCACAGGCCCTTCACTCCCTCCAGTGCCCGGGGCACACTGCCATCCTTCATCCACCCCCTCCCCCGGGTGAGGGCAGCACACATGGCATTATCCCCAGGCTACCAAAAGGTGAAACTGAGGCCCGGGAGGTGGGGTGGGAAAAGGGGAAGGCAGAGGTCCTGACCTCTCTGTCACCCCAGATGCAGCCCATGGGCTCTCCTCTCTGCCCCTCTCTCACCCTGCTCTTCTCCAGCCCTGGGGACAGACCTTCCCAGAGTCATAGCCGATGACCTGGTGGGAAAGGCTGGGAAGGCTGTTACCCGCTGCTCCTTCTAATCTGTCCTCTGTGCCCCCTGAAAATCAGAGGGTCAATCCCAGTTTCAGTGGGAACCACCAACCACCACCCACCCCCAATGCTGAATTCAGACTCCTATCCTGGTTCATAGGCTAATGTACCCCATACTCTCTTACCCTGGTATTAGGTGCAGGTTAGAGAGGCTGTAGGCCCAGCTCGCCCCCAAAGCCTTCTCTAGGGAAGCCCTAGCCTCCTGAATGTGACTCATCCCCAGCAAACAGGACTAAGGAGAAAAATAGGAGTGTCCTGACGGAGCTAGCGCCCCAAAAAACAGCAGTAGCTGTCAGCCTTCCACCACCCCTCACTGTGCCCCTCCCCAGTGCCTTTTGCTTTGTTCAGCCAGTGGGGAGCATATTTTCTCAAGGAAGGAAGGTTAGGACTATAATGTTGTGCAACTTAGCGGCCATGAAAGATGTAAGGATGTAGTCAGCATAGTCCAGGCTGGGTGTGAGATAAGGGCCACAGGGATGTATGGAGTTATTGTTGGTCTCCAAAGGTCTTAGGACAGCAGCCCTGCTTGTCAGCAATGGAAATAAATTTCCGCTTGCCCCTCCTGCCCCTGTACTCCCCCACTCTCTCTCTATCTCACACACACACACACACACACACACACACGTTTCCCTGCCTCCAAGAGCTGGGCTGATCTCAGACACTGGACACAGACACATCTCTTTCTTTCTTGTTCCTTTGTGGAACCCAAGAGTCATTTTGGCAACTTCCTGGGTCTTCATCCTCCACTCCCAAAGGCACTTACGTTTGAAAATCACTTCTACCCCTCTAGTCCCCATCACAAGTGGACATCAGTTTCCAAGAGCTGAGCCTGGCTGGAGCTTGTTGGGAAGCCTTAGCCACTATCTCCATTTTCGTGATCTGGGATGAATAGGGACAAGGGCCAGGGATCAGAGAAGGATGTGTTGACAAGGGAGCTAATGGCAGTCTCCTCCTCCAAGCCACCCTGTTCAACAAGATGAGCATGCACCCTCTCCCCATCCATGCCACTTTCCTGACACACTTCCCGCCCTCCACCACCCCCTGATTAGCCAGGCATACCTGCTCACACAATCCTACCACTACAAGACAAACAGCCTGCCTCCCCTGGAGGAGACGCCATCAAGGCCCAAAGAAACTCCAGCCCTCTGCTCACCCACCACTCCCATTCCCCACTCCTCCAGATTTGAGGTCACAGGATGTTCATGAGTATCTGTCACAACCAATAGCTACCACTTACTGTAAGCCTAAGTGGCTTCCTGACGGTTGCTATATACTGCAATGCTAAGAAGTAGAGTACACTTGCCTCTTGAGGAAGTTTACATTGATTAATTTTGAATGGTAGCCTATTATTGAGGGGGACACTGGTGATGAACTTAGCTACTTTCCTAAGGAAGAAGATGCAGAGGCAATATAGACCCATGTCTGAGTAGGGATGTGGGGAAGGGGTCTAGCCCTCCCTGTAAGCTTCTCCTTAGGTATCTAGCTTTGCTGGGGTTCAGAAGAGAGTACAGGGGTGGGAATGTCCTCCAGAAATCTACAAGACTTCTGCAAGAAATCTGAGATTCGCTTGAGGAGAGGGGTGGCAGCCAGAAAGCAGAAGAACGTGTACCTTGGGGGTAGGGACAAGGTTAGGGAGATTGAGTGGGTGTTGCTCTAGAGCTGTAAGCAAGGCAAGATCAGAGAATGAGATCCAGGGCAGGGCCAGGCAGTGATGGAGAAACAGGTCATGGGGAAATGGAAGAGTTTCGCAGGCTGGCTGCCGCTAGGACCTTGAGGTGGACCAGGCTTCCAGGGTCCCCCAGTGAGCCTGCTCCAATCCCTTTTGTGGTCCTTGCCACCTGAGGCCAGATTCCCTGCACCTGGTATCAGGAAGGCCCACTTTGGGATGCTGATCATTCCAACTCCTCCCCAACTTCCCATTTCCTTACTAAGCTTTCCCCATGTACATTGCACTGGGGCAGCCTTCTCCAAACCATGTTCTACAAGGGTTCCTCAAAAAACAATATCCATGGTGAAATAAATTTGAAACACAAATAAATTTGAGAACTTACATGGAAAGTTCAGCTGTTTCCTCCTATGAAACTTTCATAGTCTTTCATAGGTGAAGGTACACTGCAACTCTACAGGGCACCCTGAATGTATTTCCTACATTGATTTGGCCACAGAACCCTCTTTGAAAGAACAGATAAAATATCCCCTAGGTCACTTTTGTCATAGACATACACAGTCTGGGAACAGCATTCCCGAGTTATTTGAGTTTTCTGGGGGCTGTTTCTTGGAGGAGAAAACCTGCCCAGGGCCCAGGAGAGAATCCTTCAGTCGGTCCTGGGAGGAGTAGCTCCCAAGAACTTGGTATTCCTTAAGGCTCCCAGATCCCTGCCAGCTGACTGACTGCCTGGCACCAAGAGGCCACAGTTCTTGCTTCATGGGGCACCAGGCAGGTAAGAAGGAAAGTCTCAATGACCAGTAGGACAACTTCCCATCTTCCCTCACCCCACTTACCTAAATCATCCTCCCCCCGACCCACCCCACCTTCCCCACCACCCATGGAGCCACATCTATTAGACAGATTTTCGAGGAGATTTCAGAGCCCTCCACCCAGCCCTGACTCCAGTCCCTTCAGCTACAAGTATGACCCCAAGTGCCTGACTTGGTTTTTCTCATTCATCACTGTGCACTTTGATTTCTAACCTTAGCCTCGCGGATGATGCCAGTTTGTTCTGTGATTTTTCCCCTTTTCCTTCTCCAGATGTCCAAATGGATTCTTCGGACAGAGATGTTTGGAGAAACTGCCTTTGCGATTGTACATGCCAGATCCTAAGCAAAGTATGTTTGAAGATACAAACACAAGTCCCTGCTCCTTAGAAAGCTTCCGGGTGCAGTCCCCCCAATGTAGGGCATAGGGCCAGGGGTGTTGGTTGTTTTGATCTTTGGCTGTTTTGTTTTGTTTCTCTTTTCTTTTTTGTATTTTGGTTTGTTAGTTCTTTTTGTTTTGTTTTGTTTTGTTTTGCTTTGTTTTCATTTTTGGCCTAATCCTTGGGTTTAAAGTTCAGGGCTGCAGGTAAGGGGCAGAGTGGCAAGGCCAATACAAATGGTAACGGTGGCAAGGAACCCAGCTGGCATTGGCAGGAGCCCGTGCCGGGGTGTTGCAATGCCTGTGTCTTGCTATCCTGGCTCTCTCTTTCTGGTTTTCTTTCTTTTGGTAGGTGTCCTGTGGGATACACCGGGGACAGGTGTCAGCAGTTCGCAATGGTCAACTTCTCCAGTATGTCTCTTTCTTCTATTTCTTCTCTTCCCTGGTGACTGACAGTCTCCCCCTGGGGAGGGATGGGGCCTTGCTTAGCAAGACTATGGGGAGATGCAGAGGGTGTCCTGCGCTCCTTAGAGGAGACAGAAACGCCCCCTGGCACCCCCACCTCCACATGTGGACTGTACCTCCTGGGCACAGTAATGCCAAGTTCTCTCTGAAGCAGCCAGGGCCACACCCAGGCCTCCTCCCGACTTCTGGGGTCAGGCAGCCTGGCCAGAATGGGAGGAAGCATTTGCGGAACCCTCCCCTGCCTCTGAAGGCTGCCTGAGGGTACCGATGGGGCTGGCAGTGAGTGTGTGCGTGTGTATGCCTACGTGTTTGAGACAGAAAAAAAGTTCTCAGAAAGCCCATGTTCCAGTCTGGCCAGAGTTTGTTTGTTTGTTTTGAGGGTTTGGAAATGGGGTAGAGGGAAGGAAGAGGAATTAAGGGAGAGCAGGACCCAGGGCAATGGTTTCCATGAATACCAAAGATATTTATGTGGCTACAGAATGGTGGGAGAGGCGGCAGGGGTTGGTGCTGGAGATGCTAAAAAGTTGAGGAAATGAGGAATTGAGGGGTAACTGATGACTCCAGCACCTCTGTGGTCTGTATCTTCCCATCTAGGATTTTATTCCCTTCCTTTCTTCAACTTCTGAGGTTGGAGCTTTCTCTTTTGCACAGTTTGCCAAGAAAAAAAAAAAAAAGAAAAGAAAAGGAAGGAAGAAAGAAAAGTGAGCCCCGAGGCCCAAGGACCCAGCCATAATTATGGAGTGTTTTTTTTTTTTTATTTGGGGCCTGAGAGCAGTTCCTTCCAGCACCGCCAGGTGGGGGTGGAGCAGAACGAAAAGCCTCTGGCCGGCCATTGATTCTGCTTGAGGACCAGGGGTCCGCTGGCTTGCAAGGCCTGTCCCCAGTCACCCATCCCATCCTGCAGAGCAGGCTAGTCCCCTGCATGCCACCACCCCCCGCCCGCCACCTCCTCTTCTCCAGGGAGGACAGCTGGGCCCAAAGAGGAGTTTGGAGCCGAGTGTCCATATGGCACTGGATACTGGGAGGTAGAACTCTGGGAGGTGCTGAAGGTGGGATCCAGGGGACCATGTAGGTAGCCCTTGGAGAAAAGGGGTTTGGGGATTTAGGTCTCAGGGTGGAGAAATGATCCTTCCCAGTCCTCCTCAGACCACAGCACAAAAGGTCAGCAAGTTACTCCCCACCCCAACCCCACAGGGGCGTAGAGACCCCTGGGGGATGGGAGCTGCTTGGCCCAGATGGTCAACTATCTTAATAGAGTGTGGGAGGCCAAGGAGGAAGGGCAGAGCCTGTGGGCAGGATATGTGGCCCAACAGAATTCTCTAGAACGCAGGCTCTGCAATTATTTCAGAGTCATACCCAGCCCTGAGTGCAGGACTGTAGAGCAGGAGGGCCCCCAGGAGAAGGCAGAGCCCAGGCAGAGCTGGGGGCCAAGTGAGAGAGACAGTGGGGCAATATTCCTCTTGGCAGAGAGCCTCCCAGGCTTGTGGGACTGTTCTGGACGGGGAGTCCCAGCCTGTCCTGAATCAGAGCAGCCGAGCCTCCGGAACCCGGGCCGCTATCCAAGGCCTCTCTGCCAGCTGGGCTGCTTCAGCTTTCAGCCTAAATCTGCTAGGAAGGTCAGCAGGGTCCCAGGAGCCCAGAAAAGAGCCCGCAAAGGCAGTCCAGGCCCTTCTGCCTAGTGTGTTCAGTAGCTTGACTGTTACCTTTTCGTAAAGGATTTATGCTCTTCAAGCACTTTCCCAGAGAGCACTTCATGTACTGCTCTAGCAGATAATTACTGAAAAGGTAGTGTAAAGTGCTGGCTTAAGTGTTCAGGCTTCGGATTCAAAGAGACCTCAGTAAAAATGCCAGCTGCTGAGCTTACTAGCTCTGGGGCCTCTTTAACTTCTCAATTTGTTTTCTCATCTGTAAAATGGGGATGATGACATTTATGCCTGTGGGGTTACTGTGAGGATGAAATGAACTGCTGCATATGAAGGGCTTAGCAGAGAGCCTGCCATTGTGATTGGAGTGCAGTTTAGTACCTCTCCCAGCTACAGCTGGTATGGGGGTGGTGGGCAGTATCAGGCCCCTAGGGGCTGACTCCCAGCACATCCTGAGCAAAGTGTCCAACCTTCACACCCTGCCCAGATAGCATCTAGACCAGGTTATCTTTTGCAGAGATCAAGGAAAGAGCCTGTGACTACAATAGCACATTGAAGCTTCTCTTTCTTCCACAAACAGCCCCTCCGCTCCCCATAGGTCAAAGCTTGTCCATCTTTATGTCCCCATGTAAAAGAGCACATATACTTGTACACACAAGCACAAACGTGTGAGCATGGGCTCATACATGCACACACAATCATGTTCTTACACACCTGCACACATGCGCAAACCCATGAGCATGTGCTCACACCTGCAAGCACATGTGCAAACACAGGAGCTCATGCTCACATCTGTACACACATCTGCCTCCTTGTCCAGGCACCCTATGACTGTATGTCATGGGACATGTCCAGGATGAAGAATTTGCATATTGTCTGGTAAGCACAGCCCTGTCAGGAGTCCAGCATCAGGTTGCCATGGTTACTGGTCAATATGCAAATTTCTGGTTAATAGGACCTTCCTGTGACTCAGTGGTGCCACTCCACCCTCACTGAGTGGCAGCCAATGAACATAATGAGTGGGAAGATCTTCTCTTTGCTGGGGCGGACACAGCCATAGGCCCGTCATGTTCCATCCCACGCTTCCCAGTGAGAAAGCTGCCTACCCAGTGACTGGCCAAGCCCTCAGTGACCCCACCAATCATGCCAGCCACCACTCTAAACAGTACTGGCCTTTGACTCAAACAGGAGGCCAGTTAGGAGCCCTAGAAGCTGCAGCTGCTACTATTCGGTTCCCAGAGGAGTGACACAGAAGAAAACACTTAAAGAGCTTTGGGAGCCCTGCTCACTTCTCCAGATGGTCATTGTCCTCAGCAATACCCAGCCAGGCCTGCCCAGAAACTCAGTGGGCAGGAAAGCCATGGCTTAGCACCAAGGGACCAAAGGATCTGGTCTCCAGTCTCCCTTCTGCCTCCTAATTTGCTGTGTGACCTTGGGAAAGTGTCCTAGCATCACTGAGCCTCAGCTGCCTCATCTAATACAACAACCTCGTCGGAAAGTGGGGCCCAGACCAGCTCTATGAACCCAATCCTCTTTGCGTCCCAGGTGTTGTGGTCAATCTGGGCTGTTCTCTTAGGGCAGCAGGGCTAGATATCCAAATAATGTGAGCTCTCCAGCTGCCTGAAGGGTCCCTGGGCCACAGCATTAACTACTCAGTGAGAGGTGTGCCAGGGTTCTTTGAGAATTGTCAAGTTTGTGCTGTCTACTCAGCACGCCTGACCAGCCCTGGGACACCCTGGAGAGGAGTGGACAAACTATACTTAGGGCAACTTTTTCCTGCCTCCAAGCAGTCAGAGTGGGACTGCAAAGAAACCAAAACGTCCAGCTCACTCCCCAACCTGGGATTTAATAGCTGTACAAGAAGGGCTTGTGTCTGGAAGGGCTAGGAGTAATGAATGCTTCATTGGTATGGTCTCTGCATGGAACTGGGGGGTTGAAGCCCCAGGATCTTCCTCCAGGCTCTTTAGTCAGAGCCATCACAGTCCCTGGCTCAGAGCCACCCTGCTCTCCCGCCCTTTTCCAAATGCAGAACCGTCTGGAATCCCTATCAGGAAGTAGACGAGAGGTCCAGGGACGGATAATGCGTAGGACTTCCTGCAGATTGCCACGTGCTCGCCTTCCTCCGAGGCAGATGATAATATCAGACACAGTGTCACACCCTCCGTGGATCTAATGGAGCTGACTATGCACCTGGGGAAGCCAGAGAGTCAGCAAATCCAGGCTAGGAGGAGCGGGGCCCTGCACGCGTGCTGAGCTCGTGCCTTCCAGGCTAGTTCACATCTTCCTCTAGCTGTGTGCAAGCACTTTGGACAGACAAGGAAACAGGGATTATGGCTTACCCACATCCACATAGTGAATTAGGGATGAAACTGAGACTCCAGGCCTGTAGACCGATGCTGGCTGCTACATTAGAATGGTAGGTGAGCTTTTTAAAAATACTGTTGAGATTTCTGGGCTCCCACCTCAGAGCCAGACTTCCTCAGTCTGGACAATTCAGAAGCTCAGCCAGGTTTGCAAACCTCCTGGGATCCTATGCCCCAGCCTGATGCCCACGTAACAGATAAGAGACTGAGACTTAACTAGATTGGTGTCACTCAGGGTGGCACAGCAAGCAGTAGGTCAGTGCAGAGCTGACCCTTGAGTCAGGGTCCTTTTATTTAACCGTTCAATGATGTGGGGGTCTCCATCACAGGGTCCTGAAATCACACATTCAAAACACGATCCCACTTCCAAGACTGTCATTTGTCCACCATTTGAGGAGCTCAGACATTCTACAAGTGAACCCACTTGTCTCTTCCTGTGAATTGCAGTTTGCTCTTCTTGGTAGTGAAATCAGGCTCAGGCACCATGACTCAGCCCTGTAGGCTTCTAGGGTGTTGGGGTGTCAAGTAGAGAAGTGACCTGCTATCTGGAGCCTCATCCTCTTCCTCTTCCTCTTCCTGCTCCCTCCCACAGACTCTGAGGCTCCCCACCCGGGCTCCCAGTAGGTGGACAGGCCAGCTTGGCCTGTGGGGCAGAGCAGGGACATGGGGCAAGTCTGGGGACCTCATGCCTGCACTCTGAACAAAAAAAAAATAGGGCCCCCAACAAGGGAGCTGGGCAAGCTGTCTGCAGGAAGGCTTGAGAGTTGAGAGTGCTGAAGGCCTGGCACTGACCGCTGGGAGGAGCAGGGGAGCTCCTGAGACCCCACCCCCACTTACCTTTCCTCCCAGGGACATTTCCCAACTGACTCTTATGCCTCTGCCTCCCCACCAGGTACTAACCCCACAGCTCATCTCTAAAGAGCCTGCCCTGCCTGCTGTTTCTAACATCTCCTCTCTCTACCCTCCTTGGGGCTCTTGGGGACTGGGTGTCAGGGAAGGAGCTCAGGAGGCTGGGAGGGGACACTACTAACCTGCTTTCACCTCGCAGGCTGGCTGCCCGGTGTCTGAGGAGTCCTGACCAACGTTTCTGTCTCTCTCTCTCCCCCTATCCCTGTCCACCTGTCTCTCTCCCTCCACCCCTCCCTTTCTGACCCTCCTCTCTTCTGCACTGCCAGAGCACCTTGGATTTGAATTAAAGGGTATGAAACCTCTGTGTGTCACTCAGCACCATCTGCGTGGCCCCTCTTCACAGCCTCCGATGCCATGTGTGCTGAATGTTTGGTTTCCTTTCCAAATAATGGACAAGGGATGATTCCAAAAATCTCTCCTGGCCCCATCAAGATGTCCTATCATAAACTATGTTGATTTACAAGGAGATGAAAGAAGCTCACGAACAACAGGGCACTCAGGGGTTCGGACCGTGGCCCTCAGTGTACAGTAGCATCCCTCACATAGGGGAGATCTATTGCTAGGAAGGCTCAGAGGGGAGGGTCCTCTCCTGAGCTGAGTGCAGCCCCACAGGCTGGCTGGACAAGAGACAGGCCCCACGTGTGAACATGGCCCCTCGAAGGGCTGGTGTCCAGGAACCACAGAAGCCTGCTTTCGAGAGTTGTGCAGAGAGGCATCCCTTTCCATTTGACTTCAGTCTTCTTTCCTTTCCCCATTTCCATGTCCATTGCTTTTCATCCTGCACCAGGCCAGCAGCTGATAACTCTATTTGCCTCTGTCCCTTCCCTGTGTCTGTCTGCCCGGCTTTGCCATCTGCTTGAGGCTGTCATTCCCTCCATGATCTGACCCCACATTGGCAAGACCAGCCGGGGTCTGGGTTGGGCTGGCCTCTAGGATCTGCCCCTTGTCTCTCAGCTCAGAATCTTAAATGTGTCCTCTTGCCACCTGCTACTACCACCCTCTGGCCCCTGGAAGACTCCTTGGGCTAGAAGGGACTTTAAGGGGTTAGTGTTTCTGGCTCTCTGGCTTTGTGCCGGGAGGCTCATCCATAGTCTCAAGTGTCCAGGCATATGACAACAGGAGAGAGGCAGGGGCTCAGAAGGTGGGGGCTGCGGTGGGGTGGGATCTCAGACGTAGTACAGAGCCTACCATTATGGAAAGGCTGCTCTCATGGCTGATTTGGGGAGGCCTCCTAGCACCACCACCTATCCTCTATCAGCTGTTCTCAGTAGAAGATAGATTGCAAAGCGTGTGTGTAAGAGTGCATCCGTCTATAGCAACTGGCTGTGATGGGGTGGTGGGAGAGGCATTGAGTCTATGTGGGGTCTGTGATGGTGGCAGGGTGCACAGGGGTGAATCTGCAGGTACGTGTGTGTTGTTGAGAGTATATACCTTGTGAGGTCTCTCAGGGCAGGATTGGCAGCAGGTGGGAGGGGCTGTGGAATGCCTTTGTGTCAAGGGTTGAACATTGTGCAGGTGGAACTGTGAGTGCGTGGAGATGAGTATGAGTGTGCACAGATGTCAGTGTCTATAAGGCTGGTCTGTATATTCACCCACTCACCAATGCAACAAACATCTATGGAACAGAATTTACCCGACACACAGTCCCTGCCCTCCTGGGCTCACATTCACAGGTGACAAGCAAACAGGAAAGACATCAGGTGGTGTTCAGTGCTGCACAGAAAATAAAATGAGGTAATGGGATAGTGCCTGGCTGGAGTGGGGTGCTAGTGTAGCTTAAGTAGTCAGGGAAGGCTTATCTGAGGAGGTGACATCTGTTTTAAGACCTGATGAAAAGTGGCCAACCCTGTAAACAACCAGGGGGGAGTCCTGCAGAGGGCGGCACAGCAGGTATAGAGATCGTGTGGTTGGAGTGGGCTTGCCTTGTTCAGTGGATGGAGAGACTTCCTGCAGCTCTGAAGCACAGTGAACACAGGGAGAGGACCACAGATGAGATCCAAAAGGAAGGCTGGGACCAAGCAGCCGGGGGCCTCAGAGGCCATGGTAAGGCTTTGGGTTGCATTCGAGTCGCAGTGGGAAACCGTCTTGAGTTTCTAAACAGGGGAGTAAAATGATCTGCTTTATGGCTGTAAATAAATGTAGCTTTGGATGGACAATAGCCTGGGCTGGGGGCAGGGTGGGGAGGAGTGGAAGCAGAAAGACCCGTCAGAAGGTGACCATCTCCAGGTGAGAGGTGACACCATCCTGGACTAAGTTGGAAGCAATGGAAATGGTAAGGCTCAATCAGGATCTACTTGGGAAGAGGAGCTGCGAGGACTTGCAGCTGGATCTGGCATCAGGGTAGGTGGGAAGAAAGGGAGTAATCAAGAATGAGCCCAAGGTGTGGGCCCTGAGCAACAGGAAAAGTGGTGCTGCACCCATGAGCTGGGAAGAGTTGAAGAAGAGTTTGGAAAGAGGGTAAGGAATCAGGGGTTCTGTTTGGTCATGACCCTTGGATGCATGAGTCTGGAACCCAAAACGGCCCAAGCAGGATGCAACTGATTAAATGCCTGCAGAGAAAAGGACATGAATAGCAAGCAGAAAGGGAACACAGATGACTCCAATAAGAAAAATGCTCAACCTCACTCATGAGTGAAATGGAAATAAAAACTACACTGAGACAGCACAGTTCACCCCCTGGAATGGCAAACTCAACAAGTCTGATAACAGCATGGAGTGAGGGGAACCAGTCCTGTCATCCATGTCTGATGGGACAGAGGCTGCCAATGGGTGCAGATTCAATGGAGGGCCATCTGGCACAATCAGACTTCAGGGAGCAGTCAGGGCAGGACATATAAATTTGAGAGTCTGCAAATAGATGGTATTTAAAATCTGAGTCTGAGTTAAATCACTAAGGGAGAGAGGGCAGGTGCAGGAAAGAAAGAAACCTGAGGCCGGGCGCGGTGGCTCAGCCTGTAATCCCAGCACTTTGGGAGGCCGAGACGGGCGGATCACGAGGTCAGGAGATCGAGACCATCCTGGCTGACACGGTGAAACCCCGTCTCTACTAAAAAATACAAAAACTTAGCCGGGCGAGGTGGCGGGCGCCTGTAGTCCCAGCTACTCGGGAGGCTGAGGCAGGAGAATGGCGTAAACCCAGGAGGTGGAGCTTGCAGTGAGCTGAGATCCGGCCACTGCACTCCAGCCTGGGCGACAGAGCGAGACTCCGTCTCAAAAAAAAAAAAAAGAAAGAAACCTGAGCCCAGGCCCTTCTACCTTCCCAGCCAGTAGAAGAGATGAAAGCATGGCTAAGACAGAGACAGGTCAGCCAGTGAAGTAGGAGGGAGAGAACCATTCCAAAGCCCAGGGGGAGTGGGCCCCAGAAGGAGGGGATCAGCTGGGAAGGAAGCAAGTGACCTCAGGACTTGGTGGCCTGGAGGTTGTTGGTGCCTGTGACCAGAGTGGTCTCAGAGGAGTGATGGAGACACATGCCTGACTGTGAGGCAGGTGAATGGGGCGTGAGAGCTAGAGCCAGGGCTGTGGGCACAGAGCCAAGAGATGGGGACCTAGGGTGGAGGTCTGGTTGTTTACAACTCGATCCGACTGTGTGTCAGTGGGCATGGCCGTGTGTATGCACCTATGGCTGGAGTGTGTTAACTCTGTGTGTGTGCATATGTTTGTGCAGGTGTGTGTGTGTGAGTGAAGGGGTCTGTCTGTGAATCAGATAGGCATAGTTAGAAATATCTGTGTGTCTGGAGGGTTTGTAGCCCTGGGTGTTTCCTGGTGTGTACACCTTTGCCGCAGGATATGCTGCAAGCCCAAGAGGTTAGGGACATTTCCCAGGGCTCCGCCAAGGCATTGAGGTCCAGCCTCCACTTCCCCCTGAGCTGGGAGGAGGGCACAGTGTGGAGGGACAGCCAGCAGGTGTGGTGTGCAGGGGTGGGGTCTCTGGGCTGTAGCCTTGACTATAGCTAGCGCTGTCACCTTTTACTTTTCCTTCCTCCTGGCTTTCTCTGTTTTAGAAGGATGGGGGTTGCCCCAGCAGCAGCAGAGGGTAAAGAGGACAGTTGGCCTTTGGGAGGGCTTTGAGGCCCAGCCTAGCTCAGCTCCTCAGCAAGGGTGGGGTCTGTTCCTTGCACACCAGTACTTTCCTAGATGCCAGGGGTCCATGGTGCCACTGGCGGGCTTCTCACAAGCAGAGACAGCAGGCCTGGTGTGGGCCAGGGCCACACCCTGACCAGGCTGCAGGGATAGACAAAGGCATTGCCATGATCACTACCATGAAAAACAACTCCTCTTGGCCCACCAAGGTTCTTTGCAGCTTCCAGACCACTGTGGAGCACGGCAGGGTTGCCTGCCAGACTGGGCTGTCCTCCCCTGCTCTACAGCCTCGGGAGCTTTGCCTCCACTCCATCCCTTCCCATTCCCCTGCATTTTCCACTCATGTGCTCTGGGCAGGCATGGGGCTTGGGGAGGGGAACTCAGGGGGAGTTGTGTGTGACCAGATCCGTGGGTGGGCGGGAGCTGTGGGAGAGTGGAAGGCAAAAGAGAGCGTGCAGGAGGGAAGGAACTGGCTGGGGAGAGAAGGAATGGAAAGGAGCTGGGCAGGACCTGAGCTGGGGAGAGCCTATGGCTTTGGGGGCAAAGGGGTCTCTGCACCACTATCCCCACTGGGTCTGCCTCCTGCCCCACCCCTCACATCCCCCCTACCTCTGCAGAAGCCGAAGAGCTGTACCAGAAGAGGGTGCTGACTATCACGGGCATCTGCGTGGCTCTGCTGGTCGTGGGCATCGTCTGTGTGGTGGCCTACTGCAAGACCAAGTGAGTGTCAGGCACTCGGGCTGGGGACAGGCCAAGCCAAGGGATGGGCTTCCAAGAATGTTTGTGAAGGAGGCTCTCCTCCCCCACTCCACTGGAGGCCTCTACACCCTCCTAGGCCCCAAATACCCCTCAGGGGCCTCTGCAGCTGGGTAGGTGTGGGGCCAAAGAAGTAGAGGCAGAGGGTTGGGGAGACAGGCCCCAGGGCACTGACGAAGAATGGTCACGAGCACAGGGTTTGGAAGAAGACAAATCTGGGTTCAAATTCAGCTCTGCTATTTCCCATGTAACCTTGAGCAAATTGATGGTTCCTCATGGGAATGATCCTGGTATGTACCTCAAAGGACACTGTGAGGACCTGAGCAGGAGCGTGCAGCTGACCCCACAGGCTCCTGGAGCAGGCGCTCTGTCAAGTGGGCAGGCACCAGGTAGTGTTGTGGAGGAGCGCAGAGAGGACAGCTGCATTCCCAAAGAAAGACAGATGCCTCAAAGCACTGCCTGACCCCACCTTGGGAGCAATTGACACAAGAGGACAGAGAAGGCGGGGTTGGGCCCCCTCTGGGCAGAAGAGAGGTAGGGGCAGAACCTTGGGGCAAGGAGAATAAGGGAACAGAGAGGGAGCCGGGCAGTACAAGCTAAAAGACAGCACAGATGAGGGTCAGCTGTACTCCCGGAGCATGAGCAGCCCAGACTAGCTGGAGCAAAGGGCCAGGGACGGGAAAAAAGAGGGCATGAGTCTAAAAGGATAGCTGGGACCCAGATGGCACCATAGGGCCTTGGATGCCGAGCTAGGGTGCCTGGGTTTATCCAACAAAGGCACATCTATAGCCTTTGTTGGGTAAACCCAAACTCCCTAGCTCGGCATCCAAGGCCCTGTGACCTTCTGATGTACTGAAAGATGACAGGTGTGTAACAACTGTTCATATCTGGAAAGCAAGGGTCTGGACTGGACAGAGCTAACATTCTGGGGACTGAGCCCCTGGTCTGGACTCATGCTGCCCCATCTGTGGCATCTGAAGTCCTGCTGGCCTTGTCTTGAATGAATCCAGGACCAGAAAGTCTGGAGGAAGGTGAGGAGGGAGTTGGGGCCCAGTGAGCCCAGAGGAGACTGGGCCCAAGAGGGAAAACTGAGTCCAAGAATTGGAGAAAAAGCAAGCCGCCTGTCCTGCCCCCAATGCATTTACTCACTTCTTCAACAAACATTCATTCAGTGCCTGCTGGACACCAGGCCCTGCCTCAGGTATATGGCCGGTGCTCTGAGCAAGTGGTCCAGTGTCATGGGACACCTTATAGAGGCACCTAACCTTGGCTGGGGAGCAGGAAGGGTTTCCCTGAGGAAGCAGCATTTAGGCCAGGGCCTGAGAGGTAAACAAGAGTTAGCATGTGAAGAGGAGAGATATTCCAGGTGAATGGCCTGGCATGCGCAAAGGCCAGGAGGCCAGAGAGGGCAGGGCATAGTGGGGGATCAGAAACAAGCTCACCACAGAGGCAGCTAGCTGGGGTGCTGGGTGGGCAGCGAGAGACAGGGCTGGGAGAGAATCAGGACACTAAGGCCCAATAAAGGGGTTTTATTTTCATTTTTGCAAGTACTTAGTAGGTGTATATGTTTATAGGGTACATTAGATATTTTGAAACAGGCATGCAATGCATAATAATCATATCATGTATTCTATTCATCCCCCCAAGAATTTATCCTTTGTGACCTTGAGCAAACTGATAGGTCCTCATGGACATTTGTGTTACAAGCAATCCGGTTATACTCTTTTAAATGTACAATTAAATTATTATTTACTATAGTCACCCCATATGCTATCGAATACTAGGTCTTTTTCCTTCTTTCTAACTAGTTTTTGTACCCATGAACCATTCCCACCTCCCTCCCAACCGCCCACTTCCCTTCCCAACCTCTGGTAACCATCCTTCTACTCTCTATCTCCATGAGTTCACAATGAAGGGTCTTAAACAGGGGAGGGACATGATTAGATTTAATATCAAATAAATTGAGCATTTAATATGTGCCAATCTGAAGTAGTCCCACAGGCCCTGACTCCCTAGCCACAGCACCCATTTTATTTTCTTCATGGCACGTCATTGAAAATATCTAGTTCATTTCTTTGTTTATGTGTTAACCATCTGCTTCCTCTACTGGCCTGCAAGTTTCAGGAGGATGGATTCCCTATCTACCTATCTATCTGCTCTGCTCCAAAACAGTGTCTGGCACATAGTGACAACTCAATAAATACCAAATGAATGAATGAGGGAGAGAGAGAGGGAGTCAGCACTGTGCTTGAATATTTCATATACTTTTAATCATCAATAGTCTTTGGAACAGATAAATGATCATCCTGTCTTATAGATGAGGAAAGTGAAACATGGAGAGCTTAAGTAACTTGCCCGGGGTTGCATAGCTAGAAAGGAGCGAAGTTCTACTCTCTGGGCAGAGCCAAAGCTCACTGCCACGACGCTCAGGTCCTGTTGGATTCAGGTGGTGGTGATGCTGCAGGGCAGCTTGAGTACAGGGAAGAGCAGTAGCCATGGCCGCCCTGGGCAGGGGGAAAAGCTGTTTCCCTAGGGAGATAGCTAGGGAAGTTCATCGTTGGCAAGTGGGGGGAATGCCAGTCTCACCTTCCCTTCCCTTGTGCAGAAAACAGCGGAAGCAGATGCACAACCACCTCCGGCAGAACATGTGCCCGGCCCACCAGAACCGGAGCTTGGCCAATGGGCCCAGCCACCCCCGGCTGGACCCAGAGGAGATCCAGATGGCAGATGTGAGTGGCTTTCCTGAGCCCCCTTCTGAGCCCTCAGTGGACAGCCAGCCTTCTCATGCCCCCTGCAAGGATGGGTCAGGGCAGCAGCCAGCCTGTCCCATGGCCAGCCTTGCCTGCTAGGCACTGCCTCATCAGGATGGCTGGCCTTGCTTTGCTCACTTCCATAAGGAAGGGGTGGGGGTTGATTTGCTGGAGCCATCGCTGCCCCAACATCAAGTCACTGTCACCCAGTGGGTCTCCCCAACCAGGAGCTCAGTCAGTGCTCATCACTTCCCTGTCCCCAACAAGAAAGAGTTGATTTGGTCCCCAGTCACTAACTCTCACCCAACTCTGTCTGTTCCAGTATATTTCCAAGAACGTGCCAGCCACAGACCATGTCATCAGGAGAGAAACTGAGACCACCTTCTCTGGGAGCCACTCCTGTTCTCCTTCTCACCACTGCTCCACAGCCACGCCCACCTCCAGCCACAGGTAGGCACCACCAAGGCCCATGGAAACTTGTAGACTCAAAAACTTCATCGGGCGCAAAGTGCCCACTTACTCCGACATCCAGAGCTATTCAATACCCTCCCCTGAGTTTGCCACAGGAATCACAGCACATCTTACCCCCTCTCCAGAACTGCAGAGGCCAGTCCACACAGCACAAAGGCTCAGACAGCTCAAAAATAACATGGCTGGCTCCCTTCTTCCCTGGGAGTACCAGGAAATAGTCAGGGCCCTCACATACTGGCCCCTGGGGCTGGGCTTCTGAGCTGGGTAGCTAAGGACCACGGTGGTGGTAGGGTCCCAGACAGGAGGTCTAAGGTAAGGCTGGGGGGAGGCTGGTTGCAGGGAGGAAAGAAATGGGTCTCTGCACATTACAGCTCACCCATGCATGGGACCCCAGCCCTCCTTCTTCCAATACTGGGGTTGGGCATTTGCAACAATCCACATCACCCCAGAGTGGAGAAGGGCATTGAGCTAAGGGAGCTCGAGGTGGAAGAGGAGCCAGGGAGGTCCATGGAACCACACCTGCTGGGCAGCCCTGCCCCTTCCTGACCCCTCGTCTCACCCCATCTGGCTTTCCCAGACACGAGAGCCACACGTGGAGCCTGGAACGTTCTGAGAGCCTGACTTCCGACTCTCAGTCGGGGATCATGCTATCATCAGTGGGTACCAGCAAATGCAACAGCCCAGCATGTGTGGAGGCCCGGGCAAGGCGGGCAGCAGCCTACAACCTGGAGGAGCGGCGCAGGGCCACCGTGCCACCTTACCATGACTCCGTGGACTCCCTTCGAGACTCCCCACACAGCGAGAGGTCAGTTCCTACCCCCTGGCCTATGCCCAGCCCACTTAGCCAGAGGGCTGGCACCACTGGCCCAAGGCTGACCCTTAGGGCCCCTCAGAAACACTCCAGAGAGTCTAATCTCCATTTTTCAGATGGGAAAACAAGGTCCTGGAAAAGGTGAAATGGCCTCCTCAGAGCCATCAGCATGTTAATGACAGACTGGGACTAGAGTTGGGCCAGTGGACCCTGGTGGACAGTGACCATCTAATTTAATTGTCCTCCCAGGACACTTTTCACACTAGAAAAAAGACATTATTAATAGTTACACTGGAACATCAAGAACAAACAGGGAGCTGGGTGTGGTGGCTCACACCTGTAATCCCAGCACTTTGGGAGGCCAAGGCGGATGGATCACCTGAGGTCAGGAGTTTGAGACTAGTCTGGCCAACATGGTGAAACCCCTATCTTTACTAAAAATACAAAAATTAGCCGGGCATGGTGGCACATGCCTGTAATCACAGCTACTTGGGAGGCTGAGGCAAGGGAATCTCTCGCACCTGGGAGGCAGAGGTTGCAGTGAGCTAAGATGGCACCACTGCACTCCAACCTCAGCAACAGAGCAAGACTCTATTTAAAAAAAAAAAAAAAAAGAACAAACAGGGGCTATTCTGGACAAACCAGGATACATGCTAGAAGCTCCATGTCCCAGCAGGAACAGAAAGACATGAAGATGGAGTAGAATGAAGAGTGGCAGGGGAGATTGTCTTTGAGGACACTGACCAGCACAAGATGGACATGAGCCAAGAATGATGGCAGGCCTTGGCAGTATCAGCAACAAGGTCCCACAGTTCAAGGCCTTGTTGGGTTCCTAAGCAGTGGATGCAGTAAGAACCACGAAACGCCCCTTCTTCCCTGACTCCAAGCCAGGAGTCACAAGGGCCAGCACCCCTGCCACCTTGCTCAGCCCTGAGTGGTCCTCAGTAAGTGGGGTCTGTAGGAGGCGAGCAGGGAAAGATGAGTAGTACTAAAAACTCCAGACCAGGGAGTGGGGAGAGGAGCAGATATTCCCCTGCTCTCAACTCAGCCTACTCCATGCCAGGCCCTGTGCTGGGCAGGCCTGCCTGGAAATCCAGAAATGGCCTGCCAGGTTCCTGCTCCTGAGGAGCTCCTAGTCACAGAAACAAACCAAGGAAGCTTACAGCAGCCTATGGAAAGTGCTAAACATGACACCACAGCAGGGCAGAGAGACCCAGTCTGACTGTAGGCTCTGGGAAGCAGCCAGGTGTTCCAAGCCCAGCTCCACCTGTGTGATTTGGGGCAGCCCGATCACCTCTGTACCTTGTTCCCTCAGCTGTAGAACGGGGAGAACAATAGCTACTATGCATGGTTCAAGTGAAGGCCACCTGAGATCATGTGCACAGAGCTCTTTGCCTCATCCCTGGGATGGAGCTCATGCTCACTAGGTGTAGCTATTTATCAATCATAACCACAGCAATGAGACTCCTTAATGGGTGGTAGGAAGGGGAGAGGCAGGAGAGCAGGAAGAAAGCATTCCAGGCACCAGGAACAACTTGAGCTATTCCAACAGAGGCACTTAAGAATAGGGCTGATGAGTGAGGTGCCTGGAACAGGGTGGGCTGTAGGGAGCAGAGGAGCTGGGCCTGAACAGGCAAGCTGAGGCCAGAGAGACTGACCCTGGGTGGGTAAACAGGAAGACCTGCTTCAGCAGAGCTGTGACTTTACAAGATTGCTCTGGGAACTGCATAGAGTGAAGGAGGAGAGACCCTGGGGTGGACCCAGGTGACCACATGTGAACAGCTGGGCCCAGGATGGGGTGGAGACTGTGCTTCCAGAGAAGGGAATGGGTAGGGCTTGGTGGTTAATTAGATGTGCCAGTGGGAGCGGGAAGAGGGAAGAGTCAGGCAATGCAGAAAAAATCATAATGGGGACTCCAGGCTGGTTCCAGAGAGCAGTGAGGTGCCCAGCTGTGCAGTTTGGAAGGGAAGCATGGAGGTGGGTGGCCCCCGTCCTGAGGTGACAACGGTGGGGCAGAAGGCTGATGGGCTTACAAGGGGGATGTGAGCACAAAAAGGGACAGGTACCCGGGATCCAGCCTGGAAGATATTAGCAAGGCCAGACTTCTGAAGGAGCTGGTGGTGTGGGGATGGGTCTGTAGCCACAAGCAGAGACACCTCAGTGGGATTTTGGTACTCCCCGAAGCAGGTTTTGACTTCACTATAAGAAGGAGTATTTCCCTCACTGGAGCCATCAGGGCATGGAAGGAATTGCCCTTGTGGGGCAGTGAGTCCAGGTCACAGGGGTATCTGAATGGGGACTAGTGGCTTCTGGAATTGGGCAGTATGAGTCCTGGTTCCTGCCTAGCCTCAAGTCACATCCCACCTCTGCCACTTCGTGGCTGTGTAAATCCTGAATAAGTTACTTAAATGTTCTGAGTGTTAGTTTCCTGTGTGTAGAATGGGACTGGCGGAAGGGTCTTACAGAGCTGCCGTACTAAACCAGATGGAACATGTACTATACCCCAGTGTGAGCCTTACCCCCTTGACGGTGAGCATTCCCACAGCAAGTGACCATTCATGGAAGCTCACCCGGGTCAGGCACAAGGGCTAACACATCCCCCGATACATCATCCCAACAGAGCTATGGAATGAACACCATGGTTACGCCCGCGTAACAGATAAGGAAACCGAGGCTCGGAGAGGTTTAGGAAATTGCATAAGGCCACTGACGGTTGCCGCCGTCATTCTTGCAGGCGGGGTCTCGGGCAAGGTTAAGGCAAGTCTATGTCCGCCCCTCCCACCCTACCCCACCCCCAACTCCCCCAACCCCTCCCCCGCCCGGCCTGGCCCTGGCCCATGCCTCTGCCTCTCCCCGCAGGTACGTGTCGGCCCTGACCACGCCCGCGCGCCTCTCGCCCGTGGACTTCCACTACTCGCTGGCCACGCAGGTGCCGACTTTCGAGATCACGTCCCCCAACTCGGCGCACGCCGTGTCGCTGCCGCCGGCCGCGCCCATCAGTTACCGCCTGGCGGAGCAGCAACCGTTACTGCGGCACCCGGCGCCCCCCGGCCCGGGACCCGGGCCCGGGCCCGGCGCAGACATGCAGCGCAGCTACGACAGCTACTACTACCCCGCGGCGGGGCCCGGACCGCGGCGCGGGACCTGCGCGCTCGGCGGCAGCCTGGGCAGCCTGCCCGCCAGCCCCTTCCGCATCCCCGAGGACGACGAGTACGAGACCACGCAGGAGTGCGCGCCCCCGCCGCCGCGGCCGCGCGCGCGCGGCGCGTCCCGCAGGACGTCGGCGGGGCCCCGGCGCTGGCGCCGCTCCCGCCTCAACGGGCTGGCGGCGCAGCGCGCAAGAGCGGCGCGGGACTCGCTGTCGCTGAGCAGCGGCTCGGGGGGAGGCTCGGCCTCGGCGTCGGACGACGACGCGGACGACGCGGACGGGGCGCTGGCGGCCGAGAGCACGCCTTTCCTGGGCCTGCGCGCGGCGCACGACGCGCTGCGCTCGGACTCGCCGCCACTGTGCCCGGCGGCCGACAGTAGGACTTACTACTCCCTGGACAGCCACAGCACGCGGGCCAGCAGCAGACACAGCCGCGGGCCGCCCCCGCGGGCCAAGCAGGACTCGGCGCCACTCTAGGGCCCCGCCGCGCGCACCTCCGCCTCGCCCGCCCCACTGTCTTTAAGGAGACCAGAGACCGCCTACTGGAGAGAAAGGAGGAAAAAATAAATAAAAATATTTTTATTTTCTATAAAAGGAAAAAAGTATAACAAAATGTTTTATTTTCATTTTAGCAAAAATTGTCTTATAATACTAGCTAACGGCAAAGACGTTTTTATAGGGAAACTATTTATATGTAACATCCTGATTTACAGCTTCGGAAAAAAAAAAGAAACAACAACAAAAAAAAAAGAGAGATGGGCCAATTTTTTGACTCTTTAATAGAAACCTATTTTGTGGTGCCTTTTGCTGTACGCTCATCTGGGGCTCCGGGGGAGAGGTCTTGGTTGCGGGGTGCTGGGAGTGACAGCAGGGAAAGAAGAGGCTGCGGGGTTCTGGTGGGGGCGAGGGTGGGGGGCCGTGAGGGGTTGGCCCTGAGGAAGAACTGAGGATAGAAGTAGCTTTGCTCCCAGGCAAGAGCTGGAGTTCCCGACCCCTGGGAGGAGAGGACCAGGACCCTAGGCTTGGAGCTGGAGCTGGGGTAACTTCCAGGGGGAGATAAAGACACAGCTACCGGAATGGGGAAGCCCTGGCTACTCACAGCTGTTAGAGGAGGAGGGCAGAGAAAGGTCTCCCCAAGAGCCTGGGCCCAGGGAGGTGGCAGCTCTGCCAGGGGCCCAATGTTGGCGGCTCCTGTCCCCCACAGCCTCCAGGACGCCCCTCCGTCCTCTGCAGCACCTTTGTTTACAGGTCGTCTTTTCTATTTTACACCTGCATGTCCTTTGCATTTCAGATTCTTTAGATTGGATGCATGGTCACGCTGGGACCGAGAAGAGCCACTCGACAGTGTATTCCCCTTTTAGCAATAAAGTAACACCATTTCCTTCTCACAGGCTGCCTCCCAGCCCCCAACCCACCTGTGACTTCCACTCGTCTCCAGTCCTGCCCTCCCACCCCCAAAAACTGGATCCACTGCTAATTTGTCAAAAAGGTAATTGTTTAAAAAAAAAAAAAAAACCCAAACAGAAACAAATGGGAATCCTGTCCTGAAATGTCTGAACACCTGACTGTCGACACTTGAACATTTTTATATTATAAATAAAATCAGAAATAACTCCTGTTTGACTGTGTGTGCCTAGCCCCAGATGAGGAGGGAAGTCAGAGCACAAAGTCCCATGGTGGATGTGGATGATGCTGGCCTGGAGGTTGGAGGGGGCCAGGGCAGTCCCTGGAAGGAAGTGACCCTCTCTCCAGTCTCTCCGGCCCCAGCTCCCAGGACAGACTCCAACCCTCCTCCCACTCCCAAGAATATTTACAAGGTGTCCCCCCAGCTGCTGGGGAACCTGGCCAAGGGACTGACACAAATTGCTCTGCTTCAAACTCAGCGTTGGAACTCTGGCCCAGTTCCTGCCCCGGATCTATGGGCCGGACTGAGACAACAGTTGCCGGCCTAGGTGGGTGAGGAGGGATGGGTTGTGGGGTTGGTAGTAGCACAGCCGAGGCAGGGTGACCACTGGACCCTGAGGCATGTCACAGGCAAAGTCCGGACATGCAAAGTGGCTTGACAGCTGCCAGGAGGACCACAGCTGCTGCAGCTCATAAGCCCACAGGGTGTTGCTCTTTCCCCAACTTTATAACCCCTCAGAGCCAGGCCTGTCTAAACCCGCAGCCCTGAGGGAAAGTACATGATTTCAGTATGGAGAAGGCAGATGGAGGCCCAGGGTTCAAAAGCCTTTCCCCTCATCAACTGATTTAGTAAACCAGTGTCCGGCACCGGAAACTATTCGGTTCCAGTCAGACACACGGACGTCTTCCACCCAAACAGCCGAGGTGGTTGGCATGCACACTTGCCTACGCCTGTGTGTTTGTGTGGGTGTGGGTGGGTGTGAATCCCCCTAGGATGTGTGTAGTCAGAGACCTACAGGTGGGAGGGACAGAGAGGCTGCGGGTTGAGAGGGCTTCGGCATCAACAGGGCATAAGTTCAAATTCCAGCTCTGCGCCTCCTAGCCGTGTGACGTCTCTAGGCCAGTTTCCTTGCTGGGAAATGGGTGATGCAAATACCTATTCCAAAAGGTTGCTGTGGAGATTATAAAGTACAGTGCTGATGCTGGCACGTGATAGATGTCTATTACATGGCTGATTTGATGGTGGTGATGACAATCTCCTGTGCCTTGCATCCTTGTATCACACAGCCAGAGTGACAGAAACTAGATGAGAGGGAGGCGATGGAGAAAAATAAAGAACAAACTGAAGTTATTGTATTCATTATGGGGACGCTGGGAAAAAGTACCTGCTACAAAAAATTTTAAAAAGGAAAATAATGAACTCAATCCTGCATAAACCTGCAACTCACTGGCCCTTCCCGGCCCCCTTCTGTTGATCTCATCCAGGCCCCGCTGCTGTCTCTGGGTTTGTGGTCGGCTTTAAAATTCTCTGAGAGCCAGTTATTCTTCTATGTGACCTGTGGTTTCTGTAGGATCCCAAATTAACTCCATATGAACTCTTGGGGAACCCACTGACCTTTGTCTGATCCAGCTCATTGTCCTCATGTGACCTTTCCGAGGGCTCTAGGTTGCTGTTGCCTTCTAAATTTTAGAGTCAGAAGCTACCCAATGAGAACACCAATCTCTATGTGGCCCTCAGTTGATTCTGAATGACCTCTTGGTGAACTCACCAACCTTTGCATGAGCATCAGGTACCTTCATTATATGCTCTGAATCCTACAGTACCTGCCATACGTGCCGAGAGTCCAAGGCCAGAACCTAACAGAGTTCTTTCCTCACCCGTCATCCACCCATTCATTTCCCAGGTATGATTAGGACCCAGGAACACATGTGGCCAGAGAGGCCCCTTCTCCACTCTGCCTCTCAAACCTCTGCCTTGGGAAGCCTTCCCAGTGGCCTTTCAGGACGAGTCGCAGTCCTGTCAAGCTACTTCCCTACCACCGCACCGTCACTGGAACATATAGGACGACATTCAGGCAGCTTCCCAAGTCAGCGGCTTCGTCCCCACTTTCCCAGTTCTTTCTTTCTCTTCCAGGTCATTTTTTGGCTTCTCTTTCCAGCCCCTCCCAGAGACCCAAGTGGTAATGGCAACTGCCTGTTCTCCCCACGAAACTGTGAGCCCCATGACGACCGGCAGTCAAACTTCCTCCCACCACCATATTCCCATCACCCTGCCCAGCGTGCAGCACACAGTTGGCCCTCGTTGAATGAGAGGATGAAGGCGCAAGAGACACCGTCCTCAAGGGACAGCCCCCAGAAGTCCCTAAGCCCGAGGCCACTTCCCAGGACCACCAGGTGGCGCAAACCACTTATTGTATGTCACCAGTCCTGGATTTGGACAGTCCTAGAAAATGGGCATGTTGGAGACAGCAGTTGTGCGGGGTGAGGATCCATTCGAATGCAGGAAGAAATATTAGAACTTTGACTTAGATTTATTTTCATCTCATCTTTTTTAAATTTCTATTTTTGTGTATGTTTTATAATGTACATGATATTTTAGTACAGTAGTACATGTATATAATTTACAAATAAATAATTATACAATTAAGGAAGTGAACTAAACTTTTTTTACTGATGGGAGGCACAACCCGTGCTCAGGAAGCACATCTGTCCACAGCTGCCAGAGCTCCCGGCTCTGCTATCCACTCACCCACCCTCGGGAAGTGAAGGGTGGGACACTGACCCCGAAAATCACAGGACTTCTGAGGCAGCGTGGAGAAAGTACAGAGAGCTCTTTTGTAGTGCCACATTGCGTTTTCAATTTCATTTAAGTGAACATTTACTTCCTCTGAGCAAAACGAAGGGGCCAGATGGTTTGGTTCTAAAACACACTTCAGCTGATCCAACTTAAATAATCAGAATTTAAATCACTACATCTCTCCACATAATCAAAAGTCCCTTGCCTCAAATGTGAGTGGGCCTGTAAAGTTAGATACTTAGTTGCAAGCCTGGCTTATTTTATTAACTAAGTATGTTACCACTGACGCCAAATTGCTGGCCAAACTACAGTAATCTATTTAAATAATAGAGAGGATTCGCTCTTCATAGCCTCACTGAATGTGCCATCACCCCCACCCACTTGTCAGTTGGAAAAATGCAGGGCTTAAAGGTGCTAGCTAATCCGTGATCGTCAAGTGGCAAATTTCTCCACTCTTCCCAGATGCGGCCTTGGCTAAGCCTTTCTGATTCACTAGACAAATGAAAGAAATAGCGACAGAAAAACAATCAGTAACTTGTCATTCCACCTTTTCCCACGACCAAGAATTAATGACTTCCATAACCGTCCTCCGACAAGCATCTTTGGGCTTGTTGACAAGTGGCCATTTGTGAGGCAGAGTGTCTTTTATTCCTATAGCAGTAGATCTGTCCAAGAGGCCACCTCTGGAGCTCAGAGACCTGGCAGCACCAACATAAAGACCCAAATATAAACAGGGCTGTGGTCCCATCCCACTCACACCCCAGGATATCCATGGGACAAATGGGGCGGTGCATACACGTTCTATTTTTTCCAAAAGTATCAACTGTAAGAGCAGTGTAAGTCACAGGTCAGCTGGAAGAGGGAAAAACAGGGCAAGGGAGACCAGCACTGCCTCCCCCTTCCCTCCTAGGGCGTCAGGAATGCCAGGGGCCAGGTGCAGCCATCCTTCCTAACAGGGGAAGCTCCAAAATAGGCTTTTCCTTTATCTGATTTCATCCTCTAACTGATTTCAGTTCCAAAACCATCTTTCAGGGTTTCCTTATGTATACATTATTCTTATAGATGTATATTTGTGTCTGTATAAAAAGGAGACAGTGTGATCTCAATGGATGAAAAGAGGTGGACGCACATGTGAGTGGAGTCAACTTGACACTGAAAGGGCACAAGCCTGGGTCCCAGATTATTGTGATGTGAGGCAGGAGACCTGGGCATGGTTCTGGAGGCT
This sequence comes from Papio anubis, assembly GCF_008728515.1. Classification (NCBI taxonomy): domain Eukaryota; kingdom Metazoa; phylum Chordata; class Mammalia; order Primates; family Cercopithecidae; genus Papio; species Papio anubis. Next base: position 132,527,639 of record NC_044980.1, on the reverse strand, counting down.
GCTGGGAGGAGGGAGGAGAGGATGGTGCTGGTGGTCTGCAGACCTGCTGCTGGTCAACTCAGAGGAAGGAAGAGGAGAAAGGGTGGGGTTCCAGCTGAGACCTGGAGTCAAGACCTGCCCTCACACACAAGAAGATGAGAGGAGCTTGATGAGAAGAGAAAGACCTGGGAAGACAACAGCCCTTCCAGCTTCTCCAGCGAGGTGGTGTCTAGAGCATGCACACAACTGGCCTACAAAATGAGGCTCCATGGTGGAGAGGAAAACAAAGGCCGGGGAGAGGGTCTGATGCCCAGAGATGCCCAAGGACGCAAGGAGATCAATGCCACAAACGGCATCTCCATCTCTTGGGCCCACAGGTTTTCTGCACCCCTCTGGCTGCCCATCAACTGACTGGAGCTTGGTCCGAGTGGCCCCTGGCTGGAATTGTGCTCACCAACCCCACTGGGGACATCTGCCCATCCTGGGGTCTGCACATCCATGTCAGCTAAGTATCAGGCCCAGTGGCATCCTTTGTGGTTTTGCTGCCAGTCACATGGCCCTGGCTGAGGGCAGGACTTGAGTGTGTCTTCCGGAGAGAAGGGTCATCCCCTTCCAGAGTGGCCAGCCGGGCCTCAATCCGCTCCAGATCATCTGAGCCCACTTTGATTTTCACAGCCAGGAGGTGGATATAGGTCTCATAACGGCTTTTCTGGGGAAAGGCCAAACACAAGGTCAAAAGACAACAAAAGAGGAGAAAAGTATGTGCACCTTGTATGACAAAAGACTGATTTCCTCAATATGCAGACAGCTTTCACAAATCGTTAAAAAGAAGATGAACAGTCCAATTAAAAAATAAACACGGGACATGCACATAAACTTCATTCATAATTTGAAAAATCCAAATAATTGGCAATGATTTCTTGGATATGACACCAAAAACCCAATCAACAAAAGTAAAAATACACAAATGGGACTACACCAAAATTTAAAACTTCTGTACATGAGAGGATACAGTCAACAGAATGAAAAGGCAACCTACAGAATGGGAGAAAAATATTTGCAAGTCATATATCTGATAAGGGTTTTGTATCCAGAATATATAAAGAACTCTCAGAATGCAACAACAGAAGACAATCCAAATTTTTTAAATGGGCTTGAATCTACATTTCTCCAAAGAAAGCATACAAATGGCCAACAAGCACACGAAAAGGTGCTCAACATCATTAGTCATTAGAGAAATGCAAGTCAAAACCACAGTGAGGTATCAATTCACACTCTTACTACTATCAAAAGAGCAGAAAATACATGTTGGTGAGGTTATGGAGAAATAGACAGAACCCTTGTGCTCTGCTGGTGAGAATGTAAATGGAGCAGCTATTATGGAAAGCTGGTAGTTTATCAAAAAGTTAAAAATAAAATTGCCACATGATCCAGCAAGACCATTTCTAACTATAAACCCAAATGAGTTGAAAGCAGGGTCTTGAAGGGATATTTGTATACCCATTTTCATAGCAGCATTTTTCACAATAGCCAAAAGATGGAAGTAAGCCAAGTGTTCACTGATGGATGAACGGGTAAACAAAATATGGTGTATACATACAATGGAATATTATTCAGCCTCATCCCACTTATGCCTAGTGTTCCATTATTGGAACGTTGGAGTTACTGGAAATAACTCATGGGAGTTATTTATATCATACTGCTCAAGGTCATCTCCAAAGTCTGATTTTTCATCAAAAAAAAATTTGACCTCCAACATAAATAGGTTAAAAAGAAAGGAAATTCTGACACACACTACAACATGGATGAACCTTAAGGACATTATGCTAAGTAAAATAATTCAATCACAAAAAGACAAATTGTGTATGATTCCACTTAGAGTAATCAAAATCATAGAGGCAGAGAGTAGAATGGTGATTGCCAGGGACTGAAGGGAGGGGAGAGTAGAAAGTTATTATTTAATGTGTACAGAGTTTCAGTTTGGGAAGAGGAAAAAATTCTGGAGACTGGTTATACAACAATGTGAATAGACTTAACACGGCTAGCTATACACATGAAGATGGTAAATTTTATATTACATGTCTTACTGCAATTAAAATGTTTTTAAATCCAAATTAAAATAGTAATGAGGCTAGGTGTGGTGGCTCACACCTGTAATCCCAGCAGTTTGGGAGGCCAAGGCGGGTGGATCACCTGAAGTCAGGAGTTCGAGACCAGCCTGGCCAACATGGTGAAACCCCATATCTACTAAAAATACAAAAATTAGCCAGGCATGGTGGCACGTGCCTGTAATCCCAACTGTTCAGGAGGCTGAGGCAGGAGAACTGCTTGAACCTGGGAGGCAGAGTTTGTAGTGAGCCAAGATCATGCCACCGTACTCCAGCCTGGACGACAGAGTGAGATTCTATCTCAAAAAAAAAAAAAAAGTAATGAGATACTAATTGTTAAACCTATCAGGTTAGTAAAGATTAAAACGTTTTGCAATGCCCAGTGCTGGTGAGAGCATGGAGAAATAAGTACATTCACAAATTATTAAAGGGGTTAGAAATCAGGGCAAACATTTAAGAGGAAGGTTTGGCAGCATCTGAGGGCCTTCGTCTGAGCTTCAGGCCCTCACCCCTGTCAGGGAAGGCTGGCACCCTGGAAGGACTGGGGACTAAGGGTCGGGGACCCTGTTCCCTGCCAGCTGCCACGTGAGCAAGCCCCTTTATCAGTAGGCTTCACCTCCCCAGTCTCACATCAGGCCAGACAGGAAGGAGAAAGAGCAGGGCGCTGGGCTTTGCAATCCAGCCCCTCAAGGCTCACCTCGAAGGTGAGATAGTGCTCCTTCAACCGGTACTCCTCGGCCTCCTTGGACTTGATGCCCCTCTCGACTGGGTGACACCTGTGTTCGGCCAGCTCCGCAGTCAGCTGTCTCAACTTATTCTCATGAGACCGCAGTTGCTCCTCCTGGGAAGGCAAATCATGGACTGTGAGGCCTTACTCTCAGGATGTCACGGAGTGGCTCAAATCCTGTTCTACCAGGAGCCGCTCCACCAGAGGCAAATGAAGGCCTAGCCAGGGTCACCAAACTGTGGTGATAGAGCCAGGCTCTGGACCCGAGGGCATGCTCCTTCTCCCACCTCCCTTCCTCCTCTCGCTGCTCCCATCAGCATCAGCTTTCCTTGATGCCCCCTAGCTCGGGAGACAAGAGATGCTCACGCTTATATGTGGACATAGACAGTCCCTGACACAGACACACAATGACCCACACACACAACCCAGCTCACATGCACTCCCATGCGCACACACAAACACCCCGGACCAAGGCCAGCCTGGCCCAGCTATCCCCTGCTCCTTATGATACACGCGTTCTCTTACATTCATGCCCAGACACACACAATGGTCACAGACCCAGGATCACACCTGGTGGAGTGACAGGCAGAGACACTGTCACTGATGGGCAAGCGCACACACATCCCACCCACTACAGGACAGCCAGGCCCCCTGGTGCTGTGTGCTCATGCGTACATGTGTATGAGTCACCACCTGTGTGTTTACACACGTGAATGTGTGTGGTGTGTGCACGTACATGGTGTACGTGCATTGCACAGAGGTTCTGGGCAGAAGCAGGAGCCCAGGAGCTCAGTGGGGAGACCCAGGACAAGGCCTAGTGGGAAAGACCACTGGCAAAGAGGAAGTGTGGGGCTTCCGCTGCCCTCTACCTTTCAAGCTCTGGGCCACCATTTCTCCTGTCCTCTCCAAAGAAGCCCTGAGAGCCCGCAGCATGGGTGAGCTGGGTTTTCTAGGATTACAAATAAAACATTCAAGGATAGGTGAGGGCAGCAAAAGAGCACTGAATGAAGAGTCAGCCAGGTGTCACCTGTGTGAGCTCCCTGTGACACAGTCTCTTGCATTTGTGCCCAGGTGCACACAAGACCACCAACTCTCAGTCACATCCACAGGGATGCACTAGCAGAGAGGCAGCTCCATGCCAACTGCCACAGCCACGGCCCCTGTATGACGTTTCTTGGTCTCCCCATCTGGACGTGGGGGTGGGGTGCATGGGATGGAGAGAAGTGTCCTTCTCTGGTGTCCTTCAGCCCAGGATCACCCAGCCTAGAGACAGAGCTGGGGTGGGGCTGCTGGATGGGGGCCTGGGCTGAGGATGGCAGCCTAGGGAGGCAAAATCTTGACCCAGGAGCATGTACCTGGCAGAGGCGGGTGGTGCAGGAGGGCAGCAGGGGCCGACAGAACTTCTTCATGGAGCTGACAGCGGCTGGGAAGGCTGGGGCAGAGAAGATGGCTGCCACCAGGTTGATCCTGAGGATCCAGGACAGCATTTCTTCCTTGCTCCTGGGGACAGGACGGGGAGAGAGTGCTGGCCTCTCACACAGGACTCCCTGTCCCCTACTCAGCATCACATACCCAGCACTGGGCCTGTCACTGAGAAGGCACCAGTACCTCTAGATGAGTGGGTAAAGGGGAGAGGGAGGACGCATGGGGGCTGGATGGGCCTGGCCAGAGCTATGCAGGGAGCTCCCTTTCTATCCCAGCTCCCAGGCACACCGGGATTCTCATGTGAAAATCAAACTTCCCAGGTTCACAGCTAGTGGCCCTGGAGTGAATGGGTGGGAATGACCGTGGACTGGGGATCATCAGAGGCAATGGCAACTGGGCGACCCTCACAGTCCTCCTGCCCTCCCCTGCTGCCTGCCCAGCACTGGCACTGTGATCCTGAGGCCTCATCCACCAGCCTGCCTCCTTGCAAGCTCATGTGCACTCCAGTCTCAAGTCATAGGAAGGCGAGAGGTGGTAGAAGGACAGCCTTACAGGTTACCTGGAGGGTGCATCTTTCCCACATTTAAAGCGAAGGATGATTCATAAAGATGCCACCTGCCCCACATTTCAGACTCCAGCGCACTCAGCAGCCCCTGCAGGGCTGTTAAACACAGTTGCTGGAGCCATCCCAGAGTTTCGGGTTCAGTAGGTCTAAGGCAGGGCCAGAGAGACTGCAAGTGATGCTGAGGGGAACCACACATTGAGAACCGCTGCTTTGGGAGGACCCAGCTGTCGGTCTGGGTCATGTGGATACACATGCTCTGTTGCTGACTCATGGGAAGGAGAGGGGTTGTGTGCTGCGTCACTGCAGCCCTAGGCCGCAGGTGGGAGTGAGGGGCTCCAGCTCCTACTCACGGTGCCTGGAAAAGGAATACCCTCCAGTCGGCCGTCTTAAGCTTGAGCACGTTGGACTTCTTGCTGTAGTCAGAGGCCCTGGTGGCCAGAGCGTGATGCACGCGAATGGCATTCTTCAGGTCACCCTCCGATAGAGCTTTGTCAGGCCTGTACTCATCCTGGGTGGGGTGGGATGGGTGAGCTAGGGTCACTGACCCACACCTTGCACTCTCCCCTCCCCTCACTCCTCTCTGTCTAACCCTATAGCTCCCTTAAGTTTCTGTTCCTGCTGCCTCACCCACCCCAACAAGAATCCAGGCATCCTTCCCCTTACCCCAGTTTGTCCCAGAGGCCTGAACAGGCCTCACGCTGAGTGTCCACTGAGCGACTGGGCACCAAGTTCTCCCAAAAACCTCCAAAGCCCTGAGTGGGCCCAAGTCTGGGGAAGAACCCAGCATGTGCCTGAGTCCCAGGTCCTGCCTGGGGCCCTTGGGGTGCCACAAGGCTGGGGTGGGATGGGACTGAGCTGGCCCTTTCTGAGTAAGGTCTCTGGGGCAGTCTCTCACCTTCTGCAGGTACAGGATGGTCCCTTTGAGCACCGCATAGAATTTCTTCCAGCCACGCCTCCCACGGGGCGCTGGAGAGGAGGGCACTAGTAGTGTGGCTGCAGCCACTCTCTGCAATCTCTCCAACCCCACCTCCCACTACATGTCCACCTGTATGTTCATCCCCAAGGAGTGGTCTGGGGCACCCCCCTCTGTGCCAGCCTCCCTCCCATGCCCCTCTCCCAGCCTGACACCCACTCCTCTTGCCATCCATGTCAGCATGAGTCTTCCGGGTCAGGACACCGTGCTTGTAGGTGGTGGCACTGAGCGCCTGTGGGACATCCAGGAAGGGGTTGCCACCATCCAGGATTCGCGTCACCTTCTTCGTTCCTGTCCCGAACTTGTCATCCACCAGCTCAGACAGGGATTTCCTCAGCTCGTCCTCATCACTAGGGAAGTACTAGGCCTGAGTACCACCTCCAAGGAGGCCTCAGCTCCGAATCGTCATGGCCTTCCCCACCAGCCTCCCATCCAGGATCCAGGGTCAGGGAGGAAGAGCAGCCCCAGGAGGCAGAGATGAAGAGATTCCAATTTCAGACCACAGATCCAGATCTCTGATCCCTCCTCTCATCTCCACTTCCGACCTCTGACCTCTGATCTTTGATTTTTGTCCTCCAAGCCCCAAATGTCACCCTTGATCACAAATGTGGAGACTTTACTGTCTCCAGGTCTCCCTCCCAGTCTTCCTTTTCCTCTCTCCATCCCAGGGAGCACTAACCGTGGCCAGACTGAAGCTGCTGCACAAACCGCACCAACATGCTGGAAGAGGGAGGCCAGCAGGTAAGACCCTGAAGTCTGGGCCCCCACGAGAGCCCTGGCAGAAGAGTGCCAGCTCTTACCCTGTGGGGTTGGAGTTCCTGCCAATCCCTGCCTGAGGCCTCTACATGGACCTGGCTGCCCTGGGGAGCACAGCAAAGCCTTTCACGGTCTCCCCAAACAGCAAGGTCAACATCCCTCTTTCCTGATGAGACCTACAGGTCTCACTGCCTTTGCAGGGGAAGAAGTTAGAGGGCACTCTCCCCTTCCCACTGTCAGTAACAGTCACCACTTAAACGTGGACATATTCTACAGGTTATAGGGGCCTCATGCCTCCTGTCTGCCTACTTCCCAAAGGGAAAGGAGCGGTCATCAATGGGAATTGGAATACTATCCCCATATAGAAAACCAGCTGTGGACATCATAGAACTAAAGTCACAGTTCAACCTATTCCATAACAATGCAAACATTGCACTCTTTTTCTCAATACAGAAGATGAATCCAAAGAGGAATTCAACACCAGGTGTGAGCCAGCTAGACACAGGTGTCGGGCCCTGGATTGGGAGGGATCAGCACCATGGAGAGTGGTCAGAATGATGGACCTGCACCCCCACACTCCCCCTCCCAGGGATGCAAGCTCCCCATACCTGTGCCCGTAGGCACTACTCACATGGCCCATTCCAGCTTTTCATTCTTGATGGAGTTGTAAAGGGTCTGGGAGAGGGAAAAGAGAGAGGGGGGAATTCAGGTGAAGAGTCAAAGAAACCCCCATCTACCACCAATAACGTGAGTACGGTGAGAGATCACCTTTTCAGCCAATAGGGCAAAGTGGGTGTTTGATTCATACTTATTTGTTAGATGGGTAAGTGAGTGGGTGGGTGGATGTATGGATGGGTGGTATTTAATTATGTGATCACTTAATGTGAATCTCCCGTAGGAGACTGTAAGCTTCACAAGGTCAGAGGCTGTCCATTTGTTCACTACTGAATCTCCAGTGCATAATCCAGAACTTGACATACAGCAAGTGCTCAACAGGGTAGATGAATGGATGGGAGGATGAATGGGAGGATGGGTGAGGGAATGCATGGATGGGGAAGTGGACAGGTGGAAGATGGAAGGATGGGTGGGGAAATAGGCAGGTGGATGGGTGAATGAATAGAAGATGGGTGGGTGGACAGAGGGTACATGAGGAAGATTTAGGGGTGTATGCATGAGGATGTGGGTGGGCAAATGAATGTCAGGGTGTTGGGTGGATGATTGAGTAAATGATTGGGTGGATAGATTTGAGGATGAATGGGTGGGTGGGTTGGTGAGTAAGTGAATGGGTGGGGAATAGGAGGTAGGGGGATGGGTGAGTAGATGTGGAGATGTTTGTCGAGGTGAGTAGACGAGGGAGTGTTTGAAGAGTACAGGGTGTCTGTGTGGGTGAAAGGTGAATGGGTGAGTGGCTGCTATGTGGGGAGTGGGAAGGGGAGGTTTGGGGATATATATATAGGTGATGGGTGAATGGGTGGGTATATGGGTAGGTGAATGATTGAGTGGCTGGGTGGATGCATGGGAGGATGAGTGGATGGGTGCAGAAGTAGGTAGATAGGTGAATGAGTAGATGGAGAGAAATGGATAGGTGGATAGTGGGACTGGGATTGTTTGATTCACAAATATGTTCTTAACAAATGCTTCTCAATGGTGAAGAATATAATATAGTAAGAAGAGTGATGGAGACAGTGTTCTATGGAACATTGGGGTTTGGATGGAGACCTCTGAACTCATTATTCAACTACCCCTGTAGTATTATCAGATTCTTCAAACCCACTATTTAAAAATGAAGCTGGCTGAGTGTGGTGGCTTATGCCTATAATTTCAGCACTTTGCAAGGCTGAGGTGCGAGGATTGCTTGAGTCCAGGAGTTTGAGATCAGCCTGGGCAACATAGTGAGATCCCCAGGCTCTACAAAAAAAAAAAAAAAAAAAAAAAAAAAACATAAAAATAAAAATCGCCAGGCACAGTGGCATGCACCTATAGTCCCAGCTACTTGGGAGGCTGAGGCAGGAGAATCCTTCAAGGCCAAAAGTTCGAGGCTTCAGTGAGCCTTGATTGCATCACTGCACTCCAGTGTGGGTAACACAATGAGATCTTGTCTCAAAAATACATAAATAATAAAAATGAGCCCATCACCAACCCACCAAAAACCTGCTCCTTTTCCTCAGTTCAGAAACAACCAGACTAGAAAGGCTAGAGTTCCACCCTTCACTTCAGGTTCAAAAGAAAACTGGATTCTCTTAATTCCTGGTGATGTTGAAGGAAAGAGGGGCCTTTTCCTTGTGGTGACAATAATGATGTTTGTGGTGAAGGTGGTGGTGGCGGTTGTGGTGGGTGGCAGCTATGACAGTTGGTAGCAGTGTTGATTATTACTGTGACAGTAATGGTGATAATGGAGTACTAAAAACAAATCTCACAAAGCCTTCCCTTCTGCCTAACTCAGGGAACACAGAACAGCCAAATGTTGAGCTCGGTGGTTTCTAACTTTGTCATCATGGCCCTGCACCCTGTGTTAAGGGCCTGGAATGCCAGGATTTCATGGGGCAGAGACCTCTCTCCTCTCTATCCACACAGGGTGCAGCTAGTGGGATGGGGACTCTCAGCAGATAATACCTTCAGCAGGTCTTTGGCAAAGTCTTGGCCATCATTCAGCTGGTCCAAGTTGGCAATGAATTGCTGACAGGACATCTTCTTGCCAATGTTCTGTAATGGAGAAATGGTTCTGCCTAAGAGTAGGGAAGGAGGCTGGTGTGTTCCCCACACACCCTGCCCTGCCCAGCCAGAGGGATGAGGCAGTGTTAAGGGCAATAATGAAAATTAAATTGCATGAATTTTCTATTGTCTCCAAGAGTTTACAAAACTCTTTCTCACAGTCAGAACTGTGCTTGATTGTCAAGCATCTTGAGAGGTTGGGCTTCTTCTGCAGCCCAGGTGAAGGAGTCGGGCTGGATGAAGAGTTGTAAGAGCTGACATTTGCCAGGTGCCTACTGTGTTCCAGGTCTTGTGCTTGACATGCATTATCTTATTTCTTTCTCACCTCAAGGAGAAGGTGAGGTGCCTGTTTTTATTGTCCCCATTTGACAGGTAAGGAAACTGAAGTACAGGAAAGTGAAGTGACATGCCCATGATCACACGGCAAGGAAGTGAAAGGGCCAAGTGTGTCTGAAACCAAAGCCCGTGCTCTCACCGCTACTCCACGGTTAACTCTCCCAAGGTCACTCAGCACCAGGGCTTGAACCCCGGCCTCTTGGCTTCTGAAGAGAAGCTCTGCATATTCTGCCACAACTGTCTCACCCTCTCACCTGCACAGAGGGGCAGCAAGGCTTCCAAGACATAAGTGAAGTGAGGGAAAGTTTATGGGAGTCAAAAATCAATTGCCACGGACACACAGGAGTGCCCCATGCTGAGCTGAGCTGAGCTGGAACAAAGAGAACCAAGCAGATTGTTTCACACTCGGAGGTAGAAACAGGCAAAGAGCTGGAAATGACTAAATCCCCAAGTTCTGCCTTCCTGTTTTAACCAATGAGTAGCAGAGGGGCTCAAACCCTGCAAACCCAACACCTAATATTCATACTTCCAGACTCTCCTTGGAGTCCCCACGTCTGAGAAAACACTGAACAGGACTTCATCTTTGTGAGGATGAAGACTCTTGAATAGCAGATACTTACCACTGTAGGATTTTGTGGATTGGGGTTTGCTCTAAAGCAGTGTTTTCCAAGGTTTACCTACAGAACTCTGGTATCCCAGGAGATGGAGATAGGTATTCTCTCAAAAAAAGATTTCATAATAGAACAAGTTTATGTACGTGTTTCAGAGTCTTTACCACGCTCATATGTGCTGGTGTCTCCAAGGAGAGGATCCCATGTCATTTCCCAAGTTTACTGACCTTGGCACTATTTTAGCAAAGACACTCTATTAGCATCATATGGGACATTCACACACCATAGAAATCATTCAGAAAACAATGATGTAAGGCTTTATAAGTAGCTGACAAACAAGAACTTTCTATGCTTTTCCAAATCGTTCAGGAGAAAAGGTCCTATGTATGCCTTGATACAAGTGTGTTTTGTATGTTTCTGTGTATAGTTTTACATATATACATGTGTGTGTACATAGATAAATATATAGCCGTGTGTGTACATTTGTGATAGATTATGAGGGCAATGTTGATAAGACTGTCGTTGAGTTCCACACAAACTGAACATTCCCCAGCCATTGGTCAGGAGCGCAAAATCAAAAAATAACAAGGCAAGATTTCTAATCTGAGCAATATCAGACTATCTTCTTGTGGCTGAAACTTCCCAGCAGCATTGGAGGCTTTACAAAAGCAGTGAAGGCTTCAAGGGTGAGGATCCTGCAGGGGAGTGTGGAGAGGTGACCCCAGAAAGAGCAGCGTTCCTCCCTGAAGCACCTGCTGCTTCCCAGCAGTGGCCAGGGGCTGAGCGGCTAAGTGGCCTCTTAGGATTGGAGAAATGAGATTGGAGTTCAGGGTCCACCAAGGACAAGGGTCTTGGGAAGCACCCAGTCACACTTCAATAAAAAAGTTGAAATTAAGAAAGAAAATACTAAAAGAAGAAAAATTATCCCAGATGGAAATGTGGAGAAGCAGAAATGAATGAAATAACAAAAAGAATTGGTAACTCTAAATGAAAATTGACTATGTAGAGCAACAATAAAGTTTTCCAGGGAATAAAATATAGAGAGATATAATAGTTAAAAGCATGACAACAGGAGTATATAAGTTAAGAGAGCAGTAAATGGAACTAAAGTGTTTCAAGGTATTTCATTGCCCAGGAAGTGGTACAAGTACTTTATAAGTCGAAAATGCAAATTGCCAACCATAAAAGGAATTCCGAAAGAATGCACAACTAACAAGCTAACAGAGCAGGGAAATGGAATTCTAAAAAATACTTAATCCAAAAGTAGGCAAAAGAAGAAAATAAAAGAAACAGAACAGAGGAGTCAAAGAGAAAACAAATAGTCACTTGATATACTTAAACTCAAATATATCATAATTCATTAAATGTTCAAATTAACATTATTACCGGATTTTATTTTTAAGTATATGATACATGAGACATGCTTTAAATATAAAAGAACAGAAATCTTTGAAAGAAAAAGTCAGAAAAGGATGTACCACATAAACACTAACAAAAGAACTCCAGTATAGCTACACTAACATCTGACAAAATAGATTTGAAGGCAAGAAGCATTACTAGACATAAAGAAGGACATGTTCATAGTGATAAAAGGGTCAATCTGCCAGAAGATATGATCATCCTAAATGTGTATACATCTAGTAGCATAGCTTCAAAATATACAAGACAAAAATTGACAGAACCAAAAGAAGACATATTCACAATCTTGGCTGGAGATTTTAACACTGCTCTCTTAGTAACAGGAAGAACAAGCCGACAAAAAATTGGCAAGAATTCTATGCCAAAAAAATTAGATAATCTAGATGAAATGGACAAATTCTTAGAAATACACAAGCTACTAAAACTGGCTCAAGAAGAAATAGAAAATCTGAATAGACCTATAACAAGTAAAGAAATTGAATCAATAACTTAAAAAAAAAAAAAGCTAGGCCAGCTGTGGTGGCTCACACCTGTAATCCCAGCACTTTGGGAAGCCAAGGTGGGAGGATCACTTGAACCCAGGAGTTGGAGACCAACCTGGGCAACATAGGGAGACCTTGTCTCTAAAAAAACAATAAAAGAAAGAGAGAGAGAGGAAGGAAGGAAGGAAGGAAGGAAGGAAGGAAGGAAGGAAGGAAGGAAGGGAGAAAGAGAAAGAAAGGAAGAAAGGAAGAAAGAAAGAAGGAAAGAAGGAAGGAAGCTGAGGTGCTTGAGCCCAGGAGGTTGAGGCTGCAGTGAGCCAGGATCACACCACTACACTTCAGCCTGGGTGACAGAGAGACCCTGTCTCAAAAGGAAAACAAAACAAAACAAAAACAAAACAACAACAACAAAAAAAAACAAACACTATCAAGAGATGAAAAACAACCCGTGGAGTGAGAAAAAATATTTATAAATCAAGTATCTACCAAAGGTTTAATGTCTAGGATATATAAAGAACTCTAAGAATACAACAACAACAGACAAATAACCTAATTTTAAAATGAATGAAGGACGTGAATAGACATTTCTCCAAAGAAAATATACAAATGGCCAAAAAGTACGTGAAAAAAATGCTCAACATAACTAATCATTAGGGAAACACAAATCCAAACCACAATGAGATACCACTTCACATCCACTAGGATGGCTATCCTAAGAAAGAAAAGGGTTGGTGAGGATGTAAAGAAATTAGAACACCCCTGCACGTTGGTGGTAGAAATGTAAAATGGTTCAGCTACTACGGAAAACAGTTGGGCACTTCCTCAAAAAGTTAAATGTAGAATTATCCTATGACCCAGCAAGTCTATCCTAGGTATATACCCCTAAAATATGAAAACAGATATTCAGACAAAAACTTGTACGCGAATGTTCACAGCAGTACTATTCACAATCACCGAAAGATGGAAACGACCCAAATATCCATCAAGAGATGAACAGATAAACAAAATGTGACATATCCATACAATGGAATATTATTAAGCCATGAAAAATGAACTACCAATACATGCTACGACATGAATGAACCTTGAAAACATGCTAAATGAAAGACGCCAGTCACAACAGGCCACATATTGTGTGATCCTACTCATATGAAATATCTACAATAGACAAATTCACAGAGACAGAAAGCAAATTAGCATTAGCCAGGGGCCAGGTGGAGGAGGAAATGGGGTATGACTGCTGATGGGTGTGGGGTTTCCTTCTGGTGTGATGTAGATGTTCAGAAACTAGACAGTAGTGACGATTGCACGCCATTATGAATGTACTTACTGCCACTAAATTGTAAGCTTTAAAATAGTTAAAATGGTAAGTTTCATAACAAGAAAATAAATCAGTAAGAATATACATGATTTTTACAACACATATAGGCACCTTATTGGCACATATAGAACATTATAACCGACAACCACAGAATACATTCTTTTCAAGTCCACATGAAACATTCACTAGAATTGATCTTTCTCAGGACCAAAAAGCAAGACTCATGCAAAGAAGTGAAATTATACTGGGTAAGTTATCTGCTTTAAAATATAATACTTATAATGACAGCCAGGCAAAAAGACATGCACCCAGATCATCTGAAAGCCCAAGGGAGGTCCATGATTTGGAGCCTCTGAATTCTCAGTTCCACCCCTCCCTCCCACCCCATTTGGATCTACAGGGCTTCCCAGTCTTTCCTGAGCCCTTGGACTTCTTCCCACAGCCTCCGTCTCCAAGCAGAGGAAAGTCACAGCGGGTACAACCACCGCCCCATCCCAAGGCCTGGACCCTGGCACTCTAGGGCCAGGGCGACTATCTCCTCAAACTCATCTCCTTGCCCAGAGTAGAGGCTGGATGGGTACAGGGTGATGCCCAGGCCATCGTCCAGGTAGTAAAACTGTGTCACTGCCTTTGCCCCACAGGAGCCAGGCCTTTTCCCACAAGTCTGACTTCCATGCACAGCCCTGAGGTCAGAACAATGCTAGCCTGTCTTTAAGGCTCATTCCAGAAGCAGGATGAAGTGGGCCAAGCAGACGTCATCCTTCAGGAGGAGGGGAGGGGCTGACCAAAGGTCCTATGGGCAGAAAAACCCTTGCCACTATTTGCAAATCTAGGCTAAACCTTAATTATACTTGGTATTCCCTTAAGGTTATTGTGTGAGGCTCTGTCACCATCTGAGAATGGGCAGACCCCTGCAGACCTCAGGATAGCATCCAAACCCTGGCCTGTCCCTCCAGCCCTCCACTATCCAGCCCCAGCGCACCTTGCCAGAAACTCCCACTGTTGCCACTCTTCAAGCAACACAAGGTTGGAGAGAAATTAAGCTATTCCTGAAAAACAACTAAACTTTGTTTCAGCTTGAGCTCTCCTAGAATGACTTCTCCCACCTACCCCTCCCTCTCTGTTTGCCTCAACCCTAGTGGTTCTCCCTCCCTTACCCCAGCCTTCAGTCCACTCACCAGTGCCATAGGCTGTGCAACAAAAATGCCTCTGGAATTTCTCTCCTGGTCTCCATCTCCGATTCTAACCCACACTGCCATCTTCTCATGGCTGGAGCTTGCAAATCACCATTCCCTGACATCCCCCACTCAGTGCATTCCAGACTCATTTGCTGATCCGTCATCACCCATCATCACCAGCATTGGCATCATCTCCAAAACCCCCATTTCAAATACAACTCCTGACCCCCATCTCCTGCTCTTCCACTTCCCCCATTCTTTAAAATCCTCACTCCAACAACCCTTTGATCCTCTGTTGAGATCTGATACAGTTTGGCCCTGTGTCCCCACCCAAATCTCATCTGGAATTGTAATCCCCATATGTCAAGGGAGGAAGGTGATTGGATCATGGGGGTGGTTTCCCCCATGCTGTTCTCGTGATAGTGAGTGAGTTCTCAGGAGATCTGATGGTTTTATAAGTGTTTGGAAGTTCCTCCTACATTCTTCTCTCTCCTGCCACCTCATGAAGAAAATGTCTGCTTCCCCTTCCGCCATGATTGTAAGTTTCCTGAGGCCTCCCCAGCCATGTGGAACTGTGAGTCAATGAAACCTCTTTCCTTTACAAGTTACCCAGTCTCAGGGATGTTCTTTATAGCAGTGTGAAAATGGACTAATACAAGATCCAAAGGTCCTCACTTTCTTTTTCATCCAGTTTAGATTCCAGACCCCATCGGTAACCACTTCCCTGCAAACATCTCTCTTGCCCCTTTCTGCTTCTGTCATATTTGCCTAGAAAAAGCCCAGCACTGACTAAACCCAACTGATTTCCTATACTGTACCTGTATCCAAGTCCAACCAAATACACTTGCAGGACACACAGCTATGCTGGTCCCATTTTACATCTATGACCACAGCCACATGGGCATGGAGACTCCTGACACTGCCACAGTTCCTGTGTTTGCTCTCCATCCTCCATGAACATGGCACGCTTTTCCTTTCCATTAAAAGCCTCAAAGTCCCTGTAGTAGACACTGTGGCTCTCTCTCTCCAAAACTCCTTTCCCATTATGTATCAGCAATGAGGTGTGGGTGGGGAAGAATGACCCCACCTTCTAGCCCAGGGCTAGGCCCTGGATCACCTCATTCCTCTTGCCACAGAGATTGATTCGGGTAACCTAGGCTGTTTCCAGTTGTCCCATGGTATTCCCTGGGCCAAAGAGACCAGTCCAGAAAATGGCATATGCCCCATCTAGGGCTAATGGTATTTTACAGCTACTTTCTGGGAGCTTCTGTGGTAGAAGCCCTCCTGACTCCAGCTCCTAAGAAGACACTTCAGATACCAACTCTCTCCAGCAAGCAGAGAAGTGCGGCTGTGAGATCTGGAATTGCTGCATCTATCGGGCCTGCATAGGGGAAGCCAGGCTTGGGATGAGGCTGACATCACTGTCAGAAGAAAATGACAAGAAATTAGATCACCTCTTAACTGGAGGCAAGGCTGAATCTAATCCACCCTGGACCCTGCCTGACTCTACACTTTTCAAACAGTAAGTAGCTGCCATTTTTAAGGCTAGTGGGTGTTACATTTCTGTGACCTTAACTAAACCCATTCTGACTGGTCAGCCCCTGTCCCATCTTCACTCTCAGCTCAGGACCTCATCTCATTCTTCGTGGTAGAAGTAGAAGCTGTCAGAAGCCCCTCATCTTCTCATCGCCAGAGCTACCAAGCTCACTGCAGCACCTCCACTTTCTGCCTCGCTTTCTTACGAACATGGGAGATCGGTCAACATCCCCCACTCCCATTTAAGGCCACTCCCCACCTGTGCTCTGCTTCTCATCTCGAGGGAAGCTTCCACTGTCCCTTCTCTCTCCTGCAGTGGCAGCGTCTTGTCTGCTGAGTTGATCCTGGCGGCATACACACAAGGTTGGGCCGCTTTAACATCAGACTTGACTGCTGGCTCCTATCAGTCCCCCACGCAAGGCCAAACATCTTAAGAGCTGTCTATGGCCACCACACCCTCACCTCCTGAGCTCATCTCGCCCACTTCAACCTGGCATCTGTCCTCTCCACTCCACCTAAGGTGCTCTTATAAAGGCCTCTAATGACCTTGACCATCCCATCCATGACCGCTCCAATCCCAATGGTCACTCTCGTGCCATCACCTTACTTGACCTCATGGCAGCCTTTTATATAGTTGGCCACTCACTCCCTTCTCCTCGAAATGCTGTCTTGTCTGGGCTTCAGAAATGCCACACACTCATGGATTTCCTCCGACCTCCCTGGATGCATTGCAGTCTCTCCCACTCCTCTGCCTTGCCTCTACATAACGCTGAGCTCCAGGACTTGGCCATCAGTGTGTTCTCTCTGCAGGGACATGGCAATCAGCCAGTCCCATAGCTTTGAATTCTACCCCACCCTCATCTCTGTCTTCAGCCCACGTGTCTGCACCGGGCCCAGACTCATCCATGTCACCGCCTCCTTGGTCTCCCCTCACTGATGTCCAGAGGCATCTCAAACACAGTTCAAAAGCGGGACTCAAGTCCGCCTCTCCCACTCACCACCACCCCCACAGAGAAGTTTCTTCCCATCTCAGGAAATGGCACCCCCAGCTAGCCAGATGCCAAAGCCACCCTTGCTTCTCTCTTTCACTGACCAACCCCATCAGCAAGTCCTGTGAGACTCAGTCCTGAAAGGTCTCCCTCGTCAGTCCCTTCTACCCATGCTACCATCATCTCCCATCTGGACATAAACAAACACCTCTAAGGAAACAGTTCTGCAGCTCCTCAAAAAATTAAACACAGAACAACCAGATATATGAACCAGCAAGTCCACTCCGAGGTAGAAACCCCAAAGAACTGAAAACAGGTGTTCAAATGAAAGTTTGTGCACGAATGTTCACAGCAGCGCTATTCCCAACAGCCACAAGACGAAAACCAGCCCTGCTGGCCCCATTGCCTGAAATGCACAGTCCCAGATCTTTCCATGGCCAGCTTCCACTGATCCAGGTCTCTGCCCAAACCTTGCAGGCTTTCCCTGACCCCCAGTCCGGACCCCATCATGCCTTCCTGTGTATGCCCTTCACAGAGCCAGCACAACTTGTAATCGCTTGTTCACTTCTGTGTTGTCCACCTTCTGTAACAGGTGGGGCTCCCTTTCCCGTCTTGTTCATGGAATACAGAAGGTGCTCAGAAGACAGGGTTGTTGTTGAGCCTCCAACCTCAAGTGTCCCAGCGCCCCTCCTACACAAAGCCTCCCCAGTTCCTCGACCAGACTGCACCCATCTCAGGGGCATGCCTATAGCCTGATACCCCTTTACTGCCTCCCGCTCTGACCAGAACTTCTTCTGCGGGCACTAGCAGGGCCCCTGTTCCCGAGATCCCCGCAACCCACCAGGCCTCAGTCCCTGCTTGATGAGTGACAGGGGGAGGGGAGGAGGCAAGGGGAAAAGTGCAAAGCGTCAGGTGCCCTGAAGAGCTCCCAGTAACTGCAACCTCCAGGCCTTGTGCACGAGCTTTACTTCATATTCTTTACACATTGGCACTTTATCATGGGGAAACTGATGTGCAGTGAAGTAAATAACTTGCCTCAGACCACACAGCCTTCGTGTGGAGCAACAGAGAACACAGCCTCGGAGCCCACGCTCCTAATCTCTGAGCAGGACCACGCAAAGAGAGAGACGTCTCTACTAAAAATACAAAAACTTAACCAGGCGTGGTGGCAGGTGCCTGTAGTCCCAGCTACTCAGAAGGCTGAGGCAGGAGAATGTCATGAACCCGGGAGGCGGAGCTTGCAATGAGCTGAGATCGCACCACCGCACTCCAGCCTGGGTGACAGAGCGAGACTCCGTCTCAAAAAAAAAAAAAAAAAGAGAGAAGAAAGCCTCAGTGTCTGTCTGCTGCAAACATGAACAGTCTTCCCAGTCCACTTCTAATCTATGAAGTCCTGATGTTTCTCCTCAGCTGTGGCATCAATGTGGGACCACGCCAGCTAAGGCCCACCAAGCTCCGGGGTGCTCTTGGCCCAGGGTTCACTACACAGTGGCTGCCGCCCTCCTTAGCAGCTCTTAGCCATAGGGAGGGGCAACCAGGGCTTGGCCCAGCAGAGACAGCCCTGAGATTGACCACAGGCCCAGCCAGGGGTGGGGACAGGGAGTGAGGGGCCTGTTGAATGCTCCTTTTAAAGCAGGCTAGCAACACCTGCTCTCTGTCAATAAACAAAGGGCACAGTCTGGGGGAACAGCAGCAGGCTCATGGGCTTTGGCGCTCAGTGACATTCATATGGAATGCGTCTTCTCTCTTTGCAGGCCCAGGTGGACTTGGCCAAAGCTGTCACATATTTGCTCTTCCTGACACAGGCACTGAGGTTCTAGCCCTCCCAGGCCAGATGCCCCAGTGCACCCATGAGCCCAGGCTGCCAGCAGACTGGGCCTTCACAATCTCGCCCTCCAGGGGCCTGCAGGCTGGGTCTTCCAGCTTGCCCTTGGTTCAATTTTCACAGTAATGAGGAATACTATTGTTCTTTTTATGTAACAAAATTCTACATAATAAAATCCCTACTAGGCGCCAGACCCTGCCCCTTGGTGCCATGTATATTACATCTCTCAGTCCTGCCCATGACACTGCAGGGAGATCATTATTCCCACCTCCTGGATGTGAAACCTGAGGCTCAGAGAGGGCCAGTGCTTGCCCAGGGTCACACAGCTACCACGTGGAGGCAAGAGTGGGATCTGAAGTTGGGTCTATCCCAGCTCTTTCTTTCACCCCCAAATCCCCTGGATTTCCTGGTTAACTCACTGACCTGTTGTCCCCATGAGTCACTGAGACATTCCCTACCTAGCAGGGGACTCTGACAACCCTGGGTGAAAAATGATGGGGCAGTGATTGGGTGGAGCCAGATGGTGATGGAGAACACAGAAGGGCGACATGGTGATGGGGGCCTGAGCACACAGGGCATGCACACCACTAGCTACACTTACCACCTGCGAGGGCAAGAGAGCCCAGAGAGGGGTTCCGGAGCAGACAGAGGAAAGAAGAAGGAGTTATTGAGTCATGAGAAGCGCTGAGACAGCCTGGGGCCTGGACCAGACACAGTCTCACAGCCTGGGCGTTCACTGCTTGGCCTGGTCAGGGCTGGGGGGTTGGGAGGGGCTGCCCTGGGCATGGTATTTCAATGCAGCTGCATTCAGACTTGCGGGACAGAGGCAGAAAGGGCATATGATCTCTTAGCATGGACAAGGGGCACATATTTGTGGCTCATCTTAAACTCCCATGACCCAGCTGCTCTCACTGGCATACTTGGGGGTGGGGACTCAGGCAGATCGCAGGTGGATGAAACCAGGGCAGGGCCAAATCTGGAAGCCAAGCTGAACAACCCCTGGGCCTTCAAAAAGAAGCCTGGCCACTGAGTGAGAGGTCTCAGGAAGGGACCAGGATCAACACAAGATGGGTCCCTGAGAGAACATGTGACACCCCCACCTCTACCTCCCCAACTCACGTGGCCGTGCAGGTCCGTGTTGAGCAGCATCAGGGCACAGGTGAGCGTGTGGATCCCATCTGAGTCAGAGATGTGGCACTCTCAGTGCGAGGATCCAACCTCTTCCCACCCCCTGTCTCCTGAAGGAACCCACCAGGAGGCCTTGGACACAGAGTGAGGCCAGCCACCTGCCAAACTCACCTCAGGGGCCAGGGCCTGCATGATGCTCCCGGTCTGTCCCCATTGCAGGTCCCAAGTCACTTGCCTGCCCCAGGAGTCTGACCACCCTGGACCCACTCTGGCCCGGACTCCTGCCTCCTGTGGCCAAATTCACCTTGAACCTCAGACCTAGGAATAGCTCTGAGCCCCCAGCCCTGCCCCTGCATTGACCTGTGTCTCTCCCAATGATGAGCCTCATCCCCCAGTTCCTGAGATGTGGGCCCATCTATTGGGCAAGTCCTGTCCCTAAGAGGACCCCAACCTAGACCCCCACCACACCGGGACAGCCACCACACCAACAGTCAGCACCATGACAGGGACCACAGAGAAGGGAGAGCCACAGAGCTGAATCCCGAGGCTGGAGGGACTTCCAGGCAGTGGGGAGGAGAACAGGCAAGACTGCGCTTTGCTCAGCAGGCAGACCGTGTGCCATAGCTTATTCAATTAGCATTCATTGAGCACCTACTGCATGCCGGAGAGGACAAACCATCTGGGCCTGGCAACAGGACCAAAGTGCCAGGTGGACCAGGGTGGGAGGGGGCCAGGGCCTGGCTGAGTGGGTGGGGAGGGTTGGGCAGAGTGGGCGGGGGCCATACCTTCCGAAGTGCTGTCATCAGGGTTGCACTGGCAGTACCGGCGGGAGAAGTGTGTGAGGACTCGCTCACGCTCTTGTGTCTCTCCCATCAGTGGGAAGGCCTTCAAGAATGTTCTGGAAGGCAATTCAAAGCTGCTGAGGGCAGTCTGAGTCCTCACCCAGGGTAAGACCACCCCCCCACACACACCACACACCCACCCTAGGAGGCCAGGGCTCCAGTGCCCCATTCTCTGGGTCTGGACGCTCTCTCCAGCCCAGGAGGCCCTGGCCCCCAGGACGGCCACTTTGGAGTGCTGAGACCAGGGGGCCTGGTAAACTTTAGAGTTTCAGTCCTCATCACCCTCCAGGGACCTTCTGGAAGTAGGCAGAGGACAGATGGTGAAGAACAAAGAAGAGCACCTCAGCACCTGCTCTTCTTCAGGGTGGATGCCCACTCCTTGCTCCTTCCCCTACAGCCAGGCCCTGTCCATGCCTGCCCTTCAGAATGCTCCTCCTCAGTCATCCTCTCTCTTTCATGTGCCTCTAGCTGAGCCCAGGCCCAACCCTGATCCCCCCACTCCTCCCCCACCCCAAGACTGAGTTGCCACCAAGTCCTGATGGTTTGTTCTTCAACCTCCACCTTAATCCTCCTCCTCTGCCACCACCCTTATCATGTGCCCAGGACAACGGGGCCACCCCTGCACCCACTACCTCCTCCCCACAGACACCAAGTTGTCTTTCTAAATACCCACGCAGGCAGGACTTACTGCTGCTTAAAATCCATCACTGGGCCAGGTGCGGTGGCTCGCACCTATAATCCCAGCATTTTGGGAGGCTGAGGTGGGCAGATCACCCAAGGTCAGGAGTTCAAGACCAGCCTGGCCAACATGGTGAAACCCTGTCTCTACTAAAAATACAAAAATTAGCCAGGTATGCTGGCACATGCCTGTAATCCAAGCTACTCAGGAGGTTGAGGAAAGAGAATCACTTGAACCCAGGAGGCAGAGGTTGTGGTGAGCCAAGGTCACGCCATTGCACTCCAGCCTGGGCAACACAGTAAGATTCTATCTCAAAAAAAAAAAAAAAAAAAAACCTGTGACTCCTTGGCACCCTCAGAATAGCACCCAGGCTCCTCACGTCATGGCCACATTCGCTGCCTGGACTACTCTCCTGTGCCTCCAACCTCACACCCACCTGCTATCTTCACACCCTAGACAGAGGCATTTCACTCTTCAGTGCCTCAGAGCAGGCCAGGCCTCCAGGACACCCTTCCTTCCTCGGCTGGGCAGCTCTGAATCTCCCTCAAGGCCCAAATCAAAGGTCATTCCCTTGGGAAGGGAGATTGCAGGCTGAAGCCATTGGTGTCTCCATCAGTCTTGGGTTCAGGAGACGGTTTGTTCTTAACTTTGCTATAGTTGATTTCATTTTGTCCCAGAATGACTGCAATGCCCACTTTGTTTTACCCTCTCTCATGCCACCTCCTAAGGCACCCTGGGACCTGCAAGCCATGTCTTAGCCAGCCCTTACCCTCTGAGGCGCCTCAAGGCATCCAAAACTACAGAGTACTCTCAAAATCCAATCCCAAGCAACCAACTGCTGCATAATAGCACTGCCCTGTCTGACAGCTCGCTGTCCTCCTCTCCCTATCTCTCTTGCTTCCTGTTCTCTTCTCCCATCTGTCCCCCAGCCTGGCCCCTCCCTCTTCTCACATTCCTCCAGGACTTTCTCAAAACCTCCCCCATTCCAACCTTAGCCTGTTTTACCTATGAGCCATCCATCCCAGCTCCTACTCCCCAGCCCAAACTCCCCTTCCCTAGACACTCTGCCTCAAGCCCCAACCCAGTGCCACGACCACCAAACTCTTGGGCTGTCCCTAGGGGCAGCCTCACCACTGCCCACCCTCCCCCACATCTTGGCACCACCAGCCCTTTTACTCTACCCTCTATGCAACCTCTCACACCGACCTTTCCCCTCCGCCCAACCTCATGCTTGTTCTCTCCCACCTGACCCTCTTCAGAAGCCTACACGCTTGCAGTGCCTGCAAAAATGAGCCTCAGTATTGGGCTGGCATACAAGGCACTCAGTCCAGCACCTACACCTCTGATCATAAGCTGACCCCACTGAACAACTTCCCCAACCAATCTTCCTCATTCTACTGCAATCTTTACAATTCAGCTCAGGATACAGTAGCCTGCTGAACACCAACACTTCCACTGAAAACAATAAAAACCATGGATTTTCTTAAGCTATTGGAAAAATTGCTGAGGCAGCAAAGACCAAAAGGGCCAAGATTCTGGAGAGGAGAGAACTGCGGAAAGGTAGTTTGAGCTTCTGTGGCTGCTTTTTCCCTGGGGGAATTGCTGATTATGGGCAGAGGCAAGAGGCAGGGCATTGGGTGGCTTCAAGAGGCTGGAGACTTCAGGGGCTGTAAACACATGGCCACTTTTCCCTTTGAGATAGTTGCTGAATTTCAGAGATATAAAAGATACAGGCGGGGCGTGGTGGCTCATGCCTGTAATCCCAGCACTTCGAGAGGCCGAGGCGGGAGGATCACGAGGTCAGGAGATCGAGACCATCCTGGCTAACATGGTGAAACCCCGTCTCTAATAAAAATACAAAAAATTAGCCAGGCGTGGTGGCGGGCACCTGTAGTCCCATCTACTCTGGAGGCTGAGGCAGGAGAAAGGCATGAACCCAGGAGGCGGAGCTTGCAATGAGTGGAGATCATGCCACTGCACTCCAGCCTGGGCAACAGAGCAAGACTCTGTCTCAAAAATATATATATATAAAAGGCAGGAAGCAAAAAGGCTAAGCAGAAATCCTCTGAGAAGTAGAGGGATTTTTTTGTTGTTGAAGAGGAGGAAGTGTTGCTGCACTGAGAAGACAAAATTAGGCTTCTGAGCCAAGAAAGGGGTTTGCCCAACTGAACACACAAGGCTCCCAGTAGAAAACTCTGAGGACCTCTACCCTATGATCAGAGCACACCCTGAGCCATAGCAAACTTCAGTGCAAGGATTAGGACTGCATCCCCACACGCCTTCTAAATGCCTAGCAAAGGACAACGTAAACCCTCTCTGGAGGAATATAGAATAATCTAGAACCACTATAATTCTATATAAAGTATATAGCATCCAATTTTTTTTAAGTTACTAAGCAATCAAAGAGACAGGATATATGATGGAAAATAAAGAGAAAAAAGAGGTAATAGAACTAAACACAGATGATTCAGGTGATAGATACTGGAGTTAGCAGCAAGGGTTTTACAACTAATATGTTCAAAAAAGAGAGGGAAAGGTGGAGAAAATAATGGAAAAGATGGATAATTCACCCAGATAATTAGAATCTATTTTTTAATTTTTTTAATAAAATAGAAATTCTAGAAATGGAAAATATAACATAAATTCAAAACTCAGTAAATGAGTTCAAAACCCATTTATGCCTATTGTGCCATTATCAGAACGCTAAGCGTGTGGGAGTTATTTATATCCTACTGCTTAAGGTCATCGCCAAGGTCTGATTTTGTAATTCAGAAAACTGCAACCTCAGGCATAAATGGGTTAATAACACATTAGAAACAGAAAAAGGGTAAGTGAAGTGAAGTGAAAACAGGTCAGCCGAAAATATCCCAACAGAAGCAAAGAAAAAAGAATGGAAATTACTTTTTTTGTATGTAGGTTTTTCTGTTTGTTTGTTTCTTTGAGATAGGGTTTCACTCTGTCACCCAGGCTGGAGTGCAGTGGTACAGTCATGGCTCACTACAGCCTCAACCTTCCCAGGCTCAGGTGATCCTCCCACCTAAACCTTCTGAGGAGCCGGGACAACAGGCCTGCACCACCATGCCTGGTTAATTTTTCTACTTTTTGTAGAGACTTGGCCTCCCTATGTTGTCCAGGCTGGTCTGGAACTCCTGGCCTCAGGTAATCTTCTGGCCTCGGCCTCCCAAAGTGCTAGGATTACAGGTATGAGCCACCGTGCCCAGCCAGAAATTACCTTTTTTTAAAGTGTAAGAGACACGTGGAACACAGTCAAAAGGTCTAACGTGCATGAATCACCCCACCCTTAGCTCCAAGATGCTTCCATCTCTCCTAGGGCCTGGTCAGTATCTGCCCAGTTGGCCCCTGCCACCAGAGCCTACTAGATACTACAGGGCTGCAACCATCCATTCTACCCTCTGGCTTCTAGGAACCTGCAATTGGCCCTCCTGAGGTCTACTCCCTAGGTCCTAAACCAATAGAGTTGAGATCAAATCCCATTTTACCATCTCCTCCCTCGATGACTGTGAGGAAGTCTCTTTACCCCTCTGGCCCATAGTTTCTTCATGTGAAAAACATGAATGACAGTGCCTACCTTACCAGGGTACGGAGGATGCAGTAAGCAAGGTGAGTAAAGACCTAGAGGATCTGGCAGGCAGGAAGTGCTCAATACAGGCAAGTCCTGAGCCTCCCTTCCTCTCCTAGAGTCACAACTACATTTCCACCCTCACATCCTAACAGCTACTACGAAGCGGGCACTCGCTGAACTACTGGGCCGCTGCTGCTCCTGTGGCCGCTTCCCCACAGCCTCACCAGGGGGTCAAAAGACTTGCCCAAGGTTGTACAGCAAGTTTATGGTAGAGCTGGCATAAGCATCCAGATGTGCAGCCTGAACTACTTGTGGGCACTGCCCGTCCCAGCCCCACTGACCTGAGTGCTCGGTCCAGAGTCAAGCCCGAGAAGTCGAAGAAACTGAGGTACTCCCCGGCCACCAGTCTGCTAAACTCGTTGCTGCCAGGAGAGTATGGGATGTCTGTTAGAAGCAGGGTCCAGCACAAGGATGACAGAATCATAGGCATTACTTGGGGAGTGGGGCCCAGGGTACCCGGACCCACCCACCCCCAAGACCTGCTCAACCCCTAGGCTACTGGCCAGTTGGGCCATAACATTCAACCTTGGTCTGCGGGTGTCGGGAAGGCTTCCTGGGGGAGGTGATGTCTCAGTCAACACAAGGAATTACAAGCTAACCAGGTGAAGGGAGTAGGGGTGGGATGATGCAGTGTCCCCAGGGAGGAAACTGTATGGCATGTCCAAGAAGCTACTAGCAGGGCCATGTGGCCAGAACCTAAAGAACAGGAATGGGGCAGCAAGTGATGAGGCCAGGACCAGGGGAAGGACCAGGACTTGATTCAGAAGGCTTAAAGCAGGGATGGGCAGTCTGTATTTTGGAATGCGCTACTTGCTAAGTGGAGACCGATAGGAGGACTGCCGTAGTTGTCCAGATAGAGATAGAAGGGATGGGGAGAAGAGAGATTTAGGGGGCAGAACCCACAAGACACGAAGATGGAATGGACATGGGGCATGACCAAGAAGGTAGTCCCCTGTGGGAGATGTCAGACTTCAGGACCAGGCATCCGTGTGAGAGTCATCAATCCACAGCTGGTCAGTAATAGCTCAGGGTGGGGCTGAGCCCATGCAACAGGAGAGGGCACAGACAGGCTGGCTGGCCCAGAGCCCCAAATCAGGCTGGGAACCCAGGAGCGAGCCAGCAAGAAGGCTGAGAAACAGCAGCCAGAGGTAGGGTGTGTTGTCCTGCAGGCCAACCAAGACAGTATTTCAAGAAGACTGGCATGAGGAATTCTTGTCAAAAACTAGAACAAATTTCCACCTGATTCTAATTAAGCCTAGAGCTTACTGCCCATTTGCAGGACCCATGGGAAATAGAGAAACATGTTAAATAACAGCATGAGGATACCACATCTGAACTGTGGAACATTCTTTAGGACAAGTGGCTTGGTTTCTTCAACAAATACACAGCATTTAAGAAGGGAGGAGCACTGCTGAACTGCTGAACTGTTGTTGATTCAAAGAGACTTAACAGACCAATTAGCCAAGTGCGATGTGTGGACCCTGTTTGAATCTTGATTTCAATAAACCAACATTTTTGAGACAATCAGAGAAAATTAAACACAGTCTGAATGTTGGAGAGATTAAGAATTTTTTGTTCATTTTGTTAGAAATTATAATAGAATCATGATTATGTAAAAAAAGATCCTTATCAGTTGGAGATACATACTAAAGTATTTATAAATCAAATGATAGAGTGTCTGAAATATGCATTACAATCTTCCAGCACATGAGAAAAAAGCTGTGGGTCATAGATGAAATGAGAATGAAGAAATAGTAACTTTGAAACCCAGTAATGGGTATATAGAGGTTTGATTTTTTTTTCTCTGCTTTCGTGTTTGTTGAAATTTTCACAATAAAAAGTTTAATTAAAGAAAAAGAAAGAAATGACCAGTCTCATGGAAGCTGCTGAAGGGGCTAAGGTGAGGCTTGGGGAGCAGCCACCAGATTCAAAAACACAAGGCCACCAGTGATGTTGGCACAAGAGGTTTCTGAAGTCGGTGTTGGGGGGAGGAAACCAGTGTGGAGGGGCTGAGTGTGGAGAAAGAAAGGGGATAGAGGCCATCCCGGGCAGAAAACCCAAGAATTTTGGCTAGAGGAGGAAGTGGGGCTGAGAAACAATTTTTGTTTTTCAGATGGGAGAGACTTGAGCACAATTAGCTGCTGGAGGGAGTGGTTGAAAAGATGGGAGAGGGCAGGGGCAGGCCACCAAGAAGGCTCCTGAAAGGATGGCATTAGGTTTGGGGGTCCAGTCCAGCAGAAGAGGTGAGGGCATCTGAATTGTGATTTCTGGGCTGGCGCGATTGTCAGGGACCCGGTGCAGGAGCAGCGTGGAGGCTGCGAAGGGTGGAGAGAGAAGTGGAGGGAGAGAGAAGAGGAGGGAGAGGAGGATCCAGGACCTGAGCCGCCCTCAGGGTGTCCTGAGGCCTAAAGCCTGCATGTCACCTCCCACTCATGGGCAAGGGTCTGGACTGTCTCCCAGCCCTGTGAGCAGTGCTGCAGGGCTAGGCCTGCTCCTGCACCGCTCAGAGCCTTAATGCGGATGCTGGGAAGCACTCTGGGTAAAAGGGCCAGAGGCAGGTGGCGGGTGAACACACTGGTGGTCAGAGGTGCGCAGGATGTGCCGGCAGACTTCCTCTGTCCTGCAATCCCGCCTGTCCCCTGGTCCCCCTTGGGGCTCTCATCTAGCCAGTTCCCTTTGCACCCGGTCTGAAGGCCAGGGTGTGGGCTTTGGGGGCTTCAGCCCCTTCAGCTGGTCCCAATAGACAGTAGTGCTTAATGAAGGCCAGGAGCCCTTTCCTGAGCTCTGGGTCCCAGAGGTGTCCCCCAAGGCCCAGGTTCTCCTCTCTCCCTGGCCCCATTAACTGGGCCCAGATGCTGCCAGCTTCTCTGTCCTCATATTCATGGTGGCCCCATAACCACATCCCACATCCCTCACCCCCAGCCCTGAGGGGCCGCCCGCCACCACCCCTCCCCAAGAGCATCAGCCTCGCCCAAGCAGCCCAGAAAGGAAACAGATTTAGGGCGAGGCCAGGAATGAGGACAGTGGCGGGAGGAGGTGTCCTCGGGGAACTGTTGGGAGCCACCCCCCAGCACAAGGCACCCCTGAAGAAGGTCACCCACAAACCCTTGAGGCTGAGGAAGACACGAGGTTTGCCCAGGGTTGGGGGTGGGGGAGACCACACTCACTTCTTGCCCAGCTGCCGGGCCACATCGCAGCGCTGGAAGCCCTCAAGGTGGTAGAGGCGGCGTGCCAGCCGACGAGCAGCTTCACTGACCCCCTGGCACCCGTTGGCCAGTGGGTCTGCGCTACCAGGCTCCAACCCCTCCGAGCTGCTGAGCTCAGAGTCTGAGTCTGACAGGCCATCCTTCAGGCTGGGGTCACTGCAGATGGAAGATGGGTGGAGGAGTAGGGTCAGAGGCCCAGGGTCAAAGGCCCTGGAGGAGGCTGGGAGGTTTCCCCAGGCCACTGCAAACCATGTAGGGGCCAGAATAGGGAAAGAAGCTCCACCGCAGCAGGAGGGAATGAAATCAGACTTTCAGAAGAGCCTCTCAAGTGAACTCACAGCATAGTTCCCTGACTCCCCACTTCTACCGGGGCTGAGAAGGCCTGGAAGAGCAGAATGAAACCTCAGGACGCAGGGTGGGAAGTCTGGATGCAGAGGGTGGACCAGGTGACCTTGAAGAGGGCGTGCTGACTCTGGATACTGAGTCACTCTAATCTGCTTTGCCTACCCTGGGTCTCAGTCTCCCTATCTGCTCAGTGGTTCTCCCAGCTCCCAGCCTGGGCCCTGCCTCACCTGGTTGAGTTCAGCAACTTGTCTGTGTCCTCCTCATCATCATCCTCGTCCCCCCCTGGGCCCTGGGGGCCATCTTCATGGAATCCATTGGGCATGGCCATGAGAGACAGGCGGCTTAGGACGTTCTCAGAGCGGCTGCTGGAGATAGAGCGCCGCAGGGGGCTGCCCAGCTCCCCATCACCACCAGCTGCCCCCATGTCCCCCTCAAACCCCATGTCCCCAATGCCCAGCCCAGCCCCTGGCTCAGGGCTGTCACGAGCCCGCTGCTGGATGAGGGGTGTGAGGGGGGCCTCGAAGCTGACGCAGCTGTCACTCTCATCTGTGAGGCTCAGCCCATCTAGGGAGTCAAGGCTGCTGTACTGGGTGCCCCGCAGCAGCTCTGACTCCAGAATCTTCTCAAACGTGGCACTGAAGCCATCCCGCACATCTGGCTCCCCGGGACCATCCAACCTGTGGGATGCAAGGAGCCAGTCACCATCCTGCCAAGGTATCCCCAGTACAGGTGCTGGTAACTGCACTCATCTGTGCCTGGGAGCCCCCTAGGGGCACACCACCCCCCATCCTATTCACTTAACCCTTCAGCCAATACTGACTGAGCACAGGTGCCAGACACCGGGCTGGGTACTGGGAATACTGCAGGGAAAAGAGCAGACCTAGGGCCGGGGCCATAGTGGGCTTCAGATATGTGTCTAAATGAATGAATGTAAGGCCTCTTCCCCCAGCCTGGCATAGAGGGCTGCTTCCTCCAGGCTCCCAAAGCAATGTGAACATTTTCCTATCACAACCAGTGTCACACCGGGTCATAATTTTGCTCTTCCCACAACCTGGGAGGTTCTTAGCTCGACCAAACACATCCCAGCTGTCAGGTCTGGCCTCATTGCCACCACCTCAGAGAGAGCAGGGGAGGCAGGCCCACAGCACACTGGCCTCCTGCTCCGGATCTGTTTATTTACTCCTCAGACCTTCCCGGCATGTAAGATTCTGTCTTTTCTCCTGTTTACTGTATGTTCCCCAGCTCCAGAACAAAAGCTTTGCAAAGCCACGGAGCATCCCCACACATAGTAGGTGCTCGGAACATCTAGCTGAATGATGTGCTGGGTGAATGAACATGTGCTTTTCAGCCCCATGGCCCCACCCACGCTTCTCAAGCCCTTGCAGGACCCTGTGCTGTCCCCCAAAAGAGGCCTTTGCACTGGCTGTTCCCTCTGCCCAAAGTGTTCTTCCCCAGCTAAAACCCTCCTTCCACATCCCTTTCTCAGTGAGGACTGCCCAGACTTCCCAATCTAAACCATAACCTGCCTCCAAACACCCCAGCCCCTTTTTTCCTACTTTTTCTTCCCCAAAGCACTTATCTCCTTTCAACATACTATATAAGTATTCATTGTTTTAATATTTATCTTCGGTCTCCCCACCAGACTACAAGCTCCATGAGAGCTTTTGTTTTGTTCATCTCCAGCACCTGGAAAGCAGCATCGCACATACATGAACTGAGGAGGCTGGGAAGATTCTTATCTACCAGAGACACGAGCAGGTACACAGGGAAGGAAAGAGAGAGAGACTGAGAGAGTAAGACCATGAGAGGGGGACAAGAAAGAGACAGAGGAAAGGGATACGGGAGGACAACAGAGACAGAATGTGAGAGAGATAAAGAAAGAGCTAGACAGACAAGGATAGAGATGGAAGATACAGCCGGCAACGGGAAGAGACACAAGGAAAAAACACAGCAGGCTGAGCCCGGCCCATTTCAGATCAACCGAGGCCCATGATGGGCAAAGAAGCACGCCCCTCCCTCTGCATCAGCCTCCCCTGAGGCTCTGGTCATGCCCTACTTTCCCCCAGCCCCTGCTGCGTAGCAGAGACTGAGCTGTATTTGGAGGACTGGGAAGTGCCCCTGCCCCTCAAACATCTCCTTGGCCCCCCAGTGCCTAAGATTCTGTCCCAGTATGCTTCCTGGAGAAGGCACTCCCACTCCAGCCCCAGCAGGAGCTGAGACTGCAGGCTCATTAGGCTCTCTCCTGCCAAGGAACAAAGTGGGGAGGGGGACAGAAATCTAAAAGGCGCAGAATGCCTGGCAGGGGCTGGGGTAGAAGTTTCCTCTACTGACCTCTGGAAGGAAAGGAGGGGAAAGAAGGTCCATTGCCCTGGCCACCAGGGCAAATACCCAAAGTCAGCCCAGTAAAGACACCTCTGCCAGGCCTGTGCTGGGCACTAAAGACATCCAAACAAGACAGAGCCCTGCCTGCGGGGAGCTCTCAGCCCAGGGTCAGAGCCACCAATGGACCCCCCATCTCCCACCTCCTCATGCAACTGAGCAAGCCTGAGGAGTGGCCCTGATGGGAGCTTGAAGACCATCAGTCCAATCTCCAAGCCTCCAACTGCCCCCAGCCTCGCCATCCCAAGTAAAGATGCCACCTCAATATGGTGTGCTCTAAGAAGCCCCAGTCCCCTGCCCCCGCCCTGCTGCCAGCTATGGGGCTGCCCTAGACCCTGCCTGGATGGAAACACGCTTATGGCCATGGCACACCCAGTGACACAGACATCCAACCCCACATACTCACACTCCTGCCCACGAAGACCTAGAGACACTTATCCCTACATAACATGTACATGCGCCCAAATGTGCAGCCACAAATGTCCAGGCCAGGGGCACCAACACTCCCCGCCCACAGCCACCATCCGCATGCATACCAACACGTTCACACATCCCTGTGCACACACGACATGCAGGGCAAGCACACGCTCATGCCCCCACGCACACTCACACACTACCCATACACTGCCCGTTCAGGCCAGAGCCTGCAGCTATGCGCACTAAGACTTCTAAATGCCTTCTTTTCTCAGCCCACCCTGGTGCCTTCTAGACATTTCTCTGTCCCTTCCCTGCTCTGCGTGTCCAACACACCCCCAAAACTCCAGGTGTCTCCACCATCTGCTGAGGACAATAGAAATTGGGCTGTAACTCCAACAAGCAGGACTGAAGTGAGATCCCTGGTAGAACTTCCTGACAATTACTGCAGGGGAGAGTAGCTGAGAGGGATTAAAGCCCAAAGCCTGCTTTCCCGGAGTCAGCTGAAGGATTTTGGAGAGTCTCATTTCCAGGAAGCAGAGGGATGAACCAGATTAATTTTCACATTGGGCATTTTAAAAGGACTTGGAATTCAAATGCCCAGCCTGGGATGGAGGGAGGGCAGCACTCCCCGTGCCCCGCAACCCACATAGAAGCAGCTCACGATGGCATAACCTTCAGCCCCCCAATCTGCTGGCCTTTGAATTCTCCATCAAAGTCAGTCTGTGGTTCTGACAAACCACAGACTGACAGCAGCTCTGTCCTTTCAAAACACCCAGAATCTGGGCAAAAGAGGGATATGAAATCCCCATTTTATGTATGAGAAAAACAAGAACCAGGGAAACTAAGTGGCTAGGCCCAGGCCACACAAAAACATAGCAGCCAAATGTGGTGAGCTCCCATAGCAAGACATCCACTCACCCCAGCTGAGGGTCCTCAGCATCTGGGCAGAGGCTCCTAGAAGCATCATCTCCCTCTGCCAGCACGCCAGCCCTCCAGGGCCTGGACCCTGTTGAATCTTCCAGAGTGTTCAAGTCTGGCCCCAGGGCTAGGCCATTGGTGAGAGAGAGGCCAAGGCTGAGGCCACGGAAGGCCATGTCTGGGTCCTTCGTGGGTTCCTCAGTGTCCGCTGGGGTGCCCCTTCGCTCGTGCCCTGGGCTGCAGAGGCTGCTGTTCAGGCCCTCACTGGCCATTCCATTCCGGACCCCCGGCTCCTCCTCAGGCTCCGGGCTGGGGTCATGGGTGGCATCGCCTTCCTCAGGCACTGCAGATAAGAGTTTGTCCTCCTCCATGGCAGCCACCACTTCCGCCTGTCCTGGCTGCTCCTGGGACTCCTCTAGACCTGGCAGTGGGTGGAGAGAGGAAGAACCAGTCAGACAGGGCTGGGGCTGGGGGGCGCCTGAAGTCCAGCAGGACCAGTGGCAGAGCAGCCTGCCCGAAAGTGGGAGATGGCCGAGACGATCTCCTCGGGGCCCTTCTGGCTGGAGTGTGGGTTTGGGTCATGGTGCCCTCACTGCCTTGTCCAAGCAGCCACCTCACCTCACCCTTGACCCTGGCCAGCCCACTGTGCCCCAGTCCCTGCCCTTCCTATTACCTCTTGTGTCTCTGCTGTGCCCGCCAGAGTTCACCAAAGCCCTCTGAGGAAGATTCAAGTGGGGAGGAAGTGGAGAAGGGTCCAGCAGGGCCCCCTCCCATTCCTGTTGGTGAGTGATGGTGACAAACCACAGACTGACAGCAGCCGGTCCCCTAGCTTCTTCCCACGTTCTTGCCCTGGCTCCAGGAGCCAGAGATAAGAGAACCTTACCTTTGTGGTTAATGGAGGGAACTGGGCTGGGAGGCTGTCTTCAAGGAGGAGTTCAGAGAGGAGACAAGGAAGTCAACAGACGCAGCCTAATTGGAGCAGGGCCCACCCCAGAAGCCAAAGTGAAGCCTGGAGACAGCCAGGGATAGGCCAGCGTGGGGCGCTGTCCAGGGTGCTGGGCGGGTGGCACCACCCGGGAGCCTCTCAGAGCCCAGGCTGCCTCCACCACACACATAGCCCAGAGCCCCAGTTGTCTGGGAGGAAGGAGGAGGCCTGGGGTTCCCCTCCACTCCCGGGCCCCCATCAGAGCTCGCCCACCTGCGAGGAGGGACTCATGAGGAGGCCTCCAAGGGGCACTCTGGGGAGAGCACTAGAAGGAGAGTCAGGCCCTGCTCTGCCCAACTCCCTGCATGCCCTCGTGTGAGTCCAAGTCAGGCCTCCTCACTGGCCTGCGCAGGCCAGCCCCACTCCCCTCTGGGTCTGTTTCTCGTCTGTAAAATGAGGAGACCCATTTACCCGTCATCTTCACCTCCACTGTTTCAAACGGGTTGGGACCAGCCCACATTTCCCAGAGGCTTCCTGCCCAACCTAATCCCAGATGGAGAGGGCAGATGTAATGTGTAACAGGCTGTGTTCTGGCTCTCTCCTCTTCCCCTCTCTGCCCCTGGGCCCACTTAGGCTAGGCTAAACCCCTCCCCAAGTGTCCTCTGCCAGTGGGGACACAGATCAGCCCCTCCAAATGCCCTGGAGAGAAGCAGGAATCTGGGCCATTTCTCCCAGTTCTGGTTGGGCCACTTCCTTCTTCCCCTTGTTGGGCCTTGGCTACCACTCTGCTCTGGAGAGGGATGCTGGGGGTTCAGGAGAGGCTGCAGGAGAGGGACTGGCCGGCCTTCTGGGCTGCAGCAGAATGAGCTGCAGGGGCAACAACAGGGATATAAGTGAGCTCAAACTTCCTATACTTGCCTGGTCATAAACACCACCTGAGGGACTTGGTACAATGCAGATTACCAGGCCCTACCCCAGACCTCCAGAACCAGAAGCTACAGGGGAGGGGTATGGTCCTCTGTGATTCTTATAACGAGGCAAGTGTGGGAACACTGAGGTAGGCTCCAAAAGAAAAGTCCCACTTAAAGAACAAGAGCCTGGGGAGGGAGATGGGTCCACTTCTCAGGAATTCTGGGCCCTTGTGGGAACCTCAGCCACCACAGTCCAGTTAAGATTATTTAACCTGGGTTTTCAAATATAGAGTGGAAAAGAGGAGGGCAGAACAGACAGACCTGGGACTCCCGCCCATTTACACTGACCCTCACCTCCTAGAATTTTGATGACTGCATAAGGGAGATTTTTACTTTAAAAAAAAAAAAACAAAAACAAAAACCCACAGACTTTTAAACATCTGAAGAGCCAGGCTCTAAAATATCTGGGCCCTGATCCTAGGACATCGGGGACCTCTAGAGGTTGAGCACTGAGTAAGGAATTCTTTCTGGTCTGCCCTAAATCCCTGCTGCTGTAGTTGCTATTTCAATCTGTTCCCTCCGGTTGTGTACTCAGAGGAGGAAAAACAAGAAGTCACCTTCTCAACTGAGACTCAACTGAGGGTGGGGGGAGGCGGGACATTTAGAAAGGAAAAAGAAGTGGGGGCTTTTGGCCTGCTGCCTGAGTTCCAGTCCTCTGACCTGCTTTCTAGCCCAGGGGCCTGGATGAGCATTGGCTCTGGGGCACAGGGTTTCAACCCGACTTCACCAGGATGACTCAAGCTCCCCCACACATACCTAGAGGCGGAGCCCACCACCTTGAGTCAGGGCTCTGCCTAAGCCTCCATGAAACCTGAGGTTTAAGAGTATCAGCAGCTTCACTTGATGCTTAGCCTACACCAGCACCAAAGCTAGAATTGTGGACAGATTGAGGACCTCTTGGGAGACCCCCTCCACCCCACCCCCAACTTCCAGCAGCTGCCTCAGGCTAGCTCCAGCCCTACCTGCCCTGCTATGTCCTCCTTTAGCAGGGAGCAGGATGGAGGTCCTGCCAACACCAGGCACTGGGCCATGTCCTTTGTTTCTGGAGGTGGGCAGACAAGGGGCAGCATTGAGTTCTACTCTGGGCGGGGGGCCCAGAGTCCCTGCCTGGACTGCAGACCAGCTGAGCCCAGAAGTAGCTGAGCCAGAACCCCCTCTCTTGCTGAGTCCAAGGGAGGGCAGCATAGAGGGGAGGTTTTAGAGCAGAGGTGTAAGACTATGCCCCATGTGCTCACTTTGAACCGCTGTGTGTCCTGGGATTCATCATTGCTCCCTCTTGCCTTTGTGAGCCAATCTACAGAGTGGGAGTATCACCTCTGTTCTCCCCCAGGGCCAGTGGGAAACTTAATGTCATGAACGCTGAGAGAGCTAAGGTCCAAGGAAGGGCAAACTCACTACAAGGTTAAGGATGAAAGGCAGCTGTGCTCCACTCTTTCTACCACCATATTTGACAAACGAGGAAGGCTGAGGCACAGAACCCAGAAAGGCTTTGCCTGAGGTCCCACAGCGTAGCTGTCTCTAGAACCCAGGAGTAGCCTCCCTCTGCAGCTAAATGGGCTGAAGACGCAGAATGAGCCCCCAGTTTCCCAGGACCCCCGCCAAACCCTCCCAGGAGATCAAGGGCCCAAACCCTCAACCAAGAGAGTTGGCCCAAAGCAGTGGCCCTTCCCACCTCCAGTCCTGCTGGCAAGAGCAGGGGAGCGGGCGCAGCTGGGCCACTGGGCAAACATCCCAAGGAGACGCCTGCAAATGACAGGCTGACATTGGCCAAGATCCCCTGCAGCCTCTCTTGGCCTGATCCAAGTCCCTCTCCAGGCAGGGGCTCCCACTAGCCTCAGCCCTTGGAATGACCTTGGGCTCAGCAGCCTCTTTTTAGCACCAGCTGAGGTGGGTCCTGTAATGATCGTGGAACCCTGGCTCAGCCAACTGCCAGGGCTGAGTGCACTTCCTGGGTCTCAGCTCTCCTGAACAACTCTGTCCCCCTCCCCACTCTCCCTGTGGCAGCTGGAGGGAGTTGCAAAAACACACACCTCCCTCCCTCCCTCCTCATAGTCCTCTAACCATCCCTCTTAGATTAGAATCCAGTCTCCCCAGCATGGCCTGAAAAGGTCCTGCAGGAGCTGGTTCTGCTGCCCTCTATCCCATGCCCCCATGCTCTCCCACATCAGCCACAATGGCCTTCTTTCCGCTCCCTGAGTTCATTCCCACCTCAGGGCCTTTGCACCAGCTATACCCTTGGCTAGAATGCTCTTTCCCTAGATCTTTACAAGAGCCTCTTCTGCCACTCAGGGCTCAACTCCAACACTGCCTCCTGAGAGAGGCCCTCTCTGACCCCTGGCACTCCATCACACTCCTCCGTGGAGCACCATAGCACTCAGTAGAACTGTGCTTACTGATTCCCTGCCCATCTCTGTACTAGGATGTAAGTTCAGTGAGGGTGGGGACTATGTCATGTTCACGGCTGTCTCCTCAGAGTCCAATGCAATGCTTGGCACAGAGTAGGCACTTTAAAAATATTTGTTAGATGAATAACAAGGATTATCATCATGCCTATTTGTGGCAGAGGCTAAGAGAGGTTGAGGAACTGCTCAGAGTCACAAAGCTGGAAAGCAGCAAGGCTGAGATTCTGATGGAATGCTAGACTGTCAAAGAAATAATCTTACAGACCCTTTTTATGGTGGGATCCAAGCCAGGGACTGTGGGAAACCCAAGGGCTGGAGGTGGGGGCCCACCAGGGAGGGCTCCAGGGGCCAGCATGCTCTGTAAGACACAGTGGCAAGTGCATGGGTGCAGGACCTGAAAGCAGACATACAATGCAGGCATGGGGTTGGCATATGCACACATGCCCAGACACACACGCATGTGCACACACATGCACACACGTGCGTGCACACACATGCACACATACATGCACACACTCACGTGCGCGCACACACACATGTACACATGCAGACACACATGCACACACACGTGTGCACACACATGCACACACAGAGACACACGCACACACACACAGAGGGAACTGGGCAGCCGCTAATGAGGCAATCCCCCTGATTTGCCTGGAAAGGTGGACAAGGCACTGGCAGGCCTAGGGGCAAGGTTAAGGGCAGTAAGATCTACATCATCGGGCATCCAGGGTCAAAACCATCCTGAGTATGCAGAAGGGACTGGGATCAGAGAAAATTGTTCTGGAATGTCAGTGTGGTGGCAAGGCTGAGACCACAGCTGACCCAGGGAAGCAAATCTAGGAGCACCAGGACCCTCATTTTGCTTCCAGTGGGCTAGGAGAAGTTGGGCACAAAAAAAACCCTCTCTGGCCTCATGTCCCCACGTGCACCATCGATCCCCAACCAGTTCCAAGTCCTGGACCTCTTTGTACACTTGATGGAGGATCCTGCCCCAGAAATCTCACAAATGTGTGCAACATTTAGAGTATATCTGGAAAGGCTCAAAGCCCCCTATCCATCCTTAATTCCATACCCTAAACTGGACGATCTCCAAGGACCTGCCATCTGACATTGGATACGTGGAGAGAGTTCCATGAGGGCTATTTGGCAAAGAAATCTTTCTTGGACCTATTCTCTGCCCCCTGGAAACCCACCCTGAACAGCCCCATTGCTCACTACTCTTCCCCAAAATCCCTACCCAAAATTCCCTAGACC
The DNA here is from genome assembly GCF_008728515.1 of Papio anubis. Lineage (NCBI taxonomy): Eukaryota > Metazoa > Chordata > Mammalia > Primates > Cercopithecidae > Papio > Papio anubis. Next base: position 132,489,582 of record NC_044980.1, on the reverse strand, counting down.
ACCCAGATTTTAGCACATGAGCTAGCATCTTCGGACACACAAACACATGTAAACACACATGAACATACATGACACGCACAGAAACTTAAAAGAGATGATCAGTGCAAACAGGTGGCATGTAGGGAGTGTTCATAACAGACCCTGAACAGCTATGCCCCTACTCCGCCGTGGGGCCTAGGATGGCCAGGCCTAGACTGCTCCAGGGCTCCACAGGACCTGCTAGGCCACTGGCAACATGGGCAGTAGGGTGCTGCCAGGAAGAGCCCTCAGCTGGGCCCCCCTCACCATGCTCTCTTGTAGCCTCTGCCAACCAAGAGGCCTGGAGTTAAGGATCTTCCCACCTCCAAGAGCTCCAGGCCCCCACCCTAAGCCCAGGCCGGCCTCCTCCACATCCCAACTGCCCAGGGAGATGCCCAGGATAATTTGGAACGGATGCTCACCCAGGAGCCTCAGAAACTTCCCAGATTCCACATCCCAAAATGACCCCAAACCCTCTTAACCCACTTGGTCTTCCCAGCTTGGACCACCTTGTGCTGCAAGGGCCTCAGACTGGGACAGTCCAGGAGAGAGCGGGTCAGTGCCCCTACCTGTGTGCTCAGAAAGACCTGGCTCCAAATCCAAGCTCCGCTACCCACGAGCTGTGTGACTTCAGGAAAACTGCCCACCTCTCTGAGCTCGGTGTCCTCCTCCATAAATGGGGGATGCCGACAGCATTTGTCCTCTCAAGGCACCTGTGAGGACTAAAGGAGATGGCATGTGTTCAGTGCTCAAGGGAGGGCTGCTGCCTCCCAAAACCTTCTAGGGCCTGCAAGGAACCAAGCTGACTACTCCCAGAGGGGCCATGCCCGGGACAGCAGCACACAGCACAGGCCATTCAGCCAGGACCCAGTGGATATTCGTCCTTGGCAGCTGTCAGAGCAAGTTCTGAGGCAAGGGCTTCAGAAGCCCAGCCTGAGGGTAGAGGCAAATGAAAGACTCCCGTGGGGCCAGGAGGGGGACCAGAGAAGGCACCCTCTCCCTTTCTCAAGGCAGCTGAGGTCCCTACTGTCCTACCCTCCTAACACCCTCACCCAAGGCCAGGCTCACTCCTATCTTTCCATCTCAGGACACACAAATGTAGGGCAAGGGCCAGGAACCTATGCCCCCCTTAAAGATGCCCATCACCTTTCAGGTAATGCTAGTTTGGAGTGATGACCAACCCCCACCTGCTTTCCTTCTCTCAGTGTGACCACCAGGGAACCAGCCCTTGCCTTGGGTTCATGTTCTCATGGCCAGGCAAGCAGAAGTCCCCGGGCTGCATGCACAACAGCATCTTAACCTGCGTGTGCTCTGCTGGGATTCTCAGGGGCCCTTGGGGCTCGCTCCACAAAGGTCATTCCTGGACATCTCCCAGCTTGCTTCTCTCCCCAACCCCCCAGCCAACTGGTACCTTCATTTGCTTAGCATTTGCATACATCTGCATGCTGGTTGAAGAGCCCTTAACACTAATGAAATCCACAATGTCTGCTGTCAAATTTCAAATCATGTTTACAGCTGGTGACTCTATGCCCAACTGATTTCCCTACGGGTGAACCCTTAGTTATCAGGAACCACAAAGGACTAAGCTGTCTTGGTAAGAGAGTCCACAGCCAGAATGACCACTGGGCCACCTTCCTCCAACTTCAGAGGGCACTGGACTCACACTGCTTCAATCCACAGGCTCATGGAGCCCACAGGCTAACATGAGCCTGTGGGTTGAGAGTTGAATCCTGAGAGCTACAATGGACTGACCAAGTGCAAATCCTCTCAACCAGCCCGGCCTCGGATACAACACCTGGGCAAAGGCAGACCTGAGAGAGCTCCACCTCTGAGCAGCTCCCCACAGTCTGCTTCAACAGCCAAGAGACAGAAACCAAGAAGCTTCCTCCTCCTTTCTCTCTGCCCGGTTTTCACATATCCTACACCCTCTAGGTCCTCACATTCTCTGTCCATGCCCCCCAACTCCTCTCCTTCTCTGCCTCCCCCACTGTGACCTTCCTCCCCACCCCCTCCCCAATCTCTGTGTTATATAGCTTCTCTTCATCTCTCCCTAGCCGAGTCCTCCCTTCCTCTCCCTCCTCTTCCTGTCCAGTCTTGTCTCCTCTTTAGGACTTCAGCTCAGGGTCTGCAGGTTGTGCCCTCCTTGATGAAAATACAACAGCATATGGTACGAAGTAAGCGGGTGTGAAAGGGGCTGTGCTGGGCCATTTCACTGTCACCTCCTCTCTCTTGCCCATGGCCCACTGAAGGGAAGTCAGGCACTCTAAAGCTTCACCCATCCATGGGCTGTACATGGGGCAGTAGAGAGACAGGGGACCCAAGAGTGACGCCAATATTTGTGCCCTGAACAACTAGAAGGATGGAGTTACCAATCAAGAAGGGAAACTGGGTGGAGCAGGTTTGGGGAGGAAGATAAGGGCAAGTTGAGGGGGGGCGCCTGGCAGGCAGGAAAGTTGAGATGCTGTATAGGCTACTGGAGCTCGGGGGAGAGGTTGAGACTTGGGATTTAAATTTGGAGGCTGGCAGCACATAGGTGGTACTTAAAGCCACAAGACTGGATGGGATCTGTACGGAGGAGTGGAGATAGGGGAAAGAGCCTGTGCAGGGCAAGTGCTCGGGCACCCTGATATCAAGAGGTGGGAGGGGGAGAAGAGGAACCAGCAAAGGAGGCTGAGAAGGAACAATCCACAAGGTAGGAAGAAAACAGAAGAATGGGTGTCCTGGAATCCAAGGAAGATATTTCAAGGAAGAGGAAGACTGGACGTGTCAAATGCTGCCAATGAGACTGAGAATTGACCACTGGGTGCAGCGACAGGAACGTTACTGATAACCTTGAGAGGAGAGTTCAGCGGAGTGGAGTCCAATAAGAGTGGAGTCAAGAGAGAGGGGAGGAGAGGATGTGGAGACAATGAGTCTAGACAACCCTTCTGGAAGTTTCTCTGCAAAGGGGAGGAGAGAGATGCAGCAGTAGCTGGCTGGAGAACACAAGAGACCTTTTTTTTTTTCCTGAGATGGAGTCTCTCTCTGTCGTCCAGGCTGGAGTGCAGTGGCACAATCTCAGCTCACTGCAACCTCTGCCCCCTGGGTTCAAGCAATTCTCCTGCCTCAGTCTCCTAAGTAGCTGGGATTACAGGTGCCCACAACCATGCCCGGCTAATTTTTGTATTTTTAGTAGAGACAGAATTTCATCATGTGGCCAGGCTGGTCTTGAACTCCTGACTTCAGGTGATCCACCTACCTCAGCCTCCCAAAGTGATGGGATTACAGGTGTGAGCCACCATGCCCAGCCAGAACCATTTTTAAGATAAAATAAATAACAGCAAGATATCTGCTGATGGGATGCTCTAGCAAAGAGGAGGACCCAATGATGCAGGCAGGGGGCCTGCTGGAGTAATGTTCTCAAGCAGACACAAGGGGCCAGGATCTCTGCACAAGTGGAGGGGTGGCCTTAACCAGGAGCAGGAACGCTTCACCCACAGAACCAGAAGAAAGCAGAGCAGTGAGTGCAGACACTGGCAGACAGTGAGTATGGCGCTGGGAGCCTCAGGACGCTCTGACTGCTTATATTTTCTCAAAGATTATCCGCTGAAAGGAAGGATGGGAGAGGCGGGCGGGTGAGGGTAGAAGAGCAAGTGATGACCGGGTGCAGTGGCTTATGCCCATAATCCCAGCACTTTGGGAAGCCAAGGAGGGCAGCCGAGGAGGGTGGATCACTTGAGATCAGGAGTTCAAGACCAGCTCTGGCAACATAGTGAGACCCCATCTCTACACACACAGACACACACACACACACACACACACAAAAAGAGCAAGTGTGAAAGAGTCATCTAGCATGGGGGAGAGGCAACAACCTCAGAACCTGTGCTGTGCCTGGTGGACTGCACTAAGGACCCACCTGAAGTTCAGAGTTCATGGGCTTGCACTGAAAGTAAGAACAGTCAGGACAGTGGTTTTCCTCAGCCCCATTCAGCTGCATGTGCAGGACTGGGGTAAGCCAGGCACTGGATTTAACCAGGGTTGGGGTTTTGCCAAGCAAGTGTGAAGAGGCAAAATGAAGTAAGGGAATTGGGGTCTGCAAGTTAGTGACAGGATTATCCTGGCTTCCACAGGGGCAACTGCCATCTGAGCTGGCCTAGCCCTGCTCAGGCCCCTCCCCTGCTGGTGCCTGAAGCCCACCATCCATTCCCTGCTGTGGGCTATGTGTGGCTCTTCTTTCTGCCCACATCTCAAAATGAGCTTCTGCAAGGGGGCCACAGTTGGGCCCACCAAATGAGCTTTCCACACACCACTCCTCTGGCCTGGAAAGTACCTCAGACCTCATATACTCAAAACCTCCATCTCCCTTCCCAAGCCACTACATGAGCTCATCCTTCCCAGTCTCCCCACCTCCAGTCAGACACAAGGGCCTGTCCATTCTGATTCCTAAATCTCTCCCAGCTCCATCCCCTTCTCACATCCCCCACCAGCAACACCCTCCCAGCAGGGCCACCAAACCACACAACTCCACTCCCTCTATGTGCCACACGCAGCAGCCCCAATCCAGTCCCCTGTGTCTTGTGCTGGGCACTGCCACAGCCTCCTGGCTGGTCTCTTTCCCATGTGCTGGCCCAGTCAGCCCCACTCCATCCTCCTCAGAGTGCCTTTCTAGCACTCCAAACTGCCTCATCATCCCCTCTTCAAAACCCTTCACTGGTTTTGAAGTGCCCTTGGGGAAAAGGCCAACCCCTCAGCCCACATTCCAGGCTAGCTGTAGCCTGGGCCTGCCTTCCTGTCTGGCCCCCCCCATGCCCTCTCCCCTTGCTGTGCCTCTCACTACTTTCTCTGGGCCTCCCCTCTCCCGTACCAACAGTACCTGTCTGAGTTGTGGTTCCCCCACCCCCAACCCTGAGGTTTCGAGCTCCCTGAAAGTTTGTGTCTGCTTCTCTGTTCTCCAGCATCTGGTCTGATGTAGGGGTTCAGTCAGATTTGCTGACCTGGTATGTAGATTACCAGGTAGATGAAGCTTCTAGAGGTAGGGAAGGGGGAGGAACAGAATTGAAATACAGGGACCCCTGAGCCAAGTGACCTAACTTACTGCCACCTACTACAGGACAAGCTAATAACAGGTGCCTCCCGATATCATGCACTGATAAGGACATGACATCATCTATGGGATATTCTTGCCCAAAAATGGTTAACTTGACTCTAATCACGAGCAAGCAAGAAGACAAATCCAGAATGTGAGATATACCACAAGCCTTCAAAATTGACAATGTCATAAAAAATTTTTCAAAAAAGCCAGGAATTCATCCAGATTGGAACACTAAAGAGCCATAACAACTAAATGCTATGTATGTTCCATGATCAAATTTAAAAAAAAAAAAAAAAACAGCTATAAAGGACTTTACTGAGACAACTAGAGAAATTTAAATATGGACGACATGTTAGGTTAAATTGGATGATTACTAAACTTCTTGAGTATGATGACAATATATTCTCTTTGTAGAAAAATATCCCTGTCTCAGGAAATTCATGCTGAAGTATTTAGAAGTGAAGTGTTATAATGTTGACAACTTACTTTCAAAAGGTTGAGAGAGAGAAACAAATGTGGCAAAATGTTAACAATTGGCAAATCTAGGTCTCTAGGTGAAGGGTATGTAGGTGGGTATTCACCCTACTATCAGCTTTGACAAGATAAAAAGTAAGGTGGGAGAAGGAAGGGAGTGGAGGGAGACATTCCGAAGAGAGGAGCTCAGGGGTTGGGATTTTGGGGCAGGAGTCAGAGGAGAGGATGTTGCTTCCCCAGGGCAGCCCATAAACCTGAGCAAGAAGAGCTGTGGGCCAGCCCTGGGCTGGACGCTTGAGTTACCCCAGGCCAGGCAGGCACAGCGCTGTAGTGGCTTACCAGCTGAAAAGGGGGCCAGACCCTGAGGAAGCAGACTCACCTGTGGGTAAACCGGCTTAGAGGGACAAGGAAAACAAGCCGGCCCCAGGGAGACTAGGGCAGGAACATGGGCCCCTCCCCCTCCATTGAGCTGTGGCAAGGAGCCAGGTCTGGCCCCAAGCCCACCCAACTCCCCCAAACACCCCTCGAGGGGCGACAGCCTAAGTGTATCCTCCTGTTCAGAGAGCCAGTCTAAATACGGAGCCTCAGACATAAGATGCCGCTCAAAACAGATTTTCCTGGAAAAGACCATCTGGCAAAGGAGGTCTAGAGCATCGTCTGTCACGAGAGGCAGTGTTGATCTCCTGCAAGCCAATGTCCGGAATGGGAATGCCTTGATCCCACCTCCCTAGGAAACTCCAGCTTAGTGCTTGTTTTTCCCAAGATCATCCCCTTGCCCAGATGGACAGGCACTCTATCCCACCTCCCACCTCCCACCTCCCTTCTAAGTTGTATCTCCAGGGAAGAAGAGGAGAGGATGGGGACACAGGTCTGAGTATCAGACAGTTCTGGCAAAGTGCAAATCCTCACTCTGCCACTTACTAACCAGGTGACTTGGAACAAGCAGTTCTACCACAAAATGGGAATAAGGGTAATGCCTCCCTCTAAAGACTGTTATGAGGGTACTTAGCACATATGCTCCATATATAGAAGTTGGGTGAGGTAATGCCCCCCAGCTACTCTCTCTCTCAGTCCTGTCTACAGCAGGAAGTCATTCTTTCCAGCTATCTTTGCTCTCTCCCTTTAGGGAAGACCCTGGGAGGCACTATTGGTCAGGTCTGCTCGTGGAACATGCACCCCATAGTTGTCAGGCCAGGACAAGCTGCAGGAGGGAGGCCTCTCAGGGCGTCCCTGGGCTGCAGGGTGCAATTCACCCAAGCATTGAGACTTCAACCTCGCAAGAGGCACCAGTGAGGGAGGCCTTTCAAGGACAACCCAGTCATCCTCCTTTAGCTGAGCCACACCCACCTACTCACTCCACTGGGTGGGAATATTTTGGGGGCTCTGGCCAAACTCTAGGGACCTGCTATGTTTCCACCAGGACCAAACTTTGCAGTAGCCCCAATCAAAAGCCACTGCTTCCCAGCATATATTGGGAAAAGGGGTTGCTGGGAGGACAGCAGGTACACTTTACTGATTCGGAGATCGCAGGCCCCAGAACTTGTAGCTTCCCTGGAAGACAGGTTCCTAACCTCCTGGGGAGAGGGTGGAAGAATGACAGAATGACTGCATCTGCCCTGGGCCACAGGTTGGGTTTGGAGGCAGTCCCAGCCCAGTGTCCCCCCCCCCCTCCAACCACCATGAAGCAGCTCTTGTTTGTAGGATCTAGAAAAAGGAACTGGGGAACCCAGGAAAGTCCAAACCCAGGCTGCCCACCTGCCCTGGCCAAACCCTGAGCCCTCTCCCTGATCCCCATCAAGCTCAGCCCGGCCTATCCCCAGGCTGCCAGGAGTCTTAGGCCCTCTTCCATTGTGGCTGCTGCTTCTGCTCCCTGTTCTCTTCCTGGCCCCCCCAAGATGGCCCCAAGACAAAGGGGTGGGCTATGCAAAAACAATGCCCCCAGTGATCATTCCAGGAAGTCCCTGCATCCTCTAGGAATATCTGAATACCTTCTCCGTATTCAGGGGCCCGCTGGGCAGGGTGGTCCCCAATCTGGACTCCCTCTGCACCTAGCCCCAGCAGCCCACTCCTGGGACTCCTCCCTCCCGCTGCCGCCTCGGCCATTATGTGCCTCCTCAGCCCTGCCTGCCACGCCCCCGTGCGAGCCCCCGCTCTAGCTGCAGAACCGAGGAGGCCTGGCCGCCAAGCCGGGCTGTCAAAGTTGGGAAACTGGAAACAGAAATAAATCCTCAAAGCTGCAGCCTCGTGAAGGTGGCTGCTGGCAGGCCCCGGTACCCAACGCCCCATCCCCGGCCACCAAGCTGCCACTGGCACCCCCCACGCACACGCGTACCCCGAGATTATACAAAAGCGGGGAGAGGGTAGTGGGCCGCGGAGCCGAGAGACAATCGGGCCGGCAACCGCCACCCTCCCTCAGGCTGGGTTCGGGCTTTCCCGCGGCGCCCCCTCTCCCCGGCCCAGACCCGGCCAGCACGGGCTTCCTCTCTCGGCCCCATCTCCATGACAACCGTATCCTTCTGATGCTCCAGACGCCGCGGAATTGATCTGGAAATGTAGCTTTGTTAGCGGACCCGGGCGGGCACCGAGGGCGAGGGCGGCGCCCCCTACCCTGCACGCGGCCCCCGCCCCGGCCGCTCCCGCCCCAGCCTGGCCGCCAGCGGGTAGGATTGGGTCCCGGAGCCCCGCGGCCCCACTCACCGCTGCTGGTCCCCGCCGCGGGTCCGGCCTCTCACGGCGGGGCCATCGGAGGCCGCCGGGCTGCCCGTCCCGCCCCGCCGCCGCCAGTCGGAGCTGCCTGCGCCCGCCCGCGTCCCTTCAGGTGCCGGAGCCGCGGTGTGGAGAGGCTGAGCGAGGGGGACGGACGGCAGGAGGGAGGGAGCGGAGCCGTGAGCTGGAGGAGGAGGAGGGAGGAGCGGGAGGAGCGGGAAGGGCGGGGAAGGGCGGGGGCACTGCGGGCGCGCGAGCGGCGGGCGCGGAGCCGGGATTGGAGCACGGCCCCCAGCCCTGTCCGCCCGCCGTGCGATGCTCGCCCCGGGACCCCGAGGGTGCCGGGGAGGGCGCGGCCCACCCTGTCCCGCCCTGCCCCGCGCGGGCCCTTTAAGAAAGGGGGGGAGGGGAGCGCCCGAGGTTCCGCCCCCTCCTAGCTCCGCCGGGCCCCTGCCGTCCTCGAACCCCCTGCCAGATCCAACCACCTCCGCCCCCCAGGCAGGACCCTCCGGCCTAGAACCTGAGCCCTCGGGACCCGCCAGGCCCTGGAGGTGGAGGGGGCGGGTCCTTGTTCAGGGAGTGACCCCTGCCCCCCAACTCCCTGACACACACTCCAGCCCCCGGGAGACCCCACCAAGAGAGGAGCAGGGAGTGCGGGGGACCAAGGTGAAGGATCTCAGAGAGGGAGACGGAGCCCCTGACACCTAGAGACAGACGGGAGGGAGACCTGGGCTGTGGGGTGAGAAGGAGCCTCGGGACAGAGTGGGAGGGGAGGAGGCCGGACAGAGGAGAAAGAGACAAAGGAGAAAGACCCTGAGGGAGGCAGGAGGTGAGGGGTGGGTCCAACCAAGAATCCACATCCCAGTGCCAGGTCAAGGGGAAGCCTCCCTGGGCAGATATAAGGAGACAGAGAGAGACAGACGGTGCCCTGGGTAGAGGAAACCATCTCCCAAGCCACCTGTCCCATGGTGTCTCCCCAAGGGCAAGTCAAGGCCCTGAAGCCCCCCTCTCAGCCCAGGACTCTAACTGAAGAAGAGGGTTGACTGGCTGTACCTGGGCTAGCCATTAAGAACTTCCTGGCTGTGAGGCACCTGCAGAGTAAGAGTCCGCCTCTCAGAGAGGTGTTAAAGGGCCCCCACCCACATGGATCTAAGGAGGGGGTAGCAGGCCCAGTGCTGGGAGAAGGGAAATCAGGATAGAGTCAGGCCTGGCCACTGGAAGCCACTTTCTACTCCTCTCCCCTACTCCAGCCCCTGGGGGATCACCACACCCAGTTGCTTCCATCTCCAGACCTCAGCAGATGATCCACACTCTGCCCAGTGGGGCCTTGATCCTGCTGCGCTCGGTGAACTCCTATTGAACCCTCAAATTCCTCCTTAAATGCCCCTTCCTCCATGAAGGCTTCTCTGACCTTCTTTCCACCCGTGAACACACAGACATGGACTCTTCTTAGAGAGCAGGAAGAGGATTTGCTGACCTCTTAGGGTGGCAGTAATTGGAGGTATGGGGTCTGAGCTGTGTGTAGTCAACAGTAGGAGCTGGGACTTCATCAACTATGGTGACACCTCTGACAGCCAAGCATCTACCAAGTACTGTTCATGTGTCATATTTAATTCTCAAAACAGTCTCAAAACATCTCAAAACCCATTTTACAGATGAGAAAACTGAGACTTGAAGAGCATAAGTCACTTGCTCACAGTCCCAGAAGGTCTAAATCTGTGAGCACAGCTGGTCAATTAAGAGGGCACTCAGACCACATCCTTCACTGCCCATCAAACCCTAGGACATTACCACAGAGCCCAGAAACAAGCAAGCCACTGTCTGTGCAGGTGCCCAGGATCTTAAAGGGCACAGAGGGAGCCTGGCTTCCCTGCTGTCCTGCATTCTGCCCCCCTGCCCTCTGCTACCTGTAGGTAGAGAAGGGTGGCGACCAGCAGGGGCTGTGGAGGGAAGTGCACGTGGCAGGGCTTAGATGCCACACTTCTCACCCTTCGCACCCATGCCTTCAAGTCACAGCTGGATCACCTTTCTGGGCTCCTACTTCCTCATCTGCCCGATGAGGATGGTAACAGGCCCCCTCTTGTGGGGCTAGGATGGGACCGAAAGAGGTGATGTACTCAAGACCTGGCACACAGATGCACTCAATGGGCCATGGCTGTTTCAGCTGTAATGATTACTTACTCATGGAATGCATTATTTAATTGTTGTCCACCGGATGGACTCTGAGCCCCTTGAAACGGTTCACAGTGTATCCTCAGCATCTAACTTTCAGCATGGCTTAATAAATTACATGGAAGGAAAGAACAGGGAAACAGGAAAGGTAGACACAGCTGTCTCTCCAGCTAACCTGCACTGGGCTGGCACACATAACCTAGTTTCAGCCCCCTGGATCTGTCCCCTGCCCTTTGTAGCTCTGGGAGCCTGTGGCAGGGGCAAGGAGACCCGGGTTCTCGTCCAGTCCCCCCACTCCACACTTCCTAGCTGTGTGGCTATGGGCAGCTGTACCCTTTACTGAACCCTCCTTTCCCCTCCGTCAAGTGGGACCAGCTCCCAAGAGCTCAGAGGGCTGCCAGGAGGCCACAGGTGGGCTCTGTGTGAGTGTTCCAGGTGCCATGAACACTGGAGAGGGGAGTATTGTTACTGTTCCTTGTGGCTACCTTTGCCTTCTGAAAGACAGCAGGGTCAGGCTGGGAATGGTGGCTCACGCTGGTAATCCCAGCACTTTGGGAGGCCAAAGAGGGCTGGATCACTTGAGGTCAAGAGTTCGAGACCAGCCTGACCAACATAGTGAAACCCCCCCCATCTCTACTAAAAATACAAAAATTAGCCGGGCATGGTGATGCATACCTGTAATCCCAGCTACCCTGGAGGCTGAGGCAAGAGAATTGCTTGAACCCAGGAGGCAGAGGTTGCAGTGAACCAAGATCGTGCCACTACATTCCAGCCTGGGTGACAGAGCAAGACTCAGTCAAAAGAAGAGGAGAGAAAGAGAGAGAGAGAGAGAGAGGAAGGAAGGTGGGAAGGCAGGAAGGAAGGAAGTGAGGGAGGGAGGGAGGGAAGGAAAGGGAGGGAGGGAAAGAAAGGGAGGAAAGGAAGAAAAACGGAAAGAGAAAAGGAAAGAAAAGAAAAAGGAAGACAGCAGGGTCAGCATCCCCCTACCCAGGAGCCAAAATAGACTGTGTTTCCCCCATTCCTCAAGGGAAAGAAGAATGGGCAGCTTCTCCCTGTTCCTCCAAGTGACCTGCCTTTCCTCCCCCACTCTGCCTCCTCACCTGAGGGGGTCTCATAAGAAGCAGGTGCCAAGGCTGGACCAAAGACCCTTGCACATGGAGGGGCCTTTTCCCACGGTTTACCGCCTGGCCCTTGACTGGTCCCCAGGGAGGATGAAAGTTATGGGGGTGCCCGGCTGCACTGGGCATGGTCAGCACCTTGGGCAGGGACAGAGGGATCCACCAATTGGAGGGACTCATTTGGGTCCAACCCACAAGAGGCTTGACTCAGAGGCCCCTAAAACACCCAATTCTCCCATCTTCCAGCTGGAAGACTGAGGCCCAGGAGGGGCGACTGGGTAGGGATTCCCCAGGCCAATCCCAGAGAGTTCAATGAGCACCTACTGTGTTCACAGCTCTGTTGTAACCTGCCCCTGTCCCCAGCACCCCCACAACCCCAAGATGAAGGCCCCAATTCACCGATTCTATGTCCCCTCTCCTGACACTTCCCACCTCAAATTTGATGTCCTAGGACCCCTCCCACACTCATACCCCCTCAACCATTTCTAGTGACCTCCCTTTGCTTAGGCAGGCTCTCTGCCTGGGATGCCTTCCCCTTCACGCACCCTCATTTGGCTAATTACTTTCCACTCCCCAGCTACCATCCCATTTCTCTTTACCTATTATGGCAAAGCTCCTTGAAAAAGTTGTCCATGCCGGCTGTCTCCCATTCCTCTCTCTCGAAGGAACTCCAGTCTGGCTCTTATCTCCCTATACAGTCCACTGACACCACTCATCAAAGTCACCAACACAGTTGCTGAGTATAGATGTGTAGGTTGGGCACTGCACAAGGGTGCTGGGGTACACAAAGGATGGAGAGGTATCTAAAACCCAACCTGCTCTCCTTTCACCATGCTGTGTGTCCTGATGCAAGGCTGTATCTGTCAGGGGAAGAGATGCCTTTTTCTTTCTCCCTTTTTTTTTTTTTTTTTTTTTTTGAGATGGAGTTTCACTTTTGTTGCCCAGGCTGGAGTGCAATGGCGCAATTTTGGTTCACTGCAACCCCCACCTCCTGGGTTCAAGTGATTTTCCTGCTTCAGTCTCCCGAGTAGCTGGGATTATAGGCACCCCCACCCCAACCCAACCACCCACACCCAGCTAAACCCAGCTAATTTTTTGTATTTTTAGTAGAGACAGGGTTTCATCATGTTGGCCAGGCTGGTCTCGAACACCTGACCTCAGGACACCCACCTCAGCCTCCCAAAGTGCTGGGATTACAGGCATGAACCACAGCACCCAGCCATGGCCACCATTTTCTAAAGTTTGTACACGGTGCTAGACTGTGGCCTGGTCCTCAGTAACTGCCACAATGCTAAATCCAAAAGTCCATTCACAGGCCTGGTCTTAGCTTCCTGACAGCATCTGATACTGTACATCCCCTTCCTCCTTGACATGCTTTCCTCCCTTGACTTCCAGGACTCCTCACTGCCATGTTTTTCCTCCTGCCTCTCTGGCTGCACCTTTTCATCTTCCTTTGCTGGTTTCTCTGTCCCTCTCTGACCTCCAACACCAGAGCTCCCAGGGCTTAGTCCTCAGTCTTCTCCATCTCACTCTTGCCCATGATGACCCCAGCCCAGCTTCAAAGCCCAGCTAAACCCTGAAACTTCTCGGTGTGTGATTCTCCAACCTGGACCTTTCCACCTGAGATCAGACTCTAATACCCAAGTGCTGATCTGAAGTTGCCACCAGGATATCCAAAAAGCAGTTCTGTCTTAACCCAACCCAAACTGACCTCCTCTTCCTCTTTGCAGTAAACATCACGACCACAAGGCTAGGCTGGTCTCGAATTCCTGGGCTCAAGTAATCCTCCTGCCATGGCCTCCCAAAGTGCTGGGATTACAGGCATGAGCCACTGCGCCCAGACTCAAACCAAGTCTTTATACAGGCCACAAAATCCCATAAGTTCTGGCCCCCACCACTCCTCTGACCTCATTCTCCTGCAGACACACCGGCCCCCTCCCTGTTCCTCCAAAGCACCGGGCACACTCCCACCTCAGTGCCTGTGCTGCTCTCTGCCTAAAACACTCCTCCCCCTGGTATCCGCACCGCCCACCCCTCACTTCCTTCAGCTCTCTGTTCCAATGTCAGCTTTTCTGACCACTCTACTAAAATACTACCCCCTCCTTCATCCACATCTCCCATTTCCCTACCTTCTTTTCCTCCATAACACATATTTATATACCACATGCTTGTCCTTTCTGGGAATGGTCTGTGTCCCCACCACTGCTGCCATCACTAGGCCCTAGGTTCCATGAAGGTAAGAATTTTCCTCTCTCCCTTGTAGATTCCCGGGGGGGCTGGAACAGCACCAGGCACCCAGTGGGCATTTAGTGAAGCACTCATATAATGAGTGCCCACTATTCCTAGTTTGTTGAGTGGGTTTCTTTTTGTTTTTGTCTTGTTTTGTTTTTTGTTTTGCTTTTAGAGACATGAATACCCAGGCTGGAGTGCAGGGTACATGATCTCGGCTCACTACAGCCTTGACCTCCCAGGCTCTAGCGATCCTTCCTTAATAAAGGAAAAAGTCAGCTGTAAATACTAGAAGGGCTTTGAAACACACAAACAAACAAAACCTGGTGTGTGACTGCAGCTGGCTGGTGGGTAGGGCTACTTCAGCCAGGTGTTCAGTCAGGGAAGGCCTCTCTGAGGAGGTGCCCCCAGGCCGGGCAAGTCGGCCTCCATCACAGCACATGTCACACTGTGTCGTGACTGTCTGGACTGGACACTCCATGAGGGCAAGGACCCTGCACACTCCCTCTCAGTCCCCAGCTCCTCCCTGAGCCCACGGCCTGCATAAAGTTGGTATCCAAAGTGATGAATCAAAGAATGAATGAGTGAGTGAGTGGCCAGGGACAAACGCACGCCTGGGCGGCGACCCTGACGGGCCCACAGTAGGGAAACCGTGCAGTCGGGAGCTGGGGCAGGGAGCCACAGAGGCCTGGGGAGGATTCCTGGAGCCCCAGGTCTGGTCTGCAAATGAGGACAACATGACCCACCACTCCCATGTTAGCCAGGAGAGAGCGTGGGGGGGACTCACACTCCTTGCTCACTGGACAGCCCTGGCAGTGGGGGCCAGCAAAGTTGAGGTAAGGGGCCAGTCACCTGGAGAAGAGCAAGGCCACGGGCTGGAGAAAGAGAGATTGCCCAAGCTCTGCGAGCTGCCTGTGCAATCCCTCCCCCAGCAGACGAGCCCTGGCCAGTATGGGGCCAGGGCTGGTGGACAAAGCCCCACAGGAGTGCCAGGGACTTGCAGTGCCGAGAGCCAGCCGGCCGTCGGCCCAAGGCACAGGCAGAGCCTGGCCCAGAACAGCATCTAAGGGCTTTTGTGGGCCTCCGGGAGCCTGTCCAGGAGAGTCCCGGGAACTGGCTGGGGTGGTATGGGGTGGGCAGCCCGCGCTTCCGGAGGTCCAGCTGGCCGTCCGGGCCTGGGTTGATGGGGGTGAGGGGGAGAAACCCCTTGTGCCCCCCCAGTCTCTACCCTAGTGGAGGTCACCCCAACCTGTCCCAGGAATTCGCACTGCTAGAATTAGAGGGGCCAGCCCGTCCCATCACCCGCACTGAGGCCCAGGGAGCAGGGCACGCGGCGCCTTTAGGGTTGACTTCGGCTTGAAACTGACCCTCCCCTTAACCCACGAGTTCCTCCAAGAAGCTGGGCGGGAGAGAGGAGGGCAAACCTTTTTCCAAAATGAAGGGACACGGGACATGTCGAGTCCTGCCCAGGGAGGAGCGGCCAAGCCGGGAAGGTTCCCGCAGGGCGAGCTCGGGCTGGGGGAGGCGGGCCAGGCCTGGGGGCGGGTTGTCGAGGGGGCGTGGGGGTGCTCTCCGCCTCCCTCTGCTGGCCAGACGCAGAATTTCCAGAGCCCCTGTGTCTCAGTGCCCAGCACTGCCCGGAGTCCTCGGCGAAGCGCAGCCCCGCTCGCCCGCACTCCGAAAGGAAGCGAATACAGGTCATATGAGTCATCCTCCTGCCGCAGCACCAGGCCCAGCGACACCCCGAGTCCAGCCGCAGGCACTCAAAAATCATCCTCCGCGTCGGGATCCCGCCAGTGCTGGAAGTCTCCTATCCGCTCCAACCCGGGTATTTCCTCAACTTTGCCCAGGCTGTCTCCGAAGGCCGTGGCGTTACACAACACGGATGGAAAACAGGCTCCCCAACTATCCCATGGTGATCCAGACCCCCGCTTCCTGGTGCCAGAGACCACAGAGAATTGAGGGGAGTTCACGTGTGGGTCCCCGGACGGCGGGAAAGGTCGGGGTCTAACTGGCCGAGATCCAAGAGGCCGCCCCGCCCAGCCCCTCCCGGCCCTAGGAAGGCAGCGACGGAGGCTCTTTTGGGGTCGGGGCGCCACCTGCTGGTGTTTCTGGAAACTGCACCCGCGCCACCAGGCGGACTGCCTGGCTGGGAGAGAACACCAATAAACCCTGGTCATGGCCGCTGACTGCTGCTGAGAGTGTTCTGTGAGCCAGGCTGGTGCTGAGCTCTTGGCACACATGACCTCATTTCACCCTTACAGCACTCCTATGAAGTGTACATGATTGCCGTTTTACCTATGAGCACACTAGCTCAGAAAGTTCAGAGCACCCCTAGTAAGTGGCAGAGCCCAGGCCTCTCTTCCTGGTATGTGCTGGAACTGGGCTTTCTGTTGCACTGGGGCGTGGGGGTGGAGTGGGGGGAGGAACTCAGGAATGAGCTCTAGGAAGGAGGTCTCCCGTTCCTACTCTCACCCCAAGCTTGGGCAGAATCCATCTCAGCTTAGCCTGCAACTCAGGCATGGTAGGAGTCCTCGGGCTTGTTTGCCCCATTCATGCCCATGTCCTTCTCCGCTGACAGCTTGAGAGCACTTCTAGGACAAGGCCAAGGCAATCTGTTTTCATGCCACCTCCATCCAGCACTGCTAAGTGAGTGCCCTCAGCCTCTCTCACTTGGGATGACCACTAGGGCCACACACCCCACACACCCTGCAGGCCCCAGCCAGCCGCTCCTCACTCCCGGTTCGGGAGCTCGGGGAGGTGTACTGTAAGTGGTTGTGCGAGTGACAGAATCCCAACTCAAACTGACCAGTGAAATGGGGCCTCTCTCAGTGGAAAGTCAAGTTCAGGAGTAGGTCAAGCAGTACAGAAGAGGCTCTCAAATATGGTCTTTCTATACATCTGTAGCCCAGTGTTCCTCTGCATTGCCTTCATTTCCAGGCAGGCTCTTCCAAAAACAAGTTAAGATGGCTAAGGCAGGTCTGAGCTTATCTCCAGCTTTGAGGGAAGAAGCCATCCCCATCCCAACAGTGCAGTACAAGCGGAAGTCTCAGGACTCAGTCTCATCGGCCCAGTCTGGGCAACACGGCGAAATGTGAAATGCTCCCAGCCCTGAACCAATGACTGAGTCACCAAGAGTCACTGCCCCTTTGAAGTAAAGCCTGGAGTCGGCCTCAGGTGATCCACCACATGGACTGACTGATGGTGGGTGGGGACTTGTCCCAAAGGAAAACGGGGGAACGTTTCAGGAGAACGGGGACAGCTGCTGCACAGCCAACAACTCTAATGTCCATGACACTTGGGCATACCAGAAAGCCACCTTTTCTTGACCCTAACCCATTTAAAACATTTATTTATTTTTAATAAAGCGAAGTGGGGTCTTGCTCTGTCCCCAGGCTGGAGTGCAGTAGCAGTGATCTTTGTTCGCTGCAGTCTCAACCTCCTGGGCTCAGGTGAGCCTCCCTCCTCTCCGCCTCCTGTGTAGCTGGGACTACAGGTGCCCGCCACGACACCTGGCTAATTTTTGTATTTTTTGTAGAGACGGGTTTTCGCCATGTTGCTGAAGCTGACCTCAAACTCCTGGGCTCAAGAGAACCTCCTGTCTCAGCCTCCAGAAGTGCTGGGATGACAGGCATGAGCCACAGTGCCCAGGCTATTTATTTGAGACAGGGTCTCACTCTGTCACCCAGGCTACAGTGCAGTGGTGTGATCACAGCTCACTGTAACCTCAAACTCTTGGGTTCAAGGGATCCTCCTGCCTCAGCCTCTCAAGTAGCTGGGACCATGGGTGTATGCCACCACTCCTGGCTAATTTTTAAATTTTGTGTAGAGACAGGGTCTCCCTGTGTTGCCCAGGCTGGTCTCAAACTTCTGACCTCAAGCAATCTTCATACCTCAGCCTTCCAGAGTGCTGAGATTATAGGCATGAGCCACTGCACCCAGCATCTAACCCATTTTTAGATTGGAGACCCGTTCCCACATTATCATACTTCCTTCCTTCATTCATTCAACAAATATATATCGAGTCCCTACATGTACCAAGCACTATTCTAGGTGAGCTATATCAGTAAACAAAAAAACACAAAAATCCTTGCTCTTCTGAATCATGCTTCCAATGGGGGTGGGAGGAGAGAAGAAACAAACATAATAAATAAGTGAAGTATATAATATTATAGACAGTGACAAGCACCACAGGGAAAATAGGCCATGAGGAAGGCAATGAGGGCCGGGCACGGTGGCCCATACCTGTAATCCCAGCACTTTGGGACGCCAAGGCAGGCGGATCGCCTGAGGTCAGGAGTTCAAGAGCAGCCTGGCCAACATGGTGACACCCCGTCTCTATTAGAAATACAAAAATTAGCCAGGCATGGTGGTGCGTGCCTATAGTCCCAGCTACTAGGGAGGCTGAGGTGGGAAGATTGCTTAAACCCAGCAGGCAGAGGTTGCAGTGAGCCGAGATAGCACCACTGCACTCCAGCCTGGGCAACAGAGCAGACCCTGTCTCAAAAAAAAAAAAAAAAAAAAGAAAGAAAGAAAAAAGAAAAGAAAAGGAAAAAGAAAGAAAGAAAAAAAGGAAGGAAGGGAAGAGAAGAGAAGGGAAGGGAAGGGAAGGGAAGGGAAGGGAAGGGGATGAGGAAGGTAGACAGGGTGAGAGGTGTTCCCACTTTAAATAGAGTGTTATCAATAGGCACTTTGAACGGATGAAGTCGAACAAAGACAAGAAAGAGGTAGGCTGAGCTAGGTGGCTCACGCCTGTGATCCCAGCACTTTGGGAGGCTGAAGCGGGAAGATCACCTGAGCTCAGGAGTTTGAGATCAGCCTGGCCAACATGGTAAAGCCCGTCTCTACTAAAAATATAAAAATAATTAGCCAGGCATGGTGGTACACGCCTGTAATCCCAGCTACTCAGGAGGCTGAAGCAGGAAAATCATTTGAACCCAGGAGGTGGAGGTTGCAGTGAGCCAGATCACGCCATTGCACTCCAGCCTGGGCGACAGAGCAAGACTCCGTCTCAAAAAAAAGGGGGTGGGGGAATTTGTCATGTAGACATATGGCAGGGGAGATTTCCAGGAAGGAAGAAAAGCCAGTGCAAAGGCCTTGGGGTGGGAATTTGCGGGGCATGTTCATGGACCAGCAAGGAGCAAAGGGAACAGGGAAGGATGTGGGAGGTGAGAGCAGGGAGGGAGCAGGGGCCAGATGATGGAGGGCCTTGTAGGCCATGATGAGGACTTTGGCTTTGACTCTAAGTGACATCAGGAGCCACCGAAGGTTTGGGCCAGAGAACTGATTTGATCTGACTTATATTTTTAAAGTGTCCCTCTGGCTGCTGTGTTGGGGATAGACTGGAGAGATCAGGGCCAAACCCAGTTAGGAGGCCATCGAGATGTCAATTAGCAATCTAAGCAGAGATGTCAGAGTGGCAGACAGAAAAGTCTAAGTGGAGATACACACTGGGGATGAGTGGGTGAGGTCACCACAGGAGTCGGGGAGGGGCGTGTCACAGGACCAAGAATGGACCCCTGAGGCCCTCCCACATTAACAGCTGGGGGAGGCCAGCACAATGGCTTACACCTGTAATCCCACCACTTTGGGAGGCAGAGGCGGGTGGATCGCTTGAGGTCAGGAGTTCAAGACCAGCCTGGGCAACATGGCAAAAACCCGTCTCTGCAAAAAATACAAAAATTAGCCAGTGTGGTGGTGCATGCCTATAGTTCCAGCTACTTGGGAGGCTAGGGTGGTAGGATCACTTGAACCCAGGAGGTCGGGGCTGCAGTGAGCTGAGATCATGCTACTGCACTCCAGCGTGGGCGACAGAACAAGACCCTGTAAAAAAAAAAAAAAAAAAAAGGCCAGGCACAGTGGCTCACGCCTGTAATCCCAGCACTTTGGGAGGCCGAGATGGGCGGATCACGAGGTCAGGAGATCAAGACCATCCTGGCTAACTCAGTGAAACCCCATCTCTACTAAAAATACAAAAAAATTAGCCGGGAGTAGTGGCAGGCGCCTGGGCGACTAAGCAAGACTCCGTCTCAAAAAAAAAAAAAGAGCTAGCGAAAGGGGAAAGGGGAGAAACAAGAAGAGGGACTGAGAAAAAGCATCCATGCAGAGAGGCAGAGGAAAAGCAAGAAATCCTGTAAGCCAAACAAAGAGACAATATCAAGGAGAAATGAGACTGAGCAAGTCAGATGCTGCCGATGAAATCAAGTGAAATGAGAGCTGAAAATCTCCCCTGACTTTAGCAGCATGGAGGTCACTGGGGACCTTGACAAGAGCCGTTTTTGTGGAAAAGACTGAGGAGAACTCAACAGCAGGGTTATGAAATAACAGTTAACAAGTAGCCTGGGCAACACAGCAAGACCCTGTCTATAATTCACAAACTTCAGAGCAGCACTACTCATGACGGCCAAGAGGCGGAAACAACCCAGCGTCCATCAACAGATGAATGGGTTAACAATATGCGCTACATCTGTACAATGGAACATTGGCCTTAAAAAGAAAGGAAACCCTGACACCTGCTACAACATGAACGAATCTGTTTTGAGACAGGATCTTGTTCTGTCGTCCGGGCTGGAGTCCAGTGGTGCAATCACAGCTCATTGTGGCCTTCAGCTCCTGGGCCCAAGCGATCCTTCTGCCTCAGCCTCATAAGTGGCTGAGACTGCAAGTACGCACCACCCTGCCCAGCTAGTTTTGTTTTTTGTTTTTTTGTTTTGTTTTGGTTTTTGTTTTTTGTTTTTTTATTTTTGTAGAGACAAGCATCTTACTATGTTGACCAAGCTGATCTTGAACTCCTGGGCTCAAGTGATCCTCCCACCTCCACCTCCCAAAGTGCTGGGATTACAGGTGTGACTGTGCCCAGCCAGATTAATCTTGAAAATGTTAGGCTAAGTGAAATAACTCAGACATGAAAGAACAAATACTGTGTGATTTCATTTATATGAAATATCTAGACAAGGCAAATCATAGAGACAGAAAGTATGATAGACATGACCAGAGGCGGTGGTGAGTTCTCATCTAACGGATGGAGTTTTTGTTTGTGATGATGAAAAAAGTTCTGTAAATATACTACATACTAGTGATGATTATATGACATTTTGAGGGTACCTAATGTCACTGAATTATACACTTTAAAGAGCGTTGAAAATGGGCTGGTGGTGAGAAACCACACCTGTAATCCCAGCACTTTGGGAGAACTGAGGCAGGCGGATCATGAGGTCAGGAGATCGAGATGATCCTGTCTAACATGGTGAAACCCCGTCTCTACTAAAAGTACAAAAAAGTAGCCGGATGTGGTGGCGGGCGCCTATAGTCCCAGCTACTTGGGAGGCTGAGGCAGGAGAATGGCGTGAACCCGGGAGGTGGAGGTTGTGGTGAGCCAAGATCATGTACACTCAGCCTGGGCGACAGAACAAGACTACGTCTCAAAAAAAAAAAAAAGGTTGAAATGGTAAAATCTTGTGTGTGTGTGTGTCTGTGTGTGTGTATTTTTAGTAGAGGCGAGGTTTTACCGTTAGCCGGAGACGGTCTCTCCTGACCTCATGATCCACCCGCCTCGACCTCCCAAAGTGCTGGGATTGCAGGCGTGAGCCACTGCGCCCGGCTTAAAATGGTAAATCTTATGATATTCTACCACAATAAATAAATAAATAAAACCAAGTGACCTTCAAAAACTAGTCGGGGCTGGGCGCAATGGCTCATGCATGTAATCCCAGCACTTGGGGAGGCTGAGGTGGGAGGATTGCCTGAGCTCAGGAGTTCGAGACCAGCCTGGGCAACATGGTGAAACCCTGTCTATACTAAAATACAAAAAATTAGCCGGGTGTGGTGGCATGCGCCTGTAGTCCTAGCTACTTGGGAGGCTGAGGCAGAATTGTTTGAACCCGGGAGGCGGAGGTTACAGTGAGCCGAGATCACGCCACTGTACTCCAGCCTGGGCTACAAAGTGAGACTCTGTCTCAAAAAAACAAACAAACAAAAAAAACTAGTCAGGCCCAGCGCAGTGGCTCACACCTGTAATCCCAGCATTTTGGGAGGCCAAAATGGGCAGATCACCTGAGGTCAGGAGTTTGAGACCAGCCTGGCCAACATGGCAAAACATCATCTCTACTAAAAATATAAAAATTAGCTGGGCGTGGTGGTGGGCACCTGTAATTCCAGCTATTAGGGAGGCTGAGGCAGGAAAATCACTTGAACCCGGGAGGCGGAGGTTACAGTAAGCCGAGACTGCACCAGTGTACTCCAGCCTGGGCAACAAGAGTGAAACTCCGTCTCAAAGACAAACAAATAAACAAACAAATGAAAAAACTAGATAACAGGCATTTATTGAGCACCTAATACATGCTAGATACTGGACTGAAACCTAAGGCCTATGAAAGGCCCTGTGAAGGGCCACTGGGAGCCTACGTGGGCTCAGTACTGCCCCAGCCCCACCTTCTGGCCCCCTTGTTTTCTTGGGCCCCTGGGCAGGTAAATCCAGGCAGGCAATTATTATGATATGAAATGCTGTGTGTGTGCGATTTCAGAGAGATATGTGATGAGGCCGAGCACAGTGGCTCACGCCTGTAATTCCAGCATTTTGGGAGGCCAAGACAGGCAGATCACGAGGTCAGGAGTTCAAGACCAGCCTGACCAACATGGTGAAACCCTGTCTCTGCCAAAAATAAAAAAAAATTAGCCAGGCGTGGTGGCGGACGCCTGTAGTCCCAGCTACTTGGGAGGCTGAGGCAGGAGAATGGCGTGAACCTGGGAGGCAGAGCTTGCAGTGAGCTGAGATCGTGCCACTGCACTCCAGCCTGGGTGACAGAGCGAGACTGCATCTCAAAAAAAAAAAAAGAGAGAGAGAGAGAGATGTGATGAATGCTGTCCTGAGACTATGGTGAAGAGCCATGGCTGGATCCCAGTCTTATAACCTTGCAGCTGGTCAAGTAATCACTGTCAAGAATTCTGGATGAATAGAATAAGGCACGTGCAAAAGGAGATCTCTAGAGGCTCCATCCTTGGCCCTGGACTTCTCTGGTCCATGGGGTTTTTGTTTTGTTTTGTTAACCAATAATTTGAACAAAGAATTAGAGGCATGCTTAATGTGTTTTTCAAGGACTGGAAGATGAAAGGGGATGGCATCAGAAGCTGAAAAGAGGCAACAGAGTGAATGGTTAAGACCACAATGTCTGAATCTGAACTACCTGGGTTCTAATCTCACCATTTATGACAGAGTCAACCTCTTCTTTGTGCCTCAATTTCCTCATCTCTAAAATGGGGATAATAGTAGCTCCCTCACAGGATTCTCCCAAAGTCTGAATGAGTTAACCAAGGGTCTGGACATGGCGCATATATGAAAGTTTGCTACTCTCATCATTAACAGGACTGGCTGGAGGCCGAATTCAAAACCAACAAGATGGAATTTAATGAGGACAGCCAGGCATGGTGGCTCACACCTGTAATCCCAGCACTTTGGGAGGCCGAGGCTGGTGGATCATTTGAGACCAGGAGTTCAATATCAGTCTGGCCAACATGGTGAAACCCTGTCTTTACTAAAGATACAAAAATTAGTCGGGCATGGTGGTACGCACCTGTAATCCCAGCTACTTGGGAGGCTGAGGCAGGAGAATCGCTTGAACCCAGGAGGCAGAGGTTGCAGTGAGCCAAGATCACGCCACTGCACCCCAGCCTGGGCAATAGAGCAAGACCATGTCTCAAAAAAAAACAAAAAAAGAAAAAAGAAATTTAATGAGGACAAATGAAAAAGACAACATTCAGGTTCTAACAAAGCAATTATACAAGTTCAGGGGCAAGGAGAGCTGGCTGAGCATCCATCCATTCATCTGTCCATGAGAAACAGCCTGAGGTGTACAGTTGATTGCCAGGTCAGCTGCAGCCAACCCTGTCATTGTGACCTTCACTGGTATCCGCCAAGGTGCAGCATCTGACACCGAGAAGGTGACAACCCCTTTGTGTTCTGAGCTGAGAACTCAGTGGTAGAGTGTAAAATGTTGGTGGGAGTGGGAGTGTAAAATGGTAGAACTGCTTTGTTAATAGGTCAAGCAGTTTCTTAGACAACTAAACATATGTCCACCCTATGACCCAGCATTTCCACTCAAGTCCCCAAGAAAAAATGAAAACATATACTTACACAAAGATTGTACAACAATTTCATAGCAGCTTTATTTACCATGGTTCCAAAACTAGAAACAGCCCAGGTGTCTGTCAAGAAGTAAATGGATTAACAAACTATTACACATCCATACAATGGAATCCTACTCAACGATAAAAAGGAACAAACTACTGATATATGCAACAACAGCATGAAGCTCCAGAATATTATGCTGAATGAAACCAGCCAGGTAAAAAGAGTAGATACTGCATGATTCCATGATTATGACGTTCTAGGATGAGCAAAACTAAGCGATGCTGGAAAGAAATCAGAACAATGGGGGCAACCGGAAACTAGGAAACTTTTTGGGTGATGGAAATATTCCATATCTTGACAGAGATGGGCTTATACAAATATATGATATGCATTTGTTAAAACTCAATAAATGGTATACTTAAAATTTGTGCATTTCATTGTATAAAAATTTTGCCTTCATATAACAAAGAACCATACATAAGCATTGAACTCTAGTTCATCATAAACATGTTGAAGTGTTTGGGGGTCAAAGTGTACTGATAGCTGTAACTTGCTCTAATATACATTCAAAAAAGATGACTTGATGGATGGAGGAGGGATGCATAGATAATGACAAGACAAAGATGGCACTAACATAAATTAGAAAACCCGGGAGTGGGTGGCTACGTAGGTGTTCACTATAAAATTTGTTCAACTTTTTTATATGTTTGAAATTTTAACAATAAAACGTGGAGAAAAAGACAGCCAAAAGACTACAAATTGGGTGCAGTGTACACTGCTTAGGTGATGGATCCACCAAAATCTCACAATCACCACCAAAGAACTTACTCATGTAACTAAACACCACCTGTTCCCCAATAACCTATGGAAATAAAAAAAAATTAATAAATAAATTAAAAGACAACTGATGGCTAAGGCCTGGGGAAATCAGCACAGGCCCACAGCTGTCAGCAGTTAGGAGGCAAATGCAGTGCCACCTTTTCGGAAGCAATTTGTCAATATGCACCAAAAGCCTTAAAAATATTTCTGGTCGGCTCACGCCTGTAATCCCAGCACTTTCGGAGGCCGAGGCGGGCGGATCACAAGGTCAGGAGATCGAGACCACGGTGAAACCCTGTCTCTACTAAAAATACAAAAAATTAGCCAGGCATGGTGGTGGGCACCTGTAGTCCCAGCTACTCAGGAGGCTGAGGCAGGAGAATGGCGTGGACCTGGGAGGCGGAGCTTGCAATGAGCTGAGATCACGCCACAGCACTCCAGCCTGGGGGACACAGCGAGACTCCGTCTCAAAAATAAATAAATAAATAAATAAAAGTTTCTGTTCTGTAACCCAACCCTCCCTTCCTTCCTTCCTTCCTTCCTTCCTCCCTCCCTCCCTCCCTCCCTCTCTCTCTCTTTCTTTCTTTTTCTTTCTTTCTTTCTTTCTTTCTACATCAGCTCGCTTGGTCATCCAGGCTGGAGTGCAAGGGCACTATCATGGCTCACTGCAGCCTCAACCTCCTGGGTTCAAGCGATCCACCCACCTCAGCCTCCCAAGTAGCTGGGACTACAGACACATGCCACTACACCCAGCTAATTATTTGCATTTTTTAGTAGAGATGGGTTTTTGTCAAGTTGCCAGGCTCAAAATCTCAAACTCCTGGGCTCAAGTGATCCTTGGCCTCCCAAAGTGCTAGTATTACAGGCATAAGTCACCACACCTGGCCCTCATTGCTAGGGATTTATCCGAAGAAAATGAAGATGGATGTGGGCAAAGATATAGCTACAAGGATGTTCATTACAATATTGATTATAATGGCAAAAAGTTGTAAACAACTTAAATGTCCTAAAACAGGGTATTGGTTAAAGAAACTGTGGTGTCTTTATGCACTGGAGTATTATGTCATTAAAATGATGCATCACAAATATTTGCTGAAATGGAAAGCCATTCTCTCTCTATACAGTTAAGAAGGAAGCAGAGCCTCTGGAGACACCGTTCTCTTGACTAGAGACCCCATCCCATGACATAGGCTACTGAATGTACCACCCCCTGTCCCAAGACTTAGAGTTCTTGGGGGGCCTTAATGTCTCTTTATTGTGACTAGCTGTTTTCCTATTTTCATGACATTCTCCACTTCCCATATGCCTTGTACTTCTTGTGCACTGTCCCATTTCCCCCTGCACTGTCCCTTGGGAACCACACTTATTCCTTCACACCTCGAGTGCCACTAATTGGGCATACAACTTTGACTGACATTTGCGGTGAAGGCATAAC
This sequence comes from Papio anubis, assembly GCF_008728515.1. Taxonomy (NCBI): domain Eukaryota; kingdom Metazoa; phylum Chordata; class Mammalia; order Primates; family Cercopithecidae; genus Papio; species Papio anubis. Next base: position 132,463,414 of record NC_044980.1, on the reverse strand, counting down.
TGGACCTTGTGTGGGACTTTCCTAGGGGGTCAGCACTGAAGTCCTCACTTCTTCATTCTGAAAGAGGCCCCGCCCATGGGGGCCTGGGTTTGCCTTGCTCCCAGGCTCTAGGAGGAGGAAGGTGGTAGAGACTGAGAAGGAATGGTTCTTAGGAGCCTGTCGGGAGGGCAGTGCTTCAGCAAACGCTCCCACATTTCTTTTTTTTATTTGTTTGTTTTTGAAACAGGATCTCCCTCTGTCACCCAGGCTGGAGTACAGTGGGGCTATCATGGTTCACTGCAGCCTCAACCTCCTGAGCTCAAGCGATCCTCCTTCCTCAGCCTCCCGGGTAGCTGGGAACACAGGTGCATACCACCACACGCAGTTAATTTTTGTATTTTTGTAGAGATGAGGTCTGGCCATGTTGCCCAGACTCATCTAGAACTCCTGAGCTCAAGCACTCCACCCACATTGGCCTCCCAAAGTGCTGGGATTAGGGGCATGAGCCACAGCGCCCAGGCTGCTCCCCACATTTCTAGCATGGCCTTTGGAAACTAAATTTTTCTTTGTCATCAAAATTATTTTATTTTATTTTATTTTATTTATTTTTTTTTGAGACGGAGTCTTGCTCTGTCACCCAGGCTGGAGTGCAGTGGCCGGATCTCAGCTCACTGCAAGCTCCGCCTCCCGGGTTTATGCCATTCTCCTGCCTCAGCCTCCCGAGTAGCTGGGACTACAGGCGCTCGCCACCTTGCCCAGCTAGTTTTTTGTATTTTTTAGTAGAGACGGGGTTTCACCGTGTTAGCTAGGATGGTCTCGATCTCCTGACCTCGTGATCCTCCCGTCTCGGCCTCCAAAAGTGCTGGGATTACAGGCTTGAGCCACCGTGCCCGGCCTCAAAATTATCTTATTATTTTTGTCCCAATCCTTAGTCTTCCCGAGCAAACCTGTCTTAGAACCAAATGGCCCTTCAAGCTACTAAGTTAGGCAGAAGTTGCCTTTCTCCCCTACAAGGGCTCCCTCCCACCAGCTTTGAAATAATCTTGCTTTTGCCTCTCACTTTAATGCACGCATTGGTATCTGTTTGCAACAAAAGACCCCAAGGAGCTAAAAGAGGTTATCTCTGGGTGGTGGGATTGGGGATATTTTTCCCTTGTGAATATTTTCTACTTTCTGTATAACAAACATATTTTCTTGTGTTTTGAGAAAAGGTCACTACAGAAGGGGCCATTGCCAATTAGGGTATGCCCAGTGGAGGGTTGCCCAGGAGATGAAGTGCTGAAAAGGTTTATAGGGAACTGGCACCACTTAAGCTGGAGAGAAGGCTGGAATGGGGTGGGAGGACACAGACCTCTCTGCAGCCATCTGGGGCCTGTGTGCAGCAGATGGAGTCACTTGTTCTGTGCTCCACAGAGTGAGCTAGTTCCAACAGCTGGACAGCGCAAGAAGGCCAGCTTGGTCTCACTAGAAGAAACTGTCCTACAGTGGAAACTGCATGCCTTTTAAGGCAGTGATCTCCCCATCACATGAGGTGTGCAACAAGATGGGCAGCCCATTGTCAGGAGGGTTAGAGAGGGGATTTATAGGCTGGCCAGGAGAATGGACTGTGGTTCTTTGAGGTGCCTTAAAGAAGCTCACCAGCTACTCAGGAGGCTGAGGAAAGAGGATCACTTGAGCCCAGGAATTTGAGGCTGCAGTGAGCCTTGATCATGCCACTGCACTCCAGCCTGGGTGACAGAACAAGACCCTATCTTAAAAAAAAAAAAAAAAAAAAAAAGCTCAGAGTGAGTTTTTCGCCTCCCTGAGCACAGTGTCAAGGGAGCTCTGCGACCATGTCTAACATTGGTGAATAGAGGGGATGGTCAGGGAGGACTTCCTGGAGGAGTTCAGAGAACTGACCTTATGGCCCCTCAATCTCCAACCTCTGGGTACATATCTTATTGACCCCTTTTTCTGGGGTCATCCAGCTGTTTCTGGACAAAACAAACAAAGCCTCAGCCCCTGCCTTGCTGCAGGATCCTAGATAATGCCCTGCTCCTCTCTGGGCATCAGGATGCCCTTCTGCTCAATGTTCTCAGCTGAAATTACCCATGCTTTTTCCTCCCGGGCAGGCCAAACTGCCAGTCATGCACTTGGGGGAGGGAGGCTGCTGGGTTTTTTAGGGGGGCCCCGGTTGTATTCCAGTTTACAGCCCTTGGGACTTGGGCCCAATGCCCAGAGGAGATTCAGCAGAGGTGGCAGGGGTCCTGGAAGCAGGCCAGGGGCTCAGCCAGGCTCCCTGGATACCCCTCCCCAGCCCTCAGCGGCAGGAGGTCAGGAAGGAGACTGGATGTTATCCTGTCAGTGTCATTACCATGGTGATGGGGTATATATCTGAGCTCTCCCCAGGGCCCCTGAACCCCTCCTCAGGGACTTTGGGGAGGGGTCTTGGAGGGGGGTATTCTCTGATGAGGCAGAGTGTGGTGGGGCAAAGTGAGGCCACAAGACAGGTGAAGAGGCTGGACGCAGTGGCTTATGCCTGTAATCCCAACATTTTGGGAGACCGAGGCAGGTGAATCACCTGAAGTCTGGATTTTGAGACCAGCCTGACCAACATAGTGAAACCCCGTCTCTACTAAAAATACAAAAATTAGCAGGGCATGGTGGCGCATGCCTATAATTCCAGCGACTCAGGAGGCTGAGGCAGGAGAATCGCTTGAACCTGGGAGGCGAAGGTTGCAGTGAGCTGAGATCGTGCCATTGCACTCCAGCCTGGGCGACAAGAGCGAGGCTCCCTCTAAAAAAAAAAAAAGGAATTAGAAAGGAGAAGAAGAGAAGAAGACAGGAGAAGAAACTCCCTCCCCTACAGATGAGTTCATTTAGGGTGGGGCAGTGGGCAGCGCACAGGCCGGGGGTCAGGCGGGCCTGGTCTGAATTCCCGTGCTAAGTGATCTTGGGTAAGTGGCTCTACATCTCTGGGCCTGTGAGGATGTTGGTATGACGATTAAATGAGACGCCACTGGGATGGTGATGAGCTCATGACTGTATTTTCTCCTCACACGCACAGACATTTGTAGGCAGAAACTGAGCCAAATCGCAGAGCGCCGCAGATGGGCGCCCCCGACCTTCTCGCTGCTCCAAGCTCCCCACTCGGTCTGCCGCGCCCTCCCTCTTCTCATAGCTCGACGTCCTCGCCCGCCCCCGCGCGGCCCTCCCAGGTACTGCAGCAGCCCCCGCCACTCCCGGAGACAGTGCCCCCCACACTCCTGCGTCCCCTGCTGCCTTGCAAAGATCGGGTGTGGAGTAATCTCCTGACCTCAATCCGGCAAGCCCTTGTCTCCAAACCTTCGAAGTCTTGGCTGTCCTTCTCGGAATCTAGCCTCAACTCCTGGGTATGGGTTCCAGATCCATCTTGCTGATCCCAGGCTGGTGGTGGGCGCCGGAAGCAACCTTGGCTGGGGCGGCCAATGGCACTGCAGGCAGGAGGGGGCGGCACAGCACGGTCTCCACAGAGGTCAAATCATGATCTGGGCTGCTGGCGATGTCCAGGCGCACACTCCACGCCCCCAAGTGCACACATCCACAAGCACCGCACTCCCATGGTGGACACAGCAACATCACTACCTAATCAGGCCCTGTCCCTCCCCTGTGCCCTGCGGACCCCGAGGAAAGCGATGCTTACTCTAAATTGCAAATTGAAAGCCTTTCCAGGGGCCGGGCGCGGTGGCTCACGCCTGTAATCCTGGCACTTTGGGAGGCCGAGGTGGGCGGATCATGAGATCAGGAGTTCCAGACCAGCCTGGCGAAACCCCTGTCTCTATTAAAAATACAAAAATTAGCCGGGTGCGGTGGTTGGCGCCTGTAATCCCAGCTACTCAGGAGGCTGAAGCGGGAGAATCGCTTGAACCCGGGAGGCGAGGCGGAGGCTGCAGTGAGCCGAGATCGTGCCACTGCACTCCAGCCTGGACGACAAAGTAAGACTCCATCTCAAGAAAGGAAAAGCCTTTCCAAGGCCCACAGCCCTGCATCCACCAGCCCTGCCCACCTCTTAAACCACCTCTTCCCCCATTCCCCCTGCCCATTATTTACTATTTTCCAGCAAAAATACACAGTGCTCACTCCACACTTCAGGTCCCATGCACTTACTGTTCCCTCTCCCTGAATCTCCACTCCTTACCCCAGATCCACCACTGGCTGCTTCCTTCCCTTCTTTTAGGCCTCAGTTCAAATACCACCTCCCCAAAGAGTCCTTTGAGACCACTGAAGCTAAGAGGCTCCCCACCCTCCATTCCTGAAAAACATGTTTCCTGCCTAATGTGTAATCTAATCATTAGGACAATGCACATCCAAAACAAAAAATGAGACCGAGTGCTGTGGCTCCCGCCCAATCCCTCACTTTAGGAGGCTGAAGCGGGAAGATCACCTGAGTCCAGAAGTTCGAGGCTACAGTGAGCGGTGATATAAAGACATTGAAACCCTTGTCCCTTGTGCACTGTTGGTAGGAATATAAAAGGGTTCAGCCAGTCTAGAAAATAGTATGGTGGTTCCTCAAACAATTAAATATAGAATTATATGATCCACCAATTCCCCATCTGGATATATTCCCAAAAGAATTGAAACAGGAACTCAAAGACATTCTTATATCCCTACATTCATAACAGCATCATTCACAACAGCCAAGCAGTGGCAGCGACCCAAGAACCCATCAGCAGATCCATCGTGGCCTATCCACACAGTGGAGTACTACTCAGTCTTAAAAAGGAAAGAATTATGACATATACAATATGAGTGAGCCTCAAAGGCACTATGCTGATGAAATAAGCCAGTCACAGAAGGACAAATATGGTATGATTCCACTTATATGATGTACCTAGGGTAGTCAAATTCATAGAGACAGAAAGTAAAATGGGAGGCCAAGACAGGATAATTGCTTGAGGTCAGGAGTTCAAGACCAGCCTGGGCAACATAGCAAGACTCTGTCTCTAGAAAAAAAAATGAAAAAAAGCAGGGTGTGGTGGTGTGTGCCTGTAGTCCCAGCTACCAAGAGGCTGAGGCAGGAGGATCCCTTGAGCCCAGGAATTCAAGGCTGCAGTGAGCTATGATTGTGCCACTGCACTCCAGCCTGGGTGACAAAAGCGAGACCCAATCTGAAAAAAGAAAGTAAGGAAGGAAGGTAGGAAGAAAGGAAGGTAGGTGGTTGCAGGGATGGAGGGTGCTGGGAAAGGAGGTGGGGGGAGTTACTGTTTTAATGAGTTCAGAGTTTCAGTTTTGCAAGATGAATGACTTCCAAAGATGGATGGTGGTGATGGTTGCACAATAGTGTGAATGTATTTAATGTCACTGAACTGTACACTTAAAAATGGTTAAGATGATAAATTTCGTTATGTATACTTTACCGTAAATAAAAAGCATGTATCGAAACATTTCTTTGCTTTTTCAATCCTGCTTCATTCATTAAACTATGACCTCCATAAGAACAGGACCTGTATCTGCCTGGTGCACCTACTATGTGCTGCTCGTCACTGAAGACTTGGGGACCAAGACAGACAAGATGCCCACTCACCTGGAGCTCACAGCCTGGGGGGAGGGGAGAAAGATACTGAACAAACAAATAAACAAGAATATTATCACCTATTACCTGCTGTGCAGAAAATTAAAAAGTGAAATGTAACAGAGTGGCTGCATGAGGAGGGGTTTCAACTGGAGCAGTCAGGCATACCATCTCAGAGGAGGTGACATTTGTACAAAGACCCAAGGAACGATCAAGAGTCAGCCATCAAGCATCCAGGAGACACGAGCTGCACACCAAAGAAACAGCCAGTGCAAAGGCCCTGTGCCAGGCATGAGTGTGGCATGCTAGAGGAACAGCAGAGAGAAAAGAAGGGGACATGGAGGAGAGATGAAATAAGGAGGCCTCGGAGAGGGAGAGGGGGGCGGAAGGTGTCCTGCTCACAGAGGAGGGAGGCCTCACTGAATCACCAACCTCCTCCTCACAGCAGGGGAGGAGGGCTGCATGAACCGAGACCTCTAGCGCCCAGCTCTGCACTAAATGCTTTTTAAAGATCAGCTCAGAGAATGCTCTCAACAGTCCTTGGGGCAGATGCAGTCATTAGCCACAATAAAAAGAAGGAAACAGGCTCAGAGAGCTCGGCTGAGCTGGTGGGTCTGAGACTACAGTCAAAGTCATAGAGTGGGAGGAGGGATCTAATGCCCCCTGTGCTACCTTCAAGGACCCACTCTGGGGACGCTGTTTCCTCCCACCCAGCTGCCCTTCCACTCCCACTCCCACTCCCTCTGCCTCAAGGGAGAGGGCCTCGCACAGGAGGCCTGGCTGCTAACTGATTCCTGCCGAGGGCTTTCTGTTCCTCCTCTCACTGTCCCCTAAGAGCAAGCCAAGGAGAGAACCCACCACCTCTCCCTCACCTGGCTGGAGATGGGTACTGGGAGCGAGGAGACAGAAGCCCATCTCCAGTTCCACAACACCGTTTCTGAGGCCCCTCTGCATGCCCTGCCCTTGGAAGGGGATGGACCACGGTCCTTGGATGGCAGCCTAGTGATCAGTGAAGATGCCCACCAAGGCCAGGGGCAACAGCATCTTGAAGTCTGAGAGAACTGATTTCCTCAGATGTTTTACACTGCTCCGGACCCTAAATAGCCTGTGGTACACCAGGGAGAAAGCCAGACTCCAGGGACAGCCAGACCTTCCACCATCTGGGAGGAATGTTATAGAAAGGAAAGCAGGTGGCCAGGAGTGGTGGCTCACGCCTGTAATCCCAGCACTTTGGGAGGCCGAGGCAGGCGGATCACGATGTCAGGAGATCGAGACCATCCTGGCTAACACGATGAAACTCCGTCTCTACTAAAAATACAAAAAATTAGCCGGGTGTGGTGGTGGGCGCCTGTAGTCCTGGCTACTCGGGAGGCTGAGGCAGGAGAATGGTGTGAACCCGGGAGGCGGAGCTTGCAGTGAGCCGAGATCGCGCCACTGCACTCCAGCCTGGGCGACAGAGCAAGACTCCGTCTCAAAAAAAAGGAAAGCAGGCCTGCTTCCTGCCTGCACTCCTTCGCTCAGGCCATTCAGGGCCTCACCCACCACAGTGGCTCCACCCTAGCGGGAGTGCCCAGGGGTGGGGCAGCCCCAGGTCCCCAAGCTCGAAATTCCTCACCCTAAAATAGAGACTCTGCCACCCGGGCCAGTCACAACGTGGGACCCAGCACAAAATGAAAATGTGGAGCTTCTTGTCCAAAAAGCAGAAGGAAGATGCCTAACAATAAAGGCGCTAAAATATAAAACTGTGTCTATATATCTACACCTACAGATATATAAAGCTTTGCTTCTTTTCTGTTGGTCTGCCTCTTGATTTGTCATGAGTTTGTATTTGTTAAATATTATCTTAAGTAAAAAAACTGAAAAATCTAAATGACTAGCATGAATTTTACTATTCATCTTTATATTGTGCAATGTCAGTTTTAAATGCAAATATAAGGATGTTTAACTCATATGCAGAATCATCGAAATTGTATAATTTGTATTCTGTACCTTGTGCACACATGTGTATTTCATTCTTACCTCAAATGGTGGGAAAGGGTACAAAACTTACTCAACTGTTTTCATTTCTTTTCTTTTCTTGACTATGCACATTCTCTCAACATGCTCTGCTTTTAGCTTACGATGTGTGAGGAGGGGCTGAAAGGAAAGAACTATAGGTTGCCTGATCTGTCCCTGTCCTAGCTCATCATGATCAGTGTCACCGGTTGGCTTATCCAGCGAAATAACACGAGGAAGAAGGCTATGGCAGGTTTCCTGCGCCGTTCTTGTTTCTTTTCTTTCTTTTTTTTTTTTTTTTTTTTGAGACTTGAGTCTCACAGCTGTGTCACCCAGGCTGGAGTGCAGGGCGACCCTCGGGCTCACTGCAAGCTCGGCCCCAGGTTCACGCCATTCTCCCCTGTTCTCAGCCTCCGAGTAGCTGGGACTACAGGCGCCTCACCACCTCGGGCCTCGCTAGTTTTGTATTTAGAGACGGGTTTCACCATGTTAGCCAGGATGGTCTCGATCTCCTGACCTCGTGATCCACCCGCCTCGGCCTCCCAAAGTGCTGGGATTACAGGCTTGAGCCACCGCGCCCGGCCTTTTTTTTTTTAGACTGTAGTGGCGCAAACTCAGCTCACTGTAACCTCCAACTCCCCAGTTCAAGCAATTCTCCTGCCTCAGCCTCCTGAGCAGCTGGGATTATAGGCTGCCTGCCACCATGCCCAGCTAATTTTTGTATTTTAGTAGAGATGGGGTTTCACCATGTTGGCCAGCTGGTCTCGAACTCCTGACCTCAGGCGATCCGCCTGCCTCGGCTCCCCAAAGTGCTGGGATTACAGGTGTGAGGCACCATGCCGGGCCCTGCTCACGTTTCTTAGCACACCATTGCCTTCTTCTTGCATCTGGCAAGCTCTGGTTGAAATGGACGGCGAGGTCCCTAAGGGCTGTCAGAGTTTCCCCTTACTCAGTTGTAGACATAGCATGCTTACCTTACACTCACTTTGAGTCTTGCTGAGCCCCTACATGTGGTGGGGTCATCAGAATCCTGTGCTCACAGGCATCACAAGCACTGCGTGCACACGAGAGCCCCAGCCGGCCCTCATGACACCCAGGTTTTACCCTCTCCTCTGTGCACCGCATGCTCCCCTGTCCCACTGGACCCCACCTACAAAACACAAGTTCAAAGATGAAATTATGAGACGTTTCAAGACAGCTACAGCAGAGCATTAAGCTAAGCAGGCCCTGGTGAGCATGGGGCCGTGTGTGACCCCACATCCATGAAGCTGCTCTGCCTCCATCCTCACCGCAAGCCAGATGGAAACTTCCAAGGAGGACTGTGGCTGGCTCAACTCAGGGCAGTGCCCCCGCCAACCCCCATCAGTGTCTTGAGTCCGAAGTGCAGTGACTGACCCAGCCTGGGTCACAAAGCCACCCATGGCCAGGTAGGAGGTGGAGGTGGGGCATCTGTGACTCACTTCACCCTTAGGGAACAAAGGCATGTCCTGAAGGGCTGGGGAAGTGCTGGACAGATGAGGACTCAAGCCACCACAGTCCCCTGCCCATGGGTGAGGGTCAGTGCAGGAGGGCAGTTCAGGCAGGGGAGAAGCCTTTATAACGAAGGGAGATGGGAAGCCTGAGGAGCCATAAGTGCTACAGCCTGGCTGCCCCCCACAGAGGAGCTGGGAGAGATGAGGGCATAGAGGTAGCGGGTCACATGGAGGCCCTGAGTGCCTTCCACTGGGACTTATCACACTCTGACCATACCACCCCTGTCTAGAAGCTTCTCTGCCACCCCATTGCTCTCAGGAAAAAACCCACAGCCTTATCCCTGAGGCCCAAGGCCTGGCCTCCTCTCCCCCTACCCCTGCCGCCACCTGCTCTGCTGCAGCCATAGCCCTGCTCGCCCTGGGTCATAGGCTCTTGGGCCTGTTCTTCCCTCTGCCTGTATCCCTCTTCCCACCATGCTGCTTCTTCGGACTATGCACACTCCCTCCGGGTCCTGGCGTGAGTATCACCTCCTTCAGGAAGCCTTCCCCAACCCGCCAGGCTGGGTCACAGGCCCTGTGCTTCTCCAACACCACTTCCTGGTGACTCATCTTCCCCTGCCCCCACCGATGACAGAATTCCATGAGGGCAGAGACTGGCTCCTGTTCAGGGTAATAGCCCCGGACCCCAACACATAGTAGGTGCTCAATAACGTTGTTGACTGAACACTTGAGTTCACAGGCTGTGGGAGCCTGGACTTTGCATGAGCTACTGTCTTGTCTTACAGATCAGGCAGTTAGTCCATGGTAGAGGGACTGAGTGGCATGATGCACCCACCATGTTGCAGGCCTGATTGGCTCTTTGCATTCCTGACCTCACTTTTTTACTCCCATCCAGCCCAGGAGGGAGGTGTTTTTTTTGTTTGTTTGTTTTAGATGGAGTTTCGCTCTTGTTGCCCAGGCTGGAGTGCAATGGCTTGATCTCGGCTCACCCCAACCTCCGCCTCCCAGGTTCAAGCAATTCTCCTGCCTCAGCCTCCCAAGTAGCTGGGATTACAGGCATGTTCCACCACACCTGGCTAATTTTGTATTTTTAGTAGAGAGGGGTTTTCTCCGTGTTGGTCAGGCTGGTCTCGAACTCCTGACCTCAGGTGATCCACCAATCTCGGCCTCCCAAAGTGCTGGGATTACAAGCATGAGCCACCACGCGTGGCCAAGGGAGGTGTTCTTATACCTGTTACACGGATGAGGAAACAGAGGGCAGCGAGTGGGTCACACTCTCTTTTTTTGCCCTCCTCTCCCCCACCACACACATCTAAACCGCAGCCAGGGTGACCAGCCCACTGGCCTCTCGGCCTGGAGTCCAGAGGTCCTCTTTTATTGGCCGGTCCAGGAGAGAGCTCTCTCACAGCTGGGACCTGTCCTATCCTTTCTCCCTCCTCTTCCTCCCCCTCCCCACTTCCTTCCTTCCTGCTCTAGGATATTCCCTTTGCAGGAAAGGTTCCAGGTTCCGGGGCAAGGCTCCCAGGTTCAGCTGCCCAGGCCGGGACACATGCTTCCTCCATCAACCAGCCCCCTTTGCCCTCCCCAGGGGGGCCGGATATCTGAGCCAGGCCCAGGGGACAGGGGAGCACTGCACAGGGGACAGCTCACGGTCTTCTTGTCCCTCTCTCTGCCTCCAGCCCTAGCTCAGACAGAGGACTCTGGAACTCATCCTGGTGCCCTGGGGTCAGGCACTAGACTTGGTAGGGGCTTTGTCACCCTGCCTATGAGATGGTCATCACTGACAGCCTCTGAGCAGGAGCCTTACCCCTATCAAACTGGTATATATCCTCTTGGATTGCATGTGCTGAATCACTTTGCACAGTACCTGGCACAAAGTGACTGCTCAGTTAACATTATTAACAGCTCCAATCATTGTTATTATTCTTTCCAATATCATCCTCATGTGACTCCATCTTCACAACTCTCCTGGGAAGTAGGTAGAGTTTTTATCTTCATTTTATAAATGAGAAAACTGAGGCTTACAAAGACAGAGGGGCCAGGCGCAGTGTCTCACATCTGTAATCCCAGCACTTTGGGAGGCCAGGGTGGGCAGATCACTTGAGGTCAGGAGTTCGAGACCAGCCTGGCCAACATGGGGAAACCACGTCTCTACTAAAAATACAAAAAGTAGCTGGGCATGATGGTGCATGCCTGTAATCCAAGCTACTTGGGAGACTGAGGCATAAGAGTCCCTTGAATCCGGGAGGCAGAGGTTGCAGTGATCTGAGATCGTGACACTGCACTCCAGCCTGGGCAATAGAGTGGGACTCTGTCTTTAAAAAAAAGGAAGAAAGAAAGAAAGATGGAAGGGACTTGCTCAAACTCAAACCCAGGCCAGCCAGTGCTCTTTATCACCTTACTATCCTGACACCTTCCCTTCTATTTGCCCTAGAACAATTCTTAACCTGCTGGGTGTCTCACTTTCCCCAGCCAGGCAATGGGGAGGATGGAGGAGGCATTTCTAAGGACCTTTAAGTCTGAGGGAACTTACTCACTAATCCATCGAGGTGGGGCTTGCTGAATGGGCACAAAATCACAGCTCTAACCCTGGAGGGTCCTACAGGCCAAGGTCATCTAAACTCAGGACAGACTGCAAGAGTCTAACCTGAGTCCCTTCTGCTCTAGCTCTATCCATTTCCCCCATACACAGAAGAGAGGAAGCCCCGTATTGTGGAGGGGGAAAGGGTGCCTCCCACCTTTCCAGGACTGCTGAAGACTGAGAAACAGGCCCAGGCAGGTGCAAAGAAGGCTAGGCACTGGTAGACGGGCAGAGGCAGAAACAGTCATCCAAGGGTAGGTCCATCAACAAGAATCCCTCGAAGGGCTTAGGGCCAGATAGAACTGCCAGGCCTGGAAGGGAGGCCTCACCCTACTGCCCCCAACCCTGTATCGCCCCCTTCTACAAACAGCACAACAAATCACAGCTCAGATTGTAGACTTCCTGAGTTCAGATCCATCTGTGAGTCCTTCATCTGTGGACTCAGTGATCCACCCCACCACCATTCTGCTCCGCGGTCCCTCTCCCCAGGCCCTGGTTCCACACCTCCCTACCCAATGTTCTCCCTTCATCCAGACCCCAGGCTCTCTATCCAGACCCCACAGAGGGCCCTGGCTTGCCGTCACCCCATCGCCGCCAGCTTGAGGACAGGCCCAGTAAAGGAGGACAGGGGAAGAGAGAGGGAACGAACGCACCACCCCGGGCCAGAGCGGCGTCCTCTCCCCATCAGCCTAGGAAGCTGCACTGCTCAGCAGCCACCAGAGGGCGCGCGCCCCTTCTCAGAGCCAAAGCCACGACGGCGGCGGTGGCGGACCCGGAGGGGTTTGCAGAAGATGCGGGGCAGGGGTGCGGTCACTCCAGGAGGAACCCCCCCGGAACGCAGCCACACCCTGGGCTCGGATTCAGTCCCTGTAAGAAGAGGGCCTTGGATGCCACCCCTCGACCCTCTCCCCAGCCGCGCCCCGCGCTTCGGTCTCCTGCTGACTACTCGCGCTCTCCCCCTCCTGGCCGCTGTGAGCACTGCGGCCCGGCGGAGCTTGGACTTGGAGGGTGGAAGGTGGGCAAGGGGGCGAACGGGGATTTACCTGGAAATAATGTGGCAAGGGGCTGCGTGGTGGGAATATACTGGGCAGAACGAGGTTGTAGTGGTTAGCACTAGGTGAACAGAAGTATGAAGAGGTACTGGGAACTACAGTGGATGTGCAGGGTACTGGGCCGATTAATAGGAGGGCACGGAGGGGCCAGTGGGCAGGTACTGGGGACAGTGGTGGTCCCTGGGGGCTATTTAAGTGGTACCAAGCCTAAACTGGAAAGAAGGCGCTGGGTGGTTTCCTGGTGGTAATGGGGGCCCTGAGTGCACATCGGAAGTACCACTGCATAGGCACTGGGGGTACTGCATAACAACTGGAGACATTGTGTGCTGGGAAGTACTGGAAGGCAGTGGGAAGATAGCGAGTGCAAGGAGCACTGAGTGGGAACTAGGGGTGGGAGGGTCACGGAACGCGCAGTGGGAAGTACTGAGTGAGTCTGGGGATATGGCACAACTGAGAGGGTGAGGGGGTATTGGAAGGGTTCGTGGAAGGTACTGGGCATTATCTATGAGAAGTGGGGACATGGGTGGACATCGGGTGGGTCATGGAAGTCACTGGGGTCACACTGAAACCCTGGAACAGTATGGCACTTCCCTGGCTGTGCCTCAGTGCCTCTCCACAACAGCGCCATTTTCACAGCCAGGACTTAGATCAGAAATGTCCCTTCGCCAGTGAGGGTCTCCTGCCCTGACCAGAACCTATTCCTGCTTTCCTGGCCGGTGTGGAGGGTGCTGCTCATAGACAGAGAACAACCTCTATTATCTACCTCCCCGAGAAGAGGGGGGAAGTAAAGGCAGGTCAGCCCCTTATCCCTAGAAAAATAAGGAGCCCCCTGCTCAGCTCCTCCCATCAGGCTTCGGCCTCCTGGCCCAGCTTGCTGGCTGCTGGGCCGGGAGGGGCTGCCAGGCTCGGCCTCCTGCCCACTGCGGGGCGCCGGGGGAGGGCGGCGCGAGGCTCGAGATGCCGCGTTGCCATGGAGACGCTGCCGCATCCTGACTGCTCCTGGCAACGGGGTCCCGCAGCCAGGCAGGCGCTCGGCGGGGACCCCAGGGAGCGGGCGCGCCAGGCTGCCCACGGCGCCGCCAGACCCCTGGGACATGGATATGGCTCCCCCACCCACAGGCGCCCCTCACTCACACTCCCAGGGGCACACGATGTACATACGCGCCCCAGCTGCAGCAGCCCAGGCGGAACTGCAGCCCAAGCCCTCCCTGCAGCCCCCACTCATTAATTCAGCAAACATTTGCCGACGGTCTCAGTGCCAGGCGCGAGCTGGCCACTGCGGTTGTGGCAGCGACAAGTCACACGGGGACGCCGCATTGCCCCCCTTCCCCCCCATCTCACAGCCCGCAGGGGAGGCAGACACAGAAACAGTGTGATCAATACTGTGACCCCAACAACAGCCACCCGCTGACTGTGTGCTCAGCCCTCCTCATGCAGGGTCTTGCCTAAACTGTAAAACCCTTGGGAAGCACTGTGAGAACTCCTTTCCACAGATGGGGAAACTGAGGCACAGGGGAGCTCATCTATTCACCAGAGGCCATGTAGTTAGGGTGAGGCAGAGCTGGACTTCCCACTTGGATCTTGGTGACTTCCCCACATTACCCCTGCCGGAGAATTTCCCAAGCACAGATGAGGGAGGACCCGACTCAACTGGGGAGGCAGCAGAGAGAATTTTAGACTCAAGCTTGGGTCTTGGGAGAAAACGCAAGTCGGCCAGGCATAGCAAGAGGCAGGAACACTAGGCTGAAAGAACAGCTGGTGCAAAGACCTGGAGAATGTAGACTGGCAAGCTGGGTGTGACAGCAAGGGCAGAAAATGTGGTTAGGAAGCTGCTTGGAGGCCAATCCTGGAGGCTCGCTGTGCCAGGTCGAGGGGACTGGCCTCCATTCCGAGAGGAGTAGGGAAGGTGTGAGCAAGGGAGGGCATGCCTGACTGTTGCTCTGGCAACCCTGAGGGTGAGGGCTGGTCCAGGACGAGTGAAGCTGGAGCTGGGAGACTAGAGCACAGGCCATGGTCATCATCCCAGCAAGCGACAAGTGGGCCCACTCGGCTTCAGTCCAAAGTGGAAGCAGGACACGGCCTTCTTGTCTTCCCCGGCAAAGATCTTCTGCCTGATTGGGAATCCAGGGAATGACCCCAGAGCTAGATGCCTGACAAGGTGGGCACCCCAGGGGGAGCCAGGGCTTAAAGACAGTGAGCACAGTGAATGGAAACATGCTTCAGAGTGACGTGAGGAACAACTGAGCTAGACTCCTGGAAGGACTTCCCAGGAGGAATGAGTGTGAGGTTCTGAGGCAGGCCAGGAGATCCTTGAGAAGAAAAGAAAGAGCCCCACACACCTCACACATCTGGACACGGGAACAGACAAGATGTATCTTCCAGACCCTCCCCAGGGTTATTCCTCCCTGGCCCCACCCAGCAGAGCCTGTTCAGGTACCCCACTGAGGAGGCACAGCATCCGGCCCCTAACCTCCCCCCGCACCCAACAAGGTTAGCCTAATTTTTTCCCTTCCGTGGATTCAGGTCATTGCTCTCTGTCCTCTCTCTGAGGCGCTGCAGAATGTGACTAATTCCCTCCCTTCATTTATGGGTCCTGTTACCTGGAAGGTATTTATAGCGCAACAGCCTCCCTCTCTCCCCAGCGACTCCGCTGCTCTCCCCCCAGGCCATCTCTCCCCACTCGGCCAACCTTTGCCTCTCCTCTCTGCTGCCCACCTCCCCAGCCGGGCCTCCTGTCCTGCCATCCCCCTGGCAGGAAAGGGGGCTGGCTCTGCTGGGAGGGGTCTGACCAGTAGCCTTTCCGAGTGGAGTGCTATCTGCAGGGGAGATGCCCCTCTCCTCTTGGACACCCTAAAAAAGGCAATCTAGGGCCAAGCTAGAGAAGGATGACAATTGGTTGACCCCTCTGTGACCTCAACAAGCAGTCTGGTACTTCAACTAATAATAGGCAACAATTATTGAGTGCTCACCATGGGCAACACAGGGGATACCAGAGTCTATGCATAACATTTCTTTACTTAGATAGGCATGGTGGTGCACACCTGTAGTCCTAGCTAGTCAAGAGGCTGAGGTGGGAGGATTGTTTGAGCCCAAGTTTGAGGCTACAGTGAGCTATGATTGTGCCACTGCACTCCAGCCTGGGCAACAGAGCAAGACCTTGTCTTAAGAAAAAACAAATGAAGGACTGGGCGTGGTGGCTCATGCCTGTAATCCCAGCACTTTGGGAGGCCAAGGCGGGTGGATCACCTGAGGTCAGGAGTTCAAGACCAGCCCGACCAAACATGGTGAAACCCTGCCTCTACTAAAAATCCAAAAATTAGCTGGGCATGGTGGTGCACACCTATAGTCCTAGCTACTCGGGAGGGTGAGGCAGGAGACTCACTTGAACCCAGGAGGCGGAGGTTATGGTGAGCCGAGATTGTGCCACTGCACTCCAGCCTGGTGACAGAGCGAGACTCCATCTCAAAAAAAAAAAAAAAAGAAAGAAAGAAAAATTATTGAATGCTTACTATGTGTCAAGCATTATTATTATCCTTCATTTGCAGATATGGAAACGGAGGCTCAGAAAGGCTAAATGACCCTCCTCAGGTCCTCATGGTTGGGATGAGGTACTCCTGGACAGCTGCCTTCCAGAGCTCTGCCTGGTATTGGAAACTCACCTTAAAAGGCAGGCAGGGTGAGGGCTGCAGACAGCCAGGGGTTCCTGACCAAAACATATCTCACAAAGTCAACAGTGTCCCCACTGGTCCTAAGCCATGGATGATCTCCCTGAGCACTGTCAGGAAACAGCACCAGATGGAGGCCACTAGGCTACAGAACACTGCCTGTCGCACACACATCTCTTCCTCCAAGCAATGGTCATGCAAGAGCAGAGGTTAGAGGGTGCTGATCTAGCCAAGTACAGGGAATAAGGGAATCAGGTGTCCATGGAGGATGAAGGGGAACTACAGCAGAAAGGACAGAAAGAAGACCCCGTGAGGGACTTATAGGCATATAAGGCTGAGGCAGGGACCGGCTGCTCTTTCACATCCCCGCTTCACAACTGTGCAAAGCCCCTTTTGCAGCCAGAAGCATGGAAACCCTGACAGGTGAACAGACTGATTCAGCTTTGTCCAGATCCTCTGGCCAGAAATTCTACAACACTGATTAAACGATTTCTGGGAGACGGGAAAGAATAGAGGAGAAGGCTGAGTTCAAATCCCAACCTTGTGCTCACAAGCATAGTGACATTGAGCAAGTGACTTCGCCTCTCTGTGACTTGATTTTCCCATCTGTAAAATGGGCTGACATCACATCTTACTCACAAGTGGTCGTGAGGACTCAATGATGTGGATCAGGCAAAAAAACTGAGCACCAGGCCTGGCACGCAGCAGGGACTCCAAGATGCTGACGGGCAATGCTGTGGTTTGTATTTGCCCCTGAGTCTTTCTTCTCTCACAGATCTTCCCTGAGACGAGGGCATCTTGAGGATAAGGGCTGTATTTCCCTTTTATTTATTTGTGTATTTATTTTTATTATCCTAACCACTAGACCACCAGGGAAGGGCTACATTTCCTCCATCAGCCTAACATTGACCTTGGGAGCAGGAGATCCCCAGGGCAGGCTGCTGTTGGGAATGAGCATTCATTGCTGTTTTCGTTATTTTCATTGTCATCAGTATATCATTCTCTATTGGCTGTAGCACCATCAGCACACACCCAACAGGCTTGTGGGTTGTTTGGGAGAGCCATTGCTCCTCATATTGCCGCAAAGGCAGACCACAAGCCCTATGCAGGGTGCACCCTGGATCTAGCAGCTCTCATTATACCCCATTTGCCACTACCCTCCTCCATAGGGTGCCAGGAGCCTGCCTGGAAGAAGAAAGCCACTGAGTCATTCTGATTCCTGCTCAGGGAGCCAGAATCAGCAGCAGAGCCAGCCAGCCCATCCAAGGGAGGATCAGGGGCAGAGCTAGAATCCTGGGACTCTCCTGGCAGCACAACCCAGGGGCTGAGCATGGTGGCACCAGGAGCCAGATTTGGGAGAGGAAGTGGAGGTAGGAAATGCAGGGCTCCAGTGGCTGGACCCTGACAGAACAAGAAGGGGCAATGGCAGGCATCTGTGAGCACACCTGTGGGTCACCCCGGGAACACACCTGTGGATCTGGCACCAGGCAAAGTCTCCACCACCCTGGGAGACAGAGAGATCAACCCAATTGCAGGTAAAGGCTACAGACTCGGAGAGGTTCCATCAGCTACCAGAGGTCACACAGCACCTGGTAAGAAGGTTCAGGCAATGCCTGCTCAGATGCCTACAATCCCTGATCCTCATGTCCTGAGTGCATGGCCAGGCCCAGGGCTGGGGTAGGGGGAATAGAAGCAGTCAGCAACCCTGTCCATACTGGCAGATGGAGGGTGGGACCAGGCATCACAGGAGATTGAGGACCGAAGGTCAGGGAGTAGGGCAGGAGAAATGAGGCATTCTGGGCAGTGGGCTACAACCTGGGCCTAAACATCGAAGGCCTTTGTCCTCAGCCTGGCTCACCCCAAGCTTATCATGTGACCTTGGGCAAGCCCTGGCCTTTTTCTGAGCCTCCGTTTCCCCAGTTACCCTATGAAAACTCTGAGCTCCAACACTCTCCCTATCAGTTCCGAGTCAGGCCTCCCCAGGCATGCCAGCAGGGCTGACAGGCTTGAGGGGCCAGAGAGGGGCCTGTGCCCAGGCGGCCGTCCTCTCCCCACCCATGGGCACACAGGGTCTTCACTGAAGAAGCACGGTGTATACAAATAATTAAACGGAAGAATTGGAGTGATTAGGGCAGATGATTATTGTCAAATTATGATTTATCTTGTAGTGGAATTAGTATTCCCCCAAAGGGCCCGGCGTGGCGCGGCGCCCGCCACGGCCCGTGATTAATCGCCGTCTCCAGAAGGTCACCTCCAGCCACTGCAGATTAACTCAGTGGGGAAACTTCTTTCCGTAATTCAAGCTGTTGTTCCCACAACCTGTCATCCGCCGCAGAAAAGGACGATTTCGTCAGGGAGCCCAGGGCCGGGGCCAGCCAGCTCCTGGGCCCCTCCTGGCTGCAGACATGATATATGGTGCGTCCCGACACGGGTGACCACGAGGGGGGGCAGCATCCGCCCGTGTGGTGGGCAGCAGGAGGCAGGAGCAGGGAGAATGTGGGGGAAACGAGGCGCCGCCAAGCAGAAGTAGGCTGTGAGTGGAGAGAGAGCGCGCGGGCGGTGGCAATTAGGAAGAAAATTGGATTTTTCAGCGTCCAGAGGCAGCTGGGATCTGCGGTGTGCGGTGCAGCCAATCCTCCCTTTCCAACACACACAGGCACCCAGCTCCAGACAGGCAGGGACTCCCCAGGAGAGACGGAGAACGGGGGAGGCCATGGGCCTCCTTCAGGAAGATAGGAAATGTAGAACCAGACCAGGGCAGAGATTTCAGCCCCCAGCTCTGTGACCTGCACCACCCCTAGGTCTCCCCTTCAGTGCTACCTGGAGCATGGAATGCGAGCTGGAGGAGAATCCACTTACGAAGGCCCCTGCCAATCCAGCAAGAAGAACGTGGTGAGGACTGAGGCTGGGCCCAGCAGAACCTCCCACCAGCGGCAAGAAGGGGCCCCTGGGCAAAGGCAGCTTTCCTGACCTTGGAGCCAGAACCAAGATCCCATTCCCCCAGTGGGAGACACTGCCCAAGCCACATGCCCAGGTCAACTGGAGCTGCTAATCATGGCCACCTCTGTCTGGCAGCCCAGGCCAGGTCTGGGAGGAAGCATGGAATCCCTGGCCTGTCTCCCTGCGCGTGGAGAACAGTGGATACAAAGTCCCCAAACCCTGCCTCCTCACTCTGGCCTCACTCCCCAACCTCTAGTTCCTGGATGCTGGGAGCAGGGTAGTAAAAGGCATAAATGCCTCCCCTTCCAGTCTCTAATTTACCTTCCAGCCAACCCTGCAGGGAGGATGGTTTGTGCCCACACCACACAAGTGAGGAGGCTGAAGGAAGGTGACTTCCTGCCCTGAAGCTGCCCTGGCTCTCCAGCACCCTCAGGATTACTTTCAAGATCTTTCGAGGCCCTGCCCTTGCTGCCTACATGGTCCGCAGCACTTTACAGCCCCACCCCCTGCCCTTCTCCCCACCTCCAGAAACACTCACTGTGCACTATTCTTTCAGGCCTCTGGGCTTCAAACATTCCTGAAATGTACTTCCCGTCCCCAGCCCTCAACTGGCAAACTTCCATTTATCTTGCTCTATCCAGCTCACTTGTCTCTTCAGAAAGAAAGGGTGCTCCTGGGCCCACTAGAAGCCTCGCCCTTGTGAGCACAGATCACCACCCCGTGCAGAAAGCACACTACACTGGCCTCTCCCAGCAGACAAGGCACTCCTACATATATCTGTGGCCTCCTACACCTGTCTCCCCAGAGCAGGGCAGACTAACCCAACCCAAGTTGGTACTCAAGAAACCATTTGGGTATTTTGTTTCGTTTTGTTTTGTTTTTGAAACAGGGTCTCACTCAGTTGCCCTGGCTGGAGTGCAGTGGCACAATCCTAGCTCACTGCAGCCTCTATCTCCTAGGCTTAATCTATCCTCCCACCTTGGCCTCCTAAAGTGCTAAGACAACGGACATGAGTCACCATGCTCAGCCTCAAGAAAGCATTTGTAAGACACCAGGGGCTGGTGAGGGACCTGCACTCCTCCACTCTCCTCAGCCCACAACCCCGACTTGTCGACTTGTCAGGCCCCAGAACTAGGGTATGCTGGGGAGAGGACAGAGGTGAGAGTCCTTGCTGGCTGCTGTCCTCAAGGTCTGGAGGCCTCCTTTTAGTTAAGAACAGAAGCATATATTATGTATACGTTGGTTTGCTCAGAACATTCTAGGGTTGGAGATATTTAGAGTTGTGAAGACCCAGCACTGTTTGGAAGAGAAAATCTCTTTCTCTCCCTCTTAAGGGTGGGGACGGGGGAACAACTCTTTCCAAAATCATTGGGACTAACACTGGCATTTTATTTGGGGGAAGAAGGGGGCTTTCCATTCCCTTCAGGGACTGCCTGGCAGACACTACCCCCCTTGAGTCTTTGGTTGATGGTGATAAAAACACCCATCCACACTACATCTGATGCTCAAAACACCCTTTGCTGTGTTCTCACTGACTCTTAAGGGACAAGCTGAAGAAGCTTGTGAACCCCCTTTTACAGATGCAGGCGAAGACCAGGGTTGGTTGGGGTGGTGGTGGCAGGTGATTTGCCCAATTGCTGTAAGCAGTGGAGATGGCTGTGAGTGTGAGGAGGATGATTCTAGACCCACTGCCCACCCAGCCCACTCTGTGGCTCCACTAGCTTCTCACAGAGGCAGCTCTAAACCCTTTACCCCCATCCTAGAGCCCAGGAGGGGTGGGAGAACGGCAGATGGCTTGGCTAGGGGCCCTCCCAGGAGATAACCCGCTTCATGCAATCTATGGGCCTGATTCCAATCCCAGCCATGCCCCTCACTATCCTGGACCTTGAGGTCACTTTCCCTCTCTGTGCCTCTGTTTCTTTGTCTGTAAAAACATGAATGGAGACTGGGGCCTGACCTGCAATTAGGAAGTGCTCAAGAAATTTGAGTTGTGCTTGTTTTGGGTGGTTTTATCACCTTCATCACCTCACTATCCCTTGTGGAAGAGTGGGGGAAGCTAATAGCTTCCCCATTTCCCAGCAGAGGAAACTGAGTCAGGGCATAGCCTCTAGCGGACAGAGGACATCACCAGATAAAGGATCCTGAAGGCCAGCCATGATTCTGCCCGCCCCCTCTCAAGTCCCTCCATTGCTCCTAACCCTTGGAAGACAACACAGTCTCCCAGCCAGAAGAATCCCACCAGTTGGGTTCTTCCCTATTCCTAGGGCGCTTTGCTGAGTCCTGCCTCCCGGCCTGTACCCAAGCTGGTCCCTCCACCTAGAATCTCCACCTAAATGCCGCTCCCTCCACGAAACTACCCCCAAGGGACCCTGTGCCCGGCTGAACCGCAGCCCAGCCACTGACCACCTGATCACCCCAGGCAACCCTCTGAACCCCGCACGGGTTAGGCAAGGACTTCCCAGTCTGACCCTAGATGCTTGAGCGGGACCCCTGGTGGGTGCCCCAACCCCGGGGGAGCGCAGCCCGCTCCCCAACCCCACTCCCTCCAGAGCCGCGGCCCGGGCTTTGATCCGGCTGCCTCTGTGCCCCGAACCTGATTGGCATCGAATTACGCCGCGCGGCGGAGGCAGATAATGGCGGGAGGCGCGGCAGACATGAAAGTGGGGGCGCAGCGGCAGTCCGGGCCGTTGTTAATGACCCAATAAAAAGGAAGAGGGGGGAGAAATAACCCTCCCTTCCCTCCCCGCCCCCAGACCGCGACCGGTGCACACAAAGCCGCCGCCGACTCGGAAATTACGGAGGCTCAGCCCAGAGCAGCGTGACCGGGGGCTGGGGGCTGCGCTCACCTGGCGGAGCGCGGGAGGGCGGGCGGCAGCCACGGGGACACTCGCGGAGGCACAGACACAGCCACACTGACAGGCGCATACACTGAGCCTGTCTTTAATAGTCTATTTTCATGATTTTTTTGCGTTGTGTATTTTTTAAGTATACGAAAATATTTTATTTCCTAATTACTGAGATTTGTTGGAGTCCGCTTAAGTTCTGTGCCGACACTAGTCCAGATCCTGAAACAGTCACACAGACAGCACCATTTAGTCATGCACACGGTGTGTCGCATACACACAGAACAGTTACAGTCTCACACACAGTCACACACGGATACAGAGACACAGTCACAGCATCACACACTGTGGCACCTAGAGTCTCTTTCGGAAACAGGCACGGAGCCTCATGCACACGCACACATACCCAACAGGGCCGCAGAGATGCTCACACAGAAACACACCCAGAAGCAGGACAGACACAGACATGTCAAAGACACACACAGAGAGAGACAAATAGAGAGGAAGCTCCCAGGAACATACACACATCACACAAGCTGTGCAGAGAGGGACACAGAATGATGCAGGCAGAGCTACAAACACAAACATGCAACAATATAGAGAGCAGCACAAACCTATGACGTCCCAAAGATACCCATGCACACAAACACCCATGCATGCTGGGACACACACACATCCAAGCACAAATCCCCTCCCCACTAGCATCTCTGGGACACACCCTATATACCCTCTCAGCCACCCATTTCACACCCACACTGACACATGTTCAAGTGTATTCGAGCTAGAGCCCACGACTGGGTTGACCCACAGCAGAGATGGGGTGGTGTGGCTGGAATACAGACCCCAGAGGATCCATCTACCTACCCAGGACATGACAGTGGGAAGGGGCGTGAGTGGTGCTGCCTCAAATCCATGAGGCTGGGGCAGATGGCTTAAATTGTCAGAATTTCAGTTTTATTCGTCTATAGAATGGGGTTCAGCTCCTCCCCTACGGGACTGTCTGCGACTCAATAAGCAAGCACTAAATGTTAGCTGCCATTATCATGTGGATTCCCTTGGGGGCAGCCCAGACCGTCTCCACTGCACACACACACACACACCCCTGGGCTCCCAATCAAACTCTGCTGCTAAGGAGGTCCCTCTTTTTTTTGTTTTTTTGAGACAGGGTCACCCAAGCTGGAATGCAGTGATGCAATCACAGCTCACTGCAGCTTCAACTTTCCAGGTTCAAGTGATCCCCCAACCTTAGCCTCCCAAGTAGTTGGGATTACAGGTGGGTGCCACCATACTGGCTAATTTTTTTTAACTTATTTGATTTTTTTTTTTTATTTGAAGCAGGGTCTCACTCTATCACCCACGCTGGAGTGCAGTGGTGTGATCTCAGCTCACTGCAGCCTCCGCCTCCTGGGATCAAGCAATCCTCCCACCTCAGCCTCCCAAGTAGCTAGGACCACAGACACGCACCACCACGCCCCGGTTATTTTTTTGTATTTTTAGTAGAGATAAGGTCTCACCATGTTGCGCAGGCTGGTCTCAAACTTCTGAGCTCAAGCGATCTGTCCAATCTCCCAAAGTGCTGAGATTACAGGTGTGAGCCACCACACTCTGCTAATTTTTTAATTTTAGAGATGGGGTTTCACCATGTTGCCCAGGCTGGTCTTGAACTCCTGGGCTCAAGTGATCCTACAACCTAAGCCTCCCAAGTAGCCAGGACTACAGATATGCAACACCCCACCCAGCTGATTTTTTAAATGTTTTTGTAGAGATGGGATTTCCCCATGTTGCCCAGGCTGGCCTCCAAAGTACTGGGATTATAGGCATGAGCCATCATGCCCAACCCCTCTTAAATCTAATCTGAGTTCCTCATTCTGTAATCTAAACCCAACTCTGGGTTGGGTGCAGTGGCTCACGCCTGTAACCCCAGCACTTTGGGAGGCCAAGACAGGTGGATCACCATGGCCAACATGGTGAAACCCCATCTCTATTAAAAAATACAAAATTAGCACGGTGCAGTAGCACATGCCTGTCATCCCAGCTATTTGGGAGGCTGAGGCAGGAGAATCGCTTGAACCTGGGAGGCAGAGGTTGCAGTGAGCCGAGATTGTACCATTGCACTCCAGCCTGGGCAACAAGAGTGAAACTCCATCTCAAAAACCAAACCAAACCAAACAAAACAAAACAAAACAAACAAAAAAAACAACTCTGGGAACAGGGACATCTAGCCTTTCCTGCTCCAAAAAGCAGCCCCATGTGCAGCAGGGGTCCTGAGGGCAGATGGGACTCCTGTGGGATCAGTCTCTAGGGCTTGGCCTCTCTGGGCCTTGGTTGTCTTCACCATCAAATGGGTTAACAGCATCAGCATCCAACACAAGATGCTTCTGGGAGGATGAAATAGCTCTTAGGCTGAGTTCATGGGCCATGGCTAGAGTTGATGGTCCATGTTAGGGTCAGAAGTGAGGGGTCAGGATGCACACACCCCTCCCACTAGGACAAAAGTCCTCACTGTCACTCCTTCTTAGGTGGATAAGGGGACTTTATGAGCCAAACCTCAGAGCCTAATTAATGCAGTTAATCACAGGCCCAGCCACACTAGCCATGGGGACAGCTGGGATGGAGGGTCACAGCTCAGTTACCCAAAATGATGGAGGGGCAGGAAACAAGGTTATTGGTGGCCTTCTCCTCCCCCATGGCCCTGAATGGAGGCTTTCCTATGCCCTGCTAATCAGTGCCCATCCTGCAGCCCCAGCTCACTGGGCAAGTCGCTTCTCGTGTCCAAATCCAGCTTCTCCTGCTGCAGCTCAGGAAGCACGTGGGATCTGCAGTCAGGGTCCTGGCTGTCTCTAATCAGGCAGGTTAGTTAGATTGGTCTCCCAATGGCTGGGCTGAGTAACACTGAGTTTGATGGCGATGGTGGGGTGGGTGGATTGAGGCATAACTTCTTGGAGTCCGGTGTCTAGCCCAGGAGAAAGGCAAGAATGAAGACAGGAGCTGGTGGCAAGGAAGAAAATGCCCCCTTCTCCCTCAAAGGGGCCTGTGCATGTGATGCTTTATGGGGGGTAGGGGGGCGGAGGGGGTGGTCGAAGACTGGCCAGGGCTGCAGCAGGAGGGGGCAGCCCACGCGGGCAGGGGAGCTGCCATGTTATAAATCACCCTCGACTCAATTAGAGCCTGTGAAAGGTTGTGCACACCCAGCAGAAAGCTCCGCTCTTGGCGGGCAGCCAGCAATCTGAGGGGGGTGGGGGCGAGAGCTTGTGTGTACCTACGTGTGTGTATGTGTGTGCCTGTGTCTTACTGTGCAGATGTGCTTGTGTGCCCTTGTGTTTCTGTGCCTGTGTGTACCTGTCTGTGCCTGACCCATGTGTGCCTGTGGTGGGGGGAGAGTATACATGCCTGTGGACTCTTGCATATACAATATGCCCCAACGTCCTTGTGTTTGTCACCAGGTGCATCTGTATGCACCTGTTCATGCCTATTTGTGCTGTGTGTGCACTTGTGTGTGTGTTGGATGGGTGGCTGTCCTCATGCCCATGTGCACTCGAGTGTGAGTGTGTGTGTGATTGTGTCTCTCCATCACTTTGCCTCTGTATGCCTCCTTGCCTGTGTGCACCCAGGTGAGAGTGCATGCTGGTGATGAGTTGAGCTGGGCTGGATGTGTGGGTGGGAATGGAAGGGTGTTCTTATGGTAGGGGAGAGTTACGTGTATTTAGGGAGAGGCAGAAACAGAAAAAGAGACATGGATCGATGGAATTATGGGCAGGCAGAGAGAGAGTGAGAGCCAGAGGAACTTAGTAGAGAGAGACGTGACCGGTAAGGGAACTAAGCTTTGAGGAGCATGAGGGGCTTGGCAGTGTGGAAGACCTGCCAAGGCCAACCACCTCCACCACTGAGTCAAGAGGCTGGACTGGCTGGGTGCGGTGGCTCACACATGTAATCTCAGCACTTTTGGAGGCTAAGGTGAGAAGATTACCCGAGGTCAGGAGTTCCAGACCTGCCTGGGCAACATAGGGAGACCCAGTCTCTACAAAAAAATGTAAACATTAGCCAGGCATGGTGACATGTGCCTGTAGTCCCAGCTACTTGGGAGGCTGATGTGGGAGGATTGCTGAGCCTAGGAGGCTAAGGCTGCAGTGAGCAGAGATCACACCACAGCACTCCAGCCTGGGTGACAGAACGAGACCCTGTCTCAAAAAAAAAAAAAAAAGCTGGACCCTAGCCATGCCATGGAAACACTGTCCTAGCGTGGCCAAGGAGCAACCTTAGAGGTCATCTCTCCTTCCCTGATTATGGGCAGTGATAAGCATCGACATCTCAATTATCTCACAGAACGCTCACAGGCACACTGTGAACCATGCACTATTATAATGTCCACTTCGTAGATACCAAAACTGAGGCTCATTGACTTGCTCTCAACAAGTAAAGTAGAGCCAGGGTCTGAACCTGGGTTTGTCTAATTGCAAAGGTCTTGCCACATTCTTTACTGTTTCCCCAAGTTTCCCAGTGGGTCACACTTGAAGGGGGTGGGAGGAGAGTCCGTGTGAGTATGTGTAGGTGGGTGGGTATGCCTCCCCATCTGCCTGGGCACTCTTTGAACCCCAGGCTGCTGTGCCCCTAGGGCCAGCACACAGTAGATGCCAAAGAAATATCTAAGTAGGGAACCAAGAGTAGCTGCCAGAAGGGAGCTTGGGGTGGGGAGAGGAGTCTGTGAACCATCCCAAGGATACTGGCCACCTCCGCCCCCGTCCCAGGTAGGAGGTGCTGTCCTGAGTCCCAGAAAACTGTGGAATAGGAGCTGAGATTTTCCCAGAGCTAAGCTGGGCTCTGCCTCATCTTCATTCATACCCAGAGCTGAACCACCTGGATGTATCTCTAGACCAGCATCATGTCTCACCTATCCCTCCTCTACCCAAGCCACAGTGACATCCAGACCCTGTCATGCCCCCAGGAACACTTGGGGCCCTGAATCAGGATCCCCATGGGAGAGGCCTGCATAGGCACCATTAGCCAGGAGCCAATTTGGAGCCCTGGACTTAGTTTCCCCCATCTATAATGGCATTTTTTGAGGAGGACTAGGAGGGCTCTAAATCACTCAGTCCTGGGCCTCCTTGCTCCCTGGAGAAACCCACCCCAGAAATTGCCCCAGGTCTCAGATCCAGCAAGGTTGGATAGGGTGAGGAACGCAAACCCAGAATGGGCTTCGGTCTCCCTCTTGCCCCAGACACCCAGGCCCCACAAAGGTTCTTCTTCCCCAGGCTCTTGGGAGACTCTTTCCCTGAACCACCATCCCGTCAGTGGCCTCGTTCTGCTCTCATTTACTGACCAGGTGCCAGGGGTGGGAGGGGCATGGGCCTTCCCTAGGGCAACCTCCAGGAGGAAACCTAGCTTTGTGCTGAACCTTCACCCTGCCTTTTCTGCAGGCCCCACATCTGGAACCATTTCAGGAAGAAGCATAGGGCTGAGCTGCCCCTCCTTTGAAGATGTGGCTATGGGGAAGGGTCATGCCCTTTGGGAGGTTGGGGGTCACAATGCATGGATGGCACCCCTCTTGAGGCTAGGAAAAGCGAGGAGAGGGAGCAACAGGAATGGGCAGTGCTGGTGGAGGCTGGGCAGGTTGGAGTTGAGGTATTCATATTTTGGGGGTTTTTTTTGTTTTGTTTTGTTTTTTTGAGACGGAGTCTTGCTCTGTCACCCAGGCTGGAGTGCAGTGGTGCCATCTCAGCTCACTGCAAGCTCCACCTCCCAGGTTCATGCCATTCTCCTGCCTCAGCCTCCCGAGTAGCTGCGACTACAGCCGCCCACCACCACACCTGGCTAATTTTTTTGTATTTTTAGTAGAGACGGAGTTTCACCATGTTAGCCAGGATGGTCTCGATCTCCTGACCTCATGATCCACCCTCCTCGGCCTCCCAAAGTGCTGGGATTACAGGCGTGAGCCACCATGTCCGGCCTGGTTTTTTGTTTGTTTGTTTGTTTGTTTTAAGACAGTCTCACTCTGTTGCCTGGGCTGGAGTATAGTGGCACAATCACAGCTCACTGCAACCTCAACCTCCTGGGCTCAAATCATCCTTCCTCTTCAGCCTCCCAAATTGCTGGAACTATAGGCTCACACCACCATACCCAGCTAATTTTTGGTGTTTTTCGTCTGTTTGTTTTGTAGAGATCGTGTTCTGTCATGTTGCCCAAGCTGGTCTCAAACTCCTAGGCTCAAGCAATCTGCCCACCTTGGCCTCCCAAAGTGTTGGGATTACAGGCGTGAGCCACTGTGCCCAGCCAGTTGAGGTAATTGTGTTCTTAATGCTCAGCACTGGAAGAGGAGCAGCTCCTCCAATATGTGGGATCAGGTGACAAGTGCAGAAAGGATGCCGTAGATGACCAGCATCTTCATCCCGGAGGAAAGGAATCCAAGCTTCATTCTTGGTAAGCCTCAGTTTCCCCATTACTAAAATGGAGACATTACTTTCCACACAGGATTCTGGGGAGGATCCATGGTGAAAGCGTGTTTTCGCACAGGGCCAACACATCCTAAATGCTCAGAATGGGGTAGTGGCTGCTGCTGTTGCCACCATTACTGCTTTGCTTAAAACATAGCTGCTTCCACCAAAGCTGCCATCCGGCTGAGAAGATCAGGAGAACACACCCAAATCAGTCAGGGAAAATGCAATCAGACACTGGAACTCTGGGAAAGGAGGATCCTGGAGGGCTGGGCAGTCAGGAAGTTCTCAGAGGAAGTAACGTGGGGCTGGACTTCAGAGATGGGAGAGTGAGGCCAGCCAGAGAAGTGGGAAGAGGGCATGCTAGAGGGGAACCTGCTGAGCAAAGCCCTGGAACAGGAGGGTGTCCTACAGGTCGGGTGGGCCTGAGTGTGTGAGGAGCAGAGAGGCCAGCTGGGGTTGGTTGGGTGCTCCAGGGGGCCTGACTTACCCTGGGGAGAGGAAGGGGGGAGACTGGATGCTAACTGCCACCTCTAAGGAATGACTGTCTGCCCTGAGGCCCATCCTACCCCACCTGCACTGCATCCCAGCAGAAGTCCTGAGGATCTGCAGGGGGCCACTGACACCCACCCCTATGTATTCACACCCCTGACATACACCAGGGCTTCTAGAAATCAGGTGGCTGCTCCCTTCTCCCTTTATTTATTCCCTGTTTTTTCCCTTTTCAGGAGACGATAATTATTCAGATCATCACAGTGATTTACTTGGTAATCAGAGCCGCTCGATGCGGTGGCCGCGGAGCCGAGACAGACGAGCATTGCCTAGGAGGACGGGCCAGGGGCTCAGCCCCCCTCCCTCCCACCTGCCCGGCCTTTGTTCTCTCCGAGGTCTGCACCCGCGCTGCCTGGCGGGCAGTGGAGGCGCCCACCCGCGCGGACATGGCAGCAAGCTCGGGGTCTTGGGAATGAGTGTGCACATGCGTGCGCCCGGTGGGAGGGGAGTTTGGGGTCTCGTGCGTTGCTGGGTGCTGGCTTGAGAATGATGGAGTACCTGTGTGCATGTTTGGGGCTAGTAGTGGTGGTGGTTGGGAGTATACCAATGCATGAGCATTGCGGTCAGGTGTGTAATTGGAATGTGTGCACCTGTGTGATTACCGGGGGTCTAGGGTACATCTGTCTCTGCAGGCTTGTTCAGAAGTGCAATGGGCAGGTGCCCAAATATGTGTATTTTAGGCACATAGCGGGGAGGAGAAGAGAGTTGAAGCTCCTGCGCTGAAGCTGTCTGAGGTGATCATGGAATCATGGATGTGGCAAGGGTGGGATCTAGCTCAGTCTCTCCGACCCTGTCTGGTTGGGGAGGTGGGCTGGGGGCGGCGGAGTGTGAATCAGCTCAGATCCAAATGCGGAGTTCTCCTGGGTCAGTGCTGGGGCCCCGGGGGTCACGTGAATACAGATGTGGCTCCGTTCACAGGCTGTGTTCACACGTGTCCGCAGACCTTCGCCCCCTCCCGCCTGCGGGCTGGCGCAGTGACGGTGACCTCATTACCGCCTCCGCAAAGGCCCCTTGAAATCCCTGCGCCGTCGCATTTGGCTGCTCAAAGTGATGGGAACGGCCTGCGCTTCCTGATCAATCGCTTAAAATTCAGGGTCGGCTCGCTCGCGGGAGAGGGCTGCCTGCCAGCCCCGCGCACCGCGCTCTGCCGCCTCCCCCTACACCCCCTCCTTGCTTTGGCGGGGGGGGCAATGCTGTCGTATTGGAAAACATCCCCGCGCTGGCTGGGGGGCCCGGTGGGGCCAGCGCTGGAAGCCGTTCCACTCGAGCAGATGGCTGTGAAACTTTGGCGGCGAGATAAATTGGGTCTGACGGCGTGAGGCCGGCTCACAGATGGGCGGGATTCTCACGCCGGCCCCCACGTCCGGCCGGGCTGCGGGCAGGGCCGACACCGCTCAGAGCCCCCTTTGGGCACCCGCCTCGCCAGCACAAGCCTTCAGGAGGCCACCCATCCGGCAACAGCCTTCCTCAGCCGAAGGCAGCCTCCACCACATTCCTTCCGGCCCCAGATCTCCCCAGAGACGAGCCCAGAGGGAGGGACAGCCCCCAGCCCCCGCCCGGTCACCTCCGCCAAGCTGGCAGCTGGGCTTTCCCCCTCCTCTGCCATCCGCAGAGGCCTGAAGCGTGAAGGTTAACAGCTGGGGGGGAGGCTGCGTCTCCCTCTCTCACCCCCGCTCTGCTGCAGCCCCGCCCACCTGCCAGCCCAGGGGATGTCGTAAACAGGGCTGTGAGGTGTGCGTGTGTGCGGGGGGTTGGGGGGTGACTGAAGGAGGGGGAGAGAAGAGAGAGTCAGTCAGACAAAGGGAGGAACGAAAATGAGCAAGAGGCGAGCGGAGACCTGAGTAGAGACTGAGGGACAGAGACAGCTAGAGGCAGAGACAAGCAGAGAAAGAAATGGAGATGGAGATGTGGAGATAGACACGGAGACACCCAGAGAGAGAAGGGAGGGAGGAGCAACCTCAGAGCCAGAGAGGAGACACACAATGAAAGTGGGAGGAGGGCGAAGGACCAGGCGAGGGGACACGATACTGGCAGAAATGCAGAGCTGCGGACGACTGTGGAGGGTGGGGACGAGCCGAGGTTGGGAGCAGGGTGCGACCCTGGGCTACCCTCACCCCCGCACCCCCACCACCAGAGCTGGGAGCCAGAGCGAGGGAGCGTCGCTGCCCCTGGGTGCGCCCTCCATCGCTACGCCACTTGCCCGCCTCGGTTTCCCCGGGAGTGCTAGATGAAGGAAATGGCGGGGTGGGGGAGCTGTGGGGGTCGGTGGGTGCTGCGCGGCCATCACACGGCAGCAAAGCCAGCCTGTCTCGCAGCCTCCCTCGCGCATCAGTCCAGCGGGCAGATATCGATCCGGCCCAGCCAAGCTCTATACTCGCGGCCTGCAGCCCGTTCCCTGGCGGTCCTACAAAGAAAGGGTGGCTTACTTATCGGGCCTCCCCGCGGGGGATTCTGCACCAGAATAACGCCCGCGGGACCAGGGTCAGGGCGGCGAACTCGCCCCCGCCTGTCCCAGCGCGGTCCCATTCGGCAGGCCCAGGTACCCTGCGGCTGGGAGAAGGCTCGGGTGACCCCCAGCCCCGCCTCCTGCAGGGCGCGCAAGGCCAGAGGAAAAAATCTTCGCTGAGTTGATGAAGTTGAAGTTTCGTTCAGGGCGTGAAGGAGACAGCCAATCAGAGGGCCGTTATTTACATAGGCTCTCTGATTGGCTCTCACGTTGCCTCTTTAGAATGTTACTTTGAGACCTTCACAGAACGAAAAGTCCCCCGCTGGGGGTGGCGGAAGGCTCAGAACCTCCAGGGTTTCATGTAGGGCTCCCCAGGCCAAGCTTTGAGGGAAGATGGGGAGCTTAGATATAGTTTTGTCCAGCTCTCACGATACAAATGACCAACTTGAGTCTGGAGGGACAGAGAGGTGGAGCTTGGCCTGGATCCAGGAGATGAGTTCGGCCTAGCGCTCTGCAGTGGGCCCACCACCCCGACACCTAGATGTGTGGTCACCTTGGCCGTGGGGAGGAGGGGCGTGGTCCCGGCAGCCCCCCTCATCCAATAGCGAGAGAGGGGCTGATTCAATGGTTTGAGGGAGCAGGAGCAGGGAAACCTGGCGGTGCCAGTCTTGTATGTGACCGGACAGTGTGGGTGGTATCGCCATAATGGTCTTGTTTGTGACCGGGCAGTGTGGGTGGTATCACAATGTTGGAAACCCCGCAAATAATGCAGCCCCAGAGGCAGGCCAGGCTGACCCTGAGGTCATGTCTCACTTGACAGCCTGCGCAGGCACACGTGAACACAGGAGAGCCCAGTGACAGGACGGAGCCTCGGGGCCTCGAGGAGTGGGTTTGCTCTGCAGGGAGTGGCACTGGGCAACCTGAAGCAGCTTCGCACTGCCCCGCATCCGCACTCCCGGGTCCAGCAGACACTGAGTCACTCCTGGGGATGGGGGCGAAGCCAAGACATTGGCAGCTAGGAGCAGAGAAGTTCTCTCAGAAGGCCTCCACCCTGCCTTCCCCACTGAGTCGGCCCCGCCCACCCATGCTGGGAAAAGGGCCCCCTGGGGTTGCCATTCGAAAATCCTGCCTGGCTTCCTGGCCCACACTTCTCCCCAGGGGACTCAGCATAGATGACTCAGGACTTGGAGTGGGGCTGTTAAGGGGCAAATGTGGTGGTAGGGGGGCCTGAGTGTGTGGCTGAGGCTGGAAAGTCCCTCCACCATCTGCCTGTAGCAAATTGAGGGGCAGGTAGGAGAATTCACTCTAGTGGGGTTCTAACCCTGCCCCAATTCTTTCACAGTGACACAGTCTGGAGATCCAGCTCTGTCACTCAACTCTACATAGCCTTCACCCAGAGCCTGACAGTGTATATGAAGGAGAGGCTGCACCTGTGAGTCCTTGCGTGCCAGCAGCTGGCCTTGTGACATGCCCCTGTGGGACCTTGGGTTGCAGTATCAAGTGCTAGGGCAAACACACATTGTTTGCAGAAGACCCAAGGACCCCACAGCCAGTGCAGGACATCTAAGAGACTCCACCACCTGCCAATCCCCAGAACTTACCCTGCTAATGAATCAAACTTGCTGTGTGACTTGGAGTGCGGCTCGCACATCTCTGGGCCTCAAACTTCTCTGTAAAACCATGCCCTCCTGAATGTACCATTCCCAGTGGTGGCAGCTGCAGAGAAATCATAATAGCAGGGGCAGGGTCCAAGAAGGGCCTGAGAAGCTGGTTCAGCCTGTGGTCTGGGAGCCAAGTGGGGCAGGGACAAGATTGCCAAGTCCCACGGTTCTCACCAATTCTCATAATCTCATCTCTCCTCTTGTTTTCCTGCCTGCCTCATAAATAGCATGAGGCTGGGCTGGGTCTGGGGCAGGGACGGGGAGCTGCATGTGTGCATTTGTGTGTGTGTGTGTGTACACACACATGGGGAGGGTGTGAGAGCCTTCCCCCCACCCCCGCCGCTGCTGCCATCGTGCTCTGAGAAGCTGAGATAATCCCTCGCCATCTGTCTTGTGTTGCTAACCCACTCAGCCGGACAGCTGCCCGGGCCACAGCTCTATAGGCAAGCAGGCAGGGGAATGAGGGGTACGGGGGGAGCTAGCCAACTCTGAGGACCAGGCAGCAGGGACACTCAGTCCTCCCATACCAGAATACCCCTGCTCTAGAAAGGGAAAGTAAAGTCAGAGAGGGGACAGGCAGGACTTCCCCTACTCCTGCTTCTGAACCTGGGAAGGAGTGGAGGAGTGAAGACCACTCCCTGGTGTGGGGGTTGGAGGCCAAGCTTCCTGGAATGCAGGAAGGTGAACAGGATCACTGTCTAGCTTATGTTCTCATGAGCCCACACAGATCACTGTGATGGGAGGGGTACAATAGGACAAGTCAGGCCCTCTGGACCCAGGGAAAGGAAGAAGGGGTCATCTCATCCTTCCCCAGCCTCCAGACAGGCCAGTGTCCCAGGCCTCCCCAGTGGTCAACTTCCCAGAGCCAGGAGGAGAAGGCAGGCTTCTAGGATTTTGGGCGGGTAATGCTTAGTGTACAGGCCCATTGTTCTGATGAGGAAACTGAGGCTCAGAGAGTGAAATGACTTGCCCCAGCTCACCCCATGAGTGGAGGAGCTGGGACTTGGACCAGACATCAGGCTCCAGCAGCCCTAGCTCTGTAGCCAGTTCTACCTGCCTGCTCCCCATCATCAAGTCCCTCACCCTGCCTCACCTTCCCAACCTGTGGCTCTCCGGTCCTGGGGCTCTGATGTTCTGTCAGCTGAAGCCCAGCGACCAGACTCTCAGCAGTATGGTCCCAATGCAGTCCAGGGGATTTCAGCCATGACAAGCAGAGCCTGAGGAAGGATGAAACTGTGCACTCAGTGTGGGCTCCCACCCACCACCCCCTCCCTGTCAATCATCTTTCACCTCTCCCACACAATTAGCATGCTTCCACACACATACACTCTCAAATACAGATCATACACACTCATGTGATCACACAGGTCCTCACTCACAAAAAGACAGATAAACAGTCACACAGGGCTTGAAAACATACAATCTTACAGATACAAAGGCAAACTCAGACAGCCTCTCACCTCCTCACACCAACACACAGACCCCAACACTCACACCAAACACACATTCCACCCCCACAACCTCCACACACTGTAGGCTCCCAGTTCCTAAATCTCACCAGCTCCCAACCTCCCAGGTACTCCATCTTACCCTACATGAAGCAGTAACCCTCCAGGGCCAGTACATTGGTAGGAAGGGGGACCAGAGAGAGGTCTGCTCTGTCCTTCCTGCCTATGGGTGAGGGCCCTCCAGTAAGGTGCTGGTGAGCCCCCGTACCCTCCCCATCCCCCAAGACTTTGGAGAACTTCCACCTGGCCACAGATCCAAGAGAACAGTCCTCACCTCTCGCCCACAGGGGCTCACAGCTCTCCTAGGCCCAGGAGGAGGACAGGGACTGGGGGAGGCAACTGCCTCTCTTCTGAGGGTCTCAGCTTGCTGGGAAATGGCACATACCCAAATAATCTGACAGTGTTCTGAGCCC
The DNA here is from genome assembly GCF_008728515.1 of Papio anubis. Classification (NCBI taxonomy): domain Eukaryota; kingdom Metazoa; phylum Chordata; class Mammalia; order Primates; family Cercopithecidae; genus Papio; species Papio anubis. Next base: position 132,428,349 of record NC_044980.1, on the reverse strand, counting down.
CCACAGGACCACAGACTCCAAGTCCTGTTCATGATTCAACCACTACATACCCTTCTTTCTAAACTGCTGCTTCTCTGCCTTTTCCCCACTCCAACCAGCCCTTAAGGGACCCTGGAAGCAAAGGTGAACTGACACCCTCCCACTCCAGGCTGGAATTTTGCTCTCAGATCACTGTGTTCTCTTGAGCCACAGGGAGCTCCTCCCTGAGCCCGTCTCTTCTGCAGCTAAGGAAAGCCCAGGCTCCAGATACACTCACACACTCATTCACACACAATGTGGCACACTCACACCTGCCCTCACACAGATGCTCACCTGCATACATCCTCACACACCCTCACAGCCACACTCACACACACACTCACACTGTCACACCCTCCTGCTCTCACACACTCACTGTCACATGCTCAGCCACACCTCACCCTATCACACTCATGGCCCTACCTGAGCAGGCCGAAGCTCAGGGGCCCTGAGGTCCATAGATCACTGGCAGAGGCTCAGAGGCTGGTGTTGACAGCCCGGTTGTGCAGGGAGAGGGGAAGGGCTGCCACTGAGGCCTGGAGGGTCTTGAATAATTCAGAGTGGTGGTGGCAGTGGTGACCGCAGCCTGTCAGCTGCAAGGAAAGGCTGGTGGCTAGATTGTTCCGGGAAGCTCGCTCCCAGTGGTTTGAGGAGAGTCAGCCCAGTTTGAGGGCTCACCAAACACACAGAGCACTTTTTCCACATGCTTTCAATGAACATCCTCACATGGGCCTGCACAGCAGGCATCATGGCCCCGTTTTCCAGGTGAAGAAACTGAGGCTTTCATGAGGGAGAACTCACAGCTATAAAGCAGGGGCCTCCAGACTCCCACCCACACTCCTCTCCCCCATACCCACATATACCCTAGAGAGAGCTTCCTCTGGTCATCATGCCCAGATTACAATGAGAGATGCCAGCCATCTGAGGACACTCCGGAATGTGATGCTGTGGCCTGAATCCATGAAGCACCTGGCTCAGGGCCTGCACATAGTAGGCGCTCAGTTGCTGCCTGCCAAATGAGGGCATTGTGCAGAGGCAGCACGGAGTAGCCCGGGGCCATACTCTGCCTCTTACCCAAGTTGCTAAAGCTCTCTGAGCCTCAGTTTCCTCATCTATAAGATGGGCACTAAGTGTATTGGCCTCATGGGATGTTGGTGAGGACTAACTGGGAAAACACACCTAAGCCAGTTAACCTGGGTCTGGTCTGAAAGAAGGGCTCCACATTGCACCTAAATTGTGATACGGATATCCTTGCCACAAAGAGAGACAGCCACAAAGTGGTGGTCTGCACATACACGTACTCTCTGCCTGGGGCATACTCTTTACTGTCCTTTGCTGTTGTCTCCTTTTCAAGGATGAGTGCTTCTGCCACTTTCTCCAGGATGACAGCCATGAACTCCTGTCATATCCAACACCCCCTTGCTGCTCCCCACCGCCTTCCTTGGCACCCAGGTGGCTGATCTCCTATGGGTCTTGCTGGCTTCTCTACCTTGTATGCTGAGGGTGAGCCCAGTCTGTCCCAGCTCAGGGTCTGCACATAGCAGGTGCTCGCACGTTGCCTGCTAAACTGACAGCCCATGTCAGCACAAAGCAACCAGCATTTTGGGTGCATCCACAGTTAAACCACTGAGGTCATGGGTCTGTTCTCTGCAAAAAACAAAAATACCCCACTAGTCATGTCTGATGAGAACCATAGCAAAAGATCAGAATGTGGTGGCTTCACCCAGAAGCAAAGCATCAGGCTCCAAGCCATGTCCCTGACCTGAAGGGGCACCTGCCCAGACCCAGGGGTGCCAACTCCTAGAGGCAGCTGGCATGTGACTACTGTGCCCAGTAGAGAAAGGCAGAGACACTCAGTCCCCAGAGCCCAGAGCCCCGAGAAAATTATGGAACATCCTCCATATTTGATTCAAAATAAATACCACAGTAAACCATAGACCCAAAACTTACACGTCGGCTGAAATTAAAATAGCTTCTTGCTACGTTTTCTGGTTTCAATATTCTGGATAAGCTCATGGAAGCTGAATCAGGCAATTTGTCTGTCTCTTGCTTTGTTTCTGTCGTTGCCCCTGCTTTGCAGGGATCTCAGCACACGCTTGGTCTCCCCTCTGAAGCAGACCCCAGCTGGGTCTGGGGGGGGTCTCCTGGTCCTGCACTCCCAGGGCTGATCCCCCCAGGAAGTATTCATGCCTATGCACATCCCCCCCATGGGTTCTTTTGGCTCCTCAGTAGGGGAGCAGGACCAGGGCCCAGCCTTGGCCAAGAGTTGCCCCCAGCAGACCTCTCTCTGCCACTGCTCCCCACAAGGTTTCCAGCACCCCCAGCCCCTCCCTCTTCTGGGGAACCTTGCGGCTGGGCCCGTGCCTGCGGCGAGTCTCACCCCAGTATTATTTTAGTCGCAGACAGACACGAGGCAGATGGTGACAACATCCCTTCCCCGCTCCCCACTGACGAGCCGTTGCCGCCCTGAAGCCTCAGGGTTCTTCTCCCTCAGGAATATTTCAGTCCCGACTCGGTGGCTAAATGCGGCTGCTCGTGTGAGACAAGCGCACATCTGCGCCTCCTCCTCCCTACCCCCTACCCATTTCCTGAGGCTGAGCAGAGAGCCCTGGGGAGGCCCTGCCCACTTGCAGCTCTGCCCCATCCTCCTAGCTGCCCTACTGTGTGCCAGGCATCATGCCATGAGCATGGTACCACTGGGAGAGGGCAGTTACTGTGCCCACTTTACAGATGAGGAAGTTAAGGCTCAGAGTGAAGCAGGGACCATCCCAGATCACACAGCAGGAGAGGAGGCATTCCCTTGGGTCCCAGTGCACCCTGGAGACAGACACAGGCTCCTTCTGCTCCTTCCCCACCCCTCAATTCTCTACCTTACCACCCCTATGCCTATTCCAGGCAACTTGTCTTCCTAGGAACTATTTCGTTGTGCCCACTCTCCTGCATCAACTTGTAGCCCAGGGCACGGGGCTAGCCAGCTAGCTGGTCCTAGCTCAGTGGGCATTCGGCTGTAATTGTGACTACCGAAGGCAGGATGGACAAATGCAGGAGGAGGCCGCTTGCCTGAGGCAGGCCTGGTTTCAAATCCCAGCTTTGTTATGACTTTGGGCAAATCACTTCACCTCCCAGGACCTGTTTCTTCATCTGTAAATGCACAGCAGCAGTATCGCCTATCTTTACCCCTAATTCAATGAGTGACTGCTATATTCCCAGCACCTAAAGCAGGGCCTGGAACACAGTGTGTGCTCAATGCGTATCTGTTAAATGAATGACACAGGTAATGAGATGAGCATCAGCCCTGGCTCTGTGGAGCTGGTCCTCCCTGCAGCCCCACCCTCAACAAGGCCTGGGGCCAGCTCTGCCTCAGTGGCCCACTAGGAGCTGAAGTTGGTCACAAGAGCCAAACAGAGCCTTGTCTCTAGGCCCCTCCCCAAGCCCCACAATGCAAAGTGCTTGGAGCTTTAGGGGGAGGGCCATGGGTGCGGGGGGGGGGGCCCATAATAGGCCTGGGTGCCAGCCAAGTGTGGGAGTTGGGCTGAGGTTGTTTTGGTTCCCTCATGCCCCCTTCTCCAGCCACCCACCCTGACTGGCCAGGGGCGGTGAAGCTGGACAAGGGCTCTTTGAGGGCTTGGGACGCTTTCTGGGCAGGTGAGGACATGTCTATTCCCAGTCAGGCTTCCTGGCTGTGGGCTCCCTATCCCAGCACAGTCCAACCCCCAACCCCCTGCCACACCTCAGCTGGCCTTCTGGGGCTGGGCCAAGATACACACTGACAAACCAGCACACAAAAATACCACCCACCACAGTGACACTCACACCCTGTAAAGATATACAAAGCATATACACACAAACATACACCACCCAACTAACTAAAGGCACAGAAACAAACAGCGACTCTGTGCATGGCAAGGTACACAAGCTCTCAATGTCTGTGACACAGAGCAGCCATGTGCACCCAGTGCAGGGTGTATCCACACCGTCACACAGCATGGCTGCGAACACATGTGTGGCACAACCCAGCCCAGGTACATAGCTCAGGAGCACAGATGTGCGCAGCAGGAGGTGTGAGGCCAGTCTTGCACCGAAGCAGAGGTCTGTCTCCCCATACCAGACCAGCAGCTCAGGGACAGGTTGGGGTAGGGACACAGGGCCATTGGAAGAGGAAGAGGAAGAGGAAGACGGCAGGCCGGGCCCAGGGTGGGGGGTGTGTCGGGGTCAGCTCTGCAACCCCCACTTTTACAGGACTCAGGCTGAAGCATCAGTGCCTGCAACAAGCAGGTTTTTTTGTGGTAAAAAAGTCAGGACTCTCACCCCTAATCACATTGACGTGTCACTACCAATGTCTCCTCTCAGCAGCCACCTCTGCCCAGGTCACCCTCACACTCATGCATGGCATAAGAAACTGGATGAGGCTACTCACTGTCACCATAAAAGCCAATACAAAGGCAAAGAGAGGTTGAGTGTCAGTGCAGGTGTGGAGACACTTGTCAGCAGGGAATTCTGGGCATCAGACCACCCTCTGCCAATCATGATCGGTCAGGAAGGGTAAGTTCATCTCAGTGGCCACACATCAACCCAGCCCTGAGAACACAGCCCTGAGGCCAGCCAGCATGGGAAGGCCTCCTCATGAAGGACAAAGGCCCTCCTCTCTGACTTTCCCTGTCCCTGGCACATCTCATCCATTGCTTCCCATCTCTGGGCACTGCTCTGTGGTGCCCACTGCCTTGGCACTGGCATTTGAGGGTCCTAGTTATCTGACCCCATCTAGAGCTCTTTTCTCCAGGCCTTCACCAATGCTGTTTCCTCCACCAAGGGTGCATTCCCAGCCCCCACTTTTGGTGGCCTCTCCATCCATCAAAATCAATGCCATCCCCCCAAGAAACCTCCCCAGTCACTGCCAGGAAAAAAATTCTCACTTCAGTGCTGGAATGAGAGATGAGGACCCATGTGGAGCTCTGCTGGACCCCAGTGTCCTAATCAGCAAAATATGAAAGACACGGCCCATCACCCCTGAGAGCCGAAGAGACAGAACAACAAGTACAGTGATTCCCAAAGTAGGGTTCACAGACCCCTGGGAGTCTCCCAGACCTTTTCAGGGGTAGGTGAGGTCAAAATTATTTTACTAATAGTACTAAGACATTTTTTGACTTCTTTATTATGTCTAAGCCACACTGGGTAAAACTGTTGGTGGCTTAGCACAAATGAAACTGTACTAGGAGTCATATTCGGCACATGTACACAGAATTCACATAAAACACTTCTATACCATACCAGAGTTCGCCGAACGTGGTGACTCATGCCTGTAATCCCAGCACTTTGGGAGGCCGAAGTGGGCAGATCACAAGTCAGGAGTTCGAGACCAGCCTGGCCAACATAGTGAAACCCTGTCTCTAATAAAAATACAAAAATTAGCTGGGTGTGGTGGCATGCACCTGTAGTCCCAGCTACTTGGGAGGCTGAGGCAGGAGAATCGCTTGAACCCAGGAGGCAGAGGTTGTGGTGAGCCAAGATCCCGCTGCTGCATTCCAGACTGGGCAACAGAGCAGGACTCCGTCTCAAAAAAAAAAAAAAAAAAATATATATATATATATATACACACACACACACACACCAAAGTATGTTGGCTGCCTCAAGAAAAGCACTTACGCTATTGTTTGAGTTGCGAGCTGAACTAGCTGATTTTTTTATGGCACGTCATTTTTACTTGACAGAAAGACTGACAGGCAGTCTTAGATATTTGGCAGTTATTCTCTCACAAATAATGAAGTTAGTCAGTCACTTCAAGGAAAACAACACACACTATTTGTTGCCAATGATAACAGTCTTTTTTTTGTTTTGTTGTTGTTGTTTTTGGGAACAGGTCTCATTATGTTACCCAGGCTGGATGCAAACTCCTGGGCTCAAAGGATCTTCTCGCCTCAGCTTCCTGAATAGCTGGGTCTACAGGTACACACCGCTAAGCCCAGCTAAAATTCTATTTTTATTTTGCATATTCTGCTTATGTATAAAATTGTAGTTTTTAAGCGAAATTTAAATTTTGAAAGACAGGTATACAACACTATAACACCATAAGCTTCACAGTTTCCTGGTACATTTCTGAAGAAATTTTGTCAATCACATCCACGGATGTGATTTTTTAATATGGCGTAATGAAATGTGTTAATACTTGAGAGATCCTCATAACTCAGTGAACTAATATTTTTTATTTAAAAAATTATTTTGTTTGTTGTTCATGTTTTAGAGACAGAGTCTTGCTATGTTGTCCAGACTAGCTTCGAACTCCTAGACTCAAGCAATCCTCCTGCCTCAGCCTTCCAAGTAGCTGGGACTCCGGCATTTTCTTTTTTTTCCCCTGAGACGGAGTTTCACACTGTCGCCTGGGCTGGAGTGCAGTGGTGAGATCTGGGCTCACTGCAACCGCCACCTCCCAGATTCAAGCAATTCTCCTGTCTCAGCCTCCCGAGTACCTGGGATTACAGGCACCTGCCACCAATCTCAGCTAGTTTGGGTGTGTGTGTGTGTGTGTGTGTATTTTTAGTAGAGGTAGGGTTTCACTATGTTGGCCAGGCTGGTCTTGAACTCCTGACCTCATGATCTGCCCGCCTCGGCCACCCAAAGTGTTGGGATTACAGGCGTGAGCCACCGCGCCCAGCCTTCAGAAAAATTTGCTTTTCTTTTTTTTTTTTTTGAGACCAAGTTTCACTCTTGTTGCCCAGGCTGGAGTGAAATGGCATGATCTTGGCTCACTTCAACCTCCACCTCCCGGGTTCAAGCGATTCACCTGCCTCAGCCTCCTGAGTAGCTGAGATTACAGGCATGTGCCACCATGCCCGGCTAATTTTTTTGTATTTTTAGTGGAGATGGGGTTTCTCCATGTTCGTCAGGCTAGTCTTGAACTCCTGACCTTAGGTGATCCGCCCACCTTGGCCTCCCAAAGTGCTGGGATTACAGGCGTGAGCCACCGCACCCAGCCCAGAAAAATTTTCTAAATGATATGCATGCTGTTATAAAATCATGTGTGGATAAAAGATCCACTCAAAATGTGAGTTAGACAAGTGGACTTTAATAGTAATAGAATATGAAAAGCTCACTGATATGGTTTCAGGCCCCAAATGATATTAACCTTTAGGAAACTGCCACTTGTGGAGTTTTGGTGTAGTATCAAATTATCTGAAAAGGTTAATAAAGCACTACTCACTCTTTCAACTATAAATCTGTGTGAGGCCAGGTTTTCCTCATATACTTTAACCACAACAAAAACAAAACTATGTGCCTATCTATAATCACCACCAATTCAAAGTAAAAGCAGATATGAGAATCCAGCCCAGTCCCATGAGGCCTGTTTGCTCTATTAAACCAAATTTTTTTTTTTTTTTTTTTTTTTTTTTTGAGACGGAGTCTCGCTCTGTCGCCCGGGCTGGACTGTGTAGCTGGGACTATCGGCGCCCACCACCTCGCCTGGCTAGTTTTTTGTATTTTTTAGTGGAGACGGGGTTTCACCGTGTTAGCCAGGATGGTCTTGATCTCCTGACCTCGTGATCCGCCCGTCTCAGCCTCCCAAAGTGCTGGGATTACAGGCTTGAGCCACCGCGCCCGGCCTATCAAACCAAATATTAACGAGATTTGCAAAAATGTAAAAACAGTGCCACTCTTCTTGCTCATTTTGTTTTGTTCTAGAAAACAAGGTAGCCGGGCGCGGTGGCTCAAGCCTGTAATCCCAGCACTTTGGGAGGCCGAGGCGGGTGGATCACAAGGTCAGGAGATCGAGACTATCCTGGCTAACATGGTGAAACCCCGTCTCTACTAAAAATACAAAAAACTAGCCGGGCGCGGTAGCGGGCGCCTGTAGTCCCAGCTACTTGGGAGGCTGAGGCGGGAGAATGGCGTGAACCCGGGGGGCGGAGCTTGCAGTGAGCCGAGATCGCGCCACTGCACTCCAGCCTGGGTGACAGAGCGAGACTCCGTCTCACAAAAAAAAAAAAAAAAAAGAAAACAAGGTTATTTTTCTTTCTTTCTTTCTTTTTTTTCTTAGTTGAGAAGGAGTCTCGCTCTGTCACCCAGGCTGGAATGCAGTGGTGCGATCTCGGCTCACTGCAACCTCTGCCTCCAAGGTTCAAGAGATTCTTGTGCCTCAGTCTCCTGAGTAGCTGGGACTACAGGTGCGTGCCACCACACCCAGCTAATTTTTGTATTTTTAGTGTAGATGGGGTTTCACCATGTTGGCCAGGCTGGTCTCGAACTCCTGACCTCAAGTGATCTGCCCGCCTCAGCCTCCCAAAGTGCTAGGATTACAGGCATGAGCCACTGAGCCAGTCAAGGTTGCTATTTTTCATAAAAATATATTATCTATGATAATTGGTAATGGTATTATTACGGTTATTTTAAAATGAATTATTATTGACCAGGCATAGTGGCTCACATCTGTAATCTCAGCACTTTGGGAGACCAAGGCAGGAGGATCACTTGAGGTCATGAGTTTGAGACCACTCTGGCCAACATGGTGAAACCTCGTCTCTACTAATACAAAAATTAGCCAGGCATGGTGGTGCATGCCTGTAATCCCAGGAGACCAAGGCATGAGAATCGCTTGAACCCAGGAGACGGAGGTTGCAGTGAGCCAAGATCACACCACGGCACTCAGCCTGGATGACAGAGTGAGACTCTGTCTTTAAAAAAAAAAAAATTAGCAGGGCATGGTGGTGTGAACCTGTAATCCTAGCTACTCGGGAGGCTGAGGCAGGAGAATCACTTGAATCCGGGAAGAGGAGGTTGCAGTGAGCCAAGGTTATGCCACTGCACTCCAGCCTGGGCGACAGAGCAAAACTCCATCTCAAAATAAATAAATAAATAAATAAATAAAATGAATAAATACCTGTTTTTAAATTTTCCCAGTCTGAATTTCTAATATGGCAAGTCTTGATAGATACAACTCATGTAAACAAAAGTTCTTTGGGGGTCCTTAGTAATTATTAAGCATGTAAAGGAGTCCTGGGAACAAAAAGGTTGACAGCCGCTGGCCTAGTGGTTTCAGGATAGGAAAGACAGGAATAAGCCTGCAGAAAGCCTGGATCAGCAGAGGCAGGCAGGGACCAAAAGGGGCTCCCAGAGAGAGAGAGTGCCTTTGAAGCCTGGGCGGGCAGGGTGGGGGAGGAGGGCTTGGAGCAGGGCAGGGACCACATGACTTCAGGGCAAGGGGTTCTGGCAGAGGCTTCTGGGAGTCCCTGACTTCTCTCTGCGGCCCCTGTAGGGGTTGTGAGTATGTAGGGGAAGGCCCCAAACATACAACAGACCACCACACACGTAGAGCTGAAACACAGCCCCAGAGCTCCCACCCTCCCCAGAAGGCTTCCACGCTGCCCTATCCCCAACCCAACCCTCACCCTCACCCACGAAAAGGATTTGGGCCTTAAAATTATCGTCACCACAGCGGTGCAGCAGACAATACAGAGGGGACATTATGCGCTGAGACAGAGAGGCCTCGTTGTTGGCGCAGCAGAGACAGCAGTGCTCTGTTCTGAGCAGGCTGGGGGCTGCTCGTGTGCTCAAGCAAGACCCCTCGCACCCAGAATCACGTCCTCACCCAAATGCACACTCATGGACTCACCCCGGGATGCCCCTCGGGTGCATGCTGTGGCACACAGGAACCTTTGGATGTCCCTCTCCAGCTTCTGTGCAAACCCCCACTCACCACTACCCACTGTGGGCCCACACTACCAGCCCCACACATGCCCATGGACTCCGTGGCACAGGTTCCCACCTGGGGAACCCCGTGGGGGTGCAAGGGACATGAGACAGCCACAGGGCCCTGAGGAAGCGCACCCTGCCTGCACTGCCCTGCACCGCCTGGCTGGGATCACAGGGCACTGAAACCAGCAGCCGCCTAGGCTGGGCTAGACGTGCCTGGACCCACAGAAGGACACAAAGGCGGCGTTGTTGCTTTGCCAAACACTCCCAGCTCTGAAGTGGGAGGGAGGGACCTGGGCAACTGGCGCCCCTACCCCCGGCTCCTGGGCTGGCCCCGGAGCAAGACTGGACTTTAACCTCTTAGGCCACTACCAGTGCTTGGGCCAGAGGGCAAGCAGGAAGAAACTCAGGCCTCAGGATAAAACGTGCCAGAAGAAGGCTCCCAAGTCCAGAGCTTGAACTATACTGGGGTCTTATTTCTCCTGAGTCAGGATCTCTCTCCCTCCCAACATTTGTGCAGCTTGTTCCCTCTGCCTGGGAATTCCCTCCCCTCCTCTTCTCTAGAAGAGTTTTCATTTTCCTTTAGGACGTTGTTCAGAGAGCACCTCCCCCAAGAAGCCCTCCTGATCCCTGGGCTGAGCCAGTTACTCATCTGTGCTGCCCCACCAAACAGGGAGCTCCAGATGCTCACGGCGGGGTCCCCAGCACCACACCGCCCTGCCCAGCCTGGGGTGGGCTCACAGGGAGCTGCAGCACCATCAGAGGAAGGGGTAAGTGGGCAAAGCTGGGCCATGGACTCAGTCACATCTCAGGTTGAGGACTGAGCAACCCCAAGACCACACTGAGGCAGCAGAGGGAAGGGGGCAGTTACGAAGCCAGGTCTTAGACCAGGAGAGTCACTAGCCACCCCATCCAGGGACACGGAAGGACATAGGGGAATCCTCTGAAGAAGCCTGCTGTCGAACATGCAGGTCTTCATCCTCCTTGCCTAGGACCTGCTTTCTCACCCATTGCCAAGTCCGACTCATCCAAGTCGTAGCTGTTTTTATTTATTTATTTATTTATTTATTGAGACAGAGTCTCGCTCTGTCACCCAGGCTGGAGTGCAGTTGCGTGATCTCAGCTCACTGCAACCTCCATCTCCCAGGTTCAAGTGATTCTCCTGCCTCAATCTTCTGAGTAGCTGAGATTACATGCATGCGCCCCCATGGCCAGCTAATTTTTGTATTTTTAGTAGAGACGGGGTTTCACCATGTTGGCCAGGCTGGTCTCGAACTCCTGACCTCAAGTGATCCACCTGCCTCGGCCTCCCAAAGTGCTGGGATTACAAGTGTGAGCCACTGTGCCTAGCTGGTAGCTGTTTTTATATTTTATTTAACACTTACAGAGCATGTACTGTGTGCCAGGCACTGTTCTAGCGGATTTACATGTACATATTAACTCACTGAATCCTCACAACAACCTTTGAAATAGTACTATTATGATGCTCATTAAAAAAATTTTTTTTAGCCGGATGTGGTGGCTCATGCCTGTAATAAATAAATAAATAGTAAATAAATCATTAAAAATTTTATTTTATTTTAGAGAGGGAGGTCTCCCTGTGTTGCCCAGACTAGTCTCAAACTCCCAGCCTCAAGCAATCCTCCTGTCTCGCCTTGCCAAAATGCTGAGATTAGAGGTGTGAGCCACTGTATCTGGCCTTATTATGCCCATTTTAAAGATGAGGAAAGTCAAGCACAGTGAGGTTAAATAACTCTTCCAAGGTCACAGGGCTATCATTGGAACCCAGAAAGTCATTTCTTTCAGGCAGCCTTCCCCAGCCTCTCAAACCAGATCAGGAGCCTTTGTTGTGAGCATCCCCAGTCCTAAATCCATCAGGTGTCACTGGTTTGGCTCCCTTCTCCTGATGGTGACACGCTTGAGGGTTCCCATAGGAATACATTTTTTCTGGGTCCCAGGAGTACAGCCTCTAGCACAACACCTGGCTCATGGGATATTGACCAAATAACCAAAAGCATAAGAAGGATGGCTGGACTCCCACTACTCAAGGCGGGAGGGGGTAGGGGGTGCCCAGAAAGGCCTAAGGAGCTCTCTCCCCTCCCCACATCATCTGCTCTGCCACTTGCTGCAAGGCCTCTGCTGTCCCTGGGTACCTGGGGCTGTGGGAAACTGGGGAGGAAGAAAAGGAGGGACTACTAGGCCCACCGGGACACCTGAAGGCCTAGCTGCTCCCAGGTCTCCATGTCCCTCGAGGCAAAGGGTCTCTTGAAATTCTCAGGCACCATGAACCAAAAAGAGAGGGTCATTTTCGGGTCTGCAGCCCCATTGTTCTCTTCTTAGACCCAAATTTCCAGCCAACTGGTTAGTTTTTCTAGCTTCCATCTAAGGTTTCCAAACTGCTGCTCAGACCCCAGCCAGTAGAGAGATAAGGATGGAGAAGGGCAGCTGCACCCGGTAGACCAGCCAGACTGCTGGGCCCTCACACTTCAGTGTTGTCCTCTGGACAGAGCCCCTTCCTCTAGAAGTTCTATTTCCATTGTCTGTGGCCCCAACAGGAAACACAACCAAGTTCCAGCCTCTCATTGACTGTCTCTGCACTTCTAAAGCGATCAATATCCACACCCGGAAAAATAGCCCCAGGACAGGCCCCACTGGCACTTCAGTCCAGTCTTCCCAGCCCTGAAATTGGGCTCAGTGAGTACCCTACAAAATGGGCAGAAAAAGGTTGCAAATATTTTGTATTTATTTTGTCACTTTGTCACCTAGGCTGGAGTGCATGGTTCACTGCAGCCTCAACTTCCCAGGCTCAAGTGATCTGTCTCAGTCTCCGGAGTAGCTGGGACCACAGGCCTGCATCACCATGCCCAGCTAATTTTTTTTTATCTTTTTTATTTTATTTTTTTTATTTTTTTGGAGATGGAGTCTCTCTCTGTTGCCCAGGCTGGAGTGCAGTGGCGTGATCTCGGCTCATTAAAACCCGCCTCCGAGGTTCAAGCGATTCTCCTGCATCAGTCTCCCGAGTAGCTGGGATTACAGGCACACACCGCCGTGCCTGGCTAATTTTTTGTATTTTTAGTAGAGATGAGGTTTCACCATATTAGCCAGGATGGGTCTCAGTCTGACTTCGTGATCTGCCCCTCTTGGCCTCCCAAAGTGCTGGGATTACAGGCGACTGATTTTTTTTTTTTAATTTTGTAGAGACAGGGTTTCACCATGTTGTTCTTGAATTCCTGGGCTCAAGGGATCCACCTACCTCAGCCTCCCAAAGTGTTAGGATTACAGACATGAGCCACAGTGTCCGACCAGGTTGCAGATCTTTAGGGAGGAGTCCCTGTCCCCTCTGCCACCTCAAGGGTATATTTCCTGGCCTACCAAAGGGTTAGCTCATCTGTTAAAGCTATTCAAACCTGGTGTCATCTGTGAAGGTGACTGAAGATAACACCTCCATGAAAGGAGCTGGGGTCTTCCCAACCCTCATGGAGGGTGGGTGTGTGTGTGTGTGTGCACGTGCGTGTGCATGCGCATGTGTGTGTGGCTGGACAGAGGCAGCTCCCAAACTCCTACTCAGCAAGGACTTCAGGTAGCAGTCTGTTTGAAAGGGAGCTGGGGGCCTTGCTTGAAGCTATATGTATAACCGCTGTTTGTACTTAAATAATAAGTTATAGTAGATCAATAAAAACAGCAACGTTTTCTAAAAGTGCTTCATATAAAATGAAGAAAATGTCAGTTGCCCATATAAAACAATTAATTATTGAGCTGGGTGCAGTGGCATGGACTGTAGTCCCAGCTACTTGGGAGGTTGAGGTGGGGAGATCTCTTGAACTTAGCAGTTGAAGGTCAGCCTGGGCAACACAGTGAGACCCCATTTCAAAACAAAAAATTAATTATTGTTATTATGATGATAATAGATTTCATGAACACCAAGGACCTTCAAGTAATTAATTTCCTTTTCCCCCACCTGGGTGGTGAGGGCTGCCTGGACTGAATGAGGCCACATCCTTGGAAATGTAAATCAACCTCAACTTCAACTAAAAAAATATGCTCCAAGCCACAAAGCCCTGGACTGGCCCTGTGGGGAAGAGAGATGTGATGAACCCCTAGATCTGCCCTCTCAGACTGAATACCCACTAACTATGTTGGACACCTTTCACTATCCTTTAGGACCACCCTACAAAGGAGCAGTGAACTGCTATACTTCTTGCTCATTTTTTTTTCTTTAAAGATTGGGTCGGCCGGGCGTGGTGGCTCATGCCTGTAATCCTAGCACTTTGGGAGGCTGAGGCAGGTGGATAACCTAAGGTCAGGAGTTCAAGACCAGCCTGACTAACATGGTGAAACCGTCTCTACTAAAAATACAAAAATTAGTGGGGCACAGTAGCAGGTGCCTGTAATCCCAGCTACTCGGGAGGCTGAGGCAGGAGAATCACTTGAACCCGGGAGGCGGAGGTTGCAGTGAGCCGAGATCGTGCCACTGCACTCCAACCTGGGCAACAGAGTGAGATTCCGTCTAAAAAAAAAAAAAATGGGGTCTTGTGGCTGGGCGTGGTGGCTCACACCTGTAATCCCAGCACTTTGGGGGACCGAGGTGAGTGGATCACCTGAGGTCAGGAGTTCAAGACCAGCCTGACCAACATGGTGAAACCCCATCTCTACTAAAAATACAAAAACTAGCTGGACGTGGTGGTGCATGCCTGTAATCCCAGCTACTCAGGAGGCTGAGGTAGGAGAATCGCTTGAACACGGGGGGCGGAGGTTGTAGAGAGCTGAGATCACACCACTGCACTCCAGCCTGGGCAACAGAAAGAGACTGTGTCTCAAAAGAAAAATAAAAAGATGGGGCCTTGCTTTGTCACCTGTAGTGTAGTGCAGTGGCACAATCATGGCTCACTGCAGCCTTGACCTCCCTGGCTCAAGTTATCCTCCCACCTCAGCCTCCAGAGTAGCTGGGAATACAGACACATGCCACTATGCCTGGCTAATTTTTTAATTTTTTTAGAGTCAGGGTCTTGCTATGCTGCCCAGGCTGGTCTCGAATTCCTGGGCTCCCAAATTGTTGGGATTACAGGCGTGAACCACCACACCCAGTCTAAAAGACTGGCTTTGTCACCCAGGCTGGAGGGCAGTGCACTGCAGCTTTGAAGTCCTAGGCTCAAGCCATCCTGCCATCTCAGCCTCCTGAGTTATGCTGAGCATTTATCATCTATTTGCTCCCCACTACAGTCCCATTTTATTAATAAAAAACAAACAAACAAACAAAAACTCTGAGGCTTATAAAGTTTGTTGCCCTCTCAAGATCACAGAGCCAATATATAATACAAATTAGATTTAAACCCAGGCCCCAGGCCAGGCATGGTGGCTCATGCCTGTAATCCCAGGATTTTGGGAGGCGAAGGCGGAAGGATCACTTGATCCTGGGAGTTCGAGACCAGCCTGGGCAATATACGGAGGTTCTGTCTCTACAAAAATATAAAAATTAGCCGGGTGCGGTGGACCATGCCTATAATCTCAACACTTTGGGAGGCCAAGGCAGGTGGATCACGAGGTCACGAGATCGAGACTATCCTGGCCAACACAGTGAAACCCTTCTCTAATAAAAATACAAAAAATTAGCCAGCATGCTGGGGGCACCTGTAGTCCCAGCTACTCGGAGGCTGAGGCAGGAGAATGGCGTGAACCCGTGACGCGGAGCTTGCAGTGAGCTGTGATCACCTGTGCACTCCAGCCTGGGAGACAGAGCAAGACTCTATCTAGGAAAAAAAAAAAAAAATTAGGCCGGGCGCAGTGACTCACACCTGTAATCCCAGCACTTTGGGAGGCCGAGGCAGGCGGATCACGAGGTCAGGAGTTCAAGACCATCCTGGCTAACACGGTGAAACCCCGTCTCTACTAAAAATACAAAAAATTAGCCAGGCGTGGCGGTGGGCGCCTGTAGTCCCAGCTATTCGGGAGGCTGAGGCAGGAGAATGGCGTGAACCCAGGAAGCGGAGCTTGCAGTGAGCCGAGATTGCGCCACTGCACTCCAGCCTGGGCTACAGAGCGAGACTCTGTCTCAAAAAAAAAAAAAAAAAAATTAGCTGAGCATGGTGGCACACACTGGTAATCCCCGCTACTCGGAAGGCTGAGGTGGGAGGATCAGTTGAGCGTGGGAGATTGAGGTTGCAGTGAGACGAGATCTTGCCACTGCACTCCACCCTGGGCAAGAGAGTGAGACCTTGTCTCTTAAAAAAAAAAAAAAAAAAAGGGCAGTGGCTCACACTATAATCCCAGCACATTAGGAGGCTGAAGTGAGTGGATCACCTGAAGTCAGGAGTTTGAGACCAGCCTGGCCAACATGGTGAAACCCTGTCAATACTAAAAATACAAAAAAAGTTATCCAGGTGTGGTGGTGCACACCTGTAATTCCAGCTACTCAGGAGGCTGAGACAGGAGAATTGCTTGAACCCAGGAGGCAGAGGTTGCAGTGAGCTGAGATGACACCACTGCACTCCATTCTGGGCAATAAGAGGGAAACTCTATCTAGGAAAAAAAGAAAAGGCTGGGCGCGGTGGCTCATGCCTTTAATCCCAGCACTTTGGGAGGCCCAGGCAGATGGATCATGAGGTCAGGAGTTTGAGACCAGCCTGACCAACATGATGAAACCCCATCTCTACCAAAAATTACCTGGGCATAGTAGTGTGCACCTGTAATCCCAGCTACACGGGAGGCTGAGGCAGGAGAATTGCTTGAACCCATGAGGCGGAGGTTGCAGTGAGCCGAGATTATGCCACTGCACTCCAGCCTGGGCGACAAGAGCAAAATTCCATCTCAAAAAAAAAAAAAAAAAAAAAAGACTTAGATCTAAATACCAGTCTGTCACACCTCCAATCCCTGGGCACACAAAATGTGTGTGATAAGGGCCCAGAGAGCCTCACAAATAGAATTGTGGGGGCATAAGAGATAAAGGGCACCCCCTTGCTTATGTGGGGAGGCGAGGGGACTCTGGGTGGAGGGAACAGCACAGGCAAAGAAAGGTTCTCAGGTGGGAACCTGTGTAGCGTTAAGGGAGATGGAAGTGGCTATTTGTTCAGTCTGTGGAGCACAGAATGGTGGGAAAGTGGGTCCTGAGCAGGTAAGAGCAAGGCTGTGACTCCAGGGAGGGCAGTGGACTTCATTCCATCAGCAGTGGCAACTAATGGCTCAGCGAATCTGAATCCTGGCTTTGTCACCAACCAGTTGGGGTACCTTGGAAAAAATCTCTTCTCCTCTCCAAGCCTCAGTTTCCTCATTTGTAAAATGGAAATAATAATGGTATCTGCCTAGCAGGGTTGTTGTAGGGATTCACAAAAAGGCTCTATGCCCAGACTAAGGTAATCACTCAAGAACTGAGAACTGTTGTTACTGAGCAATGGGGAGCCGCTGAGGGCTCCTGACAGACAGGGACACAAGTAAAGCTGGGCAGGGAAAGGGCTGACCCAGCTAGCTGCTCACCCTCACCACAAAGAAGCCTGGAGCTCAAGAAGTGTGGAAGCAGATCCTGGATCTGGGCCAGCTGCCTCATTGAAGGTTTCTTTGACAACTCCTGTTTTATCTTTTTTTTTTCGAGACAGGGCCTTGCTCTGTCACCCAGGCTGGAGTGCACTGGCACAATCACGGCTCACTGCAGCCTCAACTTCCTGGGCTCAAGCGATCCTATCTCAGCCTCCCAAATAGGTGGGCCTACAAGTACGTCACCACACCCAGCTAATTTTTGCTTTTATTTTTATTATTTATTTTTTGAGACAGAGTTTTGTTCTGTCACCCAGGCTGGAGTGCAGTGGTGTGATCTCAGCTTACTGCAACTTCCAGCTCCCAGGTTCAAGCGATTTTCCTGCCTCAGCCTCCTGAGTAGCTGGGACTACAGGCACCCACCACCACGCCCATCTGATTTTTGTATTTTTAGTAGAGACAAGGTTTCACCAGGCTGGTCTCGAACTTCTGACCTCAGGTGATCCACCCGCCTCGGCCTCCCAAAGTGCTGGGATTACAGGTGTGAGCCACTGTGCCTCGCCTCACATCACTCTACTTTAATGCTCACCTAGCACTCCTCCCCATCTGATACTTTCTTATTTAGCTATGACCAGTCTGTCTTACTCAACCAGACTGCATGCTCCATGAGAGCAGGACTTAGTCTGTCTTGTGCATCTCTGTGTCCTTACCACACAGGACAGTGCCTGGCACATAGCAGGTGCCAGTGTAAATACTTATGGAGATAGAGACGGAAAGAAGGAACAGGAGTGAGGGAGGACATAAATGAATAAAGACAGATTAATAAAGAACAAAATATGGGTTCTGGTCCCAAAGACTAGGAGGCTTCTTTGAAACCTCAGTCACCTGCTCTGTAGAATGCGCAGGCCCTCTAGCCCTGAGGCTCTTCGATCAGTGCCATCGTGGTCACACTGTGGGATCCAACCCCTCCCTGCAGTGCTGTCACAGGCCTACCTCTGGAGCCAACCTCCCTTCCCCACACCCCATCTCAGAGAGGCAAAAATTAATTTCCTTTGGTATAAACTGATTTTGATGAGCCCAGTCCCTGGCGAGTCTTCACAGACCCCTGGGGTAGCAATGCAGGGAACAGCAGGCAGCAGTATGACTTATGGGCGTCAAGGCCCCAGACACCCAGCTGCTTCTGATGGCTCTGGACATTTCCAGTCCCCCTAAATCAGCAGCCACACAGTGACCTGGAGCGCTGCCCAGCCTGTCCTCAGTCTCGGCTGGTGCCCCTGACAGGCGCCTCCCAAGTCAGGGGGTGCAGTCTGCATGGAAGTAGGTGACTTCATCCAGGCTGACTCACCCCAGTCGGCCACTGGGGATGGACTGCAGGAGGGAGGTCACAGTCCCCTCCAGCCTGGAGCTTTGGCAGGAATCCTCACCCTCCCTCTGCACCCTTGGGGGTTCCCCAAACCAGACTGTGCACTACCATACTCCATACCATCCGTCCTCCAGAATCCACACTGATGGTCCTGCAAATAGTCCAGGACTTTGGCTCAGAACCCAGGCCCACTGCCCCTCTTACCAGCCAGGCAAAGTGGACCAGCACTGTAACGTCTGAGATTCAGTATCTTCATCTGTAAAATGGCCATGGTGACCCCTGCTCCATCTACTCCCAACAAGTATTGGGTGAATCTGGCTGATGTGAGAAGGTCTTGGAGATAGGAAAGTACCATGTGAGGGGTGGATGGGAAGCTAGATCAGTGGACCCCCATGCCACAACATTAAACCCAGACCTCTTCTCCTGGTCTGCAGTGCCCTAAATGAATGCCCTCCCCTCTGCCCCCTTATATTCCACCTTCTGCCTCATTTAGCATCTTTTTTTTTTTTTTTTGAGACGGAGTCTTGCTCAGTGCCCAGGCTGGAGTGCACTGGCGTGATCTCAGCTCACTGCAAGCTCTGCCTCCCGGGTTCATGCCATTCTCCTGCCTCAGCCTCCCAAGTAGCTAGGACTACAGGCGCCCACTGCCACGCCCGGCTAATTTTTTGTATTTTTAGTAGAGACGGGGTTTCACTGTGTTAGCCAGGATGGTCTCGATCTCCTGACCTCGTGATCCGCCTGCCCCGGCCTCCCAAAGTGCTGGGATTATAGACGTGAGCCATGGTGCCCGGCCTACATTTATTTTTATTTTTATTTTTATTTTTTTATTTTTTTGAGACAAGGTCTCACTCTGTCACCCAGACTGGAATGCAGTGGTGCTCGGCTCACTGCAAGTTCCGCCTCCCAGGTTCACGCCATTCTCCTGCCTCAGCCTCCCAAGTAGCTGGGACTACAGGCGCCCACCACGCCTGGCTACTTTTTTGTATTTTCAGTAGAGACGGGGTTTCACTGTGTTAGCCAGGATGGTCTCGATCTCC